>NC_142440.1:93285000-94535000 GCF_059453495.1 Arachis ipaensis | reverse complement strand
GTAAACTTTTGGTAAAAACTAGTTTTTGGTGAACTTTGGTGGATCATATCTTGAGCTACGGTTTTTGAAATTGATTAAATTTTGTATTAAATTAAAGATAATTTAACGAGCTTTAAAACGGTATAGATTTTGTGAAAATTGGAATTTTGTAGAAAAAGATATGATCGTTGGAAGTTGGTATAAAAAATCTGATTTCTGTGATGTTGCAGAAATTGTGAGTTCTGGTTTATGTGCGCACACACACTGTTATGTGCGTTCTCTGAATAGGGGCTATGTTTCTACTTGTACGTACGGACACCCTTGTGCGCACACCCTCTGAATTTTTGAAAGCGTGCGTACGCACCCTCTGGTGCGCACATACCCCCTGCGAATTTTGCAAGTTGTGCGTATGCACAACATCATGCGTACGCACAAGCTGGAAAGTGCCTTCTTTTGAGGGCGTTCGCACGTATTCATGCGTGTACACAAAAATATAGAAAATTTTACTTTGTGTCCGTATGCACACCTTATGCGTACGCCCACATTGAGAAAAATCTTCTGGGCGTACGTACACACATTGCCCTGTTTTTCAATAAAAACCATGTTTTAACTATTTTACCTTCCCGGCAAGCTTGTGAACTTCCGTAAAGCTTATCTAGGGTGTCTTAACTTGTTTTTAGGCTTTGAAATATAGAGAATACCATAAGTAAGTTAACTAGATAAATTCAGGTAAAAAGTTTAGAAGACGAAGCCTTAGGATTCTGGAGTACTAAGGGTGGATTAGTTGAGTGAAGTGGTAGAGTACTGTAAAGATGATTAGTATGATGAAATTTTGGTGTTGTGGATTTGATGATGAACTTTAGATATTAAGATGAAGGATGATGAGATTGGAACTTGAAAATGAATGATTATGGTTAATGAGATGAGCATAAACGGACTTGTGCTGTGAGCAGTGATCTCTGAGATTGAGTACGTGATTTCTATATGCATTATTCTTCGTCGTAGGGTTGTGGCAGTCTCCCGCCTGCGTTCGGATGTGAGGGTTAAAGCAGGGCTTCCCACTCACATTTCTCACTAATGGAGAAGGTGGTAGGGCACTCATCCCTCAGAATTATTCCTCCTGAATATGCATTTTCTCTCTGGTTGGAAGGTGGTAGGGCACTAACCTACAGAATCATGCGAAATCCAGAGAAAGGTGGTAGGGCAATCTCCCTCGAAATGTTTTCCTCTGGAAGGAGAAGGTGGTAGATCACTTATCCCACGGAATTATTCCTCCTGAGTATGCGCAACAGAGAGACTAATCCGAGAGTTGCTGACCGAATTTTGTGTTGGGGTTGGCACTATAACCGACATTTGATATCACAGCCAATAGGATAGGCATTCATCATATGCATATCTTATGTGCTTGTTTTCTTTGATTACTTGCAGTTTGCCTAAATGTATAATATGCCTACTTGCTTTTTGAATTACTTGCTAAACATGAATATTACCTGTGTATTACTTATTTGCATATACTTGTGATTGTCTGGTGCTTATGATGTTAGGTAAGCGGTGGCGATGGGATCGCGTGGAGGGTAGGTTGGCAAAGGCTGTGTGATACAGCAGTGTGATTGATATTAGTTAGAAATCCCCAAAGTTTAGATAACCCTGTTTATGGTTTATGGTTTAAGCTATTTATTTTGTTAAGCTTGAATATCTGTTTGGTGTGAAGTTCTAGGATTGCCTTCGGCATCCCAGAACCTTACATCTTACATATTAGGCACTGTTACCATACTGAGAACCTCTGGTTCTCATACCATATGTTGTTGTTATTTTTCAGATACAAGTCGTAACCCACCTTGGTGAGTTGCGAGATGGTGACAGAACGGAGTATGGTTTCATCTTTGTTTTATTTTGCTTTATTTTGATATAGTCACTCTCTCATCCTTTGTATTTATATAACCTTGTTGCCTTAGAGGCTTTATTTCTGAAAACTTTTAGAGATAGGTTGTTGCTATTTTAAACATCAAAACTCTATTGTATTCAGTTTGACTAGCCAGCCTAAACTCTGCAGGCTGTGACTAGTTCTCTTTTTGTATATCATACTTGTAATATGTCTTGTTTAAATTAAGTACTACCTTGTGTATCCTGGAGCTATCTACAAGGTTTTATATGTATTATGTCTTGTTCTGCTCGTACCTACGTGTTTAGTTACTGGGTGTGAACGCTTCGCGTTTCGTAATTCCGCTTTATGCGACTTTGAGCTTTATTCTTTCATCAGACTTCTAGTTATATAAATTCTTGATATATATTATATATTATAATCTCTAGAACTGTCGTGGCACTTTGTTATCCTTTGCTTTATGGATAGAGGTAAGGCTTAGGGTAACGGGGTGTTACATCGGGTTGTCTATATAACCGACAAATGAGACTCATCAGTCATAGGACAGGCATACATCATGTGCATTTGTATGTTTTGCTTGAGTGTGTATTGTCTTAGTTTGCTTAATTTCTTAGCTCTACTTATCTTCTACTTGTTCTACTTGCTGTAATTGTACCTCTGTCTGTGATTTTCTTGCTTGAATTGTATGTGTATATTTTCTGAGAAACCCCTCTTGTCAAATGTGTGAGGAGGGGAGTTGTTCCACCGGTGACTCGGAGGATTAGAGAAGACAGAAAGTGAAGTGTTAGGCTAAAGTTAGATTTAGAACTTGATACCTTAGATAACTTACTTAATTTCTGGTTTAGTCGGATCATTAAGTTGAAATCTGAGTGTCAAAGTTCTAGGAAGCCTCTGGCTTTTCCGGGACCTTTTATATTAACTATGCGGGCACCTTTACCATGCTAAGAACCCCTGATTCTCATTCCATAGATATTTCTGTTGTTTTTCAGATGCAGGTCGAGAGGCACCTTGTTGAGCATCTGGAGACCTTTCTTACAAGCGAAGAACTATCTTTTGGGCTGTTATATTTTGTTTTAGGCTATGTATATATGTTTATATAATCTCCGCATGTATATTTTGTATTTTGTGCCTTCTAGAGGTTGACTTGGAGAAACATGTGTTTATTCTGTAGTTTGAGTTTTATTTTGGGTTGTGTATATATATATAATTATATACTCTGGCTAGCCTTCGCAGGTCGAGTTCGGAGCTTGATATCTATATTTTGGAACTCCGATCTGTATATTATGTTTTTAGCCTTCTTTTTATCTTATCTATTGATAAACTCCAATTTTAGGGTTTATCTTGTGTAGAATTTGGGGGGTTTCATCAATATTCTTTCACACTTATTCATATAAGATGCATAGTTTTGTGTCTCCTTCCTTATTTTGCTTCATGGATGAAAATATGCTTCTTTGACCTTAAAAATGCTATATTTTAATCCTCTTATATTACCATTCGATGCCGTGATATGTTTGTTAAGTAATTTCAGAGTTTATAGGGCAAGAATGGCCTAGAAGAGAGGAATGAAGCATGCACAAGTGGAAGGAACATAAAGAATGGAGCTTTGGAGAATTGGCTGCGACACGCACGCGTGGGAGCATGTTGCTGGGATTGGCACACAAAAGTTGACGCATTCGCGTGGCTGAGCCAAAATCCCATCAACGCGTATACGTGGCTTGCAAAACTCAGATGACACGTACGCGTGGCCAACACGCACGCGTGACACTCGGCACGTGACTTCATTAGTGAAATCACGGCTGGCGATTTTTGAAGACCCAAGGGCCAATCTGAGCTGAATTCTGGAGGGAAAAGACCCAAGGAACCAAGGAGGAATGGAGATTCACACATTAGGGAAATTTTTAGCTAGTTTTTGAGTTTATGATTCTAGAGAGAGAAACTCTCACTTCTCTCTAGGTTTTAGCCTTCTCAATTTCAATTTCACTTGGATCCTTTGGTTAGATCTGTTTTGAATTCAATTTTACATTGCTTTAATTTGTAGATCTCATTCTTCTACTCTCATTCTAGTGTTCTTGTTACTCTATTTATTTTGGATCATGGATTTGGATCTTGTTTACATTAATTTCTATTAATGCATTGAGGAATTTCATATTCATTGTTGTTAATTGCTTTATTGTTGTTAATTGTTTATAGTAGATAGCTTTAGTTTGAATTCTCTTCTCAATTTCATAATGTCTTTCATTATTGTTCACCAAGTCTTTGAGAAAATATCAATTATAGTTATGGAGTAGATTTTCACTCTTGGCTTGGGGGTTGGGTAATTGACAAAGAATGAGTCAAAGCCTAGACTCATACGTTGGATCTTACTTTTGCAAGAATTCGACATTGAGATTAGGCACCAGAGTGGGTCTCAAAACTTGGTTGCAGATTATTTAAGCTGCCTTGAGAATTTAAAATTTGACCCATTTCTGATCAATGACTCATTCCCATTGGATAGTTTGCATGCTGTGTCGGATAGCTTTCCTTGGTTTGCCCCAATGGCGAACTACTTGGTTGCGAAAATCTTCCCTCCTAAATTTTCTAAAAACCAAAGGGACAAGTTGAGGAGTGATTTCAAATACTACATTTGGGATGACCCTCACTTGTGGAAGAGGGGGCGTGGACCAAGTAATTCGAAGATGTGTGCCGAAATATGAAATTCAACCCATTCTTGAAGCTTGCCATTCGTCCGAATGTGGTGGCCACTTTGGCCCTACAAAGGAGAGCTAAAAAGGTGTTGGATTGTGGATTCTAGTGGCCAACCTTATTCAAGGATTCTAACCGGTTCTGTGTGTCTTGCCATCAGTGTCAGAAGTCGGGAAACACGTCCCAAAGGGATGAGATGCCTCAGCAACCTATGTTGTTCTGTGAGATATTTGATGTATGGGGCATTAACTTTATGGGACTGTTTCCCAACTCAAGTGGGTATCTATATATTCTGTTAGCGGTTGACTACTTGTCAAAGTGGGTAGAAGCAATACCTACCCGCCTTGACAACGCCAATACCATTGTTTCTTTTATTAGAAATCACATTGTATGCCGTTACGGGTCGCCACGAGCAATCGTGAGCGACCAAGGATCCCACTTTTGTAACAGGAAAGTAGAGACACTGCTCAAACGCTATGGAGTATTGCATAAGGTTGCCACTGCTTATCATCCGCAAACCAATGGACAAGCGGAAGTGTCCAACCAGGAGATCAAGAGAATCTTAGAGAAAGTGGTCAGTCCACAAAGGAAGGATTGGAGCTTCCGGTTAGGAGATGCACTATGGGCGTATAAGACGGCCTAAAAGACCCCATTAGGGATGAGTCCCTTCCGGATCGTCTATGTTAAGGTATGCCACCTTCCGGTGGAAATTGAGCATGGAGCCTATTGGGCAGTAAAGCAGTGCAACATGGTTACAGCTAGAGAAGCTCGAGTGTTTGAGGAACGAAGCGTATGAGAATGCCTGGATTTACAAGGAAAAGACTAAGGCATTTCATGACCATCACATCCGGAAGAAGGATTTTCAAGAAGGTGATGAGGTTCTCCTCTACAACTCGAGGCTTAGATTCATGCCTGGCAAGCTCCGTTCTAGATGGGAAGGACCTTTCATAGTGAAGGAGATAAAGCCTTATGGAGTGGTGGAGTTGTTTGATCCCAAAAGTGAAGCAACTTTCAAGGTGAATGGACATAGAGTGAAGAAGTACCATGGCTACAAACTCCCGAAAGAGCTAGAGGTGTTCCTGCTAACGGATGCAGCTAGAGGAGGAGAAGCTCAAGCGACTGAGCGTCCAACTTAAGGACGTTAAAGAAAAGTGCCTGGTGGAAGGCACCCCACCGTGGTAAGATCTTCCTTGTGTATATCATCTTGTATTTAGCTTTAGATTCTTGTGAATTTTGTGACTTCTTGATGTTATTGATTGCATAGGATTGCTAGTTTTGTTGATCTTGTTAGATGATTAGGATGTTCATATAGATTTCCTTATTTTGGTATGGATGAATTGTTGAAGTGAAGAGAATGCAATGTTTTGAATAAGTGTATGAATTTGTGAAGTGTTTTCTTGACTACTAGCTTAAAAACCTGCCAAAATTGAGTTAGAATAGCTTTTCTCTATGTTGTGTAAAAAAAAAGGCAAGGAAAACGGGCCTCCGCACGTAAGCGCCCTGTGCGCGCGCGCGGGGGTGGTTCATTTCATACTCCTGGGCCAAACACCCGAGAGTCAAGCCCACTTTGTGCCCATTTCGTGCTAGGCACCCACGCGTCCGCGTACGTGCCCCTTGCGTGCACCTTGCAATTTGACCATCGACGGGCAAGTGCACTGTGTGCGTGCGCGCCGATGGTGCTACATAAACCCCCTGGTACAAAAACCAGAGAGTTGTGCCATACTTGTGCCTAGCCTGTGCCGATACCGATGCGTCCGCGCACTGTGCGCGTCCGTGCCGGTCGCCAATTCACTCAGGCACGCGTCCGCGCACTGTGTGCGTCTGCGCGCCTGTGCTGCATGTCAACTCTGGTACAAATTACCCAAGACTTAGGCCAACTTTGTGCCAATCCTATGCTAGGGGCCCAGATGTACTCGCGCGTCAGCACCATTGACGCGTACGGGTCCCTTGCCCAACCCTCACCGACGCGTCAGCGCACCGAGCGCGCGCGCGCCGGTCGCGTGAATTTGTTTTAAAGCTGCGCGCCCTGCCTCTATCCCACTTTCTTTCTTATTTCTTTCTTCTTCTTCCTACTCCATCACCTCTCTTTCTTTTCCTCTTCTTCTCCAATCCACCATCACCATCTCTGGTTACTTACTGGCGACCACCACCGCTTCCGGTGGCCCTACACTTCTTCTCTCCCTCTCATTCTCACAAGAAGAGAACTTCACTTTCTTCTTTTCTCCTTCTCAAGGTTCTACTTCTTCCATATCTCATCTTTTACTTTCTTTGCATAATATCTTCTTCTAGTTAGATTTTTCTTGTTGATTTACTTATTTTCTACTTTAGTCGCATGATTATACTACTTGCTTCTTGTTTGCTTACTTTTCCTTTTTCTTGTTTTTCCATGGATGTTGAATTTGAGTTTTAATTTGCTTTGATAGATCTTCTTGTTGTCTCTCATTGTCTTTGTCATGTAAGTGATGTTATGTGATGATTGTTCCTTCATTTTGGAATTCAAATTGGTTGAGTATCTCATAATTGCTCACTGTTTGATAATTGCACACCAAGTGTTCGAGGAAATGCACGAATGCCATTTTGGTTTATTTTAATCATGTATCTTCAATTTGGTGCTTCCTCCTCATTCACTTGCTCTCTTCTAAATGCATTGAGTCCACATTGCTTATCATTTGCTAATTAGATACTCCTTGAACATGACTTGCTCTTTGCTATGGATGCTTGAGATTACTCTTCTCATGCCATTTTGCATGCCTCACTCCCTCTTGCATCCCATGCCAACTGTTGTGACCCATGTCTCTATGATTACTTTGTTACAATATTTCTTTTGGGCACTATTTTTCACTTGCATATTTTTGTTGAAGATGATTTTTTGGGTTTCAAGTTTTCCTTTTTTTCCTTCCTTTTTCAGGATGGCCACCAAGAAAGGCAAGGAGAAAGCTTCAAAGAAATCGGCCGTAAAGAGGGCACCCCAAAGGTCAAACTCTAAGGCACACTCTTCATTAGGATCCAAACCCCTATTTAAGAAGGCGAAAACAACCGCTCCTATTGATGAAAACGAGAAGAGCAAACCAGCAAAGGATTCTTCAAGATTCCCTAACCGCTTCTATGAACTTGTGTTCCCCGCCATGGTTGAGAGGAACTATCATGCCAAGCATCTACTCGCTCTGCCGAACAAGGTTGTTGCTTGTATTTTACCCCGCATTGAATGGCGAGAATGGGAGTTCCTTCTGAGAAAACCACAAGAGGTCAACCTCTCATGGGTGGTAGAGTTTTACACTAACTACCATCTTCCCTCTCTTAAATCGGTATACGTGCGCCGGAAGCAAGTCTCAGTTTCAGAAGAGGCTATTCAACATGTGCTTAATGTCTTACCAGTACCAAGTGACGTGGATGGCTACCAAGAAGTCTTACGTCAGCGAGAAAAGTTTGGATTTGATTGGGACTCGGTCCTCCGAGTCATTGCTGAACCGGAGGCATTTTGGACCCATGGCCGACTCCGGATGAGGCCCAAGTGCATTGACGCTCGATTCCTCACTGTAGAAGCTAGAGCTTGGGCCCAGATCCTATCCCACTATGTGCTACCTAGCACCCACAAGTCGTCCTTCACGGCGGATCTTGCTTTGCTTGTTTGGTGTGTTCTCACGGAAAGACCGATGAACAGTCCGCCTCTTGTTAAGCAAGCGATGGAACAAGTCCACGGTCATGGTAATTTGCCATTTTTGGCATTGGTATCTGATTTAGTTGCTGCTGTGGGTGTTCCTTGGGAAGATATGGATACGAAGGCTATCATTCCGGCTAAGGGTGATGTGGTCCCAAGCGGAAAATACTTACATCTTCCCATGAACAACCCAAGCCTTGACATAGCCCTTCCATCGACTATTCCTTCTACCTCATCGTCACCACCACGACAAAGATCCACACATCAAAGGATAGATATGAGCGGCACAACCAACGCCGATACACTTATATCAAGAAACTTCTGCGTTGTGTTACCCCTAGCATGGAGGAACCCGAAATATTCACATCCACCTCAAACCCAAGTGCTGGGAGCTCTGATGGAAGGGATAGTGAAGGTTCCGGTCCCGACCGTCCTTTGCGTATTGTTGGTAGCACGGAGGACCGTGCTAAATTCTAAGTGTGGGGAGGTCATTCGACCGATCTCCATGGGTAACAATCTCTTCCTTTCAACACCCATGGATTTATCTTTTGCTTAGTAGTTAATACATTGCATGTGTAGTTATTTTTACTTGTAAATACTCCTTGCATGATAGTTAGTTTCTATAGAGTTGCTTGGTCAAAATAATGACTTCTTCCCCAAGAAACTGTGTTTTGGGGTACCCTACCAATTTTGAAAAAAAAAATTTTGTGATAAACTTGCTTCGAGAATGTATTTTGGAACATAGTGATTGAGCTAAGAACACAAGCATGTAAGTTTTGAGCCTATTGTGTGGTTATATCTTCTAACCATTAATTCCCATTCTTGTGTGTATTGTTCTCTCTCTATGATTGTAATCCTTATTTTGTCTGATTCTATATGTCCATTACTTTGTGTATGAATGCATTTACATGATTGAGGCCATCATTTCAATAGCTCACTTTTTCCAAATGGCCTTAACCCTTTTATCTACCATTGCTAACCAATTTTGAGCCCATGATAAACCCTTTTGTTCAAAAAAAGAGCACATCAACAACCCTAAGTGAAAAACAATGGATGTCCCTAGATTTGGATCCTTGATTAGCTTAGGTAAGTTAGGGTGTGTGTCATTCAAATGGGAGGGTGTACTTGGGAACTTGGGTAGATGTAAAGGTGTGTATTTGTAATTGAATTTGAAAATTTTGGGATGTAGGAGCATACTCATGTATTGAATGATTGAACCATATGCATTGAAACTTTTATACATGAAACCCCAAGAAAGAGGGGACCAAAAATTGTATGCGTATATATGAGAATGTAAGAAAAAGAAATAGAAAAAAAATGGAAGAAACAAAAATAGAAAAAGAGAAAGCAATGAAAGGGGACAAAAATGCCCCAAGACAAAGTGATAATAACACTGCATATGGGATGTGAATTAAAGAGAATGCATGAGTATACGAAAAGTGAAATCCATGGGTAGCTAGGTATTGTATTATAATTGTAATAGGTTGTTCTATGTGTCTAGTGGGATCTTGGGTTAATCAAGGACTCAATTTTAAGCTCACTTGACCATATACATCCTTACCTTCACCCAAGCCCCATTACAACCCATGAATAAGACCTCATGATACTTGTAAGCATGCATCAAGTAATTGTTGATTGTTAGATGAAAGATAAATCTTGGAAAGCATGATTAGGAGAGGATTGAGTGACGAACCCTATACACTCGAGCGAATAGAGCGGATACACTTCTGGTGAGGGTTCGATTCTCAACTCCTTGTTCCCGGCTTTCACAAGCGTTCATCTAGCAAGTTATATGCACTTCATGTTGATGTTCAAATTGGTAGGATTTATAAACTACATAGCATTTTCACCCCGTATGCTCATATGTGTTCTTGGAGGATAGGTTTACCCTTGACCAAGTGGATAGATGATTTTACTTTAGTTGCATGCATTCATTTAGGAAATTTGCATTTCATAAACCCTTTCTTAACATGATCTTTGGTCTTTTTATTTTAAGCATGAGGACATGCTTGGTTTAAGTGTGGAAAGATTTGATAAACCCCAATTTTGTGGTTTATATTGTGTAGAATTTGGGATTTTTTGTCAATATTTCTCACACTTATTCACAAAAAATGCATGGTTTTGTGTTCTCTTCCTAATATTGCTCCATGATGAAAAATATGCTTATTTTGCCTTAGAATTGCTATATTTTGATCCTCTTTTATTGCCATTCAATGCCGTGATGTATTTGTTGAGTGATTTCAGAATTTATAGGACAAGAATGGCCTAGAAGAGAGAAAGAAAGCATGCACAAAAGGAAGGAACATGAAGATGTGGATTTCGGGAACTTTAGCACCGACGCGCACGCGCACTTCGCGCGCACGCGTGGATGTAGATAGCTGGAAGCGGCGCGCAAAGATGGACGCATCCGCACGGTTCAGAGAATTTCCACCGACGCGCACGCGCACATGGCGTGCACGCGTGGATCACAAAAGCAATCGGCGCGCACGCACACATGGCGCGCACGCGCGGAAAGCTCACATGACCTTATTAAAGAAAATCGTGCCTGACAATTTCTGAGGCTCATCAGACCCAAATTCAAGCTGTTTCTGCATGGAAAAGACCCAAGGATGCTAGGGGGAAAGGGGGGATCAATCATTTTACACTAAGACACAATTTTAGTTAGTTTTTTGGGTTCTTTTGTTCTTCTAGAGAGAGAAACCTTTGTTCCTCTTTAGATCTAGCATTAATTTGATCTTCTCTTGTTGAATTCTGAATTGGATTTTGTTAATTACTGGTTTTAATTGTTTAATTTGAATTCTCTAGTATAATTTTGCTTAGATCTTGTGTTAGTTTTATGTTTTCTTGTTGTTTGTCATTTTATACCCATTTCATGAATCTTGTAGATCTTGATTTGTTATTGTTGCATTGATGATTTCCATGATTAATTGTGTCATTTGAGTGATTGTATGTTGATAATTGTTAGTGGGTACTTGTTAGTTCCAATTTACTTGCAATTTAATTAGATCTTTTATTAATGCTTACCATGTGTTTGATGAAATATTTTCTTTGATTATGGAGTAGTTCTCTTTACTCTTGGCATAGGCTAAGGGAATTGGGTAAGCTTGAGTCATTGGGTCTAATGGATTTGATGATTTAGGAACCCTTAGTGGTCAATTTGATAGCCATTGATACTAACTTACTACCAAGCTAATTGGTAGTTAGGTTGGACATTATGGGTTGATGTTGACCAAACCATTTAACATACTTCAAGTTTAGAAGTAAAATTAATGAGTTTGGTTCCTCATAATTGTCAAGATATGGTTATTAGACAAGGATAGTGTTCCGAGGGTTACCTGAAACTGTAGGTCAATCTCGGATGAGATCTGCTGTGGTGGCCGGAGCCGCCGCGTCCGATTTGTTGGACTTGTTGGTGATGCTGATCCTTCGTCACCGAAGGGTGGGGGGTACCTGCAAGGGACTCCGATGCTTAAGTTAGCAAGGGTATTAAGCAGGTTTTTAGTAGAATCAGAGTATGAGTTATACCTGGGTGCTCCAGTGTATTTATAATGGTGAGAAGTGACCTTTTTTAGATAAGATAAGTTAGTTATCTTTATCTTATCTTATCTTTGAGCGAGGTCATCTTATCTTTAAGGGAACTGCCCTTATCTCTATAGGCTTTGGGCTGCCTTTGGATTTGGGTCGCGTTCCTCTATTTGGGCCCTTTATTGGGCTTTCCTGGCAATTTGGCCGAGCTCTTTGAGTAGAGGTCGGATGGTCTGACCTGAATAGGTCGGTCGCTTTGTCGCTAAACATCCCGGATTGGATAGTTCGACCTAGGGTATGAACAGTGCCCCTACTCGAGCTCGGTCTTTCTTTTAGGTCGAGTCTTAGTTTTGAGACTTCGATCCTTCTCTGGTTAAAACCGAACTTGAGCATCTGTCGATTGCCTCTTTGTAGAGTCTTCTTTTGAATGTGGAACGTTTTTCTTTATTCTTAAAAGCGCGCACTTTGCATTAGCGCTCTGGTCTTGGGAATGCGCGAGGGTTTAATACCCTCATTAATTGGTTTTTAATGCCCCGTTTCTCTAACCTCTTTATTTTGAATTTTCACTCAAGAAAACGGTTTCTCTTCTCTTGTTATCGTAACTTCCCTTTTCTTTTTTACTTTCTATTTTCGCCTGAAGTTTGCATTTTTGTGTTTCTCCTTGCGACATTGCTTGGCGATTGTTAGTGCTTTTTCTTGCTGTACAGGGGTAATTCCGGATTCCATCTCTCATCTTCAACTTTCTTTAAAGCTTTCTGCTTTTTCCAGGTTGGTTCTAGTTTCAGCTTTTTTACCATTTTTCATTGCTTTGTCTTTGGTTTTGCATGCTTGAAAGTTTGAACCTTTTGACGTTGTGATGTTCAATCTTTGATGTGATGCATGTTTCTGGTATTTCTCTTGAGGGTATTTGGATTTTTGCATGTTTTGTTGCCTTTCTATTTGATGTTGTAGATTTCTGGGAAAATAGCTTCATTTGTTTCTTTTTGAAAGAAAAAGGTTGTGTCTTTGACGTCCTCTGCCTGGCGCATTTTGTTGTTTTTGGTTTTCTGATTGAACTGCTATTTTGCTGCTCTTTTGATGACTTTGTTTTGACTTTTCCTTTCTTCTCGGGATGTTGCCCTTTTGAAAAAGGGCTTTTCTTTGCTGAGAGTTTATTGGGATGTTAGCCTTGTGGATTTTCCTGAGTCCTTGTTCCATGACTACCTCCAAAGGATGCCCCTGAATCTTCAGTATGGGTCATGGGGTTTTCTTTTATTGTTTGTGCTGTCCTGAATCATGTTGGCCGAGTTGTTTTGATTTCGCCTGAGATGTTTTTTAGTAATCCATCTTCTTTTCTTATTTGTAGGACTACTTGGCCATGTCTTCTCGCAAAAATATTGTAGAGACGTCTTCTAAGGTTCCTGAGGGGATGTCCGATTGGTTGGACTCCCTTGTGTTAATGTGTGTTTCTGGGGTGAATGCTGAGTTTTGTGTGGAGTTTAGGAAACATCACCGCCTCTGTAAGAGTAGAGATCAGGAAAGGAATTATGAATTGGTAGCACCTGATTCCGAGGAGAGGGTTTGCTTTCCTGCTCTGACCCGGGGGGAGCGCCCTTTCTTTTATGCCTACGACTATTTTTTCAGCCAGTTGGACATCACTTTTCCCTTCACTTCTTTTGAGACCGATTTGTTGTGGTCGTGTAATGTAGCTCCGTCCCAGCTCCACCCGAACTCTTGGGGCTTTATCAAGATTTTTCAGCTTCTTTGCCAAGAGTTGGACGTTACTCCTTCTCAGACTCTTTTCCTTTATCTGTTTGTTTTAACTAAGCCCGGGATTTCTTCAAAAAAGAAAGCCTCATGGGTTTCTTTTAGATCTGCACAAGGGCATAAGGTTTTTGCCATGTATGACGAGTCCTTTAGGGACTTCAAGAATTACTTTTTCAAGGTTCGAGCAGTTGAGGGAGCTCGGCCCTTTTTTCTGGAAGCGAATAATGAGCCAGCCTTCCCCTTGTGTTGGCAGCAGAATGTAGTGGTATCCCGTTATATGTGGAAAATGCTTGAAAGGCCTGAAGATTGATGGTTTAGAGGTCATAATAAACTCTCGTTGTAAGTATAGTTACTAAACCAAGCAATCAACCTGTCTTACAAACGTTTTGGTTGTCACAAGTAACAAACCCCTAAATAAATTGATAACCGAAGTATTCAAACCTCGGGTCGTCTTCTCAAAGAACTGCAGGGAAGTATGTTCTTATTATTGGTTATGAGGGTTGTAAATTGGGGTTTTGAGAATGAGGAGCGAATGGTTTAATTAGCAAATAAAGTAAATGAAGAACAAGCGATTTAAATGGCAAGTAAAATAACTAAATGACTATAAATAAACTTTTGGCAAGGTATAAGAAATTGGAGGTCCTATCCTAGTTATCCTTATCAATGATGATGAGAATTGGATCTTAATTCCACTTTGTCAACCCTTACTAAGATAAAGGAAGGTCAAGGGATTAATTGGTTTGATCTTCGGATCCTATTTATTTCCTAGGAAAAGATTGGGATTATTGAAGTTCAATTTAATTAACAAAGATAACAATTATCAATCATGTTTGAGTTTGATAACTCCTGAGTTACTGATTTCCTAACCAAGACCAAAAGGAGAAAAGTAAATCTACTGGAATAAACTGGAATAAAAATGTCTTCAGATGGGAATAATAGCAACGTAAATAAAATAAAGCAAGATTAAACTGAAATACCTCAAATAACATTAATTCAAAAGAGTAATCTGTAACATGAAAGAATTCATAAATTAAATTGCAAAAGTAAATAAAAGGGAATATTGAACCTGATAAAGAGATGATCCTGAAAACGAATAAAATTCCTAATTCTAAATCCTAATCCTAAAGAGAGGAGAGAACCTCTCTCTAAACTAAATCTAAATCATGAAGACTAACTAAAAGTGGAGTGTCTCCTTGAATGGATGCATTCCTCCACTTCATAACATCTGGTCTATGCCTTCTGGACTTGGATTTGGGCCAAAAAGGGCCTCAGAAATCGCTATGAGTGTTTTCTGCAATTTCTGGTGCGTGGCCTCTGTCACGTGTCCGCGTGGGTCACGCGGTCGCGTCATTCGGAGTTTTCCTTGTCACGCGGTCGCGTCAGTCATGCGGCCGCGTCATATGTTCTGCTTAAGGAGCGCGGTCGCGTCAGTCATGCGGCCGCGTTGCTGCTTCTTCGCGCTTGGCATGCGGCCGCGTCGTCCATGCGATCGCGTGGATGCCAATTTCTCCTAAAAACTCTGTTTTGTGCTTTTCTTCCATTTTTGTATGTTTTCTTTCCATCCTTTGAGTCATTCCTGCCTTAGAAGATCTGAAACTACTCAACACACTAATCACGGCATCGAATGGAAATAAAGGTAATTAAAATAATTAATTTTAAAGCATAGGAAACATGTTTTTCACATACATCACATAATAAGGAAGGGAAAGTAAAACCATGCAATTAATATGAATAAGTGGGTGAAGGATTGAATAAATCACTCAAACTAAGCATAAAATATATCATAAAATATGGGTTTATCAACTTCCCCACACTTAAACAATAGCATGTCCTCATGCTAAGTCCAAGAGTAATGTTAGGTTAAAGTGGTGGAATTCCATGCAATGCAATCTAATCTAAATGCAACTACCTAAATGAATGATGCATCATGCAATTCTAATTTTTATTCACTTGTTTATAAAGCTTGCATGTAGTTGAATTAATTCACATTTTCAAGGAGTCATATATATATATATAGCCAAACCTTAGATAGTTGATAAAGTGCCTTTACAATTGAAATGGGAGAGAAAAACATTTTATAAACTTGCAAGACAATTAATAATTTTAGCAGAGATATATGTTAATGACATACCAAAAATCATGAGGTCTTTAGTTAAGGTTGTAATGGGGCCAAGGTAAAGGTAAGGGTATATGTATAAGGCTAAGTGAGCTAATAAGTGAATCCTTAATTAGTCTAAGATCTCACCTAACATACATACTTTATAAAACAAAGCTTCTTTACCTATTTTCCATATTTTCCACTTTTGATGTTACATGCTCATATTTCAATGTTTATTATTTTTATCCCATGTGCATTGCTTTATTTCACATTTGGGGGATTCTTCTGTGTCCCCTTTATTCAACTACTGAAAGATAACACTTTTTTTTTAATGCACATGGTAATTCAATTATTTTGATTTCACATGAGCATGCTTCCCAAAACTTTTATTTTGAATTATTTTATTCTTTTCAACTTTTCTACCTTTTGTTTTTATCATCCATGTTCCCAGTAGGTTTTCCACTCTTAAATAATTACACAATTTTTATCTTAAGCTAACCAAGGATTCAACTTGGGATTTTTATTTTATTTTTCTGCTTAAGGCTAGTAATGTGGTTTATAGAATAAAAGGGGATTTAAAGGTTCAAGGGGGCTAACAAGGGTGATGTAAAGGGTAGGCTATTTTGGGATAAGTGAGCTAAAATCAAATAATGGCCTCAATCATTCTCTTGGTATGTAGTTATATTCTATAATCGGACATATAGATTAAAACAAAGTAAAGAACACCAGAATAAATAAGAAGGGTGGAACACACAGGAATAAAATTTCATGGTTTGAATGTAACTATACAATTAAGCTCAAAACTCACAGGCTGTGTGTTCTCTAGCTAAAAAATCATTTATCAGTTATGTATGTCATGCAGGTTCAATTAAAAATTCCCATTATTCTTAATCTAAAACTTTAGGTGGCTTTAAAGTTCTAGTGTTTCTCCTTGATGAAATGTTGTTAACTAACTAACATGTAATGCTATATATACAAGGTGTGTGGATTGTTTCTATTATGTTCAAGTCCCTAGTTTACTTCCTTTTTATATTTTTCAATTTAAACTAAGCTATCTTATGCTAAAAAAAGGGTAAACTATACTAATTAATCCACAATTTCTATAACTAATAAGTTAGAATTACAACTAAAACTAAATGGCTAAAATATGAACTAAAGTGCAACATAGAATAAATACATAAAAATAACAATATATATATAAGTACTGAGAAAATAAAAATAAAAATAAAAATAAAAATACAGAAAAGTAGCAAAATAAATAAAAAAAGTATGTAGTGGTTCACCAAAAAAAAAACGCCAGAGATGGCGACCTCCCCACACTTAAAATGTAGCATCATCCCTGATGCTCACTCAAGCTGGGTGTGAAGGGGTGTCATCACTGGAAGGACGGGTAGCTGGAGTCTCTGTGGTGGTGGTCTGAGGATCTGCCTGCTGCAGAGGGGGGTGCTGACTGGATAGAGATCTCGGGGTCTACAGCCTGAATCTGAGGCGGAGCCTCCTGATGTGATGCGGCCTGCTCTGTGTCTGCCTGCGCAGCCTCGCTCTGTGGATGGGTCTTTGCCTCGTGATCATCCGCCTCCTCCTCAGATGCCTCGGATGGTGTGTCAGGCTCGGAGGGGATGTCGCCAGAGCGTATCATCAGCTTCAGGTGCTCATAGCGTCGCTTGTTGCGACGCTCTATCTGGTCAAGCCGTCGGAACAAGCGGTGCACTAGATGATAGATGGGCTCTGGGGCAGGTGGAGGTGCAGTGGTAGTGGCAGGGGTAGCTGTAGAGGAAGAGGGGCCGGCAGATAGTGTGGTTGTCTCAGCAGTAGCAGTGAGGAAAGGAGGTCTGTAGCCCAAAGCTAGAAATTTCCTGCTGTGAGGGATAATCTTCTTGCATTTTGCAGCAGGTGGCTTCTCATCAGCATCCTCCCAAGGCACGTCAGCTCGACGGCCTAGCTGTGTAATCAGATAAGGAAAGGGAAGAGTGCCTTGGACGTGGACCCTGGCCATATAGTATCGGATAAAGCGTGGCAGGTATAGGTCCTTATCCTCCATCACACACCATAGGAGGGTGATCATAGCGGCTGGTATCTCAGTCTCGTGAGTACTCGGCAAAATGAAGTTGCTAAGTATCTGATGCCATAGCCGAGCCTCATCATTCAAGTAAATCCGCTTGATTTCCTTTGGCATGGTAGTATTCTGACCCATAATCCAAGAAACGGTTGGGTCAAGGGCTATCCTGGCCTTAACTGCATCCCAATCAAACTTCATGAAGCGCATGTCCTCCTCAGCTCTTTGATAACCATCCAGCTGATCAGATTTGGGTAGAAGTTTCAGAACATCCTCTATGGCCTCTTCAGTGACTAGAATCTGCTTTCCCCTAAGGTTCACTTCATCTAGGAAAGTCTTGAAGTAATTGCAGTAGAATTCCCGAACTCAAGATGCATTGACCTCAGTCAGGTTTCTCTCCAGGAAGAACCAGCCTCTTTGTTTGATCTGATCAGAGGTGTATTACTGGAGTTCTCCTGGGATCTTCAAAGTCCTCTCCCGGTACAGATTCCTGGAGGTTGCAAACACCGGATACTTCAACTCACAGTATCGGTTTGCAAACTTTACTGGATCATTAGCAGGGAGCAGCTGGTCGGCCTTCTCCTGCGGGGTAAAGTTCTTCTCCCGCCAGGAGTCATCGTGCATGATATCCATGATGGACATAGCAGATTCCCCTCTTTTACGTTTGCCAGTAGTTGTCTTTGCTTTTCCTTTTCTCTGGCTGGCAGACATCTTGAAAAATAGAAAACCAGGACATATAAAAAAAAATAGGAAAGCAAATAGGCAAATAGTCAAAAGAAACACAAAGTGGCAAAGTAGCAATAGAATAAGGAAAATGAGTGAAGTAAATGTGCATTAAGGATTGTATAGGAGTTAAAAGTCTGAAAAGAAGAATTCACAATCCAAAATGTAATAGAAGGCATGTTAATTAGGAAAAATTATCAGTATGCCATGGTTAGAAGGTTAAAAGAAAGTGAAAAACAAAAGAGAGAATATGAAATGTTAGGTTGGTTAGAATTGAAAAAGAGTTTAAGAAGTTAAAATTAGTAAGTTAGCAAAAAGTGGGTTAATGTAAGTGGCATAATGATAAGTTTCTAAATAACAAGCATTCACAAGTAAAAGCTATAGGTAACTCATAACTAAACAAGGAAAATAGGTTGATGATGATTCAGATAGATATAGAAACAGCAAAAATTGGAATCTAAGCATCAAAAATGCAATTTATGAACCAGGAAATCAAAAAGAATAAGAAGCTTGCCCTGGCGTTCATGAATGGTTTGGTTAAATCTAAGAAAAGCACAGTTGAAAATGCCAAAACCAAGACATGAATGGAAATATTTTACAAAAATTTGGGCAGCATTCCGGCTAAAATTGGATTGTCCCGGAAAATAAACAGCAACAGAATAGTACATATGAATCAAAATTAAAGCTGCAATTAAATAGTATGAATAAGAAAGAGCGCAGCAGCATCAACATGAAGAGCAGCATATGAACATTACTAACTTCACAGCAACAGCAAAATTGCAAAGTGATAAAACAAGAAACACGAACAGTGCAATTAAACAGACCTAAATCCACTAACCACATCCTAAGCTACCTAACAACCTAGAATCCACTACAACATGCATATCTAACTAGCCTAAATATGAACATAAATAGAAAAATATGAAATAACTACGAATGGATAGAAGGGTGGCGTTCGTCGGAACCTGGTAGGCGAATTAAGGAGAGTGGGGCAGAGAGGTGGCTGGGGATGGTGGCGGTGGTGTCTGGTGCGGCGGAGAAGGGTGACGTGGCGGCGGTGGCTGCTGTTCGGGGGCAGGGAGGGAAAGGTAGGGGTAATGGGGGTAGGGGGATAGGGGAAGGAAGGGGGCGGGTGGCGCTGGGCGGTGACGGCAGCGCGGTGGTGGTGATCGCGGAGGGGGGCAATGGCGGTGGAGGGAGGAGGAAGAAGGAAGAAGAAGAAAGAAGGGGAAGGAGGAAGGAGGGGTGGCGTAACGGCAGTATCTGGGTGGTCGGCGGGGTGGCGGTGGTCGTTGATGGTGGCTGGGTGGTGGTGCTTGGTTGGAGAAGAAGAGAGGAAGAAGAAGGGTTTGGGGGGCGCGAATAGTAGGGTTCGCGTGACTAGGGGGTTATAAATTTGAATCCACGCGATCGCGTGGGGCATGCGGTCGCGTGGTTGGAGTGAGATGGGGGTCGACGCGATCGCATAAATGGCGCGATCCCATGGAATAGCAAAAAGAGTGAATGACGCGATCGCCTGGGGCATGCGATCGCATCGCTGGCATTTGTGCGAAATGCACGATTCCAGCGTCGTTTTAGCGCAACTCTCTGTCTCCTTTTGGGGTGTTGTGTAATCCATGCGACGCGATCGCATCGCTCACGCGATCGCGTGGGAATGATGTTGTGCAAGTGACGCGATCGCGTCAGGGACGCGACCGCGTGGGTCGTTTGTGCAAAAAGCACAATGGCCGCATGATTCCAGCCTAACTTTCAGGACGTTGGATCTTTACGCCGATCTCCAGATCACACGGCCGCGTGGATGACGCGGTCGCATGGGAAGTGTTTTTCGCAACTTGACGCGATCGCATGAATGATGCGGTCGCATCACGCACCCTTTTTTTTTAACGCAATATGCAGAATGCAAATATGAATGCGATGCAAAACTCCAGGTTCAATATAATAAAATAAAATAAAACTTGAAAACAAATAAAACTAAACAAAAATTGAAGAAGGAACGATCATACCATGGTGGGTTGTCTCCCACCTAGCACTTTTAGTTAAAGTCCTTAAGTTGGACATTGGATGAGCTTCCTGTTATAGTGGCTTGTGCTTAAATTCATCCAGAAATCTCCACCAATGCTTGGAATGCCAATAGCCTCCGGGGTCCCAAACTAGGCATGTGAAGCTTCTGAGCAGCTTCAAACAGATTGTCAGGCTCCCGGGGTGATGACTGTCAGCATAGATTCCAGGATCCCAAACCTTGCTTTTAAATCCGCCTTCGTCTTGATCTATACTCTTCCATCTGGGCGGTTTAGAAATTAGATTCTCACAAGGATAACCAAACGTTTTCCGAGATCCATCTAATTGATCATGATGCCAACCCGTGCACTTCGAGTTGAAGCGTGGAACCTTATTGAACCTTGTGCACTAGCTTTGAGTACGAGCCATTTTTCGCTTACTCTTAAAGCCGCAGAGAGCTCTAAGCTGGCCATCTGTTTCAAGCAAACCATATTCAAGTGGAAAAACACAGTTAAAGGTTAAGGATTGTACCCACTTGAAACTTGTATTGGGTGGTAATGGCCTTGGGATAGGTGGTTCCAGTGGTTCTGTGAGTTCTACTCCCTTGTGCTCTTCTGTGAATTTCTCCACTTCTTTGCAAGATTCTTCAAATGTATCCATGTCCTGATCAAAGCCATCTATATCTTTCTCATCACTTAATTCATAGACTGGAGGTTGAGAGAAATCTACCTCCGTATCATCTTCGTATTCACTCGGGGAAGATTCTTCGATCTCAGAGAATTCACTCGCGGATGCAAGTTCATTACATGGGGGTTGGGCACTGTCCTCCTTAGCATCAATCGTAACGTCCTTGACAGAATTTTCCACAACTCTGGATTCCCATGGAAGTTCAGCGTCTCCTAAGTCTTCAACCAACTCTTCTTCTTTAATAATGACAGCTTCCTCTACTTGTTCCAAGACGAAGCCATGCTCTGTCTTGTCCACTGGAGTTTCTAGTATCTCCTTCATGCTACGCTCTTCATTAGATTGTCTACATGGGGCTGTGGGAGGTCCTTGAATGTTCGAACGTCTAGAAGATAATAGACTTACTGCTTGCTCCAGTTGATGAAGGGTTGTTTGAAGTTGATCTACTGTTTCCTTGAGGCGAACCTCTAATTCTCGGGGTGATAGATTTGGATATGGTACATGGAGAAGTGGTGATGTTTGGGAGTAATTGGACTGGAATCGGGGTAGATGAGGATCATACGGTGGTGAATGGTGAAAAGGAGCTTGTGAATGTGGTAGTTCGAAGTTATGTTGAGAGGATGGTCTATAAGCACATGGTGGGGCTTGTTGGTGGTTACAAGGCTGTCCACCATGTCTATTGGCTTGGTATGCATTGTAGAATGGACCTTGTCCATGATATCTTGGAGGGTGTTGTTGCCTAAAGGGTTGATCAGATCCTCTTGGCTCTATCCATCTTTGATTGTTCTGACCTTGATGTATGTTCCTGTTATAACTTCCATTCCTTTCAATAACATTAGAACCAAACTCAAAGTGAAAGGGGTGAGAATTCATAGTAGCTAATAGAAATAAAAAGGGGAAAATAAAGACAAATAAACAAGTAAAAGAAAAATATTTACAATAACTAATAATAAGGCACACGATTGTAATTCTCCGGCAACGACACCATTTTGAAAGGCCTGAAGATTGATGGTTTAGAGGTCATAATAAACTCTCATTGTAAGTATAGTTACTAAACCAAGCAATCAACCTGTCTTACAAACGTTTCATTGTCACAAGGAACAAACCCCTAAATAAATTGATAACCGAAGTATTCAAACCTCGGGTCGTCTTCTCAAAGAACTGCAGGGAAGTATGTTCTTATTATTGGTTATGAGGGTTGTAAATTGGGGTTTTGAGAATGAGGAGCGAATGGTTTAATTAGCAAATAAAGTAAATGAAGAATAAGCGATTTAAATGGCAAGTAAAATAAATAAATGACTATAAATAAACTTTTGGCAAGGTATAAGAAATTGGAGGTCCTATCCTAGTTATCCTTATCAATGATGATGAGAATTGGATCTTAATTCCACTTTGTCAACCCTTACTAAGATAAAGGAAGGTCAAGGGATTAATTGGTTTGATCTTCGGATCCTATTTATTTCCTAGGAAAAGATTGGGATTATTGAAGTTCAATTTAATTAACAAAGATAACAATTATCAATCATGTTTGAGTTTGATAACTCCTGAGTTACTGATTTCCTAACCAAAGACCAAAAGGAGAAAAGTAAATCTACTGGAATAAAAATGTCTTCAGATGGGAATAATAGCAACGTAAATAAAATAAAGCAAGATTAAACTGAAATACCTCAAATAACATTAATTCAAAAGAGTAATCTGTAACATGAAAGAATTCATAAATTAAATTGAAAAAGTAAATAAAAGGGAATATTGAACCTGATAAAGAGATGATCCTGAAAGCAAATAAAATCCTAATTCTAAATCCTAATCCTAAAGAGAGGAGAGAACCTCTCTCTAAACTAAATCTAAATCATGAAGACTAACTAAAAGTGGAGTGTCTCCTTGAATGGATGCATTCCTCCACTTCATAACCTCTGGTCTATGCCTTCTGGACTTGGATTTGGGCCAAAAAGGGCCTCAGAAATCGCTATGAGCGTTTTCTGCAATTTCTAGTGCGTGGCCTCTGTCACGCGTCCACGTGGGTCACGCGGTCGCGTCATTTGGAGTTTTTCTTGTCACGCGGTCGCGTTAGTCATGCGGCCACGTCATATATGTTCTGCTTAAGGAGCGTGGTCGCGTCAGTCATGCGGCCGCGTCTCTGCTTCTTCGCGCTTGGCATGCGGCCGCGTCGTCCATGCGATCGCGTGGATGCCAATTTCTCCTAAAAACTTCGTTTTGTGCTTTCCTTCCATTTTTGTATGTTTTCTTTCCATCCTTTGAGTCATTCCTGCCTTAGAAGATCTGAAAATACTTAGCACACTAATCATGGCATCGAATGGAAATAAAGGTAATTAAAATAATTAATTTTAAAGCATAGGAAACATGTTTTTCACATACATCACTTAATAAGGAAGGGAAAGTAAAACCATGCAATTAATATGAATAAGTGGGTGAAGGATTGAATAAATCACTCAAACTAAGCATAAAATATATCATAAAATATGGGTTTATCAATGCTCGACGAAATTGAGCAGGCTTTTGTAACTGTTTTGGAGGACATTTGGGAGGAACCTTCTCATCTGGACACTAAAAAATCTTTGGAGGACCCATCCATTGTCCGAACTGCATTGGGTATTTTACTTGATATTTTTTCTGGTTTGTAAAACTGTTGATTTTCATTTTTCAGAGAAGGCCATGAATAATGACTCAATGAAGGCTTTCAAGAGGGCAAGAAAAGCTACTGTAGCTCAGAACATTTCGACTAGGGCAGATGGGGAAGGGTCCTCTCAGGTTCCGCCGAAGCCATCTGTGCCGAACTCACCTGGACCGAGGAGAATGATCCCTACTCCTCGAGTCCGTGTAGTTGATCCTCCGCAGTCTTCCGCTGCTGTTTCTTCCCCCCCGGCCGATCCTCCTTCCAAGAGACCTCGGACTGTTGAACCTTTCAATCTGGATGCGCCTGATTTTGACACTATTGGGTTTGTCGACCAGCAGATCGGTCCTTATGGTGCCCTCCCTATGGATGATGTTTTTCTCCTTCATCATTTAGATTTTATAACTTGGAGCAGTATCAGGATGGCACATATGGGAGCTGCCCTGTACCGAACTGCCCAAGATCTTCCCCTTCATGCTACCAAAGCCTTTATGGAGGAGGCTAAGCAAGAGTTCGACCAAATGAAGGGTTTGAAGGAGGAGCTCGAAGTGAAAGTGACCAAGTTGGGGAAGGAATTGGAGGGCGAAAAGGCTAGTTCTGTTGCTTTGGCGGCTTCTGTAAAGTTGGCTGAAGACATGGCATTGAGGCACAAGGAAAGCTATGTCATGACCTATAGGGAAGTGATGCGTCTAAGGGAGGAGTTGGAGTTTGCCCGGGCTGATTATGCCGAGCTCCAGGGTCACCTTGTAGGCAGCGTAAATGCTGCTTATGAGAACTTGAAGGAGCAGGTTCGGGTTCTTGCCCTCGAGCTTGACCTTACTCTCTTCAGCCTGGACAACGTTGTAAAGGACGGTAAGATTGTCCCTGACGACCCTGATGATGATGACGTTGAACCCCCTTCTGTGCCTGCCGCCAAAGCTTCTGTTGTGCCGACTTCTTCAGCTCCTTCATCTGAGGTTGGTCATCCCGAATTAGATATTGATTGTCAAATCTTGAATCGGGATGACGGGACAGTGGATGCTGTGCCTCTTCAGACTCGTCCTCCACCCCGTGTTGATGCTGAGAAGCCTTCTTAAATAATTTTTCTAAATGTTTGTGTAGCAAGCCCGGCTTGTGGGCTTTTGAACTCTTTATTTTGTAGATGGTGGTTGCTGACTTTTTATACTTTCTTAGTTGCTCGTTCAGCAACTTAATCTTTGAAAAATAAAGTATTTTCCAAGCTCTTGGGGCTGATTTTGGTAGCCTCTTGAGTTTGTTATTATTATAACTTGTGTTTTTCGTAACATCTCTGTCTGCATCCGTCTTGGTATCTTTTTAGGTTTTTTGAGAGAGTTGGACTTTTGTTGTTCGAACTCTTTTAAGTTATTTTAGTAATCCTCTTTCTTGGACTTTGTTCATGTCTCTTTCAGGGGTTACTTTTACGTTTTGGGCCGACTTCATCATGTCGGGCCCTTCTAAGTTATTTTAGTAATCCTCTTTCTTGGACCTTTGTCAAGTCTCTTTCAGGGATTACTTTTATAACTTTACGTTTTGGGCCGACTTCATCATGTCGGGCCCTTCTAAGTTATTTTAGTAATCCTCTTTCTTGGACCTTTGTCAGGTCTCTTTTAGGGATTACTTTTATAATTTTTTGTTTTGGGCCAACTTCATCATGTCGGGCCCTTTTTAGTTATTTTATTAACCCTCTTTCTTGGACCTTTGTCAGGTCTCTTTCAGGGATTACTTTTATAACTTTACGTTTTTGGGCCAACTTCATCATGTCGGGCCCTTCTAAGTTATTTTAGTAACCCTCTTCCTTGGACCTTTGTCAGGTCTCTATCAGGGATTACCTTTATAACTTTAAGTTTTGGGCCGACTTCATCATGTCGGGCCCTTCTAAGTTATAGTAATCCTCTTTTATAGGGCTGGCCAAACCTCTTTCCAGGGATATACTTCTTATAACTTTGATTATTGTGACTGGTCCGACTTCTTTACGTTAGCCAGTCTTTAAGTTATTTTTTAGCAATCCATTTTATTAAGACCTCGCCAGGTCCTTTCTATGGATCACTTTCGATAACTTCTTGCATTATTCTGTTTTCATCTTTGCCGATTTTGTAGAAATTGGTTTTAATCCTCGTTTGGTCGACCTTTTGATGAATTTGATTTTCATCTTTGTTGGTCTTTATCATGATCGTGCAGTGAATTTGGTTGTTCACTTTCTGCCGATCTGTGGCTTTATAATCGGACAATGAGTATTTCAGATCAATGCGTCTTGAGAATTTGTAGAAGATCTAAACAAATTTTATTCAAAAGGAAATACAGATATATACATGTGGGGGTTTTATACCTCTAAGTCGGGCGACTTGTAGGTTTTTGGCTTGGCACCTCATTAAAAAACCTTTTCAGGAAAAAGAGTGTGCCTTGTCCTAAGATCCTTTATCATCCCTAACTATAGTACCTTCTTAGGTTGCAGGCGTGCCATGATCTAGGAAGCTCTCATCCTTCGAGTTCAGACAGTTTGTAGTAGCCCTTTCTGTTCATACCCTGGGTCAAACTGTCCGACCCGGGATGTTCTGCCAACAAGACGACCGACCTCTTCAGGTCAGGACAATCCGACCTCTTCTCAAAGAGCTCAGCCAAATCGACAGGAAAGCCCAAAAAAGGGCCCAACTCGAGGGCGACCCAAATCCAAAGGCATCCCAAGCCTATAGAGATAAGGGCGGTTCCCTTAAAGATAAGCTGACCTCACCAAAAGATAAGATAAAGATAACTAACTTATCTTATCTAAGAAGGTCACTTCGCACCTTTATAAATACACTTGAGCACCCAGGTATAACTCATACTCTGATTATACTAAAAACCTGCTTAATACCCTTGCTAACTTAAGCATCAGAGTCCCTTGCAGGTACCACCACCCTCCGATGACAAAGGATCAGCAGCATTACTAGTCCAACAAGTCGGACGCGACTGCTCCGGCCACCACCCACAGCCGGACACGTCATCGCCGATCAGTACAGAAGATCTCGTCTGAGATCGACCTATAGTTTCAGGTAACCCCCGGAACATTGGCGCCATTGCCGGGGACCCGGAAGTCATCCCATCACCATGGTGGATGACCATGACAACGATCACGATTCAGATATGGAAGATAGAACACCACACAAGAACACGGACACTACATCAAAAGATACTCCTCAACCTAACAAAAACACCGATTCACCGACTGTGGAAGCCATGGAGGCACTTCAAGATCGCTTGAAGCAACTCGAAAAAGGGGCGGAGCATCAACGAGAAGCTGAGAAAAACATAGAAAGGGAAATATGACGACGCCGGGAATTGGAGGACAAACTCCTAAAAATCGAAGCCGATCTCAAGGCCAAAGCTAATCGATCCTCTCATGAGGATAGCTCCCACAAGGATCAAGATCCATTTACCAAGGAGACCATGAAGACCAAAATCCCGAAAGACTTTAAGCTCCCGGATATGACTTTGTACGATGGCTGACGTTAGGATTTTTGCCAGTAAAGAATGTCATAAAAACAGTCGCGTTGTAGATATAGTCGCTAAACCGACAGAAATCCCTTCGTACAAACGTTTTGGTTGTCACAAGTAATAAACCCCTTTGAAATTGATAACCGAGTATTCAAACCTCGGGTCGTCTTCTCAAGGAATTGCAGGGAAGTATGTTCTTATTATTGGTTATGAAGATTGTAAATTGGGGGTTTTGGAAGTTTGGGCAATGCGCACAGGTATATTTTCAAGCAATAAAAATAAATGAATAATTGTAAAATAAACTCTTGGCAAGGTATGAGAACCGGAAATCCTGTCCTTGTTATCCTTATCAGATGTGATGAGAATTGGATTTTAATCCCACTTAGTTAAGTCAAGTGGACTAATTAGCTTGATTCTCAAGTCCTAGTTAACTCATGTGGAGAGACTAGTGTTAGAGCAATCTTAGCTAAAGCAAAATCAGCCAATTTCAACCACTCCTGAGTTTGACAACTCAAGTGTTACCAATTACCTAACCAAAGCCAAAAGGGAAGAAAGTCTACTTGAATGAAAATAATTTGGATAAACACAGAGCATTAATAAATTAAAGAGAGCAATCATAAGTCTGAAATACCTCAAATAACATTAATTCAAAGAGTAATCTGTAACATATAAGAATTCATAAATAAAATTGGGAAAATAATAAAAATAAAGAACCTGGGATTGAGAGCTACTCCTAAAACTAAGAGAAATCCTAAATCCTAATCCTAAGAGAGAGGAGAGAACCTCTCTCTCTAAAAACTATATCTACTCCTAAAATTATGAATTGTGTGGAAGCCTCCTTCTGAATGGATGCAATCCCCCACTTTATAGCCTCTAATTTGTGTTTTCTGGGCCGCAAACTGGGTCAAAAACAGTCCAGAATTCGCTGGTTTCGAATTCAACTGCACTGATTTCCGTCACCGCGACGCGGCCGCATGGATCACGCGGTCGCATCGCCTAGCGTCAAGGAAACTATAGCGTATTATATATCAAATCGAAGCCCCGGACGTTAGCTTTTCAACGCAACTAAAACCGCGTCGTTTGGACATCTGTAGCTAACGTTATAGCCGTTTGAGTGCGAAGAGGTCAGGCTGGACAGCTTAGCAATTTCTCCAACTTCTTGCATTCCTTCCACTTTTGCATGCTTTCTTCCCATCCTCCAAGCCATTCCTGCCTTATAATATCTGAAAACACTTAACACACATATCAAGGCATCTAATGGTAATAAGAGAGGATTAATAATAAGCAAATATAAGATCAAAGAAGCATGTTTTCAATCAAAGCACGTAATTAGGAAGGCAAATATAAAACCATGCAAATAATATGAATAAGTGGGTAAAGAGTTGATAAAATCCACTCAATTGAGCACAAGATAAACTATAAAATAGTGGTTTATCAACCTCCCCACACTTAAACACTAGCATGTCCTCATGCTAAGCTCAAGAGAAGCTATAAAGGTGAAGAGGAATGATAGAATGTATGAAATGCAATCCTATCTATATGAATGCAACTACATGCAAAATGTTTCTACCTACTTAGTTAAAAATAAATAAGTTCTCCAAGACAAACATAAATCAGATTTAACTAATTCAAATCATAAAATAAAAATCAGGTAAACTTGTAAGAAGACAGCTCATGAAAGCAAGGAACATAAAATCAAGCATTGAACCCTCACTGGTAGTGTATGTCACTCTAATCTCTCAAGTGTATAGGGTTATTCACTCTACTCTTCTCTAGTCATGCTTTCTAAACCTTGTTCTTCATCTAACCAATCAATAAATATTTAATGTACCAATGCAAACATCATGAGGTCTTTTCAAGGTTGTAATGGGGCTGAGGTAAAGGTAAGGATATATGTATGGCCAAGTGAGCTATAATATGAATCTTCAATTAACCTAAGCTCTCACCTAATATACATATACTCTATATACTTTTAAATTCATGCCTAGCTACCCATAATTCTCACTTTTGTATAATTCCCATACTCATGTACCAAATTTTTCTTTAATTTTTTTATCACATGTGCATTGATCTTAAACTTAATATTGAGGTAATTTTGTCCCCTTATTAACTTATTTATTGAGTATTTTTGGATTTTTCTCTTTTTTTTAATTTTTTAATTTTTTTTTAGAGAAACAAACATAACTTATCAATGCACATGGATTTTCTATTATTTTTCTATTTTGATTTTTCATGAGTAGGTTCCCAAATTCCTGATATTCAAATAAATTAGAAACATTATACTTTTCCTTTATTAACCCATGTTCCCACAGTTTCCCCATACTTAATTAACACACTATCTTAAGCTAACCAAAGATTCAATTGGGATATTTAATTATTTTTCTGCTTTAAGGCTAGTGATGTGGTAAAATACAGAACAAGAGGGGGTTAAAAGGCTCAAAGTGGCTGACAAGGGTGAATTAAAGGGTAGGCTTATTTGGGATAAGTGAGCTAAAATCAAATAATGGCCTCAATCATATGCAAACATGTAAATACACTAAATAATGGACATATAGGTTGGAACAAAATATAGATTACAATCATAGAGAAGGGAACACACAAGAATAAAAATTTATGGTTAAATAATGTAACCATGTAAATAAGCTCAAAATCTCATAGGTTGTGTGTTCTTTAACTCAAAAACCATGTTCCAAATACAACTTCCAAACAAGTTTAACACATAAAAATTTTTAAATTTTTTTTTATTTAAATTAGTAAATTTTTTTCAAAAATAGGATCTTAAAAAGAGATTTATTATTTTAACCAAGTAGTAACTAAATGCACAAAATCAAATAAATATGCAATCAAATATGCAGATGCAACAATGAACAAATAAAGAAAATAAGATTATTGGTGTTGAAAAGAAAGTACTAACCCACGGAGATCGGTATCGACCTCCCCACACTTAAAGATTGCACCGTCCTCGGTGCATGCTGAGATTTGCAGGTGGATGGGTTGTTTCGACTGTTGCTTTTCTCTAAGGATTGTGCAGATGGACTTGTCTGTCTCCCCATGTAAAATCTCTTCCGCTTCCCTTCCGGGTGGCTGGTAGCACAAATTGCGAATCACACTTTTCACAACTCGTACCACTAACCAGCAAGTGCACTGGGTCGTCCAAGTAATACCTTACGTGAGTAAGGGTCGAATCCCACGGAGATTGTTGGTTTGAAGCAATCTATGGTTATCTTGTAAATCTTAGTCAGGAAGTCAATTATGTTTATCAATTGAATTGTGAGTAACCAGTAGAGCATAAATTAAAAGTTACTTGTTGTGCAGTAATGGAGAATATGTTGGAGTTTTGGAGATGCTTTGTCTTCTGAATCCCTGCTTTCCTCTGTCTTCTGATTCATGCACGCACGTCCTCCTATGGCAAGCTGTGTGTTGGTGGATCACCGTTGTCAATGGCTACCTTCCGTCCTCCCAGTGAAAACTACGCTCACGCGCTCTGTCACAGCACGGCTAATCACCGGTTGGTTCTCGATCCGGTTGGAATAGGATTTACTATCCTTTTGCGTCTGTCACTAACGCCCAGCCTTCAGGAGTTTGAAGCTCGTCACAGTCATTCAATCCTTGAATCCTACTCGGAATACCACAGACAAGGTTTAGACTTTCCGGATTCTCATGAATGCCGCCATCAGTTCTAGCTTATACCACGGAGATTCTGATTAAGGAATCTAAGAGATCCTCATTCAATCGTATATAGAACGGAGGTGGTTGTCAGGCACACGTTCATGATTTGAGGAAGGTGATGAATGTCACAGATCATCACCTTCATCACAGTTAAGCGCGAATGAACATCTTAGATAGGAACAAGCGTGTTTGAATGGAAAACAGAAGTACTTGCATTAATTCATCGAGACACAGCAGAGCTCCTCACCCCCAACAATGGGGTTTAGAGACTCATGCCGTCAGAGAATACAAAGTTTTGATCTGAAATATCATGAGATACAAAATAAGTCTCTAAAAGTTGTTTAAATACTAAACCAGTAGCCTAGGGTTACAAAATATGAGTGGACTATGATGGATGATGCAGAGATCCACTTCTGGGGCCCACTTGGTGTGCTGGGGCCCACTTGGTGTGTGCTGGGGCTGAGACTTTAAGCAATTCACGTGCAGAGGCCATTTGTGGAGTTGAACGCCAGTTTTTGTGCCAGTTTGGGCGTTCAACTCCAGTTTTTGATCCTTTTCTGGCGCTGGACGCCAGAATTGGGCAGAGAACTGGCGTTGAACGCCAGTTTACATCATCTATTCTTGTGCAAAGTATGGACTATTATATATTGCTGGAAAGCCCTGGATGTCTACTTTCCAACGCAATTGGAAGCGCGCCATTTCGAGTTCTGTAGCTCCAGAAAATCCACTTTGAGTGCAGGGAGGTCAGAATCCAACAGCATCAGCAGTCCTTTTTCAGCCTAAATCAGATTTTTGCTCAGCTCCTTCAATTTCAGCCAGAAAAATACCTGAAATTACAGAAAAACACACAACTCATAGTAAAGTCCAGAAATATGAATTTTTCCTAAAAACTACTAGGAATAGACTAAAAACTAACTAAAACATACTCTAAACTATATGAAATTATCCCCAAAAAGCGTATAAAATATCCGCTCATCACAACACCAAACTTAAACTGTTGCTTGTCCTCAAGCAACTAGACAAATAAAATAGAAGACTAATAGGTTGAGAAGCAATAGTATCTCAGAGTTTTTGAATGAAGCTCAGATTCTAATTAGATGAGCGGGGCTAGTAGCTTTTTGCTTCTGAACAGTTTTGGCATCTCACTTTATCCATTGAAGCTCAGAGTGATTGGCATCTATAGGAACTCAGAATTCAGATAGTGTTATTGATTTTCTTAGTTCAGTGTGATGATTCTTGAACACAGCTTCTTTATGAGTCTTGGCCGTGGCCCTAAGCACTTTGTTTTCCAGTATTACCACCGGATACATAAATGCCACAGACACATAATTGGGTGAACCTTTTCAGATTGTGACTCAGCTTTGCTAAAGTCCCCAATTAGAGGTGTCCAGAGTTCTTAAGCACACTCTTCTTTTCACTTGGACCTTGACTTTAACCGCTCAGTCTCAAGTTTTCACTTGACACCTTCACGCCACAAGCACATGGTTAGGGACAGCTTGGTTTAGCCGCTCAGACCAGGATTTTATTCCTTTAGGCCCTCCTATCCACTGATGCTCAAAGCCTTGGGATCCCTTTTATTTGCCCTTGCCTTTTGGTTTTAAGGGTTATTGGCTTTTTCTGCTTGCTTTTTCTTTTTTTTTCTCTCTTTTTTTTTTTTTTCTGCAAGCTTTGTTCTTTGCTGCTTTTTCTTGCTTCAAGAATCATTTTTATGATTTTTCAGATTATCAATAACATGTCTCATGTTCATTATTCTTTCAAGGGCCAACATATTTAACAGTCTTAAACAACAAATTCAAAAGACATATGCACTGTTCACGCATTCATTCAGAAGACAGAAAGCATTGCCACCACATTTAACTAATTAGAATTTCTCTTATTAAAACTCGAAATTTTATTGCCTCTTATTCAAAAGATCTACTACTTTATTCATGTTTAATGATGATGAGAAAAATAAACTATAGCTTAATTGGAGATAAAATCAAAATAGATACTAATTACTACTATATGACTCCTAAGGTAAAATTAAAATAAGAACAGTTATCACAGAGTTAAGGCTAAGATTAGAACTCAACAACCTTGAGGTTTGGGAAGTGGATGTTCCTCTAGTCTGTGAGGTGCTTGGTCCTTCAAGAGAGAATTTCTGGCGCTTCAGTTCCTTTAAATCACGCCCTTGCTCCTCTTTGAGTGGGTTGTTTTAACTTAGGGGCCATGATCTTAGTGATCACGGATAAGCACACCAAACTTAGAGCTTTGCTTGTCCTCAAGCAAAAGAAAAAGAAGGAGATGGGTAGAAGGAGAGCTCCTCCCCACCATCCTGGTGTTTGAACGCCCAAACACTGCCTGTTTTGGGCGTTCAACGCCCAAATGCTGCCCTCCTGGGCGTTCAACGCCCAGTTGTTGCCCTTTTCTGGCGTTGAACGCCAGATAGCTATCCTTACTGGCGTTCAGCGCCCACTGGATGCCCATTTTGGGCGCTGAACGCCCAAAATGGCCTTCACTGGCGTTTTCTTGCCAGTAAGCTCCCTATCTCTGTTTTGTGTGTAGCTTCCTTCTGTAACCCTGTAAACTTATGCAAATGATTCTTTACCTTAGTGTCAGTGAACTTTATATAAACAAATAAAAATAAAAATAGGGCAAAATGCTTAGAGGATTGTTGCCCCATGGCTGGGTTGCCTCCCAGCAAGCGCTTCTTTATTGTCTTTAGCTGGACCTTGCTGAGCTTTTAATCTAGCTTCAGCCTTGAGCATTCTTGCTCAATGTTGCCCTCAAGATAATGCTTGATTCTCTGTCCATTGACAATGAAATTCTTATCAGAATCAATATCTTGAAGCTCCACATAACCATATGGTGATACACTTGTAATCACGTATGGTCCCCTCCACCGGGATTTTAGTTTCCCGGGGAATAGCCTGAGTCTAGAGTTAAACAACAGAACCTTCTGTCCTGGTTCAAAGATTCTAGATGACAGCTTTCTGTCATGCCATTTTTTTTATTTTTCTTTATAAAGCTTGGCATTTTCGAAAGCTGTGAATCTGAATTCCTCTAGCTCATTTAGCTGGAGCAATCGTTTTTCTCCTGCTAATTTGGCATCTAAGTTTAGGAATCTGGTTGCCCAATAGGCCTTATGTTCCAGTTCCACGGGCAAGTGGCATGCCTTACCATACACGAGTTGGTATGGAGAGGTCCCTATAGGGGTCTTGAATGCTGTTCTGTAAGCCCACAGAGCATCATCCAAGCTCCTTGCCCAATCCTTTCTACGGGTATTTACTGTCCGTTCCAGGATTCTCTTTAATTCTCTGTTAGAGACTTCAGCTTGCCCGTTGGTTTGTGGATGATATGGAGTGGCCACTTTGTGGCGAATTCCATACCGAACCATGGCAGAGTAAAGCTGTTTATTGCAGAAGTGAGTGCCCCCATCACTGATTAACACTCTAGGGACACCAAACCTGCTAAAGATATGTTTCTGGAGGAACTTCAGCACTGTTTTAGTATCATTGGTGGGTGTGGCAATAGCCTCAACCCATTTTGATACATAGTCAACTGCCACCAGAATATAAGTGTTTGAGTATGATGGTGGGAAAGGTCCCATGAAGTCAATTCCCCATACATCAAACAACTCTATTTCCAAGATTCCTTGTTGAGGCATGGCGTAACCATGAGGCAGATTACCAGCTCTTTGGCAACTGTCACAATTACGTACAAACTCTCGGGAATCTTTATAGAGTGTGGGCCAATAGAAGCCACATTGGAGGACCTTGGTGGCTGTTCGCTCACCTCCGAAATGGCCTCCATATTGAGATCCATGGCAATGCCATAGGATTCTCTGTGCTTCCTCTCTGGGGACACACCTACGGATAATTCCGTCTGCACATCTCTTAAAGAGATAGGGCTCATCCCACAAGTAGTACTTTGCATCAGTAATTAGTTTCTTTTTTTGTATTCTATTGTACTCCTTGGGTATGAACCTTGCAGCTTTATAGTTTACAATATCGGCAAACCATGGTGCTTCCTGAATGGCAAATAGATGCTCATCAGGGAACGTCTCAGAGATCTCAAGGAAGGGGAGGGACGTCCCTTCCACTGGCTCTATCCGGGACAGATGATCAGCTACTTGGTTCTCTGTCCCTTTTCTGTCTCTTATTTCTATATCAAACTCTTGCAGAAGCAATACCCATCTGATGAGCCTGGGTTTTGAATCCTGCTTTGTGAGTAGATACTTAAGAGCAGCATGGTCAGTATACACAATCACTTTTGATCCTACTAAGTATGATCTGAACTTGTCAATGGTGTAAACCACTGCAAGTAGTTCTTTTTCTGTGGTTGTGTAATTTTTCTGGGCATCATTTAGAACACGACTGGCATAATAAATGACATGCAGAAGCTTGTCATGCCTCTGTCCCAATACTGCACCAATGGCATGATCACTGGCATCACACATTAACTCAAATGGTAATGTCCAGTCTGGTGCAGAAATGACTGGTGCTGTGACCAGCTTAGCTTTCAGTGTTTCAAACGCCTGTAGGTATGCTGTGTCAAACACAAATGGCGTGTCAACAGCTAGCAGATTGCTTAGAGGTTTTGCGATTTTTGAAAAATCCTTTATAAACCTCCTATAGAATCCTGCATGCCCCAGAAAGCTTCTGATTGCCTTAACATTGGCAGGTGGTGGTAATTTTTCAATTACCTCTATTTTTGCTTGATCCACCTCTATTCTCTTGTTTGAGATTTTATGCCCAAGAACAATTCCTTCAGTCACCATGAAGTGACACTTTTCCCAGTTTAAAACTAGGTTGGTTTCTTGGCATCTTTTCAGAACAAGTTTCAGGTGATCAAGACAGGAGCTGAATGAGTCTCCATATACTGAGAAGTCATCCATGAAGACTTCCAGAAATTTTTCCACCATATCAGAGAAAATAGAGAGCATGCATCTCTGGAAGGTTGTAGGTGCATTGCATAGCCCAAAGGGCATCCTTCTATAAGCAAACACTCCGGATGGACATGTGAATGCTGTTTTCTCTTGATCTTGGGGATCTACTGCAATCTGGTTATAGCCTGAGTAGCCATCCAAAAAGCAGTAATAATCATGACCTGCTAGTCTCTCTAGCATCTGGTCTATAAATGGTAAAGGAAAATGATCCTTTCTGGTGGCTGTATTGAGCCTTCTGTAGTCAATACACATGCGCCACCCTGTAACTGTTCTTGTAGGAACCAGTTCATTTTTTTCATTATGAATCACTGTCATGCCTCCCTTTTTTGGGACGACTTGAACAGGGCTCACCCAGGGGCTATCAGAAATGGGATAAATAATCCCAGCCTCTAGTAATTTGGTGACCTCTTTCTGCACCACTTCCTTCATGGCTGGATTTAGCCGCCTCTGTGGTTGAACCACTGGTTTGGCATTATCCTCCAGTAGGATTTTGTGCATGCATCTAGCTGGGCTTATGCCCTTAAGGTCACCTATGGACCACCCAAGAGCTGTCTTGTGTGTCCTTAGCACTTGAATAAGTGCTTCCTCTTCCTGTGAATTTAAAGCAGAGCTTATGATCACTGGAAAAGTGTCACCTTCTCCTAGAAATGCATATTTCAAGGATGGTGGCAGTGGCTTGAGCTCTGGTTTAGGAGGTTTTTCCTCTTTCAGAAGAAAGTTCAGAGGCTCTTTCATGTCCCCTGAATCCTCCAAATCAGGCTGAACATCTTTAAAGATGTTTTCCAACTCTGATTCGAGACTCTCAGCCATGTTGATCTCTTCTACCAAAGAGTCAATAAGGTCAACTTTCATGCAGTCTGTTGATGTGTCTGGATGCTGCATGGCTTTGACAGCGTTCAACTTGAACTCGTCATCGTTGACTCTCAGGGTTATTTCCCCTTGCTGGACGTCAATGAGGGATCGTCCAGTTGCTAGGAAGGGTCTTCCTAGAATGAGAGTAGCACTCTTGTGCTCCTCCATTTCCAGCACAACAAAGTCAGTGGGAAAGGCGAATGGCCCAACTCTGACAATCATGTCCTCAATCACGCCTGATGGGTATTTAGTGGAACCATCAGCAAGTTGGAGACATATCCGGGTTGGTTTAACTTCTTCAGTTAAGCCAAGCTTCCTGATAGTGGATGCAGGTATTAGGTTGATGCTTGCCCCAAGATCGCATAAAGCTGTCTTGGTGCAATCACCTTCTAATATGCATGGTATCAGAAAACTCCCAGGGTCTTTAAGCTTTTCAGGAAAGCTTTTCAGAATGACTGCACTGCATTCTTCAGTGAGGAGAACTCTTTCTGTTTCTCTCCACTCCTTTTTATGACTCAAGATCTCTTTCATGAACTTGGCATAAGAAGGTATTTGCTCAAGTGCCTCTACAAATGGAATTTTTATTTCAAGAGTCCTTAGATAATCTGCAAAGCGAGCAAATTGCTTATCCTGCTCCTCTTTTCGGAGTTTTTGAGGATAAGGTATCTTGGCTTTATATTCCTCAACCTTAGTGGTTAAAGAAGCCTTTTTAGAGGGGTTGTTATCAGCACTTGTGTGTGTCTGATCCCTCATTGGCAATTGAATGCCAGAGTCAGAAGCTGGAGTGACGTTAGATGCCAGCTCACTGTCTGTTCCTGGCGCCTAAACGCCAGAAATGTGCCCCTGTTGGGCGTTCAACGCTGGATTCTGCCCCATTTGGGCGTTCAACGCCAGATTCTTGCCCATTTCTGGCGTTGAACGCCAATCCTGCCTTGTTTCTGGCGCTGAACGCCAGTTTTGGGCATGGTCTGGGCGTTCAGCGCCAGCCTTCCACCCATTTTCTGGCGTTTTAGTGCCAGAATTATTTTTCCCTGGGCTCTTACTGTCCTCAGGGGAATCTTTGGTGGGTTGCTCATTTCTTGAATTTTTGATGCCTTGAGGTGGGGTATTTAATGTTTTCCCACTTCTTAATTGAACTGCTTGGCATTCTTCTGCTATTTGCTTTGATAGCTGCTGCTTTGTTTGCTTAAACTGTTCTTCCATATGTATATTAGCTATCCTTGTCTCCTGTAACCTGTCTTTGAATTCAGCTAGCTGCTTTGTTAGAAAATCTAATTGCTGATTGAATTCAGCAGCTTGTTTTACAGTACTGAATTCAGCAGTTACTGTTTTAACCTCTTCATTCATGGAAGGGTTGCTGCTTAGATACAGATGCTGATTCCTGGCAACTGTATCAATGAGCTCTTGAGCTTCTTCAATTGTCTTTCTCATATGGATAGATCCACCAGCTGAGTAATCTAAAGACATCTGAGCTCCTTCTGCAAGCCCATAGTAGAAGATGTCTAACTGAACCCACTCTGAAAACATTTCAGAGGGGCATTTTCGTAGCATCTCTCTGTATCTCTCCCAGGCATCATAAAGAGATTCATTATCTCCTTGTTTAAAGCCTTGGATGTCCAGCCTTAGCTGTGTCATCCTTTTTGGAGGGAAATATTGATTCAGGAATTTTTCTGTCAGCTGTTTCCATGTTCTTATGCTGGCCTTTGGTTGGTTATTTAACCACCTCTTGGCTTGATCTTTTACAGCAAATGGAAACAGTAATAGTCTGTAGACATCCTGATCTATTTCCTTATCATGTACTGTGTCAGCAATTTGTAAAAATTGTGCCAGAAACTCTGTAGGTTCTTCCTGTGGAAGACCGGAATACTGGCAACTTTGCTGCACCATGATAATGAGCTGAGGATTCAACTCAAAGCTACTAACTCCAATGGAGGGTATGCATATGTTACTCCTATATGAAGCAGTAGAGGGGTTAGAATATGACCCCAGAGTCCTCCTGGACTGTTCATTTCCACTTATGTCCATGATGGATCTATGGATATAACTTGGACTGATTTATCTTTTTATTTATTTTATTTTATAAGAAGTAAATAGTTAAATAAAATAAAATAACTAAAAAGAATTTGAATTTTGAAATAATAAAATTTTTTTTTTCGTAAAAAAATTTAAAAATAATTAGTTAAAAAAAAACAGAGATTTTTGAAAAAGAGGGGAGATATTTTCGAAAATTTGAGAGAGAGAGAGTTAGTTAGGTAGTTTTGAAAAAGTTAAGAAACAAACAAAAAGTTGGTTAGTTAGTTGAAACAAATTTTGAAAAGATAGGAAGTTAGAAAAGATATTTTGAAAAGATATTTTTGAATTTAGTGAGGAGAGAGAAAAACAATAAGATAGTACAAGATTTAAAATTTTTAGATCTAATGCTCCTTGTTTTCGAAAATTTTGGAGGAAAAACACCAAGGAACACCAAACTTAAAATTTTTAGATCAAGACACAAGGAAACTCAAGAACACTTTGAAGACTCACAAGAACACAAGAACATGAAGGAAGAACACCAAACTTAAAATTTTTAGAAAACCAAACCAAAATTTTCGAAAATCAAAGGGAAATCAACAAGGAAACACCAAACTTAAAATTTGGCACAAGATTTAATAGAAAAAATATTTTTTGAAAAAGAAGGTTTTGAAAAGAGTATAAAAGATTCTAACCCAATCAAATTAATGCTCTAGCCAAATGAGTTATGGGACCTTCAAAAATTTTAAGAAAGATTATTTTTGAAAACACCAAACTTAAAGTTTGGCACAGGATTTAATAGAAAAATTATTTTTGAAAAAGGTTTTTTTAAAAAATATGATAGCCAATTATCATGAACATAAACACCACGTTCTAAATAACTGAGCTATAAATTTAAAGTGTTTTAACAAGGGATAAATAATAAAAGACTCTAAACCAAAAAAGAGAAAATTTTTCCTAATCTAAGCAACAAAATAATCCGTCAGTTGTTCAAACACGAACAATCCCCGGCAACGGCGCCAAAAACTTGGTAGCACAAATTGCGAATCACACTTTTCACAACTCGTACCACTAACCAGCAAGTGCACTGGGTCGTCCAAGTAATACCTTACGTGAGTAAGGGTCGAATCCCACGGAGATTGTTGGTTTGAAGCAATCTATGGTTATCTTGTAAATCTTAGTCAGGAAGTCAATTATGTTTATCAATTGAATTGTGAGTAACCAGTAGAGCATAAATTAAAAGTTACTTGTTGTGCAGTAATGGAGAATATGTTGGAGTTTGGGAGATGCTTTGTCTTCTGAATCCCTGCTTTCCTCTGTCTTCTGATTCATGCACGCACGTCCTCCTATGGCAAGCTGTGTGTTGGTGGATCACCGTTGTCAATGGCTACCTTCCGTCCTCCCAGTGAAAACTACGCTCACGCGCTCTGTCACAGCACGGCTAATCACCGGTTGGTTCTCGATCCGGTTGGAATAGGATTTACTATCCTTTTGCGTCTGTCACTAACGCCCAGCCTTCAGGAGTTTGAAGCTCGTCACAGTCATTCAATCCTTGAATCCTACTCGGAATACCACAGACAAGGTTTAGACTTTCCGGATTCTCATGAATGCCGCCATCAGTTCTAGCTTATACCACGGAGATTCTGATTAAGGAATCTAAGAGATCCTCATTCAATCGTATATAGAACGGAGGTGGTTGTCAGGCACACGTTCATGATTTGAGGAAGGTGATGAATGTCACAGATCATCACCTTCATCACAGTTAAGCGCGAATGAACATCTTAGATAGGAACAAGCGTGTTTGAATGGAAAACAGAAGTACTTGCATTAATTCATCGAGACACAGCAGAGCTCCTCACCCCCAACAATGGGGTTTAGAGACTCATGCCGTCAGAGAATACAAAGTTTTGATCTGAAATGTCATGAGATACAAAATAAGTCTCTAAAAGTTGTTTAAATACTAAACCAGTAGCCTAGGGTTACAAAATATGAGTGGACTATGATGGATGATGCAGAGATCCACTTCTGGGGCCCACTTGGTGTGCTGGGGCCCACTTGGTGTGTGCTGGGGCTGAGACTTTAAGCAATTCACGTGTAGAGGCCATTTGTGGAGTTGAACGCCAGTTTTTGTGCCAGTTTGGGCGTTCAACTCCAGTTTTTGATCCTTTTCTAGCGCTGGACGCCAGAATTGGGCAGAGAACTGGCGTTGAACGCCAATTTACATCATCTATTCTTGTGCAAAGTATGGACTATTATATATTGCTGGAAAGCCCTGGATGTCTACTTTTCAACGCAATTGGAAGCGCGCCATTTCGAGTTCTGTAGCTCCAGAAAATCCACTTTGAGTGCAGGGAGGTCAGAATCCAACAGCATCAGCAGTCCTTTTTCAGCCTAAATCAGATTTTTGCTCAGCTCCTTCAATTTCAGCCAGAAAAATACCTGAAATTACAGAAAAACACACAACTCATAGTAAAGTCCAGAAATATGAATTTTTCCTAAAAACTACTAGGAATAGACTAAAAACTAACTAAAACATACTCTAAACTATATGAAATTATCCCCAAAAAGCGTATAAAATATCCGCTCATCAGTGGCCATCCTGAAAGAAAAAGGGAAGAAGAGTAACCCAGAAATAGAGATAAAAAAATAAAAGAAGTATGGGTTAATGCCAAATGATAAGGGTCTCAATTACATGGTAGCTACAACATGCAAGTGAGAAAACAATAGAAGTACATGCCATCCTGAAAGAAAAAGGGAAGAAGAGTAACCCAGAAATAGAGATAAAAAAATAAAAGAAGTATGGGTTAATGCCAAATGATAAGGGTCTCAATTACATGGTAGCTACAACATGCAAGTGAGAAAACAATAGAAGTACATGGCAGATCAAGAGTGCAAAAATTTGTAACATAGGGAAGAGAGTGGGGAAGGAGAGATAATATAAATTCATGTCAATGCAAAAGTAATACAGATATAAAAGATTGGCATTGATTTGAATAATATTACTCAATCAGAATTAAACAAGTCATGAAGCACCCAAAATAATTCAAGAGAAAATTGCAACAGTGAAATAAGAAAATTTTAACACCAAGAGAAAAATAATTAATTTTAGAAAAGAAAATAAAAATATGCACAAAATTAAGATGCAATGAATGAAATATGCAAATAAAATAGAATGGAGGTGAAGGAAAATAAGAAAGGAAGAAGAAGGAAATAAGAAAAGATAAGAAAAATAAGGATTAGAGAAGAAGAGATAAGAAAATTGGCTGATTTGGATATGTTGTGCGGCGCAAGCGACGCGGTCGCATGGGTGACGCGGTCGCGTGGTGCGCGATAAGGTTGGGTGACGCGGACACGTGAGGCACGCGATCGCGTGACTTGTTTGTGCTAGTGGCGCGAGTGCAGCCTCGCGGTCGCACAACTCTCTGTTCAAAACTCAATATTGCCAAAATCCAGGGTGACGCGGTCGCGTGGGGCATGCGATCGCGTGAGTGACCATCATGGGGATATGATGCGGACGCGTAGGGCACACGTTCGTGTGGTGAGGCTTGGGCTACCAGCACGAGTCCAGCCCAACTCCAGCTCAACTTTCGGCCATACACCCTTTTTACGCCGATTTCAGGTCACGCGGCCGCGTGGGTCACGCGGTCGCGTGGGAGGCCATTATTCCCATATGACGCGGTCGCATCAGCGACGCGGTCGCGTGGGGCGATTTGTGCCATTGGCACGCCTCCAGCGCTGCTCCTGCGTAACTCTCTGTTCATATTAATATTGTCTCCCATCTCCGTGCGACGCAGACGCATCGCTGATGCGGTCGCGTCGCATGCTCGCTTTATTTTTTTATTTTTTTTTGTAATCTGAAAAATGCAGAATGCAGTGTTAATATGAATGTGATGCAAATCTCCAGGTTCAATATAACAAAATAAAATAAAATTCAAAAACAAATAAAACTAAATAAAAATGAAAAAGGACGATCATACCATGGTGGGTTGTCTCCCACCTAGCACTTTTAGTTATAGTCCTTAAGTTGTTCATTTGATGAGATTCCTGCTATGGTGGCTTGTGCTTGTACTGATCCAGGAATCCCCACCAATGTTTATATTTTCAGTAGCCTCCGGGGTCCCAAACTAAGCATGTAAAGCCCTTAAGAAGCTTCAAACAGATTCTTAGGCTCCTGGGGTGACAAATGTCAGAACAGATTCCAGGATCCCAAACTTTACTTTTACACCCGTTCTTGTCTCGATCTGCACTTTTCTAGCCGGGTGAAAGGTGATCTGAATTCTCACTGCAGCGACCAAACAGCTTCCTAGACCCATTCAGTTGAGCTTTATACCAACCTTTGCGTTTAAACTTAAAGCTTCCAACCATGATGAACCTTGCAGGACAATTCTTACCACTGGCCATCTTCCTCTTACTCTTAATGTCACAAAGAGCTCTAAGTTGACCATCCGTCTCCAGTAGCCCATATTCAAGTGGGATTAGAAAGCTATGGGATATGAATTTTACCCACTTGAATGTTGTGAAGGATGATGGTAACTTAGGGGGAGGGGTTTCTAACAACTTTGGCAAGGTAATTTCAAGCTCCACTCCCTTGTGCTCTTCTTTAACATCTTCTACCTCTTGATCAACCTCTACAAAATCTTCAACCATGATCTGCCTTGGAGGTTGTACGCTCATCTCATCATCAACATCAAACACCGTGGAAGGAGGCTCTGTGACTGGACTTTCCAATGGAGGTACAGCATCTCTTAAGTCTGCAACCACTTCTTCCTTTTTAATAATTGCTGCTTTGTCCAGTTGTTTAAGTATAAAATCGTACTCATCCTCGATGTTTTTCTTTCTATGACAACTCCTTTCAACTATTCTTTCATCTTCAAGGGTCTCTCCTACCCTTACCCGTAGGGCCTCCTCTAGCTCTTTATGAAGTATGGATTCGCGAAGATGATTCCTTCTTTCCTGTTCCATATCAATAGCATAATTGGGATCATCTTGCTCTTGGATTGATGGATGTGGGTTCTCTTCCATGGATGGTGGTGATGGGATGGAGAGATTATTCTGTGGTTGACAAGGAAGTGCACTAGAGTTTGAGGGTTGATTGTTGAAGGTATTTGGTGGTCTGATTTGGGTGAAGAGAGCTTGTATAGTAGAGTTTAGATCGGCAAGTGCTTTCTCCATGGAGGTTTGGGGTGGATCTATGTATGGTTCATTTGGTTCATAAGGTGGTTGGTATGGTGGATGTAGGTTAGGGTCATATGGAGGTAAATGGTGGAAAGGAGCTTGTGAGTATGGTGGTCCAAAGTCATGTTGAGGAAAGGGTTTATAGGCATATGGTGGTGGTTGTTGATAGTCCATTGGAGGTGGTTGTTGCCATGAGGGTTGATCAAATCCTTGTGGCTCCTCCCATCTTTGATTGTTCCAAGCTTGATGCCTGTTCTCATTGTAATTTCTTCTTCATGCAACGTTATTGTAACTAGACTCATAGCCAAAGGGGTGAGAGTTCATAGTAGAAAAATAAAAATTAAAAATGAAAATAAAAACAAATTTAAATTAAAAGGTTATTTAAATTTTGAATTTGAAAATTAAATTTTGAAATTTGAATTTTAAATTTTTTAAATTTGAATTTTTGAAATTTGAAATTTGAAATTTGAAAATTTTTAAATTTAAATTTTGAAAATTTTTAAATTTGAATTTTGAAATTTGATTTTTGAAATAAGATAAGATAAGATAAAAATTTTAAAAATAAAAATCTGAATTTTTTTTTGAAAAAATTAATTAAAAATATTTTTGAATTTAATGAGGAAAGAGAAAAACAAAAAAAATGACACCAAATTTCAAATTTTTAGATCAAAACGAAGAAAACAACTAAGAACAGCTTGAAGGTCAAGATGAACGTGAAGAACAACTTGAAGATCAAGATGAACACTAAGAACAAATTTTTGAAATTTTTTTTAATAACTAAATAAAAACAAATAACCTCTTAATTTATGGAAAAGCAAAAATAAAAACAAAATTAAAAACAAATAAGCAAGCAAAAATAAAAAAAATATTTACAATAACCAATAATAAGGCACACGTTTGCAATTCCCCGGCAACGGCGCCATTTTGACGTTAGGATTTTTGCCAGTAAAGAATGTCATAAAAACAGTCGCGTTGTAGATATAGTCTCTAAACCGACAGAAATCCCTTCGTACAAACGTTTTGGTTGTCACAAGTAACAAACCCCTTTGAAATTGATAACCGAGTATTCAAACCTCGGGTCGTCTTCTCAAGGAATTGCAGGGAAGTATGTTCTTATTATTGGTTATGAAGATTGTAAATTGGGGGTTTTGGAAGTTTGGGCAATGCACACAGGTATATTTTCAAGCAATAAAAATAAATGAATAATTGTAAAATAAACTCTTGGCAAGGTATGAGAACCGGAAATCCTGTCCTTGTTATCCTTATCAGATGTGATGAGAATTGGATTTTAATCCCACTTAGTTAAGTCAAGTGGACTAATTAGCTTGATTCTCAAGTCCTAGTTAACTCATGTGGAGAGACTAGTGTTAGAGCAATCTTAGCTAAAGCAAAATCAGCCAATTTCAACCACTCCTGAGTTTGACAACTCAAGTGTTACCAATTACCTAACCAAAGCCAAAAGGAAAGAAAGTCTACTTGAATGAAAATAATTTGGATAAACACAGAGCATTAATAAATTAAAGAGAGCAATCATAAGTCTGAAATACCTCAAATAACATTAATTCAAAGAGTAATCTGTAACATAGAAGAATTCATAAATAAAATTGGGAAAATAATAAAAATAAAGAACCTGGGATTGAGAGCTACTCCTAAAACTAAGAGAAATCCTAAATCATAATCCTAAATCATAAAAACTATATCTACTCCTAAAATTATGAATTGTGTGGAAGCCTCTTTCTGAATGGATGCAATCCCCCACTTTATAGCCTCTAATTTGTATTTTCTGGGCCGCAAACTGGGTCAAAAACAGTCCAGAATTCGCTGGTTTCGAATTCAACTGCACTGATTTCCGTCACTGCGACGCGGCCGCATGGATCACGCGGTCGCGTCGCCTAGCGTCAAGGGAACTATAGCATATTATATATCAAATCGAAGCCCCGGACGTTAGCTTTTCAACGCAACTAGAACCGCGTCGTTTGGACCTATGTAGCTAACGTTATAGCCGTTTGAGTGCGAAGAGGTCAGGCTGGACAGCTTAGCAATTTCTCCAACTTCTTGCATTCCTTCCACTTTTGCATGCTTTCTTCCCATCCTCCAAGCCATTCCTGCCTTATAATATCTGAAAATACTTAACACACATATCAAGGCATCTAATGGTAATAAGAGAGGATTAATAATAAGCAAATATAAGATCAAAGAAGCATGTTTTCAATCAAAGCACATAATTAGGAAGACAAATATAAAACCATGCAAATAATATGAATAAGTGGGTAAAGAGTTGATGAAATCCACTCAATTGAGCACAAGATAAACCATAAAATAGTGGTTTATCAATGGCACTACAGACCCCGGCCATCATCTCAGCAATTTGAGAAGTAGAATGTACCTCACCAACGCCTCAGATGCAGTTCGCTGCAAAGCCTTTCCAACTACTCTAACAAAGACAGCAATTAGATGGTTTGACAATCTACCTCTTAAGTCCATCTCAAGCTTCGACGACTTAGCCAAGAAGTTTCTGGCCAGATTCTCCATCCAAAAAGATAAGGCTAAACACGCCCCAAGTCTACTAGGAATCAAGCAAGAAGATCGGGAAAGTCTTCGTAACTACATGGAAAGATTCAACAAAACATGCCTAGACATACAAAGCCTACCAACAGAGGCTGCCATCATGGGCCTCATCAATGGCCTGCGAGAAGGACCTTTTAGCCAATCTATATCAAAAAAATACCCCACATCTCTGAACAAAGTGCAAGAACAAGCAGAGAAATACATCAACATGGAGGAAAATTCTCGACTAGGAGAGACCTCAAAATTCGGATTCACCTATCCCTCCTGGGACAAGGATAAAGAGACCAAAAAGAAGGAAGATCGACATGGGGAAAAATAAAAAAATACCACAATTACACCCTTCTTCGGGTGTCCCTTGTGGACGTCTACAGAGAAGTTTGCCACACTGAAAAAATACCCCCAGCTTGACCACTCAAAGGCAAGAAAGGAAGAGGAAACCGGACCGAATATTGTGAGTACCATCGAATCCGCGGGCATTCCACCAATGAATGTTTTGACTTAAAAAATATCATAGAAAAACTAGTAAGAGAGGGAAAACTAGATCAGTATCTGGCCACCGGGGACGATGATGAAAGAAAAAAAAGAAGGGACGAAGATGTCGGACCAATAGAGCAATCACCTCGGACACCAGAAAGACACGTCCATATGATACGCGGTGGATTTGCGGGAGGAGGAATCTCCAAATCATCTCGCAAAAGATACTTTAAAGAAGTGTATCATGTTGAGGGGAAAGAGGAAACACCCGACATTCCTGCAATTACTTTCACCAAAGAAGACGCATCTGGTATCATCTTAGGACACGACGATCCCATGGTCTTCACAATTATACTAGCAAACGCAAATCTCCATCGCACCCTGATAGACCAAGGGAGCTCCGCCGAGATCTTGTTCAAAACTGCCTTCGACAAGCTCGGCCTGGAAGAAAAAGAACTCAGAGCATATCCGAATAGTCTGTTCGGACTGGGAGACACCCCAGTTCAACCACTTGGATACATATCACTACACACAACCTTCGGGAAAGGGAACCAATCAAAATCAGTCAAGATAGACTACATCGTGGTCGACGTGAGCTCAGCCTACAACGCCCTAATAGGTCGGACAACATTGAATCAGCTCAGCGCAATAGTCTCGACTCCACATCTGTGCATGAAATTTCCAACTGTAGAAGGGATAGCTACAATAAAAGCAGACCAGAAGATGGGGTGCCGCTGTTACAACGAAAGTCTAAACCTCAGAGGCAGAGGAGAAGAATTCCACACAATCGAACTCGGTGGAGTTTAGAGGCGGGAAGAACTCCGCCCACAATCCGAAGGTGAAATAGAAAAAGTCCAGATCGGAGATATCCCGGACAAAACAACCAATATTGGTACAAACCTAAAGGGAGACATAAAAGAATCAATCGTACAGTTCTTACGAGATAATGTCGACCTCTTTGCATGGAAGGCTGCAGACATGCCGGGTATAGACCCCAAATTAATGTGCCACAAGTTGGTGGTCTACCCAGGATCTCGGCCAGTACAACAAAGGCGAAGAAAGCTCGGGCCAGAACGATCCCAAGCTGTGGAAGAGCACATACAAGCTCTACTAGAAGTAGGATTCATAAGAGAAGTCAAGTATCCACTATGGCTAGCTAACGTCGTCTTGGTGAAAAAATCAAATAGGAAGTGGCGAATGTGCACCGATTACACTGATCTCAACAAAGCCTGCCCAAAAGATCTTTATCCACTCCCAAGTATCGATGCTCTGGTAGATGCCTCCTCCGGATATAAATACCTCTCATTTATGGACGCATATTCGGGATACAACCAAATCCCAATGTATCCACCCAACCAAGAAAAAACTTCATTCTTAACCCCAAAAGCAAACTACTGCTACATCGTCATGCCTTTTGGTCTCAAAAACGTGGGAGCTACTTATCAGAGATTAATGAATAAGATCTTTACCGATCACATCAAAAAAATCATGGAAGTCTATGTGGACGATATGTTAATAAAGAGACAAAGTGAGGAGACGCTATTATCCGACCTGACCCAAGTGTTCGACACTATAAGAAGGCATGGCATACGACTCAATCCTGCAAAATGCACCTTCGCAGTAGAAGCTGGCAAATTCTTGGGTTTTATGCTCACACAAAGAGGAATAGAGGCAAATCTGGATAAATGCCGGGCCATACTCGACATGAAGAGCCCGACTTCTGTCAAAGAGGTACAACAACTCAACGGGAGGTTGGCAGCCTTGTCCAGATTTCTAGCTGGATCGGCAATAAGATCTCTCCCCTTCTACGCTACTCTAAGGAAGGGAAAAAAGTTCGAATGGACAAAAGAGTGCGAGCAAGCCTTCCAAAATTTCAAAAGATTCCTGGGACAACCACCTATCCTAACTCGGCCACGGGAAGGAGAATCACTCACATTGTACCTCGCAGTAGGAAGTCAGGCAGTAGCCTCAGCACTAGTTCGAGAAGACAACAGTGGGCAACAACCCACATACTTTATCAGTAAATCATTATAAGGGTCCGAGTTGAACTACCAAAAAATAGAAAAGTTTGCATACGCCCTCATACTAACACTACAACAAATATGGCCTTTAGCAACGCCAAATTTTGCAACGCCTTAAAATCGTTCTCTTAGATAGGTTTAGACAACGATTTTTTAAAGTGTTACTGGTGAATTTCATTTTTCATCAATTTCTAGCAACACAGTAAAACCGTTCTGTTTGACTATTTTAAAGAACGATTTTATAACCGTTACCATGAGTTGGATTTAAGCAACGGTTTTTTATTGTTGTTTAAAGAATTGCACAAAAGAAACGCATTAAAACCGTTGCCGAAATGCTACACTTTAAAACCGTTCCATTAGATTGTCTTAGACAACGGTTTTTACAGTGTTGTTGAAGTTCATTTTTTCATTATGCTATAGTAACAAAATAAAACCGTTCTCTTTGACTATTTTAAAGAACGGTTTTACAACCATTACAACAATTATTTATGAAACAACTATTTTCTAATATTATTTAAATAATTATACAAATTAAACAATAATACTAATAAAAATAATTTCAGATAATTATATAAATTAAAATTATTTTGTCTATAAATATTGAATTTATAAAATACTCAAAATCTATTGCTATAAATAAATAACAAATATTATTTTAAAAAATAAAATTGAAATAAGTTTATTATAAATATTATATATTATTATAAATATATAAAAAATATTATATTTTGAACATATAAAGCTAAAATAAATTTATAATAAATATTATATATTTATAATAAAAATATATAATATTATAAATATATTTATAAATATATAATATATTTATATATATTATATATTTATAAATATATAAATATATATAAATATTATATATTTATAATATTTATTATAAATATTATAATATATAATATTTATTATAAATATTATATATTTTTATTATAAATATATAATAAAAATTAATATAAAGAAATAAAATTAAAATAACAATTTTTCCCTAATTCATAAAGAAATACAGCGAATTGATCGAAGAAATTAAAGTAATAAGAAAGCTAAGCCCTCATCTTCTCTTCGAAGTAAAGCAGCAAAGAGCGAAGAACGCTCTTCCTCCTTCCACCAACCGAACCCTAACCCAGCCATCAGAATCAGAGACGCATCGCACCACAGCTCTCCATGAAGGCGTAAATCGCACCATCATCGCAAGTCACCAGGAAGCCCCAAATCGTAACTCACCATCCTCGCACCATCATCGTCACTGCGCTGCGTTCTTCCCAAATCGTCGCTGCGCTGTGTTCTTCCCGAATCGCCGTTGCCTCCTTCTTCCCGGCGTCGCTGAGTCTCTCCTCTCCGCGGCATTGGTGCTTCTCCCGTCTCCGAGGCTTCACTGCTTCTCCACGGCGTCCTTGATCTCCCCTGTTCTGCTTCTGCTTCGCTGCTTCTACCTTGCTGCTTCTGCTTCAGTGTTTTGTTTGGCTGCTGCTGGTTTGCTGCTGTTGCTTCGCTGCTGCTGGTTTGCTGCATTGGCCGTTTGTGGGTTGTCATCTGTGGTAAGTTTCCTTCTCTGATTTTCTGTTTCTTAGTTAGGGCTTGATTGGTTGTTGGGTATTTTTGTTAGCTGTGGAAAGTGGTGATATTTGTGAACATGAGCAAGATGAGGGTTGAATGTTGACTGAGCTTTGGTTCTGGTTTGAATTTGGTTTGAATTTCGACTGGGTACTTGTGGTTTGAATTTTATTATCTGTGAGTAGTGTGTTGTGGACTGCTTGTATCTGCTTTGTTTATTTTAGCCTTGTATAATGTTATTATTTGAGTGAGTTGTGGACTGCTTTTCATATTGGTTGGTTTCATCTGGGATAACAGAGGAATTTCATGCTTATTCCAACTATTTGACTTAGAGATCAGCATAAATTCTACTCTTCTTCCTACATGCCTCAATTAACCAGGATAAATATTTATTATTTTAAATATTTGATGGAAAATGTGATGCTTATAGATGCTCCCCATTCTTGATTCGCGGTTACAATGACCAAATTCCAATCGATGACCCCTTTGAACATATGTATGTAATACTGGTTTTAATGGCAATCTGGCTTGCTGCTTCTCCGATTTCTGCTCTTCTTTTCTTAAGCATATCAATTTTATAAGCATGTAGCATATTGCTAGCTAAGCTTTAGCAGAAAACCAAAAACATCATCATTTCATTTGAGCTAATACATATTTCTTTAATTTGTTGTTAACAAATAATGAAGTTCCAACCCATCAGGATTGACAGGTAGGTGACTGCTGGACGCTGACTCATCATAATGCACAAAAATCAAACCTTAAGCAAGGTTTTTATTAACAACAAAAACAATTGAAATTCTCATGAAATGTTAATTCCGATTATATCCAAAATAATAATTATTATATGGGTTTGGAGGATGTCATTGTTAGACAGATAGACTTAAACACAGTCCCACATAGACTTAAACACAGTCCCACATATGTTGCTTTCATTCTTCAAAGTTCAAATGGCTACTTGTTTACAGCTAGCATTTTGTATTTGTTATTTTCTATTTCATTCTTCTAATCCTTCGCTCTTTGCTTTGCACCATTCTTTACAGCTAGCATTTTCTATTTGTTATTTTCTATTTCTTTCATCATTATTATTAATATTATTGTTTACTGTCTTATTTATTTGGGTGCCCCTTTTATCTACTTTTCTTAATAATTAATTATGGTGCCTGATGCATGTCTTGTGAAGGGAACCCCCACACCAATATCATATCAGCCTGTCATTTTCAACATGTGTCACTTGTGACTCATCACACATTAGGAACCACCCCTTCCTCTCTTTCTTTTCTAAAATCTTCTTATCAACCAGAATTGAAATTACGATGTGTTAGTTTGTGAACTAAAATTTAAAGAGTAATGATAATATTATTCTGCTAATTGATAATTCTATTTTGATTTTTTAGTTATATATCACTTTTGAAAATAAGATTTCTAAAAACTGGTTTTAAAAGTGAATTTTTTGTTAAAAAATCTGGTTATGAATTACTTATATTTTTATTTTTTGTTGCTGTTTTAGTTTGTCTCTTTAAAACCAGAAAAAGAGAATCAAATAGCGGATCTCTCTGTAGCTGTGATTACCTTAGACATTGAGCTACACTACAGGTAAATCATTTAATATATTATCTTTTTAAATTTGTTTGAACATTTAATTGTTAAGAATATTTACTGATTAATTGTTTGCTTAAGCTTCTTTGCATAGTTTGTTAGATAAAAATTGTTAGTCTCTTGATTGGTTGAGATGTTCTCTTTCGAACATGTGTGGTTGACTTCTAGAAATTTTTTAGAAGCAATAAGCTCTTGATTAGAAAAAATCACTTATAGTTAGTCTAAAACATATGCCCGTGTTCTTTTATTTTAGTTGACAAAGTAATGGACAAAGGGTGGACTAGTTTACCAAGACATACTGAGGGTTACCAACATGGTGTTAATTCATTTTTGGATTTTGCCTTTTCTAGAGGTAGACCACAAGGACAAGAAATTTTTTGTCCTTGTTCTATATGTAATAACTTTAGTTGGGGGCGAAGGGATGAAGTTTATGATCATTTAATAAGTAAGGGATTTCAAAAAGGTTACACTGTGTGGGTTCATCACGGCGAAAGGATAAGTCACATGGACAGTGAATCCGATGAGAGTGAAGTCCATGAAGGATTTGTCGACGACATTCATGGGCTGCTAAACGAGACGTTTCGGCATGTGCTTGAAGGAGATAAAGATGCTGATGGGCCAAACGAAGATGCAAAAAAGTTTTATAACTTGCTTGAAGAAGGAAAACAAGAGTTATATCCTGGCTGTAAAAAATTTTCGACATTATCATTCGTTATCCGATTGTATTTGTTGAAGACTCTTAATGGTTGGAGCAACACATCCTTTACCGCTCTACTTGAATTACTGAAAGAAGCGATTCCTCATTTGAATATTCCTGATTCTTTCAATAAAATCAAGGCCATGGTAAAAGATTTAGGACTTGGTTATAATAAAATTCATGCTTGTCCCAACGATTGTGTTCTGTTCCGGGATACATACGAAGATGATGAATTTTGTCCAATTTGTGGAGCTTCCAGGTACATAGAAAATGTTGAGGTAGATATAGAAGTTGATAATTTGAAGAAAAAACCTGTGCCTGCGAAGGTTTTGAGGCATTTTCCCTTGATTCCAAGGCTTAAGAAGCTGTTCCTGTGTTCCAAAACAGCTGAATCATTAAGGTGGCATGATGAACATCGTTCAAAGGATGGAAAGTTAAGACACCCAGCTGATGGCCAATCATGGAAAGACTTTGACAGGCTTCATCCCGATTTTGCTAAAGAACCTCGTAACTAGGAACTTACGTTTAGGAACTAGGAACTAGGAAATTATATCTGTTTTATCCTTGTTAATGGCTTATTATGCTAATTTTTATATCGCTGCTGATTGCCATTTCTGCTTGCTGCCATTTAATTCATATAAATTGATCTTGATTAGTGCTGATTTGATTTTAGTGAGTTCATATGGGTTGATTTTGCTGTTTGTTTAAATTCAGAAATGTCCTATTTACTGCCAGAGTGCTGTTGAAATTTCTCAATTTTTTTCCCTGTTTATAGTTTCTTAGTTTAATTAGTTTGTTCAGTTTTTGTTAAATTAGTCGATTTAGCTATGCATGCTTAGTGGATTATAGGTGGTTAGGAACTAGGAAGTCATATCTGATTTGTAGTGGATTTAGGTTGAACTTTTTGGTTACTGCTGATGCCTGGAATGTTCTCTTCTCAAATTGTATAGTGCGTGCTGTTTTATCCTTGTTAATGGCTTATTATGCTAATTTTTATATCGCTGCTGATTGCCATTTCTGCTTGCTACCATTTAATTCATATAAAGTGATCTTGATTAGTGCTGATTTGATTTTAGTGAGTTCATATGGGTTGATTTTGCTATTTGTTTAAATTCAGAAATGTCATGTTTAATGCTATAAAATGTCATATATAATTAATATCTTTGTATAGAGACAATAGTGAAGAAAACACGAGGACCTACACAATGCTTGAAGATTCATGCAAGACAGTTGGAAGATAGAGAACAAATTACTCTAGATAGTGAAGGAGAGGCAATTGGTCCTACTGATGAAGTTGTAAACAACTTGAGCAAATTTTTGGGCACAGTGGCAAGGAATTCAGATTTTTGTCCATTAATTTACACAAATTGGAAGGGAATTAAAGATAAAGAAGCCATTTGGGAATATGTTCAAGTGAAAACTTTAGTCTTGTTTCTTTTAGAAAGTATTTGGAAATGTACACATGTATTTTATTCTTACTAGCAAAAAATAATTGTGTTTTATAGGCTAAATTTATTATTCCAACTGAAGGAAAGAGGATGGTCCTTGCTCGTATCAATGACAACTGGAGAAGGTATAAGACTACAATAAAGCAAACTCATTTTCTGCCATACAAATGTGTTAATGAGATGCTGAAAAATCGTCCTAAGAGCATACCTGAGAGTCATTTTCGCAAGTTAATTGCTTATTGGAGAACTGAGAAAGTTAAGGTAAGACATGTGAAACTTAGTGTAATTGTTTATGCAATTATATTATATACACATATGAGTGAAGTTTGATGATTTGTTGATAATACTTGTCTCTTGTTATGTAGAAAATGTCTGCGCAGAATAAGAAAAATAGGGCACAACAGAAATTTAGGCATCGAAAGGGACCAATAAATTTTGCAAGAATACGTGCAAGATTGGTACAATTTTTAATTCTTTGTGAATTTGTTTGTGTATGTGTGGTGTTCCTTTTAACTCTATATAAATGCTATTTGAATTGGACTTATAGGCTGCTTCTAAGGAAAATAATGAACCACCTACTCAAGCAGAAATGTTTGTTGAGACTCGCCAAAGCACAAAGGGAAAATCATTGGATGAAGACACTCTGGATGTTATAGTAAGTATTAATTAGGAGTTAATTTGGTTAAAATAGGTTATGGATTTCTTGTATCTTGGCAATCTGTCCATCACTTGTGGTTATTTTTATGCTTGCGTTGAGTTAAAGAATCTTGACATTATTTTTAATCTCTATTATTTGTTTTGATGTTGTCAAATGATATATGCCTTTAGTCCAATTGTGTATTTACTCTTATTTTATTACTATTATTTTTCTTCACATTAATATAGGCACATTTGCAAGCTGAGAATAAAAAGTCTAAAGAATCAGCAATTAGAGCTTTCCAATCCATATTTGGGAAAGAGAAGGCAGGGAGAGTGCGATGTCACGGAAGAGTAACCACACCAACTTTGTTGAAGAAAAATGAGGAAATTGCCACCCTTAAGCAGCAACATGCAACTGAAAAAGCAACATTAGAGAATAAGGTTGATGTGATGCAAAAAGAAGTAGATGAACTAAAATCGCTTGTTAAGATGATGCTGCAACAAAAAAGCTCAGGAGTGGACCTTGACATGTTAGCTGCTCAATTAGGAAGCACTTTAGGGGATCCGAACAATAATGATGCGCATGAAGAGGTATTATTTGTTGTTAAAGTTTCTATATGTTATCATATCTTAAAGATGTGTAGTTTTATATTTGATTTTTTTTTTTATGTTTACAGGAAAACTATGTTGAAGTGGAAATCGAACTTGATTAAGGTCAACTTTTTAAAAGCAAATGTTATAGGGTAAAAGTCATGAACTTGTGGACATGATGACTATTTGCTACTTAGCTATTTCAACTCTCTCTTTTGTTATTATATTTTTTGCAAACTTAGATGATATTGTGGATCTTACAACAATTTTTTTAAGTTAAATTTGATGGAAAATATTCAATTATTTTTCTTTAGTGACTTAATTCAAATAGTTTAGAATATTTATTGACACTAAACAATTAAAAAAAAACTGAAATTAATTTAATTCATGAGAAAACTATTGTAAATAAAAAATTATATATCACAAAAAAATCGTTGTCAATAGTTACAAAAGACAATGGTGTTAAAACCGTTGTCAAAGAGGACTACATAATAAAACCGTTGCCAAAACGCGACTCTAAAGGTAACGCTTTAAAACCGTTGTTTTAGATGACTATAAAATGGCAATGGAATTAAAACCGTTGCCGAAAATGACATCAACTGTAACGCTTTAAAACCGTTGTCATAGATGGCTATAAACTGGCAACGGTTCAAAAACCGTTGCCGAAACCTGGCATCAACGGTAACGGTTTAAAACCGTTGGCTATGTGAATAATAAAACGACAACAGTTTAAAACCGTTGCCTATCCAGTTACGGTTTTAAACCGTTGTCATATTAATAGGAATGGTTCGAAACCGTTGCTTATTGAGTAACGGATCAAAACCGTTGTTTAAAATTTTTTGTCAAAACCGTTGTCTTAGGCACTAACTGTGGCAACGGTTTTTCTGTTACTGTTACCTTAGGTAAAAAACCGTTGCCTTTGAGCATTGGTAACGGCCGCATATACCACAGGTCAAAAACCGTTGCCAAAGCATTGCCTAAAGTTTTGGGAACGGTTTTTCAATCTACGGCAACGGTTTTTGACCGTTGCGAAAAGCCTTGTTTGTTGTAGTGTAACATCTCGACAACTTCGTCGATACTTCCAAGCCCATACCATTAGGGTTCGGACTAACCAGCCTATAAAAGGGATTTTGCAGAAAACAGACCTAGCAGGCAGAATTTTGCAATGGGCAGTGGAGTTGTCCGAATTTGATCTTCAATACGAAGCTCGGATAGCGCTCAAGTCACAATACCTGGCCGACTTCATCGCAGAATTTACGGACACCCCAGAACCCCCCACAGAATGGAGTCTCTACGTGGACAGTTCCTTAAATAAAACTGGAAGCGGCGCATGTGTGATAATTGAAAGCGACCAAGGAACCCAAATCGAACTCTCCCTCAAATTCGGGTTCCCTGCTTCAAACAACCAAGCAGAATATGAGGCACTGCTAGCTGGTTTGAAGCTGGCTAGAGAGATTGGAGCTTAAAAGCTTATCATCTTCAGTGATTCGCAAGTAGTCACTTCACAAATAGCAGGGAGCTACCAAGCCAGAGATCCAACCATAAAAAAATATTTGGACAAAACCAGGGAACAGCTCGGACAGCTAGGAGAATATGAAGTCTGTCACATACCCCAAGAACAGAATGCCCGAGCTGACGCACTCTCAAAACTAGCCAGTACCAAACCAGGGGGCAACAATAGAAGCCTCATCCAAGAAATGCTGCATTCCCTGCACAATTCTCAAAAGTTGCTTGCTTCTCAAGCCCTTAGATGACCAGTTAGTATGCATGAATTGAGTGTGGCTTGTGGATTTAATTTGGAGTGGGAACACCAAACTTAATTTCTTGCCACTTCTCTGGATACAGTAGTTTAACTCTAGGCAAAATCTTGTGTCCTTGCTAAAGGTTATGAGGTTAAGACTAAAAAGCAGTTAAGTGGTTGAATAATCTGTTAGATTGCTTGGAACTAGCAATGTGCAGGAAGTTAGAATGTGCTTTTGAATGAGGTTTTGGTGGAACACCAAACTTAGAATCCTCCATTCTCCCTTAAGTTGTTTTTGGTGTGCAACACCAAACTTAGCTCCTTGCAATGCATATCAATTATTCAACATTTTTATTGAAAAAGCTATGAAAAGAAAACTACCTCAGGTTGGGTTGCCTCCCAACAAGCGCTCTTTTATTGTCACTAGCTTGACATTGGAGCTTTCTTTTATGGTGGTTGAGGATTGTAGTGCCTCAACTTGTCTCCCCTGACTGTGATCCTCCTCTTTGTTCTCTGGTGTTCAATTTCAGCATGTTCCAACAAGATTATGTTGCTGACAGTGTAATAGTCATTAGTCTGTTGGCTTGCTCCCAGTTGTTGATATATCAATTGCACTTTGTCACCTTTGGAAAGCCCCTCTGTCGGAATCTTCCTGTTCTTCCAACCCCTTTTTGTTTTATTTCTGCGTTTCATCCCCTTTTTTGTTGATCTTTCTTTTATGGCTGTAGACTTACCTTGGGGATTTCTCTCTTCAGTAGCTAATACTCCAATATCCTCTTGGACTTTTTCATCCTTCTGCACAATCTTCTGCCTTGGGATATTGTTGTGAATCACCTTGTCAATTTCCATAGAGTCCCTCCTCCTATTACTAAACTGGGCTTCTGGTAATACTTTCAGAGTGACACTCTTATCATGCATCCTGAGAGTTAGTTCTCCTTGCTCTATGTCTATGATAGCTCTAGCAGTGGCCAAGAATGGCCTTCCCAGTATAATAGAATCACCATCATCCCCATCTGAATCCAGAACCACAAAATCTGCAGGGTATATGAAATTGTCCACCTTGACCAGAAGGTTTTCAATCATACCTCTGGGGTATACTGTTGACTTATCTACCAGCTCTAGAGATATCTGTACTGGTTTAACTTCCTCTATATGCAACTTTTTTACCAAGGAGGATGGTATTAAGTTGATACTTGCTCCTAGATCGCACATTGCTTTAGTGATGGTTAATTCTCCAATGGTGCAAGGTAGCAAAAAGCTCCCTGGGTCCTCAAGCTTAGGAGGAAGTCCTTTTTGAATCAGGGCTCTGCATTCCTCAGTAAGCAGTATGGTTTCTTTCTCATCCCAACTTCTTTTCTTGTTGATAAGCTCCTTCAAAAACTTGGCATACAGAGGCATTTGCTCAAGTGCTTCAGCCAAGGGAATATTGATTTCCAGCTTTTTGAAAGTCTCAAGGAACTTATGAAAATGTTGGTCCTTAGTCTCTTTGTTGAACCTCTGGGGACATGGCAGTGGAGGTGTGATGCTCTTTCCTATTTGCTGCTGTCCCTGAGTTACTTCTTCTGAACCGTGTGGTTGGTTGTCCTTCTCTTTGATTTTCTCAATGCTCTTGTTTGGCATCACAACTTGATCCTTGGTTTCATCTGCCTTTGTTTGCTCCTCATCTTCTATTGGCCTTTTGCTGCCCTCTGCTTGCTTCTTTGTAGTGTCATTATTGTTCATCAATGTTTTCCCACTCCTTAATTGTATTGCCTTGCATTCTTCCTTAGGATTTGGAATTGTGTCACTCGGCAGAGAGCTTGAAGGTCTCTCAATAGAGATCTGCTTGGAGATTTGCCCCATCTGCCTCTCTAGGCTCTTTATGGAGGCTTCATGGTTCTTGGTTGTCATTTCCTGGTGTTTCAACATTTTATCCATCAAGGTCTCCAAGTTAGTGAGTCTTTGAGATTCAGGTGATACTTGAGGTGGGTTATGAGATGTGAGTGGTGGATGGTAGGCATTTTGGTTGGTGGGTTGGTTATTGGATTGGTACTGGTTGGGGTTGGGGTAGTTGTTTTGAGGTTTTCTGTAGGGGTTCTGGTTAGTTTGCTGCTGGTTGTGGTTTTGGTTGCTTCTTGGGTTGTTTTGGTTCGAGTTTCTCTGCCATGGTTGTTGGTTTTGGGTGTGATTATCTCCCCATCTGAGGTTTGGGTGGTTCTTCCAGGATGGATTGTATGTATCACCATACACTTCATTTGGTCCTTGGTTGTGCATATACTGTACTTGCTCTTGTTGTTGTTCTTTTTGAGTTTCTTCATTTTGCCCCCATGTGGATGATGGTTGGCTTGTATTAACTGCTGCAACTTGGAGGCTATCAATCCTCTTGGCCATTTGCTCAAATTGTTGTTGAATTTGCTGCTGCATCATCTTGTTTTGAGCCAAGATTGAGTCCACTCCTTCTAGCTCCATTACTCCTCTCCTTTGTGATGGTTGGCGATTTCTTTGGTGAGCAAAGAAATATTGATTGTTGGCCACCATGTCAATAAGATTTTGAGCTTCTTCTGTTGTTTTCATCAGTTGCAATGATCCTCCAGATGAATGGTCAAGTGATTCTTGAGCCTTTAGAGTGAGTCCTTCATAGAAGTTCTGTAGCTTGTCCCACTCAGTGAACATTTCTGGTGGACATTTCCTCAGCAGAGCCTTGTATCTCTCCCATGCTTCATACAGATTTTCAGCATCCAATTGTGTGAATGTTTGCACCTCAGTTTTCAGCCTGATGACTCTTTGAGGTGGATAGAATTTGGCTAGAAATTTAGTCACCAAATCATCCCAGCTAGTGATGCTTCCTTGAGGAAAAGTTTCAAGCCATTGTACGGCCTTGTCCCTTAATGAGAACGGGAACAGCAGAAGCTTGTAGGTCTCAGGATTCACGCCATTGGACTTGACAGTGTCACAAATTCTTAAGAAGGTAGATAGATGTTGATTTGGATCCTCCAATGGTCCTCCCCCAAACGAGCAGTTGTTTTGGACCAATGTAATGAGTTGTGGCTTAAATTCAAAGTTATTTGCATTGACATTAGGGGTGAGAATGCTGCTTCTACAATGTCTAGCATTTGCAAAGGTATAGGAGGCCAAAACTCTCTTCTGGGGTGGGTTGTTGTTGTTATTGTCTGCTCCACCAGGTGGATTGGTTGAATGTTCTTCCATATCTTGGAATTCTTCTTCTGATTCCTCTTCTCCAACAATATTTTTCCCTCTTTCAGCTCTTCTTAACCTCCTGAGAGTTCTTTCGTCTTGTTCATGAAAGGTGGGTGTGGTTCTTCTTGTACCTGACATACAAGCAGAACATAAGAAACACACAAACCAGTGACACTTCAATCTACTACTAGAATGAAGTTTTAGTTAGCTTAAGCAAAAATTCAAACAGTTAGTGGGTAAGTCAAAATTAGAGAAAAATAAAGAAAAAGTTCTTGATCTAGATCACCACCTCGCTTAATCATTGTCAATCTAATCAATCCCCGGCAACGGCGCCAAAAACTTGATGGGATATTTTTGTGGAAAAACGAATTTCTCCAAAACACCCAAAACTAACCGGCAAGTGCACCGGGTCGCATCAAGTAATAATAACTCACGGGAGTAAGGTCGATCCCACAGGGATTGAAGGATTGAGCAATTTTAGCTTAGTGGTTGATTTAGTCAAGCGAATCAAGATTTGGTTGAGAGATTTGTGATTTGCAGAATTTAAATTGCAGAGAAAGTAAAGGGAGTGGGTAAATTGCATGAAAGTAAAGAGAACTGAAATTTAAAGTGTTGAATCTTAAAGAACAAGAAATTAAATGGCAGAAACTTAGAACGCAAGAAATGTAAATTGCAGAATCTTAAATTGCAAGAAATGTAAATGGCTTGAATTGTAAAGGGAATTGGGAATTGGATTTGCAGAATTTAAACAAGGAAATGTGAATTGCAACGAACAGAGAAGTAGAAGATAACTTGGATTGAATCAGATCTAAAAACAGAAATGTAAATGAGATTGAAAAGCATTAAACAGAGGAAGTAAAATTGGAATTCAGATCTCAGGACCCAAGAGACTAGATAACCAAGTCTAGATCTCAATGCCTTCCTAGATCCAACAAGAACAATTGCAAAGGAATTGTAAATTGTAAATTGCAGAGAAAGTAGAAGGCAGAAGCAATTAACCAAAATGGAAATTCAATTATGCAGTAAAATTAAACAGAGAGATCTCAGGATGAGATTGAAATAGATTTCCTTCAATTCTCCAACCCAAGATCCAAGACAAGGAAAGTAAAGAGTGCTGGGCAAGAACAAGGAAGAAGAGAGATCAATTCTCCTCCCAAATTCTCTTGAATTAAAACAACAATGCCAATAAATGTAAAATGAGCTCTCTACTAAGTGCACTAATCAAAACCGAAAAGAAAGCTCTCCTAAAAACTTAAATCCTATGCTATTTATACACTTTCTTCAAATGGTCTTCAAGCCTTCAATTGGTCCCTTGCTCTTGATGGAATTGGGTTGATAGTGGCCTTGGTTGATTGCTCTTGGAGTTTGGAGAAGAACCGAATTGAACCGGGTTTGGAATCATGAAAGCTTGAGTAAAAGTTTGAGTAAAAGTTTGAGGCAAACTTTTACTCCAACTTTTCACATCAGCCACCCTCTTTTGCTGATACCAACGTTGGGGCAAAAGTTAGGGGTCAAACTTTTGCTCCAACGTTGGCCTCCCCTTGCACACTCATAGCGCCAACGTTTGCCAAAAAGTTAGAGGCAAACGTTGGCGCAAACTTTTGCTCTCCAGGGTGTGTTGTTCATGCGCCAACGTTTGCCAAAAAGTTTGAGGCTAACGTTGGCGCAAACTTTTGCTCTCCAGGGTGTGTTGTTCATGCGCCAATGTTTGCCAAAAAGTTTGAGGCTAACGTTGGCGCAAACTTTTGCTCTCCAGGGTGTTGATTTGTGATGCCAAAAGTTTGCCAAAAAGTTTGAGGCAAACTTTTGCTCCAGCTTTTTGCCCAAAAGTTTGCACAAAAGTTTGAGGCAAACTTTTGGTCCAGCTTTTTGCACAAAAGTTCGAGGCAAACTTTTGGTCCAGCTTTTTGCTCCCTGGTTCATTTTCACTTATTCCAAAAGTTTGAGCTAAAGTTTGAGGCAAACTTTTGCTCAAACTTTTTGTCCTCTCTTCCTCCTAGCCATTCCTTCTTGCTTCAACCTTTCTCCAAGCTTTCTTCACCTATCATTAATCAACCAAACACATCAAAGCTATGCTCAAAACCATGAGATATTCATTCTTTCATAACATGTGACAATTATAGCATAAAACCTCATGAAATAGCATGAATTCATACATGGTTGATTAAATCAAAGGAAGCATGAAAATCTACCCAATTAGCTTGCTTATGGCTCAAGAAAGTGCATAATTCAATTGAAAACAAAAGAAAAAGGCTAGTGAAACTAGGCTAAGATGACTTGTCATCACCACCCTGTCAAAAACATGCCAACTTTCACATCGCCCCGCCAGAGGAGCTCATCAGCGTGACCTCACCTTGGCCATTTGCAAAATGGGGACCCTTCCCTCAGGGATCGGGGCAAGTTAAATTCCTCATAGTAGGGGTAGACCATTTTGCAAAGTGGATCGAGGTAGAACCCCTAGCCAATGCCACTGCTCGAAGAAGTCGAAAATTCCTATATAGGAACATTGTCACAAGGTTCGGGGTTCCATACTCCATTGCCAATTCACATATGCAGGCTTCAGAAAGTTAGTGACCGAGTTGAACATAAAACACCAGTTCACTTCCGTAGAACATCCCCAAGCCAATGGACAAGCTGAAGCTGCCAACAAGGTCATATTGGCCGGACTAAAACGGAGATTATAGGACGCAAAGGGAGCCTGGGCTGAAGAGCTCCCACAAGTCCTATGGGCAAATCGAACAACGCCGCATTCCACCACAAAGGAATCACCCTTCCGATTAGCGTACGGAATGGAGGCAGTGATCCCAGTAGAGATCGAAGAAGGATCGCCTAGAGTGATCCATTATAATGAAGAAGCCAACTCCTAACTTCAAAGGGAAGAACTCGGCCTACTCCCGGAAGTCCAAGAAAGAGCTCGGATCAGGGAAGAAGCACTAAAGCGTCGAATGGCATCGAGATATAATCAAAAGGTAGTGCCATGAGGTTTCACTGAGAATGACCTCACCCTAATCCGAAATGATATCGGAACAACATGACCTGGAGAAGGAAAGCTGGCAGCAAACTGGAAAGGACCCTACCGAGTCGTAGAAGTACTTGGAAAGGGCTACTACAGACTGTCCGAACTCGATGGACGAGAGCTTCCTAGGTCGTGGCACGCCTGCAACCTAAGAAGGTACTATAGTTAGGGATGATAAAGGATCTTAGCATAAGGTGCACTCTTTTTCCTGAAAAGGTTTTTTAATGAGGCACCAAGCTAAGACCTACAAATTATCCGACTTAAAGGGATAAAAACTCCCGCATGTATATATTTGCATTTCTTTTGATTAAAATACGTTTAGATATTCTACAAATTCTCAAGCCACATTAATCTGAAATATTCATCATCCGATTATAAAGCAACAGATTGGCAGAAAGTGAAAATTAAATTCACTGCACGATCACGATAAAGACCAACAGAGATGAAAACCAAATTCATCAAAAGGTCGACCAAGCGAGGATTGAACCCAATTTCTACAAATCGGCAAAGATTAAAACAGAATAATGCAAGAAGTTATCAAAAGTGATCCAGAGAAAGGACCTGGCGAGGTCTTAATAAAATGGATTGCTAAATAATAACTTAAAGACTGGCCGACGTCAAGAAGTCGGACTAGTCGCAATAACCAAAGTTATAAGTAAATCCCTAGAAAGAGGTCTGGCCAGCCCTATAAAAGAGGATTACTATAACTTAGAAGGGCCCGACATGACGAAGTCGGCCCAAAACATAAAAGTTATAAAAGTAATCCATGAAAGAGACCTGAACAAGGTCCAAGAAAAAGGATTACAAAAATAACTTAGAAGGACCCGACATGACGAAGTCGGTCCAAAACATAAAAGTTATAAAAGTAATCCCTGAAAGAGACCTGAACAAGGTCCAAGAAAGAGGATTACGTAAATAACTTAGAAGGACCCGACATGACGAAGTCGGCCCAAAACATAAAAGTTATAAAAGTAATCCCTGAAAGAGATCTGAACAAGGTCCAAGAAGGAGGATTACAAAAATAACTTAGAAGGACCCGACATGACGAAGTCGGCCCAAAACACAAAAGTCACAAAAGTAATTCCTGAAAAAGACCTGAACAAGGTCCAACAAAGAGGATTACTAACAACAACTTGGACAAAACCAACATGATGAAATCGGCCTCCCGAAAACCTTGGTGATATACAAAGTAATTCCTAATGAAGACATGAGTAAGGTCCAAACAAAGCGAATTACTAGAAATAACTTCAGGTCAAAAAATCAAGCCAAAGAAGTCAGACTACAAAAATTCCAAACACCTAGAAAGGTACTGTTCATACCCTGGGTCGAGTTACCCGACCCGGGATGATTGGCGACAAAGCGACCGACCTCTTCAGGTCAGGCTATTCGACCTCTTCTCAAAGAGGTCGGCCAAATCAACAGGAAATCCCAATAGAGGGCCCAAATAGAGGAACACGACCCAAATCCACAGGCCGTCCAAGCCTATAGAGATAAGGGCGGTTCCCTTGAAGATAAGCTGACCTCAACTCAGAGATAAAGATAAGATAAGATAACTAACTTATCTTATCTAGAAAGGTCACTCTACAACCACTATAAATACACTGGAGCACCCAGGTATAACTCATACTCTGATTCTACAAAAAACCTACTTAATACCCATGCTAACTTAAGCATCGGAGTCTCTTGCAGGTTCCCCCCCACCTTTCGGTGACGAAGGATCAGCAGTACAGCCAATCCAACAAATCGGACGCACCCGCTCCGGACGTCATCCACCGACCGGACACGTCGGCTCCGACCAGTACAGAAGATCTCGTCCGAGATTGACCTCCAGTTTCAGGTAACCCTCGGAACATTGGCGCCGTTGCCGGGGACCTGGAAATCATCCCAACACCATGGCGGACGGCCATGACAACGACCACAATTTAGATCTGGAAAACAGAACACCGCACAAGAACGCAAACACCACGCTAAAGGATACTCCGGAATCCAACGGAGACAAAGACTCATCAAATCCAGGGATAATAGACGCACTTCAAGACCGTTTAAAGCAACTCGAGAAAGAAACTCAACAACAACGAGAGGTCGGAAAGGATCTACAAAGAGAGATACGACGACGTCGAGAATTGGAAGACAAGTTACAGCAATTAGAAGCCGATCTCAAATTAAAAGCCCCTTGGGTCACTCCTGAGGAGAGCTCACGCAAAGAACAGGATCCATTCACCAGGGAAATTATGAAAACCAAAATTCCAAAAGACTTCAAACTCCCGGATATGATTTTGTACGACGGCACCACCCATCCCAACCATCATCTCAGCAATTTCAGAAGCAGAATGTACCTTACCGATGCCTCAGATGCCGTTCGCTGCAAAGCCTTTCCAACAACCCTCACGAAGACGGCGATCAGATGGTTCGACAGCTTACCTCCCAAGTCCATCTCAAACTTTGACGATCTAGCCAGAAAGTTCCTCGCCAGATTCTCCATTCAGAAAGATAAAGCTAAACACGTCCCCAGTCTACTAGGGATCAAGCAAGGAGATTGGGAGAGCCTCTGCAGCTACATGGAAAAATTCAACAAAACATGCATGGACATACAAAGCTTACCCACAGAGGCCGCCATCATGGGACTTATCAACGGCCTACGAGAGGGACCTTTCAGCCAGTCTATATCAAAAAAGTACCCGACCTCCTTAGACGAAGTGCAGGAACGGGCAGAAAAATACATCAACATGGAAGAAAACGCTCGGTTAGGATAGACCTCAAAATCGGGGGCCTCCTACCGTGACAAAGACAAAGAATCTAATCGAAAAGAAGACTGACAAGGGGAGAAAATAAAAAAATACCATTATTATACTCCCCTCAGAGCATCCCTAGTCGAAATATACAAAGAAGTCTGCCATACAGAAAAAATTCCCCCAGCAAGGCCCCTCAAAGGAAAAAGGGGAGGAGGAAATCGGAAGGAATATTGTGAATATCATAGGGTCAAAGGACACGCCACCAACGAATGCTTCGACTTAAAAAATATCATAGAAAAATTGGTAAGGGAAGGAAAATTAGATCGATTCCTGGCCACCCGAGATGATGATCAAAGAAAAAGAAGAAGGGATGAAGATACCGAGCGAACAGAACGATCACCTCGGACACTAGAAAGACATGTCCACATGATACATGGCGGATTCGCAGTAGGAGGGATCTCCAAATCTTCCCGCAAAAGGTATCTCAAAGAAGTATATCATGTCGAAGGAGAGGAGGAAGCACTCAACATCCCAGCGATAACATTCACTAAGGAGGACGCGTCCGGCATCATCACAGGACACGACGATCCCATGGTCATCACCATCATATTGGCAAACGCCAACCTACACCGCACCTTAATAGACCAAGGGAGTTCTGCCGACATCTTATTCAAGACAGCCTTTGACAAACTCGGCTTAGAAGAAAAAGAGCTTAAGGCATATCCAAACAGTCTGTTCGGGTTAGGGGATACCCCGGTTCGACCACTAGGATATATATATCACTACATACAACCTTCGGAAAAGGAGACCAATCCAGGACCCTCAAAATAGACTACATCGTAGTCGATGTAAGTTCAGCTTACAATGCTCTCATAAGTCGGACAACACTCAACCAACTCGGCGCAATAGTCTCGACCCCACACCTATGTATGAAGTTTCCAACTCCAAAAGGGATAGCGACGATAAAAGCTGACCAAAAGATGGCACGTCGCTGTTATAACGAAAGCCTAAACCTCAGAGGTAAAGGAGAAAAATTCCACACAATCGAGTTGGGCAGAGTCCAACGATGAGAAGATCTTCGCCCCTAACCAGAGGACGAGATAGAAAAAATTCAGATCGGGGACACCGGTACAGCAGAGAGGAAGAAAGCTTGGGCCAGAGCGATCCCAGGCTGTGGAAGAGCAAGTACAAGCACTACTCGAAGCCGGATTTATAAGAGAAGTTAAATACCTGCTATGGCTAGCCAACATCGTCTTGGTGAAAAAATCAAATGGGAAGTGGCGAATGTGCACCGATTACACCGATCTCAACAAAGCTTGTCCAAAAGATCCATACCCAGTCCCAAGTATTGACGCCCTAGTAGATGCTTCCTTTGGATATAAATATCTCTCGTTTATGGACGCATACTCGGCATACAACCAAATCCCCATGTACCCACCAGATCAGGAAAAGACCTCGTTCTTAACACCAAAGGCAAACTACTGCTACATCGTGATGCCTTTCGGTCTCAAGAACGCAGGAGCTACTTATCAAAGGCTAATGAATAAAGTCTTCTCAGATCACATTGGAAAAATTATGGAAGTTTATGTGGACGACATGTTGATAAAAACACAAACCGAAGATACATTATTATTCGACTTGGCTCAAGTATTTGACACCATAAGGAAACACAACATGCGACTCAATCCCGCAAAATGTACCTTCACAGTAGAAGCAGGCAAATTCTTAGGTTACATGCTCACACAAAGGGGAATTGAAGCAAATCCAGACAAATGTCAAGCCATACTCAACATGAAGACCCCAACCTGTGTCAAAGAAGTACAACAACTCAACGGAAGATTGGCCGCCCTATCCCGATTCTTAGCAGGAGCTGCGATAAGATCTCTCCCCTTCTATGCCACTCTAAGAAAGGGAAAATAGTTCGAATGGACGACAGAATGTGAGCAAGCCTTCAAAGACTTCAAGGAATTCTTAGGACGGCCACCTATCCTATCTCGACCACGAGAAGTCGAACCGCTCATATTATATCTCGCAGTAGGGAATTGGGCAATAGCTTCAACACTAGTCAGAGAAGACGAAAATGGGCAACAACCCGTCTATTTCATTAGCAAGGCACTACAGGGATCCGAGCTGAACTACCAGAAAATAGAAAAATTTGCTTATACTCTTATCCTAATGTCTCGACGACTCCGCCCGTACTTCCAGGCTCACACCATTAAGGTTTGAACTAATCAGCCCATAAAAGGAACATTGCAGAAAACAGATCTAGCAGGCAGAATTTTACAATGGACAGTCGAGTTGTCAGAGTTTGATCTCCAATATGAAGCTCGGACGACCATTAAATCACAGTATCTGGCCGATTTTATCACAGAATTCACAGATGCCCTAGAAACCCCCACAGAATGGAATCTTTACGTGGACGGTTCTTCAAATAAAACTGGAAGTGGTGCGGGCGTGATAATAGAAAGCAACCAAGGAACCCAAGTTGAGCTCTCCCTCAAGTTCGGGTTCCCCGCCTCAAACAACCAGGCGGAATATGAAGCATTATTAGCTGGTTTGAAGCTGGCTAAAGAAGTCGGAGCTCAAAAACTCAACATTTACAGCGATTCATAAGTGGTTACATCACAAATAACAAGGAGCTACCAAGCCAAAGATCCCACCATAAAAAAGTATTTAGATAAAACCAAGGAACAGCTCGGACAAATAGGGGAATATAAGATCTGCCACATACCCCGCGAACAAATTGCCCGAGCTGACGCACTCTCAAAACTAGCCAGCACCAAACCAGGGGGCAACAATAGAAGCCTCATCCAGGAAATGCTGCAGAACCCGTCAATCTCGGAAGAGGAAAAGTCTTGACCATAACAAATCAGGACCAAGGATGGATGACCCCTATAACCAACTACCTCAGAACAGGAACGCTCCCTACAGAAGAAAAGGAGGCAAAGAGGTTAAAAAGGGAGGCACAGTACTACACCATCATAAACAACATCCTGTACAAAAGAGGAATCTCAACACCTCTACTAAAATGTGTACCAACCTCCAACACAAAGGAAGTGCTAGAAGAAATATACGGGGGTATTTGTGGCAATCATCTCGGAGCACGAGCTCTCGCCAAAAAAGTACTCCGGGCGGGATTTTATTGGCCAACTCTACAGAAAGAAGCCACAGAATTTGTAAAGACATGCCCACAATGTCAGAAACATGCCAACTTTCACATCGCCCCGCTAGAAGAGCTCATCAGCGTGACCTCGCCTTGGCCGTTTGCAAAATGGGGACTCGATCTTCTCGGTCCATTCCCACAGGGATCAGGACAAGTTAAATTCCTCATAGTAGGGGTAGATTGCTTTACAAAGTGGATCGAGGCAGAGCCCCTGGCCAATGCCACCGCTCAAAGAAGCCGGAAATTCTTATATAGAAACATTGTCACAAGGTTCGGGGTTCCATATTCAATAACCACAGACAATGGCACCCAATTCACAGATGCAGGCTTCAGAAAACTAGTAGCCGACTTGAATATAAAGCACCAGTACACCTCCGTCGAACATCCACAAGCCAATGGGCAGGCCGAAGCTGCTAACAAAGTCATATTGGCCGGATTAAAACGAAGATTACAAGATGCAAAGGGAGCCTGGGCAGAAGAGCTTCCACAGGTCCTGTGGGCATACCAAACAACGCCACATTCCACCACGAAGGAATCCCCCTTCCGATTAGCATACGGAATAGAGGCGATGGTTCCAGTAGAGATTGAAGAAGGGTCACTTAGAGTAGTTCACTACAATGAGGGAGCAAACCCCCAACTCCAGAGAGAAGAGCTCGACTTGTTACCCGAAATCCAAGAAAGAGCCCGGATCAGGGAAGAAGCTCTAAAATGCCGAATGGCTTCCAGATATAATCAAAAGGTAGTGCCAAGAAGTTTTGCAGAGAATGATCTCATCCTAATTTGAAATGATATTGGAACAATTCGACCAGGAGAGGGAAAGCTGGCAGCAAACTGGAAAGGACCCTACCGAGTTGTAGAAGTACTCGGATAGGGCTACTACAGACTGTCCGAACTTGATGGATGAGAGCTTCCCAGGTTATGGCACGCCTGCAACCTCAGAAGGTACTACAGTTAGAAAGGATAAAGGATCTCATCATTGGACGCACTCTTTTTCCTGAAAAGATTTTTTAATGAGGCACCAAGTTGAGACTCAAACAATCTCATATGTATATATTTGCATTCTTTCTTTGAATAAAATACATTTTAGATATTCTACAAAGATTTCAAGACGCATTAATCTGAAGTATTCATCGTCCAATTATAAAGCAACAGATCGGCAGAAAGTGAAAAACCATTTCACTGCACGATCACGACAAAGACAACCGTCCGATAAAGGTGAAAACGCGATTCACCCAAAGGACGATCTAGAGATGAAAACTACTTTCTACAAATCGGCAAAGATGAACATAGAATAATGTAAGAAGTTATCGAAAGTGATCTAAAAAAGAGCCTGACGAGGTCTTGCGGATTGCTAAAATAATAACTTAAAGACTGGCTGACGTTGAGAAGTTGGACCAAGTCAACCCAAGTTATAAGTAAACCCTGGAAAGAGGTCTGGCCAACCCTATTAAAGAGGATTACTTTAACTTAGAAGGGCTCGACATAAAAAAGTCAGCCCAAAATTAAAAGTTATCAAAATAGTCTCTGAAAGAGATCTGACAAAGATCCAAAAAAGAGGACTACAAAAATAACTTAAAGGAGACCGGTATAACCAAGTCGGACTCCTACTACTTAAAAGTTATCAAAATAGTCCCTGAAAGAGATCTGACAAAGATCCAAGAAAGAGGACTACAAAAATAACTTAAAGGAGACCGGTATAACCAAGTCGGACTCCTACTACTTAAAAGTTATCAAAATAGTCCCTGAAAGAGATCTGACAAAGATCCAAGAAAGAGGACTACAAAAATAACTTAAAGGAGACCGGTATAACCAAGTCGGACTCCTACTACTTAAAAGTTATCAAAGTAGCCCCTGAAAGAGATATGACAAAGATCCAAGAAAGAGGACTACAAATAACTTACAAAAGACCGACCTAATGAAGTCGGACTCCTACAACTGGAAAGTCATAAAAGTAATCCCTGAAGGAGACCTAGCAAAGGTCCAAGACACAGGATTACGAGAATAGCTTAGAAGGGGACCAACGAAAGCATACAAAGCAAAGAAACCAAAGAAACAAGTTGGACCCCCTACAACCATGACCTCAAAGGATTCAAGCTACAAATAACATGACAAAAACAACCCAAGAAGGTCGAGCCGCATGATTTTGATATCAGCAGAAAACAGAAAAGATGGCTAGTCAAAAGACTACTTTTTACAGAGTTATAAGGCCTCGAAAGGCCACCAAAGACTACTATCAAAAAGATAGCGGGCTATTGTTTGTTTTTCAAAATAAAAAGTTGCTAGATAAGCAACTAAGAAGTATCAGCAAATAAATAAAAAAGTTCTAAAAAGCCCACAAGCTGGGCCAAGTACACAAAATTTTAAGAAAAGATCAACAAGCATCAGGGGCTTTCTTGGCAGCATCAGGACAAGAAGAAGGAGGGCGAGTCTGGATCGGCACAGCATCCACAGTTCCATCCTCCCGATTCAGGATCTGGCAATCCGGGTCGGGCACAGCGGGGGGAACCAAAGAGGTCGGCACTTTGGTAGAAGACACAGGAGGAACGACATCATCATCATCACCCTCATCATTAGGAACAATCTTGCCATCCCTGACAATATTATCCAGGCTAAAAAGGGTAAGGTCGGCTTCGGGAGCAATGACCCGAACTTGATCCTTCAAGTTCTCGTAAGCAGCAGTCACGCTGCCAACGAGATGACCCTGAAGCTCAGAATAATCTTCCCGGGCATGGTCGAGCTCCTCCCTCAGGCACAGCACCTCTCAATAAGAGGTAACATAACTATCCTTATGCATCAGGACTGCGTCCTCAGCCAATCTCAAAGAAGCCGCCAATGACTGGGAACTCGCCTCCTCATTCTTCAAGTCCTTCTCCAGCTTGGCTACCTTCGTCTCAAGCTCCTCCTTCAGCTCCTTCATTCAATCAAACTCCTGTTTTGCCTCCTCCATAAACGCTTTAGTAGCGTGGAGAGGGAGATTCTGAGCAGTCCGATATATGGCAGTCGACATATACGCCATCTTCACATAATTTCGGGCCATGAATTCCAAGTGATGGAGGATAGACACATCGTCCATGGAGAGAGTGCCATAAGGACCGATTTGTTGATCCACGAACTCAATAGCATTAAAATCTAGAGCATCGAGGTCAAAGGGCTCAGCAGTCTTTTGTTTTTTATTGGGAGGAGCAACAGAAGGAGCAGCAGAGGTGACGTGAGGATCTGCCAAACGAACTCGGGGTGTAGGGATCACCTTCTTCACCCCGGCGGAACTCTGCACCGATGGCTTCTCGCGCACTTGGGAGGATCCCTCCCCAGCCGCCTGGGCAGCAGCATTTTTGGCAGCAGTCGCCCTCTGCGCCGTCTTATAAGCTTTCATGGATTCATTATTCTTCATGGCCTCTACAAACAAAATAGAAAACTCAGCTACAAGTCGGATAAGTCAGAAAAGACAGCTACAAGCAACATAAACAGAATAATAAAAGAAACACAAGATACCCAGTTCAGTTTGAAGAAGAGCAAGATTGGTTAGAAATTTCTTTGTGTCAAGATGGGGAGGTTGACCCCAGCGTTCTTCCAAGATAGTCACAAAGGCTCGCTCAGCCTCATCCAACATTTCCCACGAATACCTGGAGACCTTCACATCTTTTTGCCATTCCAAGGGAAAAGCAGGTTCGTCATTCTCATCTAGAAAAAAGGGTCGAGCTCCTTCAACAGCTCGGACCTTGAAAAAGTAGATTTTAAAATCACGGAACGACTCGTCAAACATGGAAAAAACCTTTTTCCCCTGGGTAGAACAAAAGGAGACCCAGGCCGACTTCTTTTTTACTACACCAGGCTTAGTCAAGATAAATAGATAGAAAAAGAGAGATTGGGAAGCAGGAATACCAAAACCATCGCACAGCAATTGGAAAATTTTTATGAAACCCCAGGAATTGGGGTGAAGTTGAGAAGGGGCAACATTACAAGACCATAACAGGTCGGTTTCAAATGGAGTAAAAGGAAGGGTAATACCCAGTTGACCAACGAAAAAATCGTATGCATAAAAGAAGGGGCGATTGTCAACAACTCGAGTCGAGAAGCAGACTCTCTCGTCAGAAGAAGGAGGAACAAGCTCGTAGTTCTTCTCATCACCAGAATCACTACAGACACTATAAAACTGCCTAAGCTGAGCACAAAACTAAGAATTAACCAGCGAGACACACATGAGAACCATGGAGTCCACCCAATCGACCATACCCGCAGGGACTTGGGAAGGCATCTCTACAACGTTATTTCGGGAAGACATGAGGTCAACTAAATCCTACAAAAAGAAAAGAAGAATGGATTACTCAAAAACATCTCTGATAGAGGGCAAAACATCTCGACGGACGGATAAACAAAAAGGGAAAACCCCAAGACTCAAGACAAAGGTCTTGGGGCATCCCTTGGAGGCAGTAAACAAGCAAGGTTTTCAAGTTATTTCTACGGCCTACATCCCAGCACTCATCAAAATAAAATCCAGAAAGAAAACAAAAGAAAGTAAAAATGCAAAAGGTCCACTCTCATACAGTTTATCAGAAGAAAGCACTATTTCTACAGTTTATCAGAAATGGCCAAGCGGAAAGGCGTAAACTTTTTCGAAATCAAGCAAAAAATCATCAGCAAAGAACAAACACCAACACCGAGCATACCAAACAGAAATCATCAAAGACACAGCCTTTTTTCCAGAATCAAACAAATTATCATCAAAAGCACAAACGAGAAATAACATGCAGAAGCCCTAGGCACATTAAAGCAATAGGAAAGGCGAAAAGATTCATACAAAAGGATGAAAAAACTTCAGAGCACGTATTACGACAGTAACCAGGCACAGTAAAAGTAGAAAGATCCAAACTTCCCTCAAAGCAAAATCGCAACTTAATTACAAAAAGCCAAAGCAGCGAAAGAGAAAGAAAGTACGAATGGAACTCACCTAGAGAAGAGAAAAGCTTCAAGGAGATGTAAAAATGAAAGTTGTCCCGAGAATCGACAAGCGACGCCGCAACGCAGGAAAAGAAGAAACGTAGGCGAAAAACAGAGAACGAGAAAAATGGAGGAAAATGGTGAAGAAGTTACGAAAGAGCAAAGAAGAGAAACCGTTTCTAAGTTTTCAAAAGTCAAAATAAAGAGCCAAAGGAAAAACGGGGCAATTAATACTAATTAATTAGGGTATTAAACCCTCGCACGTTCACCAGGACAAAGCGCTAATACAAAAGCACGCGCTTTTAGAGAAAAAACGTTCTACATTCAAAAGATTCTACAAAAGGAAGAAATCGACAAAATGCTTGAGTTCGGCTTCATCAGAGAAGGACCGAAGTCAAAGACTCGACCTCAACAAAAAGACCGAGCTCAAGCAGGGGCACTGTTCATACCCTGGGTCGAGTTACCCGACCCGGGATGATTGGCGACAAAACGACCGACCTCTTCAGGTCAGGCTATTCGACCTCTTCTCAAAGAGGTCGGCCAAATCGACAGGAAAGCCCAATAGAGGGCCCAAATAGAGGAACACGACCCAAATCCACAGGCCGTCCAAGCCTATAGAGATAAGGGCAGTTCCCTTGAAGATAAGCTGACCTCAACTCAGAGATAAAGATAAGATAATATAACTAACTTATCTTATCTAGAAAGGTCACTCTACAACCACTATAAATACACTGGAGCACCCAGGTATAACTCATACTCTGATTCTACAAAAAACCTGCTTAATACCCATGCTAATTTAAGCATCGGAGTCTCTTGCAGGTACCCCCCACCTTCCGGTGACGAAGGATCAGCAGTACAGCCAATCCAACAAATCGGACGCACCCGCTCCAGACGTCATCCACCGACTGGACACGTCGGCTCCGACCAGTACAGAAGATCTCATCCAAGATTGACCTCCAGTTTCAGGTAACCCTCGGAACAGGTACCGAGATGAGTGCAAGACAAACATGTTACGAAAAACACAAGTTATAATAATAACAAGCTCAAGAGGCTACGAAAACTAGCCCCAAGAGCTTGGAAATCACTTTGTTTTTCAAAAAGCTGCTAAACAAGCAACCAGGAATGTAGCAAAGGTCAGAATTATCATCTACAAAATATGAAGAGTTCAAAAGGCCCACAAACTGGGCTATACACGCAAACATCTAGAAAACTCATTAAGGATCCAAAGTCTTCTCAGCAGCACGAGGAGAAGGAGGGCGAGTCTGAAGAGGCATTGCGTCCACTGTCCCGTCATCTCTGTTTAAGATCTGACAATCCAGTTCAAATTCAGGATGACCAGTCTCGGACGAAGGAGCCGAAGAAATTGGCCCAGCTGAAGTCTTAGCGGCAGGCACAGGGGGGTTTGACATCATCGTCATCAGGATCGTCAGGGAAAATCTTGCCATCCTTTACAACATTATCCAGACTGAAGATAGTAAGGTTGGCCTCAGGTGCAAGAACTTGAACCTGTTCCTTCAGGTTCTCATAAGCAGCATTTACGCTGCCTACAAGATGACCCTGGAGCTCGGCATAATCAACCCGAGCAGACTCCAACTCCTCCCTAAGACGCATCACCTCCTTGTAGGCTGTAACATAGCTATCCTTGTGCCTCAAAGCCGTGTCTTCAGCCAACTTTACAGAAGCTGCCAAGGCAATAGAACTAGCCTTCTCACCCTCCAACTCTTTCTCCAGCTTGGTCACCTTCACCTCGAGCTCCTCCTCCAAACCCTTCATCCGATCGAACTCCAATTTTGCCTCCTCCATAAAGGCCTTCGTAGCATGAAGAGGAAGATCTTGGGCAGTCCGATATAAGGCCGCCCCCATATGCGCCATCTTGATACTACTCCGAGTTATAAAGTCTAAATAGTGAAGGAGTGATACATCATCCATAGGGAGGGCACCATAAGGACCGATCTGCTGGTCGACAAACCCAATAGCATCGAAGTTAGGGGCATCCATATTGAAGGGTTCAACAGTTCGAGGTCTTTTGGAAGGGAGAACGACCGAAGGAGAAGATGCAGCAGCAGCAGAAGACTGCGGAGGATCCACTACACGGACTCGAGGAGTAGGGATCATTCTCCTCGGGCCGGAAGAGCTCGGCACGGACGGTTTCGACGCCACCTGAGAAGACCCTTCCCCATCCGTTTTGGCCGAGACGTTCTGAGCGACAGCAACCTTTCTCGCCTTCTTGAAAGCTTTCATCGAGTCATTATTCTTGGCCATCTCTGTAAAATAGAAACCAGTAGTTTTACAGACCAAGAAAAAAGAGGAAAGCAAAGTAAAAACAAGAAGCAATATATATCAAGTAATACCCAATGCAGTTCGAACAAGGGAGGGGTCCCCCAAGGATTCTTTAGTATCTAGATGAGGAGGTTCCCCCCAAAGGTCCTCCAAAACAGTTACAAAAGCCTGTTCAATTTCGTCGAGCATTTCCCACGTATATCGGGATACTACTACATTCTGCTGCCAACACAGAGGGAAGGATGGCTCATCATTCGCTTCCAGAAAAAAGGGGCGAGCTCCCTCAACAGCTCGAATCTTGAAGAAATAATTCTTGAAGTCCCTAAAGGACTCGTCATACATGGTAAAAACCTTATGTCCTTGTGCAGATCTAAAAGAAACCCACGAGGCTTTCTTTTTCGAAGAAATCCTGGGCTTAGTTAAAACAAACAAATAAAGGAAAAGAGTTTGAGAAGGGGTAACATCCAATTCTTGGCAAAGAAGCTGAAAAATCTTAATAAAACCCCAGGAGTTTGGATGAAGCTAGGACGGAGCTACATTACACGACCATAGCAAATCGGTCTCAAAGGAAGTAAAGGGAAAAGTGATGTCCAACTGGCTGAAAAAATAGTCGTAAGCATAAAAGAAAGGGCGCTCCCCTTGGGTCGGGACAGGGAAGCAAACCCTCTCCTCGGAGTCAGGTGCCACCAATTCATAATTCCTCTCTTGATCTCTACTCTTGCAAAGACGGTGATGTTTTCTAAGCTCTACGCAAAATTCAGAATTGGCTAAAGAAACACACAGAAACACTAGGGAGTCCAACTAATCAGACATCCCCTCGGGAACTTTAGAAGATGCCTCGACAATATTTTTGCGAGAAGACATGGCCAACTAGTCCTACAAACAAGAAAGGAAGATTGTATTACTAAAAACATCTCGGACAAAGCCAAAACAACTCGGCCAACCTAATCTAGCACAGCACAAGCAATAAAAGGAAACCCCAGGACCTACACCAAAAAGATCCAGGGGCATCCTTTGGAGGCAGGCAGGGAACAAGGATTTAGGAAAACCTACAAGATTAACATCCCAACAAAACTCGCAGCAAAGATAGAGAAAAAACCTTTTTCAAAAACGCAACATCCCCAGAAAGCTACAAATCAAACAGAATCGAAATAACTACCTTCCAAATTAACAGTCTCAGCTTATCAGCAAACAAATAGCAAAACATATCAAGAAGAAGCCATCAAAGACACAATCTTTTTCAGAGAAATAAAAAAGAGTCGTTATCTTTTACAAAATTCATCAGCGAAGAAAGCTATCAGCAAGGCGAAAAACATCAAAGGAGCAATCTTTCGAGAAAGCAAGCAGGTTCATGCAGTTCGCAGAAGAGGAAAAACAAGCAGTATGAACCCTAGAGTATTGAAGGACCACTCCAAAAGCCAGAAAAAACCCCCCACAACAGTAAACAAGCAGACGCACAGTGATACGAAAAGATTCAGATTTTTCAGCATGCACTTTAAGAGAAAAATCAAAATTTTATCAAAAACCAAAGGTAAAATGACGAAAGAGAAGGTAAAACCAACTTGTAGAAAGGAGAAAGAGCTTTGAAGAAAGGAGGAAACCGGAGTAAAGAAATTTTTCCTTAAGCAAAGCACAAGACACAGCGTTGTAGAGAAAAACGAAAAGGCAAGCTCCCGGCGAAACAGAAGAACAAAGAAAAGAGGGAAGTTACAGAAAAGAGGAAACCGTTTCGTGAGAACAAAATTCAAAAAAGCCAAGAGAAACGGAGCATTAAAACCAATTAATGAGGGTATTAAACCACCGCACATTCCCAAGGCTATGACGCTAATACAAAAGCGCCCGCTTTCAGAGGAAACGAAAGAAGAAACATTCCGCATTCAAAAAAGAACTCTACAAAGATAAAATCGACAAAGTGCTCGAGTTTGGCTTCACCAGAGAAGAATCGAAGTCCTAAAACTAAGACTTGACCTCAAAAGAAAGACCGAGCTCGAGCAGGGGCACTGTTCATACCCTGGGTGGAACTGTCCGACCCGGGATGTTCTACCAACAAGACGACCGACCTCTTCAGGTCAGGACAATCCGACATCTTCTCAAAGAGCTCGGCCAAATCGACAGGAAAGCCCAAAAAAGGGCTCAACTCGAGGAATACGACCCAAATTCAAAGGCAGCCCAAGCCTATAGAGATAAAGGCGGTTCCTTTAAAGATAAGCTGACCTCACCAAAAGATAAGATAAAGATAACTAACTTATCTTATCTAAGAAGGTCACTTCACACCCTTATAAATACACTGGAGCACCCAGGTATAATTCATACTCTGATTCTACTAAAAACCTGCTTAATACCCTTGCTAACTTAAGCATCGGAGTTCCTTGCAGGTACCACCACCCTTCGGTGACAAAGGATCAGCAGCATTACCAGTCCAATAAGTCGGACGCGACTGCTCCGGCCACCACCCACAGCCGGACACGTCATCACCGATCAGTATAGAAGACCTCGTCTGAGATCGACCTGTAGTTTCAGGTAACCCCCGGAACACTTTCCAAGTACTTCTATGACTCGGTAGGGTCCTTTCCAGTTTACTGCCAGCTTTCCTTCTCCAGGTCGAGTTGTTCCGATATCATTTCGGATTAGGATGAGGTCGTTCTCGGCAAAACTTTGTGGCACTACCTTTTAATTGTATCTCGAAGCCATTCGACGTTTTAATGCCTCTTCCCTGATCTGAGCTCTTTCTTGAATTTTTGGAAGTAGGTCGAGTTCTTCCCTTTGAAGTTGGGAGTTGGCTTCTTCATTATAGTGGATCACTCTAGGCGACCCTTCTTCAATCTCCACTGGGATCATTTCCTCCATTCCATATGCTAATGGGAAGGGTAATTCCTTTGTGGTGGAATGTGGCGTTATTCGATATGCCCATTTGACTTGTGGGAGCTCTTCAGCCCAAGCTCCTTTTGCGTCCTGTAATCTCCGTTTTAGCCCGGCCAATATGACTTTGTTGGCAGCCTCGGCTTGTCCACAGGCCTGGGAATGTTCTATGGAAGTGAATTGATGTTTTATGTTCAAGTCGGCCACTAATTTTCTGAAGCCTGCGCCTGTAAATTGGGTGCCATTGTCCATGGTGATGGAGTATGGAACCCCGAACCTTGTGACAATGTTTCTATATAGGAACTTTTGACTTCTTTGAGCAGTAGCGTTAGCTATAGGTTCTACCTCGATCCATTTTGTGAAGTAGTTGATGAGTATTTTGGTGAAAAATAAATTTCTCCCAAAACACACAAATCTAACCGGCAAGTGCACCGGGTCGCATCAAGTAATAAAAACTCACGGGAGTGAGGTCGATCCCACAGGGATTGATGGATCAAGCAATTTTAGTGGGTGATTAGTTTAGTCAAGCTAACATTGAGTGGTTGGGTGAAATTTTGAGAGCAGAATGTAAAATACAGAGAATTTAAAGTTGCAGAAAATAAATGTGCAGAAACTTAAAGTGCAAGAAAAGTAAATTGCAGAAACTTAAATTGCAAGAAATGTAAATTGCATTAAATGTAAAGGGAATTGGGAATTGGATTTGCAGAAATTAAACGAGGAAAAGTTAAATTGCAACAAGCAGAGAAGTAAAAGATGGATTTGATTGATTCGGAACCAAAACAGAAATGTAAATAAACATGAAAAGCAATAAACAGAGAATGTAAAATTGAAATTAAGATCTCAGGACCCAAGAGACTAGATAACCAAGTCTAGATCTCAATGCCTTCCTAGACCCAACAAGAACAATTGCAAGAGAAATTAAAGAAAAGTAAATTGCAGAAGCCAAGAGAATGTGAAGTAGTAAACAGGAATGGAAATTCAATTGTGCAGAGAAAGTAAACAGAGAGAATTCTCAAGGTGAGATTGAAACAGAATTTCTTCAATTCTCAACCCAAGATTCAAAAACAAAGAAAAGAAAATTTAAAGAGAGCTCTTGAATCCTCGTGCTCCCTTCTGGAGCCAGCCTCCTTACAAATATGAAACAGATGCCTATTTATAGGCATTTTTACAAAATGAAAATGAAATTCAAAACAAATTACAATTAAAATGAAATTTCTATTCTAACTATCTCTTGTGCCTCTGAGTGGTGTCAATTGGGCCTTTGCTCTTGATGGAATTGGGTTGAAAGAGGCCTTGGTTGATTGCTCTTGAAGTTTGAAGAAGAACCAAAGTGAACCAATTGAACCGGGTTTGAGGTTAGCCAAAGTTGGACCTAAAGTTTGAGCCGGTCTAACTTTGGCTCCAACTTTTCATAGCAGCAAAGCACATTCTGCTGGTATGGACGTTGGTGCCAACGTTAGGGGTCTAACTTTGACCCTAACGTTGGCAATGCCTTGGTGCTAGTTTATGGGGCCAACTTTGTCCTCTTGTCATGTTGCCAATTTTATGCCCAATATAGACTATCATATATGGTTGGAAAGCTCTGAATGTCAGCTTTCTAACCCACTTGGAATCACTTCAATTAGACATCTACAACTCAAGTTATGATCATTTGAAGAGGGCATGGTCGCTGGCTTTGGTGTGCAGCGTTTGAGGTAACGTTAGCCCTCAAACATTGGCGAAAACGCCAGTTCTGGAGGCTCAAATGTATTGTCCACCCCATACTATTATACATTGTTGGAAAGCCCTGGATGTCTACTTTCCAATGCCTTTGGGAGAACATCATTTGGAGCTCTACAGCTCGAGTTATACTCCTTTGAAGGTGCAGAGGTCAAGTGGCCTCACTGCAGGTTGCCACCATGTTCGTTTATGCACATTGTGGGGCAGTTTTCTCCCTCAATTTTAGTGTCCACCATGCAGTGCCATATATGCTTGGAAAGCTCTTGATTCCTACTTTCCAATGCTTCTTGAATCACCTCATTTGGAGCTATGTAGCTCAAGTTATTCTTGTTGGAAGTATACCCCTTGTATGCCTTGTGGTGTGTGGCGCCAACGTTAGCCTACAAGTTAGGGGGCTAACGTTGGCGCAAACGTTGGCCCTTCTCCCTTTGTAATTCATGTGCCAAAGTTAGCCTCCAAGTTAGGGGGCTAACGTTGGCGCAAACGTTGGTGCCCAGGGGAGAACTTCTCTTGCCAACGTTAGCCTCCAAGTTAGGGGGCTAACGTTGGCTCAAACGTGGGGAGCCCAGGGAGTAATCTTCATGCCCAACGTTAGCCTCCAAGTTAGGGGGCTAACGTTGGGGCTAACTTCATGCCTCCAGGTTCAATTTCACTTATTCCATTCTTCACTTCTAGCTATTCCTCTTTGCTTCAACCTTTCTCCAAGCTTTCTTCACCTCTCATTAATCAACCAAACTCATCAAAGCTATGCTAAAAATCATGAGATATTCAATATTTCATAATATGCAACAAATATAGCACAAAACCTCATGAAATGGCATGAATTCATATATGGTTGGTTCAATCAAGGGAAACATGAAAATCTACTCAATTAGCTTGCTTGTAGCTCAAGAAAGTGCATAATTCTAATGAAAACAAAAGAAAAAGACTAGCTAAAATAGGCTAAGATGACTTGTCATCACAACACCAAACTTAAAGCTTGCTTGTCCCCAAGCAAGAAAAGAATCATGCAATAACGATTGACAATCCAAGGCAAGAAGAATAGCAACTCAATGTTCATGGTAAGCTAGTTTTCTAAGCATACTACAATCACAAAAGAAATGTAAATGATTGATGCTTCCATCTAGCTCAATTTATGAAATCTTTTTCTTATATTTCTTCCTTGAAACAAGCTTTTGATTTTCTTATTAGCTTCTCCTTTTTGGGTGCTTTGCCCCATGAGTTGATAACAAAGCTACGACTTCTAAATGCTTTGTTTTCAAGTATTACCACTTGATACATAAGCACCACAAGCATTTGATTAGAGGACTTCATTAAGCTCATTTTTCTTTTCTTTTCTTGACTCTCTAATCATTGATGCTCAGAGCCTTGAGCTTTGAGGGAGTGCTTTTGCACTTTGAGCCTAACCTTGACTTCTAAGTGTTTTGTTTTCAAGCATTTGGCTTGATACATAAACACCACAGGTACTTAGCAAATAAATTGCCATTGGTACTCAGAGCCTTCAGCTTTCTCATTCTTTCCCTTTTTCTTTTCTTGCTTTATTTTGCATTTGCTTCTTCAAGGTTTTCATGATTTTAAAAGATTTCACAAAATGTCCTAGATGAAAACTTCAATTAAATAAAATCTAATGCAATTAAGCAACAATCAAACATACTAGCTTACCAATACTTTTATGCACATGCTAAAATCTTCTTTAATGCCTTGTTTGTTTATGATCATGATACTTTGTTGCTTTTGAATTCACAAAACTCAAGTTGGTAATCATAATGACATAGCACCATGTTGCAATTTAGAAATCAAACTATGCCTTTTCATACACACATGCATACAGAGAAGGTACAGACAATCATGCAGTTTATGGTGCTTGAAACAAATGAGAGGAAAAGGAACTTTACAACCTTGTAGTTCATCTTCTCTATTGTTGTCATTTTCCTCCCATTCTCTTCCTTCCCATACCAAACTCAGAATGCTTGCTCATCCTCAAGCAACTATTAGAACCGTGGCTATGGGGCTAAGATGGATCATGAATGTCTTTCACAAGGAATGTTAGTAGTACATGTGTTTCAAGCAAGCAAAATTAAAGATAATAATCAAGGCACAAGAGACAGAGACATTGTGATTGCAAGCTTAAGAAGGTGAGCATAATACTTTGCATAAAAGATAAGTGGCACACCAAACTTAGTGTGACACTTTCACTTTGGAATTAATGCAAGTATCCAGTAAAGATTTGAAGCAAACTGTGTTGCATAGCAACACCAAACTTAGAATGCAATCCTATGTCAATTTATTTAAACTAAAACTAAACAAAAGAAACTGTTATATGTTAAATACAATCACCAAATGAAGAGTCTGTTATGAATAAGGATGTCTTGGTGATGTATTAACAAAAACAGTTAATGAAGGAAAGCATTAAAAACAAGTAAATAAATGAAACAAAGGGAAAACAAAAATTATCCAACTAAGAAGAAAAATAATACTGTAAAAGGCAATATGATTATGCAGACAAGTGATGTTGCTGGATTGAATTGCATAGAAAAATAGGTGGCACACCAAACTTAGAATCTTAGTGTGTCACTTTCATGTAAAATTGATGCAATCATCCATGAAAATGGAAAACAGTTTGTTGCAGGGCAACACCAAACTTAGAATGTAATCATATGCCAATTTATTGAAATTTAAACAAAGCAAGGAGAAGAATTGTACCTACTGTCTACCTGTTCTTTACTTTCTTCCTTTTCTTCCAATTTGTTAAGAGAAATGACTTCAAAGGAGGAGAAGTTTCAGCTAGTGCCCCCTGTCTTGGTCTCTCCTCAGCAAGCTTCCTTGTGAAATTGGCTTGATTGATCTTGCTTGCTGGATCAGGGGGAGGATTGTTTGTAGTTGACCTTCTCATGAATGTTGTCCTTGGTGTCTTGGTCACAATCCTCTTCTTGGTGCTTTTGTTAATTGCCTTCACTTCTTGGATGTCAAGACATGGTTGCTGTGTGATTATTGGAGTGATTTCTTCATTCAGGGCCTCTTGTATTGGTGGTTCCATGAACTCCTCCTTTATGTACTTTTCTGCCTCACTTGAGTTTGGAATGACTTCTTCACTTTCTTGCTCCTCCACTTCCTCTTTTACACTCATCAATTGGCCTTCATTTTTCTTGCTCAGTGGTTCTAAGCTCCTCCTTATTTTCTCTACTTCTCCATTCATATTTTTGAAGACAGCCTCTTGCCTTTTTTCGAATATTTGTGCTTCTTTCGCATATTTTTCGAGCTTGGACTCAAGCTCTGAAAGCCTTGAGTGGTTCATGGAAGTTTGTGGAGGTTGTGAGTGTTCAGGTTCTTTTGTCACCTCAAGTGCAGTTTCATTTTCAACCTCCTCATTCTTTATTGAAAGTTCACTTGATGCAGTAGCCTCCTCATCTTGTTTTTCCACTTCCTCACTCACAAATTGGTCTTCATCTTCACTGTTTGATGGTTCTAAGTCCCCCCTTGATTGCTCTGAGGACTCATTCATCTTCTTGAATACGAATTCTTTCCAAGATGGGGATTTTGTGTGTATTTCCACTAGTTTTCTCTGTATTTCCATGGCTTCAAGGTATTCCTCATCTGTAAATCCAAGGGATGAAGGTTGAGAGTAATTCTGGTGACGTGAATGTGTTGTGGTGAAGTTGTGTTGAGGGGTGTGGAATGAGTTGTGTGATTGATGGGATGACTGGTATGGACTTTGGAGGAAACTTTGTGTTGAGGCATAATTAAGTGATGAAGAACTTTCAAATGAGAAACTGGGACGTGAGGGTGGATGCTTTTCCATTCTTTGGCGATGCTTCCATCTTCCATGAGGATAATGATATGAATCATTTTGTGGTGGTGGTTGGTATCCCATATAATTTTCTTTCTCATCTTGTGGTTCTGAAGCATGGCTCCATGAATTGGAGAGCCCAGAATTTGAAGTTTCTTGGTGATATTCCCATCCATCATTAGAGATTAGTGATGGTGGGTGATATCCCATAGAATTTATTTGATCATAAGATGAGTTGAACTCCATTTGAGTTTTGTAAAACACACAACCAAGAAAAATTGAAATTACTCATATCAGAGATGAGAATTTCTTAGTGAGGCAAAAACTCAAACACCTTGGTTTCACTTTGAAACAGAAAACAAAAATAAAGAAAATGCTTGATCTAGACTTCTCACCCACATAATCATTGTTGATCTAATCAATCCCCGGCAACGGCGCCAAAAACTTGATGAGTATTTTGGTGAAAAATAAATTTCTCCCAAAACACACAAATCTAACCGGCAAGTGCACCGGGTCGCATCAAGTAATAAAAACTCACGGGAGTGAGGTCGATCCCACAGGAATTGATGGATCAAGCAATTTTAGTGGGTGATTAGTTTAGTCAAGCTAACATTGAGTGGTTGGGTGAAATTTTGAGAGCAGAATGTAAAATACAGAGAATTTAAAGTTGCAGAAAATAAATGTGCAGAAACTTAAAGTGCAAGAAAAGTAAATTGCAGAAACTTAAATTGCAAGAAATGTAAATTGCATTAAATGTAAAGGGAATTGGGAATTGGATTTGCAGAAATTAAACGAGGAAAAGTTAAATTGCAACAAGCAGAGAAGTAAAAGATGGATTTGATTGATTCGGAACCAAAACAGAAATGTAAATAAACATGAAAAGCAATAAACAGAGAATGTAAAATTGAAATTAAGATCTCAGGACCCAAGAGACTAGATAACCAAGTCTAGATCTCAATGCCTTCCTAGACCCAACAAGAACAATTGCAAGAGAAATTAAAGAAAAGTAAATTGCAGAAGCCAAGAGAATGTGAAGTAGTAAACAGGAATGGAAATTCAATTGTGCAGAGAAAGTAAACAGAGAGAATTCTCAAGGTGAGATTGAAACAGAATTTCTTCAATTCTCAACCCAAGATTCAAAAACAAAGAAAAGAAAATTTAAAGAGAGCTCTTGAATCCTCGTGCTCCCTTCTGGAGCCAGCCTTCTTACAAATATGAAACAGATGCCTATTTATAGGCATTTTTACAAAATGAAAATGAAATTCAAAACAAATTACAATTAAAATGAAATTTCTATTCTAACTATCTCTTGTGCCTCTGAGTGGTGTCAATTGGGCCTTTGCTCTTGATGGAATTGGGTTGAAAGAGGCCTTGGTTGATTGCTCTTGAAGTTTGAAGAAGAACCAAAGTGAACCAATTGAACCGGGTTTGAGGTTAGCCAAAGTTGGACCTAAAGTTTGAGCCAAAGTTAGGGGTCTAACTTTGGCTCCAACTTTTCATAGCAGCAAAGCACATTCTGCTGGTATGGACGTTGGTGCCAACGTTAGGGGTCTAACTTTGACCCTAACGTTGGCAATGCCTTGGTGCTAGTTTATGGGGCCAACTTTGTCCTCTTGTCATGTTGCCAATTTTATGCCCAATATAGACTATCATACATTGGTTGGAAAGCTCTGAATGTCAGCTTTCTAACCCACTTGGAATCACTTCAATTAGACATCTACAACTCAAGTTATGATCATTTGAAGAGGGCATGGTCGCTGGCTTTGGTGTGCAGCGTTTGAGGTAACGTTAGCCCTCAAACATTGGCGAAAACGCCAGTTCTGGAGGCTCAAATGTATTGTCCACCCCATACTATTATACATTTTTGGAAAGCCCTGGATGTCTACTTTCCAATGCCTTTGGGAGAACATCATTTGGAGCTCTACAGCTCGAGTTATACTCCTTTGAAGGTGCAGAGGTCAAGTGGCCTCACTGCAGGTTGCCACCATGTTCGTTTATGCACATTGTGGGGCAGTTTTCTCCCTCAATTTTAGTGTCCACCATGCAGTGCCATATATGCTTGGAAAGCTCTTGATTCCTACTTTCCAATGCTTCTTGAATCACCTCATTTGGAGCTATGTAGCTCAAGTTATTCTTGTTGGAAGTATACCCCTTGTATGCCTTGTGGTGTGTGGCGCCAACGTTAGCCTACAAGTTAGGGGGCTAACGTTGGCGCAAACGTTGGCCCTTCTCCCTTTGTAATTCATGTGCCAACGTTAGCCTCCAAGTTAGGGGGCTAACGTTGGCGCAAACGTTGGTGCCCAGGGGAGAACTTCTCTTGCCAACGTTAGCCTCCAAGTTAGGGGGCTAACGTTGGCTCAAACGTGGGGAGCCCAGGGAGTAATCTTCATGCCCAACGTTATCCTCCAAGTTAGGGGGCTAACGTTGGGGCTAACTTCATGCCTCCAGGTTCAATTTCACTTATTCCATTCTTCACTTCTAGCTATTCCTCTTTGCTTCAACCTTTCTCCAAGCTTTCTTCACCTCTCATTAATCAACCAAACTCATCAAAGCTATGCTAAAAATCATGAGATATTCAATATTTCATAATATGCAACAAATATAGCACAAAACCTCATGAAATGGCATGAATTCATATATGGTTGGTTCAATCAAGGGAAACATGAAAATCTACTCAATTAGCTTGCTTGTAGCTCAAGAAAGTGCATAATTCTAATGAAAACAAAAGAAAAAGACTAGCTAAAATAGGCTAAGATGACTTGTCATCAGTAGTCTACCCCTACTATGAGGAATTTGACTTGTCCCGATCCCTGAGGGAAAGGTCCGAGAAGGTCGAGTCCCCATTTTGCGAATGGCCAGGGTGAGGTTACGCTGATGAGCTCCTCTGGCGGGGTGATGTGGAAGTTGGCATGTTTCTGACATGGTGGACATGTCTTCATGAATTCTGTGGCTTCTTTTTGTAGAGTTGGCCAATAAAATCCGGCCCGAAGTACTTTTTTGGTAAGTGCCTGTGCTCCAAGATGATTGCCATAGATGCCACTGTGTACTTCTAAAACTTCCTTTGTGTTGGAAGTCGGTACACATTTTAACAATAGTATTGAAATCCCTCTTTTGTACAGAGTATTGTTTATGATAGTGTAGTATTGTGCCTCCTTTTTTAACCTCTTTGCCTCCTTCTTATCTGTGGGGAGTTTTTCTGTTTTGAGGTAGTTAATCATGGGGGTCATCCATCCTTGATCCGGATTTGTTATGGCTAGGGCTTTCTCTTCTTCCGAGATTGACGGGTTCTGCAGCATTTCTTGGATGAGGCTTCTATTGTTGTCCCCTGGTTTGGTACTGGCTGGTTTTGAGAGTGCGTCAGCTCGGGCATTCTGTTCTCAGGGTATGTGGCGGACCTCATATTCCCCGAGTTGTCTGTGTTGTTCCCTGGTTTTATCTAGGTACTTTTTCATGGTGGGATCTTTGGCTTGGTAGCTCCCTGCTGCTTGTATGGTGACTACTTGTGAGTCGCTGAAGATGATAAGTTTTTGAGCTCCAACCTCCCTAACCAGTTTCAAACCAGCTAGTAGCGCCTCATATTCAGCTTGGTTGTTTGATGCACGGAACCCGAATTTGAGGGAAAGTTTGATTTGGGTTCCCTGGTCGCTTTCTATTATCACACCCATGTCGCTTCCAGTTTTATTTGAGGAACCATCTAGATAGAGATTCCATTCTGTAGGGATATCCAGGGTGTCTGTGAATTTGGCAATGAAGTCAGCCAGGTATTGCGATTTGATGGCTCTCTGAGCTTCATATTGAAGGTCAAATTCAGACAACTCGACTGCCCATTGCAAGATTCTGCCTGCTAAGTCTGTTTTCTTCAAAATCCCTATTATGGGTTGGTTGGTTCGAACCCTAATGGTGTGGGCTTGGAAGTATGGATGCAGTCGTCGAGATGTTAGTATGAGAGCGTATGCGAATTTTTCTATTCTTTGGTAGTTCAGCTCGGATCCTTGTAATGCTTTGCTGATGAAATATACACGTTGTTGCCCATTGTAGTCTTCTCGGACTAATGCTGAGGCTACTGCCCGACTTCCAACTGCGAGGTAAAATATAAGTGGTTCTCCTTCCCGTGGCCGAGATAGGATAGACGACCGTCCCAGGAATCTTTTGAAATCTTGGAATGCCTGCTCGCACTCCATTGTCCATTCAAACCTCTTTCCCTTCCTTAGAGTAGCATAGAAGGGGAGAGATCTTATTGCTGATCCCTCTAGAAATCTGGACAAGGCTGCCAATCTTCCATTGAGCTGTTGTACCTCTTTTACGCAAGTCGAGCTCTTCATATCAAGTATGGCCTGACATTTATTCGGATTTGCCTCGATTCCTCTTTGTGTGAGCATAAAACCCAAGAATTTGCCAGCTTCTACCGCAAAGGTGCATTTGGCAGGGTTAAGTCGCATGCCATGCCTTCTTATAGTGTCGAATACTTGGGTGAGGTCGGATAGTAACGTCTCTGCACTTTGTGTCTTTATTAACATGTCGTCCACATAGACTTCCATGATTTTTCCGATGTGATCCGTAAAGACCTTATTCATCAATCTCTGGTAAGTGGCTTCTGCGTTTTTGAGTCCAAAAGGCATGACGATGTAGCAGTAATTTGCTTTTGGGGTTAAGAATGAAGTTTTTTCTTGGTCGGGTGGGTACATTGGGATTTGATTGTATCCCAAATATGCGTCCAAAAACGAGAGGTATTTGTATCCGGAGGAGGCATCTACCAGAGCATCAATACTTGGGAGTGGATAAGGATCTTTTGGGCAGGCATTGTTGAGATCAGTGTAGTCGGTGCACATCCGCCACTTCCCATTTGATTTTTTCACCAAGACGACGTTAGCTAGCCATAGTGGGTATTTGACTTCTCTTATGAATCCTGCCTCCAATAGAGCTTGCACCTGCTCTTCCACAGCTTGCGATCATTCTGGTCTGAGCTTTTTACGTCTCTGTTGTACTGGCCGAGATCCTGGGTAAACTGCTAGCTTGTGGCACATTAACTCGGGGTCTATGCCTGGCATGTCTGCAGCCTTCCATGCAAAGAGGTCGACGTTATCTCGTAAGAACTGTACAAGTGATTCTTTTGTGTCTCTTTTTAGGATTGTATCGATATTGGTTGTCTTGTCTGGGACATCTCCGATCTGGACTTTTTCTACTTCGCCTTCAGGTTGTGGGCGGAGTTCTTCCCTCCTCTGAACTCCACCGAGTTCGATGGTGTGGAATTCTTCTCCTCTGCCTCTGAGATTTAGACTTTCATTGTAACAGCGGCGCGCCGTCTTTTGGTCTGCTTTTATTGTAGCTATCCCTTCTGTAGTTGGGAACTTCATGCATAGATATGGGGTCGAGACTACTGCGCCGAGCTGATTTAATGTTGTCCGACCTATTAAGGTGTTGTAGGCTGAACTCATGTCGACCACAATGTAGTCTATCTTGAGTGTTCTTGATTGGTTTCCTTTTCCGAAGGTCGTGTGTAGTGAGATGTATCCGAGAGGCTGAATTGGAGTGTCTCCCAGTCCGAACAGATTGTTTGGGTATGCTCTGAGTTCTTTTTCTTCCAGGCCGAGTTTGTCGAAGGCCGTTTTGAACAAGATGTCGGCGGAGCTTCCTTGGTCTACCAATGTGCGGTGGAGATTTGCATTTGCCAGTATGATGGTGATGACCATGGGATCGTCATGTCCCGAGAGGATACCAGATGCGTCCTCTTTGGTAAAAGTAATTATGGGGATGTCGGGTGTTTCCTTTTTTCCTTCGACATGATATACTTCTTTGAGATATCTTTTGCGAGATGATTTGGAGATTCCTCTTCCCGTGAATCCTCCTTGTATCATATGGACGTGTCTCTCTGGTGTACGAGGTGATCGCTCAGTTTGTATGTTATCTTCGTCCCTTCTTCTTTTTCTTTGGTCATCGACTCTATTAGCGAGGTACCGGTCTAATTTTCCTTCTCTTACCAGTTTTTCTATGAGATTTTTTAAGTCAAAAACATTCGTTGGTGGAGTGTCCATGGATTTGGTGGTACTCGCAATATTCAGTCCGGTTTCCTCCTCCTTTTTTACCTGAGTGGTCGAGCTGGGGGTATTTTTTTAGTATGACAAACTTCTCTGTAGACATCCAGAAGGGACACCCGAAGAAGGGTGTAATTGTGATATTTTTTAATTTTCTCTCCATGTTGATCTTCTTTCTTTTTGGACTCTTTATCCTTATCTCGGGAGGAGTAGGTGAGTCCAGATTTTGAAGTCTCTCCTAGTCGAGAGTTTTCCTCTATGTTGATATACTTCTCTGCTCGTTCTTGTACTTCGTTCAGAGATGTGGGGTGTTTTTTCGATATAGATTGGCTGAAAGGTCCCTCTCGTAAGCCATTGATGAGACCCATAATGGCGGCCTCTGTTGGTAGGCTTTGTATGTCCAGACATGCTTTGTTGAATCTTTTCATGTAGCTGTGGAGACTTTCCTGATCTCCTTGCTTGATTCCCAATAGACTTGGGGCGTGCCTAGCCTTATCTTTTTGGCTAAGTCGTCGAAGCTTGAGATGGATCTAAGAGGTAGGTTGTCGAATCATTTAATTGCTGTCTTTGTTAAAGTAGTCGGGAAGGCTTTGCAGTGAACTGCATCTGAGGCGTCGGTGAGGTACATTCTACTTCTGAAATTACTGAGATGGTGGCTGGGATCTACTGTGCCATCATACAAAGTCATGTCGGGAAGTTTGAAGTCCTTTGGGATTTTGGTCCTCATGATCTCTTTGGTGAATGGGTCTTGGTCCTTACAGGGGTCATCTTCGTGCCCGAATCGAGTATTTTTAGCCTTGAGATCGGCTTCGAGTTTTAGGAGCTTGTCCTCTAACTCGCGGCGTCGCCTAACTTACCTTCATAGGTCTCTCTTAGCTTCTTGTTGATGCTCCACCTCTTTTTCAAGTTGCTTTAAGCGATCTAGAAGTATCCCCATGGCCTCCTCGTTTGGCGAATTCTTGTCTTTGTTGGGTTGAAGAGTATCTTTTTGTGTAGTATCCATGTTTTTGTGCGGCGTCCTATCTTCTAGATCAGAGTCGTGGTCATTGTCATGGTCGTCCGCCATGGCGGTGGGATGACTTCCAGGTTCCCCGGCAACGGCGCCAATGTTCCGAGGGTTACCTGAAACTGTAGGTCGATCTCGGATGAGATCTGCTGTGGTGGCTGGAGCCACCGCGTCCGATTTGTTGGACTTGTTGGTGATGCTGATCCTTCGTCACCGGATGGTGGGGGGTACCTGCAAGGGACTCCGATGCTTAAGTTAACAAGGGTATTAAGCAGGTTTTTAGTAGAATCAGAGTATGAGTTATACCTGGGTGCTCCAGTGTATTTATAATGGTGAGAAGTGACCTTTTTTAGATAAGATAAGTTAGTTATCTTTATCTTATCTTATCTTTGAGCGAGGTCATCTTATCTTCAACAGAACCGCCCTTATCTCTATAGGCTTTGGGCTGCCTTTGGATTTGGGTCGCGTTCCTCTATTTGGGCCCTTTATTGGGCTTTTCTGGCAATTTGGCCAAGCTCTTTGAGAAGAGGTCGGATGGTTTGACCTGAAGAGGTCGGTCGCTTTGCCGCTAAACATCCCGGATCGGACAGTTCGACCTAGGGTATGAACAGATAGTGACCTCAATTCCCATGCCTAGCCAAGAGTTGCTTTTATCATTCATATTTGAAAATCCAAAAATCTTGATTACTTTGTCTTAGTTATAGTTACTTGTTTAGTTTAGAATAGAATTACTTGGATGTTATTTTATGAGTTTGAATTATTTACATTTTGCTCTAATTGTTTGCATTAGTTTCTTGCATTCCAAGATTACTTGCTTGTTAAGATTCCTAGTTTAATTTCTTGCTCATGACTTGCAATCCCGGATTTCTAACCAATGTTGAAGCACATGTTTGCCCATTCCTTGTGAGACGACCCGAAGTTTGAATACTTCGGTTACTTTTATTGGGGTTGAACTTGTGACAACCAAATTTCTTCTAAATTTGATACTCGAGGATTGTTGTTGGGAAGAGTTATACTTGCAACGGAATTTTATTGAGAAATTCTATACCAACATAGTCCACGGGGGCTTATCAGAGCTCCCATGAATGCGAAAAAGATGCCTTACCACCTCCGGTGTTGCCGGATGATCAAGTGCTGAGCCATGAACAAAGTGTGGATTTGAAACCACTTCCACCCCACCTAAAATATGCCTTTCTTGAAGAGAATCAAAAGCTCCCGGTGATCATTGCAAAGGATCTTACCTCCCAACAAGAGGAGAAATTGCTTAATATCTTGAGAAGAAACAAAAGGGCTATTGGGTGGAGTTTGGCAGACATAGTTGGCATAAGTCCTCATGTTTGTAAACATCGCATTTTTCTAGAAGAGGGAGTCAAGCCTACTTGGCAACCTCAAAAGCGTCTAAATCCCACCATTCTAGAGGTTGTGAAGAAAGAGGTGACCCGATTGCTAAAGGCCGACATTATCTACCCGATTTCGGATAGTGAGTGGGTGAGCCCCGTGCAAGTGGTTCCGAAAAAGTCCGGTATCACCACAGTCAAGAATGAGAGTGGGGAGCTTATAGCCACAAGGGTTCAAAACTCATGGAGGGTTTGTATCTTTATTAGTGACTATAGGCGCTTGAATTTGGCTACTAGGAAGGACCATTTTCCATTACCGTTCATCGATCAAATGCTTGATCGCTTGTCCGATAAATCTCATTACTGTTTTTTAGATGGCTATTCTGGTCACTTCCAAATCCATATTACTCTGGAAGACCAAGAGAAAACCACTTTCACATGCCCCTTTGGAACATATGCCAACAAAAGAATGCCCTTTGGCTTGTGTAACGCACCGGCTACGTTCCAAAGGTGTATGATGAGTATATTTGCAGATCTTCTTGAGCATTGTATGGAGGTGTTTATGGACGATTTTAGTGTTTATGGTGACTCCTTTGACCCTTTTTTGGATAACCTTGCAAAAGTATTAGAGAGGTGTACTAAATCAAATCTTGTGCTTAACTTTGAAAAATGTCACTTTATGGTGAGACAAGGTATTGTTTTAGGTCACATCGTCTCTAGTGATGGTATTTCTGTTGATCCGTCAAAGGTAGATGTTATTTCTGTTTTACCTTACCCCTCTTCTATGAGGGAAGTCCGTGCTTTTCTTGGTCATGCAGGTTTCTACCGGCGTTTCATCAAGAAATTTAGTAAGGTTGCACTACCCCTCTCCTGGTTGATGCAAAAGAATGTGGAATTTGATTTGAGTGAAGATTGCATGGAAGCATTTGACAAGCTGAAGATTGCTTTGACCCAAGCTCCTATTGTGAGAGGGCCTGACTGGAGTAGGCCGTTCGAGATCATGTGTGACGTATCTAACTATGCGGTAGGAGCAGCGCTGGCTCAGCTCGAAGGTAAAAATCCCTATGTCATTGCTTATACCTCTAAGACTTTAGATGGTGCCCAGTCTAACTATACTACCACTGAGAAGGAATTGCTAGCAATTGTTTTTGCCTTGGATAAATTTCGGGCCTATTTACTTGGATCCAAAGTGGTAGTATATTCAGACCATGCAGCATTGAAGTATTTGTTAGCCAAGAAAGAGTCAAAACCAAGGTTGATCCGATGGGTATTACTTTTGCAAGAGTTTGATATAGAAATCAAGGATAGGAGTGGTTCCCAAAATTTAGTGACGGATTACTTGAGTCATCTAGAACACGCAAAGGGCGATCCCGCTCCTATCAATGATGCATTTCCCCTTGAAAGCTTGCAAGAAATATCCGAGGTGATCCCTTGGTATGCACCCATTGCATACTACTTGGTTGGTCGCACCTTTCCTCCCAATTTCTCTAAACATCAAAGGGATAAGCTCAAGAGCGAATCCAAATATTATATATAGGATGACCCATATTTGTGGAGATGTGGTGCCGACCAAATAATTAGAAGGTGTATTCCATAATCTAAGTTTCAGTCTATCTTGGAGGCTTGCCACTCTTCTGAGGGTGATGGACACTTTGGTCCTCAAAGAACTGCTAGAAAGATCCTAGACTGCAGATTTTGGTGGCCTACACTATTTAAGGATGCATCTTTCTTTTGTAACTCTTGCCCACAATGCCTAAGGTTTGGAAATATTTCCAAAAGGGATGAGATACCCCAATAAACCATGTTGTTTTGTGAAATTTTTTATGTTTGGGGTATTGACTTCATGGGCCCCTTTTCAAATTCTAATGGTTTCATATATGTTCTGCTAGCTGTTGACTATGTTTCCAAGTGGGTGGAAGCGATTTCCACTCGTACTGATGATGCTAATGTGGTTAACTCTTTTGTTCGGAATAACATCATTTGTCACTTTGGATCACCACGAGCAATCGTGAGTGATCAAGGCTCTCATTTTTGTAACAAGAGGATGACATGTTTGATGAAGAAGTATGGCATCATTCACAAGGTGGCTACGGCCTACCACCCCCAAACAAATAGCCAAGCCGAAGTCTCTAACCAGGAAATCAAGCGCATATTGGAGAAGATTGTGAAGCCTCATAGGAGGGATTGGAGTTCTAAGCTCGGAGATGCGCTATGGGCTTACCGGACGGCTTATAAGACACCAATTAGTATGAGTCAGTTCCGGTTAGTCTATGGAAAGGCTTGCCATCTTCCGGTAGAGGTGAAACAAAAGGCTTACTGGGTCGTAAAGGAATGCAACTCAGGATTGGGGGGAGCCGGAATCGAAAGGAAGTTACAGTTGGTGGAGCTGGAGTGCCTTCGATTGGAAGCTTATGAGAATTCAAGGCTCTACAAAGAGAGGATGAAGGCAATCCATGATAAGAACATCAAGAGAAGAGAGTTTAGAGTTTGGGATCTAGTCCTCCTCTATAACTCAAGATTGAAGTTAATGCCAGGCATGTTAAGATCAAGGTGAGAAGGACCTTACAGGGTGGAGAAAGTGATGAGCGGATAATTTATACGCTTTTTGGCATTGATTTTACATAGTTTTTAGTATGATTTAGTTAGTTTTTACTATGTTTTTATTAGTTTTTATGCAAAATTCACATTTTTGGACTTCACTATGAGTTTGTGTATTTTTCTGTAATTTCAGGTATTTTCTGGTTGAAATTGAGGGACCTGAGCAAAATCTGATTCAGAGGCTGAAAAAGGACTGCAAATGCTGTTGGATTCTGACCTCCCTGCACTCGAAATGAATTTTCTGGAGCTACAAGAGTCCAAATGGCGCGCTCTCAATTGCGTTTGAAAGTAGACATCTAGGGCTTTCCAGAAATATATAATAGTCCATACTTTGCTCGAGTTTAGATGACGTAAACTGGCGTTCAACACCAGTTCTCTGCCCTATTCTGGCGTTAAACGTGAGAAACACGTTACATGTTGGAGTTAAACGCCCAAAACAGGTTACAACCTGGCGTTTAACTCCAGAAACAGCCTAGGAACATGTAAAGCTCAAGTCTCAGCCCCAGCACACACCAAGTGGGCCCCGGAAGTGGATTTCTGCACTATCTATCATAGTTTACTGATGAGCGGATAATTTATATGCTTTTTGGCATTGTTTTTAATATAGTTTTCAGTATAATTTAGTCAGTTTCTAGTATATTTTTATTAGTTTTTAAATAAAAATTATATTTCTAGACTTTACTATGAGTTTGTGTATTTCTCTGTGATTTCAGGTATTTTCTGGCTGAAATTGAGGGACTTGAGCAAAAATCAGATTCAGAGGTTGAAGAAGGACTGCAGATGCTGCTGGATTCTGACCTCTCTGCACTCAAAGTGGATTTTCTGGAGCTACGGAACTTCAAATGGCGCGCTCTTAATTGCGTTGAAAAGTAGACATTCAGAGCTTTCCAACAATATATAATAGTCCATACTTTGCTCGATTTTAGACGATGCAAACTGGCGTTCAACACCAGTTTCGTGCTGCATTCTGGAGTTAAACGCCAGAAACAGGTTACAAACTGGCGTTCAACTTCAAGAGAAGCCTCTACACGTGTAAAGCTCAATGCTTAGCCCAAGCACACACCAAGTGGGCCCCGGAAGTGGATTTCTACATCATTTACTCATTTCTGTAAACCCTAGTAACTAGTTTAGCATAAATAGGACTTTTTACTATTGTATTTACATCTTTGGATGATCTTTTAATCCTTTGATCATGTTAAGGGGGCTGGCCTCTTGGCCATGCCTGGACCGTCATCACTTATGTATTTTCAACGGTAGAGTTTCTACACATCATAGATTAAGGTGTGGAGCTCTGCTATTCCTCATGAATTAATACAAAGTACTATCGTTTCTCTATTCAATTCAAGCTTATTCCGATTCTAAGATATTCATTCGTACCTCAATATGAATGTGATGATCGTGACAGTCATCGTCATTCCCAACCTATGAACGCGTGCCTGACAACTACTTCCGTTCTACCATAGATTTAATGAGTATCTCTAGGATTCCTTAATCAGAGTCCTCGTGGTATAAGTTAGAATCCATGGACGGCCATTCTTGAGATCCAGAAATTCTAAACCTTGTCTGTGGTATTCCGAGTAGGATCTGGGAAGGGATGGCTGCGACGAGCTTCAAACTCGCGAGTGATGGGCGTAGTGACAGACGCAAAAGGATCAATGGATCCTATTCTAGTATGATCGAGAACCGACAGATGATTAGCCAAGCAGTGACAGCGCATTGGACCATTTTCACTGAGAGGACAGGATGTAGCCATTGACAACGGTGATGCCTAACATACAGCTTGCCATAGAAAGGAGTATGAATGATTGGATGAAGACAATAGGAAAGCAGAGTTTCAGGAGGAACGAACGCATCTCTATACGCTTATCTGAAATTCTCACCAATGAATTACATAAGTATCACTATCTTTATTTTATATTTTATTTATCTTTTAATTACTAAATCTCCATAATCAATTGAATCCGCCTGACTGAGATTTACAAGATGACCATAGCTTGCTTCAAGCCGACAATCTCCGTGGGATCGACCCTTACTCACGTAAGGTTTATTACTTGGACGACCCAGTGCACTTGCTGGTTAGTTGTGCAAAGTTGTGACAAAGAACTAAGATTATGAACGTGCGTATTGAGTTTTTAGCGCCGTTACCAAGGAATGGAACCGTCACGATTTCTGCGCACCAAGTTTTTGGCACCGTTGCCGGGGATTGTTCGAGTTTGGACAACTGACGGTTCATCTTGTTGCTCAGATTAGGTAATTTTATTTTAATTTTAACCTTTTTGTTTTTATTATTCTTATTTTCGAAAATTTCAAAAATAAATAAATAAATATTTTCAAAAAAAAAAATTTAATTTATGTTCTTCAGAATTTTTAAAAAGGAATTCTAGAGTTTCAAGAGATATGTTGAATCCTGGCTGGCTGTTAAGCCATGTCTAATCTTTTGGACCGAGGTTTCACTTATTCTCAAGAGAAGAGCTTCTTTGTCTTTCTTAGCAAATTAGCTGTTGAATGTAATGTTCTGCTGAAGCTTGGCTGGCCATTGGCCATGTCTAGTATTTTGGACCGGAGCTTTTACTGAAAGCTTGGCTGGCTAGTAAGCCATGTCTAATTCCTGGACTGGAGCTTTAGACTAACATTGCAAGATTCCTAGAATTCTCGTTAAAAATTTTGAAATCCTTATTTTTCTTTTTCCAATTAATTTTTGAAAAATCCAAAAAATTTTATAAAAACATAAAACCAAAAATTTGATGTTTCTTGTTTAAGTCTTGTGTTAGTTTTTAAGTTTGGTGTCAATTGCATGTTTATCTCTTTCTTGCATTTTTCGAAAACTCATGCATATGTTCTTAATGATCTTCAAGTTGTTCTTGATGAATTGCTTTGTTTGATCTTTGCATTTTTATGTTTTGTGTCTTTTCTTATTTTTCATATGCATTCTTGAATTATTAGTGTCTAAAGAATAAAAATTTCTATGTTTGGTGTCTTGTAAGTTTTCTTTTATTGAAAATTTTTCAAAATACATACTTGATGTTCATCATGATCTTCAAAGTGTTCTTGGTGTTCATCTTTGCATTCAAAGTGTTCTTGCATATTTTTCTTGTTTTGATTCATAATTTTCATGTTTTGAATCTTTTTGATGTTTTTCTCTTTCATCATTAAAAATTCAAAAATCAAAAAAATATCTTTCCCTTTTTCTTCTCATCAAATTCGAAAATTTGAGTTGACTTTTTCAAAAATTTTTAAAATCTAGTTGTTTCTTATGAGTCAAATCAAATTTTCAATTTAAAAATTTTATCTTTTTCAAATCTTTTTCAAAAATCAAATCTTTTTCAATTTTTTTCCTTTCATAATTTCGAACCTTTCAAAATTATTTTCAAAATCTTTTTCTTATTTTTATTTCATATTTTCAAAATTAATGCTAACAATTAATGTGATTGATTCAAAATTTTTAAGTTTGTTACTTGCCTAGTAAGAAAGGTTCAATCTTTAAACTCTAGACTCATATCTTTTTAGTTTCTTGTTAGTCAAGTAATCAACTTTAATTTCAAAATCAAATCTTTTTAAATTCCTTTTTCAAATCTTTTTCAAAACAAATTTCAATCAAATCTTTTTCAAAATTAATTTCAAAATCTTTTCTAACTTCTTATCTTTTCAAAAATTAAGTTTCAAATCCTTTTCAATTAATCTTATCTTTTTGTTTGATTCATATCTTTTTCAAAACTACCTAACTAATTCTCTCTTTCTAATTTTCAAAAATCACCTTCCCCTTTTTCTAAAATTTCCTATTTTAATTAACTAATTATTTTAAATTTTAATTTTAATTTTATTTCTTTTCTTATTTTCGAATTTTAACTTTAATTCTAATTCAAAAACAAAAAATACTTTTATTTTATTTTATCTAATTTTCGAAAATTCTTCTCCCTCACCTCCTTCTATTTATTTATTTGTTTACTAACACTTCTCTTCATCTAAGAATTCGAACCTACTCCTCACCGTTGTGTTTGGATTCTCCTTCTTCTATTCATATCTTCTTCTACTCACATAAAGGAATCTCTATACTGTGACATAGAGGATTCCATATTTTCTTTTCTGTTCTCTTCTTTTTCATATGAGCAGGAACAAGGACAAGAACATTTTTGTTGAAACTGATCCTGAAACTGAAAGAACTCTAAAGAGGAAGCTAAGGGAAGCTAAAGCACAACTTTCTGGAGAAAATCTGACAGAAATTTTCGAAAAAGAAGGAGACATGGCCGAAAATAACAACAATGTAAAGAAGATGCTTGGTGACTTTACTGCACCTAATTCCAATTAACATGGAAGAAGCATCTCAATCCCTGCCATTGGAGCAAACAATTTTGAGCTGAAACCTCAATTAGTTTCTCTGATGCAACAGAATTGCAAGTTTCATGGACTTCCATCAGAAGATATTTTTCAGTTCTTAACTGAATTCTTGCAGATCTGTGATACTGTTAAGACCAATGGGGTTGTACCGAGGTCTATAGGCTTATGCTTTTCCCATTTGCTGTAAGAGACAGAGCTAGAATATGGTTGGACTCTCAACCTAAAGACAGCCTGAACTCTTGGGATAAGTTGGTCACGGCTCTCTTAGCCAAGTTCTTTCCTCCTCAAAAGCTTAGTAAGCTTAGAGTAGATGTTCAAACCTTCAGAAAAAAGGAAGGTGAATCCCTCTATGAAGCTTGGGAGAGATATAAGGAACTGACCAAAAAGTGTCCTTCTGACATGCTTTCAGAATGGACCATCCTGGATATATTCTATGATGGTCTGTCTGAATTATCAAAGATGTCATTGGACCATTCTGCAGGTGGATCCATTCACCTAAAGAAAATGCTTGCAGAAGCTCAAGAACTCATTGACATGGTTGCAAATAACCAGTTCATGTACACTTCTAAAAGGAATCCTGTGAATAATGGGATGCCTCAGAGGAAAGGAGTTATTGAAATTAATACTCTGAATGCCATATTGGCTCAGAATAAAATATTGACTCAGCAAGTCAATATGATCTCTCAGAGTCTGAATGGATTGAAGGAATCATCCAACAGTACTAAAGAGGCATCTTCTGAAGAAGAAGCTTATGATCCTGAGAACCCTGCAATAGCAGAGGTGAATTACATGGGTGAACCCTATGGAAACACCTATAATCCCTCATGAAGAAATCATCCAAATTTCTCATGGAAGGATCAACAAAAGCCTCAATAAGGCTTTAATAATGGTGGAAGAAACATGTTTAGCAATAGTAAACATTTTCCATCATCCACTCAGCAACAGACAGAGAATTCTGAGCAGAATCTATCTAGCTTAGCAGATATAGTCTCTAATGTATCTAAGGCCACTGTGAGTTTCATGAATGAAACAAGGTCCTCCATTAGGAATTTGGAGGCACAATTGGGCCAGCTGAGTAAAAGAGTCACTAAAATCCCTCCAAGTACTCTCCCAAGCAATACAGAAGAAAATCCAAAAAGAGAGTGCAAGGCCATAGCCTTACATGATGTGGCCGAACCCAAAGAGGAGGAGGAAAACGTGAATCCTAGTGAGGAAGACCTCTTGGGACGTTCAGTGACCAATAAGGAGTATCCCTTTGAGGAACCAAAGGAATCTGAGGCTCATTTAGAGACCATAGAGATTCCATTGAACCTCTTTCTGCCCTTCATGAGCCCTGATGAGTATTCTTCCTCTGAAGAGGATGAAGACATTACTGAAGAGCAAGTTTCTAAATACCTTGGTGCAATCATAAAACTGAATGCCAAATTATTTGGTAATGAGACTTGGGAAGATGAACCTCCCTTGCTCACCAATGAACTAAATGCATTGGATAGGCAAACATTACCTCAAAAGAAACAGGATCCAGGCAAATTCTTAATACCCTATACCATAGGCACCATGACCTTTGAGAAGGCTCTGTGTGACCTGGGGTCAGGAATAAACTTAATGCCACTCTCTGTAATGGAGAAACTAGGGATCTTTGAGGTGCAAGCTGCTGGAATTTCATTAGAGATGGCAGACAACTCAAGAAAACAGGCATATGGACAAGTAGAGGACGTGTTAGTAAAGGTTGAGGGCCTTTACATCCTTGCTGATTTCATAATCCTAGACACTGGGAAGGAAGAGGATGAATCCATCATCCTTGGAAGACCCTTCCTAGCCACAGCAAGAGCTGTGATTGATGTGGACAGAGGAGAGTTAGTCCTTCAACTGAATAAGGACAACCTTGTGTTTAAAACTCAAGGATCTCCTTCTGTAACCATGGAGAGGAAGCATGAAAAGCTTCTCTCACTGTAGAGTCAACCAAAGCCCCCACAATCAAACTCTAAGTTTGGTGTTGGGAGGCCACAACCAAACTCTAAGTTTGGTGTTGAACCCCCACATTCAAACTCTAAGTTTAGTATTGGGAGGTCCCAACAATGCTCTGAACATCTGTGAGGCTCCATGAGAGCTCACTGTCAAGCTATTGACGTTAAAGAAGTGCTTATTGGGAGGCAACCCAATGTTATTTAATCATATCTATTTTATTTTTTTTTTGTTATTTCGTGTTTTATTAGGTTGATGATCATGTGAAGTCACAAAAAATACTGAAAAATCAAAAAACAAAATGAAAAATAGCATTGAAAATAGCACACCCTAGAGGAGAGCAGTTTGGCGTTTAAACGCCAGAAACAAGCATCTGCGTGGCGTTAAACGCCAGAAACAAGCTATATTTGGGCGTTTAATGCCAGAAACAGGCAGCAGTCTGGCGTTAAACGCCAGGATTGCACAGCAAGGGCATTTTACACACCTAATTGGAGCAGGGATATTAAGTCCTTGACCCCACTTGATCTGTGGACCCCACAGGATCCCCTCAAGATCCCATAGGATCCCCTCAGGATCTGTGGACCCCACAGGATCCCCACTTTTTCTTCTCTCCTCTTCACACCTTTTCATAACTCTCTTCCCTAAATACCCTTCACCAATCACCTCAATCACTCTTTCCCATCACCTCTTCACCACTCACATCCATCCTCTCTTCCCCATAAACCCCACCTACCTTAAAATTTCAAACTAATTTCCCTCCCAAACCCAACCCTAATGGCCGAACCCTACACCCCCCCACTCCTATATAAACCCCTCACTCCTTCTTCATTTTCACACAACACAACCCTCTCTTCTTCTCCTTGGCCGAATACATCTTCTGCCCCTATCTCCTCCATTTTCTTCTTCTTCTACTACTTTCTTTCTTCTTTTGCTCGGGGACGAGCAAACATTTTAAGTTTGGTGTGGTAAAAGCATAGCTTTTTGTTTTTCCATAACCATTTATGGCACCTAAGGCTAGAGAAACCTCTAGAAAGAGGAAAGGGAAGGCAATTGCTTCCACCTCTGAGTCATGGAAGATGGAGAGATTCATCTCAAAGGTCCATCAAGACCACTTCTATGAAGTTGTGGCCAAGAAGAAAGTGATCCCTGAGGTTCCTTTCAAGCTCAAAAAGAATGAGTATCCGGAGATCCGACTTGAGATCCAAAGAAAAGGTTGGGAAGTTCTCACCAACTGATAAACCCCGATTTTGTGGTTTATCTTGTGCTTATTTTGGGGGATTTTATCAACATTTCTCACACTTATTTACAAGAAATGCATGATTTTGTGTTCACTTCCCAATATTGCTCCATGATGGAAAACATGCTTATTTTGCCTTAAAATTGCCATATTTTAATTCTCTTCTATTGCCATTCGATGTCGTGATGTATTTGTTGAGTAATTTCAGGAATAATAGGGTAGGAATGACTTAGAAGAGAGGGAGAAAGCATGTACAAAAAGGGAGGAACATGAAGAATTGAAATCTTGGGAAAAGCAGCATCGGCGCGCTCGCACACTCCACGCGCACGCGTGGACGGGATTGGCTGGAAGCGGCGCGCAAGGATGGACGCATCTGCGCGGATCAGAAAATCTCTATTGACGCGCACGCGCACTTGGCGCGCACGCGTGGAAAGCTGCACGTGACCTCATTAAAGGAAATCGTGCGTGGCAATTTCTGAGGCTCATTAGGCCCAATTTCAAGCTATTTCTGTATGGAAAAGACCCAAGGATGCTAGGGGAAAAGGGGGGATCACTCATTTTTACACTAGGACATGATTTTTAGTTAGTTTTTGGTTCTTGTGTTATTCTAGAGGGAGAAACCCTTGTTCCTCTCTAGATCTAGTTTTAATTTGATCTTCCCTTGTTGATTTGTGACTTGGATCTTGTTAATTACTAGTTTTGATTGTTCAATTTGAATTCCTTGTTACAATTTTGCTTATATCTTGTGATAGTTTATGAATTCTTGTCAATTGTCATTTTATACCCATTTTATGAATGTTGTGAATCTTGACTTGTTGATGTTACATTGATGATTTCTATGTTTAGCTTTGTTGTTTAGATGATCATATGTTGATAATTGTTAGTGGGTATTTGTAGATTTCAATTTAATTGCTATTTTGAACATGTCTTTTGTTAATGCTTACCAAGTGTTTGATGAATTGTTTACTTTGATTATGGAGTAGTCTTCTTTACTCTTGGCCTAGGTCAAGGGAATTGGGTAAACTTGAGTCATTGGGTCTAATGGATTTGATGATTTGGGAGCCCTAGGTGGTCAATTTGATACTCATTGACGCCAACCCACTACTAATCTAATTAGTATGTAGGTTGGGACTTATGGGTTAATGTGATCAAAGCCATTTGACATACTTCAAGTCTAGGAGTAGATATCACGTACTTAAGACTTTGAGAGTAGACTTAATGAGCTTGGTTCCTCATAATTGTCAAGATATAGTTGTTAGACAAGGATGGTGGCCCCAATTCCCAAGCCTAGCCAAGAGTTGCTTTTAGTATTCATATTTGAAAATCAATTTCCTCAACCAATTGCTTTAGTTGTAGTTACTTGTTTGGGTTATAATAGAATTAAGTGGAATGTTGTTTATTCATTGAAGTTGCTCACGTTTTGCTTAGTTAATTGAACTAGTTGTTGCATTTTAAGATTACTTGTTTGTTAAGATTCCCATTTATTTTCATGCTCATAACTCACAACCCCGGATTTCTAACCAATATTGAAGCACATGTTTGCCCATTCCTTGTGAGACGACCCGAGGTTTGAATACTTCGGTTATTTCTATTGGGGTTGAACTTGTGACAACCAGATCCCTCTTCTAAATTTGACCCCCGAGGATTGTTGTTGGTAGAGCTATACTTGCAACGCGACCTTATTGGAAAAAAATCTTTACCAATACACCCTTGGGGCCCGTGTCAAATTTTTGGCGCCGTTGCCGGGAATGGTTGCAACATATGCCTTGATATTGGTTATGTGAATATGTGAATATTGTAGATAGTTTACTTCTTTCAATACTTAGCCATAGTTTAGATTTCTTTTACATTTGTGCTATGACTTTCAAGTTTGATGACTCGGTCTCAACCGAATTCTAGCTTAGCCAATTTTGATCCCGAGATCGAAAGAACTTTGTTACACACTCGGCAAGCTAGACGGCGGTTGAATTACACGCCTAGTACTTCGGCCTCTCTTGAGGAAAATACCGAATCACTAGACGTTACCGAGAGTGACTTGGAGTCCGTTACTTCCTATTCTTCTGTTGGCACTACTAATACATCTTTGCATCCTACAGGTGAGCCACACATGGCGGAGCCACGCCGGATCACTTTGCATGAGCAAGGAGCTCCGGATATCATACTTCAACCGTTGCAAGCAAGGTATCCTAACCTTGATCCGAACTTTGAGTTGAAGAGTAGCTTGATACATCTACTTTCTAAGTATCATGGGTTGCCGGGTCAAGACCCCATCCGACATTTGAAGGATTTTCAAGTTGCTTGTTCTACGGCTCTAAGGCATGGAACTGATGAGGTAGCTATCATGGTTTTTGCCTTCCCATTCTCTCTTGAAGCGCAAGCAAAAACATGGTTCTATTCGCTACCGGATGAGATTGTGACTAATTGGGATTTCTTGAGAAGAGAGTTTCTTGATAAATTCTTTCCATCGGAAAAGACCGACTACATCCGGAAAGATATTTCGAGCATAATGCAAAGAGACCAAGAGAGTTTGTACGAGTATTGGTCTCGGTTCAAGAGGCTATTGGAGTCATGTCCACACCACAGAATGCCCACTAACTTGCTCATTAGCTACTTTACTGGAGGTCTTTGTACGGAGGATAGAAGATTGCTCACCGCTTCTAGTGGTGGTTCCTTTTCGAAAAACAAGACGGAGGGAGAAGCTTGGAATTTGATAAAGGATGTTGCCGAATCTACACAACACACAAGAGTGAGAAGTAATCCTCTCAAGGGTGTAATAGAACCATCCCCTTCTGAATCAAGTCTAACCAAAGCACTTGGGGATATGACCACCATCCTTACACAAATCCAAAGGGATCAAAAGGAATACTACTCCATCAAAGCCGTCCAAGCCCCACCTCCGGTTGCTCAACTTCAAGGCCCTCCTAGAATTTGTGGTTTGTGCTCTAGCACCACACATTACACCGACCAATGCCATCAAATTCAAGAGGAACATGCCCTTGTGGTAGCCAATGTGAATTACAACAACCGTCCACCCTACCCTTCTCAAGGTCAAAAAAATTACCATCAAGGTGGTAATCAACATCAAGGGTGGAGTGATAATGTGCAAGGAAACAATCAAAACCAAACATGGAACAACTCTCCTTCTCATCACAACAACAACCAATCTTCATCCCAATACTACCACAACAACACCAACTACCAAGCCAACCAAAGCCACTCCAACCAAAACCAAAACAACTACACCAAGTACCAAGCACCACACCATAGACAACAAAACCAAAACCAAACTCCTCCATCTTCCAACAATCAAGTTGAAGAGCTTAGAGCCGCTATGGAAAAACGAGATGAGAGCAACAAGGTTCAATTTGATGCCTTGAGTACCCGATTGGCTAACCTCACCGACTTACTTTCAAAGATGAACATGTCAAACCAACCACCAAACCCCAATAACAACACTGACCAACCCTCAAGTTCCTCTAACTTTCCATCCCAACCCCAACCAAATCCAAGAGGCGGTCTCAACGCCATCACTCTACGGTTGGGGAGTACATTAGAAGAGATACCTCCAAGGGTCATGGGAAAAATTCATGAGGAAGAGGTAGTTGTTGAAGCTCCACATGAAGAAGAGGTGGTAGACAAAAGGCATGAGGAAGAAGGATTAAACCTCAAGGAACCCAAGAGGAAAGCCATAGTGGATGAGTCCGTTCCTATTCCATTTCCTTCCATGGTGAAGAAGGCAAAGAAAACACCGGAGTTTGATTTGAACATGCTTCAAGTGTTCAAAAAGGTTGAGGTAACCATACTACTCCTTGATGCTATTCAACAAATTCCAAAGTATGCAAAATTTTTGAAAGACTTGTGTACACACAAGGATAGGATAGGAGAATTGGAGACATTATCCTTGGGTAGTTCAATTTCTTCCTTGATGGAACCTGTTCCAAGAAAATGTGGTGACCCTGGACCGCGCTTAATGTCTTGTTGTATTGGCGGATACACCTTTCATGATTGTATGTGTGACTTGGGAGCCTGTGTTACCATCATGCCGCTTTCTATTTATGTGCGGTTGAATTTAGCTCCATTGAAGAAGTCGGCGGCGAGGTTTGCCTTAGCTGATAAAAGTGTGATCACAGTGATGGAGATAGCGGAAGCTGTACTCGTGGCAATTAAGGACTTGGTTTTTCCGGTTGACTTTTACATCCTTGAAATGCCTCCAGCAGAAAATAGAAGCTCATCCTCCATTCTACTTGGTAGACCCTTCCTCAAAACCTCCAAATTCAAGTTAGATGCCTTCACCGGTGTATATTCCTTTGGGGTTAGAGACAAGACTATCAAGTTCAATTTAGAAGAAGCCATGAAACATCCTCCCGAAGAACATTCCATGCTCCGATGTGATGTAATTGATGAAGTGGTAGCGGAAGTGCAAGAAGAAGACCATGACAAGTTGTGCTACCCCATTGTTGAGGAGACAGATGACCAAGAAGATGAATATGAGGAAGTTGTCAAGAATGAATCCCATGAGCTTGATGAAAAGGAACCTCATCTTGAGATAAAAAGTGAACTGAAGCCCCTTCCATCTCATTTGGAATATGCTTTCTTAGAGGACAACCAAAGGTTTCCGGTCATTATTGCTAGTGAGCTCTCAAGTGAAGAAGAGGGAAAGCTCCTAGATGTTCTAAGAAAGTACAAGAAAGCAATAGGATGGAGCCTAGTGGGTATTGTGGGAATTGGCCCCCGCAAGTGAATGCATAGGATATTTCTCCAAGATGGAGCCAAGCCGGTTCGGCAATTGCAAAGGAGGCTCAACCCAACCATCCTTGATGTAGTGAAGAAAGAGGTCACCCGATTACTGGATACGGATATCATATACCCAATTTCTGGCAGTGAGTGGGTGAGCCCGATTGAAGTTGTTCCCAAGAAGTCGGGCATCACAACGGTCAAGAAGGACGACGGTGAATTGGTCACTAAAAGAGTCCAAAATGCGTGGCGAGTCTGTATTGACTATAGAAGATTGAACGCCGCCACACGAAAAGACCATTACCCCTTACCCTTCATCGATCAGATGCTAGACCGCTTGGCAGGTAAATCTCACTACTGTTTTCTTGATGGATTTACTGGCTACTTCCAGATACATATTGCTCCTGAAGATCAGGAGAAGACCACATTTACTTGTCCATTTGGCACCTTTGCCTATAAAAGGATGCCATTTGGACTATGTAACGCACCCGCTACTTTTCAGCGGTGCATGACGAGTGTCTTCTCCAATCTAATGGAGAATTGCCTGGAAGTTTTTATGGACGACTTCAGCGTTTATGGTACTTCATTCGATTTTTGTTTAGAGAGCTTGGCCAAGGTCCTGGCTAGATGTGTTGACACTAACCTTGTCTTAAATTTTGAAAAATGTCACTTTATGGTACAACAAGGTATAGTGTTAGGACATGTAGTATCTCATGAAGGCATTTCTGTGGACCCGGCCAAGGTCGATGTTATTACTACTTTGCCTCACCCCTCATCCGTGAGGGAGGTCCGCTCGTTTTTGGGACATGCAGGATTCTATAGGTGCTTTATCAAGGACTTCAGCAAGATTGCTTTGCCATTGTCGCGCCTACTCCAAAAAGATGTGGATTTTGAGTTTGACAGTGAATGTGTAAAAGCTTTTGAAAAGCTAAGTAGAGTTCTTACCACGGTACCAATTGTGCGAGGCCCCAACTAGACGTTGCCATTTGAGATAATGTGCGATGCGTCAAACCATGCAGTGGGTGCCGCGCTTGCACAGCGCGATGGTAAACTCCCTTATGTCATTGCTTACTCTTCTAAGACACTAGATGCAGCACAATCCAACTATACCACTACTGAAAAAGAACTTCTAGCTATTGTTCATGCTTTAGATAAGTTCAGATCTTATTTGCTAGGTTCAAAGATAGTGGTATACACGGATCATGCAGCTTTAAAGTATTTATTGACAAAGAATGAGTCAAAACCTAGACTCATACGTTGGATCTTGCTTTTGCAAGAATTTGACATTGAGATTAGGGACCGGAGTGGATCTCAAAACCTGGTTGTGGATTATTTAAGCCACATTGAGAATTCAAAAATTGATCCATTTCTGATCAATGACTCATTCCCATTGGATAGCTTGCATGCTGTGTCGGATAGCTTTCCTTGGTTTGCCCCAATGGCGAACTACTTGGTTGCAAGAATCTTCCCTCCCAACTTTTCGAAAAACCAAAGGGACAAGTTGAGGAGTGATTTCAAATACTATATTTAGGATAACCCTCACTTGTGGAAGAGGGGCGTGGACCAAGTAATTCGAAGATGCGTCCCGGAATCCGAATTCCAACCAATTCTTGAAGCTTGTCATTCGTCCGAATGTGGTGGCCACTTTGGCCCACAAAGGACCGCTAAAAAAGTGTTGGATTATGGATTCTGGTGGCCAACCTTATTCAAGGATGCTAGCCAGTTATGTGTGTCTTGCCATCAGTGTTAGAAGTCAGGAAACGCATCCCAAAGGGATGAAATGCCTCAGCAACCTATGTTGTTCTGTGAGATATTTGATGTATGGGGCATTGACTTTATGGGACCATTTCTTAACTCTAGTGGGTATCTGTATATTCTGTTAGCGATTGACTACGTGTCAAAGTGGGTAGAGGCCATACCTACCCGCCTTGATGACGCCAATGCTGTTGTTTCTTTCATAAGGAATCACATTGTATGCCGCTATGGGTCGCCACGAGCAATCGTGAGCGACCAAGGATCCCACTTTTGTAACAGGAAGGTAGAAGCATTGCTCAAGCGCTATGGAATGTCGCATAAGGTTGCGACTGCTTATCATCCGCAAACAAATGGACAAGCAAAAGTGTCCAACCGGGAAATCAAGAGAATCTTGGAGAAAGTGGTCAATCCGCAAAGAAAGGATTGGAGCCTCCGGTTAGGAGATGCATTATGGGCGTATAGAACGGCCTACAAGACTCCGATAGGGATGAGTCCTTTCCGAATCGTCTATGGTAAGGCATGCCACCTTCCGGTGGAGATTGAGCATCGAGCCTTGGTGCACGAAATTGTGATCATCAACAATGGCGCCAAAGACTTGGAGCTCTCAAACGTGAATCACACTTTGTCACAATTCTGCACAACTAACCAGCAAGTGCACTGGGTCGTCCAAGTAATAAACCTTACGTGAGTAAGGGTCGATCCCACGGAGACTGTCGGCTTGAAGTAAGCTATGGTCATCTTGTAAATCTCAGTCAGGCAGATTCAAATGGTGATGGAGGATTGATAATTAAAAGATGAATAAAACATAAAATAAAGATAGAGATACTTATGTAATTCATTGGGGGATTTCAGATAAGCGTATGAAGATGCTTTGTTCCCCTTGAACCTCTGCTTTCCTATTGCCTTCTTCCAATCATTCATACTCCTTTCCATGGCAAGCTTTATGTTGGGCATCACCGTTGTCAATGGCTACATCCCGTCCTCTCAGTGAAAATAGTCCTGATGCTCTGTCACAACATCGGCTAATCAGCTATTGGTTCTCGATCATGTCGGAATAGGATCCATTGATCCTTTTGCGTCTGTCACACGCCCCACAATCGCGAGTTTGAAGCTCGTCACAGTCATCCCTTCCCAGATCCTACTCGGAATACCACAGACAAGGTTTAGACTTTCCGGATCTCAGGAATGGCCGCCATTAATTCTAGCCTATACCACGAAGGTTTCAATCTTAGATCAGAAACCCAAGAGATACGCATTCAAGCCATTGTTAGTAGAATAGAGGTGATTGTCAGGCACATGTTCATAGGTGAGAATGATGACGAGTGTCACGGATCATCACATTCATCAAGTTGAAGAACGAATGAATATCTTGGAGAAGAAATAGACTTGAGTTGAATAGAAAAACAATAGTACTTGTATTCATTCATGAAGAACAGCAGAACTCCACACCTTAATCTATGGCGTGTAGAAACTCCACCGTTGAGAATACATAAGAACAAGGTTCAGGCATGGCCGTGAGGCCAGCCCCAAACATGAAAGTCAGACTAATCAAAGATAGTTGGTATGAAAATACAATGGCAAAAGGTCCTATTTATAGAAAACTAGTAGCCTAGGGTTACAGAAATAGGTAATTAATGCAGAAATCTTCTTCCGGGCCCACTTGGTGTGTGCTTGGGCTGAGAATTGAAGCATTTTCGTGTAGAGACTTTTCTTGGAGTTAAACACCAGCTTTTGTGCCAGTTTGGGCGTTTAACTCCAGCTTTTGTGCCAGTTTTGGAGTTAAACGCCAGAATTCTTGAGCTGACTTGGAACGCCTATTTGGGCCATCAAATCTCGGACAAAGTATAGACTATTATATATTGCTGGAAAGCCCAGGATGTCTACTTTCCAATGCAATTGAGAGCGCGCCAATTGGGCTTTTTTAGCTCCAGAAAATCCACTTTGAGTGTAGGGAGGTCAGAATCCAACAGCATCTGCAGTCCTTTTTCAGCCTCTGAATCAGATTTTTGCTCAGGTCCCTCAATTTCAGCCAAAAAATACCTGAAATCACAGAAAAATACACAAACTCATAGTAAATCCCAGAAAAGTGATTTTTATTTAAAAACTAATAAAAACATAATAAAAACTAACTAAAAAATACTAAAAACATACTAAAAACAATGCCAAAAAGCGTATAAATTATCCGCTCATCAAGCCTATTGGGCAGTAAAGCAGTGCAACATGGATCTAGCCAAGGTGGGTGAAGCTAGGAAGCTACAACTAGAGGAGCTTGAATGTTTGAGGAACGAGTCATATGAGAATGCCCGAATCTACAAGGAAAAGACTAAAGCATTCCATGACCATCACATCCGGAAGAAGGACTTTCAAGAAGGTGATGAGGTCCTCCTCTACAACTCAAGGCTCTGATTTATGCCTGGCAAGCTCCGCTCTAGATGGGAAGGGCCTTTCAGGGTGATGGAGATGAAGCCCTACGGAGTGGTGGAATTGTTTGATCCTAAGAGTGAAGTAACTTTCAAGGTGAATGGACATAGAGTGAAGAAGTATCATGGTTGCAAGCCCCAAGAGAGCTAGAGGTGTACATATTGGAGGATGCACCAAGGAGAGAGGAAGCTTAAGAAAAGGACCGTCCAACTTAAGGACGTTAAAGAAAAGTGCTTGGTGGGAGGCACCCCACCGTGGTAAGATATTCCTTGTTTATACCATCTTATTTGTATTCTTAGTTTCTTGTGAATTTTGTGATCTTTTGATGATTGATAGAGTGCATAGGAATGCTAGCTTTGTTGCTTTTGTTGGATAGATAGGATGTTCATGTAGATAGGATGTGAAAAGGATGAAGAAAACAAAATTTTTCTTTGAAGAAGAGCACTGACGCGCCAGCGCACAGTGCGCGCGCGCCGGTAGCGAAATTCTACTCTTGGGCCAAAAACCCGAGAGTCATGCCCACTTCATGCCCAACTCGCGCCAGGCACCCACGCGTTCGCATACATGCCGCCTGCGCGCACCCTGGCAATTCAACCATCGACGCGGCAGCGCACGGTGCACGCGCGTGCCAATGGAGATATGTGGACTCTCTGGTACAAAAATCATAGAGTTGTGCCACAATTGGGCCAACCTTGTGCCAAAACCCACGCGTCCGCGCGTAATACGTGTCCGCGCGTAATACGCGTCCGCACCAGTTGCGAAACACCTCAAGCACGCATCCGCGCAAGGTGCGCGCTCGCGCGCCTGCTTCACTGATTCACTCTGGTACAAAAACCAAAGACTTGAGCCAACTTTGTGCCACTTTTGTGCCTGAGGCACAACCTCTCTCGCACGCGCGCGCCACTGACGCGCACGCGCCATCTGCTAGCACCCTCACCGACGCGCCAGCGCACCTTGCGCACGCGCCGGTTGCGCGAGTCAGTTTAATACCTTCGCGCCCTGCCCTGTTTTTCTTTCTCTCAACCTTTTCTCTTCCTTAGTTTCTTTTTCTTTTCATCCATCATTTCCCTTCTCTTCTTCTTCTTTGACAACCCACCACTACTCTCTCCGGCCACTCACCGATGACAACCACTCTTTTTCGGTAGCACTACACTTCTCCTATTTTCTCTCTCATCTTCACAAAAGAAGATTCAACCTTGTTCCTTCATACTCATCAAGGTTTTACTTCTTCCATTCCTTTACTTCCATTTTTACTTGCATTGTTTCTTCTAATTATATGCTTCTTATTGCTTTACTTAGTTTCTCTTTTACTTGCATGATGATGTTTCTTGCTCTTTGTTTGCTTATTTTTCCTTTTTCCTTATTTCTCCATGGATGTTGAATTTGAGCTTAATTTGCATTAATAGATCTTTTGTCATTTTTCTCTAACCTTTGCCATTGTGTGATGTTTATATGATGATTGATGTTCTATTTTGGGCTTTGAATTGGTTTAGTATCTCATAATTGATCATTGCTTGATTATTGCACACCAAGTGTTCGAGGAAATGCACATATACCATTTTGGCTCCATTTAGCCATATACTTTTCAATTGGTGCTCCCTCCTCATTCACTTGCTTTCTCTTAAATGCATTGAGTCTAATTTGTATACTTAAAGTTGATACTTGCCAATTAGTTATTAATTGAACATGACTTGCTCTTTATTATGGATGTTTGAGACTACTCTTCTCATTCCATTGCATGCTTTACTTCCTCTTGCATCCCATGCCAAGTGTTATGACCCTTGCTTTTACATTCATCATGGGCACCACAAGTCACTTGCATATTTTTGCCAAATTGATTCTTGGGTTTAATGTTTTCTTTCCTTCTCCTCCTTTTTAGGATGGCCACCAAGAAAGGCAAGGAGATAGCTCCAAGGAAACCAACCGCAAAAAGGGCACCCCAAAAGTCAAACTCTAAGGCGCGCTCTTCATTAGGAGCCAAACCCCTATCTAAGAAAGGGAAGACACCTGCTCCTCTTGATGAGAATGACAAGGGCAAACCGACGAAAGATTCTTCAAGGTTCCCTAACCGCTTCTGTGAACTTATGTTTCCCTCCATAGTTGTAAGGAACTATCATCCTGAGCATCTACTCGCTCCGCCGGACAAGGTTGCTCCTTATATTTTGCCCCGCATTGAACAGCGAGGATGGGAGTTTCTTTTAAGGAAACCAAGGGAAATCAACCTCTCTTGGGTGGAAAAATTCTACACCAACTTCCATCTTCCCCCTCTTCAATCGGTGTACATGCGCCGGAAGCAAGTCTCAGTTTCGGAAGAGGCTATTCAGCAAGTGCTTAATATTCTACCAGTGCCAAGTGACATGGATGGCTACCAAGAAGTCTTACATCAGCGAGAGAAGTATGGATTCAATTGGGATTCGATTCTCCGAGTCATTGCTGAACCAGAGGCATCCTGGATTCATGGTCGACTGTGGATGAGGCCAAAGTCCATTGACGCTCGCTTCCTCACTGTGGAAGCTAGAGCCCAGATCCTATCTCATTATGTGCTACCTAGCACCCACAATTCATCCCTCACGGCAGATCTCGCCTTGCTTGTTTGGTGTGTTCTCACGGAGAAGCCGGTGAACATTTCGCTTCTTGTCAAGCAAGCGATGAGTCAAGTTCACGACCGGGGTAATTTGCCATTTCTAGCATTGGTTTCTGACTTAGTTGCTGCTGCGGATGTTTCTTGGGAAGCCAAGGATAAGAAGATTATAGTTCCAGCTAAGGGCGATGTGGTCCCAAGCGGAAAATACCTACACCTTCCCATGAACAAACCAAGCCTCGACATGGCCCCGCCACTTCTTTTTCCTTCTAGCTCATCATCACCACCACTGAGATCCACACATCAAAGGATAGAAGATCTTCACCGGAAGCTTGATAGATATGAGCGGCGCAACCACCGCCGATATACTTACATCAAGAAGCTTCTGCGTTATGTTACCCCTAGCATGGAGGAACCTGAAATGTTCACATCCACCTCAAACCCAAGTGATGGGAACTCTGATGAAGGGGATAGTGAAAGTTCCGGTCCCGACCGTCCCTTGCATATTATTCGTAGCACGGAGGACCGTGCTAATTTCTAAAGTGTGGGGAGGTCATTCGACCGATCTCCATGGGTAACACTCTCTTCCCCTCAATACACATGGATTTATCTTTTACTTAGAAGTTAATATATTGCATGTGTAGTTAGTTTTGCTTGTAAATACCCTTTTGCATGATAGTTAGTTTCTATAGAGTTACTTAGTCAAAATAATAACTTCCTTTCCAAGAAACTGTGTTTTGGGTGACCTACCAAAATTCTGAAAAAATTTTTGCAGTAAACTTGCTTTAAAAATGTATTTTGGAACATAGTGATTGAGCTAAGAACACAAGCATGAAAGTTTTGAGCCTATTGCATGGTAACATCTTCTAACCATTATTTCCATTCTTGTGTGCATATCTCTCTCTCTATGATTGTGATCCTTGTTTTGTCTGATTCTATATGTCCATTGCTTTGTGTATGAATGCATTTACATGATTGAGGCCATCATTTCAATAGTCACTTTTCACAAATGGCCTTAACCATTTTATCTACCATTGCTAACCAATTTTGAGCCTATGATAAACTCCCTTTGTTCTTGAAAAGAGCACATCAACAACCCTAAGCGAAAGACCATGAATGTCCCTAAATTTGAATCCTTGATTAGCTTAGGTAAGTTAGGATGTGTATCATTCAAATAGGAGGGTATACTTGGAAAATTCGGGTAGATATATAGGTGTGTAATTGTAGTGTAATTGAAAATTCTAGGATTTGGGAACATACTCATGTGTTGAATGATTAAACTGTATGCATTGAAATTTTGGTTCACAAAGAAACCTCAAGAAAAGGGGATATATGAAAAAAAAAGAGAAAGAAAGCAATGAAAGGGGATAAAAATGCCCCAAGATAAAGTAATAAAAATAATGCATATGGGTGTGAATTGAAAAGAATACATGAGTGTGCAAAAAGAGAAAAACTCAAGGGTAGCTAGGTAATGTATTGTAGTTTTATAGGTTGTTCTATGTGTCTAGTGGATCCTAGGTTGATCAAGGACTCAAATTTTATGCCCACTTGACCATATACATCCTTACCTTCACCCTAGCCCCGTTACAACCCATGAATAAGACCTCATGATACTTGTAAGCATGCATCGAGTAACTGTTGATTGTTAGATGAAAGACAAATCTTGGAAAGCATGATTAGGAGAAGATTGAGTGACTAACCCTATACACTTGAGTGAATAGAGCGGATACACTTCCGGTGAGGGTTCGATGCTCAATGCTTGTTCCTGGCTTTCACAAGCGTTCGTTTAGCAAGCCATATGCACTCTTTAGTGGTATTCAATTTGGTGGAATTCATGAATTACATACTATTTTCACCTTATATGCTCACATGTATTCTCGGAGGATAGATTTACTCTTGACCAAGTAGGTAGATTATTTTACATTAGTTGCACGCATCCACTTAGGTAGTTTGCATTTCATAAACCCTTTGTCATCATGATCTTTGGTCTTTTTATTTTAAGCATGAGGACATGCTTGGTTTAAGTGTGGGGAGATTTGATAAACCCCGATTTTGTGGTTTATCTTGTGCTTATTTTGGGGGATTTTATTAACATTTCTCACACTTATTCACAAGAAATGCATGATTTTGTGTTCACTTCCCAATATTGCTCCATGATGGAAAACATGCTTATTTTGCCTTAAAATTGCCATATTTTAATTCTCTTCTATTGCTATTCGATGCCGTGATGTATTTGTTGAGTAATTTCAGGAATTATAGGGAAGGAATGACTTAGAAGAGAGGAAGAAAGCATGTACAAAAAGGGAGGAACATGAAGAATTGAAATCTTGGGAAAAGCAGCATCGGCGCGCTCGCACACTCCACGCGCATGCGTGGACAGGATTGGCTGGAAGCGGCGCGCAAGGATGGACGAATCTGCGAGGATCAGAAAATCTCTATCGACGCGCACGCGCACTTGGCGCGCACGCGTGGATCACAAAAGCAATCGGCGCGCACGCATGCATGACGCGCACGCGTGGAAAGCTGCACGTGACCTCATTAAAGAAAAGCGTGCTTGGCGATTTCTGAGGCTCATTAGGCCCAATTTCAAGCTGTTTCTGCATGGAAAAGACCCATGGATGCTAGGGAAAAAGGGGGGATCACTCATTTTTACACTAGGACATGATTTTTAGTTAGTTTTTGGTTCTTGTGTTATTCTAGAGGGAGAAACTCTTGTTCCTCTCTAGATCTAGTTTTAATTTGATCTTCCCTTGTTGATTTGTGACTTGGATCTTATTAATTACTAGTTTTGATTGTTCAATTTGAATTCCTTGTTACAATTTTGCTTATATCTTGTGATAGTTTATGAATTCTTGTCAATTGTCATTTTATACCCATTTCATGAATGTTGTGAAACTTGACTTGATGTTACATTGATGATTTCTATGTTTAGCTTTGTTGTTTAGATGATCATATGTTGATAATTGTTAGTGGGTATTTGTAGATTTCAATTTAATTGCTATTTTGAACATGTCTTTTGTTAATGCTTACCAAGTGTTTGATGAATTGTTTACTTTGATTGTGGAGTAGTCTTCTTTACTCTTGGCCTAGGTCAAGGAAATTGGGTAAACTTGAGTCATTGGGTCTAATGGATTTGATGATTTGGGAGCCCTAGGTGGTCAATTTGATACTCATTGACGCCAACCCACCACTAATCTAATTAGTAGGTAGGTTGGGACTTATGGGTTGATGTGATCAAAGCCATTTGACGTACTTTAAGTCTAGGAGTAGATATCACGTACTTAAGACTTTGAGAGTAGACTTAATGAGCTTGGTTCCTCATAATTGTCAAGATATAGTTGTTAGACAAGGATGGTGGCCCTAATTCCCAAGCCTAGCCAAGAGTTGTTTTTATTATTCATATTTGAAAATCAATTTCCTCAACCAATTGCTTTAGTTGTAGTTACTTGTTTGGGTTATAATAGAATTAAGTGGAATGTTGTTTATTCATTGAATTTGCTCATGTTTTGCTTAGTTAATTGAACTAGTTGTTGCATTTTAAGATTACTTGTTTGTTAGGATTCCCATTTATTTTCATGCTCATAACTCACAACCCCGGATTTCTAACCAATGTTGAAGCACATGTTTGCCCATTCCTTGTGAGACGACCCGAGGTTTGAATACTTCGGTTATTTCTATTGGGTTGAACTTGTGACAACCAGATCCATCTTCTAAATTTGACCCCCGAGGATTGTTGTTGGTAGAGCTATACTTGCAACGCGACCTTATTGGAAAAAAATCTTTACCAATACACCCTTGGGGCCCGTGTCACCAACCCTATTCAACAAGTCGGGATCTTGATGGTTCAAGAGTTCTATGCAAACGCATGGATCACTAGGAACCATGATCAAAGTGTGAACCCGAATCCAAAGCATTGGCTTACCATGTTTCGGGGGAAATACTTAGATTTCAGTCCGGAAAATGTAAGGCTGGCGTTCAACTTGCCAATGATGGAAGAGAACACACGCCCCTACACAAGAAGGGTCAACTTTGATCAAAGGTTGGACCAAGTTCTCATAGACATATGTGAGGAAGGAGCTCAATGGAAAATTGACTCAAGAGGCAAGCCGGTTCAATTAAGAAGGCATGACCTCAAACCAGTGGCTAGGGGATGGTTAGAGTTCATTCAATGCTCAATCATTCCTACTAGTAACCGGTCTGAAGTTACTATAGACCGAGCCATCATGATCCATACTATCATGATTGGAGAGGAGGTGAAAGTTCATGAGATTATACCTCAAGAACTTTACAAGGTGGCTGACAAGTCCTCCACTTGGGCAAGGTTAGCCTTTCCTCACCTCATATGCCACCTCTACAATTCGGCTGGAATTGACATAGAGGGAGACATTCTCATTGAAGAGGACAAGCCCATCAATAAGAAAAGGATGGAGCAAACAAGAGATCATGGACCTCAGCAAGAGCATGAGGAAATTCCCCACTATGAAATCCATGAGATGCCTCAAGGGATGCACTTTCCTCCATAAAACTATTGGGAGCAAATCAACACCTCCCTAGGAGAATTAAGTTCCAATATGGGACAACTAAGGGTGGAGCACCAAGAGCACTCCATCATCCTCCATGAGATTAGAGAAGATCAAAGAGCCATGAGGGAGGAGCAACAAAGACAAGGAAGAGACATAGAGGAGCTCAAAAGCACCATTGGTTCTTCAAGAAGAGGAAGATGCCACCCTCACTAAGGTGGACTCATTCCTTAATCTCCTTGTCTATTTATTTTCTGTTTTCGGTTTCCATGCTTCATATTTAATTATGTTTGTGTATTTACTATATGATCATTAGTGTTTAAGTGTCTATGTCTTAAAGTTATAAATGTCCTATGAATCCATCACCTCTCTTAAATGAAAGATGTTTTAATTACAAAAGAACAAGAAGTACATGGTTTCGAATTCATCCTTGAAACTAGTTTAATTATTTTGATGTGGTGACAATACTTTTTGTTTTCTGAATGAATGCTTGAACAGTGCATATGTCTTTTGAAGTTGATGTTTATGAATGTTAAATATGTTGGCTCTTGAAAGAATGATGAACAGGAGAAATGTTATTTGATAATCTGAAAAATCATAAAAATGATTCTTGAAGCAAGAAAAAGCTGTGAAGACAAAAGCTTGCAGAAAAAAAAAGAGAGAAAAGAAAAAAAATGGCGAAAAAAATAGAAAAAGAAAAAGCAAGTAGAAAAAGCCAAAAGCTCTTTAAACCAAAAAGTAAGAGCAAAAAGCCAATAGCCCTTAAAACCAAAAGGCAAGGGTAAATAAAAAGGATCCAAGGCTTTGAGAATCAGTGGGTAGGAGGGCCTAAAGGAATAAAATCATGGCCTAAGTGGCTAAACCAAGCTGTCCCTAACCATGTGCTTGTGGCGTGAAGGTGTCAAGTGAAAACTTGAGACTGAGTGGTTAAAGTCAATGTCCAAAGCAAAAAAAGAGTGTGCTTAAGAACCCTGGACACCTCTAATTGGGGACTTTAGCAAAGCTGAGTCACAATCTGAAAAGGTTCACCTAGTTATGTGTCTGTGGCATTTATGTATCCGGTGGTAATACTAGAAAACAAAGTGCTTAGGGCCACGGCCAAGACTCATAAAGTAGCTGTGTTCAAAAATCAACATACTGAACTAGGAGAATCAATAACACTATCTGAACTCTGAGTTCCTATAGATGCCAATCATTCTGAACTTCAATGGATAAAGTGAGATGCCAAAACTATTCAAGAGGCAAAAAGCTACGAGTCCCGCTCATCTGATTGGAGCTAAGTTTCATTGATATTTTGGAATTTATAGTATATTCTCTTCTTTTTATCCTATTTGATTTTCAGTTGCTTGGGGACAAGCAACAATTTAAGTTTGGTGTTGTGATGAGCGGATAATTTATACGCTTTTTGGCATTGTTTTTACATAGTTTTCAGTATAATTTAGTTAGTTTTTAGTATATTTTTATTAGTTTTTAAATAAAAATTACATTTCTGGAATTTACTATGAGTTTGTGTATTTTTCTGTGATTTCAGGTATTTTCTGGCTGAAATTGAGGGACTTGAGCAAAAATCAGATTCAGAGGTTGAAGAAGGACTGCAGATGCTGCTGGATTCTGACCTCCCTGCACTCAAAGTGAATTTTCTGGAGCTACAGAACTCCAAATGGCACGCTCTCAATTGCGTTGGAAAGTAGACAACCAGGGCTTTCCAGAAATATATAATAGTCCATACTTTGCCCGATTTTAGACGATGCAAACTGGTGTTCAACGCCAGTTCCGTGCTGCATTCTGGAGTTAAACGCCAAAAACAGGTTGCAAAGTGGAGTTAAATGCCAGAAACAGGTTACAAACTGGCGTTCAACTCCAAGAGAAGCCTCTACACGTGTAAAGCTCAATGCTCAGCCCAAGCACACACCAAGTGGGTCCCAGAAGTGGATTTCTGCATCATTTACTCATTTCTGTAAACCCTAGTAACTAGTTTAGCATAAATAGGACTTTTTACTATTGTATTTATATCTTTGGATGATCTTTTGATCCTTTGATCATGTTAAGGGGGCTGGCCTCTCGGCCATGCCTAGACCTTCATCACTTATGTATTTTCAACGGTAGAGTTTCTACACACCATAGATTAAGGTGTGGAGCTCTGATGTTCCTCATGAATTAATACAAAGTACTATCATTTCTCTATTCAATTCAAGCTTATTCCGATTCTAAGATATTCATTCGCACCTCAATATGAATGTGATGATCGTGACAGTCATCATCATTCCCAACCTATGAACGCGTGCTTGACAACCACTTCCGTTCTACCATAGATTGAATGAGTATCTCTGGGATTCCTTAATCAGAGTCCTCGTGGTATAAGTTAGAATCCATGGACGGCCATTCTTGAGATCCGGAAAGTCTAAACCTTGTCTGTGGTATTCCGAGTAGGATCTGGGAAGGGATGGCTGCGACGAGCTTCAAACTCGCGAGTGCTGGGCGTAGTGACAGACGCAAAAGGATCAATGGATCCTATTCCAGTATGATCGAGAACCGACAGATGATTAGCCATGCAGTGACAGCGCATTGGACCATTTTCACTGAGAGGACAGGATGTAGCCATTGACAACGGTGATGCCTAACATACAGCTTGCCATAGAAAGGAGTATGAATGATTGGATGAAGACAATAGGAAAGCAGAGGTTCAGGAGGAATGAACGCATCTCTATACGCTTATCTGAAATTTTCACCAATGAATTACAAAAGTATCACTATCTTTATTTTATATTTTATTTATCTTTTAATTACTAAATCTCCATAATCAATTGAATCCGCCTGACTGAGATTTACAAGATGACCATAGCTTGCTTCAAGCCGACAATCTCCGTGGGATCGACCCTTACTCACGTAAGGTTTATTACTTGGACGACCCAGTGCACTTGCTGGTTAGTTGTGCGAAGTTGTGACAAAGAACTAAGATTATGAACGTGCGTATTGAGTTTTTAGCGCCGTTACCAAAGAATGGAACCGTCACGATTTCTGCGCACCATTTACTCATTTCTGAAAACCTAGGTTATTAGTTTAGTATTTAAACAACTTTTAGAGATTTATTTTGTACCTCATGATATTTTCACGTTTTACATTGTATCTCTTTGGCATGAGTCTCTAAACTCCATGATTGGGGGTGAGGAGCTCTGTTGTGTCTCGATGAATTAATGCAATTACTTCTGTTTTCTATTCAATATGCTTGTTTTTGTTCTAAGATACTTGCTTGTATTTAACCGTGATGAATGTGATGATCAGTGACACTCATCATCATTCTCAACCTATCAATGCATGCCTGACAACCACTTCCGTTCTACCTTAGATTGAGTGGGTATCTCTTAGCCTCTTGGTTCATGATCAGAGTCTTCGTGGTATAGGCTAGAATTATTGGCGGCCATTCCTGAGATCCAGAAAGTCTAAACCTTGTCTGTGGTATTCCGAGTAGGATCTGGGATGGGATGACTGTGACAAGCTTTAAACTCACGAGTGTTGGGCTTAGTGACAGACGCAAAAGGATCAATGGATCCTATTCCGGCATGAGTGAGAACCGACAGATGATTAGCCGTGCGGTGAAAGCGCATTTGGACCATTTTCACTGAGAGGATGGATGGTAGCCATTGACAATGGTGATCCACCAACATACAGCTTGCCATGGAAGGAGAGATTCGGAAGACAGAGCATCTTCAAATCCTCAATCTGTTCTCCATTACTGCATAACAAGTATCATTTATTTTATGCTATTTACTCTTCATAAATATAATCACTCTTATCATTGATTTCCTGACTAAGAATTACAAAATAACCATAGCTTGCTTCAAGTCGACAATCTCCGTGGGATCGACCCTTACTCACATAAGGTATTACTTGGACGACCCAGTGTACTTGCTGGTTAGTGGTACGAGTTGTGAAAAGTGTGATTTACAATTCGTGCACCAAGTTTTTGGCGCCGTTGCCAGGGATTGTTCGAGTTTGGACAACTGACGATTTATTTTGTTACTTAGTTTAGGAAAAAATTTTCTTTTTAGTTTAGAGTCACTAAAATTGCATCTTCTATTATTGTTTTTTGGTTGACATTTTTTTTAAATCCTTATTTTCTCTTTTTAAGTTTTTCGAAATTTTTTATAAACTAATAATTGAGTTTTTCTGTTTGAGTTTAGTTTCATATTTTAAGTTTGGTGTCAATTGTATGTTTTTATTTTCTTTTGAATTTTCGAATTTGTTTTCATTGTTCTTTCTTAATCTTCAAGTTGTTCTTATTTATTTTCCTTATTTGATCTTTAATTTTTCTTGTTTTGTGATTTTTCTTGTTTTTCTTGTACATTTTTGAATTATTAGTATCCAAAATATAAAAAAATTTTATACATTAAATACCTTTATTAAAACACTTTAAATTTATAGCTCAATTGGCTAGAGCGGTGTGCTTATGTTCTTGGTAATTGGGAATCTTCCTTTTAAAACTTTTTCAAAAATAATTTTTCTTTGATTACATCTCATGTCAAACTTTTAAGTTTGGTGTTCTTTTTATGTTCTTGTGAGTCTTCAAAGTGTTCTTGAGGCTTCTTTGTGTTTCGATCTTAAAACTTTAAGTTTGGTGTTCCTTGGTGTTTTCCCTCCAAAACTTTCGGAAAACAAGGAGCATTAGATCTAAAAATTTTAAGTCTTGTGTCATTTTATTGTTTTTCTCTTTCCTCATTAAATTCAAAAATATCTTTTCTCTTTATTTTAAATTGAGTTTTCGAAAATTACTTTTAAAAATTCATATTTTTATTTTAAAAATCAAATCTTTTCAAAATTTAAAATCTTTTTCAAAAATCATATCCAAAGTTTTTCAAATCTTCTCAATTAAGCAATTATTTTCACTTTCAAATTTATTTTTCTCTTAGTTTTCGAAATTTATATTTTTTATTTCTAATTATTTTATTTTATTTTATCTTAGTATTTTTATTTATCTTAATAATTTGGTTTGTTCTACTTCAATAAAATAAAAACAAAAATATATTTTCTTTGCAATTCATATCAATTCCATTTTATCCATCATGGATCTGAGTGGAAATGAATAGTCCAGAAGGACTCTGGGATCATATGCTAATCCCACTACTGCTGCATATGGGAGTAGTATTTGTATACCTCCCATCAAAGCAGGCAGTTTTGAGCTAAATCCTCAGCTCATTGTCATGATGCAGCAAAACTGCCAGTATTTCGGTCTTTCACAGGAAGAACCTACTGAGTTTCTAGCACAATTCTTGCAAATTGCTGACACAGTACGTGATAAGGAGGTAGATCAGGATGTATATAGATTGTTACTGTTTCCATTTGCTGTAAAAGATCAAGCTAAAAGGTGGTTAAATAACCAACCCACAGCAAGCATAAGAACATGAAAACAATTATCAGACAAATTCCTGAATCAATATTTTCCTCCAAAAAGGATGACACAGCTAAGGCTGGACATCCAAGGCTTTAAACAAGAGGATGATGAATCCCTTTATAATACCTGGGAGAGGTACAAAGGGATGCTAAGGAAATGTCCCTCTGAAATATTTTCAGAGTGGGTACAATTAGACATCTTCTACTATGGGCTTACAGAAAGAGCTCAGATATCTCTAGACCACTCAGTTGGTGGATCTATACACATGAGAAAAACTATTGAAGAGGCTCAAGAGCTTATTGATATAGTTGCTAGAAATCAGCATCTGTACATAAGTAGTGGGTCTTCCATAAAAGAAGAAGCCAAAGCAGTGTCTATTGAACTTGGTCCTCCAGAACAAGTTACTGAACTCAATCAACAATTGTGTTTTCTAACAAAACAGCTAGCAGAATTCAAGGAGATGCTACAAGACACTAAAAATGCTAATAAAAATATGGAAGCACAATTGAATCAGACAAAACAGCAGTTATCAAAGCAGATAATAGAAGAGTGCCAGGCAGTTCAATTAAGAAGTGGGAAAATATTAAACACCTCACTTCAGAGCAGCAGAAAGCTAAAAAAAGAACAACTGACAGAGGATGAGCAAAATATTATCCAAAATCCCTCTGAAGACAGTAAGAGCCCAGAGAGGAACAACTCTGGCGTTCAAACACCAGAAAAGGATGCAAGGTTGGCATTAAACACCCAACCCACGTGCAGTTCTGGCGTTCAAACGCCAGAAACAGGCAAGGAGCTGGCGTCAAACACCCAATGGAAGCTCAGTTCTAGCATTCAAATGCTAGAAACAGGTAAGAAGTTGGCGTCCAACGCCAATCAAGCTTCTAACCCTGGCATTCAAACGCCAGTGAGGGATCAGACATACACAAGTGCTGATAGCAACCCCTCTAAAAAGGCTTCTCCAACCACCTCTGTAGGAAATAAACCTGCAGCAACTAAGGTTGAGGAATGCAAAGCCAAGATGCCTTATCCTCAAAAACTCCGCCAAGAGGAGCAGAATAAGCAATTTGCTTGCTTTGTAGACTATCTCAGGACTCTTGAAATAAAGATTCTATTTGCAGAGCCACTTGAGCAAATACCCTCTTATGCCAAGTTCATGAAAGAGATCTTGAGTCATAAGAAGGATTGGAGAGAAACTGAAAGAGTTCTCCTCACTGAAGAATGCAGTGTAGTCATTCTGAAAAGCTTCCTAGAAAAGCTTAAAGATCCCGGGAGCTTTATGATACCATGCATATTAGAGGATAATTGCACCAAGACAGCTTTATGTGATCTTGGGGCAAGCATCAACCTAATACCTGCATCCACTATCAGAAAGCTTGGTTTAACTGAAGAAGTCAAACCAACCCGGATATGTCTCCAACTTGCTGATGGCTCCATTAAATACCCATCAGGCGTGATTGAAGACATGATTGTCAGGGTTGGGCCATTCGCCTTTCCCACTGACTTTGTAGTGCTGGAAATAGAGGAGCACAAGAGTGCTACTCTCATTCTAGGAAGACCTTTCCTAGCAACTGGACGAACTCTCATTGATGTCCAAAAGGGAGAAGTAACCCTGAGAGTCAATGAGGATGAGTTTAAGTTGAATGCTGTCAAAGCCATGTAGCATCCAGACACACCAAAAGACTGCATGAAAGTTGATCTTATTGACTCTTTGGTAGAGGAGATCAACATGGATGAGAGTCTCGAATCAGAGCTGGAAGACATCTTTAAATATGTTCAGCCTGATCTGGAGGATTCAGAGGAATTGAAAGAGCCTCTGAAACTTCCTCAGGAAGAGGAAAAACCTCCTAAACCCGAGCTCAAACCACAACCACCATCCCTGAAATATGCATTTCTGGGAGAAGGTGACACTTTTCCGGTGATCATAAGCTCTGCTTTAAATCCCCTGGAAAAGGAAGCGCTACTTCAAGTGCTAAGGACACATAAGACAGCTCTTGGGTGGTCCATAAGTGATCTTAAGGGCATTAGCCCAGCAAGATGCATGCACAAGATCCTATTGGAGGACGATGCTAAGCCAGTGGTTCAACCACAGAGGCGGCTAAATCCAGCCACGAAGGAAGTGGTGCAGAAAGAGGTCACCAAGTTACTGGAGGCTGGGATTATTTATCCTATTTCTGATAGCCCCTAGGTGAGCCCTGTCCAAGTTTTCCCCAAAAAGGGAGGCATGACAGTGGTTCATAATGAAAAAAATGAACTGGTTCCTACAAGAACAGTTACAGGGTGGCGCATGTGTATTGATTACAGAAGGCTCAATACAGCCACCAGAAAGGATCATTTTCCTTTACCATTCATAGACCAGATGCTAGAAAGACTAGCAGGTCATGATTATTACTGCTTTTTGGATGGCTATTTAGGTTACAACCAAATTGCAGTAGATCACCAGGATCAAGAGAAAATAGCATTCACATGTCCATCTGGAGTATTTGCCTACAGAAGGATGCCATTTGGGCTGTGTAATGCACCTGCAACCTTTCAGAGATGCATGCTCTCTATTTTCTCTGATATGGTGGAAAAATTTCTGGAAGTCTTCATGGATGACTTCTCAGTATATGGAAACTCATTCAGCTCCTGTCTTGATCACCTGACACTGGTTCTTAAAACATGCCAAGAGACTCACCTGGTTTTAAACTGGGAAAAATGTCACTTTATGGTGACTGAAGGGATTGTCCTTGGGCATAAGATTTCGAACAAGGGAATAGAGGTGGATCAAGCTAAGGTGGAGGTAATTGAAAAATTACCACCACCTGCCAATGTTAAGGCAATCAGAAGCTTTCTAGGGCATACAGGATTCTATAGGAGGTTTATAAAGAATTTTTCAAAAATTGCAAAATCCCTGAGCAACCTGCTAGCTGCTGACACGCCATTTGTGTTTGACACAGAGTGTCAGCAGGCGTTTGAAACTCTGAAAGCTAAGCTGGTCACAGCACCAGTTATTTCTGCACCAGACTGAAAATTACCATTCGAACTAATGTGTGATGCCAGTGATCATGCCATTGGTGCAGTATTCGGGTAGAGGCATGACAAGCTTCTGCATGTCATTTATTATGCTAGCCGTGTTTTAAATGATGCCCATAAAAATTACACAACCACAGAAAAAGAATTGCTTGCAGTGGTTTATGCCATTGACAAATTTAGATCATACTTAGTAGGATCAAAAGTGATTGTGTACACTGACCATGCTGCTCTTAAATATCTACTTACAAAGCAGGATTCAAAACCCAGGCTCATAAGATGGGTGCTACTTCTGCAAGAGTTTGATATAGAAATAAGAGACAGAAAAGGGACAGAAAACCAAGTGGCTGATCATCTGTCCCGGATAGTACCAGTAGAAGGGGCGTTCTTTCCCTCTATTGAAATCTCCGAAACCTTTCCGGATGAGCATTTGTTCGCCATTCAGGAAACACCGTGGTTTGCAGACATTGCAAACTATAAAGCTGCAAGGTTCATACCCAAGGAGTACAACAGGCAACAAAAGAAAAAATTAATTACTGATGCAAAGTACTACTTGTAGGATGAACCCTATCTCTTCAAGAGATATGCAGACGGAATAATCCGAAGGTATGTGCCTAGAGAAGAAGCACAGAAGATCTTATGGTATTACCATGGGTCACAATATGGAGGTCATTTCAGAGGTGAGCAAACAGCCACCAAAGTCCTCCAATGTGGCTTCTACTGGCCTACCCTCTATAGAGATTTCCGAGAGTTTGTATGTAACTGTGACAGCTGCCAGAGATCTGGTAATCTGCCTCATGGTTACGCCATGCCTCAACAAGAAATCTTGGAGATTGAGTTGTTTGATGTATGGGGTATTGACTTCATGGGGCCTTTCCCACCATCATACTCAAACACTTATATTCTGGTTGCAGTCGACTATGTATCCAAATGGGAAGAGGCCATTGCCACACCCACTAATGATACTAAGACAGTGCTGAAGTTCCTCTAGAAACATATCTTCAGCAGGTTTGTGTCCCTAGAGCACTAATTAGTGATGAGGGCACTCATTTCTGCAACAAACAGCTTTACTTTGCTATGGTCCAGTATGGAATTAGTCACAAGGTGGCAACTCCATATCATCCACAGACAAACAGGTAAGCTGAAGTCTCTAATAGAGAACTAAAAAGAATCCTGGAACGGACTGTAAGTACCCGTAGACAGGATTGGGCGAGAAGCTTGGATGATGCTCTGTGGGCTTATAGAACAACATTCAAGACTCCTATAGGGACCTCTCCATACCAGCTTGTGTATGGTAAGGCCTGCCATCTGCCCGTGGAACTAGAACATAAGGCCTACTAGGTAACCAGATTCCTAAACTTTGATGCCAGATTAGCTGGAGAAAAAAGATTGCTCCAACTAAATATACTGGAGGAATTCAGACTCATTACTTTCGAAAATGCCAAGCTTTACAAAGAAAAAGCAAAAAGGTGGCATGATAGAAAGCTGTCATCTAGAGTCTTTGAACCAGGACAGAAGGTTCTGCTGTTTAACTCTAGGCTCAGGCTATTCCCCGGGAAAGTAAAATCCCGGTGGAGGGGGCCATATGTGATTACAAGTGTGTCACCATATGGCTATGTGGAGCTTCAAGACATTGATTCTAATAAGAAGTTCATTGTTAATGGACAGAGAGTCAAGCATTATCTTGAAGGTAATGTTGAGCAAGAGTGCTCAAGGCTGAGGATAGATTAAAAGCTCAGCAAGGTCCAGCTAACGACAGTAAAGAAGCGCTTGCTGGGAGGCAACCCAGCCATTAGAAAAGCTTTTTATTTATTTATTTATTTATTTTTAAGTATACAAGTTTAATATAAATAATCTTCAAGGTAAAGAATCAATTGCATAAGTTCACAGGGTTACAGAAGGATTCAGAATGCAAAACAGGGAGAAGGAGCTCACTGGCAAGAAAACGCCAGTAAGAGGTATAATTGGGCGTTAAACGCCCAAAAGAAGCATCTACTGGGCGTTTAACGCCAGTAATGATACCTTTTTGGGCATTAAATGCCAGAATGGGCACCATTCTGGGCGTTTAACGCCATACTTGCAGCATCCTAGGCGTTCAGAAAAACGCCCAGTGATGAAAGATTTCTAGCGTTTAACGCCAGCTAGAAGCAATAGCTGGGCGTTAAACGCCCAAAAGAGGCTACAGATGGGCGTTAAATGCCCAAAACAAGCAGCAGTTGGGCGTTTAACGCCAGGATTGTGGAGGGGAGGAAGTTCTTGTTCCCAACTTGGATTTTTTTTAAAAATTTCATATCTCCAACCATTTTTCTTGCATAAACATGTTCCATACTTTCTTTTTTTTTTCAAACTTTTTTTCCAAAAATTTTTAAAATATCTTAATCCTAAAATTAAATCTTTCTCAATTCTTCTTCAACCTTTTCTCAAATCTTTTTCAAAACAAATCTATCTTTTTCAACATTCTTTTTTTTTCAAACTCATCAATATCTTTTTCAAATCTTCACAATATTTTTAGAACAAATCTATCTTTTTCAAATATCTTTCATATCTTTTCAATTTTAAACTACATCTTTTCCTATCTTACTTATCTTTTTCCAAATCACATTTTTTATCATATCTTTTTAAAAGATTTTCGAAAACCCACCCCCTTCCCTTTAAATTCTCGTTTGGCCTCCCCTCTCTTCCACAATTCGAACTTGGCTCTCCCTCTATCCCTCTCCTTTCTTTTCTTTTGCTTGAGGACAAGCAAAAACTCTAAGTTTGGTGTGTTTATCCGTGATCACTAAGCCAATACCCACCAAGATCATGGCTCCTAAGGGAAAACAAACCAACTCAAGAGGCAAGAAAGAGAATATTCCAAAACCACTTTGGAATCAAGGGAAGTTCTTAACCAAAGAACATTCAGACCATTACTACAAAATAATGGGTCTAAGGTCAGTGATCCCGGAAGTTATATTCGATCTGAAAGAAAACGAATATCCGGAGATCCAAGAGCAAATTCGAAACAGGAGCTGGGAAGTCCTAGCTAATCCTGAAACAAAGGTGGGAAGAAACATGGTTCAGGAATTCTACTCTAATCTGTGGCAAACAGACAGGCAGAGAATAGCTGGAACCGCATTCTATGACTATCGAACTCTGGTCAGAGGGAAGATTGTTCACACCCACCCTGACAAAATAAGGGAGATCTTCAAGCTTTCTCAACTGCAAGATGACCCAGACTCCTTTAATAGGAGAATGATGAGACCAAATCAGAGCTTGGACAAAATCCTAGAGGACATATGCCTCCCTGGAGCCAAATGGACAACCAACACAAAGCGTGTCCCAAACCAACTCAAAAGAGGAGATCTCAAACCAGTCGCCAGAGGCTGGCTGGACTTTATTAGGTGCTCTATACTGCCCACTAGCAACCGCTCTGAAGTCACCATCAAAAGAGCAGTGATGATCCATTGCATTATGCTGGAAAAAGAAGTGGAAGTTCATTAGCTGATTTCTTGTGAGCTTTACAAAATTGCAAACAAGAACTCCAAAAATGCCAAATTGGCTTATCCAAGCTTGATCTCCCTGTTATGTAAAGATGCTGGAGTAAAGATGGGAGTAGATGAGTATATTTCAGTTGAGCAACCAATCACCAAAAAGTAAATGGAAGGACAAGTGCAGGACGATCCCATCAAGAGGAGAGCACAGGAATTCCTCCCGGAAATTCCTCAATTTGAATACTGGGGGCACCTAGAAGCATCTATCACCAAGTTGCAAGAAGCTATGGATCAACTGAAGGAAGAACAGCAAAATCAAAACAGCATGCTCTACAATCTGCTTAGGGAACAAGAAGAGCAAGGGCGTGAACTGAAGGAACTGAAGCGCCAGAAGCTATCTCTTGAAGGGCCAAGCACCCCACAAACTAAAGAGGCATCTACCTCCCAAAGCAAAGGTTGTTGAGTCCTAACTCTATGATAACCTGTTATCTATTTTAAGAATATATGAGTCTTAGAATTAGAGTCATTTGTCTTTATATCTTTAATTTCCTTTCTTTTATTACTAATTGTCTGCTTTTTATGCCTATTTTATATTATTTCTATTAAATAATGAATAAAGATTAGAGTCTATGGCTTAAGGTTATGAATGTCCTATGAATCCATCACCTTTCTTAAATGAAAAAATGTTTTAATTACAAAAGAACAAGAAGTACATAATTCCGAATTCATCCTTAAAACTAGTTTAATTATTTTGATGTGGTGACAGTACTTTCTGTTTTCTGAATGAATGCTTGAACAGTGCATATGTCTTTTGAAATTGTTGTTTATGAATGTTAAATATGTTGGCTCTTGAAAGAATGATGAAAAAGGAGACATGTTATTTGATAATCTGAAAAATCATAAAAATGATTCTTGAAGCAAGAAAAAGCAGTGAATACAAAAGCTTGCAAAAAAAAAAGAAAAGAAAAAGAAAAAGAAAAAGAAAGAGCAAGCAGAAGAAGCCAAAAGCTCTTTAAACCAAAAATCAAGAGCAAAAAGCCAATAACCCTTAAAACTAAAAGGCAAGGGTAAAAAGGATCCAAGGCTTTGAGCATCAATGGATAGGAGGGGCTAAAGGAATAAAATCCTGGCCTAAGCGGCTAAACCAAGCTGTCCCTAACCATGTGCTTGTGGCGTGAAGGTGTCAAGTGAAAACTTGAGACTGAGCGGTTAAAGTCGAGGTCCAAAGCAAAAAGAAGAGTGTGCTTAAGAACCCTAGACACCTCTAATTGGGGACTCTAGAAAAGCTGAGTCAAAATCTGAAAAGGTTCACCCAGTTATGTGTCTGTGGCATTTATGTATCTGGTGGTAATACTAGAAAATAAAGTGCTTAGGGCCACGGCCAAGACTCATAAAGTAGCTGTGTTCAAAAATCAACATACTGAACTAGGAGAATCAATAACACTATCTGAACTCTGAGTTCCTATAGATGTCAATCATTCTGAACTTCAATGAATAAAGTTAGATGTCAAAACTATTCAAGAGGCAAAAAGCTATGAGTCCCGCTCATCTGATTGGAGCTAAGTTTCATTGATACTTTGGAACTTATAGTATATTCTCTTCTTTTTATCCTATTTGATTTTCAATTGCTTGGGGACAAGCAACAATTTAAGTTTGGTGTTGTGATGAGCGGATAATTTATACGCTTTTTGGCATTGATTTTACATAGTTTTTAGTATGATTTAGTTAGTTTTTACTATGTTTTTATTAGTTTTTATGCAAAATTCACATTTCTGGACTTTACTATGAGTTTGTGTGTTTTTTTGTGATTTCAGGTATTTTCTGGCTGAAATTGAGGGACTTGAGCAAAATCTAATTCAGAGGCTGAAAATGGACTGCAGATGCTGTTGGATTCTGACCTCCCTGCACTCGAAATGGATTTTCTGGAGCTACAGAAGTCCAAATGGTGCGCTCTCAATTATGTTGGAAAGTAGACATCCAGAGCTTTCCAGAAATATATAATAGTCCATACTTTGCCCGAGTTTAGATGACGCAAACTGGTGTTCAACGCCAGTTCTCTGCCCTATTTTGGCGTTAAACGCCAGAAACAGGTTACAAGTTGGAGTTAAACGCCCAAACCAGGTTACAACCTGGTGTTTAACTCCAGAAATAGCCTAGACACGTGTAAAGCTCAAGTCTCAGCCCCAGCACACACCAAGTGGGCCCCGGAAGTGGATTTCTGCACTATCTATCATAGTTTACTCATTTTCTGAAAACTTAGGTTATTAGTTTAGTATTTAAACAACTTTTAGAGATTTATTTTGTACCTCATGACATTTTCACGTTTTACATTGTATCTCTACGGCATGAGTCTCTAAACTCCATGATTGGGGGTGAGGAGCTCTACTATGTCTCGATGAATTAATGCAATTACTTCTGTTTTCTATTCAATCACGCTTGTTTCTGTTCTAAGATACTCGCTTGTATTTAACCGTGATGAATGTGATGATCAGTGATACTCATCATCATTCTCAACCTATGAACGCATGCCTGACAACCACTTCCATTCTACCTTAGATTGAGTGGGTATCTCTTAGCCTCTTGGTTCATGATCAGAGTCTTCGTGGTATAGGCTAGAATTATTGGCGGCCATTCCTGAGATCCGAAAAGTCTAAACCTTGTCTATGGTATTCCGAGTAGGATCTGGGATGGGATGACTGTGACAAGCTTTAAACTCACGAGTGTTGGGCGTAGTGACAGACGCAAAAGGATCAATGGATCCTATTCCGGCATGAGTGAGAACCGACAGATGATTAGTCGTGCGGTGACAACGCATTTGGACCATTTTCACTGAGAGGATGGATGGTAGCCATTGACAACGGTGATCCACCAACATACAGTTTGCCATGGAAGGAGACCTGCGTGCGTGAAGAAGAAGACAGTAGGAAAGCAAAGATTCGGAAGACAGAGCATCTCCAAATCCTCAATCTGTTCTCCATTACTGTATAACAAGTATCATTTATTTTATGCTATTTACTTTTCATAAATATAATCACTCTTATCATTGATTTTCTAACTAAGAATTACAAAATAACCATAGCTTGCTTCAAGCCAACAATCTCCGTGAGATCGACCCTTACTCACGTAAGGTATTACTTGGACGACCCAGTGCACTTGCTGGTTAGTGGTACGAGTTGTGAAAAGTGTGATTTACAATTCGTGCACCAGAAAGCTGAACCATATGGGGTCTTCCACTTGAGTCGCCCTTCAAGCCCCACAATCTTCAAAGTTAATTGTCACCATCTGAAGCTTTATCATGGAGAGAAGATGAAAACTAACAAAGAGGTTGAGGTGTTCCTTCTAGAGGATGCACCTGAAGGCGAAGAGATTTGAGCTCATGACCGTCCAACTTAAGGATGTTAAAAAAAAGTGCTAGGTGGGAGACACCCCACCATGGTATGATCTTCCATTGTACATAGTTTCTTGCATATAGTTTTGTGATTGCTTGATTTTGTGAGTCTGTTTAATTATGCTTGATTTTGTTTGATTTTTGTTGAGATGCTCATGAGGATTCCATTGATCTTGGTTTGGTTGAATTGGAATGTTGAAGAAATGCTTAATCTTGAGTGTTGCATGAAGTTTTGAGTGTTTTTGAACTATTTAGCTTGCATGCCTGCCAAGATTGTGTTATAATTGCCCTTCCTTATGTTTATGAAAAAAAAGGGGTGTCCACGCGTAAGCGTGGACGACGCGTACGCGTCGACTGCACTTCCGCAACTATTGGTACAAAAACCTGAGAGTTGTGCGAGAATTGTGCTAGAAATGTGCCCAACGCACAACCCCTACCACGCGTGTGCATCGGATGATGCCTACGCGTCCTTGACACTTTTTTCGCAACCCACGCGTATCCTGGTACAAAATCTAGAGAGTTGTGTGAAATTTGTGTGAAAACTGTGCGGAGAGCACGTCGCCCACGCGTCGGTTTCCATCCTCACCATCCACGCGTGTACGTCGCCGAGGCGTACGCGTCATTTGCCTTGCAGCCAACTCCTAATACAAATTTCAGAGAGTTGTGCGAACTTCATGCTGACTCTGTATGCAACGCAAAACTGTTCCCATGCGTGCGCGTCACCCGATGCATACGCGTCGTCTCCCATTACTGCTACCCACGCGTATGCGTAGGGGACGCTTGTGCGTCACTACTCTTTTCCAATCATCCACGCGTACGCGTGGATGAGGCGCACGCGTCGCGTCCCAGACGTAGCTGATATGCAGTACGCATTGTTTTCAATTCTTTATTTAGTTTCCTTCTTCTATTCCTTTTTCATTTCTTCTTCCCTCTTTCTACCACCTTCTCTCCGCCCAATACCATCGGCGAATTCATCCACCGGCGACCACTACCTCCGGTGGTCCCATTTTTCTTTATCCTCTTGTCCTTTTCCTCTCCTCTTTCTTCATCTTCTCCTTTTCTCACTATACTCAACCTCACTTTCTCCCTCTTTCAAGTTTTCTCATCTCTTCGTTCTCTTTTGTTTCTTTTTCCAATTTTTCTTTACTATTGCATTTGATTAGTTTACTCTCTTTCTTTTGGTTACATTTTAATGGCTGTTTGTTTGTTTGTTTGTTCCCTCTTATTTCTTTTCTTCCCTTTTATTTTCTTATATGGGTGTTGAATCTCATTTACTTTTGAATTGGTGGATTCTTTTATCTCTCTTAGCTTGTTGTGCTATGGTAGATAACATTCTATTTTAGGGCATATTTTCCTTGAGATTATCAATCTTGCTTGTTATTTACAACTTGCACTACATGAGCATTGAGCATCACTTCCATGATTTTTCATCTTCAATGGCTCATTGTTTATGATTTGCTATGCTTGTAGCATCATGTAAGAATGGGTGGTTCAATGCTCTCTAACCCCATATTCTTCAATTTCTAGCCTTCATTATCTTGGAGTAAGTTGAGAAAAAAGGTCTTCCTATGACCCCCACCATTCTTGCATGTGTCTGTCATTGTTGTTATCGATGCTTGAGTTTATTCTTCTCATGCTTTGTAATCGCATGCCTCTCTCACTCTTGCATCTCATGCTAGTGATATGCCTCCATGAGCATTTTGTTGTCTTGCTTACATGTTGCAGCTGTCATGTCTTCAAGACGCTTTATTCTTTTGTGGCATAAACCTTCACTTGCATGAGATGCAAGAGTGAGAGAGGTTCTTGTCTCTCCGAACTTAATGTTTTTCTCTTTTCTTTCTTTTTAGGATGGTCACCAAAAAAGAAAGGAAAAAACCTCCAAAAAGTCGTCTACAAGGAGAGCAACTCAAAGAACAACCGTCAAGGCACAAACTTCCTCGAAGGCCAACCCACTTGCTAAGCGGTTCAAGAGCTCTAGCCGCATTGATGGGGCAGAAAAGGAAGTTCTCGCAAGATTCACTAACCCAACTACGGCGGAAACTGACAATCTGAGTCCACCTCAGATCATGGTAAAGAAGTAATCAAGAGGTGAACAAGGAGATGTCCTTGTCTCACCATCCTATGGCCATTGCGAGTAACACTTTCGGACCCACTCCGTTCATCATTGATAGCACCGAGGACGGTGCAAATTTCTAAGTGTGGGGAGGTCGTTTACTAACTTCCGTAGGTAACATCCCTTTCTTTTCAACACCCATAATTTTAATTTTTCTTTTGTTAATTAGGATGAGTTGCAAGGCTAGTTTTTGTTTTTGAACACTTTTTGCATGGTAGTTGTTCTTGTGAGGACTACTTGGTTAGGGTGATGAATTCTTTTCCAAGGAATTATTTTTAGGGTACCCTACCAATTTAGAAATTTTTTTGTGTTAAGCTTGCTTGAAGAATTTATTTTGGAACATGGTTTTTGAGCTAAGAACACACAACCTTGTAAGTTTTGAGCCTAATTGATTGGTTGCATCTTATCAACCAATATATCTTGTTTTGGTGTGTGTTGTTCTCTCTAAGATTGTGATCCTTGTCTTGCTTAATTCTATATTTCCATTGTTTGGTGTATGCATGCATATATATGATTGAGGCCTTTGTTTCACTAAGCTTACATACCCATATGGCCTTACCCTTCATCATCCTTTGCAAATCAATGTTGAGCCTATTTAACCCCATTTGTTCTTCATTTTAGCACATCACTAACTCTAAGTAAAAGACAATGAATACCCCTGATTTGAATCCTTGGTTAGCTTAGACTAGTGAGAAGAGTGTACATGATTTAAGTGTGGGGAAATTGGGGTGGGAAATATTTTGTTTGTGAATTGGGTATGTTATACTTTTTATAAAAAAATGTGAAAAAGAGTTGGGCGCATGTTCATACATTCAATGTCTTAATCATATGCATTGATCTCTCATATATAGTACCCACCACAAGAATAAAAGAAAAAGAAAAACAAATAATAATAACAATAACAATAACAATAACAATAACAATAATGAAAAGAAAAAAATATAATAAAAAGAAGAAAAAGAAAAAGAAAATAAAATAGCAATAAAAAGGGGACAAAATGCCCCAAAGTAAGTGGTGATAGCAATGCATATGTATTGTACTCAAATTTGGGATGCATGAACATGTGGCAAAAGATAGTCAATGGGTATTTAGGATTTGTACTTTTAATTACATGGATTGTTTTAGGTTAGGTGGGAAGTTTAGGTTAATCAAGGATTCAATTTTAGTCCACTTGACCAAATACAATCCTACCTTCACCCTAACCCCATTACAACCCTTGAAAAGACCTCTTGGTATGTGTATTCATGCATTAAACATATGTTGATTGTTAGAAGAAGAGCAAGCCTTAGAAAGCAAGATTAGTAGAGAATTGAGTGGATCGACCCTATGCACTTGAGCGACTAGAGCAGATACACTTCCAGTGAGGGTTTGATGCTCAACTCCTCGTTCCCGGCTTTCACAAGCTCTCTTCATGCAAGTTATGTACACTCCACTTTGATATTGGAATTGGTAGAGTTCATGAATTATCTTGTCATTTTAGCCCTATGTGCTCATACATGTTCTTGCGCTGGAAGTTGATTCACTTTTGACTAAGTAGATAGAAGCATTCGCATTAGTTGCATTCATGTAGGTAAATTGCATTACATAAACCTCACTCTCCTATGACTCTTTGGTCTTTTCATTTCTTTTAGCATGAGGACATGCTTGGCTTAATTGTGGGGAGGTTTGATAAATCCCAATTTTAGGGTTTATCTTGTGTAGAATTTGGGGGGGTTTCATCAATATTCTTTCACACTTATTCATATAAAATGCATAATTTTATGTCTCCTTCCTTATTTTGGTTCATGGTTGAAAATATGCTTCTTTGACCTTAAAATGCTATATTTTAATCCTCTTCTATTACCATTCGATCCCGTGATATGTTTGTTAAGTGATTTCAGAGTTTATAGGGCAAGAATGGCCTAGAAGAGAGAAAGAAAGCATCCACAAGTGGAAGGAACATGAAGAATGGAGCTTTGGAGAATTGGCTGCGACGCGCATGCGTGGCCGACGCGCATGCGTGGCCGACGCGCATGCGTGGCCGACGCGCACGTGTGGGAGCATGTTGCTGGGATTGGCGCGCAAAAGTTGACGCATTCGCATGGCTGAGCAAAAATTCCATCGACGCGTACGTGTGCCTGACGCATACGCGTGGCTTGCAAAACTTAGATGACGCGTACGCGTGGCCGACGCGCACGCGTGACGCTCGGCACGTGACTTCATTATTGAAATCGTGGCTGACAATTTCTGAAGAGCTCTAGGCCCAATCTGAGATGAATTCTAGAGGGAAAAGACCCAAGGAACCAAGGAGGAAGGGGGGATTCACACATTAGGGAAATTTTTAGCTAGTTTTTGAGTTTATGATTCTAGAGAGAGAAACTCTCACTTCTCTCTAGGTTTTAGCCTTCTCAATTTCAATTTCACTTGGATCTTTTGGTTAGATCTATTTTGAATTCAATTTTACATTGCTTTAATTTGTAGATCTCATTCTTCTACTCTCATTATAGTGTTCTTGTTACTCTAGTTATTTTGGATCTTGGATTTGGATCTTGTTTACATTGATTTCTATTAATGCATTGAGGAATTTTATGTTCATTGTTGTTAATTGCTTTATTGTTGTTAATTGTTTGTAGTAGATAGCTTTAGTTTGAATTCTCTTTTCTATTTCATAATGTCTTTCATTATTGCTCACCAAGTGTTTGAGAAAATGTCAATTGTAGTTATGGAGTAGATTTTCACTCTTGGTTTGGGGGTTGGGTAATTGGAGACACTTGAATTATCAAAGTCTTTTGTTGATTGGTAATTGGAAATTGCTAGTTGATTTGAATGTCACTAAAGCTAGTCTTTGCTTAGGATTTGACTAGGACTTGTGGACTCAAATTAATTATCTCCACTTGACTTTCCTTCATAGTTAGAGGTTAACTAAGTGGAGCAATAGCCAATTATTGTCACAATTGATGGAGGCAATAATGATATATAGGAATTCCAATTCTCACCCCTAGCCATGGATTTTATATTGATTGATTGTCATTCACCCTTGTTAGTTTAATTTTTTGGTTTCCTTAGTCCAATTATTAGTTGCTCATTGTTTTACTTCAAGTTCATTTACTTTTCTTGTGTTCAACTCCAAAATACCAAGAGAACTTCTAATCAATGACGTGCATCTTAGGGCAACTCCTAGGAAGAACGACCCGGGACTCTACTCTCGGTTATTGATTTTGAATTGTGGTGACACATTTTCTAAATTTGGTACGGGATAGCTTGTTGGTTTAAACTATACTCACGACGAAATTTCATTGGTAAATTCTATACCAACAAATATCTCACATCACCTATCCATTTACAATTATCCTTGCGAGTGCGACACAATTTTCTGTTTATGCTTTTATTTAGTTTATTCTTCAAGATTCCTAAATATGAACTCTTTCAACTATATTTATGTACGTATTTTATTTTTAGATGTCGTAATACCTCATCATTTTTGCTTTACAACTTAAACGTAAGGTTCTGTGTAGTAGAGTATTACATAAATCAAATAAATTTTATAATTTAAAAATTTCGTCATCAACTAAAGGATTTTTTTGTATATTTACTTACAATTATTATTTTACCACCATAAAATAAAGTATAAATCAATTCAATACATGCATACTAGAAATGTTATTCACTTACTCTAGAAGCTGAGCACTTGGATAAACTATGACGTCGCTAGTTTTCCTAACAAACTAAAATCTCAGGACTTAATTTTAAATTTTAAAGAATTAGTTTTGCTAACAAACTATTATCTTAGCCGTGCCCAAACTAATTTTCCTATTTTTTTATTATGATATTAAAATGTAGTTAAAATAGTATTTATCTTTTGTTAAGTTTGACTTTTAAAGCAATCTAAATGGTTATAAAATCATGCATTTTGAGTAAGGCTATATATATAAAGGTGCCATCTACTGTAAAGATGCATCTTTACAGATTTTTGTGCAAAAAAGCGTGTCACTAAAAAGTGTTGCTTAAAGAGAAAGTATTACCCTTAATCGTTAACTTGGCTCTGATACCAATTTTTTAACATTCGACTTTTCTTTCTTTTTTCGAAATTAATTCTTCATATTTTACTTCAAATAAGATTATAATTTGTATAGATTCAATTGGTGGTGCAAATTTATAATCTAAAGTATTGATCATTTCTATTATTTTTCTTGTGTGATTTATTATTAGTCCTTTATTTATAATTCTTATTTTTATAGTTTTTCAATCTTGTTTTAGTTTATAATATTCTTTTTTGCATGGATTATTGTATATAAAATCTTTTATCTATTTGTCTTTTTCTTTAATATAATTTCTCAAATCCTCAAGAACTTCTTTTATTTCTACACTTTCTGTTGTTTCTAAATATCTTTTTAATTTTTCAACTTCATTCTCCATTTTTTCTTTCAACAGTTTTAATTCTTTTAAGTCATAATATGGTTTTCCAGGCATTTATAAATTTTTTAAGTTTAATTCCATCTTGTTTATATTTATTCTTATTTCTATCCTTTTTATTATAAGGTCATCAATTTCGATCTGAAGATTATTTAATTCCCTTTTATATTCCTTTATTTTACTTTTTAATTTTTTCGCCCTTTTTCTTTTTATTTTATTTTCTGGTTTTTCAGTCTTTCTATGCTTCATTATTTATTTTAGAATTTCTGCAAACTCTATCATCGATTCATCACTATTTTCCAGAGATTCTATTAATTTCTCTAGCTCTTCAACTTCTCTTTTCAACTTGTCATAAATTATTTTTAGAGCTTTAAATGCCCTTTGATTTATTCCAGAAAACTGTAAATAATTTAAACAATTTTCTCTTTCAAAGAGCTCTTGTTTCTTGTCTTGATAAGTTACATATATTTCTTCTTTATTTATTGTCATAATTTAGTGTTTAGGGTTTCATTAACTTTTCGACCTTTTTTGTTAATTCTTTTATTTCAGAATTTTCTTCTTTAATTTTTAACTTAGATAGACTTAAAGGGCTATTAATTTTAGATTCTCTTATTTGGAAATTCGATGAAACTAATTTTCCTGATGGTTCTTTTAATAATAGAACTGGGTTTTCAATAGCTTTATATTTTGGTATTTCTATTTTTACAATTTTCTGAAATAATTCATCGACATAAATTCTTTCTCTGTTTTTAAATATTATACTATGATGGCTATTTGTTAAAGCATAATTTATTGCATATGTAATTGAAAATGGTTCATCGTCTTGTTCCATTAGATTTTTTCTGTGAAATTTATAAGCCAAACTTATAGATCTACCAAGGTTTTCAGTTGATAAAGGTATAGCATATCCAAGATAGGCGTTGAATTTAACATTTACATTTTCCAGGTTTCCATGAACAATTCCGATTATTTGATCTATTGGGTCATCAGTAATTCTTTTGTCACAGATTGCTAAGCTTATTGGTGAATTAATTCCTTTCATATATGTAGATTTGATTAAGACTTGTATAGTACTAATATGAATCCATCCAATTTTAGATCTTTTTTGTTGATCCTTAATTTTCTCAATCTGTTTACTCAATTCTTCATCATTTATCAAAGCTATTTCAAGTTCTCCATTAGCGGATTTTATCTTTATAGGGGCTTCAAGTTGAATTTTTCCATAGTATACTATATTTTTTCTATTAAAAACTTCTTTTAAGAGATTTTGTTTATTAAAATTTTCATTTGATTTAAGATTTAATTCTATTTTTAGAACAGCCTGTTTTTCATTATCTAATAAAGCAGTTAATCTATAATAATCAGATTCTTCTGTTAATTCTAAACTTTCTAAATAATTCATAAATGAAAGACTAGGATGAATATGTACCTTTCTGGAGAAAAACTTCCTTTATTTAGTATATTTTACATAAGGTGTTTTTATCTCCAGAGGGGAGATTGTAGATGCTAACTCCAGAGGGGAGTTTAGAATTATTTTTCCCTAAGGGAATTCTTCTTCAGACTATAGAATCGCCTTGGCCACTTCCTCCTTGCTCTCCTAGCATATGAGTACTCTTAGCCTCCTGCTTTCTAATGTCTGATGCTTTTACAATTGCCTAAGCAACCTATTTATAATAGTTGGGTTTGATGGACAATTCCCATCCTTACCCTTCTTATGATGTCATTGCTTACGTCATTGTTTTGTTCTCTTGCACCAGCTACATTGTTGGTGCTCTATGACCTAAGTGCTTACGTCACTATGCAATAATGTTAAGAGATGCTTCAGATGCACTGTCCACCTCTTTTATCATGTGACCCTCAGATGCATTGTCTTCTTCCTTCATCATGTGAGTTAATTCCGTTTCATTATTGCTTTCTTCAGATATCTCTGAGGCACATAGCTGGCACTTATGGTCTTCTCTGTCTTTTATCAAATAGCAGAGATTCCTCTTTATCCCTTCAGGGAGCTTTTCTAAAAGTCCAGATAAGTTGTAGAATGCTGATTCAAATTCCACCAAGAGTCTCATCTCTCTTTCTTCAATTTCATTTCTTTTACTGGACACAAGCAGAGTATTTCTACTTTTATAATTAATCCTTGTGTGGGATTCCTTCGTTATTTTTTGAGTTCTTTCAAAGACCCTTGCTAATGTGCTGGCTAACCTTCCTTCATGACTGTAAATCGTTAAGTCTTGAATCTGATCAATTGGTTGAAAATTTCCTGGGAAGACGGACATAAATATTACTTGGTGTGCTAGAACCAAGCATTCTTCTTCTTCATTAAAAATAGGTTGACTGTTTGTAAATTTTAGGGATATATCCCTTGGATTTACATTGTCAATCATATTTTTAAATCTCTTTACTGCATCAACGAATCCTGCAGGAAACTCACTAATAATTTTTAGATCATTAAAAATTAAAATTGTATCAATTAATCCATATTGGAAAAACTGATAGGTGTCAGATGGGGAAGCATCTGGAAATATAACGAGCTTTGTTAGCTGTTCTTTGGCAATAGGATAATATCCCAAAATTGCCCTTTTTTCTTCAGTCCAATTCAGGACTATGTTAAGGGTTTCTCTGAGATTTGATCTACAGACCCTTTTCTTTTCCTTGATTTCAGCCCTTGTAGGAATGTTTCTTATTATCCATGTTCTCTGGGTTTGAATTGGAGCTTTATCTGCTCTTTTTAGAGTTTGCTCTGGATGGAGAGCTTCATATTCCCTGAAGGATTCCTTTGCCTCTTCCAGTGTTAGAAACCCTCCTTTATGAATTATCCTTGATTGATGCGTAAATGGTGCTGCTTTTTCCCAGGCATCATATACTCCTTTCATGGGGCCATTATAAATTACATAATATTTTTTATCTTGGGTGGATTTTTTAATGATTTCAGCAATTGTTTTATTTTCTGAAATTTTTTCTTCACCTGATTTGTCCACCACGCTTAGCTGGCTGAACTCTGATGGTTTTGCTTGTTGTGTTGATTTCATTGTTTTGATGGCCTTCTTGAGAGATTGGATCTGTGTCCTTATTTGCTGACAATGCTTGCATTTTTCGAGTTCTTGCTCATATTTTTGAATTTCTTGATCTAATGTGTTGTAGACGAACTCCATTCTCTTGTTAGTGTATCTGCAATAACATTTTTGTCACCCTTAATATATTCAATTTTTATTGGATATTGTAACAAAAATAATTGCCATCTTACCAATCGTCCATGATTATAATCAACTTTTAAATTATATCGTATGAAACCTGTTAGGTACCTTGAATCTGTCCTTAAAGTAAATTCTCTGGGTAGTAAATCAATTTTCCATTTCTTAAGAGATTTAATTGCTGCTAGAGTTTCCTTTTCATGAGTGGTATATCTCTGTTCTGTTGGAGTAAAAGTCCCTTAAATATACCTGCAAAGTAATTCCTTTGGGGAATCTTTAGAATCTAGTGATTCTTTTTCTTGTTCCAAACTTTTTATAGCTTTCTTAGCTTTTAGACATCCTGACCAGGTTATGTCTGAAGCATCTGTTTCTACTATTAAGTAGTCATTTTCTTCTGGAATATAAAGTTCTGGAAGTTTTTCACATAATTCTTTAATCTTTTGAATTTGCATACTATCTTTTTCATCCTATTTCCATTCTTTTTTAGTACTTATTTTTGGAAATAAGCTTTTAGTGTATTCTGTTATATTCTTTAAAAATCCTTGATCAGAAATATAATTTATACACCCTAAAAATCTTTGTAATTGTTTTATATCTTCTATTTTATTAGGAAATAAATTTACCTTTTCTAGGACATTTGGCTGAAGTTTTAGCTTTCCTTGAGTGGATAGAATTAATCCAAGAAACTCTATTTCTTGTTTTGCTATGCTTGCTTTCTTTTTGCTAAGAACTAATCATTTTTCTTTACATCTTTCTAAAACTATTAATAGTTTTTGAAGATGATCTTCTCTATCCTGTTTTGTAAAAATTAGTATATCATCAATGTACACTAAAACAAATTCATTTAAATCTTTTAGATTTTCTTTTAGATTTTCTTCCATAAATCTTTGATAAATACCTGGGGCTTGTTTTAATCCGAATGGTAATACATTCCATTCATTGAGCAACACACTTGTTGATTCTTTTGTTGGGCAAGTAAAAGCAGTTAATTTCTTTGTTTCTTCGTCTAAACGAAGTTGCCAATATCCTGATTTTGCATCAAGAGATGAAAACCAAGTTGCTCCTTTGATTTTTTCTAAAATAGAATCTTTTCTTGGAAGTTTATGAGCATCACCAATAGTTGCTTCATTCATCTTCTTATAGTTAATAACCATTCTTCGTTTTCCCCTTTTAATTTCATTATTGTTTTTGACATAAAAGGCTGGAGCCGCATGAGGACTTTTACTTAATCTTATAATTCCTTTTTCCAAAAGATCTCTACATTCTAGTGAAAACTCTTCTCTATCTCTTGCGGAATAAGGAATTTTATTTGGAACATTTATCTCCTTTATAGGATCTTTTAATTTAATACTTACTAATTCGTTATTTGTATTTTTAATATCTAAAGGATTTTCAGCCCAAATTTCATCCAAAAGTTGTTCTATCTTTATTTCAAGATTATTTTTTGGGATATTTATCTGAAAGTATAAATTTAAATAACATGTCTCTAATATAGAAAATATTTTGAATTTTAAGATCTTATCTATAGTAATAGTTGGTATTTTTATACGTTTTGATTTTTGATTTATTGAAGAATCGTGTGGAGCTTTTAAAACTATATATGTTAATTCTTGAATGAATGGATGATATAGCTTTAAAAAATTATTTCCTATGATAAAATCCATTCCAGAATCTAACATATATATAGATGGAACAATGAACCTATAATTTTGAATAAAAATTTCAACCATCTCTGCTTTTTGGTCAATTTTATGTATTGATTTGTCAGCTATTCTAACTCTTAATGGTTTCTTTAATTTTTTCCAATCAAATTTTATATTTGAACTAGCAAAGCATTGTGTTGCTCCAGAATCTATGAAAGCATTTATAAACTTTTCTGTTATTTTTATAGTAATAAATGTAGCATTATTACTCAGTCTCTGAGTCTGTTTCCGAGACATATTCAAAAATATAATCTAAGTTATCATCAGATTCCTCTAAAGGTTCCATGAAACAAGACTTAGCAATTTCTATTTGTTTAGTAAGATCCTTTTTATCCTTCTTTTTCGGACATTCATTTGCATAGTATCCTTCTTCTTGGCAATACCAACATTTACAATTTTCTTTTTTATTCGGGCAATAGTTATTTCTTTGTCTTTTGTTTTTATTATTATTTTCCTTTCTAAAATATCTCTTTTTTCTCCAGTTTGGATAGTATTTTCTTTTTCTAAATTGATATTTTCTTTTTCTTTGAAAATTTTTATTAAGACCATATTTTTGAGTATCTCTTCATTGTCTTGACAGCAAATTCTAATTATATTTGCAAATCTTTTTTGAGTTGCTTCTTGCATACAACGTTCTTTTATTTCCTCTCTTATTGCAGAGGTTGCTCCACCAAAATTATTTTCAATTGTCCCTCTGTTTATTTCTCTTATAAATCTTCCCATTATAAATTCATTAGCAGGATATGGAAGTTTTGTTATATACATACTAAGATAATGATTTTTATCTTCTTCTTTTAATTTGTAATAATGTATTCTATATTCACATATATAAGATTCCACATTACATAGATCATATATCTGAATATTAGCTAAATGGTTTTTTGCTTCTTGATATTCTTTATTATAGACTTCTTGTCTATGATCTATAATATTTTTCCCAAAAAATTCTTTATATAGAATCATCATTATATATAATATCTTATCATAAGCTGTTGTTTTTGTTGCTAAATCTTCTATTATTTGGTTTTCTATTGATGTCATATAATCTCTTATAGTTCCTTTAGTATGAAACCCTATGTAATTCCAAATATCTCTTCCAGACAATTCACTAAGCTTTGGATTAGTAAAAGCTTCTAATAAAAAGGAATTCAACCAATTTTCGAAAATTTCTTTTTCATTCTTTTTACAGTCTAAATTGAGCATTCTATCTCCTTCCATTTCCTGGATTTTAGGAACGTATTTTGATGGTATTTTTGTATATTTTGAATCTTTATTTATAAACCCTTTTTTAAAAGCATAGTTATCAAAACCTGTTTCCCATTTAATTTGAGATTGATTATCCTTAGATGTTCCAGCTTCATTTTTTACTTGTATTGGAATTGCTAGTTCTTCGTCACTTGAATAATCTAGGATGTGTTCTTCATTTTCAGGGTTTACTAATTCTTCTTCTATTTGAAATCCTTGTTCCATAATATTATTTTCTTGAGCCATCTTTAATTGTTTAAAAAGCATTGTAACTTCTTCTAATTTTTCTTCAATATTCATAATTTTAGTGGTGGTTTTACTTTTAAATCTGTTATGTTGATTATATTGTGAAATTTTTCTTCTTTGGGATTCTCTTTTTCCTTATTTCTTTTTATAGATACTAATATTTCTTCAAGCATGTCACCTATAGAATTTAATTGTGGGTTAAAGGTATGATAAAGATGTGGTGAATCATTTCCATGGTAACATTTTTTAGAAATTCCATGTGAAAAATAAGTTTTTTCAAGTTTTTGAAGTCCTTCAATAAAACTTATAGTAAAATAAAGATTTTGAGAAAAATCATTTTGTATTGTGTAAGACCTAGAATCTCTGAAAAGTCTTTTTATGATCAAGTCTCAAATCATATAGTTATTTATAGCCTTAATTTCAGAAATTATTTTATTAAAGATAATTAAGGCAAGTTTTGATTTATTGAATTTGAGATAAGTTATGGTTATTATCCAACTTCACAATTACTGGATTATTTTCTATATTCAGAGTATAAAGTTGGTAGTTGTGAAATAATAAGGATTTCTATATGATTTGAATTAAATAAGTAATATTTTCAATATTAATACTGCTACTTTGGAAAATAAGGGATTTAATTATATTACTCCTAATTATTTGATTTGGATATTTTATTGAAAATAATTTGTGAAATTAGTGAGCAACTAGTATTTTCTATATATAATTAGTGTTGGATTTAAATTGGGTTTCAATTACTATATTACCCTATTTTTAAGTAAAATTACTAAAATGCCCTTAACCCTAATTTTTAAAAATGAACCCTAACCCTGAAAAACCCTACCCGGTAACCCGGTTCCCCTAAACCCAACATACACAGCCGCACCTAACGCTATGGCAGCAGCAGCTACAAGCAAAACGAAGAACAAAAGAAAGAAGGGGTTAGGAGGAAACGGGAAGAAGTAGAGAGGGGAGGATCTCTGACTGTTGATCGGAGGAGAGCGAAGGGGACCTCGCCGCCATGTTCAGCCCACTGCGTGCCCCGCCGCGCCTCGCCGCCCTTGCCGTCGCGGAGGAGAGAACACAGGGAAGAGACTGCGCCGCGCGCTGGGCTTCACCACCGCCATCGCGCCGTCGTCTGGCCGAGGAGGAAGAAGAGCACCGCGCCTCACCGTCGCGTCGTGCCCCGCTATCACCACCTGTGCTGCAGCCCTTCGCGTTTCGCGCCGCCGTGAGTCGCGACCAGAGGAGAGAGAGAGACCATGAGAGGGACGTGGAGTCGGCGTCGCGCAGGGAGACCCTTGCCGCTGCCGTCGCGCTCTGTCGTGTGCCGTCACTGCTGTCTGAGCAGTCATCATCCCCTCCATCCTGCTGCTCTGGTCCGCCGCTGCCACTGCTGGAGGTCCGTCCGATCTGATCCGAAGGGAAGAAAGAGGTCCAAGCCACCGCTGCTACTTGCGTGTGAGCTGCTGCACCAGCCACCGCCGCAGGTGTCGCCGCTGGAGAAGGGAGCTGCGCCTCTGTGTTCCTGGCAGCAGGGAGTGGTTCCGTGACTTCTGGGACCACCGCCGAAGCCTCTGGCTGTTTCTGCCGTCACCGGAAAATCCTGCCGGTAAGGTTTTAAGTATTGGGTTTCGTTTCTCCTGAGTTTCTGGAAACGTTACAATCACTGTATATTGATTTCAGTCACCGGAGTCTGATCACCGTTGCCGCCTAGGATGGCTTATGGGGCTGCCGCCGAACCGGTTCGGAGACCGCCGCTATTTCGGTTCAGCCGTTCCTTCGGTTCGGTAAGCGTTTTAATTTGAAAGCCCTTTGTTACTGTTTCGTTATCTCACGCTGAGGTTTGTGGCGTCAATTGCTATAAGATTGAGTTTCGATTGTTGTATGTTGTGAATAGTGTTGCTTTGGTTATTGCGAGAGTGGCTGGGAGCTGAGGTTTTGGTTGCCGTCAGTTCGGGTTGAGCCGGAAAGGACTCTGTGAGACTTTTGGGTTTATGGATTTGCGTTTTGAGGTAGGGGCGCTTTCCAAAAACTATGCTTTATGTATTGGAATTATTACATATGGATACTGTTGTGAGAAAATGTGTATTTGGTGATTGTATCGGCCTTATGTATAATTTGATTGTATCGAATGATTATGAATGTTTGTTTGGCTGAATTGTTGTGCGGCTTGGTGAAATGTAATCTTTGGAAGTTGATTCTTTAAAGATTTGAAATGAGTTTAATCCGTTGATGATTGGTTTGAATTGAGTCAATTATTTGGATGATGTGAAAGATAGAACACTTTTGAATTCAGCCTGGTTTACTTTAATTTAATTGACTTGGTTTCGGACAAATGATTTATTGCTGAATCGATTCTTTAAAGCTTTGGAAATGAGTTAAATCGATTGATATTGAGTTGATTTTGAAATAGTATCCTTGAGATACGCCACTGAGGCGATTGTTGGATTTAGCTTGATTTGAATTAATTTCTGATTTTGAGCTGTTGAAAAGGAATGAGAAACGGTTTAGTTGGGACCCGAACCGGGTGGCAAAAGTCCAAGTTTTAGGGGAGGTGCTGCCGAAATTTCTACAAAATTCTACTCTTGTTTGTAAAGTTATTTAAAAAGGGTTGGATTTGAGAAATTGTATTAATTGATTTATTAAGAGAATATTTATGTTTTCAAGCTTAATTTATTTAATGAACTTTATGCGTTGAGTTCGGCTTATTTAGAAACGAACTATTTGTACAGTTTGAATCACTGAAGGAAAGAATGATGCTCTAATATTGATTTCAATATAAAAAGGAGCTTTTAGTGATTTTAAAGGAATTTAGACTTTTGATTGAGTAATCAAGTTTGAGGCATTTTGGAAGAGCTAGAAAAATGGGTTCCAAAAAGAAACTTGAAAGTGGTTTGATTCAAATGAACCGGTTCCGTTTCAAATGAGTTGGTTTTTGGACCGGGTTGGAACTTGTGATTTTGTATGGTCGATTTCATAATAAATTCAGTTTTATTTACTTGAACCGAGAATCTATGATTTTAATAGTTTCAATGAATTCTAAGGAATTGATATAGGTTGACCTTCCCTAAAGACTTGGGACTCTGCCGAGAAACTTTGTTATAAAATCCCATTGTGGAATGGGCGATTTTGATTGTTCCTAAATTGAATCTTTAACTTTCCATGGTTTTGGAAGTCTTGGAAAGAGGATGCCGAGAGCGGCTTTGTTTTAAAAAGGGAACTTACTTTGAGTAAAAGTGGCTTATGAGCCTGAGATGATTTAAGAAATGAGATATTTAAAGCCAAGGCTGAAGAGAGTTGAAACTTGATTTCAAAGTGAATGAATTGAGAAAAGTGATTTATGGCTTAAATGCCGATGTATGAATTTGATGATGTTGAATGGTGGAAGTGCTATTTTGTTATGAGCCGGAATGGCTGTGTATGCTATTGAACTATGCCTGAATGCCGAATGAGTTGTGGGCCGTATGGCTGATTATGAATTATGAATTTAAGCCGAAGGGCTGTATTTATTGATAAATTGGCTAGTTCTGGATTGAACCGTGAGCCGGATGACTGAGATGGATGGTGATCCATGGTTGAGTACAAATGCATGTATGCAATTTAATGAATTGTGAATTTAAGCCGGATGGCTGAGATGAATGTTGTATGCGAGTATGCTTGTGTTTTCTCTCTGGTTGTAAGGGTGACAGGGCACCGATACCCTCTAATGGCGACAGGGCGCAGATACCCTCTAATGGCGACAGGGCGCAGATACCCTCTAATGGCGACAGGGCGCAGATACCCTCTAATGGCGACAGGGCGTAGATACCCTCTAATGATAATAATGCGCAACAGAGAGACTGTGTTCGGGTTAGCTATCGGACACGTCGGGTTGGCTTGGTAACCGACAGATGATATCATCAGCCACTAGGGACAGGCATGCATCATATGCATTTGTGTGACATTTGTTGGGTGTGCATATTATACTTGGTTTGCCTATGTGATTAATTGCTAACTGTTCTACTTGTAATAACTATTTGTTTGTGCTTGAACTTCTTATCTGTGTTTGCATCTGGGACTCTGTTGGATTGTGGTGATTTGGTTGATGGTTGGATTGTGTGGGCCTAGGGCCGTGGTTGGATTGAGATGGACCGATAGTTGATTTCGGTTTTGTGTTTCTGATTTGGAAAAATATGAAAGGCTATTTTGGTTCAGTATAGATAAACCTTTTTGAAAGGCTTTTGGTGTTTTTGAGAATTGAACGGTTCCTCCTTCAGAAAAGATTTCCGACTTTACCTTATTGAAAACTGTTGTTTTTGAAAAGAGACATAAGACAGTTATTAATCACTGGTGCGGTTATCTTCATGTATCCTATTACAGTAATTCCCAAAAACCCTCTACTGAGAACCCTTTCGAGGATGATGTTCTCACCCCCTACATTTTTCCCCTTTCAGGATATGGGCGTAGAAGTTACGAAGAGCTTATTTAATTGTTGTTGTGATGCTCTGTATTGTTTTAGTTATGGCTTACTGCACCCTCGCCTTCATTTGATATAATCTGTAAGAGGGATAGGAATTGTATTGGATTATGTTTGTAATATTATTTATATATATTTATGTATATATATGGATGTACTATTTATGAGTTGTTGTAAGTTGAATGGTATTTATGGATGTACGTTATCGAACGAAAGTATCTTTGGGAGCGGTATTGCGGTTTAAAGTTTTAAACAGGCTCATATTTTAATATTAAATAATATAAGTGTCGTCGTAATGTCCGAGCTATCAAAGTCGCGCAGCCGGATGTGTGAGCTTTGGTAGTTAGGGTGTTACATTATGGTATCAGAGCAGTTCTTCCTGTAGAGCCTGAGGAATGGACTGACTATGCTTCAATTGCATACTCTGAGCGTTTGTCATGTATTAGGTCTTGTTGAATGACGAGAATTAGAGCTTTATGCACATGACGGTCTATTGATTAACGCTGTTAGTCTTGCATTGCATAATTCCTGATATTAAGTTTGGCCAGCTTAATACTAGTGGATTTTGTATATGAAAGCACTGATGGGTTATCATAGATCAAATACGAGTTTTGGGTAAAGCGAATCACGGGTTTTGGAAAAATTGGAAACTATTTCTCGAGGCTATTCAGTTGTGTGTCTTGAATTTTGTTCGAGTTGACCCGTTCTTTTATATCCTAACTTGAAGTTCTTGTTTGCTAGTCCTTTTAAAAAGTAGTTTGATTTTTCAACTCTATTCCTCTATTCATATGCATTTTTGTTTGATCTTAAGTGCATATGCTTGTTTGAAATCCTTGTTGTATCTATCTTTCTCTGTTTGAGTTCTTCTTGATTCAAATATTCTTTGATATAGCCTTGAACTTGTGTTAATGTGCTGTGACTTTTAACTCCGGGTTCCGTGTTCACTCTTAGAGAACTTGTTGATTCAGTTTTCCTCTTATTTGACAGTGATTACAGCTAATTTTGAGATTTTTATAAAAATTGCTGTTGATTAGATACATACTTATCTATATATGAACTTTGAAGATTTCTTATACAGTTTAACAATTATTTACTCCTAATACCTCGACCGTACTTTTACTGGTTTATAGAACTGTACCTACTTAAAATACAAGTTGACTTTCTAGTAATTTTACTATAGTTCCAACGCACATCTTCATTTGATTATGTATTTAGATATTTTTCAAAATTTTGAAAAGAAAGGATTTACCACTTTGTCTCGGTTGAGTTTCATTTGATAAGCTTTACTTAACGTATTTTGAATTGAGTTTGGTTTAGCACACTACATGGTTTATTCCATTGTTGTTTCTTTTGAAAATGTTGGACTCATAGCTTTCTTTCTTATGAACGGACTAAATTCTCTATTAAACCTTCCATCTCTATGAATGTCATACTTGACTTTGTTTTTAACTAATCTTTTACATTTTGTGAAGATTTCCATTGATCTTGGTTTTTCTTCTCTGGTGAATCTCATTCTTATATGAGTCTGTTTGATTTGTTTCAAAATAGTGCATCGTTTATTCTCTCATTATCTCTACAAGAGTTTTTAGTCAAAGGTTTATTCTTGAGGAATTACTAATGATTGAGTTGTCTTTCCTATGACTTTTATATTCATTTGGAGTCAATTGAAAGCTTGTTTGATGACTCATGCCTAGTGAATCTTGTTTGAACTACTTTGATTTAAGATCCTTTCTTGCATGGCTTGACTTCTTTTTAGTACATCTTAAACTTCTTGAATGTTCTTCTGAGGTGGTGATTTTAAGAACACTTTTGGAGTCTTGTTTTGAACCTTTTAAAGAAGTTTCGAATTCTCTTGTAAGAAGTTTTAAACGGAATTTACTTTCTGTTGCTTGATTGAGAGTGAAACCATTATTCGATTTTGACAAAATTGTTCTTAAAGTTGGCATGCGCTATTTTAAATAAGGTTTTGGAGATCTTCCTTGTTGAGTGGAAATCGGTTCGTTTGTAACGCACCACTTATTTTAAATTTCTACCTCGGAATTTCTTTTCTAAAGAGAGTTTAACTTCCTCTTGCGTCCATGCTATAAATGTTATACACGCTTGTTTGAATATGAATTTTTAGAATTTTTGAATAAGCATTTGACTACTTCCAAGTTTTCATGAACTGCTTTTGGTTAAGCTATGCACGTAACTGTCTTTCTAAAATATTTGAGGAAATATTTTAGCGCTTAACCAAACCTGTGTACATGTTGTTTTAAAACTCTATATAATATACTTCAACATGAACTTGTATTAAAGCAAAGCCACGTTTATGTTTTTGATACTCTCTTGAAGAATGGTTGTTGCTTAACTTTTCTGTTAGCCTGCGAAGTGATTTTTTCGCAAAATTTTCGACTCTTTTAACGAACAGAGTATTCGGAAGTATTTTAATCGTGCTCTTGAGTTCTGTGAGCCTTGTCTTGGGTTTGAGATATTCTCTTCTGTAAACCTCATACTTCTTCGACTCAGTTTGAGTTTGTTTCAAACTGATGCGCTAGTTTTCTTCTTATTGATCCAATTGAATTTCCTTGATCTAAGGGTTATTTTTGGAGTTGTTAATCGATTTATTTCTGGCGAACTTCTTTGCTTGAGCACCCTTGTTTATCTGGAATTGGATACATTCTCTCAAAATCTAGGAGTACTATCTTTGACATTTGACTCTCCTTCTAGAATCTTGTATCCTTCTGAGTAGACTCGAGAATTGTTTTGATATCACGTGCGATTTGTAGACATAGTAATACGATGCGTTAGTTCTTTAAGGCGTGATATGTGTATACGGAAGTTGAAGCGGTAGGAGTACAACATTATGAGTTGTGGGTGTTTTGTTCCTTGCGGACGGGTTTGCGGTTGTAAGGCTTGTGATCGAGTATGGGATTGTAAAGTGCCTGATGGAGTTGGAAAGTTGAAACCTTGAGGTCGATATGAGATTAGTGTGCGGATATTGAGCACATCGTTTTAACTTCATCCTGTTTTATAGCCTTTGATGCCTTGCCCTACTATCACATGATTGACCCATGCTATCTTTCGCATTGAGCCGATCTTGTAACGTTTGCCTGGCAGTTACACTCGTACCTTTGCATCCTTATGCTTATGATAATCAAAGTATTTGAAAATCGTATATATGATTATATGTTGAGATATTTTTGCTTCTTCCTTAAATGTGTTCAAAGGTGAACTGTTATGGAATTTCTTTCATTTTGTATCAATTTTCGAGGGCGAAAATTTTTATAAGGTGGGTAGAATGTAAGACCCAGAATCTCTGAAAAGTCTTTTTATGATCAAGTCTCAAATCATATAGTTATTTATAGCCTTAATTTCAGAAATTATTTTATTAAAGATAATTAAGGCAAGTTTTGATTTATTGAATTTGAGATAAGTTATGGTTATTATCCAATTTCACAATTACTGGATTATTTTCTATATTCAGAGTATAAAGTTGGTAGTTGTGAAATAATAAGGATTTCTATATGATTTGAATTAAATAAGTAATATTTTCAATATTAATACTGCTACTTTGGAAAATAAGGGATTTAATTATATTACTCCTAATTATTTGATTTGGATATTTTATTGAAAATAATTTGTGAAATTAGTGAGCAAATAGTATTTTCTATATATAATTAGTGTTGGATTTAAATTGGGTTTTAATGACTATATTACCCTATTTTTAAGTAAAATTACTAAAATGCCCTTAACCCTAATTTTTAAAAATGAACCCTAACCCTGAAAAACCCTACCCGGTAACCCGGTTCCCCTAAACCCAACACACACAGCCGCACCTAACGCTATGGCAGCAGTAGCTACAAGCAAAACGAAGAACAAAAGAAAGAAGGGGTTAGGAGGAAACGGGAAGAAGTAGAGAGGGGAGGATCTCTGACTGTTGATCGGAGGAGAGCGAAGGGGACCTCGCCGCCATGTTTAGCCCACTGCGTGCCCCGCCGCGCCTCGCCGCCCTTGCCGTCGCGGAGGAGAGAACACAGGGAAGAGACTGCGCCGCGCGCTGGGCTTCACCACCGCCATCGCGCCGTCGTCTGGCCGAGGAGGAAGAAGAGCACCGTGCCACACCGTCTCGTCGCGCCCCGCTATCGCCTCCTGTGCTGCAGCCCTTCGCGTTTCGCGCCGCCGTGAGTCGCGACCAGAGGAGAGAGAGAGACCATGAGAGGGACGTGGAGTCGGCGTCGCGCAGGGAGACCCTTGCCGCTGCCGTCGCGCTCTGTCGTGTGCCATCACTGCTGTCTGAGCAGTCATCATCCCCTCCATCCTGCTGCTCTGGTCCGCCGCTGCCACTGCTGGAGGTCCGTCCGATCTGATCCGAAGGGAAGAAAGAGGTCCAAGCCACTGCTGCTACTTGCGTGTGAGCTGCTGCACCAGCCACCGCCGCAGGTGTCGCCGCTGGAGAAGGGAGCTGCGCCTCTGTGTTCCTGGCAGCCGGGAGTGGTTCCGTGAATTCTGGGACCACCGCCAAAGCCTCTGGCTGTTTCTGCCGTCACCGGAAAATCCTGCCGGTAAGGTTTTAAGTATTGGGTTTCGATTCTCCTGAGTTTCTGGAAACGTTACAATCACTGTATATTGATTTCAGTCACCGGAGTCTAATCACCGTTGCCGCCTAGGATGGCTTATGGGGCTGCCGCCGAACCGGTTCGGAGACCGCCGCTATTTCGGTTTAGCCGTTCCTTCGGTTCGGTAAGCGTTTTAATTTGAAAGCCCTTTGTTACTGTTTCGTTATCTCACGCTGAGGTTTGTGGCGTCAATTGCTATAAGATTGAGTTTCAATTTTTGTATGTTGCGAATAGTGTTGCTTTGGTTATTGCGAGAGTGGCTGGGAGCTGAGGTTTTGGTTGCCGTCAATTCGGGTTGAGCCGGAAAGGACTCTGTGAGACTTTTGGGTTTATGGATTTGCGTTTTGAGGTAGGGGCGCTTTCCAAAAACTATGCTTTATGTATTGGAATTATTACATATGGATACTGTTGTGAGAAAATGTGTATTTGGTGATTGTATCGGCCTTATGTATAATTTGATTGTATCGAATGATTATGAATGTTTGTTTGGCTGAATTGTTGTGCGGCTTGGTGAAATGTAATCTTTGGAAGTTGATTCTTTAAAGATTTGAAATGAGTTTAATCCGTTGATGATTGGTTTGAATTGAGTCAATTATTTGGATGATGTGAAAGATAGAACACTTTTGAATTCAGCCTGGTTTACTTTAATTTAATTGACTTGGTTTCGGACAAATGATTTATTGCTGAATCGATTCTTTAAAGCTTTGGAAATGAGTTAAATCGATTGATATTGTGTTGATTTTGAAATAGTATCCTTGAGATACGCCACTGAGGCGATTGTTGGATTTAGCTTGATTTGAATTGATTTCTGATTTTGAGCTGTTGAAAAGGAATGAGAAACGGTTTAGTTGGGACCCGAACCGGGTGGCAAAATTCCAAGTTTTAGGGGAGGTGCTGCCGAAATTTCTACAAAATTCTACTCTTGTTTGTAAAGTTATTTAAAAAGGGTTGGATTTGAGAAATTGTATTAATTGATTTATTAAGAGAATATTTATGTTTTCAAGCTTAATTTATTTAATGAACTTTATGCGTTGAGTTCGGCTTATTTAGAAACGAACTATTTGTACAGTTTGAATCACTGAAGGAAAGAATGATGCTCTAATATTGATTTCAATATAAAAAGGAGCTTTTAGTGATTTTAAAGGAATTTAGACTTTTGATTGAGTAATCAAGTTTGAGGCATTTTGGAAGAGCTAGAAAAATGGGTTCCAAAAAGAAACTTGAAAGTGGTTTGATTCAAATGAACCGGTTCCGTTTCAAATGAGTTGGATTTTGGACCGGGTTGGAACTTGTGATTTTGTATGGTCGGTTTCATAATAAATTCAGTTTTATTTACTTGAACCGAGAATCTATGATTTTAATAGTTTCAATGAATTCTAAGGAATTGATATAGGTTGACCTTCCCTAAAGACTTGGGACTCTGCCGAGAAACTTTGTTATAAAATCCCATTGTGGAATGGGCGATTTTGATTGTTCCTAAATTGAATCTTTAACTTTTCATGGTTTTGGAAGTCTTGGAAAGAGGATGCCGAGAGCGGCTTTGTTTTAAAAAGGGAACTTACTTTGAGTAAAAGTGGCTTATGAGCCTGAGATGATTTAAGAAATGAGATCTTTAAAGCCAAGGCTGAAGAGAGTTGAAACTTGATTTCAAAGTGAATGAATTGAGAAAAGTGATTTATGGCTTAAATGCCGATGTATGAATTTGATGATGTTGAATGGTGGAAGTGCTATTTTGTTATGAGCCGGAATGGCTGTGTATGTGGTGGACGAAATTGTGTTCCCATTAATATAGTACTCTTTGTTATTGTATGGAATCATTATTATGGCTCTTTACTATGTGTGGACACAACTCCGTTCAACTAACCAGCAAGTGTACTGGGTCGTCCAAGTAATAAACCTTACGTGAGTAAGGGTCGATCCCACAGAGATTGTTGGCTTGAAGCAAGCTATGGTCACCTTGTAAATCTCAGTCAGGCGGATTTAAACATGATATTTTTATTAGATTAAAATAAACAATAAAAGGGATAGAGGTACTTATGTAGATTCATTGGCAGGAATTTCAGATAAGCGAATGGAGATGCTTTTCATTCCTCTGCACCTCTGCTTTCCTGCTATCTTCATCCAATCTGTCTTACTCCTTTCCATGGCTGGCTGTATGCAAGGGCATCACCGTTGTCAGTGGCTACATCCCCTCCTCTCAGTGAATCATATGCTCACGCACCCTGTCACGGCACGGCTATTCATCTGTCGGTTCTCGATCATGCTGGAATAGGATTCACCCTCCTTTTGCGTCTGTCACTAACGCCCAACAATCGCAAGTTTGAAGCTCGTCACAGTCATTCAATCATTGAATCCTACTCAGAATACCACAGACAAGGTTTAGACCTTCCAGATTCTCTTGAATGCCACCATCATTCTAGCTTACGCCACGAAGATTCTGGTTAGGAGATCTAAGAGATACTCATTCTAGCTTAATTCATGTAGAACAGAAGTGTTTGTCAGGCACGCGTTCATAAGGAAGAAGGATGATGAGCGTCACACATAATCATCACCTTCATCACGTTCTTGGGTGCGAATGGATATCTTAGAAGAGAAATAAGAAGAATTGAATAGAAAACAGAAGTACTTTGCATTAATCTTTGAGGAACAGCAGAGCTCCACACCTTAATCTATGGAGTGTAGAAACTCTACCATTGAAAATACATAAGTGAAAGGTCCAGGCATGGCCGTGTGGCCAGCCCCTCTGATCTAAGAACCAGGCGTCCAAAGATGCCTAATACAATAGTAAGAGGTCCTATTTATAATAAACTAGCTACTAGGGTTTACATGAGTAGTAATTGATGCATAAATCCACTTCCGGGGCCCACTTGGTGTGTGCTTGGGCTTGGGCTTGAGTGTTACACGTGCAGAGGCCATTTGTGGAGTTGAACGCCAGTTTCTGTGCCAGTTTGGGCGTTCAACTCTGGTTTTGGATCCTTTTCTGGCGCTGGACGCCAGATTTGGGCAGAAGGCTGGCGTTGAACGCCAGTTTACGTCGTCAATTCTTGGCCAAAGTATGGACTATTATATATTGCTGGAAAGCCCTGGATGTCTACTTTCCAACGCAATTGGAAGCGCGCCATTTCAAGTTCTGTAGCTCCGGAAAAGCCACTTTGAGTGCAGGGAGGTCAGAATCCAACAGCATCAGCAGTCCTTTTTCAACCTCTGAATCTGATTTCTGCTCAAGTCCCTCAATTTCAGCCAGAAAATACCTGAAATCACAGAAAAATACACAAACTCATAGTAAAGTCCAGAAATGTGAATTTAACACAAAATCTATTAAAAACATCCCTAAAAGTAACTAGATCCTACTAAAAACATACTAAAAACACTGCCAAAAAGCGTATGAATTATCCGCTCATCACAACACCAAACTTAAATTGTTGCTTGTCCCCAAGCAACTGAAAATCAAAATTAGGATAAAAAGAATAGAGCATACTATAAATTCCAAACTATCAATGAAACATAGCTCCAATCAAATGAGCGGGACTTATAGCTTTTTGCCTCTTGAATAGTTTTGGCATCTCACTTTATCCATTGAGGTTCAGAATGATTGGCATCTATAGGAACTCAGATTTCAGATAGTGTTATTGACTCTCCTAGTTCAGTATGATGATTCTTGAACACAGCTATTTTATGAGTCTTGGCCGTGGCCCTAAGCACTTTGTTTTCCAGTATTACCACCGGATACATAAATGCCACAGACACATAATTGGGTGAACCTTTTCAGATTGTGACTCAGCTTTGCTAAAGTCCCCAATTAGAGGTGTCCAGGGTTCTTAAGCACACTCTCTTTTTTTTTGCTTTGGACCTTGACTTTAACCGCTCAGTCTCAAGTTTTCACTTGACACCTACACGCCACAAGCACATGGTTAGGGACAGCTTGGTTTAGCCGCTTAGACCAGGATTTTATTCCTTTAGGCCCTCCTATCCACTGATGCTCAAAGCCTTGGGATCCTTTTTATTTCCCTTGCCTTTTGGTTTTAAGGGTTATTGGCTTTTTGCTCTTGCCTCTTTCTTTCTGTTTTTTTTCGCCTAATTTTTTTTTCTTTTTTTTTTCTGCAAGCTTTGTTCTTTGCTGCTTTTTCTTGCTTCAAGAATCATTTTTATGATTTTTCAGGTTATCAAATAACATGTCTCCTAGTCATCATTCTTTCAAGAGCCAACATATTTAACATTCTTAAACAACAACTTCAAAAGACATATGCACTGTTCAAGCATTCATTCAGAAAATAAGAAGCATTGTCACCACATCAATATAATTAAACTAAGTTCAAGGATAAATTCGAAACTCATGTACTTCTTGTTCTTTTGAATTAAAACATTTTTCATTTAAGAGAGGTGATGGATTCATAGGACATTCATATCTTTAAGACAAAGTTACTAACTACTAATGATCATGTAATGAAGACACAAACACAGATAAGCACATAACATAGAGAAAACGAAAAATACAAAAGAAATAAGAGCAAGGAATGAATCCACCTTAGTGATGATGGCATTTCAATGATGTTCTTGAGCTCTTCTATGTCTCTTCCTTGCCTTTGCTGCTCCTCCTTCATTGCTTTTAGCTCTTCTCTGATTTCATGAAGGATGATGGAGTGCTCTTGATGTTCCATCCTTAGTTGCTTCCAATAACTGTGTGGAAGAAAATGTATCCCCTGAGGTATCTCAGGGATCTCTTGATTTGCAGTCAAATGTTCTACCACTGAGCTATAGATCCTTTACATAATTGTTTTACCACACCAAACTTAGAATGTTGCTCGCCCTCGAGCAAAAGAAGAGGGAATAGATGAAGAAGAAGATGTGGAAATAAAAACTAGGATTATGAGGAGGTAAGGTGGGGATCCTGTGGGGTTCACAGATCCTGAGATGATCCTGTGATGTCCACAGATCCTGAGGTGTCAAGGATTTACATCCCTGCACCCATTAGGCATGTAAAATGCCCTTGCACTCAACTCTGGGCGTTCAGCGCCAGGTTGGTGCCCATTTTGGGCGTTCAACGCCTATTTGCTGCCATTTCTGGCGTTGAACGCCAGAACCATGCTTGTTCTGGGCGTTCAGCGCCAGGATGCTCCCATTCTGGGCGTTCAGCGCCAGAACTATGCTCTGTTCTGGCGTTTGAACGCCAGAAAGATGCTCATCCAGGGTGTGATTTTTCTTCTGCTGTTTTTGATTCCGTTTTCAATTTTTATATTTATTTTGTGACTCCTCATGATCATGAACCTATACATAACTAAGAAAAATATAGTTAGATAAATAAACATTGGGTTGCCTCCCAACAAGCGCTTCTTTAATGTCAATAGCTTGACAGTGGGCTCTCATGGAGCCTCACAGATTTGCAGAGCTTTGTTGAGACTTTCCAACACCAAACTTAGAGTTTGGATATGGGAGTTCAACACCAAACTTAGAGTTTAGTTGTGGCCTCCTAACACCAAACTTAGAGTTTGACTGTGGGGGCTCTGGTTGACTCTGCTTTGAGAGAAGCTTTTCATGCTTCCTCTCCATGGTTGCAGAGGGAGATCCTTGAGTTTTGAATACAAGGGAGTTCTCATTCCATTGAAGGACTATTTCACCTCTGTCAACATCAATCACAGCTCTTGCTGTGGCCAGGAAAGGTCTTCCTAGGATGATGGATTCATCCTCTTCCTTTCCAGTATCCAGGACTATGAAATCAGCAGGGATGTAAAGGCCCTCAACTTTTACCAATACATCTTCTACGTGTCCATAAGCCTGTCTTCTTGAGCTGTCTGCCATCTCTAATGAGATTTTAGCAGCTTGCACCTCATAGATTCCCAGTTTCTCCATTATAGAGAGGGGCATGAGGTTTATTCCTGAACCAAGGTCACACAGAGCCTTAAAGATCATGGTGCCTATGGTACAGGGTATTATGAACTTTCCAGGATCCTGTCTCTTCTGAGGCAATGTCAGTTGATCCAGATCACTTAGTTCATTTATTGAACAAGGGAGGTTCAACTTCCCAAGCATCAATGCCAAATAATTTGGCATTCAGCTTCATGATTGCACCAAGAAACTTGGCAGTTTGCTCTTCAGTAACATTCTCATTCTCTTCAGAAGAGGAATATTCATCAGAGCTCATGAAGGGCATAAGGAGGTTCAATGGAATCTCTATGGTCTCTAGATGAGCCTCAGAGTCCTTTGGTTCCCTAGAGGGAAGCTCCTTATTGATCACTGGACGTCCCTGGAGGTCTTCCTCCTTGGGATTCACGTCCTCTCCTCTCCTCTCAGGTTCGGCCATGGCGCTTATGTCAATGGCCTTGCACTCTCCTTTTGGATTCTCTTCTGTATTGCTTGGGAGAGTACTAGGAGGGATTTCAGTGATCCTTTTACTCAGCTGGCCCACTTGTGCTTCCAGATTTCTAATGGAAGATCTTGTTTCATTCATGAAACTTACAGTGGCCTTAGATAGATCAGAGACTAGATTTGCTAAATTAGAAGCATTTTGTTCAGAGTTCTCTGTCTGTTGCTGAGTTGATGATGGAAAAGGCTTGCTATTGCTAAACCTGTTTCTTCCACCATTATTAAAGCCTTGTTGGGGCTTTTGATCCTTCCATGAGAAATTTGGATGATTTCTCCATGTTGAGTTATAGGTGTTTCCATAAGGTTCACCTAAGTAATTTACCTCTGCTATTGCAGGGTTCTCAGGATCATAAGCTTCTTCTTCAGAAGATGCCTCTTGAGTACTGTTGGATGCAGCTTGCATTCCATGCAGACTCTGAGAAATCATATTGACTTGCTGAGTCAATATTTTATTCTGAGCCAATATGGCATTCAGAGTATCAACTTCAAGAACTCCCTTCTTCATAGGCGTCCCATTATTCACAGGATTCCTTTCAGAAGTGTACATGAACTGGTTATTAGCAACCATGTCAATGAGTTCTTGAGCTTCTGCAGGCGTTTTCTTTAGGTGAATGGATCCACCTGCAGAAGTGTCCAGTGACATCTTTGATAGCTCAGATAAACCATCATAGAATATATCCAGGATGGTCCATTCTGAAAGCATGTCAGAAGGACACTTTTTGGTCAACTGTTTGTATCTTTCCCAAGCTTCATAGAGGGATTCACCTTCTTTCTGTCTGAAGGTTTGAACATCCGCTCTAAGCTTGCTCAGCTTTTGAGGAGGAAAGTACTTGGCTAAGAAAGCCGTGACCAGCTTATCCCAAGAGTTCAGGCTATCTTTGGGTTGAGAATCCAACCATAATCTAGCTCTGTCTCTTACAGCAAAAGGGAAAAGCATGAGCCTGTAGACTTCAGGATCTATTCCATTAGTCTTTACAGTATCACATATCTGCAAGAATTCAGTTAAGAACTGAAAAGGATCTTCAGATGGAAGTCCATGAAACTTGCAGTTCTGCTGCATCAGAGAAACTAATTGAGGTTTCAGCTCAAAGTTGTTTGCTCCAATGGCAGGAATGGAGATGCTTCTTCCATGTAAATTGGAATTAGGTGCAGTAAAGTCACCAAGCATCCTCCTTTCATTATTATTATTTTCGGCTGCCATCTCCTCTGCCTGTTCGAAAATTTCTGAAAGGTTATCTCTGGATTGTTGTATTTTAGTTTCTCTTAATTTTCTCTTCAGAGTCCTTTCAGGTTCTGGATCTGCTTCCACAAGAATGTTCTTATCCTTGCTCCTGCTCATATGACAAGGAAGAATGGCCAGAAAAATGATAATAATAATAGAGATCCTTTATACCACAGTATAGGGATTCCTTTGTAAGTAGAAGAAGAGGGGGAGATAAAGGATGTGATGTAAAGGAAGAAACACAACTGTGAGGATTGGAATGTGAGATGAGATGTTAGGACATGAATGAATAAATAGAATGAGATGGGGGAGGAATAATTTTCGAAAATTATTTTGAAAAAGAGTTAGTGATTTTTGAAAATTGTTTTTTTTGAAAATTGTTAGTATTTTTTTTCGAAATTTTTTTTTTTTCGAAAATTAGAATTTAAAATTTAAAATAATAGTTAATTAAAAAGAAATTTTGAAAAAGGGGGGAGATATTTTCGAAAATTGAGAGAGAGAGAGTTAGTTAGGTAGTTTTGAAAAAGTTAAGAAACAAACAAAAAGTTAGTTAGTTAGTTGAAACAAATTTTTGAAAAGATAAGAAGTTGGGAAGTTAGAAAAGATATTTTGGAAAGATATTTTTGAAAAAGATAAGATAAGAAGATATTTTTGAAAAGATATGATTGAAATTAGTTTTGAAAAAGATTTGATTTTTAAAATCACAATTAATGACTTGATTCATAAGAAATCACAAGATATGATTCTAGAACCTAAAGTTTGAATCTTTCTTAACAAGCAAGTAACAAACTTCAAATTTTTGAACCAAAACATTAATTGTTTAAGTTATTTTCGAAAATTATGATTTAAAATGAGAAAAAGATTTTTGAAAAAGATTTTTGGAATTTTCGAAAATAACTAAGAATTTTGAAAAAGATTTGATTTTTGAAAAAGATTTTGAAAAAGATAAGATTTTCAAATTTGAAAATTTGATTTGACTCATAAGAAACAACTTGATTTTAAAAATTTTTGAAAAAGTCAACTCAATTTTCGAATTTGATGAGAGAAAAAGGGAAAGATATTTTTTTTTATTTTTGAAATTTTTATGAAAAACATGAAAATTATGCAATGCATGAAATTTTTAGATCAAAACAATGAATGCATGCATGAATGATATGAATGTCAAGATGAACACCAAGAACACTATGAATGTCAAGATGAACATCAAGAACATAATTTTGAAAAATTTTTAATGCAAAGAAAACATGCAAGACACCAAACTTAGAATTCTTTAATGCTTACGCACTAAGAATTCAAGAATGCATATGATAAACATGAAAAGACACAAAACAAAAAATCATCAAGATCAAACAAGAAGACTTACCAAGAACAACTTGAAGATCATGAAGAACACTATGAATGCATGATATTTTCGAAAAATGCTAGATGCATATGCAAGTGACACCAAACTTATGATATGACTCAAGACTCAAACAAGAAACAGAAAATTATTTTTGATTTTTATGTTTTTCTAAATTTTTTGGATTTTTATTTTATATTTTTCGAAAATTAAAAGGAAAAATAAGGATTCCAAAATTTTTAATATGAATTCCAGGAATCTTATGCTCTAAAGCTCCAATCAAAGGGTCAGGCATGGCTTAATAGCCAGCCAAGCTTTAGTATGTAACTCAGACATGACACGCCTGACATTCCTTACATTCAACAGCCAATTGGCTAAGAAAGATAAAGAAGCTCTTCTCTTGGGTATAAGGATTAAGGATGATGAGCGTCACACATAATCATCACCTTCATCACGTTCTTGGGTGCGAATGGATATCTTAGAAGAGAAATAAGAAGAATTGAATAGAAAACAGAAGTACTTTGCATTAATCTTTGAGGAACAGCAGAGCTCCACACCTTAATCTATGGAGTGTAGAAACTCTACCGTTGAAAATACATAAGTGAAAGGTCCAGGCATGGCCGTGTGGCCAGCCCCTCTGATCTAAGAACCAGGCGTCCAAAGATGCCTAATACAATAGTAAGAGGTCCTATTTATAATAAACTAGCTACTAGGGTTTACATGAGTAGTAATTGATGCATAAATCCACTTTCGGGGCCCACTTGGTGTGTGCTTGGGCTTGGGCTTGAGTGTTACACGTGCAGAGGCCATTTGTGGAGTTGAACGCCAGTTTCTGTGCCAGTTTGGGCGTTCAACTCTGGTTTTGGATCCTTTTCTGGCGCTGGACGCCAGATTTGGGCAGAAGGCTGGCGTTGAACGCCAGTTTACGTCATCAATTCTTGGCCAAAGTATGGACTATTATATATTGCTGGAAAGCCCTGGATGTCTACTTTCCAACGCAATTGGAAGCGCGCCATTTCGAGTTCTGTAGCTCCAGAAAATCCACTTTGAGTGCAGGGAGGTCAGAATCCAACAGCATCAGCAGTCCTTTTTCAACCTCTGAATCTGATTTCTGCTCAAGTCCCTCAATTTCAGCCAGAAAATACCTGAAATCACAGAAAAACACACAAACTCATAGTAAAGTCCAGAAATGTGAATTTAACACAAAATCTATTAAAAACATCCCTAAAAGTAACTAGATCCTACTAAAAACATACTAAAAATACTGCCAAAAAGCGTATGAATTATCCGCTCATCAGTATGCTATTGAACTATGCCTGAATGCCGAATGAGTTGTGGGCCGTATGGCTGATTATGAATTATGAATTTAAGCCGAAGGGCTGTATTTATTGATAAATTGGCTAGTTCTGGATTGAACCGTGAGCCGGATGGCTGAGATGGATGGTGATCCATGGTTGAGTACAAATGCATGTATGCAATTTAATGAATTGTGAATTTAAGCCGGATGGCTGAGATGAATGTTGTATGCGAGTATGCTTGTGTTTTCTCTCTGGTTGTAAGGGTGACAGGGCACCGATACCCTCTAATGGCGACAGGGCGCAGATACCCTCTAATGGCGACAGGGCGCAGATACCCTCTAATGGCGACAGGGCGCAGATACCCTCTAATAATAATAATGCGCAACAGAGAGACTGTGTTTGGGTTAGCTACCGGACACGTCGGGTTGGCTTGGTAACCGACAGATGATATCATCAGCCACTAGGGACAAGCATGCATCATATGCATTTGTGTGACATTGGTTGGGTGTGCATATTATACTTGGTTTGCCTATGTGATTAATTGCTAACTGTTCTACTTGTAATAACTATTTGTTTGTGCTTGAACTTCCTATCTGTGTTTGCATCTGGGACTCTGTTGGATTGTGGTGATTTGGTTGATGGTTGGATTGTGTGGGCCTAGGGCCGTGGTTGGATTGAGATGGACTGATGGTTGATTTCGGTTTTGTGTTTCTGATTTGGAAAAATATGAAAGGCTATTTTGGTTCAGTATAGATAAACCTTTTTGAAAGGCTTTTGGTGTTTTTGAGAATTGAACGGTTCCTCCTTCAGAAAAGATTTCTGACTTTACCTTATTGAAAACTGTTGTTTTTGAAAAGAGGCATAAGACAGTTATTAATCACTGGTGCGGTTATCTTCATGTATCCTATTACAGTAATTCCCAAAAACCCTCTACTGAGAACCCTTTTGAGGATGATGTTCTCACCCCCCTACATTTTTTTCCTTTCAGGATATGGGCGTAGAAGTTACGAAGAGCTTATTTAATTGTTGTTGTGATGCTCTGTATTGTTTTAGTTATGGCTTACTGCACCCTCGCCTTCATTTGATATAATCTGTAAGAGGGATAGGAATTGTATTGGATTATGTTTGTAATATTATTTATATATATTTATGTATATATATGGATGTACTATTTATGAGTTGTTGTAAGTTGAATGGTATTTATGGATGTACGTTATCGAACGAAAGTATCTTTGGGAGCGGTATTGCGGTTTAAAGTTTTAAACAGGCTCATATTTTAGTATTAAATAATATAAGTGTCGTCGTAATGTCCGAGCTATCAGAGTCGCGCAGCCGGAAGTGTGAGCTTTGGTAGTTAGGGTGTTACATATTGATTTTAAGAATTCGGTGTCATTACAGTTAACATTAGTTAAAATCATTAATTTTTAATCTATTAATTTTGATAACTTAATTATTTCTTCTCTTAAATCTTCTAATTTACTTTTTTCCATTAGGTGACGCTTTTGTGAAGAGTTAAGGTTTTAAGTGAAAAGTATGGTTTTAGAATGTGTGGTTTAAATTTTGCCACCTAAACACATCTTTAAATTTTGCTCTTTACCTTATATTTCACCATATATAAATACTTGCACTTTGTCATTTATCAAAGTTCTTAATTATGCACAGTAAAAAAAAGGTGTCAGGTTAGTTTCTTCTTCTCACGATTATCACTAACACAAGCATTAATATATTGAATTTTTTACTTTCTCTTCTATCCTGCTATTTCTTTTATGGAGGCCACTCACATAAACACGTCTAAAACGTCTTTTTTTAAAGATGTCTTTATGTTGTGTTTTAATTGGTTTTGGTATAATTTATTCGGTGTTCCTCATCACATATTATTAAATTCCTCAAAAGATTTTCTTTCCAAAAACAACAAAAAACATTTAATTTGGACTAAAACAAAAAAGGTAATAGATTAACTATTAGATTTTTTTTAAAGATTATTTACATAAAAAAATATATCACATTCGTCAAAATATATATATATAAAAGCTCTTAAAAATTTTTATAAATAAAAAAATAATTAATTTTTATTCGTATAATATATAAAATAATTACTATATTATTATTATATTATAAATTAAAATTTACTAATTTAAATTTTGTTTTTATTTTTAATATAAGCATTAGAAATAAATAATTTTTTTATAACAATATATATTGTAATAAAATATATATAATATTAATTAGTTTTTAAAAAATTCTGAAAAGATGGTTTTTTCTAATAAAGTGTTATTAAAAAATTAACATTATAAAAACTAATTTCAACCAATATGATATAATATGATATAATAGGTTATTAAATATATTTAATACAAAACACATTGAATATAAATTTTTATTGAGTTTAAATTTTAAATAATTTTTAATTAAATTTTGAATATTTTTATTTTAAAGAGTTATAATATTTTAACATCATTTTTTTCGTATCTTTTTAATTGAGTCTTTGATTTTTTAAATTATAAACCTTATTTATAATTAAGAGTAATGTTTTAACACCACCAATTAGTCACACATATAAAAATACAAGAACAATTCTATTGTCATAATTATAATCTAACTTTATAAGCAATACAATACAATGAAACTATATATAAGTAATATAACTAAATTTTACCTACATCTATAGTCACATTTCATAAATAATATAATTAAATTATATTTATGTTTATAATTAAAATATGAATAAAAATACAAAAAAGTATCAGGATGGTTAATTTTTTTATTCATAATTTTTTATTATTTTTGTTGTGAAAAATTTAATTATTTTAATAATTAATTATTTTTAAAAAAAAGATAATTGAATAACACAAAAAAGTCTTATTAAGAGTAATTTATTTATATATGATTAAAAAATAATTGAATAATTATATACGGTAAAAAATTAATATTATTAAAAAATAAAAATAAAATTTATTTTAAAATAAAAAATAAATTTTATTTAAAAATAAAATTAAAAATCATGGTTTTTTTTTCTTTTTTCCAAAATTTATCTACGAGTAATTCTATAAATATTTTATGATGAATAAAAATATTAAACTCATACTAAAATTTATTCTAATAAAATTTATTTTTATTCTACTAAACATTAAATAAATTATTGAAAAGAATTTTGTTTCCTCCATTAGAGAAGAATGATAAACTTCCATACTTCTATTATGTTATGGCAATAATTTGGCCTGTTATTTTTTAATGTACATAATAATAATAATAATAATAATAATAATAATAATAATAATAATAATAATAATAATAATAATAAACAAGTATATCACAGTAAAAAAGAAAGCACGTCACCAAATAATTTATCATCCGAATTAAATATGAATCAAATTGATAATATGAGAGCTAACACTACAAAAATCGACAACAAAGTTAGAGACTTACAAAACCTTTCTTAAGATCATAGAAAAAAAAACGTTTATATTTGTGTGATATACAAAGCAATTATCATATTATTATTATTATTATTATTATTATTATTATTATTATATTATATTATATATATATATATATATGAGCAAAAAAAGTCCAACTGTATGTTTTAAAGTAAAATTTTTTTTAATATTTGATTAAATGTTCTTGTATTTAGTACTTTTTTTTTGCACTTCCTCTTAGTTAAAAATATAATCATTATAATTTTTTAGTTATTATTGCTAGGGGTATTTACAGATGGGATATGGCTGAAATTTCTATCCAATCCGCACTAAACTCATTAGATCAAATTCGATATTCGCACTTTTTATGTTTGGATCAGATATCAAATATATCTATAAAATAAAAAATATAAAAAAATTTTATTTTTATAAAAAAAAGTCAATAATTTTTTTTGTTTACTTTTTTAAACATATTTACTTCTATCTGATTAGAGTGTGGATCCGATTCGATCCAATCCGATCATCTTACAGATCAGATCATATTCTCAAATTACAGATCAGATACGGATAAATACTGTGGATTTATATGGATATGATCTAATCTATGAACACCCCTAACTATTACTATAGGTTCATTGTTGCAAAAGAATGTTTCTTTTATTATAAACTATTATTAGATTTTAATTACCATTAAAACAACTGAATGGTCAACTTAATTACCATTATTATATCCATAGTTGTAAAAACCGAACTGGATCGGTTGGTTCGACCAGAAAACTAGTGAATCGGACTAGAACTGGATTATAGTCCAGTTCGGTTTACTCTTTGGACCGTTTAAGGAATAAAATCGGTGTGAACTGGTAAGAACCGGTGCAAACCGGTCTAACCAAACTGGTCTGCTTGAAAAATTTTTTAAAATGTCTCCACAAGGTCTCGAACCAAGAACCTTGGAGCAAAAGTAACCTCTACTTGCCACTTAGCCATTGCACTTCTAAGTACTATATTTGACAAATACTAATTATATAGTATACATAAATATCTAATTTAATTTAATTTTTGTTTTTTCTATTTTTAAAATTAATTATATTTTAATTATATACCATTATTAATATAAATATAAATTTCACTAAAAATTTATTAATTTACTTGATCTATTTTATTGCTAGTATATATTGTGATTAAGGTTATTTGTTTTGATGTTAGTGTTAAAATCTACTGATATTATAGTTAGATGATAGGCTTTGTGAATTAATTATTTTTTTATTGTGTCAAAATAAGATACTATTGTAGTATTAAAATTTTATGATTTTTTTTATATTAGTTATTTTTAGAAGTTGAGACTTGATTCTTCATAAAATGTTAGTGAAGATATGCATTTCAAATTTTAATTTTAAGTTTTTAACTATTTTATATTTTATATTTACGTGAGACCAGTTTTATCGGTTCAACCAGTGATTTATCAGTTGAACTAATAAACCAGTGAACCAGTAGCTTGATCGGTTCGATCACTGGTTCAGTTCTAACAATTATATTTCAATCTAATTTCAAAAATTTCGATTTACTCAATTTAATAGTTATGACTCACAATTGGTTCCTAATCAAGCAACAACAAATTATGTCTCCCAATTGGTTCCTAATCAGTTCTAACAATTATGTCTCCCAACTTAATAGTTATGACTCACATTGGTTCCTAATATTATTTTTGTCACTGTCTCACAAAATCGTTAACGACATGCTGAAATGGACTAACGACTGCTACATTATACATTCTAGCGACTATTTGATGTGACAATTAAAATTTTTTTACCTTATTTTTTATTTTCAACTAAACACTTAAAACCCTAATATGAGTTACGGATACCTAAGTTAAAAAATCAAACTAAGTAAATTGAAACTTTAAAAATCAGATTAAAGCTCGAATATAACTTCAAAACAAAACTTTAACTTATGTAGTGATTAATTTAAATGAAAATCAAATAAATCAAAATTCAACATAATTTTTATCAATGTTTTTAAATTCGAAATTTCTATATCAAAATTAACTAGAATTTTTCTTTAAATTAAAAATTTAATGAAATAGTGACTTTAATTATCTTAACCAATGTCCTAATTAATTGCTTTTATGTCTTAAAAAAACCGTATATGAGAAGAAAATAATTAATTTGTCTACTTTAATAAATAGTTATTTTACTAAAATGAGAAACTATTTTTTTAAAATTTTTAAGAACTAATTAATATTATATATATTTTGTTACACTACATTTAATTATAAAAATTTTATTTATTTCTAATACTTATATTAAAAATAAAAAAAATTAAATTAGTGAATCTTAATCTATAATATAATAATAATAATATAGTAATTATTTTATATATTGTACGAATATAAATTAATTATTTTTTTTATTTATAAAAATTTTTAAACGCTTGAGCTTGTTTTATATATATATATATATATATATATATATATATATATATATATATATATATATATATATATATATTTATTGACGAATGTGATATATTTTTTTATGTAAATAATCTTTAAAAAAAATCTAATAGTTAATCTATTACCTTTTTTGTTTTAGTCCAAATTAAATGTTTTTTATTGTTTTCGGAAAGAAAATCTTTTGAGGAATTTAATAATATGTGATGAGGAACACCGAATAAATTCTACCAAAACCAATTAAAACACAACATAAAGACATCTTTAAAAAAAGACGTTTTAGGCGTGTTTATCTGAGTGGCCTCCTTCTTTTATATCAGTGTTCTAATAAAAAAGTATCTATACAATTAATTATGTTATTTAAATAATTAATGTCGATATAAATGCTTAAAAATTTTCATCATGAGTACAAAAGTTGGTAAAGTTTATTAATGTTTTAGGTAATTAAGTTATCTCATTGTTACATGCGCGGGAGTATTTATTTACTTTTATTAGACACAAATTATATATCTTATTGATTTTTTCTCCCAATTAAGATTTAATTACATCCAAATGTCTTTAATTTCATACTATGCATATAATTTTCTTGGGAACTATAATTGCTTTTAAACATATTTGACATTTCGGTCGATGATTAATTTTAAATACTCGTTTTTTATTTAATAAGCAACCGGGTGAAATTATTCAAGTAGTTTGAGTTTGAATGAGTAAAATAATATTTACTATAAATATACATTTTTTTCTTTTATTTATGCGCACAATCCAAATTAAGATTAATCTGTGCCATTAATTTTATGATTTACCCAACTAACGGATGTTTTGATATTCTATTAGGAAAGGGAGATTTATTAAGAACATCTAGAGCATCTACGAAAGTATGTTTTCAATTTTTTAACAGAGGAGTGCTAGGTATTTAAAGAATAATTATAACATAGAAATATTATGTAAAAATTTTTATTTTTTTTGATAAGTAAATGATATATATCTCTTTATTACTTACTTTTTTTATCATCTACTATTTTATTGCATGTTTAAAGTCATTAATATTCTTTCCAAAATTAATTTCAATTTCTCCCAAATCAAATACCTAACATCTCTCAATCACATTATTATCCATTAAAATGTAATAATTATTTTCTTTATCACTTATTTTCTTTATCACCTACCATTTTGCTGCATGTTTAAAGTTATTAATATTCTTTTCAAAATCAATTTCAATTTCTCCCAAATCAAATCCCTAACATCTCTCAATCACATTATTATCCATTAAAATGTAATAATTCTCTACAAAAATTATAGAAGTTAAATTAAAAATTTTTAACAACTTCTACTATATAATTTATATTTTACATATAGACTATTAAAAAATAAAATATAAAATATAAACAAAATTAAAAATAAATTTTTAAAAATAATTATGTACTCGTCATATTAAAATCAATAAATAAGCATACATACGAATATTAAATAAAAATATTAAAATAATTAAAAGGTTTAATTACTCTGTTGGTCCTTATAGTTTCACCAAATTTTTAATTAGGTCCTTATACTTTTTTTCCTTTCAATTGGGTCCCTATACTACTTTTAATTTTGTAATCACGTCCTTTTCATGTTAAAAATGATAAAATTAACATAATATTTTTACCAAAATACATGCGATCAAAGATTTAATTAAATTTTTAATTATAAATACCTTGAATTTGCGAAGAAATATTCAGTTAACTCTAATAATTTTTATACTAGAAAGGACTTAATTACAAAATTAAAGCAGTGTAAGGACCCAATTGAAAGAAAAAAAAATATAGGGACCTAATTAAAAATTTGGTGAAACTACAGGGACCAACAGAGTAATTAAACCTAATTAAAATCATGACCTATTAGTACACATATGAGATAATTTGAAGAATACAATAAGACGTATAGTTTAAAATTTGATAATATTGATTATAAATATTTATTAATTATAGACATCATATGTATGAAATTATGAAAATTATGAGTACAAAATTATGGATGTTATTAATATGAAATTATGGATGTTATGTGTATGAATTTATGGATGTTATGAGTAAATTTATCAATTGAATAAATTAATTTAAGAATTTGATGTTTTTTAAATTCAATTATGATAAAATTTAAAAACATCTGTGTTATTTTTATAGTTACTTAAGCAATAACTAAAAAATGATGTGTATGGATGTAATATCTAATAAACATAAATTTAATTTTTAGATGTTAGTTGTATGTAATTATGAATGTTATATATATAAACGTATGAATATTATGTGTATGAACTTATTTAGTACAATATAATTATAAATGCACATAAAAACACACAAAAAAATTAATCAATTTATTACCATACCTCATCAAAACTAGTGGAGTTTTTCATATTCTCGAAAATTGATTGACTAACAACAACCTCGTCGAGTGAGTCCATCTGTTGTATGTTCAAATTTTTCAGCACTTTCTACCATAGGTACCGTATTAAGGTAGAATTCAAATGACATACTATTTGTAATGACAAAGATGATTTCTTGTAAAATTCCTTAACTTATTCTAATTGTGCTTGCAATGGTATTAGAGTTGTGAATTTTGAATGAAAATAATTGAATTAACGAAAATAAAATCATATTAGGGTAGCTTTCAGAATGTGTATCTCTCCATTGAATGATGATAAACGACTTAACAAAAACAGAAAATTAATTACAATAATAATAATAATAATAATAATAATAATAATAATAATAATAATAATAAAACAAAAAAGCGTTTATGATAATAATTAATTACAATTATTAAATTTATGTGATATTATCGTATCCCCATTAGGAATGAGTAGAGTAAGAAGCAATTACAATGATAAATCATAACGGTTATTAATTATTATTATTAATTTTTATTATATTTTTAAATATAAAAATTAAATCATAAAAAAAATATTAAGTATTGATTACAAAAATTCTTAATAGTAAAAAATATAATATTATAATTAATATCATTAATAAATGGAGTTGATAAGAATATGATAAATGAAATGATAAGAGAATGGGCTAAAAAATAAAACTGTTATTAAATAATGTAAATAAAATATATTATAAAAAATTTTGGCTAATTATGGCTGAAACTTTTTGGTTATGAAATTTTTTCCTTTTCAATAATAAAAATATTTAATAGAGTTACTATTAACGAATTTTTTATGTTATTTGTTTGAAGCATTAAAATTTACGAAGTTTATAACCGTTTAAGTAATTGATGGTTAATTAAAATATCTAATTATTAGATATTAATAAGAACAAGATCGAACTCAATAAGAAAATAGATTTTCGATTCAATGTCGTGTAGTTGAATTACTACGCAGTTTGGATTTAAAATTTTTAATTAATTTCAAATGGTTAGTTCTTTGGTAGTGGTGACTATTCCTATGGATTTGACAAAAATTTTTGTAGTTGTATTTCTCAAAATTAAATTATATGTTTCAGCGTATGAACATCTGTCTTTTTTAAAGGAGTGAAAATACACATAATTGGAGATGCAAAGTAAAGATATCAATAAATTTATATAGACTGCTCATCTATTGTTATCAAACACGGTAAGTCATCATTCACAACACATTATATATTGTTTGTTATCTTAATTTATACCTTTAACAAATTTAACTACTGTCATAGTTGTTTCTAATAAGCTCATAAAACCATCAACAATACAATTCACAATAATAACACAAAATTTCAATAATTCAACAAACGCATAAATTTAGCAATTTAACAATTCATAAACTAATTCAAAATTTATTTAAAAACAATCCAAAATCAATTCAACTATTTCAGCAATGCAAAATTAATTCAAAACTTCAATTCAACTTTGTCATATATTTATTTTTAATCAGCTCATCAACCAATAATTAATAAAATTGAGAAGACAAGTCTGTGTCATAACCTCTAACTATATAACAAATAAACAATTATTAATACTAACAATCATGAACCATGATTTAAATAAACTATTAACATTTAATAGTAGAGTAAATTATAAATTATAATATGAATAGTATATTCCAGAAAGAACAAGTATTGTTGAAGAAGCAAGTATCTTTTTTCATCTACCTAAATAGCAAAGTCAATTTTATCTATTTACCCTTTTTTCTTTTTCCTTTTTTTCCTCTGTGGGTGCATTTCACTCACTAGACAACTTTTTTTTTTGTCTCTCAGTGATTTAGAACTTCTTCTTTACATATTGTTTGGTTTAAATGATTTTGAAAGTAAGGAAAATGAAAGAAAAAAAAATGGGTAGAAAAGCTCATTTTTCATTGTTTGGAACAAAAAACAAAATAAGTAGAAAATAAAAAAGTTAGCATGGGATCCATATAACTTTTTTCCTCTCAATGCTGGGAAAAAAGCTGAAGAGAGAAGGCCAAAAAATGTTAATTTCATATTTACCCTTCTAACAACAAAAAGCAAAATTCTTAACTCACTATGTGGAATTAATATATGTAAGGGTAAATAAAGTAATTTTCTCTTCATCCAAACAATATACAAAGAAATTCACTCAAACATCCAAACATAGTGTTAATAAATTTTAATTAGGGACCTCTTTGATTCTAATATCTTTCCCTATCACCTAAACTTAGAAGTCATTTTCTTTGCATCGTTCTAATCTTACTTTAACATTATAAAATACTAAAATCCAAATCTATAATAGGCTAAAGGTAAAAGCAACAGAATTAGGGGCTCAAAGAGTGTAAACATGATGCCTGCTGCAACTAATTAGAAGCTCGAATTAGGGGGCTCAAGGTCTTGAAAACAGCAACGCCGACGTAGGCACCCAACAGCGATAGCCAGTTCCAACGGAGAACGACGACAAGAAACGGAGCAGTGACACAGTCATGCACAGCAAAGATGAAGGCACGAACAACGAAGAACGTCAAAGACTGAGAGACGGAGATGCGAACCAGAGCGGAAGTAGCAGTAGAAGTAGGGAATGACAATAGTGCGCAGTGAACGGTAGTGTGCGGATGATGGCATTGCGCTGTGGATAGCAGAGGCGTAGAGCACTGGAGCAGTGAGAGAGGGAAACGACGCAAAGAGTGAGAGGTGATGCTGACAGTGAGACATGACGAGTCGGCGGCTGCTAAGGAGGTGACAGGGCTGAACTTAGACGGACAACGACGCTCCCGGACTGGACTGAGATGGATGTTGGAGCAGTGTAGGATGATTACAAGTGACGACGCTACGACCTACAACCTGTGAAATCGAAGACGACGCTGCAATATCAATGATGGCGCTGTACAGAGGAAAGGGAGGGGAGTTCTAGGGACTGGGCTCGTGTGATTGATGGTAGGTGTGCGGCACTGGGGAGTGAATTTGCTTAGGGTTTGAATTTCTCTGAGAAGAGGAGAGGGAGTCTGAGCTGGGAGTGACAGCATAGAGAGTTAGGGTTATTCTGAAACTAATATTCATATAATAAAACTAATTTAAAATAGTGTAATATCCAATTAATATGTTTTATTCAGAAAAATAAATTTAAAATTTTAATTATTTAAAATAAATTTTTTAACTTCTATTATTTTATAATTACTTACATTTTAATTTTGGTTATGTACAATGACTAATTATTAAAAAATTTTACTAAAAGTCCTAACTAAATAATGTCAATTTAAAAGAAATTTAATTTAATTTATTTTAATATTTAAAAAATAAAATTCTAAATAATTTATAAAAAAAAAAGACAAAATCCATGGGAGAAGAAAATTAAATAAAATGTGATATATAAGAAAGTGAAGTTAATGTGTAATGTATGTATTCAGTATAAAAAAAGTAGCGAGGGATTTCATCAGTGAAGAACTTTTAACAATAATAATATATTAAGTAATATAATGTTAAAAATAAGAATATTTATTAGATAACTATTTTAAATATTAATATAGTTTAGATACTTTTATAATTATATTTCTGATGATTAGAAACAAATATTATATAATTAGATTTTTAGATTATTACTATGAATAATAATCATATAATTTAGATATCTTTTCCAATTATTTTATCAAATATTGAAAATCAATATTATTTTTGGAAAAGTATTAGGTGCATTTATAATTGGTATGTATTACTATAAAATGTTTTAACTTTATATTAGATATGGATAAAAGCTGGATTTTAGAGTCACGAGGTAGTACAGAATATAAGGTAGGATTGAACAATTTCTTAGACTTTGCATTTGCTAATGCATCGTGAGATGGAATGATAAAATGTCCATGTCTAAAGTGTGGGTTCCAACTTATGCAAATAAGACAAGATGTGTATGACCACCTGTTAATGAAATCCTTTCTCCTCCGGTACATTGTCTGGATTCGTCATGTTGAGAAACCTTGTGATGAGGGCACAAGGTTCAAGTGCGTAATTAATAATCCAATATCCCAACCAAATACAACAATGCAAATGGTCAATGAGGCATTCGATTTTCCAATGCAAGAGGGGGGTGATGACACCACAATGGATGAACATGTTGACAATAATGAACAAGAATTTCTAAATTTATACGATGGGCCAAGTTGTGCGACGAGGGATTTTAATGATTTACTAGCAGTGGAGAACAACAATTATATCCCGGATGCTCAAAATACTCAAAGATATCATTCCTAGTGAAGCTTTACCATATAAAGTGTATGTGTGGTGTTAGTGACAAGGCCATGTCAATGATCCTAGATTTGTTATGATATGCATTTGACCACGCTAAACTTCCGAGGACATTCTATGAGGTCAAAAAGACGATTAGGAAACTGGGAATTGAATACAAGAAAATAGATGCATGTCCAAATGATTGCATGTTATACTGGAGTGATGATGAAGACTTGACCAAGTGCAAACTATGCGAGACTTTAAGATGGAAGCAAAAGACGCGGAAGGGTTCTATTCTCAAGCTAAAAACTCATGTCAAGAGAAATGGGAAACCAATACCAGCAAAGACTCTTTAGTACTTTCCTCTTATTCTGCGATTGCAATGGTTATTCATGTGCAGCAAAACATCTAAAGACATGTTATGGCATAAAGAGGGTCACAACAACGATGTTTTCTTGAGGATTCCAAGGGACACTGAAGCATGAAAAAAGTTTAATGCAAATAATACTTTTTTTCATCAGATCCACGTAGTGTTCGCCAAGCCTTAACTAGCAATGGATTTAATCTTTTTGAGAACATGAGCACAAAGTATTCCATTTGGTCGGTGATTCTTATCTCGTATAACTTTCTTTCATGGCTTTGTATGAATCATACCACTTTTATTTTATCTATGATTATTCCTGGGCTTAAAATGCCAGGTAATGACATAGATATTTACCTGCAACCCTTGGTTGATGAGTTGAAGCAATGATAGGATGGCGTAGAAACATACGATGCTAATAAGAAATGCATTTTCAAGATGTTTGCGATATTGATATGGACTATTAGTGATTTTCTAGGATTGGGAAACTTATCTTGGTAGAATACGCATAGCGGGTTAGCATGTCCTACCTGTAATTTGGATACTAAGGAACAGTGACTCACGTTTAGTCAAAAATGGTGTTTATGGGTCATCATCAGTTTCTAAGTCAGGGACATAAATTTTGACTAGACTAGTTAAGATTTGACAGCCAAGTAGAGAACAAGGATCCCCAAAGATGTTGTCTAAAATAGATATCTTAAGGCAACAATCAAATGCTCACGTGTCATTCGGAAAGATGAAAAACGTGATGTGACAAAAAAGACGCAATGGTGAGGATGCCAACTAGGGTGACTCAAATTGGAAGAAGATGAGTGTTTTCTTTGACCTCCCATATTGGAAAGATAATATGCTGCGTCATATCCTTGATGTAATGCACATAAAGAAAAATATCTGCAATAACATAGTGTTCACTGTATTAAATGATAGTGGGAAGTTAAAGGAGAACGTGAAAGCTCGAAAGAATTTACAATGCATGGGCATAAAGCCAGAGCTGTGGCCACGCAATGGTGGAAAATATCTTTCTGCAATATTTACCATGTCAAATTCACAGAAGGATATATTTTTGAAGACTCTTCAAAAAGTTATCTTTCCAGATGGTTATAGCAATATTACGTGTTGTGTTGACTTACAACAGTGTAAGTTGAATGGGTTGAAAAGTCATGATTGTCACATTTGATGGAACATTTACTTCCAATTCTGGTAAAAAATGCACTGCCTGCCCTAGTGGCAACCGTAATTGCCGATCTTTCATCATTTTTTCGAACACTCTGTGGAAAAGCCATTAACCCTTTACAGCTTGATGAACTCCAATAGCATGTTGTTCATACCCAATGTCGTATGGAAACAATTTTTCTTCGATCGTTCTTCACAATCATGGTACATCTCATCGTGCATCTTGTTAAAAAAGTAAAACTTGGTGGGCCAGTACATTATCGGTGGATGTATCCAATAGAGAGGTTAGTTCCTATATAACCCCATTTATGACAGTTGGTTCGATCAAATTTTTATACTAAGCGTATCATTTTTATTTTATTTTAAAGGTATCTGAGTCGTTTGAAACAATACGTGCGCAACATGGTGTGAGCAGAAGGCTCAATTGCGGAGGGCTACTTATCGGAGGAAATTCTAACTTTTTGCTCTAGATATCTGGATAATATTGAGACTAGTATGAATTGACCGGTGGGAGTTGATGATCAACCTAGTGGAGTGAATCCTAATGCAGGGGAAACTCTATTCCCAACAGTTGGAAAGGCGTTAGGGGCTACAACACATTTTAAGCTAAGTCCAATCGAACAACATCAAGCACATCGTCATGTGCTAGTCAACTGCGAGGTTGTTTCTGAATTTATTAAGTAAGTAATCTTATGCTATATTTAAAAACTTGGATACAAAACTTCTCATCCATTCACTATTTCTGAGTAATGTTCTTATGTTCATGTAGTTCATTTAAAGAAAAAAAATGGAGAAGGCTACGAGATCAAACAAGGTCACAATCTAAAATAGACAACATTGTGCACAAGGAATTTGCTCAGTGGTTCAAGTAAGAGGTTAGCATAGAGTATACGTTATGCCATTTACCTTGTTAGCATGAAATCTGTATTTAATATACTACCTTTAATTATATTAAGAATGGTTGCTATATGGTAACAGGTTCTAATGGGAAGCACTCAGTATTCAAATAAAATTAAATGGGTTGCATGTGAACCCAACTTCAAGCAAGATGTTTTGGAGTGTACAATGTCAACGGGTATAAGTTTAGAACTATGACAAAGAAAGAAGGGATGAAAACCTAAAATAGTGGAGTATTTGTCTCGTTTAACACATGAAGTTATGCAAGAATGCGTGGCAATAAAGTGGTTATTAGTAATCTTTCATATTACGGCAAAGTAGTTGACATAATTGAATTAAATTACAACCATCAGTTCACAGTCGTGTTGTTCAAGTGTGTTTGGGCAAATACAACTACCAGTAGAAGCTGAAGTTGGTTTTTCTCCACAGTCAGGGTTGAACATGTCAATGGAGGTGACATTGGAGTTTTACAATTGGCAAGGGATGATGATATAGAAGACTCCACAGAGAATGCTTCTGAAAATATCGATGAGATTGCATAATGGAAATAGGAAAAAAGTCAGCACAATTTAAAAAGGGTCTTTGTGTAATTAACGAGTTTTTTAATCATAACGGTGTATGTAGTTTGCTAGTTATATCACGATTGGTATTTTCTTAATTCGATTAAGTCTTTACTTATTTGTTGGTTTTAATGAATAAAAGTTGTTTCCCATTTCTTTATATGATGTTTTAAGAAAAGGTTAAATTACATTGAAGTATTAATTTCGTTATTAGGTTGTTTTGAATGTCGTTGTTATGATAATCATGCTCTCTAATAATTTTAATAAATTTTAGTATTGTTATGACTAATAAATATTAGTAAACATAAAACGATGGCATAATAGGATGAATGAAAACGGAAGACTTTTCATCATGCTGTGCAAGCACAATATTTGCTAAAGAAATGGCTATGGCCTCTCCATTCTCAATTTCTGTTGCTAAATACATATGGTTTCATAAAGTGAATGTTAAGTCTTGGTTGGAGGCTATATCAGGACGCTCTTTTGTCAACTAATACTTGGAAACGGCGGACTAATCTACCATCTAGGTTTGTTCCTTAGGCATACGCTTTCAAACTTATGTTAAGCTATATTTGAATAATATATATTTTAAGTTGACATATGCTAACAAATTTGCTGCAATAATATATGTTACATTAACATTCAAATTTGTAGGAATTTCATGAATGAGGATCAATGTACCAGAAGAAATTTGGGTGTGTGAAAGAGTGAAATCGTTGGTTAGGAATTTTCACAAAATAATTCTGTTGCAAGTATAGTTCCAAACTGACACATAACACTCAATCAAATTTTAATTTGTTTGTCACAAGTGCAAACCAATAATAATAACTGAGAGTTTAGATCTCAGGTCGTCTCTCAAAGGAATTGCAGTGAGGTATGCATGTTATCGGTTATGAGGTTCCATGAGGTGGTTTGCATATAAGAAGACTATAATCTAAATGATAAGAAAATAAAGAAAACAACTAAAGATAACAAGTAATAAAGAGGCATTCATGGCAAGGATTGAGAATTAAGGCTTTCTATCCTAGTCATTAATCATAACACAATAATTATCAAGAGCTAAAGCTTATTACGTTATCTTCACATCGGAAGAAGGTCAAATATGCCTAGTTAATCTCAATCCAAAAGTCCTAATCAACTTACTAATTGAATTAATAAAAGATTAGCGTCAATAGAAACAATATTAACTAAGTGACTCAAGATCACTTAATTTCTCTTTTCAAGCTAAGAATGCACAAAATCTTCTCTAATTTCCAACCAAGCATTTTGTCAAACACTTGGAAGTCATAAAAGGAAAGCATATTAAATTGCAAGAAATAGTAAATTCTACAACTATCCAAAGCAAGGAAAGTAACAATCAACAATTAAAGAAAGCAATAATAACATGAAGAAACATCAAATTGCATTAATGGAAACTAAATTCAACAAAGAGTTTATAAACATAAAAGTGACATAAAAGGAAAATTAACACTATAAACTAAGAGAACAAAGATGTGGGAACAAGAAATTGTAAGAAAAACTAGATGAAAACAAAAAATTAAGCCTAGATCTAAGAGAGATTAACCTAATTCTACTCTAATTCTAGAGAGAAGAGGGAGATTCTCTCTCTAAAAAACTACCTAAAGCATGATCCTAAGCTACACTAATTGCTCCCCTCTTGTTCCCTCTTGAATTCTGCATCAAACAGCCTCAGAAATGAGTTGGACTTGGGCCTGAAAAGCTCAGAAATCGCTCCCAGCATTTTGCCTTTAAGTGAGTCACGTGACCAACGTCACACGTGTGCGTGGCTGACGCGCGCGTGTTGATTGGCAAAGTCCCTCCTCACGCGTACGCGTGGGTGACGCGTGCGCATGGCCTTGAGTTCAGAAAATCCTCATTTCTTCATGCATTCTCCACTTTGCATGCTTTTCTCCTCACTTTTTCCATCCAATCCTTGCCTTATAAACCTGAAATCACTCAACAAACATATCAAGGCATCGAATGGAATTAAGGTGAATTAAATCTAGCAATTTTAAGGCCTAAAAAGCATGTTTTCACTCTTAAGCACAAATTTAGGGAGAATTACCAAACATGCTATTTCATTCAATAAATGTGAGATAAGTTGATAAAACCCACCAAATTCATCACAAGATAAACCACAAAATTGGGGTTTATCAGTGTGCTTTTGTGACATGTGCTTTCGGGAAGAGTTCTGAAGATATACTTACTGAATTGAAGGTAAAAAAATAACTATCTTATCTAGATAGTGCATCATAAAGAAACAATGTGTTTCACAAAAGAGACCATGAACTATATCTTTTATTATGTAGATGCGCTTTACAAACAAGCATGCTGTTGAGTTGGATATTGCATCACAGGAGAAAATGAAGTTTATAGAATTGCACATTACAGAGCTTCTTTTTAAAAAATCTGCCCAAAGTCCCAACATGGGAGATGGTAACTGTTGTTTTCTTTTTTTTGTTTAGTTTTGCAATTGTCTTAGCATATTAACGTACCTTATTTTTCTAAATTACTATCTAATGACTTGGGAGTTTTCAGTTTCTTCTTAGTAGACTTAGATTATTGTATGCATCTTGATATTTTCAGTATTAGTTGAATATTCAGGCGAAATAGCTAATGATTGTCTAGATGGGGAAGAGACTAATTCAAAAGACAATTTAGTTAATATATCCTTTGTTGGAATTGACACACCCAGGTAGTTTGATCTCAATAAGATTCTGAAAGAAGACAATGAAACTTTAGATAACCAACAAAGACAAGATGATGTACATGTTGCAAAAAAGGGCTTCAACCTGATAAAAAAAGTCTTGGTTTGGAGATGACTTATCAGATCCTGTATCACGTGAAGGCAGTAGATTCTTGACAGAGTATTTTTTGCCAGATCAATATGATATCGAAGAAAAATTTTGATATTTTATTTTAAGAATTAGGTTGATTCCCTTGATTTAATGGTTTGGGTCGCAATATTACATATTTGTCTACTTTAAGAATTTCTTGATTTATTCTCGATTGACCTTTATTTTAATTTTATAAATTCATATGTTAACTTATTTTTTTCTTTTATATTTATGCTTCAATTCAAACTTAAAAGATCATATAGTAAACGAGAAAATATAATTAGTAAATTTGTCCACATGATTAATCACAATATATTTTTTAATTCATTAATTTTTTTTAGGTAAAACAAATAAAAAAATAGTGTAGCGGTTTAAGTAATAGCGATTAAAACATATTTCTAAAAAAAGTAGTGAGAACTTAAGAAGATTATACTCAGTTGGTTTTTTTAAAAAAGGAAGTCTCCAGTTAAACGCATTTTGCGGCGGTTGGACAAAAACCGCCGCTAATAATTTATCTTGTGTTACTTGCCGCCAGAATGTGTCTATTTGTGGCGATTCCACCACAACCGCCGCTAAATACCAAATTAATGGCAGCTCCTCTCTTTTTTGCCACAGCAACTGCCGCCATTATTCATTTAGCGGCAGAAGTTCTACAACTACCGCTAAACCACCGCCGCTATCTACCATTTTTTAGTAGTGTTCAGGCTAAATTATAAACAAAAAATATCTTTAAAATAACATTGAATAATTAAAGAGATTATTAATTACACATAAAATTAGTTTAATTTGAATAAATAATGCTACACATCCAAATCTTTTTATGAATGAATTCCTACTAAATTAAATAATAAGACTTGAAATACACATGCACTTGCACTCCATATTCTTCCTTTGCGTCATAGAGACTGGAAATTTTATGAATTTATGTAATGATCTAGTGTTCTTTATTGAAGTCAACTTTTAACTTGTTTTCTTTTATTTATTTGATTTAGTTTCGTTTATTTTCTTTGAATTTTGTTATTATTTTACTTTTCACACTTTCATTGTCTTTTTTATTTCATTATTTATCTCTGTATTGTTTATCATAAGTCCACCACTAGTAATTTTGACATAAACTGCTTTGACATAGTAACTAAGTAATTCCTGGATCGAGCTCACTCTTCTTCATAGAGTCGTATCTGCTCCCTGATATTTGAGTTCTTAATACAAGCTCGTTTTCGACACCACCTGCCGAAGTCAACAAAAAAACAAGTGAAATGAATTTTTTCAACTGGCAATGGTTTCGATTATAGAAGCAGAAACGGGTAAGTCAAAGTTGAAAAAGATGGCACAAAAAGCCTAGAAGTCGAAAGGTAGTTATTGCCTTTCTTTGATCATCAAGGCTTGCTACTCGACCTTCAAGCAGAGTGGAGGACATGGGTGTAAAATTTTTGAGAAACAAGCTGAACAAACGTGAGACTTAAAAATGAAGGAAGACGTGTGTGTCAAAACTTGGGGATCAAGATTCTTCAAGGTCAAGACATGGTCATGATTGAGGAAAAGGAGGAAATAAGACTGTGGAAAACATGCTTCATGATCAGTCAATCTCCATGGTCTAAAAAAAGTAGAAACTCAGAAGAGTTCGGAACTTCAATAAAGAACACTAGATCATCACATAAACTCATAAAATTCCCAGTCTCTGCGATGCAACGGAAAAACATGGAGTGCAAGTGTATTTGAGTCTTAGAAGTCAACTTTTAACTTGTTTTTCTTTTATTTGTTTGATTTAGTTTCTTTTATTTTCTTTAAATTTTGTTATTATTTTACTTTTCACACTTTCATTGTCTTTTTTATTTCGTTATTTATCTATTTGTCATTTATCATAAGTCCACCACTAGTAATTTCGATATAAATTGCTTTGACACTGTAATTAAGTAATTCCTGAGTCGAGCTCACTCTTTTTTAGAGGATTTGTATTTGCTCCCGTATACTTGAGATCTTGATACAACCTTATTTCGATACCACCTATCGAAGTCAACAAAAAAAATGAGTGAAACAAATTGGCACGCCCGATAGGATCCTGGGTTAAATTCATGTCAATATGGGCTACCTCCAAATTATTCACCACCTTTGTGGAATCCTAGTGCCATATATTGCGGAGGTATAAACACCAAGGTTGCGAGAACTAGACCGGTCAATAAATCGGTAAGGTTACTGGTTTACTGGTTCATTGGTTCGACCGAGGTTCAACCGGAGTTCAACCGGTTTTAATTAAATATTAAAAAAATTATTAAAAAATTATATATAATTTTAAACATATATATTCATCCTATAATTTTTTACCAATAGAACTGAGATGTTCTGGGTTTCATGCTTTGTAAAACCAAAATAAAGAAACTCTTCATCACAAATCATAATTAACAACCACTCAGACTTAATCCAAAAAATATCAAATTATTCCAAAATCATTCTAATAAACAACTCAGAATAATTATAATCAACAAAAATAAAATTAAAAAACAAAAACAGCAACTCACAATGGTTACAATCAACCAAAAAATGCAATAGCAACAAAAATTCTGTCCAAAAATCAGACTCCAAATTCAACAGAAGAGCAATTTAGAATCCGAGGATCATTATAATCAACTCCAATTTCATAAACATTGGCAACACATAATAAAATAAGAAATTCATAAAATCAGTAACACAAATATCTGAGGATCAATAACAAATTCTTTCTAATAAATTTAACAAAATAAGCACAAGTTTCATAAACATTGGCAACTCAGAATAAAATAACAAATTCACAAAATCAGTAACACAATATCTGAGGATCAACAACAAATTCTTTCCAAAAAATTTAACAAAATAAGCACAAATTAACAAAATCAGTAACTCAGAATGACAAACCCTAAATTAGCAACTCAATTATTAACAGTAAAACCAGTAAACAGAGGAGACGAGGAAGAGGAGGCGACACCGGCGAACACAGTATTAGCAAAATCCAAGCCATAGTGCTTACCGACGGCGAGGAGGAAAGGGAGTGACACCGGCGAAGAGAGAGAGAGCGCGCTCGAACAGAGGAGACGACGGCCGTAGAGCTTCCACACGATGGCCAGGGAGCTTCCTACGACGGTGACACAGCTTCCTAGGACGGCGACGGAGCTTCCTACAATGGCGACATAGCTCCTGCGACGGCAACAGAGCTTCCAAATGCGACGCCTCTACCCAGCGGAGACGAGTTCGTCGATGACAATGAAGCGTGGTTGCGGGGCTCTGGGGGCTGCGGGGCGCAGTGTCTAGAGGGCTAGGGTTCTTTGTGCTTTCAATTTAAAATATGCAGTTTAGTTTCAGAGAGGTGAAGAAAAGAGAGGAATGGGATTGGGTGCATTGGGGATCAGGGTTTCTTTGTATGAATTTTTTTTAGAATTTAAAACGGCGCCGTTTGAACTTTGAGGGAGGGCTCCTGAACCGGAAACCTTGTAAAAAACCGACCGGTTCTGGTGGTTCACCGGTTAACCGCCGGTTCAACCAATTTTTTGACCGGTTTTTTGCCAAATCATTTAGAAGACTAACTGAGCCGACCTGGTGACCGGTTTTTGGTTAACTTGGTTGAACCGGCCGGTCCAGTTCAGTTTTCAGAACTATGATAAACACTATAAGAAATAATCTTTTGTATAATCCAATACCTCCTTCGGGTTATCCTCCAATGAGTACACACAATTAATACTACTCTTACATGGCAAATTATAATGGCTATCAACCCTTAATAAATAACCCTCCATATCCTGGGTTTGTGGCCATCCCATAATCAAGTCCTATAGTATCGAATGTCATTTTTACACAGGATATTGGAGCCCCTAGGGTGTCAATAGGAAGGACCCGGACTTCAATATTCTTCGAGATGCCGAAACAGATTCATGTGGAGACATCTTCACCTAATACAGTCAAATCTTTGGCTATATTTTGGAAACAAATTAAGGATAGCCATCATGATTTAATAAATATCCTAACACAGTAGATGACTACAATATTAAATCCAATGTTAGAAAATAATAATGATGGAATAGAGTAAGTTGCTCGACGAGTCGATGATATTATGGGAGCAATTAATCTACCACTAGCCCAACCTTTTGGGGGAGTTCATGTTAATAATCCTCCTATCATTTTGAACAGATGAGATGATCCAAATAGGGTATTGAACAAAGCTAGAGCAAATAATGCTGCTCAAGCTTATGGTCAAAATATATCTCAAGCGGTCGAGCAAATCCTAAATAAAGCAGGATTGAATATTGGGATCATAAATCAGCCTTATTTTATATTCCCTTTTCCATATTATTCTTGCAACCTAAACTCCCAAGAGGAGTCAAAACCCTTAAATCCCTCACAAAGTTTGCAGAGAAAAGTGGAGAATCAACTATAGAGCATATTGCTCGCTATTCAATTGAAATAGGAGAGTTAGCCAATAATGAATGTTTGAAAATGATATATTTTTCTTCTTCACTAACAAAGAATGTTTTTACTTGATTTTCAAACTTGCAACTTAATTCGATCCTCAGTTGGGTCCAATTAGAAAGAAGCTTTCATGATCAATTCTTTAGAGGAGAAATGAAAGTAACATTGTCGAACTTATTCACAATAAAGAGAAAAAAAAGCCAAGTCAATTGATGACTGTCTTATTCAGTTAAAAAATATTAGAAATAAATATTTTACACCTATTCTTAAACCTGAGATAGTCAAGATGGCTATCAATGGGCTTGGGTTTAACATTCAAAAGAAATTGGTGAATCAACAATTTCTCGACTTAGCCCAATTGGTTGATAAAGTGTAGCAAATTGAAAAATTAAATAAAGAAAAAGAAAAACAAGAGTCAAATAAAAGAAAGCCCTTTTTTAATAAAAAGTTTAATTATGTTGACTGCATGACTGATAAAGAGTCGAACAGTGAATTTGCTTTTGCTGCAGAATTAAAAGATGGACATCCTTATGTATGTCGATCTCTTAATCCAGCAAAAGATAAAACTCCTTTGTCGAGGGAGGGGGGAGAATTATTCTTTCAACCTAACAAAAGCTGAACAGATCTTCGACATGTTGCTAAAAGATAAACAACTTGTTCTTCCTAAAGGGAAGAGAATGCCGTCAATTTCGGAAATAAGAAAAAAAGTTTTGCAAATTTTATCAAGCTTCTGGACATTATACTAACAATTGTGTTCATTTCAAGGACTTGATAGAAAAGGCTATTAATGAAGGTCGACTTAAGTTTGTTGATAAGCCTGAATGAAGGTGAATTCTGATCCCTTCTAAGTCACATCAAATTTTGCTAAGACAGAAGAAGTGGCATTCACAGTAAACAAGGCTTTTGTCGAACCGGTAAAGAAAGATGAACAATTCGAACTGGATATGTTTGAAACAAGAAGGTCTACTTATCCATAGGCAGGAGATGATCTGCTATATTTTTTGTTAAGACAAAGGGAGGGGGAAGGAAATATAGCTATATATCCTCGTTGTAGTGCTTTGTTCGACACTTCAGCTGTAAAAGCTTTCGATTCATATAAAAAGAGTAGAGAGCATGTTCATCAAGAAGAATTAAGACAAACTCAAATGAAATAGGGGACCAAAGGTCGAAAGATTGTGGTTGCTCCTGTCAAACAGCACATGTTCATGGTGGTAACAGTCGACTAGAAACCTCAGGGGGTGTCGAGTCGAACTAGGGTTCCTCCATCCAATGTATCGAACAATAAGTGGATACAGAACAATGCTCCAAACTACTCCAGGAATTACGATTTTAGCATTCCTAGAGGTGGTTTTGGAAATTAGGCTAGAGCCCAAAAAAGAGGAGGCTCTAGACGATAAGTAACTAGAAGGGGTAACGGTCGAGGAAGGTATCTGATGAGCGAATATTTTATACGCTTTTTGGCATCATTTTCATATAGTTTTTAGTATGTTTTATTTTTTACATGGAAATTCAAGCATCGAACCTCACTGATGATGTATGTACACTCTAATCTCTCTAGTGTATAGGGTAATCACTCTTTTCTTCTCTAATCATGTTCTCTAACTTTTGTTCTTCTCCTAACCAATCAACAACAGTTAACATACCAATGCAAATATCATGAGGTCTTTCCAGGGTTGTAATGGGGCCAAGGTAGAGGTAGGGGTACATGTATGGTCAAGTGAGCTTATAAATTGAATCTTTAATTAACCCAAACTTCAACCTAACCTATATAACTTGCATAACCTTAGAATTCATACCTAGCTACCCAGAATTCCCCTTTTACATTCCATACTCATGTATCAACTTTTTATTTTAATTTTTATCATATGTGCATTGATCTTTGAATTCTCAATTCAGCATTGGGGTAATTTTATCCCCTTATTTATTTATTAATTTTTTTTAGACATAAAAATAAACATAGCTTATCAATGCACATAGATTTTTAATTCTTATAGTTTCACATGAGTAGGTATCCAAATTCCCATTAAATTATCATGACACATTCCCTTAATAACTTTTGTTCCCACAATTTCCTATATTTAACTAGCACACACAATTCTATCTTAAGCTAACCAAAGATTCAATTTGGGATATACAATTATTTTTCCGCTTAAGGCTAGTAACGTGGTGAAATATAGAACAAACAGGATTTAAAGGCTCAAAGTGGTTAACAAAGGTAATTGAAAAGGGTAGGCTTAATTTGGATAAGTGAGTTTAAACAAAAGATGGCCTCAATCATATGCAAGCATACGAATATAATAAATATTGGACATATAGGATGAAACAAAATATAGATTACAATCATAGAGAAGTAAACACACAAGAATAAAATGTTTATGGTTAAATAATGTAACCATACATAAAGGCTCAAATCTTCACAGGTTGTGTGTTCTTTAGCTCAAAAATCATGTTCCAAATACAACTTCAAGCAGATTTATCATAAAAAAAATTTTTAAAAATTAGTGAAATTTTGTTCCAAAGATAGAGTCTTAGAAGAAACTTATTGTCTTTTCAATCAAGTAGAGCATGCATGCAACTAACCTATTACTATGCAATTTATCCTATTCTACAAAAGAAAGAAAATCTAACTAAAATATCCTAATTTATTTGTGCTAGGAAAGAGAAATTACCTCCGGAAGTTAGGTACTGACCGACCTCCCCACACTTAAGGCTTTGCATCGTCCTCGGTGCCATCTGTCGGGAACAGGGGTGGGCTGGTTGCAGTATCTCCACAATTGGGACCATCATGGCTCCCTGTGCTGGTAAAATAAGTGGAGTTCGGGGTGTCTGAGTCCTTGAAGTGTCCCTTGAGTAGTTCCTTGAGGTGTTTGAATCGGCGCTCGTTACCGCGCTCTCTTAACTTCAATTTCTGTTCTTGCTGATCCAATCTTTTGATTATCTGCTGGAGCAGTTCATCTGTTGTAGGTGCTTGTGGTGTTGAAGAAGGGATATCGGCAACCGGTGCAGTAGGAAGGCTTGTAGTGGCTGCTGGAAGTCTGAGGTACTTCCCATTGGGGACATACTGATCATCCCATGGAAGCATGGCTTTGGTGTCTCCAGCTCTTGATGCGCGAAAAACTTGTCTCTCAACAAATTTCCCTTCGGCAAGTGTACCGAATTTGTCGTCAAGTAAAACTCACAATAGAGTGAGGTCGAATCCCACAGAGATTAACGGATTAAGCAATCAATGGTTAATTGACTATCCTAGTTAGACGAATCATATTTGGATGATGAGTAAAAAGGAATTGTAAATTGACAGAAAAGTAAAGAAAGCAATAAAGTGTAGAAAAGTAAAATGGCAAGAAAAGTAAATGTAAGAACTAAAAATAAAATGAACATTGGGATCAAGAGATATTGCAATCCTCCGGATCAAGTTCATTCTCATCTCTTCCTCAATCAATGCATTCATTGGTCTCCTTGGTAATCTTAAGTGATCAAATTACAATTCCTTGTAATTCGATCTCTCAAATCTTGATCAATAGCCAATTCCTTGGTCAATTGCTCATGAGAAGAGATGAAGTATGGTCACTGATTATACCACATGCATTTCCCAAATCAAGTGTTGGAAGGATTATAGTCACATATCCATCCACACCCAATTTGGTCCAGCATGAGAAAGCATTTCTAGCATGATCTCTTCATTCCTCTTTCAAGGTTCATAAGAGATCCAAGTATGAATAGTTTCTTTTCTAAGATAACTACCCAATTGGATGAAGATCGAAAGCCCTCTAGTAAAATCAAGAGTAAAGAAAGAAGAAGAAGAATAAGAACTACACTTAATCCATTGAATCACAATAGAGCTCTCTAACCCAATGTAAAGAGTTAGTTGATCATTGCTCTACAAAAATAGAAAAGAAAGAAAGTGCAGAAAAGTAAAGATGAAGATTCAAACTGAAATTGAAAATTCAACATTCATGAATAAAAATTACAACTAAAAGAAAGAGAAGGAAAAGTGTGTGAGGGGAGGGAGTCCGAAGACCCCTCTTCAATCCCCTATTTCAGAATTTCCAGACTCCTTCAATTTCCAGGATATTTTCAATGTAAAGACTAAGGCCTTTATATAGGCTCTCCTAAATTACAAAATGAAATTAAAAGCAAATTACAATTAAATAAAAATTCCTATTCTAGATGCTTCTTGTGGTCTTGATTGGTTGACAATTGTGGGCTTGCTTGCTTGAGCTTTGAAGTGGACTTGAGAGAGAAGTGAGTCAAGTTGAGGTCCAGGTGCTAAAGTTAGTGCTAAAGTTAGCCACAATAACGCTACAAGTGTGGCGTTAGTGCTAAAGTTATTGTGGCTAACGTTGCACTTGCTGCCTAGTTGGTATTTTTGGGGCTTAAAAAATGCCTCTTTTGTGCTCCAATTTCATGCCCACTATAAAGTATTATATATTGTTGGAAAGGTCTGAATGTCAGCTTTCTAACGCAACTAGAATCACCTCAATTGGACTTCTGTAGCTCAAGTTATGCTCCTTTGAAGTGGACATGGTCGCTGGCATAGTTGCTAGCGTTACTGGAAAAATTGAGTGCCACTAACGCTAGCGATCAGGGCTTCATTATTGCCGGTTTCTGAAGCTCAAACTTAGTATCCACCCCATACTATTATATATTGTTGGAAAGCCCTGGATGTCTACTTTACAATGCTGTTGGAAGACCATCATTTGGAGCTCTACAACTCGAGTAACACTTCTTGGAAGGTGAAGAGGTCAGCTGGCCTTACTACAGGTTGATACCATGTTCATCTTTGCACTTTCGGGGCAGGTTTTCTCCCTCAAATTTAGTGTCCATGGTACGCAGAAATTGTGATTACACTTTAATTATGTAAAATTCATCGCTCTTTCTTTCCCTGGTAATGGCGCCAAAAACATGATGCCAATACCATGGTTCACAACTTCGCACAACTAACCAGCAAGTGCACTGGGTCGTCCAAGTAATACCTTACGTGAGTAAGAGTCGAATCCCACGGAGATTGTTGGTATGAAGCAAGCTATGGTCACCTTGCAAATCTCAGTTAGGCAGATATAAATTGATAATGTTGTTTTCGAATAATAATTAATAGAATAGGGATAGAAATACTTATGTAATTCATTGGTGAGAATTTCAGATAAGCGAATGGAGATGCTTTCGTTCCTCTGAACCTCTGCTTTCCTGCTATCTTCATCCATTCAGTCTTACTCCTTTCCATGGCTGGCTTTATGTGATACATCACCATTGTCAACGGCTACTTTCGGTCATCTCTCGGGAAAATGATCCAATGCCCTGTCACGGCACGGCTAATCGTCTGGAGGCATCACCTTTGTCAATGGCTTCATCTTATCCTCTCAGTGAAAATGATCAACGCACCCTGTCACGGCACGGCTATTCATCTGCGGTTCTCAATCATGCTGGAATAGGATTTACTATCCTTTTGCGTCTGTCACTAATGCCCTGCAATCGCGAGTTTGGAGCTCGTCACAGTTATTCATTCATTGAATCCTACTCGGAATACCACAGACAAGGTTTAGACTTTCCGGATTCTCTTGAATGCCGCCATCATTCTAGCTTACGCCACGAAGATTCTGATTAGGAGATCTAAGAGATACTCATTCAGTCGAAGGTAGAACGGAAGTGGTTGTCAGGCACGCGTTCATAGGGAATGATGATGATTGTCACGTTCATCACATTCAGATTGAAGTACGAATGAATATCTTAGAAGCGAAATAAGATGAATTGAATAGAAAACAGTAGTACTTTGCATTAATCTTTGAGGAACAGCAGAGCTCCACACCTTAATCTATGGAGTGTAAAAACTCTACCGTTAAAATTACATAAGTGAAAGGTCCAGGCATGGCCGAATGGCCAGCCCCTCTGATCTAAGAACCAGGCGTCCAAAGATGTCTAATACAATAGTAAAAGGTCCTATTTATAATAAACTAGTCACTAGGGTTTACAGAAATAAGTAATTGATGCATAAATCCACTTCCGGGGCCCACTTGGTGTGTACTTGGGCTGAGCTTTATCTTTCCACGTGAAGAGGCCATTTGTGGAGTTGAACGCCAGGTTTGGATCCATTTCTGGCATTCAACTCTGGTTTTTGATCCATTTTTGGCGCTGAACTCCAGAATTGGGCAGAGAGCTGGCGTTGAATGCCAGTTTGTGTCGTCTATTCTTGGCCAAAGTATGGAATATTATATATTTCTGGAAAGCCCTGGATGTCTACTTTCCAACACAATTGGAAGCGCGCCATTTCGAGTTCTGTAGCCTCAGAAAATCCACTTTGAGTGCAGGGAGGTCAGAATCCAACAGCATCAGCAGTCCTTCTTCAACCTCTGAATCTGATTTTTGCTCAAGTCCCTCAATTTCAGCCAGAAAATACCTGAAATCACAGAAAAACACACAAACTCATATTAAAGTACAGAAATGTGAATTTAACATAAAATCTATTAAAAACATCCCTAAAAGTAACTAGATTCTACTAAAAATATACTAAAAACAATGCCAAAAAGCGTATAAATTATCCGCTCATCACAACACCAAACTTAAATTGTTGCTTGTCCCCAAGCAACTGAAAATCAAAATAGGATAAAAAGAATAGACTATACTATAAATTCCAAACTATCAATGAAACATAGCTCCAATCAGATGAGCGGGACTTGTAGCTTTTTGCCTCTTGATGAATAGTTTTGGCATCTCGCTTTATCCATTGAAGTTCAGAATGATTGGCTTCTATAGGAACTCAGAGTTCAGATAGTGTTATTGATTCTCCTAGTTCAGTATGATGATTCTTGAACATAGCTTCTTTATGAGTCTTGGCCGTGGCCCTAAGCACTTTGTTTTCCAGTATTACCACCGGATACATAAATGCCACAGACACATAACTGGGTGAACATTTTCAGATTGTGACTCAGCTTTGCTAAAGTCCCCAATTAGAGGTGTCCAGGGTTCTTAAGCACACTCTTTTTTGCTTTGGACCTTGACTTTAACCGCTCAGTCTCAAGTTTTCACTTGACACCTACACGCCACAAGCACATGGTTAGGGACAGCTTGGTGTAGCCGCTTAGGCCAGGATTTTATTCCTGTAGGCCCTCCTATCCACTGATGCTCAAAGCCTTGGGATCCTTTTTATTTGTCCTTGCCTTTTGGTTTTAAGGGTTATTGGCTTTTTGCTCTTGCCTCTTGGTTTTAAGGGCTTTTGGCTTTTTCTGCTTGCTTTTTCTTTTTCTTTCTATTTTTTTTGCCTATTTTTTTTTTCTGCAAGCTTTGTTCTTTGCTGCTTTTTCTTGCTTCAAGAATCATTTTTATGATTTTTCAGATTATCAAATAACATGTCTCCTAGTCATCATTCTTTCAAGAGCCAACATTTTTAACATTCTTAAACAACAACTTCAAAAGACATATGCACTGTTCAAGCATACATTCAGAAAACAAGAAGCATTGTCACCACATCAATATAATTAAGCTAAGTTCAAGGATAAATTCAAAACTCATGTACTTCTTGTTCTTTTGAATTAAAATAGTTTTTATTTTAAGAGAGGTGATGGATTCATAGGACATTCATAACTTTAAAGATATAGTTACTAACTACTAATGATCATGTAATGAAGACACAAACATAGATAAGCACATAACATAGAAAACGAAAAACAGAAGAAATAAGAGCAAGGAATGAATCCACCTTAGTGATGGTGGCATTTCCTTCTTGAGGAACCAATGATTTCCTTGAGCTCTTCTATGTCTCTTCCTTGTCTTTGTTGCTCCTCCCTCATTGCTTTTTGATCTTCTCTAATTTCATGAAGGATGATGGAGTGCTCTTGATGTTTCACTCTTAATTGTCCCATGTTGGAACTTAATTCTCCTAGGGAGGTGTTGATTTGCTCCTGATATTTATATGGAGGGAAGTGCATCCCCTGAGGTATCTTAGGGATTTCTTGATTTGCAGCCACATGTTCTACCACTGAGCTATAGACCCTTGAGATGAATCTTTCCATCTCCCATGACTCGGAGGTGGAAGCCTTTGTCTTCCCTTCCCCTCTTTTAGAGGTTTAGGTGCCATCAATGGTAATGGAAAAACAAAAAAGCTTATGCTTTTACCACACCAAACTTAGAATGTTGCTCGCCCTCGAGCAAAAGAAGAAGGAATAGAAGAAGAGGAAGATATGGAGGAGATGGAGGGATGTGTGTATGGATGTGAGTGGTGGATGGAAAACAGAAGGGATGGTCATGAATGGAGAGATAGAGGGTGAGGTGGGTGGGAATCCTGTGAGATTCACAGATCCTGAGGTGATCCTGTGGGTCCACAGATCCTGAGATGATCCTGTGGGGTCCATAGATCTTGAGGTGTCAAGGCATTTATATCCCTGCACCAATTTAGGCATGCAAAATGCCCTTGCACACAACTCTGGGTGTTCAGCGCCAGGTTGGTGCCCATTTTGGGTGTTCAACGCCCATTTGTTGCCATTTCTGGCGTTGAACGCCAGAACCATGCTTGTTCTGGGCGTTCAGCGCCAGTATGTTGCCCATTTTAGGCGTTCAGCGCCAGAACCATGCTCTGTTCTGGCGTTGAATGCCAGGCAGATGCTTCCTCCACGGTGTGATTTTTCTTCTGCTGTTTTTGATTCTGTTTTCAATTTTTATATTTATTTTGTGACTCCACATGATCATGAACTTATAAAGACATATAACTAAGAAAAATATAGTTAGATAAAAATTGGGTTGCCTCCCAACAAGCGCTTCTTTAATGTCAGTAGCTTGACAGTGGGCTCTCATGGAGCCTCACAGATGTGCAAAGCTTTGTTGAGACTCTCCAACACCAAACTTAGAGTTTGGATATGGGAGTTCAACACCAAACTTAGAGTTTGGTTGTGGCCTCCCAACACCAAACTTAGAGTTTGACTGTGGGGGCTTTGTTTGACTCTGCTTTGAGAGAAGCTTTTTCTGCTTCCTCTCCATGGATGCAGAGAGGGATCCTTGAGTTGTAAACACAAGGTTGTCCTTATTCAATTGAAGGACTAATTCTCCTCTGTCCACATCAATCACAGCTCTTGCTGTGGCTAGGAAAGGTCTTCCTAGGATGATGGATTCATCCTCTTCCTTTCCAGTATCCAGAACTATGAAATTAGCAGGGATGTAAAGGCCTTCAACCTTTACTAACACGTCCTCTACTTGTCCATAAGCCTGTTTTCTTGAATTGTCTGCCATCTCTAATGAGATTTTAGCAGCTTGCACCCCATAGATTCCCAGTTTCTCTATTACAGAGAGGGGCATGAGGTTTATTCCTGAACCAAGGTCACAGAGAGCCTTAAAGATCATGGTGCCTATGGTACAAGGTATTATGAACTTTCCAGGATCCTGTCTCTTCTGAGGCAATGTCAGTTGATCCAGATCACTTAGTTCATTAATGAACAAGGGAGGTTCAACTTCCCAAGTATCAATGCCAAATAATTTGGCATTCAGCTTCATGATTGCACCAAGAAACTTGGCAGTTTGCTCTTCAGTAACATCCTCATTCTCTTCAGAAGAGGAGTACTCATTAGAGCTCATGAAGGGCATAAGGAGGTTCAATGGAATCTCTATGGTCTCTAGATGAGCCTCAGAGTCCTTTGGTTCCTCAGAGGGAAGCTCCTTATTGATCACTAGACATCCCAGGAGGTCTTCCTCCTTGGGATTCACGTCCTCTCCTCTCCTCACAGGTTTGGCCATGGTGCTTATGTCAATGGCCTTGCACTCTCCTTTTGGATTCTCTTCTGTATTGCTTGGGAGAGTACTAGGAGGGATTTCAGTGATCCTTTTACTCAGCTGGCCCACTTGTGCTTCCAGATTTCTAATGGAAGACCTTGTTTCATTCATGAAACTTACAGTGGCCTTGGATAGATCAGAGACTAAGTTTGCTAAATTAGAAGTATTTTGTTCAGAGTTCTCTGTCTGTTGCTGAGTGGATGATGGAAAAGGTTTATTATTGTTAAACCTGTTCTTCCACCATTATTAAAGCCTTGTTGAGGCTTTTGATCCTTCCATGAGAAATTTGGATGATTTCTCCATGATGAGTTATAGGTGTTTTCATAAGGTTCACCTAAGTAATTCACCTCTGCTATTGCAGGGTTCTCAGGATCATAAGCTTCTTCTTCAGAAGATGCCTCTTGAGTACTATTGGATGCAGCTCGCATTCCATTCAGACTCTGAGAAATCATATTGACTTGCTGAGTCAATATTTTGTTCTGAGCCAATATGGCATTCAGAGTATCAACTTCCAGAACTCCTTTCTTCATAGGCGTCCCATTACTCACAGGATTCCTCTCAGAAGTGTACATGAACTGGTTATTAGCAACCATGTCAATGAGTTCTTGAGCTTCTGCAGGCGTTTTCTTTAGGTGAATGGATCCACCTGCAGAAGTATCCAGTGACATCTTTGATAGCTCAGACAGACCATCATAGAATATATCCAGGATGGTCCATTCTGAAAGCATGTCAGAAGGACACTTTTTGGTCAGTCCTTTGTATCTCTCCCAAGCTTCATAGAGGGATTCACCTTCTTTCTGTCTGAAGGTTTGAACATCCACTCTAAGCTTGCTCAGCTTTTGAGGAGGAAAGAACTTGGCTAAGAAATCCGTGACCAGCTTATCCCAAGAGTTCAGGCTGTCTCTGGGTTGAGAGTCCAACCAGATTCTAGCTCTGTCTCTTACAGCAAAAGGGAAAAGCATGAGCCTGTAGACTTCAGGATCTACTCCATTAGTCTTAACAGTATCACATATCTGCAAGAATTCAGTTAAGAACTGAAAAGGATCTTCCGATGGAAGTCCATGAAACTTGCAGTTCTGCTACATCAGAGAAACTAATTGAGGTTTCAACTCAAAGTTGTTTGCTCCAATGGCAGGAATGGAGATGCTTCTTCCATGTAAATTGGAATTAGGTGCAGTAAAGTCACCAAGCATCCTCCTTGCATTATTATTATTTTCAGCTGCCATCTCCTCTTCCTGTTCGAAAATTTCTGACAGGTGCTTGCTGGATAGTTGTAATTTAGCTTTTCTTAGTTTCCTCTTCAGAGTCCTTTCAGGTTCTAGATCAGCTTCAACAAGAATATTCTTGTCCTTGCTCCTGCTCATATGACAAAGAAGAGGGCACAGAAAAATAATAATAATAGAGATCCTCTTTTTCTCTTTTTTTTTTTTGAGTTAGGGAGAGATGTTAGTAGATGAATAAATTAATAGAATAAGATGAGAGAGGGAAAATTTCGAAAATAATTTTTGAAAAAGAGTTAGTGATTTTCGAAAATAGTTTTTTAAAAAAGTTAGTAATTTTCGAAAATTAAGATTTAAAATTTGAAATAATTAGTTAATTAAAAAGAAATTTTGAAAAAGAGGGAGATATTTTCGAAAATTAGAGAGAGAGAGTTAGTTAGGTAGTTTTGAAAAACAAACAAGAAGTTAGTTAGTTAGTTGAAACAATTTTGAAAATCAATTTTGAAAAGATAAGAAGATAAGAAGTTAGAAAAGATATTTTGAAATCAAATTTTTGAAAAAGATAAGATAAGAAGATATTTTTGAAAATATATGATTGAAATTAGTTTTGAAAAAGATTTGATTTTTAAAATCACAATTAATGACTTGATTGACAAGAAATCACAAGATATGATTCTAGAACTTAAAGTTTGAATCTTTCTTAACAAGTAAGTAACAAACTTGAAATTTTTTGAATCAAAACATTAATTGTTATTGTTATTTTCGAAAATTTGATATAAAAATAAGAAAAAGATTTTTGAAAAATATTTTTAAAATTTTCGAAAATAACTAAGAAAAATGAAAAAGATTTGATTTTTGAAAAAGATTTTGAAAAAGATGAGATTTTTAAATTGAAAATTTGATTTGACTCATAAAAACAACTAGATTTTAAAAATTTTTGAAAAAGTCAAATTTAATTTTCGAAATTTTAAGAGAGAAAAAGGGAAAGATATTTTTTTGATTTTTGAATTTTTATGATGAGAGAGAAAAACAAGAAAAATGATGCAATGCATGAGAGTTATGGATCAAAACAATGAATGCATGCAAGAGTGCTATGAATGTCAATATGAACACCAAGAACACTATGAATGTCAAGATGAACACCAAGAACATATTTTTGAAAAATTTTTAATGCAAGGAAAACATGCAAGACACCAAACTTAGAATTCTTTAATGCTTAGACACTAAGAATTTAAGAATGCATATGAAAAACAAGAAAAGACACAAAACATGCAAATGCAAAGATCAAACAAGAAGACTTACCAAGAACAACTTGAAGATCATGAAGAACACTATGAATGCATGATTATTTTCGAAAAAAATGTAAGATGCACATGTAATTGGCACCAAACTTATAACATGACTCAAGACTCAAACAAGAACACAAAAAATATTTTTGATTTTTATGATTTTCTAAATTTTTTGTATATTTTTTTTTTCGAAAATTATTTGAAAAACAAAAATAAGGATTTCAAAATTTTCAATATGAATTCCAGGAATCTTATGCTCTTTAGTCTAAAGCTCCAATCAAAGGGTCAGGCATGGCTTAATAGCCAGCCAAGCTTTAGCATGTAGCAGGTAGATCATGAATCAGCAGCAGGTGGATTAGCACCACTAGCTTGCTCTTGATAACAAATTGGAAGCCTCAGTCTAAATGAATTTAGACATGGCTTTACAGCCAGCCAGGCTTCACACGCTTCATGAAACACTAGAATTCATTCTTAAAAATTCTGAAGAAAAATATATTTTTTGAAAACATTTTTTTTTATTTTAAAATTTTTTTTTCGAAAACAAAGGAGAAAATTTTGAAAGATTTTTGAAAAATTTTTTTTTGGAAAGAAAACAAAAAGAAAATTACCTAATCTGAGCAACAAGATGAACCGTTAGTTGTCCAAACTCAAACAATCCCCGGCAACGGCGCCAAAAACTTGGTGTGCAGAAATTGTGATTACACTTTAATTATGTAAAATTCATCGCTCTTTCTTTCCCTGGTAATGGCGCCAAAAACATGATGCCAATACCATGGTTCACAACTTCGCACAACTAACCAGCAAGTGCACTGGGTCGTCCAAGTAATACCTTACGTGAGTAAGAGTCGAATCCCACGGAGATTGTTGGTATGAAGCAAGCTATGGTCACCTTGCAAATCTCAGTTAGGCAGATATAAATTGATAATGGTGTTTTCGAATAATAATTAATAGAATAGGGATAGAAATACTTATGTAATTCATTGGTGAGAATTTCAGATAAGCGAATGGAGATGCTTTCGTTCCTCTGAACCTCTGCTTTCCTGCTATCTTCATCCATTCAGTCTTACTCCTTTCCATGGCTGGCTTTATGTGATACATCACCATTGTCAACGGCTACTTTCGGTCATCTCTCGGGAAAATGATCCAATGCCCTGTCACGGCACGGCTAATCGTCTGGAGGCATCACCTTTGTCAATGGCTTCATCTTATCCTCTCAGTGAAAATGATCAACGCACCCTGTCACGGCACGGCTATTCATCTGTCAGTTCTCAATCATGCTGGAATAGGATTTACTATCCTTTTGCGTCTGTCACTAATGCCCTGCAATCGCGAGTTTGGAGCTCGTCACAGTCATTCATTCATTGAATCCTACTCGGAATACCACAGACAAGGTTTAGACTTTCCGGATTCTCTTGAATGCCGCCATCATTCTAGCTTACGCCACGAAGATTCTGATTAGGAGATCTAAGAGATACTCATTCAGTCGAAGGTAGAACGGAAGTGGTTGTCAGGCACGCGTTCATAGGGAATGATGATGATTGTCACGTTCATCACATTCAGATTGAAGTACAAATGAATATCTTAGAAGCGAAATAAGATGAATTGAATAGAAAACAGTAGTACTTTGCATTAATCTTTGAGGAACAGCAGAGCTCCACACCTTAATCTATGGAGTGTAAAAACTCTACCGTTAAAATTACATAAGTGAAAGGTCCAGGCATGGCCGAATGGCCAGCCCCTCTAATCTAAGAACCAGGCATCCAAAGATGTCTAATACAATAGTAAAAGGTCCTATTTATAATAAACTAGTCACTAGGGTTTACAGAAATAAGTAATTGATGCATAAATCCACTTTCGGGGCCCACTTGGTGTGTACTTGGGCTGAGCTTTATCTTTCCACGTGCAGAGGCCATTTGTGGAGTTGAACGCCAGGTTTGGATCCATTTCTGGCGTTCAACTCTGGTTTTTGATCCATTTCTGGCGCTGAACTCTAGAATTGGGCAGAGAGCTGGCGTTGAACGCCAGTTTGCGTCCTCTATTCTTGGCCAAAGTATGGAATATTATATATTGCTGGAAAGCCCTGGATGTCTACTTTCCAACGCAATTGGAAGCGTGCCATTTCGAGTTCTGTAGCCCCAGAAAATCCACTTTGAGTGCAGGGAGGTCAGAATCCAACAGCATCAGCAGTCCTTCTTCAACCTCTGAATCTGATTTTTGCTCAAGTCCCTCAATTTCAGCCAGAAAATACCTGAAATCACAGAAAAACACACAAACTCATATTAAAGTCCAGAAATGTGAATTTAACATAAAATCTATTAAAAACATCCCTAAAAGTAACTAGATTCTACTAAAAATATACTAAAAACAATGCCAAAAAGCGTATAAATTATCCGCTCATCACAACACCAAACTTAAATTGTTGCTTGTCCCCAAGCAACTGAAAATCAAAATAGGATAAAAAGAATAGACTATACTATAAATTCCAAACTATCAATGAAACATAGCTCCAATCAGATGAGCGGGACTTGTAGCTTTTTGCCTCTTGATGAATAGTTTTGGCATCTCGCTTTATCCATTGAAGTTCAGAATGATTGGCTTCTATAGGAACTCAGAGTTCAGATAGTGTTATTGATTCTCCTAGTTCAGTATGATGATTCTTGAACATAGCTTCTTTATGAGTCTTGGCCGTGGCCCTAAGCACTTTGTTTTCCAGTATTACCACCGGATACATAAATGCCACAGACACATAACTGGGTGAACATTTTCAGATTGTGACTCAGCTTTGCTAAAGTCCCCAATTAGAGGTGTCCAGGGTTCTTAAGCGCACTCTTTTTTGCTTTGGACCTTGACTTTAACCGCTCAGTCTCAAGTTTTCACTTGACACCTACACGCCACAAGCACATGGTTAGGGACAGCTTGGTTTAGCCGCTTAGGCCAGGATTTTATTCCTGTAGGCCCTCCTATCCACTGATGCTCAAAGCCTTGGGATCCTTTTTATTTGTCCTTGCCTTTTGGTTTTAAGGGTTATTGGCTTTTTTCTCTTGCCTCTTGGTTTTAAGAGCTTTTGGCTTTTTCTGCTTGCTTTTTCTTTTTCTTTCTATTTTTTTTTGCCTATTTTTTTTTCTGCAAGCTTTGTTCTTTGCTGCTTTTTCTTGCTTCAAGAATCATTTTTATGATTTTTCAGATTATCAAATAACATGTCTCCTAGTCATCATTCTTTCAAGAGCCAACATTTTTAACATTCTTAAACAACAACTTCAAAAGACATATGCACTGTTCAAGCATACATTCAGAAAACAAGAAGCATTGTCACCACATCAATATAATTAAGCTAAGTTCAAGGATAAATTCAAAACTCATGTACTTCTTGTTCTTTTGAATTAAAACAGTTTTTATTTTAAGAGAGGTGATGGATTCATAGGACATTCATAACTTTTAAGACATAGTTACTAACTACTAATGATCATGTAATGAAGACACAAACATAGATAAGCACATAACATAGAAAACGAAAAACAGAAGAAATAAGAGCAAGGAATGAATCCACCTTAGTGATGGTGGCATTTCCTTCTTGAGGAACCAATGATTTCCTTGAGCTCTTCTATGTCTCTTCCTTGTCTTTGTTGCTCCTCCCTCATTGCTTTTTGATCTTCTCTAATTTCATGAAGGATGATGGAGTGCTCTTGATGTTTCACTCTTAATTGTCCCATGTTGGAACTTAATTCTCCTAGGGAGGTGTTGATTTGCTCCTGATATTTATATGGAGGGAAGTGCATCCCCTGAGGTATCTCAGGGATTTCTTGATTTACAGCCACATGTTCTACCACTGAGCTATAGACCCTTGAGATGAATCTTTCCATCTCCCATGACTCGGAGGTGGAAGCCTTTGTCTTCCCTTCCCCTCTTTTAGAGGTTTAGGTGCCATCAATGGTAATGGAAAAACAAAAAAGCTTATGCTTTTACCACACCAAACTTAGAATGTTGCTCGCCCTCGAGCAAAAGAAGAAGGAATATAAGAAGAGGAAGATATGGAGGAGATGGAGGGATGTGTGTATGGATGTGAGTGGTGGATGGAAAACAGAAGGGATGGTCATGAATGGAGAGATAGAGGGTGAGGTGGGTGGGAATCCTGTGAGATTCACAGATCCTGAGGTGATCCTGTGGGTTCACAGATCCTGAGATGATCCTGTGGGGTCCATAGATCTTGAGGTGTCAAGGCATTTACATCCCTGCACTAATTTAGGCATGCAAAATGCCCTTGCACACAACTCTGGGTGTTCAGCGCCAGGTTGGTGCCCATTTTGGGCGTTCAACGCCCATTTGTTGCCATTTCTGGCGTTGAACGCCAGAACCATGCTTGTTCTGGGCGTTCAGCGCCAGGATGTTGCCCATTTTAGGCGTTCAGCACCAGAACCATGCTCTGTTCTGGCGTTGAACGCCAGGCAGATGCTTCCTCCACGGTGTGATTTTTCTTCTGCTGTTTTTGATTCCGTTTTCAATTTTTATATTTATTTTGTGACTCCACATGATCATGAACCTATAAAGACATATAACTAAGAAAAATATAGTTAGATAAAAATTGGGTTGCCTCCCAACAAGCGCTTCTTTAATGTCAGTAGCTTGACAGTGGGCTCTCATGGAGCCTCACAGATGTGCAAAGCTTTGTTGAGACTCTCCAACACCAAACTTAGAGTTTGGATATGGGAGTTCAACACCAAACTTAGAGTTTGGTTGTGGCCTCCCAACACCAAACTTAGAGTTTGACTGTGGGGGCTTTTTTTGACTCTGCTTTGAGAGAAGCTTTTTCTGCTTCCTCTCCATGGATGCAGAGAGGGATCCTTGAGTTGTAAACACAAGGTTGTCCTTATTCAATTGAAGGACTAATTCTCCTCTGTCCACATCAATCACAGCTCTTGCTGTGGCTAGGAAAGGTCTTCCTAGGATGATGGATTCATCCTCTTCCTTTCCAGTATCCAGGACTATGAAATTAGCAGGGATGTAAAGGCCTTCAACCTTTACTAACACGTCCTCTACTTGTCCATAAGCCTGTTTTCTTGAATTGTCTGCCATCTCTAATGAGATTTTAGCAGCTTGCACCCCATAGATTCCCAGTTTCTTTATTACAGAGAGGGGCATGAGGTTTATTCCTGAACCAAGGTCACAGAGAGCCTTAAAGATCATGGTGCCTATGGTACAAGGTATTATGAACTTTCCAGGATCCTGTCTCTTCCGAGGCAATGTCAGTTGATCCAGATCACTTAGTTCATTAATGAACAAGGGAGGTTCAACTTCCCAAGTATCAATGCCAAATAATTTGGCATTCAGCTTCATGATTGCACCAAGAAACTTGGCAGTTTGCTCTTCAGTAACATCCTCATTCTCTTCAGAAGAGGAGTACTCATTAGAGCTCATGAAGGGCATAAGGAGGTTCAATGGAATCTCTATGGTCTCTAGATGAGCCTCAGAGTCCTTTGGTTCCTCAGAGGGAAGCTCCTTATTGATCACTAGACATCCCAGGAGGTCTTCCTCCTTGGGATTCACGTCCTCTCCTCTCCTCACAGGTTTGGCCATGGTGCTTATGTCAATGGCCTTGCACTCTCCTTTTGGATTCTCTTCTGTATTGCTTGGGAGAGTACTAGGAGGGATTTCAGTGATCCTTTTACTCAGCTGGCCCACTTGTGCTTCCAGATTTCTAATGGAAGACCTTGTTTCATTCATGAAACTTACAGTGGCCTTGGATAGATCAGAGACTAAGTTTGCTAAATTAGAAGTATTTTGTTCAGAGTTCTCTGTCTGTTGCTGAGTGGATGATGGAAAAGGTTTATTATTGTTAAACCTGTTTCTTCCACCATTATTAAAGCCTTGTTGAGGCTTTTAATCCTTCCATGAGAAATTTGGATGATTTCTCCATGATGAGTTATAGGTGTTTTCATAAGGTTCACCTAAGTAATTCACCTCTGCTATTGCAGGGTTCTCAGGATCATAAGCTTCTTCTTCAGAAGATGCCTCTTGAGTACTGTTGGATGCAGCTCGCATTCCATTCAGACTCTGAGAAATCATATTGACTTGCTGAGTCAATATTTTGTTCTGAGCCAATATGGCATTCAGAGTATCAACTTCCAGAACTCCTTTCTTCATAGGCGTCCCATTACTCACAGGATTCCTCTCAGAAGTGTACATGAACTGGTTATTAGCAACCATGTCAATGAGTTCTTGAGCTTCTGCAGGCGTTTTCTTTAGGTGAATGGATCCACCTGCAGAAGTATCCAGTGACATCTTTGATAGCTCAGACAGACCATCATAGAATATATCCAGGATGGTCCATTCTGAAAGCATGTCAGAAGGACACTTTTTGGTCAGTCCTTTGTATCTCTCCCAAGCTTCATAGAGGGATTCACCTTCTTTCTGTCTGAAGGTTTGAACATCCACTCTAAGCTTGCTCAGCTTTTGAGGAAGAAAGAACTTGGCTAAGAAATCCGTGACCAGCTTATCCCAAGAGTTCAGGCTGTCTCTGGGTTGAGAGTCCAACCAGATTCTAGCTCTGTCTCTTACAGCAAAAGGGAAAAGCATGAGCCTGTAGACTTCAGGATCTACTCCATTAGTCTTAACAGTATCACATATCTGCAAGAATTCAGTTAAGAACTGAAAAGGATCTTCCGATGGAAGTCCATGAAACTTGCAGTTCTGCTGCATCAGAGAAACTAATTGAGGTTTCAACTCAAAGTTGTTTGCTCCAATGGCAGGAATGGAGATGCTTCTTCCATGTAAATTGGAATTAGGTGCAGTAAAGTCACCAAGCATCCTCCTTGCATTATTATTATTTTCAGCTGCCATCTCCTCTTCCTGTTCGAAAATTTCTGACAGGTGCTTGCTGGATAGTTGTAATTTAGCTTTTCTTAGTTTCCTCTTCAGAGTCCTTTCAGGTTCTGGATCAGCTTCAACAAGAATATTCTTGTCCTTGCTCCTGCTCATATGACAAAGAAGAGGGCACAGAAAAATAATAATAATAGAGATCCTCTTTTTCTCTTTTTTTTTTGAGTTAAGGAGAGATGTTAGTAGATGAATAAATTAATAGAATAAGATGAGAGAGGGAAAATTTCGAAAATAATTTTTGAAAAAGAGTTAGTGATTTTCGAAAATAGTTTTTTAAAAAAGTTAGTAATTTTCGAAAATTAAGATTTAAAATTTGAAATAATTAGTTAATTAAAAAGAAATTTTGAAAAAGAGGGAGATATTTTCGAAAATTAGAGAGAGAGAGTTAGTTAGGTAGTTTTGAAAAACAAACAAGAAGTTAGTTAGTTAGTTGAAACAATTTTGAAAATCAATTTTGAAAAGATAAGAAGATAAGAAGTTAGAAAAGATATTTTGAAATCAAATTTTTGAAAAAGATAAGATAAGAAGATATTTTTGAAAATATATGATTGAAATTAGTTTTGAAAAAGATTTGATTTTTAAAATCACAATTAATGACTTGATTGACAAGAAATCACAAGATATGATTCTAGAACTTAAAGTTTGAATCTTTCTTAACAAGTAAGTAACAAACTTGAAATTTTTTGAATCAAAACATTAATTGTTATTGTTATTTTCGAAAATTTGATATAAAAATAAGAAAAAGATTTTTGAAAAATATTTTTAAAATTTTCGAAAATAACTAAGAAAAATGAAAAAGATTTGATTTTTGAAAAAGATGAGATTTTTAAATTGAAAATTTGATTTGACTCATAAAAACAACTAGATTTTAAAAATTTTTGAAAAAGTCAAATTTAATTTTCGAAATTTTAAGAGAGAAAAAGGGAAAGATATTTTTTTGATTTTTGAATTTTTATGATGAGAGAGAAAAACAAGAAAAATGATGCAATGCATGAGAGTTATGGATCAAAACAATGAATGCATGCAAGAGTGCTATGAATGTCAATATGAACACCAAGAACACTATGAATGTCAAGATGAACACCAAGAACATATTTTTGAAAAATTTTTAATGCAAGGAAAACATGCAAGACACCAAACTTAGAATTCTTTAATGCTTAGATACTAAGAATTCAAGAATGCATATGAAAAACAAGAAAAGACACAAAACATGCAAATGCAAAGATCAAACAAGAAGACTTACCAAGAACAACTTGAAGATCATGAAGAACACTATGAATGCATGATTATTTTCGAAAAAAATGTAAGATGCACATGTAATTGACACCAAACTTATAACATGACTCAAGACTCAAACAAGAACACAAAAAATATTTTTGATTTTTATGATTTTCTAAATTTTTTATATATTTTTTTTTCGAAAATTATTTGAAAAACAAAAATAAGGATTTCAAAATTTTCAATATGAATTCCAGGAATCTTATGCTCTTTAGTCTAAAGCTCCAATCAAAGGGTCAGGCATGGCTTAATAGCCAGCCAAGCTTTAGCATGTAGCAGGTAGATCATGAATCAGCAGCAGGTGGATTAGCACCACTAGCTTGCTCTTGATAACAAATTGGAAGCCTCAGTCTAAATGAATTTAGACATGGCTTTACAGCCAGCCAGGCTTCACACACTTCATGAAACACTAGAATTCATTCTTAAAAATTCTGAAGAAAAATATATTTTTTGAAAACATTTTTTTTATTTTAAAATTTTTTTTTTCGAAAACAAAGGAGAAAATTTTGAAAGATTTTTGAAAATTTCTTTTTTGGAAAGAAAACAAAAAGAAAATTACCTAATCTGAGCAATAAGATGAACCGTTAGTTGTCCAAACTCAAACAATCCCCGGCAACGGCGCCAAAAACTTGGTGCGCAGAAATTGTGATTACACTTTAATTATGTAAAATTCATCGCTCTTTCTTTCCCTGGTAATGGCGCCAAAAACATGATGCCAATACCATGGTTCACAACTTCGTACAACTAACCAGGAAGTGCACTGGGTCGTCCAAGTAATACCTTACGTGAGTAAGGGTCGAATCCCACGGAGATTGTTGGTATGAAGCAAGCTATGGTCACCTTGAAAATCTCAGTTAGGCAGATATAAATTGATAATGGTGTTTTCGAATAATAATTAATAGAATAGGGATAGAAATACTTATGTAATTCATTGGTAAGAATTTCAGATAAGCGAATGGAGATGCTTTCGTTCCTCTGAACCTCTGCTTTCCTGCTATCTTCATCCATTCAGTCTTACTCCTTTCCATGGCTGGCTTTATGTGATACATCACCATTGTCAACGGCTACTTTCGGTCATCTCTCGGGAAAATGATCCAATTCCCTGTCACGGCACGGCTAATCATCTGGAGGCATCACCTTTGTCAATGGCTTCATCTTATCCTCTCAGTGAAAATGATCAACGCACCCTGTCACGGCACGGCTATTCATCTGTCGGTTCTCGATCATGCTGGAATAGGATTTACTATCCTTTTGCGTCTATCGCTAATGCCCTGCAATCGCGAGTTTGGAGCTCGTCACAGTCATTCATTCATTGAATCCTACTCGGAATACCACAGACAAGGTTTAGACTTTCCGGATTCTCTTGAATGCCGCCATCATTCTAGCTTACACCACGAAGATTCTGATTAGGAGATCTAAGAGATACTCATTCAGTCGAAGGTAGAACGGAAGTGGTTGTCAGGCATGCGTTCATAGGGAATGATGACGATTGTCACGTTCATCACATTCAGATTGAAGTACGAATGAATATCTTAGAAGCGAAATAAGATGAATTGAATAGAAAACAGTAGTACTTTGCATTAATCTTTGAGGAACAGCAGAGCTCCACACCTTAATCTATGGAGTGTAGAAACTCTACCGTTAAAATTACATAAGTGAAAAGTCCAGGCATGGCCGAATGGCCAGCCCCTCTGATCTAAGAACCAGGCGTCCAAAGATGTCTAATACAATAGTAAAAGGTCCTATTTATAATAAACTAGTCACTAGGGTTTACAGAAATAAGTAATTGATGCATAAATCCACTTCCGGGGCCCACTTGGTGTGTACTTGGGCTGAGCTTTATCTTTCTACGTGCAGAGGCCATTTGTGGAGTTGAACGCCAGGTTTGGATCCATTTCTGGCGTTCAACTCTGGTTTTTGATCCATTTCTGGCGCTGAACTCCAGAATTGGGCAGAGAGCTGGCGTTGAACGCCAGTTTGCGTCGTCTATTCTTGGCCAAAGTATGGACTATTATATATTTCTGGAAAGCCCTGGATGTCTACTTTCCAACGCAATTGAAAGCGCTCCATTTCGAGTTCTGTAGCTCCAGAAAATTCACTTTGAGTGCAGGGAGGTCAGAATCCAACAGCATCAGCAGTCCTTCTTCAACCTCTGAATCTGATTTTTGCTCAAGTCCCTCAATTTCAGCCAGAAAATACCTGAAATCACAGAAAAACACACAAACTCATAGTAAAGTCAAGAAATGTGAATTTAACATAAAATCTATTAAAAACATCCCTAAAAGTAACTAGATTCTACTAAAAATATACTAAAAACAATGCCAAAAAGCATATAAATTATCCACTCATCAGTCCACCATGTAGTGCCATATATGCTTGGAAAGATCTGGAATCCTACTTTCCAATGCCACTGGAATCACCTCATTTGGAGTTTTGTGGCTCAAGTTATTCTTGTTTGAAGAAGGCATGGTCAGGCTGCCAGGTGGGACTTTTGCCCACGTTAACTACCACGTTAATCTAGTTAACGTGGGTCTTTTTGCTTCGCCAACGTTAGTGGAGATCACTTTTTCCACTAACTTTGGCATCTCCCTTTCCTTCCACGTTAGTTCCCACGTTAATGTAGTTAACGTGGAAGCTAACGTGGGTTTTCTTGCTTCGAAAACGTTAGTGGCACTCACTTTTTCCACTAACGTTAGCATATACCCCTTTCGCAAGCGTTATTGGGGCTCACCTTCCCCATTAACGTTGCTTGGTGCCTTTTGTCCCTTCGTTAGAGTTCACGTTAGTGTAGCTAACGTGACTCTTAACGTGGGTCTTCGTTCCATGCTCTCCTTCTTCAAAGTTAATGCCACTAACTTTTCCCACTAACGTTGTGGCTTTCCTTCCTTCCACGTTAGTGCCCATGTTAGTGTAACTAACGTACCACTAACATGGCTCTTCTCTTCTTCTTTTGGCCTGAAATCAATCAAACAAAGTGCATCAAAGTCTTGCTCTTAATTATGGGATCATGCATCATCCAATTTATCATATAATTCATGCAAAATTCTCATGAAATCATGTAAAGTGCATAATGTATACTTGAATCAAGATGTAAGTGAATATCTACCCAAAACTAGCTTATTTCCTAAGAAAATGCATGAAACTACCTTAAAAATAGTAAAGAAAAGGTCAGTGAAACTGGCCAAAATGCCCTGGCATCATAACACCAAACTTAGAGCTTGCTTGTCCCTAAACAAGTACTGGAACAAGAGAATGATGAATGGAATGCCAAGAGAAATGAGTCATTCTTGTGGAAGTCATGTCCCTGGTTTTATGGTGGTTTCATGCATAGCAACTTAGGTTCATTCCTGGCTTTCAGACCTTTATCATGTCTTAGAATACTCACTGTGATTGAATCCCATGAGACTTTTATTCATTGATCCTTTTGTTGTCATTTCAGGGCTTATTTTTGTTCTTAAGCTAAGTGCTCTGTAAGGGGGCAACTCTTTAAAATAAGCTTTCAGCCAACACTCCCGAACCAGTTGGTTCAAGGTGCTAGGTGTTGAAGCACCCCCTAAGGACTTACTTGCTCAAGTCTCTCCCCCATACATACACACCACAGGCACATAGTTTATTTATTTTCTTTTCTTGAGACCTTGGTGTCCAGCACCTCTTTGGGTTACTAAATGCTCTGTAGTGAGGGTTACTCTTAATAGTGGACTTTCAGCTGATAATCCCGAGTTAGTTAACCCAAGTTACCAAGTGATAAGGCACCCCTAAGAGCTTATTCATCCAAGTAGATCCCTCACACAGGAGCACCACAGACACATGCCTCAAGATTAAAACCATTGGTGCCTAGCCTTATTGCTTACTCTTTTTTTTTTCTTTTATTTTTTAACCTTTATTGTTATTTCCATTTTTCTTATTAGGATCTTCTTATTTAGCTAGTCTCATGAGGTGTGTTCAAAGCATATGATTCAGGACAGATAGTTGTCTTCCCACCTTGTGGTTGAACCAACTTAGCTAACTTATGACCACACCACAAACTCAGGAACTTACTCCATAGTATGAACTCTATTATGGTCTTTTATAAAACACTCATTCTCTTTTCATTTGATTCAAAAGGGACAAGCATACTAGTAAGCAAAGTAAGGATGCAGTAATGACATTCAAACTAGAAAACACAGCCTTAATTAATAAAAAGTTTAAAAGATAGAATTGACATGCTTATTCACAAGGAGAAAGCACACATACATACAAAGAACATAGAAGACAATCATGCAAATTAAAGTGCTGGAAATAAGTAAGAGGAGAAAGGAACTTTACCACCTTGTATTTTATCTTTATTGTTGTTGCCCTTTTCCTCCTATTCTTCCCCTTTCCACACCAGACATAGAATGATTGCTTATACTCAAGCAACAATTAAAACAGTGTGACGGGGTTTATGATGGATCATGAATGTCTTAAAATAAAGTGTGAGTATGCATGTGTTTCAGCAAGCAAGATTATGGATCACAACAAAAGCACAAGAAGTAAAACAGAGACAATTTTGATTGCATTAATAAGTGGTGTTGGCATGGTACTTTGCATGAAAGTTAAGTGGCAACACCAAACATAGTGTGCCACTGTCAATCTAGAATGTTGCAAGTACCCAGTAAAGATTGAAATTCAAATTGTTGCATGGCACCACCAAACTTAGAGTGCAATCATATGCCAAATTATTGAAAGTAAACTAAGCAAAGCAAGGAAATGTTACCTACGGTTGGGTTGCCACCCAACAAGCACTCTTTTAATGTCATTAGCTTGACATGTTGTTCACGACTTTTTTCCTCTTCTTCTAGTTTGTTAAGAGGAATGACCTCAAGAGGAAAGAGGAGCCAGTTAATGCCCCTTGTTTTGAGTGCCTCTCCCCAGCAAGCCTTCTTCTGTTGTTAGCTTGAGTAAACTTGCTTGGTCACCATCCTTTTGTTAGTGTTCATGTTGATTGCCTTTACCACCTTGATTTCAGGATTTGGGTATTGTATGATGGGTGGAGCATCCTCTTCATCAAGAACTTCTTGAATTGGTGGTTCAATGAACTCACCCTCTATGCAACTCTCTATTTCATTGGAGTGTGAGCTCCCTTGATTGACTTCCTCCCTTATTCTTGACCTTTGAATGAACTCCTCTGTTTCTGGAGAGAGTGAAGTGGTCTCTCTTTGTGATCTCAGCTCTTCAATGAATTGTTCTTCAGAATAGAGTTGTGCATTCTCCCTCAATTTTTCTTCATGGTCCCTTTTTGCTATTTTCTCCTCTTCGATTGTTTTTATTATTTCTTCAAGGAGGAGTTCTATCCTAGTGAGTCTCTCCTCTACTCTACTTTTTCTGAGTTCTTCAATGATGAGTTCCACCCTAGCAAGTTTATCTAAAGGAGGTTGGGTAGATTGTAATGGTTGGGCGGGGTTGGCTTGTGAATGGCATTGGTTGTTTTGTGGTTGTGTGTTCTGAAAGTGGTATGACTCTTGTGGGTAGTGGATTGAGTTTTGTGGATGGTGAAATGAATTGTATGGATTTGGGATAGACTTTTGTGCTGAGGCATACTCAAATGATGAAGAATTTTGGCATGTAAAAGTTGGAGGTGAGGTTGTATAATTGAGAGGTGATGGCTCTTGATGAATAGGGTATGAATGAGTGAAATCTCTTTGATTATGATCTTCCCAGCCACAACTTGAGTAGTGATCAATTTCACCAAAATATGGACCATTTTGTGGCTCTGGAAAGTACCCCATTTCATGTTCTTGATACTCCCACCCACCATGAGCATAGTAAAGTGAATCATTCTGTGGTGGTGGAGAGTTTCCCATGAAATTTGATTGACTAAAATATGATGGATGCTCCTTTCTTTCCTACAGAAAGCTCTGTCTCAAACAATAATCACCAAAAGAAATTGGAATCTCCATTGTCACAGATGAGGAAATTCCCAGTGAGGCAATATCACAAACAGTTAGTTAGCAAAAGAAAATAAAGTAGCAAAAGAAAATAAAGACAAAAGAAAAGTGTCTAATCTAGTAAATCAATAAACCGGTAGTTTGTTAATCACAATTAATCCCTGGCAACGGTGCCATAAACTTGATGCGCGGAAAACTTGTCTCTCAACAAATTTCCCTTCGGCAAGTGTACCGAATTTGTCGTCAAATAAAACTCACAATAGAGTGAGGTCGAATCCCACAGAGATTAACGGATTAAGCAATCAATGGTTAATTGACTATCCTAGTTAGACGAATTAGATTTGGATGATGAGTAAAAAGGAATCGTAAATTGACAGAAAAGTAAAGAAAGTAATAAAGTGCAGAAAAGTAAAATGGCAAGAAAAGTAAATGTAAGAACTAAAAATAAAATGAACATTGGGATCAAGAGATATTGCAATCCTCCGGATCAAGTTCATTCTCATCTCTTCCTCAATCAATGCATTCATTGGTCTCCTTGGCAATCTTAAGTGATCGAATTACAATTCCTTGTAATTCAATCTCTCAAATCTTGATCAATAGCCAATTCCTTGGTTAATTGCTCATGAGAAGAGATGAAGTATGGTCACTGATTATACCACATGCATTTCCCAAATCAAGTGTTGGAAGGATTATAGTCACATATCCATCCACACCCAATTTGGTCCAGCATGAGAAAGCATTTCTAGCATGATCTCTTCATTCCTCTTTCAAGGTTCAGAAGAGATCCAAGTATGAATAGTTTTTTTTCCAAGATAACTACCCAATTGGATGAAGATCGAAAGCCCTCTAGTAAAATCAAGAGGAAAGAAAGAAGAAGAAGAATAAGAACTACCTTAATCCATTGAATCACAATAGAGCTCTCTAACCCAATGTAAAGAGTTAGTTGATCATTGCTCTACAAAAATAGAAAAGAAAGAAAGTACAGAAAAGTAAAGATGAAGATTCAAACTGAAATTGAAAATTCAACATTTATGAATGAAAATTACAACTAAAAGAAAAAGAAGGAAAAGTGTGTGAGGGGAGGGAGTCCGAAAACCCCTCTTCAATCCCCTATTTCAGAATTTCCAGACTCCTTCAATTTCCAGGATATTTTCAATGTAAAGACTAAGGCCTTTATATAGGCTCTACTAAATTACAAAATGAAATTAAAAGCAAATTACAATTAAATGAAAATTCCTATTCTAGATGCTTCTTGTGGTCTTGATTGGTTGACAATTGTGGGCTCGCTTGCTTGAGCTTTGAAGTGGACTTGAGAGAGAAGTGAGTCAAGTTGAGGTCCAGGTGCTAAAGTTAGTGCTAAAGTTAGCCATACTAATGCTACAAGTGTGGCGTTAGTGCTAAAGTTATTGTGGCTAACGTTGCACTTGCTGCCCAGTTGGTGTTTTTGGGGCTTAAAAAATGCCTCTTGTTTGTGCTCCAATTTCATGTCCACTATAGAGTATTATATATCGTTGGAAAGCTCTGAATGTCAGCTTTCTAATGCAACTAGAATCACCTCAATTGGACCTCTGTAGCTCAAGTTATGCTCCTTTGAAGTGGACATGGTCGCTGGCATAGTCGCTAGCGTTACTGGAAAACTTGAGTGCCACTAACGCTAGCGATCAGGGCTTCATTATTGCCAGTTTCTGAAGCTCAAACTTAGTGTTCACCCCATACTATTATATAATGTTGGAAAGCCCTGGATGTCTACTTTCCAATGCATTTGGAAGCGCATCATTTGGAGCTCTACAACTCGAGTTACACTTCTTGGAAGGTGAAGAGGTCAGCTGGCCTTACTACAGGTTGATACCATGTTCATCTTTGCACTTTCGGGGGAGGTTTTCTCCCTTAAATTTAGTGTCCACCATGTAGTGCCATATATGCTTGGAAAGCTCTGGAATCCTACTTTCTAATGCCACTGAAATCACCTCATTTGGAGTTTTGTGGCTCAAGTTATTCTTGTTTGGAGAAGGCATGGTCAGGCTGCCAGGTGGGACTTTTGCCCACGTTAACTACCACATTAATCTAGTTAACGTAGAAGTTAACGTGGGTCTTTTTGCTTCGCCAACGTTAGTGGAGATCACCTTTTCCACTAACTTTGGCATCTCCCTTTCCTTCCACGTTAGCTCCCACGTTAATGTAGTTAACGTGGAAGCTAACGTGGGTCTTCTTGCTTCGAAAACGTTAGTGGCACTCACTTTTTCCACTAACGTTGGCATATACCCCTTTCGTAAGCGTTATTGGGGCTCACCTTCCCCATTAACGTTGTTTGGTGCCTTTTGTCCCTTCGTTAGAGTTCACGTTAGTGTAGCTAATGTGACTCTTAACGTGGCTCTTCGTTCCATGCTCTCCTTCTTCAAAGTTAATGCCACTAACTTTTCTCAGTAACGTTGTGGCTTTCATTCCTTCCACGTTAGTGCCCACGTTAGTGTAACTAACGTAGCCACTAACGTGGCTCTTCTCTTCTTCTTTTGGCCTGAAATTAATCAAACAAAGTGCATCAAAGTCTTGCTCTTAATCATGGGATCATGCATCATCCAATTTATCATATAATTCATGCAAAATTCTCATGAAATCATGTAAAGTGCACAATGTATACTTGAATCAAGATGTAAGTGAATATCTACCCAAAACTAGCTTATTTCCTAAGAAAATGCATGAAACTACCTTAAAAACAGTAAAGAAAAGGTCAGTGAAACTGGCCAAAATGCCCTGGCATCAGCTCTGTAGGAAACTCCGACTGTTGAGACAAGATCTGAGACCAAGGCGGGAAAAGGTAAGTTACCCGCAATTTGTACGTGTCCCATGGCATTCCGGATATGTCTTGGTAGATTCAGAGGCTGGTCTGTAAGGATGCACCATAGTAGAACGGCCATGTCTGCAGTGAAGGAGGACTCGTGAGTGCTCAGAAAGACGTAATGGGACAGGATCTGTGCCCATATGCAAGCCTCCAAGGTAAGTGCTGAAGCCGATATTCCCTTAGGGTAGGTACGATGGTATCCGTAGATCCAACGGCTGCCAGGTAGTGCGATAACTCTGAGAACAGCTTCCCAATCAAATTGGTACATCTGGCGCTTCAGTGCGGCTTCTTGAAAGGCGTCCAATCCTTCTGGAATAGGGGGAAGACCTAAAGCTTTTTGAATGGCCTCTTCTGTAATGGGTACTTGCTTCTGACGAACAAAGACAGACTACAGGGTAGGCAGGTAGAAGTTAGAGTAGAACTCGACTACCCAAGAAAGATTGGCCTGCCTTGGTTGTCTCTGTAGGAAACCCCATTGTCTTCGTTCAATTTGCGGCTCAACAAAAGTAGCAATATTGGACGGGAGGATAAGAAGGTGTTCGTTGTTGTAACTCCTTTCAGCTAGAATAGGGAACATCTGCTCACAGTAGCGATTTGGAAATCGTGCAGTGTCCTTTGCTGGAAAGGCTTTCTCCTTTTCATCAACCTTGATGATCCTCTTAACTCTTTTTGTTGAGGGCTTGAATGCAGTTGAAGAAGGCTCTGCCACTAGTGCTCTTTTAGTTCCTCTCCTTGCTGGGGGTTTGGGAGTAGCTTTCTCTTTTCCTTTCTTGGTGGCCATCCTGAAAGGGGAAGAGAAAGTAAATTGAATTCAAAGAGATATATAGCAATGAAGAGAACGGAAAAGGTGGTGATGGATGCACATTAGGAGGTAACTGACATTAACACACACTCATGAGTACATGTGAAAAGTCATCAAAGAAAAATAGCTAGTGCATATAGTGACAAGTGAATGCAATGTGTTTATTGGCATGCCGAAAAAGGACATGAGTAGCATAGACCAAGCATTACTTTGTAACAAACCATCATGTTTGTATTGACAATTAAATTCAATTAATACAATAGTAAAGGAAATTTGTGAAAAGCAAGCGTTGAATATTAGAATAACATAGAGAAGTGCATAATGCCATATGGGATTTTTCACAAACACATAGCATGCAAGGTAAATAAAGTATAGAAAGTAGTAAAGTGAACATGCAAGCAACCCTTTAAAGAAAATAATATATAATTGCCATACAGTTTGCAATAATCCACAAGCATATAAGGAAGAATAATGACTCAAATAAAATTCTAACACCATGTAAAAAGGAAAGAAGAAGAAAGGAAATATGAATAATGAAAAGAAGAAAAAGGAAAGAAAAGAAAATAACATATAAAATAAGAAGAATGCGAGAAAAGGAAAGAGGGAAGAAGAAAATAAAACATTGGTAATGGAGGTGAGAGAGATAGAGAGTGAAAGGTGAGATAGAAGGAAGAAGGGAGGAGGAAGAAATAAGGGGGGAAAAGAAAAATTAGGATTTGGAGAAGAGAAAGATATGATGTTTGGAAAAAGTAGGAAAACTGTGCGCCACAAGCGACGCGATCGCATGGGGCACGCGGTCGCGCGACTTTCGCTTAAGGTAATTGACGCGGTCGCGTCGGCTCAGTTTGTGCCAGTGGCGCGAGGGTTGCCTCGCACTCGCACAACTCTCTGTTCAAAATTATTAAATGCCAAATTTTAGGTGGCGCGATCGCGTGGGGCATGCGATTGCGTGAGTGGGCAGTTTATGGGGTACGACGCGACCGCGTGGGGTACGCGGTCGCGTGAGGAGAATTGCACGTCCAGCGCCAGTCCGGCACCACTCTAGCACAACTTTCAGCTGTGCACCCGTTTTACATCGAAAATCAGGGCACGCGGCCGCGTGGGGCACGCGGTCGTGTGGGAGGCCATTATGCCCATACGACGCGGACGCGTCAGCGACGCGGTTGCGTGGGTTGATTTGTGCCACTGGCACGCCTCCAGCCACGCTTCAACATGACTCTCTGTTCGTTTTTTATTTTTCTCTCTTCTCCTTGCCACGCGGACGCGTCGCTGATGCGGTCGCGTCGCGTGGCACCTTCCTTTTTTTTTTAAATATGCAGATGCAGATGCATGAAAGTACTAATAAAGAGAAGAGTTATTGAATATGAAAAACTAAAAATAAAGAAAAGAACGATCATATCATGGTGGGTTGTCTCCCACCTAGCACTTTGCTTTAACGTCCGTAAGTTGGATGCTCCACTAGCTCAATCTTCTGCTATGTGGGGATCCTCCAAGAGGAAGATCTCAAGCTCCTTGTTTTTCTGCATCTTCTCGCCATGGTATAACTTTAGGCGTTGTCCATTAACTTTGATAAGTTCAGAACTTGAAGGATGACTTAGGTGATAAACTCCGTACGGTTCGGCCTTCTCTACTCTGTATGGACCTTCCCATCTGGATCTCAACTTGCCTGGCATGAGCCTCAGACGAGATTTGTAAAGGAGGACTAAATCCTCAGGTTGGAACTCTTTCCTCTTGATGTGCTGATCATGTGCAGCCTTCATCTTTTCCTTGTATAGTCTTGAGTTCTCATAAGCTTCTAGGCGAAGGCTTTCTAGTTCTTGCAGTTGCAACTTTGTTTCAGCTTCGGCGTTCTCCATCCCCATGTTGCACTCCTTGACTGCCCAAAAAGCTTTGTGCTCTACCTCAACAGGGAGATGACAAGCTTTTCCATAAACTAAGCAGAACGGACTCATCCCAATGGGTGTTTTGTACGCTGTTTTGTATGCCCAGAGTGCATCTTGTAGCCTGGTACTCCAGTCCTTTCTCTGAGGTTTGACTATCTTCTGCAAGATACGCTTTATCTCTCTGTTCGACACCTCGGCTTGCCCATTGGTCTGAAGATGGTATGCTGTTGCAACCTTATGAATTATCCCATGCCTCTTCATTAATCCTATTAGTCTCCTGTTACAAAAATGGGTGCCTTGATCGCTCACGATTGCTCGTGGTGATCCAAAGCGACAAATAATATGGTTTCTCACAAAGAAAACAACAGTGTTAGCATCGTCAATGCGGGTAGGAATTGCTTCCACCCATTTGGAAACGTAGTCCACAGCTAATAATATATAAAAATAACCATTAGAATTTGGAAATGGACCCATGAAGTCAATGCCCCAAACATCAAAAATTTCACAGAAAAGCATAATTTGTTGAGGCATCTCATCCCTCCTGGATATATTACCAAATTTTTGGCATGGGGGGCAAGATTTACAAAATTCAGCAGCGTCTCTAAAAAGAGTAGGCTACCAGAATCAACAGTCCAAGATTTTTCTAGCAGTTCTTTGAGGGCCAAAATGTCCTCCACTCTTAGATGAGTGACAGGCCTCTAAGATGGACTGGAATTCTGATTGAGGCACATACCGTCTAATTACCTGATCTGCGCCACATCTCCATAAATATGTGTCATCCCATATATAATATTTAGACTCACTTTTTAGCTTGTCTCTTTGATGCTTAGAAAAGTTAGGAGGAAATGTACGGCTAACTAGATAATTAGCTACAGGTGCATACCAGGGAGATACCTCAGATACTGCTTGCAGGTTATCAAATGGAAAATTATCATCTATAGGAGTAGAATCATCCTTAATGTGCTTAAAGCGACTCAAGTGGTCTGCCACTAAATTCTGGTTACCACTCCTATCCTTTATTTCTAAATCAAATTCTTGTAATAGCAGTATCCAACGTATAAGCCTTGGTTTGGACTCCTTTTTACATAATAGATACTTTAAAGCTGCATGGTCCGAATACATTACTACTCTAGTACCAAGTAAATAAGCTCGGAATTTATCCAGAGCAAAAACAATAGCAAGAAGCTCTTTCTCAGTAGTAGTATAATTGGACTGGGCAGCGTCTAAAGTCTTAGAAGCGTAAGCAATAACAAAAGGATCCTTACCTTCGCGCTGAGCCAGCGCTGCTCTTACTGCATGGTTGGAAGCATCGCACACGATTTCAAACGGCTGGCTCCAGTCTGGTCCTTTTACAATTGGAGCTTGAGTCAGGGCGGCCTTCAGCTTATCAAATATTTGCTTGCAATCTTCACTGAACTCGAACTCAATATCCTTCTGTAGTAATCTGGATAAGGGAAGTGCTACCTTACTATAGTCCTTAATAAATCTCCTGTAAAAACCTGCATGGCCCAGGAACGAACGGACTTCCCTCACAGAAGAGGGGTAAGGTAAACTAGAAATAACACTCACCTTTGCTGGGTCTACAGAAATGCCATTATTAGATACCACATGTCCTAATACAATCCCTTGTTTTACCATAAAGTGACATTTTTCAAAATTTAATACAAGGTTTGTACTGACACATCTATCCAATACTCTAGATAATCCATCTAAGCAAAGGCTAAAAGAATCAACATAAACGCTAAAATCATCCATAAAAACCTCCATACAGTCCTCAATAAGATCAGAGAAAAGACTCATCATACACCTTTGGAAAGTAGCTGGTGCATTGCACAAGCCAAAGGGCATTCTCTTGTAAGCATAAGTCCCAAAAGGACATGTAAAAGTGGTCTTTTCCTAGTCCTAAGGAGCTATATGAATTTGGAAATAACCTGTGTAACCATCTAAAAAGCAATAATGTGATTTACCTGACAGGCGATCCAGCATTTGATCAATGAATGGAAGTGGGTAGTGATCCTTACGGGTAGCTTGGTTGAGACGCCTGTAATCAATGCAAACTCTCCAAGCATTCTGAACTCTAGTTGCTATAAGCTCTCCATGCTCATTCTTCACTGTAGTGACTCCAGACTTCTTGGGCACCACCTGTACTGGGCTAACCCATTCACTGTCTGAAATGGGATAGATGATACCTGCTTCCAATAGTCTAGTCACTTCCTTTTTGACAACTTCCAAGATAGTGGGATTCAATCTTCTTTGGAGTTGACGGACAGGTCTTGCTCCCTCTTCTAAAAATATTCTGTGCTCACATACTTGAGGGTTGATGCCTACTATGTCTGCCAAACTCCACCCAATTTCTTTCTTATGCCTCCTCAGTACATCAAGTAACTGCTCTTCTTGTTGGGAAGTGAGTTCCCTTGCAATGATAACGGGAAACTTCTGCTCATCTTCAAGATAAGCATATTTGAGATGTGGAGGAAGAGGTTTCAGTTCCAACTTCTGATCATGGGTAGGCTCTGGATTGTCTGGAGCTTGTGAAAATGCTGAGGTGCCCTCATTGTCAGTCAAGAGGGTCCCCACACTTGGACCTTGTCCAATGTGCCTCTCTTTTAACTCTTCCTTGTGAACTTCAGCTACAGTTTCATCTATGACATCACACTGGAAGATAGAGTGATCTTCTGGAGGGTTGTTTATGACTCCATTCAGATTGAAGATTACTATGTGGCCATCTATTTCAAAAGAGTATGTTCCTGAAAAAGCATCCAATTTGAATTTTGATGTCTTCAGGAATGGTCTTCCAAGTAGGATTGATGATGGCTTATCTGAGTCATTATGGGGCATCTCCAAGATATAAAAATTAGTGGGGAATGTAAGCCCTTTAATGTTCACCAAAACATCTTCAGCAACTCCAGCCACTGCAATGATGCTTTTATCTGCTAACACAAAACGAGCTGCCGACCTTTTTAAGGGAGGGAGCCTCAAAATATCATATATAGACAAAGGCATTATACTCACACATGCTCCTAAATCACACATGCAATCATAAATTACTACTCCACCAATAGTACAACTAACTATACAAGGACCTGGGTCACTACACTTCTCAGGTAATCCTCCCATTAAAGCAGATATGGAACTACCGAAAGGAATAGTTTCTAATTCATGAATTTTGTCCTTATGTATACATAAGTATTTTAGAAACTTTGCATATTTAGGTACTTGTTGAATAACATCAAAAAGAGAAACGGTTACCTCAACCTTTTTGAATATTTCTACCATTTTGGGATCGGGTTCCAGCTGCTTCCTGGGCTTCCTTGCAAGTTGTGGAAATGGAATGAGAGTGGTGTTTTCTGCAGTGTCTGCGCCTCTTGGTACTTCCTCCTGTGGTTGTGCTTCTTCTCCTTCATCCATATCCTGTATGTCCTCTTCCTCTTCAACATCTTCTATTTCTACTACCTCTTCAGCTGAGGCGTGTTCTGGTAAGCTTGGTTCCTCCTGATTCCTCTTCTGCAGTGTGTTTCCAGACCTTAGGGTGATGGCATTAATGCCCCCCTTCGGATTGGGTAATGGTTGAGAGGGAATTCCAGTGGAACTTGAAGGTTGGTTATTGGAATTTTGCATTGATCCAATCTGTGAGACAAGAGCTTGCAACGTAGCGGTCAGACCATTCAGACTGGCATTAATGTTATTTTCCATGGTCTGTTGACTTCACTCAAAAATTTTTAGTAATTCTTCATTAGGAGATGAAGAAGGGTGAGTAAATTGAGGGGTCTGCTGTTGGATATTCTGTGGTCCTTGGGACTGCCTCAGGTGAGGTGCTCTGTAAGGTTGGTTCTGCTGCCTGTTGTTGTTATTATTCCACCTCTGATTTTTCTGATTATCTCTGCCTCCTCTGTTATTGTTGTCCCTCCAATTCTGGTTAGAATTATCCTGCCATCCATGGTTATTATTTCCACCTTGATTGTACCCTTGGTTGGGGCGATCATAGAAGTTATGAGTGGATGCCACCATGTTGTCTTCCTGTTGGAGTTGCGGGCATTCATCAGTATAATGGCTATAATCAGCATAAATTCTGCAAACTCTCTGTGGGACTAACTGTTGGCTTTGCTGTGCTGGAGAAGGTTGAGCTTGCTGAACTTGTTGTTGATTCAATTGCATCTGCTTCAGCAAGTTGGTCATTTCACAGATACTCTGAGCTAGAGCAGTATTCTCTCTGCTAGAGGATACTTCTACAACGACTTTTGAACGGCCTTGTTTCTGCCTGTGGTTCCTAGTAGATTCAGCTAAGTCGCTGATCAATTGCCATGCCTCATCAGTGGTTTTGTACTTCTTCATAGACCCATTGCTAGCACTTTCCAATGTGGTCTTATCTTGGGGCCTCATGCCCTGTGTGATATAGCTGAGTAACACTATCTTGTCGATCCTGTGGTGGGGGCATGCTTCCAGAAGATTATTGAAGCGCTCCCAATATTCAAAGAGAGTCTCGTTGTCATCTTGAACAATTATGGAAATGTCTTTCCTCAGTTTATCAGTAACTTTAGATGGAAAGAATTTCTCCAAAAACTCTTTTCTGAGCGTATCCCAGTTGGATACATTTGCTAGGGGTTGAGTGTAGTACCACTCTCTTGCTTTTCCCTCAAGATAAAACGAGAAAGCTTTCAGCAAAATTGAAGTTTCATCAGCACCATCATGCCTGACAGTAGAACAGGCTGCCTGGAAATCTCTTAGGTGCTTGATAGGCTCTTGAGCAGGTAAGCCATGAAACTTGGGCATCAAATTGAGTAGTGCGGTCTTTATTTCGAAATCTGTAGCCACCGCTGGGTGATGCGCTTGAAACGGTTGCATTGTAAAATCAGGGGCTCCTTCCTCCTAGATGGTAACTCTTCTGGTTGCCATGTCGTCTGCACGTGAATCAACCAAATCAGTAGAACGGGGGCTGGTTTCTTCCTCAGATGGCATTTCAAATCCGCCCTCAGAGAGGACTAACCGACGCCAAGCTCACTTTATTTGTGAGATGGTTCCTTCAATCTCAGGATCGAATACTGGCAAGCGTGGATCAGGAAGTGAACGCGTCATCTAGCAAAAGAAACATGCAGCTCATAGTAGCAAAATAAAATAAAATGCAAATAAATAAATTCTAATTAATAACTTTAGCACTCTATTGTAACTCCCCGGCAACGGCGCCAAAAATTGATGCAGGCAGAAATTGGCGAATTAAAAATTGTTAAAATATATACGTTGCAAGTATAGTTCTTAATTCGCCAGAAATCCACCTATCAATTTAGAAAGATGTCACAGAAAATTAAAATTAAAATACTGGGAGTATGAATCCCAGGTGGTCTCCCAACGAGTTATAGAAAAGTGTGCTATTTTATTAATCAGAGATTTTCAAAAAGAGTTGAATTGAGCAAACAGGAAATTAAATTGGTGAATTTGAATAATGTAAATAAAAGCCTTGACTGGGAATTGATTAGTTGGAATCCCTATTATTGTTGGAATGCTCTCAGGATTAATTGACAATTGAAGGTTGTCCTGTTTAGTTATCCTTCACTAGGTAAAGGAAAGTCAAACAAGTTAGAATGCTACGTCCGTTCACAAGTTGCAATCCACTTAATTAAAAGGGATTGGTGTTAGTGATTAGGAGGTAATCTAACCATAAACCCAATTACAATTTTTCTTTCAAGCCTCCCAACTCAAGGGTTCCTTTTAATCAATTCCCCATCAAGTTAGGGAACTACTCGCTCATTGTGAATGTAAAATTCATAGCATATATAAAGGAATTAAAGGAAGACATTGTAAATAAAAATCGAAATAGTCAATTAAAAATAAAGGTGATCCTTGTATTAAATAATCCTAAAAATATTCCAATGGTAAAATTAACAAAGCAAAGAACATGGAAGAGTGAAGCCAAGTAAAGAAAACGAACTAGAATGACGAAGTCTTGATGAGGTAATAACTCTTCTCAGTGTTCCAATGCCAAAAAAGTAAGAGAAAATTAAATCCTAAGAACTATGAATGTGTAGAGAGAAAACCTAGGGGAGGAGTAAAACTAGATCTAAAAACTAAAACTGTGTAGAATGAATGTTGTCTCTGATTTCTGCATGTTCTCTGGCTCTAGTCTGCTGTTCTGGGAAAAAAATTGGGTCAAAATAGGGTCCAAAATCACCCACAGCGATTTTGCAAATTATGCAGATCGCGCATGCCACGCGATCGCGTCGCTCATGCGGACGCGTCATTCGTGTTTCGCTTCACCACGCGGGCGCATCGTCCACGCCCCCGCGTCGCTCGTGCTTTTCCATTTCGCGCGGTCGCGTCATCCATGCGGCCGCGTCACTGCGATTTGATCTTCTCCGCGTGATCGCTTCGTCCATGTGGCCGCGTCGCTTCTCACTGGTCATCTCCTCAATTTCTTGTGTTCCTTCCATTTTTGCTAGCTTCCTTTCCAATCTCCAACTCATTCTTGCCCTATAAAGCCTGAAACGCTTAACACACAGATCACGGCATCGAATGGAATAAAGGAGAAGTAAAATGTATAATTAAAAGTCTCTAGGAAGAAGTTTTCACTCATGTAATAATTTTAGGAAGGAAATATAAATGCATGCTATTTTAATGAATAAGTGGGTCAGGATCATGATAAAACCACACAATTAAACATAATATAAACCATAAAATAGTGGTTTATCAGAGAACATGCATCAAGGATGGGACAATCAAAGGTGGGAGGAGCCTCAAGCTTACGGACAACCTTCTTGGCAACAACCTCTTCCGGTCTCATACAGGTATAACTCCAACCCTAATGCATACCAATCGAATGGATGTGGTAGTCCTTCTTGTACGTGTTACCAGCCACCACCACATACCTATGGACCACCTCCTCAACATAGCTTTGAACCACCCTACTCACAAGCCCCTTTTCACCATTCACCTTCGTATGACCCCAATCCATATCCACCATGCCAACCCCCATATGAACCATACGAACCATACTTAGAACCACCCCCATTCCAACACAATTACTCCCAAGAACCACCACCTCAATATACACCATCTCCATATCCTTATCAAGATGAACCACCATCTTATTATGAACCCTTCCTCCAAAGTAATGAACCCTCCTATCCACCCCAACCTCCACTGGATGGAAACACCCTTAGTGTTATTCGCCAAGGGCAAATAAAGCTTCAAACCACACTTACCTCTACTCTTACTAGCCTCACCTCTACTCTCCAAACTTTTATATCCCATGTGGATGCATCAATCCAAGAGCGACATGGTCCCAATTATGCTATTGACACGGAACAAAAGAGAAGGGATCGGCTTAGGGACTTAATGGAACGGGTTCACGCACCCATACTTCAAAAGAAGCACGAGGAGGCCCAAAATGTGGAAGTAGAGACCCTTGAAGATGAAGGAGTAGCTAAAGGATTGGTGAGGAAAGACATCAAGGAGGAGTCAGATTTTGTACTAAAGCAAGTGGAGAAAGCCGAAATTGTTGAAGAGGAAGAAGTGGTCGAAGACTTAGGAGATGCTGAACCTCCATGGGAATCTAGAGTTGTAGAGTATTCCTCCAATAAGCTTGAAATTGATGTTGAGGAGGATAGTGCACAACCTCCAAGGCATGTCCTTTATGAAGAATTGGATGGAATAGAACAAGAAACAAGTCCCTTTTGGTGATGAAGTTCCCACATCACAACCTCCTAGTGATGAACATGCATCCGCGACTGGACCCCTTGATTTTAAAGAACCTTCTCCGAGTGAATCTGAAGGTGATGCAGAGGTGGACTTTTCTCAACCTCCAACTTATGACTTGAGTGACGGGGATTGCAAAGAGGTGGAAGAATTCAAAGAAGATCACAAGGGAGTGGAGCCTGCAAGATCATTAGAAACACCTCTCCCGAAGCCATTACCATCCAATACAATATTCAAGTGGGTAAAATTCTTATCCTTCACCTTTACTTTCCCACTTGAATATGGTTTACTGGAAATGGATGGTCAACTTAGAGCTCTTTGTGGCTTTAAGAGTAAGAGGGAGATGGTTAGTGGTAGGAGTTATCCTGCAAGGTTTAATATGGTTGCACGCTCCAAGTTGACGTGCAAGGATTGGTGTAGAGCTCGATTGAATGGGTTTAGGAAGTCGTTTGGGTACTTCATTGAGAATTCAGATTGCTTGCCACCCGGTTGGAAAAATGATGATCAACAAGAAGACGGGTGCAAAAGCAAGGTTTGGGACCCCGGAATTCATTCTAGCAATCAACACTCTTGGGGCCTTGTCACTTGCTTTAACTTGCTTATGTGCCTAGTTTGGGACCCCAGAGGCTATTGGAATTGCAAACATTGGTGGAGATTCCTGGATGAGTTCAAGCACAAGCCACCATGACAAGGAGCTCACCAAATGTCCAACTTAAAGACAATAACTAAAAGTGCTATGTGGGAGACAACCCACCATGGTATGATCTTTCATTTTTATTCTTAGTTTTATTTTATTTTGTTCATTCATAATTTCTGCATAATCAACTGCATTCTGCATAAAAAAAAAGGGGGTGTTCGACGCGCAAGCGTCCCTAACGCGTGCGCGTCATGCGTGACTTCGAAACACCAAGGAAGTAACCCGAGAGTTACGCCGGAGTGGCGTAGGAAGCGTGCCTTGCGCACAAGCAAGCCCACGCGTACGCATACTTCACGCGTGCGCGTCGCCTGCACTTTCAGCAACCCACGCGTAAGCGTTCCTGACGCGCACGCGTGGATAAGGAAATCGGCGTAATAAGCGTGCTAACCCGAGAGTTGTGCGTGCGCGGGGCTGCCTTTGCGCGAATAGCACAACCCATGTCACGCGTACGCGTCCCTGACGCCTACGCATCGCATGTGACGCACAATTAAACCAGTACACTGCCAGATTTCAATTATCCCCTCCCCCAGTCCTAATTCTTTTTCAATCCTCTTTCTTTTTCCTTCTTCCTTCTTTCTTCCTCCTTTCTTACTTTCTTTTTCTTCGATTCTTTAACGTCTCATCCTTATTCTCTTTCATTTTATTTTACTTAATTTATTTTCATACTTTCATTCATTGCATTTTAATCTTGTGCATGTTTTATTTTCTTTTCTAAGTTTATTATTTTACCATTGGTGTTAAATGTTCTTATTCAACTGTTCATCTTCTCTTGCATTATTTGGTGCTTCGTGACTTGTTTTATATTGTTGGGTGATATTATTTATCTGTCAATACCAATCTTTTCTGATACTTGTGTTCCTTTTTGCATTCACATGAATTTATATTGTCTTTCATTACCTACTATCTCTTCCCCATTGTTGAAATTTTTTCACTATTGATATGCCATTAGCTTCTACTGTTTCCTCACTTACATGTTGTAGCTACTATGTACTTGAGACCCGCATTATTTGGCATTAACCCACCCATACTTTATTTGTTTTCTTATCTTTATTTCTGGGTTACTTTTCTTCTTTTCCTCTTCTTTCAGGATGGCCAACGAGAAGGGAAAGGAAAAGCTTTTCAATGGGACGACAAACAAGTCCATCTGCACAATCTTTGGAGAAAAGCATCAGTTATAGCAACCCGTCCACTTGCACATCTTAGCCTGCACCGAGAATGGTGCAATCTTTAAGTGTGGGGAGGTCGATACCGACTTCCGTGGGTTAGTTATTTCCTACTTCAACACCAATTTTTAATTTTCTTTGTTAAATTAGTTGTTGCATTTGCATGTTTGATTGCATATTTGTTTGATTTTGTGCATGTTCTTCTACCACTACTTGGTTAGAGTGATAAGTTCTTTTTCAAGACCTTTTTATAGCATTTCACTAATTTAAATTAAAACTTTTTTGTTAAACTTGTTTGAAGATTGTAATTTGGAACATGGTTTTTGAGCTAAGAACACACAACCTGTGAGATTTTGAACCTAATTATATGGTTACATTATTTAACCACGACTTTTATTCTTGTGTGTTTTCTTCTCTATGATTGTAATCTATAATTTGTTCCATTCTATATGTCCATTGTTTAGCGTATATTCATGCATACATATGATTGAGGCCATCATTTGTTATTAGCTCACTTATCCCAAATAGCCCACCATTTCATTCACCTTTGTTTGTCACTTTGAGCCTTTTAATCCCCATTTATTCTGTATTTCACCACATCACTAGCCTTAAGCAGAAAAATAATTAATTATCCTATTTGAATCTTTAGTTAGCTTAAGATAGAGATTGTGTGTCAACTAAGTGTAGGAAATTGTGGGAACTTGGGTTAATGAAATTGTGTTGAGTTTTATTGACAAGATATTGGGAACTTGGGTGCACACTCATGTGAGACCAGAAAAACCATGTGCATTGATATATTATGCTTTCATTTATATATATAAAAAAGAAAAAATATAAAAAAAAACCAAAAATACTTATGAATAGGGGACAACTTACCGCAATATTAAGTCCAATAAAAAGATCAATGCATATGTGGTGGAATTAAAAATTGATGCATGAGTATGTGAAATATACAAAAGTAAGATTTTGGGTAGCTAGGCATGATTTTAGAATTATATAGAGTATGTGTGTGTTAAGTGAGAACTTAGGTTAGTCAAAGATTCATATTATTGTTCACTTGGCCATACATATACCCTCACCCTTACCTTAGCCCCATTACAACCTTGAAAAGACCTCATGATATTTGCATTTGTACATTAAATATTTGTTGATTGGTTAGATGAAGAACAAAGTTTTAGAAATCATGACTAGAGAAGAGTAGAGTGGATTAACCCTAGACACTTGAGCGATTAGAGTGCATATACACTACCAGTGAGGGTTCAATGCTTGATTCTATGTTCCCTGCTTTCATGAGCTATCTTCCTACAAGTTTACTTGTCTTTTATTGTGTGATTTGAATTAGTGGAATCTGATTTATGTTTGTCTTGGAGAATTTATTTACTTTTAACCAAGTAGGTAGAAGTATTTTTGCATTTAGTTGCATTCATATAGATAGGTTGCATTTCATAAGTTTTACCATTCCTCTTCACTCCTTTATAGCTTTTCTTGAGCTTAGCATGAGGACATGCTAATGTTTAAGTGTGGGGAGATTGATAAACCACTATTTTATGGTTTATCTTGTGTTAAATTGAGTGGTTTTTATCAATTTTTTGCACACTTATTCATGAAATTTGCATGATTTTACAAATCCTTCCTAATTCTGTGCTATGATGCAAAACATGTTTACTAGGCCTTTAAACTATCAATTTTAATTATCCTTTATTACCATTCGATACCTTGATGTGTGTTAAGTGCTTTCAGGGTTTATAGGGTAGGAATGGCTTAGAGAATGGAAAGGAAGCATACAAAAGTGGAAGGAATACAAGAAATTGAAGGAATCGCTAAGATGTCAAGCCTGACCGTTTCGTACTAAATCGATCATAACTTGAGCTACAAAGGTCCAAATGAGGCAGTTTCAATTGTGTTGGAAAGCTAACATCCGGAGCTTCGAAATGGTATATAATTTACCATAGTTTCTATGCTGTTAGGTGACGTGCACGCGTGGATCACGTGTACGCGTGACCTTGCGAAAGTTCAATCGACGAGTACACGTGGACGACGCGTACGCGTTACAGAGCCACGTGTTGGACGTATCAGAAATTGCTGGGGGCGATTTCTGGGCTGTTTTGGCCCAGTTTCAAGCCCGAAAAACACAGATTAATGGGGGAATCAAATTCATTCATTCATACAACTTTTATTCAGATAATTTTAGGTTTTAGATGTAGTTTTCTAGAGAGAGAGGCTCTCTCCTCTCTCTAGGTTTTAGGATTCTTAGTTTTATTTCATTTCAATTTTAGATTTCTATCTTAGTTTAATCTAGTTTCTTTTCTACTTTTATTTGCTCTAGCATTCTAGTTTATTTATTTCCTTTGTTGATTACTTTATGTTGCTATTTGGTTCATGAATTCTCTTGTTAGATTTGATTTCTCTATTTAATGTAATTTGAGGTATTTCATATTTATGATTGCTTACTTTAATTTGTGTTATTGATGCTTGCAATTGGTTGTTTGCATTTTATTATCTCTTATTGCTTTTCTATGCTTTTATGTTGTGCCTTCCAAGTGTTTGATAAAATGCTTGGTTGGATTTTAGAGTAGATTTTTCTCCTCTTAGCTTTGGTTGAGTAATTAGAGACTCTTGAGTTATCAAACTCCCTTGTTGATTGATAATTGAAAGTTGCTAGTTGATTTGGATCCCTCTAAAGCTAGTCTTTCCTTAGGAGTTGACTAGTTCTTGAGGAATCAAATTGATTCATCCACTTGACTTTCCTTCATAGTTAGAGGTTAACTAAGTGGGAGCAATGGATAATTCTCATCATAATGGATAAGGATAACTAGGATAGAACTTCTAATTTTCATACCTTGCCAAGAGTTTTCTTAGTTATTAATTTAATTTCTTGCCATTTTATTTCCTTGTTCCTTATTTCAAAAACCCAAAAAGATAATTTTCCACAACCAATAATAAACTACACTTCCCTGCAATTCCTTGAGAGACGACCCGAGGTTTGAATACTTCGGTTATTATTTTTATAGGGGTTTGTTACTTGTGACAACCAAATTTTTGTATGAAAGGATTCTTTGTTGGTTTAGAAACTATACTAGCAACGAGAATTTATTATGAAATTCTTTACTAGCAAAAAACCGTTCATCAGACACCAAACTTAAGATTTGACACAAGATTCAAACAAAGGAAAAAGATGACTAAAGATGAATTTTTGAAAAATTTTTCGAAAAGAAACAAAGAAAGTTTGAAAATTTTAACAAGAAACACAAACAAAAGAAAAACTAGTAAAAAGTACCTGATCTAAGCAGCTAGACAACCAGTAGTTTGTCAATCACGAACCATCCCCGGCACCGGCACCAAAAACTTAGGGTGCGAAATTGAGTAGGCAGTGATTATCTTGCGGTTCTTAGTCAGGCAAATAAAAAGATAGTGGTTGTTGTTGTAAGCGCATAAAATAGAATAGTAAAGAAAGCAGTAAACAATTGATATAAAAACAATAATGAGAAATCAGTTAAGGATTTGGAGATGCTTTATCTTTCCGGATTAATACTTCTTACCAACTACTTTAAGAATGAATGATTCATTCTATGGCAAAGCTGTAAGTGATTAACGCCATTGGTTGTGGTCAATTAATCTCCTCTAATTCATATCAAACACCATTGTCAATGGTGTTTTCATATGAATGAGGATAAAGCTCACGCAATTCACTCTCACTTGACCCTACTTAAAGTGCCATAGACAAGGTCAGATCTTTCGGATTGGAGAATGAAGCTCAGTATTCTAGTCTTAGCGCCACAAGAACCTCATCTCCCATAACTAACGAGATTTTATGTCACATATCCTAATTATCCCAGCTAAGTTATTGGTTCAGCCATTCAGGTGATGTATTCTCAAGCTATAGCTCAATACTATCTGAGTCAGGACTCGCAAGAACTCACGTAGAATAAGGGGTCATACTCTCGTTCCACCCTAGATTCATTAAGATGAAGAACAACAATACATCATAGAATAGAATCAAATATATATTAAAGGAGAAAAAGTAATAATATTAATCCATAGGACAAGCAGAGCTCCTAACCTTAGCCTAGGAGGTTTAGTTGCTCATAATTTACAAAGACTTAGATGTCTGATGATAGATAGTTCAATTCTAAACCTAAGTGATTTCCTCTTTAAATAGGAGATGCTAACCCTAAAAGATGTTAATTTTAATTTAAAAGGTACAAAAATAAGACTGCATAAGCTAAGGAGTGCTAAAATCTACTTCGGGCCAACTAGTTGAGTGCTTCGTCTAAGCCTAGCATTCAACTCGGAGAATGGGCGTTGAATGCCAGTTAGGGGGTTAATGCGCTGCTCCCTTGGTCCTTTGGTGGCTTTGAACGCCAGCTTTGGCGTTCAATGCTGGGCTTGGTCCTTCTTGGGCGTTGAACTCCAGATGTGTGCGTTCAACGCCAGTTATGGGTAGTGATCTGGAAGAGAAATAGAAACTATTATATATTGCTGGAAAGCTTTGGAAGTTATCTTTCCAACGCCATTGAGAACCTATCAATTGGACCTCTGTAGCTCAAAATATGCTCGTTGGAGTGTACGGAGGTTAGGATTTCACAGTATCTGCTATACTTTCTTCGTGTCGAAACTAGACTTTGCAAAATTCGCCAATTTCACCCAAAAATTCCCTAAAATCATAGGAAAAACACAAAAACTCAAAGTAGCATCCAAAAGATGAATTTTGCACTAAAACATAATAAAACATTGTAAAACTTAATAAAATATAACAAAAAACACTATGAAAATTGATGAGTCGAATTCACACCCCATATAAAAATGATGAATCCGTTCTTTTGGCAAGCGCACCAAAATTTATCGTCAAGTAATAACCCACAGTGGAGTAGGATCATATCCACAGAGATTGGTAGATTTGAGCAACTTTAGTTAATTGGTGAATTAGTTAAGCTAAGCAAAATAAATTGTGATTGCAGAATTATAAATGGGCAGAAAATGGCTCAAAAGTAAGGAGAAGCAGTAAAGTGCAGAAAAGAAAATGACAATAATGTAAAGTGCAGAAACATAAATGACTCAAAAGTAAATGGGAATGGGGATTTGCAGAATATAAAGAAAGCTATAAAGAATGTGGAAGATAAGAATAGGGAAAATTCATTGAGATCAGGAGATGTTGCTCTCTTTGGATTAAATCCAGTTCATATCATCTTCAATCATGCAACTCATTGACCTCTTGGCAATCATGATTGATTGAGCCCCAATCCCTTGGTGACTCAATCCCTCAGATCTTGATCAATAGCCAATTCCTTGGTCTAATCTAATTGCTCATGAAGAGAGATATGCTTGGTCTCTAATTATACCATACATCATCATAGGTCCAAGTAGAGGGAGGATTATATGTCACCATATCCAAACACCAAAACCCAGATCCTACTCAAGTGTGAGAAGGGATTTCTAGCATGGTTTCATGTTTTCTTTTCCAAGGTTCCTATGAAACCCATTTTGCATTCAACCTCTTTTCCAAGATGATTGAATACTAACATTAAAACGAAATTCCTTCTAGAAAATCAAAGAGAAGATGAAGAGAAAAAGAAATCAACTATCATTAATCCATCAAGTACAATAGAGCTCCCTCTCTCAATGAGAGGGAATTTGGCTACTCAAAGCTTAGAGAAAAGTACAGAAGATGGAAGAGATGATAAAGTAAATCTAACTACAACTCTACTCAACAATCCAACTCCTGACTGCTTAACCCCTTTCTCAGTACTTTCAGGGGCAATTTATACTACTTCTAACACTAGAATAAAGAAAATACAAAAGAGAAAAGAAAAATACAATTTGGAGGGAAAGAAACTTAATAAACGTGACCTTCCAGGCTGGCGTTTGGCTGGCGTTCAAGTGGCGTGCCACGCCTAGCCTTTAATTTGGCTTGGCGTGCCACGCCAAGCTCTTCAAGTGGCACGCCCTATGTGTTGATGTCCCTGGCGTGCCACGCCTTCGAGCCCAAGTGGCATGCCCAGGATCTTCTTAAGTGTTGGTGTTGGCCTGGCGTGGCACGCCTTCGAACCCAAGTGGCACGCCCATGCTTTTTCCTTCTTCCTTTCTTCTCTGGAAGGTTGAACTAGCGTGGCACGACCAGGGTCTGGCATGCCACGCCCACTATGAATGCTTGGTTCCTCTTCTCTAGTCCATTGAACTAGCGTGGCACGCCCAGGATCTGTCGTGCCACGCCCATTGTGTGTGCTTGATCCTTCTCTTTGGCCAATTGAACTAGCTTGGCACGCCTAGGGTCTGGCGTGCCACACCCATTGTGTGTGCTTGATCCCTCTCTCTGACCAATTTAACTAGCGTGGCACGCCCAGGGTCTGGTGTGCCACGCCCAGCATTCCTCTTTGATCCAATAGCTAGTGTGCCACGCCTGGGTCTTCAAGTGGCACGCCTAAGTGAGAATCTGGAGCTGGCGTGCCACACCTTCGACACTAAGTGGAACGCCCAGTCTTTACTTTGGCCCTTTTTATCATTGGCGTGCCATGACTGGATGCTCAAGTGGCACGCCTAAGTGAGGATGAGAGCTTGGCGAGCCACGCCTTTGACACCAAGTGGCATACCTAGCTTTGCTTTGGTCTCCTTGAGTGTTGGCGTGCCATGCCTGGGTCTTCAAGTGGCATGCCCAAGTGACCATTGAGAGCTGGCGTGCCACGCCTTCGATACCAAGTGGCACGCCCAGCCTTTTGGCTTTCAACCTCTTCTCTGGAAAACTACACTGGCGTTCCACGCCTTGATGCTCAAGTGGCACGCCCCTTTATTGTGGCTCTTTTAAGCTTGGCGTGCCACGCCTGGGCCTTCAAGTGGCACGCCCAAGTTACAACTGAGAGCTGGCGTGCCACGCCTTTGATACCAAGTGGCACGCCCAAGTGATGATCCCCTCTGGATGGATGAACTGGCGTGCCACGCTCCATGGTTCAAGTGGCACGCCCATAGTATGTGATGGGCTAGGCATGCCACGCTCAGCATGGCGTGTCACGCCCTCTCTGGAAAACTACACTAGCGTGCCACGTCCATGTAAAGGATTTGGGCTTCCTCTTCTAGAAAGTTGTGCTGGCGTGCCACGCCCAGGTTCTGGCGTGCCATGCCCATATAAAATCTTCAACATGCCTCTCTGGAAATCATAACTGGCGTGCCACGCAGGAACGCCCATATAGAGGACTTGATGATCCTTTCTGGAATCCGATATTGGCGTGCTATGCCCATTCATTTTTGTGGTGTTTGTTCCAAGTGGCACGCCAGTTTCGCACGCCCAGCTTGTTTTGTTGTTTTCTTCCCTTTTTGTTGCTCTTTTCCACCTGAAATTCAGCACAACCCCATTTCAAAGCAATGTACCATAATATTCATCAATTAACTCATGAATTGCAATGATCAAATGAGATTATGCTCTTTTATGGTCCTTCTTATGCAAGAAAGAGGGTAAATGATGCAAGTCATCACAACACCAAACTTAAGCTTTGCTTGTCCCAAGCAAATCGATGTGAGTAGTTCTTAAATGGATTGAGACTTGACCTTGAATGGATGCAAAACATCACTAATGCAGAGGCTAAGTGTTTAACACATGAATATTTTTGTTTCCATGTCACAAAGAACTTCTAGATCCTTGAGGGTTCTTCCAAGTATAAGCTTCAAGGGCCCTTTTTATTGATTGTTACCTTGAAGTAGCAAGAGTTATTTCATTCTCTTTTGGTTGTTCTTTCCTTTTCACTTTTTTCTTTTTTTTTTCATTGACCACGACTCTAAATGTTTTGTCTCAAGATAACCCTTTAGTTAGGCTTTCAATTAGCACTCCCAAACCAATTGGCTTTAGGGTACTAGGTGTTGAAACACCCTTAAGAATTTACTTGCCCAGGTCTCTTCTTGACACATCTTCACCACAAGCATCTACTAGGTTCTCTAACTCTTTTGAGCTATTTAGTGTTTCTTTTCATCCTAGTAGTTGATGCTCAGAGCCTTGGGTCTTTATTGCTTACTACTTCTTGGTTCTATAGATATTCAAGGGACACCCCCTTGGCCTCTACTTGTCATACCTTCTAAGCCTAGTTGCTTTTCATGACTCATTTTCTTTCCAGTTCATTCAAGGTTCTACACTTAGTTCCTTATCTCTTAGTTTTTGAACAGTCCCACTTGGTTTTAGTCTCTTTTGCTCTTGTTTTTGTAACACTCACGATGACTCTTATGGAAACAAACTATTCTTTTATTGATATTGATGAAACTTGAACTAACATTGCATTTTCTTTCTTGTAATTCAAAGGATTCATAAAAGACTTCAGGGCATAAAAAAACTAAGCATGAAACATAAACTATCCTAGCATTGCTATTTATTATCAAACAGAAATTTAAACATAAAAAAAACTAAACAGAAATCCAGAAATTTGAGAGTGTCAACCATGGAACTCAATAACCTTGAGTAGCTTTAGTTCATTGGCCCTTTTCCTTTGTCTTTCTTTTTGGAAGGAGAGGAGTCATCATCATCCTTTTTAGAGGATCCCTCTTGTACCTTTTTGTCCTTGGGCTTCCAGAATCCCAGCCTCCTCATGTAAGATTTTACATTTTCTTTGTGGTGGTATACAATTTCTTCCTGCCTAGCACTGAGTTCCTCTATCTTCTGCATGTAGGTTGGATAATTGGGGTTCATGTTGGCTACTACATTGCACAAGTAGCTCAATTTTGTCTGTGCGTAGCAGTCATATTCCCTTCTTGCTACGGTTTTGGCTTCATAAAGATGCCTAAACTCAGCAAGGCTCTCCATTTGGCGTTGTTGTTGCTCCATAATTATTTCGAGGTTGCCTTTCATCTCTCCCCAATTGATCTGGTCTTGCTGCTCTTTCATGTGCTCCATGCTCCCTTGGAGTTGTTGTATGTTCTGATTCACTTGGTCCCATTGTTGTTGTTCCTTAAGTTGGTTGACATCCTCTCTCAGATGATGTATATCTCCCTTCATTTGGTGTATATCTCCTTGCACTTGCTCCCAATTGAAACCTTCAAGAAATTGTTGGTATTGTTGGTATGGTGGTGGTTGAAGTGCTAGGTAATGTGGCTGCTCCTCAGCCCCTTCTTCTTGTTGTGGTTGCCCTTGTGGGATGTGAGCATGAGCTCTATACTCTCTTCTCCTCTCAAGTGGGTTGACAGCAACCACTTTGGCCATCTTCTTGGTAGTTATGGGCTTGTCTTGTTCTACCAGCACCTCATCAATAATCTTCTCAACCCCTGCTTCATCACATATCCTTTGGATAATGCTGGGAAATGCCAACCTTGTGCTATCCTTGGTGCTTTTCAGCACCCTGTTGATGTTGTTGGCTATCATTTCCCCAACATTTATATTTTTACCTTTCATGATGCTATATATGAGCATAGCCCTCTCAAGTGTTACTTCAGATGTGTTGGATGTTGGGTTGAGAGATCTTCTCACAAAATCTAGCCACCCTCTAGCTTAGGGGCTCAAATCCCTTCTTCTCAGCTGGTTGGGTCTCCCATCTTTGTCATTTATCCATTGCACCTGCAACACACAAATCTCATTGAGGATTTCATCAAATCCTGGGTCTTCTTGCTTCATTCTTTCTTTATAGCTCCGAGTGGAGCTTTTTTGCTTCACCATGAGCATTCTTTCTATGTTAGAGGGGCTGTAGTCAATGGTTTTCCCCCTAACATAGCTAAAATAGCCATAGAGTTGCCCTGGCTGAGGCACAGCATTGGCGTAGAACTCTCTAACCAAGCTTTCCACCACTTTCCTTGGTGGGTTGCACAAGAGTGCCCACCTTCTGTTGTTGATTTCCCTGTTGATCTCAGGGTGTTCATTCCTTCCCAATTGGAAGCCAACCTCTGGAATAATTTGCCTCTCACTCACCCAACCATAAAATTGGTTTTGGTTCAATGAAGAGAGGAACTTGTGTTCATTGTAGCTTGAGGATCCTGAGGTTGGTTTCTTGGTCTTCCTCTTCTTTGATGATGCGACTCTTGGTGGTGCCATTAGGATGAAGAAAGGGTGTTTGAAGGGTTAAAGAAAGTTGAAGAAAGTTACAAGGGAGTAAGCAAAACGCAGTTTTGCTCCAACACCAAACTTAGGACTTGATTGTCCCTAATCAAGTAAAAGAAGAAAGGTAAAGAAAAGAGGGAGGAGATGAGAAGAAAGAAGGAATTGTGGGGGCTCTTTTCTTGTGTGAAGTTGGGGTTTGAAGTGAGAGGAGAGGTGGGAAAAGGTAAGGGTTTTTATAGGGGTGGAAAGTGTGGTCTGAGTGGTGGGAAGTGAAAGCAATTCAATGTTTTCCCACTTGGGGAGTGGCGCCTAGCGTGGGAAGAGGCGTCAATCCTTATCCATATTTGCTTCCTGCATGTGTTGAGTTCCAAAGTGCAAGTACACTTTGACATCTTTGGTTTATGAGATATCAATCATGTGGGCCCCATTCTGATGAACGGATAATTTATACCCTTTTTGGTATTATTTTTACATAGTTTTTAGTATGTTTTAGTTAGTTTTATTATATTTTTATTAGTTTTTATGCAAAAATCACATTTCTGGACTTTACTATGAATTTTTGTATTTTTCTATAATTTCAGGTATTTTCTGGCTGAAATTGTGGGACCTGAGCAAAGTCTGATTCAGAGGCTGAAAAAGGACTGCAGATGCTGTTGGATTTTGACCCTCCTGCACTCAAAGTGGATTTTCTGGAGCTACAAAAGCCCAATTCATGCGCTATCAATTGTGTTGAAAATTATACATTTTGGGCTTTCCCACAATATATAATAGTTCATGCTTTGCCTAAGATTTGATGGCCCAAACTGGCATTAAACGCCAGCCAGAGACCATTTTCTAGAGTAAAACGCCGTAACTGGCACCAGAACTGGAGTTAAATGCCCAAACTGGCACCCAAGCTGGCGTTTAACTCCAAGAATGGCCTATGCACGTGTAAAGCTCAATACTCAGCCTAAGCACACACCAGGTGGGCCCTGGAAGTGGATTTCTGCACTATCTGCACTTAGTTACTTATTTTCTGTAATCCCTAGTAACTAGTTTAGTATAAATAGCACTTTTTACTATTGTATTCACAGAATTTTTGATACTTTATCATCTTATGGAACATTTGAAGGCTGGCCACACCGCTATGCCTAAACCTTTTTCTCTTATGTATTTTCTACAGTGGAGTCTCTACACCTCATAGATTAAGGTGTGGAGCTCTGCTGTTCATCATGAATTAATGCAAGTACTATTATTTCTCCTTCAATTCACGCCTACTTCTTCTCCAAGATATACTCTCGTACTTAATTCAGTTAAGTCAGAATGAATGGGTGACCCGTGACAATCACCCAATATCTTCGTTACTCGCTTAGCCAAGATCCGCGTGCCTGACAACCACAAGCGGTCTACATGATGTTCAATGTAGTCATTGGACGACAGTCGGAGTATATTCTCTTGGGTCTCTGATTCCGCGATTCGCATCGTCTCTCCTGACAACATAGCATCCAAATCTGAGATTAGAACCTTCGTGGTATAGGCTAGAACCAATTGGCAGCATTCCTGAGATTCGGAAAGTCTAAACCTTGTTTGTGGTATTCTGAGTAGGATCTGGGAAGGGATGACTGTGACAAGCTTCAAACTTGCGAATGTTGGGCACAGTGACAGTGTGCAAAAGGATAGAGAGATCCTATTCCGACACTAGTGAGAACTGACAAATGATTAGTCGTGCGGTAGCTGTACCTGGTATTTTTCATCCGAGACGAGAAATCCGACAGTTGATTAGCCGTGCAGGAACTATACCTGGTATTTTTCATCTGAGAGGATCATACAGCTTGCCATGGAAGGGACCACGCATGATTGGAAGAAGACAATAGGAAAGCAGAGGTTCAGAAGCAACAAAGCATCTCCAAATACTTATCTGAAATTTCTACCAATGAATTACATAAGTATCATTATCTTATTTTATGTTTTATTTATCTTTTAATTATCTAAACCTCATAACCATTTGAATCCGCCTGACTGAGATTTATAAGATGACCATAGCTTGCTTCAAGCTGACAATCTCCGTGGGATCGACCCTTACTCACGTAAGGTATTACTTGGACGACCCAGTGCACTTGCTGGTTAGTTGTGCGGAGTTGTGAGAAGTGTGAATCACAATTTCGTGCACCAAGCTTTTGGCGTCGTTGCTGGGGATTGTTCGAGTTTGGACAACTGACGGTTCATCTTCTTGCTTAGATTAGGTAATTTTATTTTATGTTTAAGCTTTTTATTTTTATTTTAAAAAAAAATTCATAAAAATTTTTAAGAATGAATTCTAGAGCTTCATGAGATATGTTGAAGCCTGGCTGGCTATTAAGCCATGTCTAATATTTTGGATTGAGGTTTCCACTTTCCATTGTAGAAAGGACATGTCTGTATTTGTATGCTAAAGCTTGGCTGGCCATTTGGCCATGTCTAATTATTTTGGACCGGAGCTTTAGACTAACATTGCACGAATCCTGGAATTATTATTAAAAATTTTGAATTTCTTTATTTTCTTTTCCAAAACAATTTTTAAAATATATACAAAAAATTAATAAAATCATAAAAAACCAAAAAATTTTGTGTTTCTTGTTTGAGTCTAGTGTCAAATTTTAAGTTTGGTGTCAATTGCATGTTTTTTATTTTCTTAAATTTTCGAAAATTCATGCATTGTATTCTTCTTTGATCTTCAAGTTGTTCTTGATGATTTTCCTTGTTTGACCTTTAATTTTTCTTGTTTTGTGTCTTTTCTTGTTTTTCATATACATTTTCGAATTATTGGTGTCTAAGGTTTAAAAATTTCTAAGTTTGGTGTCTTGCATGTGTTTCTTTTCAAAAAAAAAAATTTCAAAAATATGTTCTTGATGTTCATCATGATCTTCAAAGTGTTCTTGGTGTTCATCTTGACAGTCAAAGTGTTCTTGCATGTATTATTTGTTTTGATCTTAAATTCTTAAGTTTTGTGTCATTTTGTTATTTTTCTCTTTCTTCATTAATTTAAAAATAAAAAAAATAATATCTTTCCCTTATTTCACTCATAAATTTCAAAATTTTGAGTTGATTTGGTTAAAAATTTTTAAAATTTAGTTGTTTCTTGTTAGTCAAGTCAAAATTTCAATTTAAAAATTTTATCTTTTCAAATCTTTTTCAAAAATCAAATCTTTCATTTTTCTTTCATGTTTTTCGAAAATTCTTCAAAAAAATTCTCAAAATCTTTTTCTTATTTTTATTTCATATTTTCGAAAACTTTACCAACAATTAATGTTTTCATTCAAAAATTTCAAGTTTGTTACTTTCCTGTTAAGAAAGGTTCAATCTTTAAATTCTAGAATCATATCTTTTAGTTTATTGTTAGTCAAGTTATCAACTTTAATTTTCAAAATCAAGTTTTTTAAATTTCTTTTTCAAATCTTTTTCAAAATAAATTTCAATCATATCTTTTTCAAAACTTAATTTCAAAATCTTTTTTTAACTTCTTATCTTTTCAAAATTTATTTTCAAATCTTTTTCAATTAACCACTTGACTTGTGTTTTAATTTTAAAAAGTTTACTATTTCAAAACCACTTAACTACTTTTTCACTTCTAATTTTCGAAAATCACTAACCACTATTTCAAAATTCTTTTTAATTAACTAATTGTTTTAAATTCTAATTTTATTTTATTTTATTTCTTAAATTTCAAATTCTAACTAATAATTAAAATAAAAACAAAAATATTTTTCTTTTATTTTAATTAATTTTTGAATACACTCTCTCCCTCATCTCTTTCTATTTATTTATTTATTTACTAACACTTCTCTTCATCTAATAATTCGAACCCCCTCTCTCTCTGTGTTCGAATTTCTTCTTCTTCCTTCTTCATTCTATTCTTCCATTCTTCTACTCACATAAAGAAATCTTTATACTGTGACATAGAGGATTCCTCTTCTCTCTTTGTTCTCTTCTTTTTCATATGAGCAGGAACAAGGATAAGAACATTCTTGTTGAAGCTGATCCGGAACTTGAAAGGACTCTGAAGAGGAAGCTAAGAGAAGCTAAAGCACAACACTCTGGAGAGGACCTTACAGAAATTTTTGAAAAAGAAGAAGACATGGCAGCCGAAAATAATAACAATGGTGGAGATGCAAGGAATGTGCTTGGTGACTTTACTGCACCAACTTCTGACTTCTATGGAAGAAGCATCTCAATTCCTGCAATTGGAGCAAACAAATTTGAGTTTAAGCCTCAATTAGTTTCTCTAATGCAGTAGAATTGCAAGTTTCATGGACTTCCATTGGAAGATCCTCATCAGTTCTTAGCTGAATTCTTGCAAATCTGTGACACTGTTAAGACCAATGGGGTTAATCCCGAGGTCTACAGACTTATGCTTTTCCCTTTTATTGTAAGAGACAGAGTTAGGATATAGTTGGACTCACAACCTAAAGAAAGCCTGAACTCTTGGGAAAAGTTGGTCAATGCTTTCTTGGCCAAATTCTTTCCACCTCAAAAGTTGAGCAAGCTTAGAGTGGAAGTCCAAACCTTCAGACAGAAGGAAGGTGAATCCCTCTATGAAGCTTGGGAAAGATACAAGTAATTGATCAGAAGGTGTCCTTCTGACATGCTTTCAGAATGGAGCATCTTATGTATATTCTATGATGGTCTGTCTGAATTGTCCAAAATGTCATTGGACCACTCTACTGGTGGATCTCTTTATCTGAAGAAAACACCTGCAGAAGCCCAGGAACTCATTGAAATAGTTGAAATAACCAGTTCATGTATACTTCTAAAAGAAATCCTGTGAATAATGGGATGACTCAGAAGAAAGGAGTTCTTGAGATTGATACTCTGAATGCCATATTGGCTCAGAACAAAATATTGACTCAGAAAGTCAATATAATTTCTCAGAATCTGACTTGATTGCAAGCTGCATCCGGCAGTACTAAAGAAGCCTCCTCTGATGGAGAAGCTTATGACCCTGAGAATCATGTAAGGGAAGAGGTGAATTACATGGGAGAATACTATGGAACACCTATAATCCTTCATGGAGAAATCATCCAAATTTCTCATGGAAGGATCAATAGAAGCCTCAACAAGGCTTCAATAATAATAATGGTGGGAAAATTTGGTTTGGCAATAGCAAACCTTTTCCATGATCTTCTCAGCAACAGATAGAGAATTCTAGGCAGAGCCTCTCTAACTTAGAAACCATAGTCTCTGATCTAACTAAGACCACTCACAGTTTCATGACTGAAACAAGGTCCTCCATTAGAAATCCGGAGACACAAGTGGGTCAGTTGAGTAAAAGAGTTACTAAAATCCCTCAAAGTACTCTCCCAAGCAATACAAAAGAGAATCCAAAGAGAGAGTGCAAGGCCATCAATATATCCAAAGTGACCGAACCTATAGAGGCAGTGATTTACAGTTCGGAAGACCTCAATGGACGTCCACTGACCACTAAGGAGTTCTCTAATGAGGAACCAAAGGAATCTGAGGCTCATACAGAGACCATAGAGATTTCACTGAACTTACTGTTGCCATTCATGAGCTCTGATGAGTATTCTTCCTCTGAAGAGGATGAAGATATTGTTGAAGAGGAAGTTGCTCAGTTTCTAGGAGCAATCATGAAGCTGAATTCCAAGTTATTTGGTCATGAGACTTGGGAGGATGAACCTCCATTGCTCATTAATGAACTCAATGCCTTGGTTCAGCAGAAATTACCTCAGAAGAAACCGGATCCCAGAAGGTTCTTAATACCTTGTACCATAGGCACCATGACCTTTGAGAAGGATCTGTGTGACCTGGGGTCAGGTATAAACCTCATGCCACTCTCTGTAATAGAGAAACTAGGGATCTTTGAGGTACAAGCTGCAAGAATCTCACTAGAGATGGCAGATAAATCAATGAAATAGGCTTATGGACTTGTAGAGGATGTCTTAGTGAAGGTTGAAGGCCTGTACATCCCTGCTGACTTCATAATCCTAGACACTGGGAAGGATGAGGATGAATCCATTATCCTTGGAAGACCCTTCCTAGCCACAGCAAGAGTTGTGATTGATGTAGACTAATGAGAGTTAGTCCTTCAATTGAATGAGGACTACCTTGTGTTTAAGACTCAAGGATCTTCTTCTGTAACCATGGAGAGAAAGCATGAAAAGCTTCTCTCAATACAGAGTCAAATAGAGCCCCCACACTCAACTTCTAAGCTTGGTATTGGGAGGCCACCATTAAGCTCTAAGTCTCTGTGAAGCTCTCTAAGAGCTCACTATCAAGCTATTGACATTAAAGAAGTGCTTATTGGGAGGCAACCCAATGTTATTTAATTATATTTATTATAGACATTTGTTTTCCATTGTCATGTTATGTTTTCTTTAGGTAGATGATCATGTGAAGTCATAAAAATAGCTGCAGAATTAAAGCGGAATCAAAAATAGTATCAAAAATAGCACACCCTGGAGGACAGGCTTACTGGCATTTAAACGCTAGTAAGGATAGCAGAATGGGTGTTTAACGCCCAGTCTGGCAGCATTCTAGGTGTTAAACGCCAGAATTGGCAGCCAGACTGGCGTTAAATGCCAGAAAAGGGTGTCTGGTGTCTAGCTGGCGTTAAATGCCATAATTGGCAGACAGACTAGTGTTTAATGCCAGAAAAGGGTGTCTAGTGGGCGTTAAACGCCAGAAATAGGCATCAGCCTGGCGTTTAGAGCCAGAAAAGGTAGCAGAGATGGCGTTAAACACCAGAAATGGCATGCAAAGGGCGTTTAAACGCCAGAATGGTGCAGGGAACAGAATTTCTTGACACCTCAGGATCTGTGGACCTCACAGGATCTCCACCTACCCCAATTCACTCTCTCTCCTCTTCACACCTCTTCATAACACTCTTCCCCAAATACCATTCAAATTCAAAACATTTCCCTCCCTATCCAACCCCCTCTTACACGAATTCCCCCTCTCTCTTACCCTATAAATACCCCTCCTTACCACCTTCAATTTCACACATCATACACACTTCAAACCCCTTTGTCCGAATTCACTACTCCCCTCTATCTCCTCCATTTCTTCTTCTTCTACTCCTTTCTTTCTTCTTTTGCTCGAATATGAGCAAACCTTTTAAGTTTGGTGTGGGAAAAAGCTCTGCTTTTTTTTTTGTTTTTCCGTAACCATTAATGGCACCTAAGGCCGGAGAAACCTCTAGAAAGAGGAAAGGGAAGGCAATTGCTTCCACCTCCGAGTCATGGGAGATGGAGAGATTCATCTCAAAGGTCCATCAATACCACTTCTATGAAGTTGTGGCCAAGAAAAAGGTGATCCCTGAAGTCCCCTTTATGCTAAAAAAGGGTGAATATCCGGAGATCCGACGTGAGGTTCGGAGAAGAGGTTGGGAAGCTCTCACCAACCCCATCCAACAAGTCGGAATCTTAATGGTTCAAGAGTTCTATGCTAATGCATGGATCACTAAGAACCATGATCAAAGTGTGAACCCGAACCCAAAGAATTGGCTCACAATGGTTCGGGGGAATTACTTGGATTTCAGTTCGGAAAATGTGAGGTTGGCATCAACTTGCCAATAATGCAAGGAGATCCTCACCCTTTCACTAGAAGGGTCAACTTTGATCAAAGGTTGGACCAAGTCCTCATGGATATCTGTGTGGAAGGAGCTCAACGGAAGAGAGATTCCAAAGTCCAGCCGGTTCAACTGAGAAGGCTTGACCTCAAACCCGTGGCTAGGGGATGGTTGGAGTTCATCCAATGCTCTATCATTCCTTCTAGCAATCGGTCTGAACTTATAATATACTGGGCTATAATGATCCATAGTATCATGAATGGAGAGAAAGTAGAAGTTCATGAGATCATACCTCTAGAACTCTACAAGGTGGCAGACAAGCCCTCCACTTTGGCAAGGTTAGCCTTCCCTCATCTCATCTATAACCTATGCAATTCATTTGGAATTGTCATAGAGGAAGACATCCTCATTGAAGAGGACAAACCCATCACTAAAAAGAGGATGGAGCAAACAAGAGAGCCCACTCATCAAGAAATCCCTGAGATACCTCAAGGGATGCATTTTCCTCCACACAACTATTGGGAGCAACTCAACACTTCTTTAAGAGAATTGAGTTCCAACATGGGACAACTAAGGATGGAGCACCAAGAGCACTCCATTATCCTCAATGAAATTAGAGAGGACCATAAGGCCATGAGGGAGGAGCAACAAAGGCAAGGAAGAGACATAAAGGAGCTCAAGCACTCCATAAGATCTTCAAGAGGAAGAACTAGCCGCCATCATTAAGGTGGACCCGTTCTTTAATTTCCTTGTTCTTATTTTTCAGTTTTTCGGTTTCTATGCTTTTTGTTTTGTCTGTGTTTGTGTCTTTATTACATGATCATTAGTGTCTAGTGTCTATGTCTTAAAGCTATGAATGTCCTATGAATCCTTCACCTTTCTTAAATGAAAAATTTCTTTATTTGCAAAAGAACAAGAAGTACATGAATTTCGAAATTTATCTTGAAATTAGCTTAATTATTTTGATGTGGTGGCAACACTTTTTATTTTCTGAATGAATGCTTGAATAGTGCATATTTTTTATAGTGAAGTTTATGAATATTAAAATTGTTGGCTCTTGAAAGAATAATAAAAAAGGAGAAATGTTATTGATAATCTGAAAAATCATAAAATTAATTCTTGAAGCAAGAAAAAGCAGTAAAAAACTCAAAGCTTACAAAAAAAAATAAAAAAAATTGCAAAAAATAAAGAAAAAAAAGAAAGAAAAAGAAAAAGCAAGCAGAAAAAGCCAATAACCCTTTAAACCAAAAGGCAAGGATAAAAAGGATCCAAGGCTTTGAGCATTAATGGATAGGAGGGCCCAAAGGAACAAAATCCTTGCCTAAGCGGCTAAATCAAGCTGTCCCTAACCATGTGCTTGTGGCGTGAAGGTGTCAAGTGAAAAGCTTGAGACTGAGCGGTTAAAGTCGTGGTCCAAAGCAAAAAGAGTGTGCTTAAGAGCTCTGGGCACCTCTAACTGGGGACTCTAGCAAAGCTGAGTCACAATCTGAAAAGGTTCACCCAGTTATGTGTCTGTGGCATTTATGTATCCGGTGGTAATACTGGAAAACAAAATGCTTAGGGTCACAGCCAAGATTCAAAAAGTAGCTGTGTTCAAGAATCAACATACTGAACTAAGAGAATCAATAACACTATCTGAATTCTGAGTTTCTATGGATGCCAATCATTCTAAACTTCAAAGGATAAAGTGAGATGCCAAAACTGTTCAGAAGCAAAAAGCTACTAGTCCCGCTCATCTAATTAAAGCTAATCTTCATTGATAATTTTGGAATTTATTGTATTTTCTCTTCTTTTTATCCTATTTTATTTTTAGTTGCTTGGGGACAAGCAACAATTTAAGTTTGGTGTTGTGATGAGCAGATAATTTATACTCTTTTTGGCATTGTTTTTACATAGTTTTTAGTATGTTTTAGTTACTTTTTATTATATTTTTATTAGTTTTTATGCAAAAATCACATTTCTTGACTTTACTATGAGTTTGTGTCTTTTTCTGTAATTTCAGGTATTTTCTGGCTGAAATTAAGGGACCTGAGCAAAAATCTGATTCAGAGGCTGAAAAAGGACTGCAGATGCTGTTGGATTCTGACCCTCCTGCACTCAAAGTGAATTTTCTGGAGCTACAGAAGCCCAATTGGCACGCTCTCAATTGTGTTGGAAATTAGACATCTTGGGCTTTCCAGAAATATATAATATTTCATACTTTGCCCGAGATTTGATGGCCCAAACTGGCGTTAAACGCCAGCCAAAGACCCTTTTCTGGAGTAAAACACCGGAACTGGCACCAGAACTGGAGTTAAATGCCCAAACTGGCACCCAAGCTGGTGTTTAACTCCAAGAATGGCCTATGCACGTGTAAAGCTCAATGCTCAGCCCAAGCACACACCAAGTGGGCCCTAGAAGTGGATTTCTGCACTATCTGCACTTGGTTACTTATTTTCTGTAATCCCTAGTAACTAGTTTAGTATAAATAGCACTTTTTACTATTGTATTCACAGACTTTTTGATACTTTATCATCTTATGGAACATTTGAAGGATGGCCACACGGCCATGCCTAGATCTTTTTCTCTTATGTATTTTCTACGGTGGAGTCTCTACATCTCATAGATTAAGGTGTGGAGCTCTGCTGTTCTTCATGAATTAATGCAAGTACTATTGTTTCTCTTTCAATTCACGCCTACTTCTTCTCTAAGATATACTCTCATATTTAATTTAGTTAAGTCAGAATGAAGGGGTGACCCATGACAATCACCCAATATCTTCGTTACTCGCTTAGCCAAGATCCGCGTGCCTGACAACCACAAGTGGTCTACATGATGTTCAACGTAGTCATTGGACGACAGCCGGAGTATATTCTCTTGGGTCTCTGATTTTGTGATTCGCATTGTCTCTCCTGACAACAGAGCATCCGAATCTGAAATTAGAACCTTCGTGGTATAGGCTAGAACCAATTGGCAGCATTCCTGAGATCCAAAAAGTCTAAACCTTGTCTGTGGTATTCCGAGTAGGATCTGGGAAGGGATGACTGTGATGATCTTCAAACTCGCGAATGTTGGGCACAGTGACAGTGTGCAAAAGGATAGAGAGATCCTATTCCGATGCTAGTGAGAACCGACAGATGATTAGCCGTGCGGTAGCTGTACCTGGTATTTTTCATTCGAGACGAGAAATCTGACAGTTGATTAGCCGTGCAGAAACCGTACCTGGTATTTTTCATCCGAGAGGATCATACAGCTTTCCATGGAAGGGAGCACGCATATTGGAAGAAGACAATAGGAAAGCAAAGGTTCAGAAGCAACAAAGCATCCCAAACGCTTATCTGAAATTCCCACCAATGAATTACATAAGTATCATTATCTTATTTTATGTTTTATTTATCTTTTAATTATCCAAACCTCATAACCATTTGAATCCGCCTGACTGAGATTTACAAGATGACCATAGCTTGCTTCAAGATGACAATCTCCGTGGGATCGACCCTTACTCACGTAAGGTATTACTTGGACGACCCAGTACACTTGCTGGTTAGTTGTGCGGAGTTATGAGAAGTGTGAATCACAATTTCGTGCACCACATTCTCTCTCCTGAAAAATAAAACCGAAACCCCATCAGTAATGACAAAAGAATCCTTCACATTCCTTTTATTATGAGCAAATAAAATTGCAACTGATGAGTGTCCCTTGGGACACCAAACTTAATCCCATTACATATAATAAATTGGGTTCATCATTAGGTTTTTAATGTGTTCATAAGGTGAATTAACTTTACTCCTTTCACATTCTTTTGCTTCTAACTCCTTCCAAACACAATTAAAACCAACTTTCATGTGCTTACCAATTTATTAAATGCTTTCAACTTGAATGGTATTGGGCTTGCTAGGTGATCTTTGTATGGTGGTGGCCACACCAAACTTAATCTCTGGGCTTACTTCCCAAAATTTAATTTGTTCAAATGGTTGTAAGCCTAGATTAAGTGGGTTGGTGGCCACACCAAACTTAGCTTTTTAGCTAGTTTTCAGCCCAATTACCCATCATCAGTAATTCTATTCATCAATTTGCACTTTCAGAGAAAAAGAAAATGAATTGAAGATTTTCTAACTACCAAAACTGATATTCAAACTTCCTAATCTACCACCTATAATCTACCTTTAGAAAGCAATGAAATAACAATATTAAACTGAGACTTAAACTACCTAAGTTGACAATTTTAAGCTACTTCTAAGAAAGCAGTAAATCAAAAGGATATAAAGTGTTGGGGTGCCTCCTAACTAGCGCTTCTTTAGCGTCATTAGCTTGACGTTCTTCCTTCTTTAGCTGAGATGGTAGCTCACTCTCTTCTCATCCAGTGAGTCTCCTAAGTAATGCTTGAGTCTATGGCCATTCACAGTGAATGTTCTTTGTGTTTTGTCCTCCATAAGCTCTACATGACCATAAGGTGACACCTTGAGGATGGTGAAGGGTCCAGACCATCGAGACTTAAGCTTTCCTAGGGAGAACTTAAGTCTTGAATTGTACAGCAACACTTTCTGTCCTTCTATGAACTCTCTCCTTGCTATCTTTTGATCATGCCACCTCTTTGTGTTTTCCTTGTAGATCTTTGCATTCTCATATGCTTGATTTCTGAATTCCTCCAGTTCATTGAGTTGCATTAGCCTCCTTTTTCCAGCAGCTTGATCATCAAAATTCAGCATTTTTAGAACCCAGAATGCTCTATGTTCAAGCTCAACTGGTAAGTGACAAGCCTTTCCAAACACCAATTGGTATGGAGACATCCCAATGGGTGTTTTGAAGGCTATCCTGTAGGCTCATAAGGCATCATCCAGCTTTTTAGACCAATTCTTTCTTGATCTTCCAACAGTTTTTTCAAGAATTCTTTTGAATTATTTTTCGTTGCTCTGTGGATGGTACAGAGTTGCCACTTTGTGCTTCACTCCATATTTAGAGAGGAGTGCTTCAAGTTGCCTGTTGCAGAAGTGTGTTCTTCCATCACTAATGAGGGCTCTTGGAACTCCAAATCTACTGAAGATATTCCTCCTCAAGAAGCTCATCACAACCTTGTTGTCATTTGTTGCTGTGGCTATGGCTTCTACCCACTTTGACACATAATCTATAGCCACCAATATATAATTGTTTGAGTAGGAGGATGGGAAAGTTCCCATAAATTCAATTCCCCACACATCAAACAATTCTAATTCCATTATAAACCTCTGTGGCATCTCATTTTTCTTGGGTAGATTGTCAGCCTTTGGCATTCATCACATCTTGATACCAATTCCTTTGCATCCTTGAACATGGTTGGCCAATAGAACCCACATTGTAGCACCTTGGCTATAGTTCCTTTCCCACTAAAATGGCCTCCATATGCAGAGCCATGACATTGCCAAAGTACTTCCTGCCCTTCTTCATGGGAAATACACCTTCTCAAGATCCCATCAGCACATTTTTTGAACAAATAGGGCTCATCCCAAATGTAGTGTTTAGCATCTTTGACTAGCTTTCTCCTCATGTGTTTGTTGATGTTGGTTGGTAGTTCCCCAATATCCTTGAAATTGTCTATGTCCGCAAACCAAGGGGCTTCTTGGATCATCATCAACTGCTCATCGGGGAAGCTCTCATTCACTGCAAATTGGTGTACTTTGATAAATCATTATTTTATGATTTATATTGTGTTTAATTGTGTGGTTTTGTCAAATCTTTACCCACTTATTCATATGATTAGCATGTACTTACAATTCCTTCCCAAAATTACTCCATGGTTGAAAACTTGCTTCCTAGGGACTTTTAATTATGTATTTTAATTCTCCTTTATTCCATTCGATGCCGTGATCCATGTGTTAAGTGTTTCAGGCTTTATAGGGCATGAATGACTTGGAAATTGGAGAGGAGGCTTGCAAAAATGGAAGGAACACAAGAAATTAAGGAGATGACCAGCGAGAAGTGACACGGACACATGGCTCACGCGACCGCACGAAATGGAGAAATCGTAGTGATGCGCTCGCGTGCCTGACGCGAACGCACGGATTGGAAACTGCACGGATGACGCGAATGCGTGGACGACACGCACGCGTGGCAAGGCAAAATGCTGGATGACGCGCACGCGTGGCAAGGCAAAACGCTGGATGACGCGACCGCGTGGATGACGCGATCGCGTGACGTGCGCGATTTGCAGAATTCATAGAATTTGCTGGGGGTGATTTTGGGCCATGTTTTGACCCTGTTTTTAGCCTAGAAAAGCAGACTAGAGCCAGGAAACATGTAGAGACGGAGAGACATTCATTCCGCATGATTTTTAGTTTTTAGATCTGAATTTACTCCTCCTCTAGGTTTTCTCTCTACACATTCATAGTTCTTAGGATTTTTTTTTTATTGCTTTTTGGATTGGGATATTGAGAAGAGTTATTACCTCCGCCAAGACTTCATCATTCTAGTTTGTTTTCCTTACTTGTTACTTACTCTTTCATATCCTTAATTTGTTCAGAATTACTATTGGATTATTTTTAGAATTTATTAATACAAGAATTATTTTTATTTTTAATTGGTCTCTTTGATTATTATTATTTATCATGTCTTCCTTTATTTCCCTTTCTTATTTTGTGAAGTTTACATTCATAATGAGCGAGTAGTTCCATAACTTGATTGGGAGTTGATTGAAAGGAGAACCTTGAGTTGGAATGCTCAAGAGTAAAATTGTAATTGGGTTTATTGTTGGATCGCCCTCTAGTCACTAACACTAATCCTTCCCAAGGGAGAGGATTAGAACTTGTGAATAGAAATATACTTCCAACTTGCTTGACTTTCCTCTACCTGGTAAAGGATAACTGACAAGGCAAGCACCAAGGATGTATTGGTAAAGATTCTCTTTAAGAAAACCGCGTTGTAAGTATAGCTCTACCAACAAGAATCCTCGGGGGTCAAATTTAGAAGAGGGATTTGGTTGTCACAAGTTCAACTCCAATAGAAATAACCGAAGTATTCAAACCTCGGGTCGTCTCACAAGGAATGGGCAATCATGTGCTTCGACATTGCTTAGAAATCCGGGGTTGTGAGTTATAAGCATGAAAATAAATGAGAATCTTAACAAACAAGTAATCTTAAAATGCAACAATTAATTCAATCAACTAAGCAAAACATAAGCACTTTCAATGAATAAACAACATTCCACTTAATTCTATTGTAACCCAAACAAGAAACTACAACTAAAGCAATTGGTTGAGAAAGTTGATTTCAAGTATGAATAATAAAGGTAACTCTTGGCTAGGTTCGGGAATTGGGATCACCATCCTTGTCTAACAACTATACCTTGACAATTATAAGAAACCAAGATCATTAAATCTACTCTCAAAGTCTTAAGTACGTGATATCTACCCCTAGACTTGAAGTACGTCAAATGGCCCTGATCACATCAACCCATAAGTCCCAACCTACCTACTAATTAGATTAGTAGTGGGTTGGCGTCAATGAGTATCAAATTGACCACCTAGGGCTCCCAAATCATCAAATCCATTAGACCCAATGACTCAAGTTCACCCAATTCCCTTGACCTAGGCCAAGAGTGAAAAAGACTACTCCATAATGAAAGTAAACAATTCATCAAACACTTCGTAAGCACTAACAAAAGGCATGTTCAAAATAGCAATTAAATTGAATTCTACAAATACCCACTAACAATTATCAACATACAATCATCCAAACTACTAGACTAAACATAGAAATCATCAATGTAACATCAACAAGTCAAGATTTACAACATTCATGAAATAGGTATAAAATGAGAATTGACAAGAATTCATAAACTATCACAAGATATAAGCAAAATTGTAACAAGAAATTCAAATTGAACAATTAAAACTAGTAATTAACACGATCCAAGTCACAAATCAACAAGGGAAGATCAAATTAAAACTAGGTCTAAAGAGGAACAAGGGTTTCTCCTTCTAGAACAACAAAGAACCTAAAACTAACTAAAATTTATGTCCTAGTGTAAAAATGAGGGATCCCCCCTTTTCCCCTAGCATCCTTGGGTCTTTTTCCATGCAGAAATAGATTGAAATTGGGCCTAATGAGCCTCATAAATTTCCAGGCACGATTTCCTTTAACGAGGTCACGTGCAGCCTTCCACGCATGCGCGCCATGCGTGCGCGTGCGCCGATTGCTCTTGCGATCTACGTGTGCGTGCCAAGTGCGCGTGTGCGTCGATAAGAATCTCCTGATTCGCGCGGATGCGTCCATCCTTGCGCGCTGCTTCCAGCCCATCCCATCCACGCGTGCGCATAAAGTACGCGAGCGCGCCGATGCTGCTTTCCCAAGATCTCAATTCTTCATATTCCTCCCTTTTGTACATGCTTTCTCCCTCTCTTCTAAGTCATTCTTACCCTATAATTCCTGAAATTACTCAACAAATACATCACGGCATCGAATGGCAATAGAAGAGGATTAAAATATGGAAATTTTAAGGCAAAATAAGCATGTTTTACATCATAGAGCAATATTGGGAAGTAAACACAAAACCATGCATTTCTTCTGGATAAGTGTGAGAAATATTGATAAAATCCCTCAAAATAAGCACAAGATAAACCACACGATTGGAGTTTATCAAATCTCCCCACACTTAAACCAGACATGTCCTCATGCTTAAAATGAAAACACCAAAGATCATGGTGAGAAAGGTTTTATGAAATGCAAACTACCTAAGTGGATGCACGCAACTAATGTAAGATAATCTATCTACTTGGTCAAGAGTAAATCTATCCTTCAAGAATACATGTGAGCATATAGGGTGAAAATAGTATGCAATTTATGAATCCTACTAAATTGAATATCACTAAATAGTGCATATGACTTGCTAAACGAACGCTTGTGAAAGCCGGGAACAAACATTGAGCATCGAACCCTCACCGGAAGTGTATCCGCTCTATTCGCTCAAGTGTCTAGGGTTCGTCACTCAATCTCCTCCTAATCATGCTTTCCAAGATTTGTCTTTCATCTAACAATCAACAATTACTTAATGCATGCTTACAAGTATCATGAGGTCTTATTCATGTGTTGTAACGGGGCTAGGGTGAAGGTAAGGATGTATATGGTCAAGTGGGTTTAAAATTTGAGTCCTTGATCAACCTAGGATCTACTAGACACATAGAACAACCTATACAACTACAATATATTCCTAGCTACCCTTGAATTTTACCCTTTTCGCATACTCATGCATTCTTTTCAATTCACACCCATATGCATTGTTTTTATTACTCTATCTCGGGGCGTCTTTGTCCCATTTCATTGCTTTTTTTCTTCTTTTTTTTAAGCATCCTCTTTTCTTGGGATTTCTTTGTAAACCCAAGCGTCAATGCATACAGTTTAATCATCTGCCACATGAGCATGTTCCCAAAATCCTAGAATTTTTCAATTGCACTACAATTATATACCTACATATCTACCCAAATTTCCCAAGTATACCCTCCTAATTGAATGCTACACATCCTAACTTACCTAAGCCAATCAAAGATTCAAATTCAGGGACATTCATGGTTTTTCACTTAGGGTTGTTGATGTGCTCTATTTAAGAACAAAAGGGTTTATCAAAAGCTCAAAATTGGTTAGCAATGGTAGATATAAGGGTTAAGGCTATTTGGGAGAAGTGACTATTGAATTGATAGCCTCAATCATGTAAATGCATTCATACACAAAGCAATGGACATATAGAATCAGACAAAGCAAGGATCACACTCATAGAGAGAGAGATATGCACACAAGAATGGAAATAATGGTTAAAAGATGTAACCATGCAATAGGCTCAAAACTTTCATGCTTGTGTCCTTAGCTCAATTACTATGTTCCAAAATACATTCTTAAAGGAAGTTTACTGCAAAAATTTTCAGAATTTTTGGTAGGTCACCCAGAAAACAGTTTCTTGGAAAGAAAGTTATTGTTTTGACCAAGTAACGCTATAGAAACTAACTATCATGCAAAGGGTATTTACAAGCAAAACTAACTACACATGCAATATATAAAAAGAAAAATAAATCCATGGGTATTGAGGGGAAGAGATCGTTACCCATGGAGATCGGTCAGACGACCTCCCCACACTTTAGAAATTAGCACGGTCCTCCATGCTACGAATACTACGCAAGGGACGGTCGGGACCGGAGCCTTCACTATCCCCTTCATCAGAGCTCCCATCACTTGGGTTTGAGGTGGATGTGAATATTTCGGGTTCCTCCATGCTAGGGGTAACAAAACCCAGAAGCGTCTTGATGTAAGTATATCGGCGGTGGTTGCGCCGCTCATATCTATCAAGCTTCCGGTGAAGATCTTCTATCCTTTGATGTGTGGATCTCAGTGGTGGTGATGATGAGCTAGAAGGAAAAAGAAGTGGCGGGGCCATGTCGAGGCTTGGTTTGTTCATGGGAAGGTGTAGGTATTTTCCGCTTGGGACCACATCGCCCTTAGCCGGAACCATAATCTTCTTATCCTTGGCTTCCCAAGAAATACCCGCAGCAGCAACTAAGTCAGACACCAATGCTAGAAATGGCAAATTACCCCGGTCGTGAACTTGACTCATCGCTTGCTTGACAAGAGGCGGAATGTTCACCGGCTTCTCTGTGAGAACACACCAAACAAGCAAGGCAAGGTCCACCGTGATGGACGACTTGTGGGTGCTAGGCCGTACATAGTGGGATAGGATTTGGGCCCAAGCTCTAGCTTCCATAGTGAGGAAGTGAGCGTCAATGCTCTTGGGGGGCCTCATCCGGAGTCGACCATGGATCCAAAATCCTTTTGGTTCAGCAATGACTCGGAGAATCGAGTCCCAGTTGAATCCATACTTCTCACGCTGACGTAAGACTTCTTGGTAGCCATCCATGTCACTTGGCACTGGTAGGACATTAAGCACTTGCTGAATAGCCTCTTCTGAAACTGAGACTTGCTTCCGGCGCATGTAAACCGATTGAAGAGAGGGAAGATGGTAGTTAGTATAAAGTTCTTTCACCCAAGAGAGGTTGATTTCTCTTGGTTTTTGCAAAAGAAACTTCCATCCTCGCTGTTCAATACGGGGCAAAATATAAGGAGCAACCTTGTCCGGCGGAGCGAGTAGATGCTCGGGGTGATAGTTCCTTACCGCTATGGAGGGGAACATAAGTTCATAGAAGCGGTTAGGGAACCTTGAAGGATCTTTCGCCGGCTTGCCCTTGTCATTCTCATCAATAGGAGTGGGTGTCTTTCCTTTCTTCGATAGGGGTTTGGCTCCTATTGAAGAATGTGCCTTAGAATTTGATTTTTGGGGTGCCCTCTTTGCGGCCAGTTTCCTTGGAGCTATCTCCTTGCCTTTCTTGGTGGCCATCCTAAAAAGGGAGAGAAAGAAGGAAAACATTAAACCCAAGAATCGATTTCACAAAAGACATGCAAGGGAATTGTAATGCCCGTGGTAGATGTAAAAGCAAGGGTCATAACACTTGGCATGGGATGCAAGAGGGAGTAATGCATGCAATGGCATGAGAAGAGTGGTCTCAAGCATCCATAATAAAAAGTAAGTCATGTTCAATGATATCTAATTGGCAAGTATCAACTCTAAGCACACAAGTTAGACTCAATGCATTTAAGGGAAAGCAAGTGAATGAGGAAGGAGCACCAAATGGAGAAATATATGGCTAATTTGAGCCAAAATGGTATATGTGCATTTCGTTGAACACTTAGCGTGCAATAATCAAGCAATGAGCAATTATGAGATACTAAACCAATTCAAAGCCCAAAATGGAACATCAATCATCACATAGACATCACACAATGATAAAAGAGTGACAAAAGATCTAGTAATGCAACTAAGCTCAAATTCAACATCCATGGAGAAATAAAGAAAAAAAAAGGAAAATAAGCAAACAAAAAGCAATAAACATCGTCATGCAAGTAAAAGAGAGACTAAAGTAAAGCAATAAGAAGCAACTAACTAGAAGAAATAATGTAAGGGAAAATAGAAGTAAAGGAAAAGAAGAAACAAAACCTTGGTGAGTATGAAGGAACAAAGTTGAACCTTCTTTTGTGAGGATGAGAGGGAAAATAGGAGAAGTGTAGTGCTACCGGAAAGAGTGGTTGTCACCGGTGAGTGGCCAGAGACAATGGTGGTGGATTATGGAAGAAGAAGAAAAGAAGGGAAATGATGGATTGAGAAGAGAAAGAAACTAAAGAAGAGAAGGGGTTGAGAGAAAGGAAAACAGGGCAAGGAGTGAAGGCCTTAAATTGACTCGCGCAACCGGCGCGCGCGCGCAGTGTGCGTTGGCGCGTCGGTGAGAGTGCTAGCAGATGGTGCGGGCGCGTCAGTGGCGCGCGCGCGTAAGAGAGGTTGTGCCTCAGGCACAAAAGTGGAACAAAGTTAGCACAAGTCTCTGGTTTTTGTACCAGAGTGAGTCAGTGAGGTAGGCGCGCGGGCGTGCACCCTGCGCGGACGCGTGCTTGAGGTGTTTCACCACTGGCGTGGACGCGCACTACGCGCGGACACGTGGGTTTTGGCACAAGGTTGGCCCAATTGTGGCGCAACTCTCTGGTTTTTGTACCAAAGAAGTCATATTTGCCATTGGCGCACGCGCGCACCGTGCGCTAGCGCGTCGATGGTTAAATTGCCAGAGTGCGCGCAGGCGGCATGTACGCGGACGCGTGAGTGCCTGGCGCGAGTTGGGCATGAAGTGGGCATAACTCTCGGGTATTTGGCCCAAGAGTGGGGATTTTCTACCGGCGCGCACGCACACTGTGCGCTGGCGCGTCGGTGCCCTTTTTCAAAGAACAAATTTTTGTTTTCTTTGCTTTTGCACACCCTATCTACAAGAGCATTCTTCCTGCCCAATAAAATCAGCAAAACTAACATTCCTATGCATTCAATCAGTCATCAAACGATCACAAAACTCACAAGAAATTAAGAATACTAAGAAGATGGTATAAACAAGGAAGATCTTACCATGGTGGGGTGCCTCCCACGAAGCACTTTTCTTTAACGTCCTTAAGTTGGACGGTCCTTTTCTTAAGCTTCCTCTCTTCTTGGTGCATCCTCCAATATGTACACTTCTAGCTCTCTTGGAGGCTTGCAACCATGATACTTCTTCACTCTATGTCCATTCACCTTGAAAGTAACTTCACTTTTAGGATCAAACAACTCCACCACTCCGTAGGGCTTCATCTCGTTCACCTTGAAAGGTCCTTCCCATCTAGAGCGGAGCTTGCCAGGCATAAATCGGAGCCTTGAGTTGTGGAGGAGGACTTCATCTCCTTCTTGAAAGTCCTTCTTCCGAATGTGATGGTCATGGAATGCTTTAGTCTTTTCCTTGTAGATTCGGGCATTCTCATATGACTCATTCCTCAAGCATTCAAGCTCCTCTAATTGTAGCTTCCTAGCTTCACCCGCCTTGGCTAGATCCATGTTGCACTGCTTTACCGCCCAATAGGCTCGATGCTCAGTCTCCACCGGAAGGTGGCATGCCTTACCATAGACGATCCGGAAAGGGCTCATCCCTATCGGAGTCTTGTAGGCCGTTCTATATGCCCATAATGTATCTCCTAACCGGAGGCTCCAATCCTTTCTTTGTGGATTGACCACTTTTTCCAGGATTCTCTTGATTTCCCGGTTGGACACTTCCGCTTGCCCATTTGTTTGCGGATGGTAAGCAGTAGCAACCTTATGCGTTACTCCATAGCGCTTGAGCAATGCTTCTACCTTCCTATTACAAAAGTGGGATCCTTGGTCGCTCACGATTGCTCGTGGCAACCCATAACGGCATACAATGTGATTCTTTATGAAAGAAACAACGGTATTAGCATCGTCAAGGCGGGTAGGCACGGCCTCTACCCACTTTGACACGTAGTCAACCGCTAACAGAATATACAGATACCCACTAGAGTTAGGAAACGGTCCCATAAATTCAATGCCCCATACATCAAATATCTCACAGAACAACATAGGTTGCTGAGGCATTTCATGCTTTTGGGATGCGTTTCCTGACTTCTGACACTGATGGCAAGACACACATAACCGGTTAGCATCCTTGAATAAGGTTGGCCACCAGAATCCACAATCCAACACTTTTTTAGCGGTCCTTTGTGGGCCAAAGTGGCCACCACATTCGGACGAATGACAAGCTTCAAGGATCAGTTGGAATTCGGATTCCGGGACACATCTTCGAATTACTTGGTCCACGCCTCTCTTCCACAGGTGAGGGTCATCCCAAATATAGTATTTGGAATCACTCCTCAACTTGTCCCTTTGGTTTTTCGAAAAGTTGGGAGGGAAGATTCTTGCAACCAAGTAGTTCACCATCGGGGCAAACCAAGGAAAGCTATCCGACATAGCATGCAAACTATCCAATGGGAATGAGTCATTGATCGGAAATGGATCAGTTTTTAAATTCTCAATGCGGCTTAAATGATCCGCAACTAGGTTTTAAGATCCACTCCGGTCCCTAATCTCAATGTCAAATTCTTACAAAAGCAAGATCCAACGTATGAGTCTAGGCTTTGACTCATTCTTTGTCAATAAGTACTTTAAAGCTGCATGATCCGTGTATACCACTATCTTTGAACCTATCAAATAAGATCTGAATTTATCTAAAGCATGAACAATGGCTAAGAGTTCTTTTTCGGTAGTGGTATAGTTGGATTGTGCTGCATCTAGTGTCTTAGAAGAGTAAGCAATGACATAAGGGAGTTTACCATCGCGCTGTGCAAGCGCGGCACCTACAGCATAGTTTGACGCATCGCACATTATCTCAAATGGCAACGTCCAGTTGGGGCCTCGCACGATCGGTGCCGTGGTGAGAACTCTCCTTAGCTCTTCAAAAGCTTTTACACATTCACTGTCAAACTCAAAATCCACATCTTTTTGGAGTAGGCGCGACAATGGTAAAGCGATCTTGCTGAAGTCCTTGATAAAGCGCCTGTAAAATCCTGCATGTCCCAAAAACGAGCGGACCTCCCTCACGGATGAGGGGTGAGGTAAAGTAGTAATAACATCGACCTTGGCCGGGTCCACAGAAATGCCTTCATGAGAGACTACATGTCCTAACACTATGCCTTGTCGTACCATAAAGTGACATTTTTCAAAATTTAAGACAAGGTTGGTGTCAACACATCTAGCTAGGACCTTGGCCAAGCTCTCTAAACAACAATCGAATGAGATACCATAAACGCTGAAGTCATCCATTAAAACTTCCAGGCAATTCTCCATTTGATCGGAGAAGACACTCGTCATGCACCGCTGAAAGGTAGCGGGTGTGTTACATAGTCCAAATGGCATCCTTTTATAGGCAAAGGTGCCAAACGGATAGGCAAACGTGGTCTTCTCCTGATCTTCAGGAGCAATATGTATCTAAAAATAGCCAGTAAATCCATCAAGAAAACTGTAGTGAGATTTACCTGCCAAGAGGTCTAGCATCTGATCAATGAAGGGTAGGGGGTAATGGTCCTTCCGTGTGGCGGCGTTCAATCTTCTGTAGTCAATACATACACGCCACGCATTTTGTACCCTTTTAGTAACCATTTCACCGTCGTCCTTCTTGACCGTTGTGATGCCTGACTTCTTGGGAACAACCTGAACCGGGCTCACCCACTCACTGTCGAAAATTGGGTATATGATATCCGCATCCAATAATCGAGTGACCTCTTTCTTCACTACATCAAGGATGGTTGGGTTGAGCCTCCTTTGCGGTTGCCTAACTGGCTTGGCTCCATCTTGGAGAAATATCCTATGCATGCACTTGCGGGGGTCAATCCCCACAATATCTGCTAGGCTCCATCCTATTGCTTTCTTATACTTTCTTAGAACATCTAGGAGCTTTCCCTCTTCTTCACTTGAGAGCTCACTAGCAATAATGACCGGAAACCCTTGGTCGTCCTCTAAGAAAGCATATTTCAAATGAGATGGAAGGGGCTTCAGTTCACTTTTTACCTCAAGGTGAGGTTCCTTTTCATCAAGCTCATGGAACTCATTCTTGACAATTTCTTCTTGTTCATCCTCTTGGTCATCCTTCTCCTGACCAGTGGGGTAGCACGACTTGTCATGGTCTTCCTCTTGCACTTCCGCTACTACTTCATCAATTACATCACATCGGAGCATAGAATGTTCTTCGGGGGGATGTTTCATGGCTTCCTCTAAATTGAACTTGATAGTCTTATCTCCAACCCCAAAGGAATATACACCGGTGAAGGCATCTAGCTTGAATTTGGAGGTTTTGAGGAAGGGTCTACCAACTAGAACGGAGGATGAGCTTCTATTTTCTATTGGAGGCATCTTGAGGATGTAGAAATCGACCGGAAAGACCAAATCCTTAATTGCCACAGTACATCTTCCGCTATTCCCATCACTGTGATCACACTTTTATCGGCTAAGGCAAACCTCGCTGCCGACTTCTTTAATGGAGCTAAATTCAACCGCACATAGATAGAAAGTGGCATGATGCTAACACAAGCTCCCAAGTCACACATACAATCATGAAAAGTGTATCCACCAATACAACAAGACACTAAGCATGGTCTCGGGTCACCACATTTTCTTGGAATAGGTTCCATCAAGGAAGAAATTGAACTACCCAGGGATAATGTCTCCAATTCTCCTATCCTATCCTTGTGTGTACATAAGTCTTTCAAAAATTTTGCATACTTTGGAATTTATTGAATAGCATCAAGGAGCGGTATAGTTACCTCAACCTTTTTGAACACTTGAAGCATGTTCAAATCAAATTCCGGTGTCTTCTTTGCTTTCTTCACTATGGAAGGGAATGGAATAGGAACGGACTCATCCACTATAGCTTTCTCTTGGGTTCCTTGAGGTTTACTCCTTCTTCCTCATGCCTTTTGTCTACCACCTCTTCTTCATGTGGAGCTTCGACAACTACCTCTTTCTCATGAACATCCTCCATGCCCCTTGGAGGTATCTTCTCTAATGTAGTCCCCGACCTTAGAGTGATGGCGTTGAGACCGCCCTTTGGGTTTGGTTGGGGTTGGGATGGAAGGTTAGAAGAACTTGAGGGTTAGTTGATGTTGTTATTGGGGTTTGGTGGTTGGTTTGACATGTTCATCTTTGAAAGCAAGTTGGTGAGGTTAGCCAATTGAGTACTCAAGGCATCAAATTGAGCCTTGTTGCTCTCATCTCGTTTTTCCATAGCGGCTCTAAGCTCTTCAACTTGATTGTTGGGAGATGGAGGAGTTGGGTTTTGATTTTGTTGTCTATGGTCTGGTGCTTGGTACTTGGTGTAGTTGTTTTGGTTTTGGTTGGAGTGGCCTTAGTTGGCTTGGTAGTTGGTGTTGTTGTGGTGATATTGGGATGAAGATTGGTTGTTGTTGTGATGAGAAGGAGAGTTGTTCCATCTTTGGTTTTGATTGCTTCCTTGTGCATTATCTCTCCACCCTTGATGTTGACTACCACCTTGATGGTAATTGTTTTGACCTTGAGAAGGGTAGGGTGGACGGTTGTTGTAATTCACATTGGCTACCACAAGAGCATGTTCCTCTTGAATTTGATGGCATTGGTCGGTGTAATGTGTGGTGCTAGAGCACAAACCACAAATTCTAGGAGGGCCTTCAAGTTGAGCAACTGGAGGTGGGGCTTGGAAGGCCTTGATAGAGTAGTATTCCTTTTGATCCCTTTGAATTTGTGTAAGGATGGTGGTCATATCCCCAAGTGCCTTGGTTAAGCTTGATTCGGAAGGGGATGGTTCTACCACACCCTTAAGGGGATTACTCCTCACTCTTGTGTGTTGTGTAGATTCGGTAACATTCTTTATCAAATCCCAAGCTTCTCCCTCCGTCTTGTTTTTCGAAAGGGAGCCACCACTAGAAGCGGTGAGCAATCTTCTATCCTCCGTACAAAGACCTCCGGTAAAGTAGCTGATGAGCAAGTTAGTGGTCATTCCGTGGTGTGGACATGACTCCAATAACCTCTTGAACCGAGACCAATACTCGTACAAACTCTCTTGGTCTCTTTGCATTATGCCCGAAATCTCTTTCCGGATGTAGTCGGTCTTTTCCGATGGAAAGAATTTATCAAGAAACTCTCTGATGAGCGGATAATTTGTACGCTTTTTGGCATTGTTTTTAGTATGTTTTTAGTAGGATCTAGTCACTTTTAGGGATGTTCTCATTAGTTTTTATGTTAAATTCACATTTCTGGACTTTACTATGAGTTTGTGTGTTTTTCTGTGATTTCAGGTATTTTCTGGCTGAAATTGAGGGACTTGAGCAAAAATCAGATTCAGAGGTTGAAGAAGGACTGCTGATGCTGTTGGATTCTGACCTCCCTACACTCAAAATAGATTTTCTGGAGCTACATAACTCAAAATGGCGCGCTTCAAATTTCATTGGAAAGTAGACATCCAGGGCTTTCCAGAAATATATAATAGTCCATACTTTGCCCGAGTTTAGATGATGCAAACTGGCGTTCAACGCCAGCTCTCTGCCCAATTCTGGCGTCCAGCGCCAGAAACAAGTTGCAACGTGGAGCTCAACGCCCAAAATGGCACAAAAGCTGGCGTTCAACTCCAAGAATGACCTCTCCACGTGTAGACTTCAAGCTCAGCCCAAGCACACACCAAGTGGGCCCCGGAAGTGGATTTATGCATCAATTACTTACTTCTGTAAACCCTAGTGACTAGTTTATTATAAATAGAATTTTTTATCATTGTATTCGCAGTATTGGTTACTCCGGTTCCCCTCTGGGGCCGAGACCAATGAACTCCATTATCACTTTTGTATTTTCAACGGTAGAGTTTCTGCACTCCATAGATTAAGGTGTGGAGCTCTGCTGTTCCTCAAAGATTAATGCAAAGTACTACTGTTTTCTATTCAATTCATCTTATTTCGCTTCTAAGATATTCATTCGCACTTCAACTTGAATGTGATGAACGTGACAATCATCATCATTCCCTATGAACGCGTGCCTGACAACCACTTCCGTTCTACCTTAGATTGGATGAGTATCTCTTAGATCTCTTAATCGGAATCTTCGTGGTGTAAGCTAGAATGATGGCGGCATTCAAGAGAATCCGGAAAGTCTAAACCTTGTCTGTGGTATTCCGAGTAGGATTCAATGATTGAATGACTGTGATGAGCTTCAAACTCGCGAGTGCTGGGCGTAGTGACAGACGCAAAAGGAGGGTGAATCCTATTCCAGCATGATCGGAAACCTCAGATGATTAGCCGTGCCGTGACAGGGCATCTTGGACCATTTTCAGAAGAGGAGGGGATGTAGCCACTGACAACGGTGATGCCCTTGCATAAAGCCAGCCATGGAAAGGAGTAAGACTGATTGGATGAAGACAGCAGGAAAGCAGAGGTTCAGAGGAACGAAAGCATCTCTATGCGCTTATCTGAAATTCTCACCAATGATCTACATAAGTATTTCTATCCTTATTTTATTATTAATTTCGAAAACCCCATTACTATTTTATATTTGCCTGACTGAGATCTACAAGATGACCATAGCTTGCTTAATACCAACAATCTCCGTGGGATTCGACCCTTACTCACGTAAGGTATTACTTGGACGACCCAGTGCACTTGCTGGTTAGTTATGTGAAGTTGTGAAGATATGTTTAGACCATGGTTCTGTGCATCCGTTTTTGGTGCCATTGCCAGGGAATCAATTTCGAACAATAATTCACAACCTGAGTAACAATTTTGCATACCAAGTTTTTGGCGCCGTTGCCGGGGATTGTTCGAGTTTTAACAACTGACGGTTCATCTTGTTGCTCAGATTAGGTAATTTTCTTTTTGTTTTATTTTCAAAAATTTTTCAAAAAACCTTTCAAAAATTTCTCACCTGTTTTCGAAAAAAAAAATGTTTTCAAAAATATATTTTTCTTCAGAATTTTTAAGAATGAATTCTAGTGTTTCATGAAGCATGTGAAGCCTGGCTGGCTGTAAAGCCATGTCTAAATTCATTTGGACTGAGGCTTCCAATTTGTTATCAAGAGCAAGCTAGTTGTTGCTAATTCCACCTGCTGCTGTTCCTGATTTACATACTAAAGCTTGGCTGGCTATTAAGCCATGCCTGACCCTTTGATTGGAGCTTTAGACTAAAAAGCATAAGATTCCTGGAATTCATATTAAAAATTTTGGAATCCTTATTTTTATTTTTTCAAATAATTTTCGAAAAAAAATACAAAAAAAATCATAAAATCATAAAAATAAAAAATATTTCATGTTTGAGTCTTGAGTCATGTTATAAGTTTGGTGTCAATTGCATGTTCATCTTGCATTTTTCGAAAAAAATTCATGCATTCATAGTGTTCTTCATGATCTTCAAGTTGTTCTTGGTAAGTCTTCTTGTTTGATCTTTGCATTTGCATGTTTTGTGTCTTTTCTTGTTTTTCATATGCATTCCTGAATTCTTTATGTCTAAGCATTAAAGAATTCTATGTTTGGTGTCTTGCATGTTTTCTTTGCATTAAAAATTTTTCAAAAATGTGTTCTTGATGTTCATCATGATCTTCATAGTGTTCTTGGTGTTCATCTTGACATTCATAGCATTCTTGCATGCATTCATTGTTTTGATCTAAAAATTTCATGCATTGCATCATTTTAATGTTTTTCTCTCTCATCATAAAAATTCAAAAATAAAAAAATATCTTTCCCTTTCTCTCTCTTAAAATTTCGAAAATTAGATTTGACTTTTTCAAAAATTTTAAAAAAATCTAGTTGTTCTTATGAGTCAAATCAAATTTTCAATTTAAAAATCTTATCTTTTTCAAAATCTTTTTCAAAAATCAAATCTTTTTCATTTTTCTTAAGTTATTTTCGAAAATTCTAAAAATATTTTTCAAAAATCTTTTTCTTATTTTTATATCAAATTTTCGAAAATAACAATAACAATTAATGTTTTGATTCAAAAATTTCAAGTTTGTTACTTGCTTGTTAAGAAAGATTCAAACTTTAAGTTCTAGAATCATATCTTGTGATTTCTTGTGAATCAAGTCATTAATTGTGATTTTAAAAATTAAATCTTTTTCAAAACCAATTTCAATCATATCTTTTCAAAAATATCTTCTCATCTTATCTTTTTCAAAATTTGATTTCAAAATATCTTTTCTAACTTCCTATCTTCTTATCTTTTCAAAATTGATTTTCAAGTTGTTTCAACTAACTAACTAACTTTTTGTTTGTTTCTTATCTTTTTCAAAACTACCTAACTAACTCTGTCTCTCTAATTTTCGAAAATATCTCCCTCTTTTTCAAAAATTCTTTTTAATTAATTAATTATTTTAACTTTTGATTTTAAACTTTTCAAAAAAAAATTACTAACCTTTTTCAAAAATTATTTTTCGAAAATTACTAACTCCTTTTTAAAAAAAAATTATTTTCGAAAATCCTCTCCCTCTCTCATCTTATTCTATCTGTGTTCGAATTTTTTTCTCTCCTTTTTTTTCTTCTACTAACAATAAGGAACCTCTTTATTGTGACATAGAGGATTCCTCTTCTTTTCTTTTTCTCTTCTCTTTCTTATGAGCAGGGACAAAGAAAAAGGCATTCTTGTTGAAGCTGATCCAGAACCTGAAAGAACTCTGAAGAGAAAACTAAGAGAAGCTAAATTACAACAATCCAGAGACAACCTTATTGAAAATTTTGAACAAGTAAAGGAGATGGCAGCCGAACCCAACAACAATAATGCAAGGAGAATGCTTGGTGACTTTACTGCACCTAATTTCAATTTACATGGAAGAAGCATCTCCATTCCTACCATTGGAGCAAACAATTTTGAGCTGAAACCTCAGCTAGTTTCTCTAATGCAACAGAACTGCAAGTTTCATGGACTTCCATCTGAAGATCCTTTTCAGTTCTTAACTGAATTCTTGCAAATCTGTGATACTGTTAAGACTAATGGAGTAGATCCTGAAGTCTACAGGCTCATGCTTTTCCCTTTTTCTGTAAGAGACAGAGCTAGAGTGTGGTTGGACTCTCAACCCAGAGATAGCCTGAACTCTTGGGATAAGCTGGTCACGGCTTTCTTAGCCAAGTTCTTTCCTCCTCAAAAGCTGAGCAAGCTTAGAGTGGATGTTCAAACCTTCAGACAGAAAGAAGGTGAATCCCTCTATGAAGCTTGGGAAAGATACAAGCAGCTGACCAAAAAGTGTCCTTCTGACATGCTTTTAGAATGGAATATCCTGGATATATTCTATGATGGTTTATCTGAGCTATCAAAGATGTCATTGGATACTTTTGCAGGTGGATCCATTCACCTAAAGAAAACGCCTGCAGAAGCTCAAGAACTCATTGACATGGTTGCTAATAACCAGTTCATGTACACTTCTGAGAGGAATCCTGTGAGTAATGGGACGCCTATGAAGAAGGGAGTTCTTGAAATTGATACTCTGAATGCCATACTGGCTCAGAATAAAATATTGACTCAGCAAGTCAATACGATTTCTCATAGTCTGACTGGAATGCAAGCTGCATCCAACAGTACTCAAGAGGCTTCTTAGGAAGAAGAAGCTTATGATCCTGAGAACCCTGCAATAGCAGAGGTAAATTACATGGGTGAACCATATGGAAACACCTATAATCCATCATGGAGAAATCATCCAAATCTCTCATGGAAGGATCAAAGACCTCAACAAGGCTTTAATAATGGTGGAAGAAACAGGTTTAACAATAATAAACCTTTTCCATCATCCACTCAGCAACAGACAGAGAACTCTGAACAAAATACCTCTAATTTAGCAAACTTAGTCTCTGATCTATCCAAGGCCACTGTAAGTTTCATGAATGAAACAAGGTCTTCCATTAGAAATTTGGAAGCACAAGTAGGCCAGCTGAGTAAAAGGATCACTGAAATCCCTCCTAGTACTCTCCCAAGCAATACAGAAGAGAATCCAAAAGGAGAGTGCAAGGCCATTGACATAAGCACCATGGCCAAACCTGTAAGGGAAGGAGAGGACGTGAATCCCAAGGAGAAAGACCTCTTGGGACGTCCAGTGATCAATAAGGAGCTTCCCTCTGAGGAACCAAAGGACTCTGAGGCTCATCTAGAGACCATAGAGATTCCATTGAACCTCCTTATGCCATTCATGAGCTCTGCTGAGTATTCCTCTTCTGAAGAGAATGAGGATGTCACTGAAGAGCAAGATGCCAAGTTCCTTGGCGCAATCATGAAGCTAAATACCAAATTATTTGGTATTGAAACTTGGGAAGATGAACCTCCCTTGTTCACCAATGAACTAAGTGATCTGGATCAACTGACATTGCCTCAGAAGAGACAGGATCCTGGAAAGTTCATAATACCTTGTACTATAGGCACCATGATCTTTAAGGCTCTGTGTGACCTTGGTTCAGGGATAAACCTCATGCCCCTCTCTGTAATAGAGAAACTGGGAATCTATGGGGTACAAGCTGCTAAAATCTCATTAGAGATGGCAGACAATTCAAGAAAACAGGCTTATGGACAATTAGAGGACGTGTTAGTGAAGGTTGAAGCCCTTTGCATCCCTACTGATTTCATAGTCTTGGATACTGGAAAGGAAGAGGATGAATCCATCATCCTAGGAAGACCTTTCTTAGCCACAGCAAGAGCTGTGATTGATGTGGACAGAGGAGAATTGATCCTTCAAATAAATGAGGACAACCTTGTGTTTACAACTCAAGGATCTCTCTCTGCATCCATAGAGAGGAAGCATAAAAAGCTTCCCTCAAAACAGAGTCAACCAAAGCCCCCACAGTCAAACTCTAAGTTTGGTGTTGGGAGGTCTCAACAAAGCTCTGCACATCTGTGAGGCTCCATAAGAGCCCACTGTCAAGCTATTGACATTAAAGAAGCGCTTGTTGGGAGGCAACCCAATGTTTAATTATCTAATTTTATTTTTGTTATTCATGTTTTATTAGGTTCATGATCATGTGGAGTCACAAAATAAATAAAAAAATTGAAAACGGAATCAAAAACAGCAGAAGAAAAATCACACCCTGGAGGAAGACCTTACTGGCGTTTAAACGCCAGTAAGAAGCATGTTTTGGGCGTTCAACGCCAGAACAGAGCATGGTTCTGGCGCTGAACGCCAGAAATGGGCAGCATCTGGGCGTTTGAATGCCAGAAATGCACCCTGGAGGAGAGATGGCACTAAACGCCCAGAACAAGCATGGTTCTGGCGTTCAACGCCAGAAATAGGCTACAAATAGGCGTTCAACGCTCAGAACAAGCACCAACCTGGCGCTGAACGCCCAGAGTTGTGTGCAAGGGCATTTTACATGCCTAATTTGGTGCAAGGTTGTAAATCCTTGAACACCTCAAGATCTGTGGACCCCACAGGATCCCCTCAGGATCTATGGACCCCACAGGATCCCCACCTACCTCCACTCACTTCTTCTCACCCCTCTTTCACACAATCCCATAAACACTCTTCCCCAAAACCCTTCACCAATCACCTCAATCTTTCTTCCCCATCACCTCTTCACCATTCACATCCATTCACTCTTCCTCATAAACCTACCTCATAAACTCCACCTACCTTCAAAATTCAAAATCAATTTCCCACCCGAACCCACCCTAAATGGCCGAACCTTTACCCCCCTCCCTTCCCTATATAAAGCCTTCCATCCTTCCTCATTTTCATACAACACAACCCTCTCTTCTCTTCTTGGCCGAAACACACCTCCCCCCTCTTCTCCATCTTTTCTTCTTCTTCATCTTTTCTTTCTTCTCTTGCTCGAGGGCGAGCAAAATTCTAAGTTTGGTGTGGTAAAAGCATAAGCTTTTTGTTTTTCCATTACCATTGATGGCACCTAAGACCGGAGAATCCTCTAGAAAAGGGAAAGGGAAGACAAAAGCTTCCACCTCCGAGTCAAGGGAGATGGAAAGGTTCATCTCCAAAGCCCATCAAGACCACTTCTATGATGTTGTGGCCAAGAAGAAGGTGATCCCCGAGGTCCCTTTCAAACTCAAAAGAAATGAGTATCCAGAGATCCGACATGAAATTCAAAGAAGAGGTTGGGAAGTTCTAACAAACCCCATCCAACAAGTCGGCATCCTAATGGTTCAAGAGTTCTATGCTAATGCATGGATCACTAGGAACCATGATCAAAGTAAGAACCCGAACCCAAAGAATTATCTCACCATGGTTCGGGGGAAATACTTAGATTTTAGTCCGAAAAATGTGAGGTTGGCGTTCAACTTGCCAAACATGGAAGAGAACGCACGCCCCTACACAAGGAGAGTCAACTTTGATCAAAGGTTGGACCAAGTCCTCATGGACATATGTGTAGAAGGAGCTCAATGGAAGATTGACTCAAAAGGCAAACCGGTTCAACTAAGAAGACTGGACCTTAAGCCTCTAGCTAGAGGATGGTTGGAGTTCATTCAATGCTCAATCATTCCCACTAGCAACCGGTCTGAAGTTACTATAGACCGGGCCATCATGATCCATAGCATCATGATTGGAGAAGAAGTGGAAGTTCATGAGATTATACCTCAAGAACTCTACAAAGTGGCTGACAAGTCCTCCACTATGGCAAGGTTAGCCTTTCCTTACCTCATCTGCCACCTATGCAATTCGGCTGGGATTGACATAGAGGGAGATATCCTCATTAAAGAGGACAAGCCCATCACTAAGAAAAAGATGGAGCAAGCAAGAGAGCCCATTCATGGAGCTCAAGAGGCGCATGAAGCTCATCACCATGAGATCCCAGAGATGCCTCAAATGCATTTTCCTCCACAAAACTATTGGGAGCAAATCAACATCTCCCTAGGAGAACTAAGCTCCAACATGGGACAATTAAGGGTGGAACATCAAGAGCACTTCATCATCCTTCATGAAATTAGAGAAGATCAAAAAGCAATGAAGGAGGAGCAACAAAGACAAGGAAGAGACATAGAAGAGCTCAAGGACATCATTGGTTCCTCAAGAAGGAAACGCCACCATCACTAAGGTGGATTCATTCCTTGTTCTTACTTTCTTTGTTTTTCGTTTTCTCTATGTTAAGTGCTTATCTATGTTTGTGTCTTCATTACATGATCATTAGTAGTTAGTAACTATGTCTAAAAGTTATGAATGTCCTATGAATCCATCACCTCTCTTAAAGGAAAACTGTTTTAATTCAAAAGAACAAGAAGTACATGAGTTTCGAATTTATCCTTGAACTTAGTTTAATTATATTGATATGGTGACAATACTTTTTGTTTTCTGAATGTATGCTTGAACAGTGCATATGTCTTTTGAAGTTGTTGTTTAAGAATGTTAAATATGTTGGCTCTTGAAAGAATGATGACAAGGAGACATGTTATTTGATAATCTGAAAAATCATAAAAATGATTCTTGAAGCAAGAAAAAGCAGCAAAGAACAAAGCTTGCAGAAAAAAAAAAAAAAAAAGAATAGGCGAAAAAAAAAAGCAAGCAGAAAAAGCCAATAACCCTTAAAACCAAAAGGCAAGGGCAAATAAAAAGGATCCCAAGGCTTTGAGCATCAGTGGATAGGAGGGTCTAAAGGAATAAAATCCTGGTCTAAGCGGCTAAACCGAGCTGTCCCTAACCATGTGCTTGTGGCGTGTAGGTGTCAAGTGAAAACTTGAGACTGAGCGGTTAAAGTCAAGATCCAAAGCAAAAAAAAGAGTGTGCTTAAGAACCCTGGACACCTCTAATTGGGGACTTTAGCAAAGCTGAGTCACAATCTGAAAAGGTTCACCCAATTATGTGTCTGTGGCATTTATGTATCCGGTGGTAATACTGGAAAACAAAGTGCTTAGGGCCACAGCCAAGACTCATAAAACAAGCTGTGTTCAAGAATCATCATACTGAACTAGGAGAGTCAATAACACTATCTAAACTCTGAGTTCCTATAGAAGCCAATCATTCTCCACCTCAATGGATAAAGTGAGATGCCAAAACTATTCAAGAGGCAAAAAGCTATAAGTCCCGCTCATCTGATTGAAGCTATGTTTCATTGATAGTTTGAAATTTATAGTATATTCTCTTTTTTTTATCCTATTTGATTTTCAGTTGCTTGGGGACAAGCAACAATTTAAGTTTGTTGTTGTGATGAGCGGATAATTTGTACGCTTTTTGGCATTGTTTTTAGTATGTTTTTAGTAGGATCTAGTCACTTTTAGGGATGTTTTCATTAGTTTTTATGTTAAATTCACATTTTTGGACTTTACTATGAGTTTGTGTGTTTTTCTGTGATTTCAGGTATTTTCTGGCTGAAATTGAGGGACTTGGGCAAAAATCAGATTCAGAGGTTGAAGAAGGACTGTTGATGCTGTTGGATTCTGACCTCCCTGCACTCAAAATGGATTTTCTGGAGCTACAGAACTCAAAATGGCACGCTTCTAATTGCATTGGAAATTAGAAATCCAGGGCTTTCCATCAATATATAATAGTCCATACTTTGCCCGAGTTTAGATGACGCAAACTGGCGTTCAACGCCAGCTCTCTGCCCAATTCTGGCGTCCAACGCCAGAAACAAGTTGCAAAGTGGAGTTCAACGCCCAAAATGGCACAAAAGCTGGCGTTCAACTCCAAGAATAACCTCTCCACATGTAGACTTCAAGCTCAACCCAAGCACATACCAAGTGGGCCCCGGAAGTAGATTTATGCATCAATTACTTACTTCTGTAAACCCTAGTGACTAGTTTATTATAAATAGAACTTTTTATCATTGTATTCACAGTCTTGGTTACTCCGGTTCCCCTCTGGGGCCGAGACCAATGAACTCCATTATCACTTATGTATTTTCAATGGTAGAGTTTTTGCACTGCATAGATTAAGGTGTGGAGCTCTGCTGTTTCTCAAAGATTAATGCAAAGTACTACTGTTTTCTATTCAATTCATCTTATTTCGCTTCTAAGATATTCATTCGCACTTCAACCTGAATGTGATGAACGTGACAATCATCATCATTCCCTATGAACGCGTTCCTGACAACTACTTCCGTTCTACCTTAGATTGAATGAGTATCTCTTAGATCTCTTAATCGGAATCTTCGTGGTGTAAGCTAGAATGATCGCGGCATTCAAGAGAATCCGGAAAGTCTAAACCTTGTCTGTGGTATTCCGAGTAGGATTCAATGATTGAATGACTGTGACGAGCTTCAAACTCGCGAGTGCTGGGCGTAGTGACAGACGCAAAAGGAGGGTGAATCCTATTCCAGCATGATCGGGAACCTCAGATGATTAGCCGTGCCATGACAGGGCATCTTGGACCATTTTCAGAAGAGGAGGGGTTGTAGCCACTGACAACGGTGATGCCCTTGCATAAAGCCAGCCATGGAAAGGAGTAAGACTGATTGGATGAAGACAGCAGGAAAGCAGAGGTTCAGAGGAACGAAAGCATCTCTATGCACTTATCTGAAATTCTCACCAATGATCTACATAAGTATTTCTATCCTTATTTTATTATTAATTTCGAAAACCCCATTACTATTTTATATCTGCCTGACTGAGATCTACAAGATGACCATAGCTTGCTTCATACCAACAATCTCCGTGGGATTCGACCCTTACTCACGTAAGGTATTACTTGGACGACCCAGTGCACTTGCTGGTTAGTTATGCGAAGTTGTGAAGATATGTTTAGACCATGTTTCTGTGCATCCGTTTTTGGTGCCATTGCCAGGGAATCAATTTCAAACAATAATTCACAACCTGAGTAACAATTTCGCATACCACTCTCTTCTCAAGAAATTCCAATTAGTCACAATCTCATCCGGTAGCGAATAGAACCATGTTTTTGCTTGCGCTTCAAGAGAGAATGGAAAGGCAAAAACCATGATAGCTACCTCATCGGCTCCATGCCTTCGAGCCGTAGAACAAGCAACTTGAAAATCCTTTAAATGTTGGATGGGGTCTTGACCCGGCAACCCATGATACTTAGGAAGTAGATTTATCAAGCTACTCTTCAACTCAAAGTTCGGATCAAGGTTAGGATACCTTGCTTGCAGTGGTTGAAGTATGATATCCGGAGCTTCTTGCTCATGCAAAGTGATCCGGCGTGGCTCCGCCATGTGTGGCTCACCTATAGGATGCAAAGATGTATTAGTAGTGCCAATAGAAGAATAGGAAGTAACAGACTCCAAGTCACTCTCGGTAACGTCTAGTGATTTGGTGTTTTCCTCAAGAGAGGCCGAAGTACTAGGTGTATAGTCCAACCGCCGCCTAGCTTGCCGAGTGTGTAATAAAGTCCTTTCGATCTCGGGATCAAAATTGGCCAAGCTAGAATTCGGTTGAGACCGAGTCATCAAACTTGAAAGTCATAGCATAAATGTAAAGGAAATCTAAACTATGGCTAAGTAAGTAAAAGAGTAAATAATCTATAATATTCACATATTCACATAACCAATATCAAGGCATACGTTGCAACCATTCCCCGGCAACGGCGCCAAAAATTTGACAAGGCAAGCACCAAGGATGTATTGGTAAAGATTCTCTTTAAGAAAACCACGTTGTAAGTATAGCTCTACCAACAATAATCCTCGGGGGTCAAATTTAGAAGAGGAATTTGGTTGTCACAAGTTCAACCCCAATAGAAATAACCGAAGTATTCAAACCTCGGGTCGTCTCACAAGGAATGGGCAATCATGTGCTTCGACATTGGTTAGAAATCCGGGGTTGTGAGTTATAAGCATGAAAATAAATGGGAATCTTAACAAACAAGTAATCTTAAAATGCAACAATTAATTCAATCAGCTAAGCAAAACATAAGCACTTTCAATGAATAAACAACATTCCACTTAATTCTATTGTAACCCAAACAAGAAACTACAACTAAAGCAATTGGTTGAGAAAGTTGATTTCAAGTATGAATAATAAAGGTAACTCTTGGCTAGGTTCGGGAATTGGGATCACCATCCTTGTCTAACAACTATACCTTGACAATTATAAGGAACCAAGCTCATTAAGTCTACTCTCAAAGTCTTAAGTACGTGATATCTACCCCTAGCCTTGAAGTACGTCAAATGGCCCTGATCACATCAACCCATAAGTCCCAACCTACCTACTAATTAGATTAGTAGTGGGTTGGCGTCAATGAGTATCAAATTGATCACCTAGGGCTCCCAAATCATCAAATCCATTAGACCCAATGACTCAAGTTTACCCAATTCCCTTGCTCTAGGCTAAGAGTGAAAAAGACTACTCCATAATCAAAGTAAACAATTCATCAAACACTTGGTAAGCACTAACAAAAGGCATGTTCAAAATAGCAATTAAATTAAATTCTACAAATACCCACTAACAATTATCAACATACAATCATCCAAACTACTAGACTAAACATAGAAATCATCAATGTAACATCAATAAGTCAAGATTCACAACATTCATAAAATTGGTATAAAATGAGAATTGACAAGAATTCATAAACTATCACAAGATATAAGCAAAATTGTAACAAGAAATTCAAATTGAACAATTAAAACTAGTAATTAACAAGATCCAAGTCACAAATCAAGGGAAGATCAAATTAAAACTAGGTCTAGAGAGGAACAAGGTTTCTCCCTCTAGAACAACAAAGAACCTAAAACTAACTAAAAATTATGTCCTAGTGTAAAAATGAGTGATCCCCCATTTCCCCTAGCATCCTTGGGTCTTTTTCCATGCAGAAACAGCTTGAAATTGGGCCTAATGAGCCTTAGAAATCGCCAAGCACGATTTCCTTTAATGAGGTCACGTGCAGCCTTCCACGCGTGCGCGCCATGCGTGCGCGGGCGCCGATTGCTCTTGCGATCTATACGTGTGCGCCAAGTGCGCGTGCGCGTCGATAAGAATTTCCTGATTCGCGCGGATGCATCCATCCTTGCGCGCCGCTTCCAGCCTATCCCATCCACGCGTGTGCGTGGAGTGCGCGAGCGCGCCGATGCTGCTTTCCCAAGATCTCAATTCTTCATGTTCCTCCCTTTTGTACATGCTTTCTCCCTCTCTTCTAAGTCATTCCTACCCTATAATTCCTGAAATTACTCAACAAATACATCACAGCATCGAATGGCAATAGAAGAGGATTAAAATATGGAAATTTTAAGGCAAAATAAGCATGTTTTACATCATAGAGCAATATTGGGAAGTGAACACAAAACCATGCATTTCTTGTGGATAAGTGTGAGAAATATTGATAAAATCCCTCAAAATAAGCACAAGATAAACCACACGATTAGGGTTTATCAATAACTAAGCAGAACAACCTTCAATTATCAATTAATCTTGGGAGAACTCCAACAAGGATAGACTTTCCGACTAATCTACTCCCGGTCAAGATTTTTATTTAAATTACATAAATTCTCTGATTTAATTTCCTGTTTATCAAACTCAAAACCATTTTTGAAAACATCTGATTAATAAAATAGCACATCTTTCTGCAACTCGTTGGGAGACGACCTGGGATTCATACTCCCAGTATTTTAATTCTAATTTTGTGACAACCCTTCTAAATTGATAAGCGGATTTTTGTTGGTTAAGAACTGTACTTGCAATGTTTCTCTTACATCAATTTCTTAATCCGCCAATTTCTACCACGTCATGCCTCATCTTCTTTTTTGGGATCCTTGAAAGGTGGTCAGCCACTTTGTTCCCTCTGCTCCACTGCTATCTTTTATTTCAATGTCAAACTCTTAGATTAGCAGGATCCACATTATTAGTCTGGGCTTGGACTCTTGTTTGGTAAGCAAATATTTGAGTGTTGCATGATTAGTGAATACAATTACTTTAGAACCAATAAGATATGATCTAAACTTATCGAAAGCAAAGACAATGGCAAGTAATTCCTTCTCTGTAGTGGTATAGTTCTTTTGATTCTCATTGAGGACTTTGCTAGCATAATAAATAACATGCACCAATTTGTCCCTCCTTTGTCCTAAGATAGCACCAACAGCAAAGTCAGATGCATCGTACATCAATTCAAAGGGTAGATCCCAACAAGGTGGTGCTATGATAGGTGCAGAGGAGAGTTTGTTCTTAAGTTATTCAAAGGCTAGCATGCACTCTTTATCAAAAACAAAAGGTACATTAGAGACAAGCAGGTTGCTTAAAGGTTTGGCAACCTTTGTGAAATCTCTAATGAACCTCCTATAGAAGCCAACATGTCCTAGAAAACTTCTAACTACTTTGACATTGCAAGGTGGGGGTAACTTTTCAATCACCTCCACCTTAGCCTTGTCCACCTCTATGCCTCTTTTTGAGATTTTGTGGCCAAAAACCACCCCCTCTTTAACCATAAAGTGGCATTTTTTCCAATTTAGAACGAGGTTGGTTTCTTGGAATCTCTTTAGCACCAAGGCTAAGTGGTTCAAGAAGTTAGAATATAAATCACCAAACACAGAGAAGTCATCCATAAACACTTCAATAAACCTTTCAATCATGTCTGAAAATATGGAGAGCATGAACCTTTGGAATGTTGCAAGTGCATTGCACAATCCAAAGGGCATTCTCCTATAAGCAAAAACACCATAGGGACAGGTAAATGAGGACTTTTCTTGGTCCTTGGGGTCTAAAACTATTTGCTTGTAACCAGAGTAACCGTCTAAGAAGCAATAATATTCGTGTCCCGCAAGTCTTTCCAGCATCTGATCTATGAAAGGTAGGGGAAAGTGATCCTTCCTGGTGGCTTCATTAAGCTTCCTATAATCAATGCACATGCGCCAACCGGTCACTGTCCTTGTAGGTATCAGCTCATTCTTCTTATTTGGTACAACAGTGACCCCTCCTTTCTTAGGAACTACTTGCACTGGGCTTACCCAAGGGATGTTTGAGATAGGGTAAATCACCCCAGCTTGCCACAATTTTAGCACCTCTTTTTGGACTACTTCATTCATGGCTGGGTTTAGCCTTCTTTGTTGCTGTCTTGAGGGCTCGGCACCTTCCTCAAGCAGGATTTTGTGCATGCACATTAAAGGACTTATTCCCTTCAAGTCTGCAAGTGTCTATCCTATAGCATCCTTATGTTGCTTCAGTACTTGGATAACCTCTTCTTCTTGCTCCTCACTCAAGCTTGCATTAATGATCACTGGGTAAGTGTTGTTGTCACCCAAGTATGCATACTTCAAGTTTGGAGGCAGGGTATTCAGCTCTAGTTTTGGTGCCTCCACTTCCTTGTTATCCGTGTGGTTCAGCTGATCGACTTCTATATGGTTTCTTGTGGCATTTCTTCACCTAATGCTTGTTGCTCTAGCTCCATAATCTCTTCACATTGTTCTTCCTTCAAAACCCTTTGAACTATCTTTTCTATGGTATCTACCATCATGCACTCTCCTATGGATTCCTTGGGGTAACTCATTGCTTTGAAGACATTGAAGACCATCTTCTCTTCATGTAACCTCAAGATTAGCTCCCCTTTTTGAACATCAATAATGGTTCCAGCAGTAGTTAGGAATGGCTTTCCTAGGATGATTGATGTGTTGGCTTCTTCTTCTTCTATATCCAGCACAACAAAGTCAACTGGGAAAATAAACTCTCCCACTTTCACCAACAAATCCTCCACTACCCCATGGAGAATTTGAATGTTCTGTCAGCCAATTGGAGTGCCATCCTTATCGGTTTGGCTTCCTCAATCTTCATTCTTCTCATCATGGCAAGGGAGATGAGATTGATGCTAGCCCCCAAGTCACACAATGCTTTTTCAATGGTGATATCACCAACGATGCATGGAATTTGGAAACTCCTAGGGTCTTTCATCTTCTGAGGAAGCTTCTTTTGTATGATGGCACTGCACTCCTCAGTTAATATTATGGTTTCCTTCTCTTCCCAGTTCCTGTTTCTTGTCATGAGCTCCTTTAAAAATTTGGCATAAAAGGGCATTTGCTCTAATCTCTCAGCAAAGGATATGTTGATCTGGAGCTTCTTGAAGATTTCTAGGAACCTGGAGAACTGGTTATCTTTTCCATCCTTCCTTAGCCTTTGTGGATAGGGTGCTTGTGGCACATAAGGCTTTAGGACTGGCTTTGATGAGGATGGTCCAGGGGTCTCTTCTTCTTTCTTGTTTTCAGGCTCCTTTGCAGCTTCTTTTTCTTGATTGCTCTGATGCGGGAATGTTTCTTCTACAACTTTTCTACTTCTAAGTGTGATGGCTTTGTATTCCCCTCTTGGGTTGGCCATGGTATCACTGGGAAATGTATGTGTGGGCATTGGAATCTCCTTAGATAAGCTTGCTAATTGTGCTTCCATCTTCGAAATTGTTGCGCCTTGATTCCTTATGTTTGATCTGCACTCTTCTTGGTTGGCATCCATCTTCCTTTCAGCTTGTATTTGTCTCTCCAAAACATTGGAGATAGCTTCTGTCAGCTGTTATGACATCTGTGCTATTGCAGCCTACACTCTTTTGAAATTGCTCTTGATTTCACATGGTTGCATAGTTGGGGTTGATGTGTCTTGGTTGTGGCTTTTGTGTGTTTGTTGGGTGGAGTGATATGATGTATTTTGTGAATTGTGGTAGGGTCTGTTGTTGCCTGATTGATGGTTGGGGTTATGGTTGTTGTATTGGTTGGATTGGTATGGTTTGTTATGGTCTTGGTTGTGGCTTTGTTGGTTTCTCCACCCAAAGTCTGGGTGGTTCTTCCAACTTGAGTTATATGTCTTAGAGTTTGGGTCATATCGTGGTCTAGAAGAATTGTTCACATAATCTGCCTACTCCCGTTAACTTTCAACTTCTGGGGCATTGATAAACCCCAAATTTTGTGGTTTATCTTGTACTTATTTTGGGAGATTTTATCACCTTTTCTCACATTTATTCAATGAAATAGCATGGTTGTGTAATTCTCCCTTAAATTGTGCTTAAGTGTAAAAACATGCTTTTTAGGCCCTTAAATTGGTGATTTTAATTCACTTTAATTTCATTCGATGCCTTGATGTGTTTGTTGAGTGATTTTAGGTTCATAAGGCAAGTATTAGATGGAAGAAGTGAAGAGAAAAGCATGCAAAGTGGAGAAATCATGAAGAAAATAACTTTTGGAGAATTGAGGGCCACGCGCACGCGTCATGCATGCGTACGCGTGCATTGGAGATTTTCAAGCCACGCGCACGTGTCACTCAAGCGTACGCGTGAGTAGAGGTTTTTGCCATCGACGCGCACGCGTTGCCCACGCGTACGCGTGACACTTGGCACGTGACCCACTTAAAGTGAAATCGCTGGGGGCAATTTCTGAGCTGCCCAGGCCCAAATCCAACTCGTTTCTGAGGGTATTTCATGCAGAATTCTAGCTTGAGCAAAGGAGGAGTACTTAGTTTGTCATGATGAGCCTTTAGTTAGTTTTCTAGAGAGAGAAGCTCCCTCTTCTCTCTAGAATTAGGTTAGGGTTAGGTTAATTTCTCTTAGATCTAGGTCCAATTACTTGATTTCATCTTGTTTTCTTTATGAATTCTTGCTTCTACACTTTCATTCTCTTAGTTTGTGATGTTAATTTTACTTTTATGTCTCTTTTATGTTCATCAATGCTCATATTGGATTTGGATCTCTTTAATGCAATTTAATATTTGATGCTCTTTTATTGATGATTTGAGTTGTTGATTTACTTTTCTTGCAATTGGTAGTTGGTAGATTTTACTATTTCTTGGAATTTATTATGCTTTTCTTTTATGCCTTCCAAGTGTTTGACAAAATGTTTGGTTGGATGTTTGAGTAGATTTTGAGCATTCTTGGCTTGAAAAGAGTAATTAGGTGATCTTGAGTCATGAATACCCAACACATGTTGGTGATCTAGAGTTGTTAGCTAGTATTGTTTCCATTAACTCTACTCTCTTGCTAATTCCCTTAGTGAGTTGATTAGGACATTTGGATTGAGATTAACTAGTCTTGTTAGACTTTCTTCGAAAGTGAGGATAACATGATACCTTCCTCCATCGTCGGAGATGACGTAATAAAATAAATTCTTGTTTATTATTGTAACGTGATTGACTAGTCTTGTTTGACATTCTCTCTATGTGAAGATAACATGATACCTTCTACCATTTGTTGGAGTTAACTAAATAGGATGAATTAATCATTGTATGACTAGGATAGAAAGCCTATGTTCTTGATCCTTGTCATGAATGTCTCTCTTTATTAATTGCTTCTTTAAATTTCTTACTTGATTTATTTTTCGTGCCATCTACTTTCTTGTCCATTTATTTTTTTGCCCTTTATCAATCAAACCCCTTGTATCTTCATAGCCAATAATTAAACACTATATTGCAATTCCTTGTGAGACAACCCGAGGTTTAAATACTTCGGTTAATTCTTATTGGGGTTTGTACTTGTGACAATACCATATTTTTGCATGTGAGGATTCTTTATTAGTTTAGAACTATACTTGCAATGAGATTTCAATTGAGAAATTCTATATCAACTAAAAGGTTCTCGCATAAAAAATGGCGCCGTTGCTGGGTATTTGCAATGGTGTTATATTATTGGCTATTGTGAATATTGTGAATGTAACACCCTAATTAGTCTAAGCTTTACCTCGCGTCGTAAAGCAAAGATTAATCAGAGATTACGACAGTTCTAAGCTCATATATATATATATATATATATATATATATAGAAAGAGTAGTTAAGGCACAAGAAACAGACAAGATTCAACAAAATATAAGTATATAATATAATAGGAAACTAGCCTTGACTCATGGAGTTTAAGCCGGCAAGCCATATACAGGTATACGGAACCATACAGAAACCTGACAGTTTAAAAACAGCATATACAAGTTGTTCTCTCATAAGACAAGCCTCTAGGCAACGATAAAATACAAAAGAGAGATATATAAACAAGATAAACCAAAAAGACCCCGAAAGAATCCAACATCCTCCGCTTCTGTCACCGTCCAAAGGAACTCACCGAGGTGGTTTGCGACCTGCATCTGAAAAACACAACAGAAAATATGGTATGAGAACTGGGGGTTCTCAGTATGGTAACAGTGCCCAGTAATGTAGGATATAAGACCCCGGGACGCCGAAGGCAATCCTAAACTCCATATCCATCACAATATTTCATCTTAAAGCATACTAAAAACCATAAAGCATATATACATAAACCTTATCCAACCTTAATAACATATAGAGGAAATCTATCTTAGGGGATTACTAACTAAACTATTCACCGCTGCCCCATAGCCTTCGCCATCCTACCCTCCGTACGATCCCATCGCCACCGCCTACCTAACCTCCTCAAAGTCCATACAAACACAGATAATACAAGCAAGTAAAACACAGGTAATATTCAAATATATAACAGGTAATTCAAGAAGCAAGTAAGCATATTATACATTTAGGAAAACTCAAGTAATCAAAGCAAACAAGCACATAAGAGATGCATATGATGAATGTCTATCCTATTGGCTCGTGATATCACTTGTCGGTCCGTAAATGCCAACCCGACACATCCTCTCAGATGTAGCCTTTTCTGCCACGCCAGGGATATAGTGCCCTGCACACTCATGTAATAGGGAGTCTACTACGCCAGGGATATAGGCCCCGCACACTTCCTGCAGCAGAGAAGGAACCATTTTCTGCCACGCCAGGGGTATAGTGCCCTGCACACTCATGCAGCAGAACAAGCTGCTATGCCGGAGATATAGGCTCCACACACTCTCATATAATCCAATCATTTCCTCCTCATCAAATCATCACCAGACATTACCATTCCTCATCTCAAATCACTTTTAGTTATCCATTCTCAATATTAATCAATATCATCATTTCTCTTCGAGTCCTCGACTCATCTCAACCATCCTCAATTCATGATTTCCATTCCGAACTCATAATTCCTCAATTCTCATTTCATATACCAATTCTTCTTTAATATCCACCCAACCCATTTTCAGTACACCAGAAACCTAGGCCTCCGTTTTCTAATTTATCCTAAAACCATGTTCTAGAAACCTTAAGTTACATCCCATGTTCTAATACTCAAAACTAAGCCCAAAAATCTTTAAATGGTGTTTTAGAAGCTTACAACCTTGTTGGGAAGGTAGAATAGTTGAAAAATAAGAAAAGTTTAAGAAACAGGACGTGTGCGGTCGCACAGGGGTGTGTGCGTGCGCACGCCCAGGAAATTCTAAAATCTGGTGTGCGTACACACAGGTGACAAAATTTTCAGAATCTGTTCACTCGCACAACCTATGCCAGCGGCCCCAACAGACTGACCTTCTCGATGTGTGCATCCGCACAGACCTGTGCGTTCGCACAGGTTGAAGTTTTTCCTTAGATATGTGTGCGCACAAGCTGTGCTAGCATTGCGAACAGAGCGCACTTTCCTGCCTGTGCATGCGCACAGATGTGTGCGTCTGCACATGTCAAAATATTTGCAGGGTGTGCGTCTGCACGAGGGTGTGTGCCAGCACATATCAGAAATCATGAAATTCTGCAACTTTGCAAATTTCAGATTTTTAACATCAACTTTGAAGGATCATAACTTCCTCTACAAAATTCCAATTTTCACAAATTTTATATCGATTTAAACAGTTTTCAAAGATCTTTTATTCTAAACAAATTTCAATCAGTTTTGAAAACCAAGGCAGAAGTTATGATGGAACAAAGTTCATCAAAATCCCAAATTTACCAATTTTCACCATTTACACAATTTCTTACCATATACACTCCAAATCATACCAAACCATTCACACACTCCATCTCTCATCAAAATTAACTTGTGTGCCTTATTGCACTAACATTACCATATTTTCCTTCACATATCATCCTCCTCCTTTTAAACATCAAGATATCACATTATACCCATTCTAATCAATCTTCTCTCACATTTTCCAACCACTTACCAATTCATCAATTCCAACATCACACATTTTATCACAATATTCACTTATCAAATTCACACAATCAATCATCATCACCATATCATCACTAATTCACAATAAATCATCATAAATCAACATTCACAACTCATCAACCATTATCATTCGTACCTATCCTATAGGTCACTAGCCTAAGTGTCCATGAATATTATATACTACATAGAGAAAATCGAAACCATACCTTGGCTGATTCCCAATATGCCTTTAGCCCACAACGAGTACTACAAAGATCACCAACAAGCTTTCCAACACAATCCAAGCTTCCAATCAATCACCCACAAGCTCCAAACTGACAACAAACAAGCTATATACACACCAAACATCACTAATCAAACTAGGGCTCAACATAAACATAATCTAACAAAGGTTCCAAGAGCTCTTACCTTGTCCAACAGTTTTAGAAGCCAAAACCACCAACAATCAAGTGCTAGAGTATACCTAAAACACCCAAGACACAAGATTTCACTCAAAACCAAACCCTAAAACTCGAAATTCTCAAAGGCACGAAAACTGGGCAGGGAAACTCGAGAAACTTACCACAATGCTTAGATAGAAAGGACGGGCTCGGCAAGAGCTTCGCGTAGCCGCTGACGGCACGCGAATCGGAGCACCGTAGCTTAAGATATCACGGATTTAATAGAGAAGTGAATAGTGCTCTTCTCTCTTCTCCTCTTTTCTTTGCAGCTGGTGTGTGTGTGTTTATGAGGTTAGGGTTCATTAAATAAACCTTTATGTATTGGGTTTGGGTCCAAATTGGGCCCGGTTCAACTCCTGAGCGTTTTTAGCCCGTTTGGCCCAACTTCGGGCTAAACCGTTAAAATTAACACCCGATTTTCCATTTATAATGTTTTTCTAAAGTTTTGACTGTTTCCACTTTCTCTCGAGTAGCACCGGGCAGACTTAAACCAGTTCAACTGATTCAACTGCTGGTTCACGGTTTTTTACGGTTTTTCGCAGAAAACATATTTTCTGACTCGGAAAGACCTACTGTGTCAAAAAATGTTGTTTAGAACCTCAAATTCTCACTCTAACTTTTTGGAATCTAATTTCGGGCAATATAATCACTTAATTAACCGGTGGATTAATTGCAGTTCTTACATTCTCCCCTCCTAAAAAGATTTTCGCCCTCGAAAATCCGAATCACGCGATGTAATATATATACACATACATATATATATTCTCCACGAAGCGTTCTACTTTCAATGTTACCAACCCAACAAGTTGCCAAAGCATCTCGTTCACTATCATCCCACCGTGTCGATGTTCTCTCTCGCCTTCCACTGCGTCACTCTGATTATCGTCATTAGGAATCCGAAAATTCTTTCTTTTAAACCAATTACCGATTTTGTAATACTTTTCAAAACCTTTAAAACAAGTTCCATATAAATGAGCTCATTGTTAAAACTTTTTCAAAAGAGTCAAAAATCATTTGTTTGTAAATCAATCATTTTAAAGCATGATTTTCCTAAATTCATTGAAACCCTTGAATCAAAACCCTTTCCATTTGAATCCTTTTCTATAAGTGAAATTACAAACCCAAAGTCACAAGTGAACAAAATCATAGAACTCACTTTCCCTTTTAAACCGCATCATTTGATCAAAATTTCCAACCCTCTAAAGCTCCAAATCAGATTTGAAAGTCATTCTAAACCTTAAAACCGCAAAAATCATAGTTAAAAACCGCAAGGGCGTTAGTCGGTACTTCCGTTGTCATAGGTGCTGAACCGCACCCACCACCCATACCGGAAACCGTCTAGACTTCTAGTCATGTCTTGTTATCCTTCCAGCATGGACACTCTGGTCGTTCGTCACCACAATTCCGAAATCTTCAGCTACCGCCGCTAGAATCCTCCCTTCCCATGGTTCACTTCCAACAAAACTCTAAGCTCTTGTAATTCTAACGACGACTTTGTAAAAGATAGAACCAAGCTACCCTCTGGTCCAGGTAAAATTAATACTCAAAGCACACGCTTACCTTCCGTCAGAGGACCCGACCCCGTCGCATCACATGCATCCAAAGCAAGCACAGGCCTGACTGTTGCTGCTGACCCTCATCTCGGTTTCTCCCACGGCGACAATACTTGGATATGTGTCCAGCTTTCCCACAAGAAAAACACAGACGACTTCCCTTCATGTGGTAAAACTGGGCATTGTTGTCCCTTTTGAAGTTCCCTTGACCTTGCAGATGCTGAGGAGTTTGTCCATCTTTCTTGAAGTTCTGCCCCCTTGGTCCGAGGTAATCGTCACGTCCCCTATTAGTATTTCCTCCATGGGTATCTTTGGATATAGCTACTGTCTTGGCATATTCTTCTACCACCCTTGCTTTGTTCACCAAGTCGGAGAAGACACGGATCTCCATAGGAGCCACAGCAGTCATAATGCTATCCTTCACACCCCTCTGGTACTTAATTCACCTCCAGCTCTCGTAAGTCTCTGGGTCACCCTGACACACCCGAGAAAACCTACAAAGCTCTTCGAACTTGTTGGTGTACTCTGCCATGGACATGGAACCTTACTTCAGCTACATTAGCTCCATCTCCTTCGCCCCCCTTGCAGACTCAGGGAAGTACTTCTTGTAAAAGGTCGTTCGGAACACATCCCACGGAACATCAACGTTCTGTAGCTGTAGCAAGTGACACTCTGCTTGCCACAAGGGCTAGGCCTCTCCCGCAAGCTGATAAGCAGCAAACTCCACATACTGATTGTTTGGAACATGCTGCGCCTGTAAGGCATACTCCATGGCCTGGAACCAGTGATCCGCTTCAGTAGGATTAGTTGATCCTCGGAATATTGGCGGATGAACCTTGAGGAAGGTTGCCAAAGTCATCGGAATGCCTCCCGTGTTATCCTTGTTTTCCTCAGCAATATAGTGAGCATTCCCTTCGCCGTTCCCATTTCCGTTGCCGTTTCCATTTCCGTTGCCGTTCCCAGCCGGTTCACCTAGCCTCTGCACAGCTTGCAGAGTCGCAGTAGCATTCGCCTCCATAGTGTTAGCCAGATTCGCCATCACCGCCATAAATTTGGTGTGGTTATCCGCCGGTTGCTCATTCCTACTCTCGCGTGAACGTGCTCTACCTCATCCGCGAGTGGCCATTAGGGTTCCTGTCTACACCAAACAATCGATATCAAGGTGATCAGTCTCAATATTAAAAGTCTAGTGCTTCAATTATCCCTAACAGGCACTCACAAACAAGCGTACTATATATATATCAACCAGATAACCTAATAGCATCAAAGAAAAGACACACAGAGTATGCAATGAAGCATAATTGGTCCATCCCTCAGGCTCACGAGGACGAACCGCTCTGATACCACTAAATGTAACACCCTAATTAGTCTAAGCTTTACCTCACATCGTAAAGCAAAGATTAATCAGAGATTACGATAGTTCTAAGCTCATACACAATATATATATATATATATAAAGAATAGTATAATCTAGAAGCCCGATGAAAGATATAGCTTAAAAACAGGATTTCAAAAGCGCAAAACGTACTAACGAAGCTACTAGCTTAAGGCACAAGAAACAGATAAGATACAACAAAATATAAGTATATAATATAATAGGAAACTAGCCTCAACTCGCAGAGTTTAAGCCGGCTAGCCATATACAGGTATACGGAACCATACAGAAACCTGACAGTTTAAAAATAGCTTATACAAGTTGTTCTCTCATAAGACAAGCCTCTAGGCAATGACAAAATAAAAAAAAGAGATATATAAACAAGATAAACTAAGATCCTCTGTTTCTGTCACCGTCCAAAGCAACTCACTGAGGTAGGTTGCGACCTGCATCTGAAAAACACAACAGAAAATATAGAATGAGAACCAGGGGTTCTCAGTATGGTAATAGTGCCCAGTAATGTAGGATATAAGATCCCGGGATGCCGAAGGCAATCCTAAGCTCCATATCCATCACAATATTTCATCTTAAAGCATACTAAAAACCATAAAGCATATATACATAAACCTTATCCTGACTTAAAACTTTAATAGCATATAGAGGAAATATATCTTAGGGGACTACTAACTAAACTATTCACCGCAGCCCCACAGCCTTCGCCATCCTACCCTCCGTGCGATCCCATCGCCACCGCCTACCCAACCTCCTCAAAGTCCATACAAACACAGATAATACAAGCAAGTAAAACACAGGTAATATTCAAATATATAACAGGTAATTCAAGAAGCAAGTAAGCATATTATACATTTAGGAAAACTCAAGTAATCAAAGCAAACAAGCACATAAGAGATGCATATGATGAATGTCTATCCTATTGGCTCGTGATATCACTTGTCGGTCCATAAATGCCAACCCGACACATCCTCCCGAATGTAGCCTTTTCTGCCACGCCAGGGATATAGTGCCCTGCACACTCATGCAGCAGCTCTTCTGCTACGTCAGAGATATAGTGCCTTGCACACTCATGTAATAGGGAGTCTACTACGCCAGAGATATAGGCCCCGCACACTTCCTGCAGCAGAGAAGGAACCATTTTCTGCCACGCCAGGGATATAGTGCCCTGCATACTCATGCAGCAGAACAAGCTGCTATGCCGAAGATATAGGCTCCGCACACTCTCATATAATCCAATCATTTCCTCCTCATCAAATCATCACCAGACATTACCATTCCTCATCTCAAATCACTTTTAGTTATCCATTCTCAATATTCATCAATATCATCATTTCTCTTCGAGTCCTCGACTCATCTCAACCGTCCTCAATTCCTGATTTCCATTCCGAACTCATAATTCCTAAGTTCTCATCTCATATACCAATTCTTCTTTAATCTCCACCCAACCCATTCTCAGTACACCAGAAACCTAGGCCTCCGTTTTTTAATTTATCCTAAAACCATGTTCTAGAAACCTTAAGTTACATCCCATGTTCTAATACTCAAAACTAAGCCCAAAAATCTTAAAATGGTGTTTTAGAATCTTACAACCTTGTTGGGAAGGTAGAATAATTGAAAAACAAGAAAAGTTTAAGAAACAGGACGTGCGGCCGCACAGGGGTGTGTGCGTGCGCACGCCCAGGAAATTCTAAAATGTGGTGTGCGTACGCACAAGTGACAAAATTTTCAGAATCTGTTCACTCGCACAACCTGTGCCAGCGCCCCCAACAGACTGACCTTCCCGACGTGTGCGTCTGCACAAACCTGTGCGTCCGCACAGATTAAAGTTTTTCCTTAGATATTTGCGCGCACAAGCTTTGCTAGCGCTGCAAACAGAGCGCACTTCCCTGCTTATGCGTGCGCACAGATGTGTGCATCTGCACAGGTCAAAATATTTGCAGGGTGTGCGTCCGCACGAGGGTGTGCGCCCGCACATATCAGAAATCATGAAATTCTGCAACTTTGTAGAATTTTAGATTTTTAACACTAACTTTGAAGGGTCATAACTTCCTCTACAGAATTCCCATTTTCACAAATTTTATATCGATTTAAACAGTTTTCAAAGATCTTTAATTCTAAACAAATTTCAATCAGTTTTGAAAACCGAGGCAGAAGTTATGATCGAACAAAGTTCATTAAAATCCCAAATTTACCAATTTTTACCATTTACACAATTTCTTACCATATACACTCCAAATCATACCAAACCATTCACACACTCCATCTCTCATCAAAATTAACTTGTGTGCCATATTGCACCAACATTACCACATTTTCCTTCACATATCATCCTTCTCCTTCTAAACATCAATATATCACATAATACCCATTCTAATCAATCTTCTCTCATATTTTCCAACCACTTACCAATTCATCAATTCCAATGTCACATATTTTATAACAATATTCACTTATCAAATTCACACAATCAATCATCATCATCATATCATCACTAATTCACACTAAATCATCATAAATCAACATTCACAACTCATCAACCATTATCATTCGTACATATCCTATAGGTCACTAGCCTAAGTGTCCATGATATTATATACTACATAGAGAAAACTGAAACCATACCTTGGGCAATTTCTAATATGCCTTTAGCCCACAACGAGTACTACAAAGATCACCAACAAGCTTTCCAACACAATCCAAGCTTCCAATCAATCACCCACAAGCTCCAAACTGACAACAAACAAGCTATATACACACCAAACATCACTAATCAAACTAGGGCTCAACATAAACATAATCTAACAAAGGTTCCAAGATATCTTACCTTGTCCAACAGTTTTGGAAGCCAAAACCACCAACAATCAAGTGCTAGAGTGTACCTAAAACACCCAAGACACAAGATTTCACTCAAAACCAAACCCTAAAACTCGAAATTCTCAAAGGCACGAAAACTGGGCAGGGAAACTCGAGAAACTTACCACAATACTTAGATAGAAAGGACGGGCTCGGCAAGAGCTTCGCGTAGCCACTGACGGCACACGAATCGGAGCACTGTAGCTCAAGATATCGCGGATTGAATGGAGAAGTGAATAGTGCTCTTCTCTCTTCTCCTCTCTTCTTTGCAACTGGTGTGTGTGTGTTTATGAGGTTAGGGTTCATTAAATAAACCTTTATATATGTTGGATTTGGGTCCAACTTGGGCCAGGTTCAACCCGTGAACGTTTTTAGCCCTTTGGCCCAACGTCGGGCTAAACCTTTAAAATTAACACCCGGTTTTCCATTTCTAATGTTTTTCTAAGGGTTTTGACTGTTTCCACTTTCTCTCGAGCAGCACCGGGCAGACTTGAATCGTTTAACCGATTCAACTGTCGGTTCACGATTTTTCATGGTTTTTTGCAGAAAACACATTTTCTAACTCGAAAAGACCTACTGAGTCCAAAAATGATGTTTAGAACCTCAAATTCTCACTCTAACTTTTCAGAATCTAATTTGGGACAATGTAATCACTTAATTAACCGGTGGATTAATTGCGGTTCTTACAGTGAATATGTTTGCCTTTTGCTTATTTGTTAGTTTTTGTTAGCTTTAGGATTTTGTTGCTTATTTTTGTTAGCTTTTATTTTTATTTGCTATTATGAATTCTCATCCTCACTTTGGCTATGGGCTTGGCTCAAATTATGTTGCATGAAATGGGAACTACAATGGTAACATGCATCAAGGATGGAACAATCAAAGATGGGAGGAGCCTCAAGGGATTGATCAACCTTCTTGGAAACAACAACCTCTGGATTCTTATGGGTATAATTCCATTCCTAATGCATATCAATCTAATGGATGTCGGGACCCTTATTGTGATTGTCAATAACCACCACCATATACCTATGAACCACCCCCTCAACATGGTTTTGAACCATCATACTCACAAGCCCTATACCACTAAACACCTCCATATGACCCTAATCCTTATCCACCATACCAACCACCTTATGAGCCATATGAACCATACATAGAACCACCACAATTCCAACACAACTACTCCCAAGAACCACCTCCATATACACCATCTCCATACCCTAATCAATATGAACCACCTTTCAACTACAACGCCTTTCCCTCAAACAATGAACCCTCTCTTCCACCACCGCCCTTTGATGAAGCCTTCACGCAAGAACTAAGAGATCTTGAATCTCATATCCTAAGGCAACAAGAGGGGACAGAAAAGGAGTTCAAGGAGATAGAAGCCAAGATTGCTACCTAAGCTCGCGCGATCAAAGCAACCAAGGAGCTAAGTGAGGGAGTGAGTTTGGAGCTTCAAGGTGAAGAAGAGTGGTTGAAGCAAGAATTGTCGCAAGGGGAGGAAGTTAGACAATTGAGCCAAATGGAGTGGTTAATGACCTAGGGGATGTTGGAAGTCCACGGGAATGTAGCATTAGAGAGCCCTCTTTCAAGAAGCTTGATATTGATGTTGAGGAAGGTGTACAACCTCCAAGGCATATCATGGTGGAAAAATTTGAAGAGGTTAATTAAGAGATGGATTCAATCATTGATGAATTCCTATCTACAATTGAATCCTCTCCCATTGGGCTTGAAATTGAGGCCAAAGAAAAAGATGCACAACCTCTCATGCCCTTGGTGAGCAATGAAGAAGAGATTGAATTGGAAGAGAGCCACCAAGAGGAAGCGGTTGAAGTTGAAGGAAGTTGTAAAGAGGTGGAGATAGTCAAAAAAGAGCACAAGGGAGTGGAGCTTGCAAGATCATTGGGACCACCCCTTCCTAAGTCACCATCATCCAACACAACATTCAAGTGGATAAAATTCTTATCCTTAAGCTCTGTTTTCTCACTTGAATATGGTTTGATTGAAAATGATGGGTAACTTAGAGCTCTTTGTGGAGTCAAGAGTAGGAAAGAGATGGTTAGTGGTTGGAAACATCATTCTAGGTTCATTATGGTTGCATGTTCAAAGTTTAATTGCAAGGTTTGGTGTGCAGCTAAATTGCATGGGTCTAGGAAGTTGTTTGGAGGCTTCTTTGAGAATTCCAAGGCTAAACCACCCAATTCGAGCTATGATGATCAACTTGAAGATGGGTGTGAAAATAAGATATGGGATCCCAGATCACCACATGAAGACCATTTATGGAAGCTCATATCTTGGGAAGAACTACCCCAAGCGTGGTGAAGACGGTTGGAAATTCTGACAACCGTTTGAGGAGCAAGCATCCTTGGAGGTTCAAGGATGAATACTAGCATAAGCCACCATGACAAGGAGCTTCCCAAATGTCCAACTTAAGGACTTAAACTAAAAGTGCTAGGTGAGAGACACCCCACCATGGTAAAATCTTTCCTTTTTCTCTTTTATAAATATTGGTTAAATTAGTCTAATTTCATGTTTTGATTGGTTTGTTGTGCTTTGTTGGTAGTCTAGCATGTTAAATAAGGTTTTATGGTGTTTTAGTAGTTGTTTGGAGGTTTGGAATGCTTGGTTTGGTGCAAAAACATAGAAAAATTTTGAAAAATAGAGCACCAAACCACGCATACGCGTGCTCCACGCGTACGCGTGATTCAAGCATTTCCAACCATCCACGCGCACGCGTCATGCACGCGTACGCGTGGATTGCATATTTTCACCTCCAAGCCATTTTCCCGAGAGTTACACGAACAGCGCGCGAACACTGTGCGTTTCGCGAAAGGGTACCGACGCGCACGCATAGCTCACGCGTACACGTCGCTCTCGAAATAACCCATCGACGCGCGCGTGTCCCACATGTACGCGTCACTTCCATTTCACCATTTCCACGTGCACGTGTCAATGACGCGTACGCGTGGACGGCCTTCCTTCATTACACTTCTTTTCTTCTCTTCTTCCCATTTCTTTCCTTCTTCTCTCCTCTTCTCTTCTCCTACTCCTCATCCAACACTACTAAACACCATTTATAACCATTTCTTTTAGTTAGTTAATTGGTAAATAAGTTAGTTTAGTTTTTATTTCATCTTCTCTTTTTCATTATACGTGTTGGATTATTAATTTTGTTTACTATATATTCCTGCTTATTATTAACTTGATGCTATTCTAACATAATTGCCTCCATTAATCATTGTTGGATTCTCTATTGAGGTTATAGTTGGTTACTTATTTTTTAGTTTTTCATGTTTGACATCTTTTTATACCAAGTATATATGACTTTGCTTTCAAGTTTTTAAACCCTTTTTGAATTGCATGATTTGGCCACCATGTGATTTGAATTTTTCTCTTCGATTAGGCAACTTCTCGATGGATGATGTGCATATATCTTAATGCATTGTGCTTCTTGATTATATGCATCCTTATGTCTTTGGCTTGAATGCTTTCATGCTTTTTTATTGCTTGTTTGGTTGTTTTGACCTACAAGTTTAGAGCATCTCAATGCACACTCACTTGTATTCATGTCGCACATTGGGTCACCCACCTCATTCTAGTGAATTACCTCATTCCAACAATGTACGCTTCCTTACTATTGTATTTTCTCATCTTACGGTGTTATATTTTTATTTTTCGTGAAAGATGCACCTTAAGAAAAAACAGAAGTGAGAGGAAGAACACGCAGCAACCGGTTGATCCACCAGCTGAGGGTGGCAATTCGGAGAGTCGCCGTACCCCCTTGCTTATCTTTGAGTGCACCGAGGATGGTGCAAACTTTTAAGTGTGGGGAGGTCGTCCGACCAATCGGCACTTCACTTTTGGGTGACAAGTTTCTAATCCCAACACTTTTGTATTTCATTCTTAGGTCTTGTAGGATTTTTAGTTGCATTTTCTTATTTTGCATATGCATATAATAAGCTTAGTCAAAATAATGAAATTTTTCAAGAATTTTATCTATAGGGCACCCCACCATTTAAATTTTTTTTAAAACTTGCTTGAATTACATATATTGTGGAACATGATTTTTGAGCTAAGAACACAAGCATGTGAGATTTGAGCCTAACTGTGTGGTTACATCATATAACCACTTATTTTCATTCTTGTGTGCATTATTCTCTTTCTATGATTGTAATCTTTGACTTGTTTGATTCTTTATGTCCATTATCTTGTGTATACATGCACTTATATGATTGAGGCCATTGTTTCAAATAGCTCACTTACCCAAATAGCCTACTATTCATACCCTGGGTCGAACTGTCCGACTCGGGATGTTTAAACGACAAGTCAACCGACCTCTTCAGGACAGAGCTATCCGACCTCTTCTCAAAGAGCTCAGCCAAATCACCAGGAAAGCCCAAAAAGGGCCCAAACAGAGGAACACGACCCAAATCCAAAGGCAGTCTAAGCCTATAGAGATAAGGGCGGTTCCCTTGAAAGATAAGATGACTTCAAAGATAAGATAAGATAAGACAACTATCTTTATCTTATCTCTAGAAAGGTCACTCCACACTACTATAAATACACTGGAGCACCCAGGTATAACTCAGACTCTGATTCTACAAAAAAACCTGCTTAATACCCTCGCTAACTTAAGCATCGGAGTCCCTTGCAGGTACCACCACCCTCCGGTGACAAAGGATCAGTAGCACCCTCAGTCCCACAAGTCGGACACATCAGCACCGACCAGCACAGAAGATCTCGTCCGAGATTGACCTACAGTTTCAGGTAACCCTCGGAACATTGGCGCCGTTGCCAGGGACCTGGAAGTCATCCCATCACCATGGCGGATAACCTAAATAATGACCACGACTCTGATTTGGAAAACCGAACGCCACATAAGAACGCGGAGGTTACACTGGATGATACTTCTCAACCTAATAAAGACAAGGACTCCCCAAGCACGGGAGCCATGGAGGCACTTCAGGATCGCCTAAAACAACTCGAAAAAGAGGTTGAGTATCAACAGGAAGCCGAGAGAGACTTACGAAGAGAAGCTAAGCGACGTCGCGAATTAGAGGACAAGCTCCTAAAGATTGAAGCCGATCTCAAAACTAAAACTACCAGATCCAGCCACGACGATGGCTCCCGCAAAGACCAAGACCCGTTCACCAAAGAGATCATGAAGACCAAAATCCCAAAAGACTTCAAACCTCCCGACATGACTCTATATGATGGCACGACAGACCCCGGCCATCATCTTAGCAACTTCCGAAGCAGAATGTATCTCACCGACGCCTCAGACGCAACTCGGTGCAAAGCCTTCCCAACTACTCTGACAAAGACGGCAATTAAATGGTTCGACAACCTACCCCCCAGGTCCATCACAAGCTTTAATGACTTGGCCAAAAAGTTTCTAGCCAGATTCTCCATCCAGAAGGATAAAACTAAACATGCCCCAAGTCTACTAGGGATCAAGCAAAGAGATCAGGAAAGCCTTCGCAATTACATGGAAAGATTCAATAAGGCATGTTTGGACATACAAAATCTACCAACAGAAGCAGCCATTATGGGCCTCATCAATGGCCTACAAGAGGGACCCTTTAGTCACTCCATATCGAAAAAATATCCCACATCTCTAAATGAAGTACAAGAACGAGCAGAAAAGTACATCAACATGGAGGAAAACTCCCGATTATGAGAGACCTCAAAACCCGGATTCTTCTATAAAGATAAAGAGACCAAGAAAAAAGAAGATCAGCACGGGGAGAATATAAAAAAATACCATAATTACACCCCTCTTCAGGTGTCTCTTGTGGATGTCTCAAGAAGTATGCCACACTGAAAAGATACCCCCACCTCGTCCACTCAAAAGCAAGAAAGGAGGAGGAAATCGGACAGAATACTGTGAATACCATCCAATCTATGGACACCCCACCAACGAGTGCTTTGATTTGAAGAACATCATAGAAAAATTGGTAAGAGAAGGGAGACTAGATCGGTACCTAGCCAACAAATCAGATAAGCCCAGAAAAAGAAGAAGGGACGAAGAGGTCGGACGAACTGAACGACCACCTCGTACCCCGGAGAGACATGTCCACATGATACATCGAGGATTCGCAAGAGGAGGAATCTCCAAATCATCTCGCAAAAGACATCTGAAGGAAGTATATCATATCGAAGGAAGAGAAGGAGCGCTCGAACTCCCCACTATCACCTTCACAAAAGACGACGCAGTTGGCGTCATCTCAGGACTTGACGATCCCATGGTCATCACTATCATATTATCCAACGCTAATCTCCACCGCACACTGGTAGACTAGGGAAGCTCAGCTAACATATTATTCAAGGCATCCTTTGACAAACTCGGCCTAGAGGAAAAAGAGCTCAAAGCATATCCAAACAGCCTATTGGGAGACACTCCAATCCAACCACTTGGATACATCTCATTGCACACAACCTTCGGGAAAGGAAATCAATCAAGGACACTCAACATAGACTACATTGTGGTCAACGTAAGTACAGTCTACAATGCCCTTATATGTCAGACAACGCTGAATCAGCTCGGCGCAGTAGTCTCGACTCCACATCTATGCATGAAGTTCCCGACCACAGAAGGAATCGCAACAGTAAGGGCAGACCAAAAGACAACGCGCCGCTGCCGCAATGAAAGTCTGGACCTCAAGGGCAAACGAGAAGAAATTCACACCATAGAGCTCGGGAGAGTTCAAGGATGGAAAGAACTTCGTCCACAACCTGAAGGCGAAACAGAAAAAGTTCAAATCGGGGATACTCCAGATAAAATGACAAATATTGGCACAGTTCTAAAAGGAGAAAAAAAAGAGTCCCTTATACGTTTCCTGCGAGATAATGTCGACCTCTTTGCATGGAAAGCCGCAGACATGCCGGGCATAGACCATAAGTTAATGTGCCACAAGTTGGCAGTTTACCCAGGGTCATGGCCAGTACAGCAGAGACATAGAAAGCTCGGACCAGAACGATCCCAAGCTGTGGAAGAGCAGGTGCAAGCTCTACTGGAGGCAGGATTCATAAGAGAAGTCAAGTACCCACTATGGCTAGCTAACGTCGTCTTGGTGAAAAAATCAAATGGGAAGTGGCAGATGTGCACCCACTACACCGATCTCAACAAAACCTGTCCAAAAGATCCTTATCCACTCCCAAGTATCGATACTCTGGTGGATGCCTCCTCCGGATACAAATACCTCTCGTTTATGGACGCCTATTCGGGATACAATCAAATCCCGATGTACCCACCTGATCAAGAAAAAACCTCATTCTTAACCCCGAAAGCAAACTACGGCTACATCATCATGCCGTTCGGACTCAAAAACGCAGGAGCCACTTATCAAAGATTAATGAATAAAGTCTTCACAAACCACATCGGGAAAGTCATGGAAGTCTACGTGGACGACATGTTGATAAAGACACAAAGTGAAGAGTCGTTACTGTCCGACCTCACCCAAGTATTTGACACTATAAGAGGGCATGACATATGACTTAACCCTGCAAAATGCACCTTCGCAGTAGAAGCTGGCAAATTCCTGGGTTTTATGCTCACACAAAGAGGAATCGAGGCAAATTCGGATAAATGCCAGGCCATACTCGACATGAAAAGTCCGACTTGTGTCAAAGAGGTACCACAACTCAACAGAAGATTGGTAGCCTTGTCCAGATTTCTAGCTGGATCAGCAATAAGATCTCTCCCCTTCTACGCCACTCTAAAGAAAGGGAACAGGTTTTAATGGATAATAGAGTGCGAACAAGCCTTCCAAGATTTCAAAAAGTTCCTGGGATAACCACCTATCTTAACTCGGCCACGGGAAGGAGAACCACTTGTATTGTACCTCGCAGTCGGAAATCGGGCAGTAGCCTCAGTACTAGTCTAAGAAGACGACAGTGGACAACAACCGATATACTTCATCAGCAAAGCACTACAAGGGTCTGAACTGAACTACCAAAAAATAGAAAAATTCGCTTATGCTCTCAAACTAACATCTTGACGACTTCGTCCATATTTCCAAGCCCACATCATCAGGGTTCGGACCAACCAGCCCATAAAAGGCATTTTGCAGAAAATAGACTTAGTAGGAAGAATCTTGCAATGCGCAGTCGAGTTGTCCAAATTCGACCTTCAGTATGAAGCTCGGACAACCATCAAATCACAATATCTGGCCGACTTCATTGCAGAGTTTACCGACACCCGAAAATCCCTACAAAATGGAATCTCTACGTAGACGGTTCCTCAAACAAAACTGGAAGAGGTGCAGGCATGATAATAGAAAGCGATCAGGGAACCCAAATCGAACTTTCCCTTAAATTCGGGTTCCCTGCTTCAAACAACCAGGCCGAATACGAGGCACTACTAGCCGGTTTGAAGCTGGCTAAAGAGGTCGGAGCTTAAAAGCTTACCATCTTCAGCGACTCACAAGTAGTCACCTCACAAATAGCAGGGAGCTACCAAGCCAAGGATCCCATCATGAAAAAGTACTTGGACAAAACTAGGGAACAGCTCGGATAACTTGAGGAATATGAGGTCCGCCATATACCTCGGGAACAAAATGCTCGAGCTGATGCACTTTCAAAACTAGCCAGCACCAAACCAGGTGGCAACAATAGAAGCCTCATCCAGGAAATGCTATAGAACCCGTCAATCTCGGAAGAAGAAAAGGTCCTAACCATAGCAGGTTTGGATCAAGGATGGATGATTCCCATAATTAACTACCTCAAAACAGAAATACTCCCTACAGATAAGAAGGAAGCAAAGAGGTTAAAATGGGAGGCACAATACTACACCATCATAAACAACACTCTATACAAGAGAGGGATCTCAACACCACTGTTAAAATGTATGCCGACTTCCAACACAAAGGAAGTTTTAGAAGAAGTACACAGTGGCATCTGTGGCAACCACCTCGGAGCACAAGCTCTCACCAAAAAAGTACTCAGGGCCGGATTTTATTGGCCGACTTTACAAAAAGAAGCAACAGAATTCGTAAAGACATGTCCACCATGTCAAAAACATGCCAACTTTCACATCGCCCCACCAGAGGAGCTTATCAGCGTAACCTCATCTTAGCCATTCGTAAAATGGGGACTCGATCTTCTCGGTCCTTTCCCTCAAGGATCCGGACAAGTCAAATTCCTCATCGTGGGAGTAGACTATTTCACAAAATGGATTGAGGCAGAACCTCTAGCCAATGCCACTGCTCAAAGAAGTCAAAATTTCCTATATAAAAACATTGTCACAAGGTTTGGGGTTCCATACTCCATCGCCACAAACAATGGCACTCAATTCACAGATGCAGGCTTCAGAAAATTGGTGGCCGATTTGAACATAAAACACCAATTCACATCCGTAGAACACCCCCAGGCTAATGGACAAGCAGAAGCTTCTAACAAAGTCATACTAGCCTGGTTAAAATGGAGATTACAAGATGCAAAGAGAGCCTGGGCTGAAGAGCTCCCACAAGTTCTATGGGCATATCGGACAACTCCACACTCCACCACAAAGGAATTACCTTTCCGATTAGCTTACGAAATGGAGGCAATGATCCCAGTGGAGGTCGAAGAAGGATCGCCCAGAGTGATCCACTACAGTGAAGAGGCCAACTTCCAACTTCAAAGGGAAGAACTCGACCTACTTCCAGAAATCTGAGAAAGAGCTCGGATCAGAGAAGAGGCATTAAAACGTCGAATGGCTTCAAGATACAATCAAAAGGTAGTGCCGCAAAGTTTTTCCTAGAACGATCTCATCCTAATCCAAAATGATATCGGAACAACTCGACCTGGAGAAGGAAAGCTGGCAGCAAACTGGAAAGGACCCTACCGAGTCATAGAAGTACTTGAAAAGGGCTACTACAGGCTGTCCAAACTCGAAGGGTGAGAGCTTCCAAGGTCATGGCACGCCTGCAACCTAAGAAAGTATTATAGTTAGAGGTAATAAAGATCTTAGGACAAGGTGCACTCTTTTTCCTGAAAAGGTTTTTTTAATGAGGCGCCAAGCCAAGATCTACAAACTGCACGACTTAATGGGAAAACACCCATATGTATATATTTGCATATTTTCTATCTTGAATAAAGTTTTTTCAGATTCTCTACAAATTCTCTTTACCAAGATGCATTAATCTGAAACGCAAAATTCATTGCCCAATTATAAAGCTACAGATCGGCAAAAAGTGAAAATCAAACTCACTGCTCGATCAAGATAAAGACCAACAAAAGATGAAAATTGAATTCATCAAAGGTCGACAAACCGAGAATCAAACCCAATTTCTACAAAATCAACAAAGATGAAAAGCAACAAAAACAGATTAAATGCAAGAAGTTATCGAAAGTGACCCATAGGAAAGGACCTGACGAGGTCTTAAATAATATGGGTTGCTAAAAAATAACTTAAAAGATGGACCGACATGAAGAAGTCGGACCAGTCGACCATAACAACAAAGTTATAAAAAGTAAATCCCTAGAAAGAGGCCTGGCCAGCCCTAAAAAAGAGGATTACTAGAAATAACTTAGAAGGGATCGACATGACGAAGTCGTCCCAGCAAAAGCACAAGTTATAAAGTAATCCATAAAAGAGACCTGACAAAGGTCCAAATGAAATGGATTACTAAAAATAACTTAGAAGGGATCAACATGACGAAGTCGTCCCAGCAAAAGCACAAGTTATAAAGTAATCCATAAAAGAGACCTGACAAAGGTCCAAATGAAATGGATTACTAAAAATAACTTAGAAGGGATCGACATGACGAAGTCGTCCCAGCAAAAGCACAAGTTATAAAGTAATCCATAAAAGAGACCTGACAAAGGTCTAAATGAAATGGATTACTAAAAATAACTTAGAAGAGATCGACATGACAAAGTCGTCCCAACAAAATCACAAGTTATAAAGTAATCCATAAAAGAGACCTGAGAAAGGTCCAGATGAAATGGATTACTAGAAGTAACTCAGAAGAGACTAGCATGATGAAGTCGGCCCGACCAAGATACCAAAAGTTATAAAAAAAAAGGTAAATCCATAGAAGAGACCTAACAAAGGTCCAAACAAAATGGATTACTAGAAATAACTCCAAGCCGAAATGAAGAAGTCGGCTGACAGAAAGCATACAAAGTTGGACCCAGAAATCCACGACCTCAAAAGAACCAAGCTACAAGTATGAAAGTACGAAGGCAATCAAAAGAGGTCGGACAACAAGGCTCCAACACTCCCAAGAACCTAGAAGGTGTCAGATAGGTGCAGACAAGCATATCACAAAAAAAAACAAGGTTATAATAATAACAAGATTCAAGAGGCCACCTGAAGTCAACCCCAAAATCTAGAGAAACTACCATGTTTTTTCCAAAAATAAAGTTGCTAACAGAAAAGCAACTAAAAGTATCCAGCAGTCAGAAACCACAAATTACAAAATAAAGAGTTCAAAGCCCACAAGCCGGGCTATATACAAAACATCAGAAATAATTATTCCAAACACTTCCCAGAAGCAACATCCCGAGGTGAAGGAGGACGAGTCTGAAGAGGTACCACATCTACCGTCCCATCATCCCGGTTCAGGATCTGGACGTCAGGATCAGACTCGGGCTGACCGACTTCAGCTGCCGGAGTTGAGGAAGGCTGGGCAACAGAAACTTTGGCAAAAGGTACAGGAGGAGGGTCGACATCATCATCATCAGGGTCATCAGGGACAATCTTACCATCTTTTACAACGTTATCCAAGCTGAAAAGAGTAAGGTCAAGCTCGGGCGCAAGAACTCAAACTTGATCCTTCAAATTCTCATAAGCAGCATTTACACTGCCTACAAGATGACCCTGAAGCTCGGCATAGTCAGCTCGGGCAGACTCCAAATCCTCCCTAAGACCCATCATCTCCTTATAAGTTGTGATATAGCTGTCCTTATGCCTCAACGTCATATCCTCAGACAACTTCGCAAAAGCCGCCAAGGCAAGAGCCCGAGCCTTCTCACCCTGCAATTCTTTTTCCAGTTTGGTCACCTTCACCTCGAGCTCCTCCTTCGAACCCTTGATCCGGTCGAACTCCGACTTGGCTTCCTCCATAAAAGCCTTTGTTGCAGGAATAGGAAGATCCTGGGCCGTTCGGTATAGAGCCGCCTCTATATGTGCCATTCTGACAATGCTCCGAGTAATAAACTCCAAGTGATGAAGAAGAGAAACATCGTCAGTAGCAATGACACCATAGTGACCGATTTGCTGATCAACAAACCCGACAGCATCAAAGTCGGGAGCATCCAGATTGAAGGGCTCAACAGTTGATAAACTCATATTTTGTGATGTATTTTATGCTTAGTTTGAGTGATTTATTCAATCCTTCACCTACTTATTCATATTAATTGCATGGTTTTACTTTTCCTTCCTTATTATGTGATGTATGTGAAAAACATGTTTCTTATGCTTTAAAATTAATTATTTTAATTACCTTCATTTCCATTCGATGCCGTGATTAGTGTGTTGAGTAGTTTCAGATCTTCTAAGGCAAAATGACTTAAAGGATGAAAAAAGAAACATACAAAAATGGAAGGAAAGTGCAGAATGGAGTTTTGCAGAACTGGCACCCACGCGATCGCATGGATGACGCGATCGCGTGCCAAGAGCGAAAAAGCAGCGACGCGGCCCCATGATTGACGCGACCGCGCGACTTGAGCAAATCGCATACGACGCGGCCGCATGACTGACGCGACCGCGTGACAAGAAAAGTTCCGAATGACGCGACCGCGTGACCCACGCGGACGCGTGACAGAGGCCACGCACCAGAAATTGCAGAAGACGCTCCCAGCAAATTCTGAGGCCCTTTTTGGCACAAATCCAAGTCCAGAAGGCATAGACCAGAGGTTATGAAGTGAGGGAATGCATCCATTCAGAGAGAGCTCGCCAATTTAGTTATTTCTCATGTTTTAGATCTAGTTTTGAGAGAGGTTCTCTCCTCTCTCTTTTGTAGGATTTTAGGACTTTTCTTAGTTTTAGGAGTAACTCTCAATCCCAGGTTCTTTATTTTTATTTATTCTTCCAATTTAGTTTATGAACTCTTCATGTTAGATTATAATTTCCCTTATTAATGTTATTTGAGGTATTTCAATTCATGATTGCTTTCTTTAATTTATGTTATTGTTGCTTTACATCTGAAGGTATTTTTATTCCAGCAAATTTACTTTTTCTTCTTTTGGTCTTGGTTAAGAAAGCAGTAACTCAAGAGTTATCTTATCTCAACATAATTGATAACTGTTATCTTTGCTAATTGAACTAAGCTTCAATAATCCCAACCTTTTCTTAGGAAATAAATAGGATTCGAAGATCAAACTAATTAGTCCCTTGACTTTCCTTTACTTTAGTAAAAGTTAACCAAGTGGAATTAAGATTCAACTTTCATTGTTATTGATAGGGATAACTAAGTCTGGACTTTCAATTTCTCATACCTTGCCAAAAGTTTGCTTTGCAGTTATTTATTTATTTTAATTGCCATTTAATTTACCCGCCATTAAGTTACTTGTTCCTCATTCTTGAAACCCCAATTTACAATCTCCATAACCAATAATGAGAACATACTTCCCTGCAGTTCCTTGAGAAGATGACCCGAGGTTTAAATACTCGGTTATCAATTTTAAAAGGGGTTTGTTACTTGTGATAACCAAAACGTTTGTAAGAAAGGTTGATTGCTTGGTTTAGTAACTATACTTGCAACGAGTATTTACCATAAATTATAAACCATCAATCTTCCGCTCTTTCAAAATGGCGTCGTTGCCGGGGAACTGCTAACGTGTGCCTTATTATTGGTTATTGTAAATATTTTTCTTTTGCTTGTTTATTTATTTTTGTTTTTCCTTTTTATTTTTATTTGCTACCATGAATTCTCACCCCCCCCCCTCGCTTTGAGTTTGGTTCTAATTTTCTTGAAGGAAATAGAAGTTACAGTAGGAATATGGGATCGCATCAAGGTCAGACCAATCAAGGATGGATGGAGACAAAAGGATCTAATCACCCATTTAGGCAACAACACCCTCCAAGATATCATGGACAAAGACCATTCTACAATGCATATCCAGCTGATAGATATGGTGGACAACCTTGTAACTACCGACAAGCCCCACCCCGCGCCTGTAGACCATCTTCTCAACATAACCCCGAACCACCACGCTCACAAGCTTCTCTTCACCATTCGCCACCACATGATCCCTATTTACCCCAGTTCCAATCCAGTCACTCCCAAGCACCACCATTTTCCTATGTATCATGTCCAAATCCATCACCCCGAGAATTAGAGGTCCGCCTCAAGGAAACAGTAAATAAGCTTCAAGCAACCATTCGACAACTGGAGCAAGCAGTAATTCAATTAGCTTCTAGACGCTCGAACATTCAAGGACTAACCACAGCCCCATGTGGACAATCTAATGAAGAGCGTAGCATGAAGGAGATATTAGAAACTCAAGTGGACAAGACAGAGCATGAATTCGTACTCGAACAAGTAGAAGAAGCTATCATTGTACAAGAAGAAGAGTTGGTTGAAGATCTAGGAAACGCAGAACCTCCATGGTAATCCAGAGCTGAGGAGAAATTCGTCAAGGACATTATAGTAAATGCTGAGGAGGATAGCACACAATCCCCAAGGCAAGTCGTTTATGAAGAATCAGACGGAATAATCCAAGAAGCAAATTCTCTCGATGATGATAGTCACAAGTCAAGTTCTCTTAGTAATGAACTTGCATCTGCAAGTGAGTTTTCTGAGATCGACGAATCTTCCCCAAATGAATACGAGGATGATGCAGAGGTAGATTTCTCTCAACCTCCAATCTATGACTCAAGTGATGAGGAAGACATAGAAGACTTTGACCAGGGTGATGATGCATTTGAAGATCCTTGCAAAGAAGTGGAGGAATTCACAGAAGATTACCCGGGAGTAGAACTTACAGAACCACTGGGAACACCTATCCCAAGGCCATTACCACCTAATACAAGCTTCAAGTGGGTACAATCCTTAACCTTTAACTTTACTTTTCCCTTTGAATATGGTTTGCTTGAAACAGATGGCCAGCTTAGAGCTCTCTGCGGCTTTAAGAGTAAGAGGGAAATGGCTCGCACTCAGAGCTGGTGCACAAGGTTCAATAAGGTTTCACGCTTCAACTCGAAGTGCACGGATTGGTATCATGTTCAATCGAATGGATCTCAGAAAATGTTTGGTCATCTTGGTGAGAATCTAATTTCCAAACCGCCCGAATGGAAAAGTATAGATCAAAACGAAGGCGGATTTAGAACCAAATTTTGGGATCCTGGAAAATATTCTGATATTCATCACCCCGGGAGCCTGAAATTCTGTTTGAAGCTGCTCAAAAGCTTCACATGCCTAGTTTGGGACCCCGGAGGCTATTGGTATTCCAAGCACTGGTGGAGATTTTTGGATGAATTTAAACACAAGCCACCATAACACGAAGCTCTTCAAATGTCCAACTTAAGGACTTTAACTAAAAGTGCTAGGTGGGAGACAACCCACCGTGGTATGATCTTTCTTTTGCAATTTTAATTTCATTTAGTCTTGTATGTTTTTGAGTTTTATTTTATTTTATTATTAAACCTGGAATCATGCATAGCATTCACATTAAGCATTGCATTCTGCATTCTGCACAAAAAAAAGGGGTGCGCGACGCGACCGCATGCCCCATGCGATCGCATCAAATGGTGAACTACACTTCCCACGCGACCGCGTCATCCACGCAGCCGCGTGACCTGGAGATCGGCGTAAAGATCCAACGTCCAGAAAGTTGGGCTGGAATCGTACAGCCATTGTGCGTCTAGCACAAAATGGCCCACGCGATCGCATGCCCCATGCGATCGCGTCATATGCACACAACCAATCCCACACGACCGCGTGAGCAACACGATCGCGTCGCATGGATTGCAAAAATTCCAAAAAGAGACAGAGAGTTGCGCTAGAACGACGCTGGATTCATGCGTTTAGCACAATTTTCAGCGACGCGATCGCATGCCCCATGCGATCGCATCATCCCTTCTTTTACCCCCTCCATGCGATCGCGCCATCTCCGACCACCGCCGTCCCCCGTCAACCACCCAGACCCCACCGCGCACCACCCCCTCCCCCATTCTTCTCTTCTTTCTTCTTTCTTCCCTTTCCCGCCCTCTCTGCCACTGCCCACCACCCACCGCCGCCGTCCGTACCCGCCGCGCCCCACCAGCACCACCAACCCCTTTCCCCTCCTCCATTCCCCTCTTACCCCATTAACCACCCCCTCTTCTCCCCTCCCTACCTCTGAACCACAACCCCACCGTAGCACCACCGCCAGCCGCCGCGCCGAACGCCACTTCCACCACCCCCCCAGCCACCTCTCTACCCCAACCCCCTTCTTACGCCTACCAGGTTCCGCAACACGCAATCCCTTTTATCCGTTCGTAGTTTATTCTTATTTTTCCGTTTATGTTCATGTTAGGATAGTTAGATATGCATGTTGTAGTGGATTTTAGGTTGTTAGGTAGCCTAGGATGTGGTTAGTGGATTTAGGTCTGTTTATTTGCACTGTTCTTGTTTCTGTTTTATCAAATTTGCAATTCTGCTGTTGCTGTGTTCATGTTCATATGCTGTACTTTCCTGCATTTGCTGCTTTTTACATTGAACTTTCATGTTTATATTCCGTATATGTAATTGTAAGCTTTAATTTGGATTCATATAAACTGCTTGATTGCTGTTTATTTTCCGGGAAAGTCCTATTTTAGCTGGAATGCTGCCCAAATTTCTGTCAAATATTTCTGTTCATGTCTTGGTTTTGGCATTTTCAACTGTGCTTTCCTATAATTTCACCAAACCAATTCATGAATGCTTAGGCACGCATTCTTATTTTCTTTGATCTCCTGGTTCATAAATCGCAATTTTGATGTTTGATTCCTATTTTTGCTTTCTTTATCTCTATTTGAATCATCATCAAACTGTTTTACTTGTTTGAATATGAGTTACCTATAGCTTCTACCTGTGATTACTTGTTACTTGGACTATTTTCATTATGCCTCTTCCTTTAACCCATTTTTCACTAACTCACTAATTTTAACTCTAACCAACCTAACCTTTTCAAAATTTCTTTTTTTTTTGTTTTTCTTTCACTTTCTTTTAACATTCTAACTGAGGTATGATGTTAATTTTTCTATTTAACTTGCATTCAATTACATTTTGGATTGTGATTTCTTCTTTTCAGACTTTTCACTCCTATACAAATCCTAAATGCACATTTTACTTAACTCATATTCATTATCCTATTGCTCCTTTGCCACTTTGTGTTTTCTTTGATTATTTGCCTATTTGCCTTCCTATTTTTATTATATCCTGATTTTCTATTTTTCAGGATGTCAGATTCCCAAAGAAAGGGAAAAGGCAAGGCCACTTATGGCAAAAGGAAAAGAGGAGAAGCCTCCGTGTCTATCATCGACCTCATGCATGATGCCTCCTCGCGGGAGAAAGCCTTTACCCCGCAGGAGAAGGCCGACCAACTACTTCCCGCCAATGACTCAGTAAAGTTTGCAAACCGATACTGTGAGCTGAAGTATCCGGTGTTTGCAAACTCCAGGAACCTATACCTGGAACGGACTTTGAAGATCCCAGAAGAACTCCAGCAATACACCTCTGATCAGATCAAACAAAGAGGCTGGTTCTTTCTGGAGAGACCTCTGACTGAGGTTAATGCATCCTGGGTTAGAGAATTCTACTGCAACTACTTCAAAACTTCCCTAGATGCAGTGAACCTCAGAGGGAAGCAGATTCTGGTTACTGAGGAGGCAATAGAAGAGATTCTGAAACTTCTGCCTAAGACTGATCAGACAGATGGCTATCAGAAAGTTGAGGAGGATATGCGCTTCATGAAGTTTGACTGGGATGCAGTCAAGGCCCGGATTGCCCTTGACCCGTCAGTTCCTTGGATCATGGGTCAAAACAGCACCATGCCGAAAGGGATCAAGCGGATTTACCTGAACGATGAGGCTCGGCTATGGCATCAGATATTCAGCAACTACATTATGCCGAGTACTCACGAGACTGAGATACCAGCCGCTATGATCACCCTCCTTTGGTGTGTGATGGAGGGTAAGGACCTGTACCTGCCACGCTTTATCCGGCACTATATGACCAGGGTCCACGTCCGAGGCACTCTCCCTTTTCCCTATCTGGTTACACAGCTGGGCCGTCGAGCTGACGTGCCATGGGAGGATGCTGATGAGTGGCCACCTGCTGCAGAGTGCAAGAAGCTTATCCCGCACAGCAGGAACTTCCTGGCCTTGGGCCACAGACATCCATTCCTGACTGCCACTGCTGATGATACAGCTACACCATCTGTCGGTCCCTCTTCCTCCACTACTGCACCACCTACCCCTGCCACCACCACTGCACCTCCACCTGCCACAGAGCCTGTCTATCATCTGGTGCACCGCTTGTTTCGACGACTTGACCAGATGGAGCGTCGCAACAAGCGACGCTATGAGCACTTGAAGCTGATGATACGATCCGGCGACATCCCCTCCGAGCCTGACACACCATCCGAGGCATCTGAGGAGGACGCGGATGCGCCCGAGGCAGAGACCCATCCCCATGGAGAGGCAGAGCAAGCAGACACCCAGCAGGCAGCACCCCAGCAGATCCAGGTTGCAGATCCTGAGATCCCCATTCAGACAGCCCTTCCTCTCCAGCAGCCGCACATTCAGCCAGCCACCACAGAAACCCCAGCTACCATCCCTTCCAGTGATGACACCCCTTCACACCCGGCTGAGTGAGCATTGGGGACGATGCTACATTTTAAGTGTGGGGAGGTCGCCATCTCTGGCGTATTATTTTGGTGAACCACTACAGACTCTTTTTCTTTTATTTTGGATATTTTTCTGTATTTTTCTCTTTATTTTTATTTTTTTTATTTTCTGAGTACTTATACATTGCTACTTTCATGTATTTTTACTCTATTTCTGCATTTTGCATTTTTGGTTCATATTTTAGCCACTTAGTTTAGTTGCAATTTTAACTTATTAGTTATAGAAATTGTGGATTAATTAGTATAGTTTACCCTTTTTAGCATAAGATAGCTTAGTTTAAATTGGAAAATATAAAAAGGAAAGTAAACTAGAGACTTTAACAGAATCAAAACAACCCACACCTTGTATATATAGCATTACATGTTAGTTAACAATACTTCATCAAGGAGAAACACTAGAACTTTAAAGCCATTTAATATAAATTTTACATTGATAATAATGAGAATTTTTAACTAAACCTGCATGACATACATAAGTGATAAATGATTTTTGAGCTAGAGAACACATAGCCTGTGAGTTTTGAGCTTAATTGTATGGTTACATTCAAACCATAATTTTTTATTCCTGTGTGTTCCGCCCTTCTTTTATATTCTGGTATTCTTTACTTTGTTTTAATCTATATGTCCGATTATAGAATATAGAATATAGAATGTAGATATATACCAAGAGAGTGATTGAGGCCATTATTTGATTTTAGCTCACTTATCCCAAAATAGCCTACCTTTTACATCACCCTTGTTAACCCCCTTGAACCTTTAAATCCCTTTTATTCTATTAGCCACACTACTAGCCTTAAGCAGAAAAATAAAATAAAATCCCAAGTTGAATCCTTGGTTAGCTTAAGATAGAAAATTATGAATAGTTTAAAATGTGGGAAACCTATCGGGAACATGGATGATAAAAACAAAAGGTAGAAAAGTTGAAAGGAATAAAATAACTCAAATTAAGAAATTTTGGGAAGCATGCTCATGAGAAATCAAAATGATTAAATTACCATGTGCATTAAAAAAAAGAACTTATTTTTCAGTATTGAATAAAGGGGATACAAAAGAATTCCCCAAACGCAAAATAAAAGCAATGCACATGGGATAAAAATAAAAAAAATTGAAACATGAGCATGTAGCATCAAGTGGGAAAATATGGGAAAATAGGTAAAGAAGTTTTGTTTTACTAAGTATGTATGTTAGGTGAGATCTTAGTCTAATTAAGGATTCACTTATTAGCTCACTTAGCCTTATACATATATCCTTACCTTTACCATTGGCCCTATTACAACCTTAATTAAAGAACTCATGATTTTTTGTATGACTGTATTCTATAATTGTTGATTGGTTAGATGAAGAACAAGGTTATAGAAAGGAAGAATAAAAAGAGGAATAGAGTGATTAACCCAATAAACACTGAGTGACTAGAGAGTAAACACAAATCCAGTGAGGGTTCAATAGCTCATTAACATTTATCTCTGTTTGAATTATCTAATTGTCTTGCGAGTTCATAAAATGCTTTTTCTCCCATCTCAATTGTAAAAGTGCTTATTGATTATCTAAGGCTTGGCTATATATACATATATGACTCCTTGAAAATGTGAATTAATTTAACTACCTGTAAGCTTTATATATGAGTGAATAAATTAGAATTGCATGATGCATTCAGGTAGTTGCATTTTGATTAGATTGCATTGCATGACATTCCATCACTTTAACCTTACTTATTACCTTGGATTTAGCATGAGGACATGCTATTGTTTAAGTGTGGGGAGGTTGATAAACCCATATTTTGTGATGTATTTTGTGCTTAGTTTGAGTGATTTATTCAATTCTTTACCTACTTATTCATATTAATTGCATGGTTTTACTTTTCCTTCCTTATTATATGATGTATGTGAAAAACATGTTTCCTATGCTTTAAAATTAATTATTTTAATTACCTTTATTTCCATTCGATGCCGTGATTAGTGTGTTGAGTAGTTTCAGATCTTCTAAGGCAGAATGACTTAAAGGATGAAAAAGGAAACATACAAAAATGGAAGGAAAGTGCAGAACGGAGTTTTGCAGAACTGGCACCCACGCGATCGCATGGATGACGCGATCGCGTGCCAAGAGCGAAGAAGCAGCGACGCGGCCGCATGACTGATGTGACCGCATGACAAGAAAAGCTCCGAATGACGCGACCGCGTGACCCACGCGGACGCGTGACAGAGGCCACGCACCAGAAATTGTAGAAGACGCTCCCAGCGAATTCTGAGGCCCTTTTTGGCCCAAATCCAAGTCCAGAAGGCATAGACCAGAGGTTATGAAGTGAGGGAATGCATCCATTCAGAGAGAGCTCGCCAATTTAGTTATTTCCCATGTTTTAGATCTAGTTTTGAGAGAGGTTCTCTCCTCTCTCTTTCGTAGGATTTAGGACTTCTCTTAGTTTTAGGAGTAACTCTCAATCCCAGGTTCTTTATTTTTATTTATTCTTCCAATTTAGTTTATGAACTCTTCATGTTAGATTATAATTTCCCTTATTAATGTTATTTGAGGTATTTCAATTCATGATTACTTTCTTTAATTTATGTTATTATTGCTTTACATCTGAAGGCATTTTTATTCCAGCAAATTTACTTTTTCTTCTTTTGGTCTTGGTTAAGAAAGCAGTAACTCAGGAGTTATCTTATCTCAACATAATTGATAACTGTTATCTTTGCTAATTGAACTGAGCTTCAATAATCCCAACCTTTTCTTAGGAAATAAATAGGATTCGAAGATCAAACTAATCAGTCCCTTGACTTTCCTTTACTTTAGTAAAAGTTAACCAAGTGGAATTAAGATTCAACTTTCATTGTTATTGATAGGGATAACTAAGTCTAGACTTCTAATTTCTCATACCTTGCCAAAAGTTTGCTTTGCAGTTATTTATTTATTTTAATTGCCATTTAATTTACCCGCCATTAAGTTACTTGTTCCTCATTCTTGAAACCCCAATTTACAATCTCCATAACCAATAATGAGAACATACTTCCCTACAGTTCCTTGAGAAGACGACCCGAGGTTTAAATACTCGGTTATCAATTTTAAAAGGGGTTTATTACTTGTGACAACCAAAACATTTGTAAGAAAGGTTGATTGCTTAGTTTAGTAACTATACTTGCAATGAGTATTTACCATAACTTCTAAACCATCAATCTTCCGCTCTTTCAACAGTCATCTATCTTTTTGGAGGAAGAGCAGCAGTAGGAAAAGAGGTAGCAGTAGAAGTCTGGGGAGGATCGATCACATAAACCCGAGGGGTAGGAATCATCCTCCTCGGTCCAGGAGAGCTTGGTACTGGCTGTTTTGGCAGAACATGAGAGGATCCTTCCCCAGCCGCTTTGGCCGAGATGTTCTGAGCAGCTGTAGCCTTCCTCGCCTTTTTAAAGGCTTTCATGGAATCATTATTGCTGGCCATCTCTGGAAAAATAAAATCAACCAAAGAAGCAAGTTAAAAACTGGAAATAAAGGAAGCAAAGCATTTCAGAGCAAATATACGTCGATCAATACCCAACGCAGTTCGGACAAAGGAAGGATCCCCCAAATATCTTTCAAAACATTTACAAAAGCCTACTCGACCTCGTCAAGCATCTCCCATGTGTATCGAGATACCACCACATTCTTTTGCCAACACAAGGGGAAGGCAGGTTCATTATTCGCTTCTAAGAAAAATGGTCGAGCTCCTTCAACAGCTCGGACCTTAAAAAAGTAATTCTTAAAGTCCCTAAAAGACTCATCATACATAGCAAAAACTTTATGTCCCTGGGCAGATCTAAAGGAAATCCAAGAGGCTTTCTTTTTCGAGGAGATCCCGGGCTTAGTTAAAACAAAAAGGTAAATAAAAAGAGTCTGAGAAGGTGTGACGTTCAACTCTTGGCAAAGCAGCTGGAAGATCTTGATAAAACCCCAGGAGTTCGGATGGAGCTGGGACAGAGCTACGTTACACGACCACAACAAGTCGGTCTCAAAGAAAGTGAAAGGAAAAGTAATATTCAGCTGGCTGAAAAAATAGTCATAAGCATAAAAGAAGGGACGTTCCCCCCGGATCAGAGCAGGAAAGCAAATCCTTTCATCAGAATCAGGCGCTACCAACTCATAGTTCCTTTCTTGATCTCTATTCTTACAGAGTCGGTGATGTTTCCTAAGCTCCACACAAAACTCAGCATTCACCACGGAAACACACATTAACACAAGGGAGTCCAACGAGTCGGACATCCCCTCAGGAACCTTAGAAGACGTCTCAACAATATTTTTGTGAGAAGACATTGCCAACTAGTCCTACAACAAGAAAAATAAAATGGATTACTAACCAAAACAGCTTGGGTGAAATCAAAATAGCTCAGACAAAACATGACTCAGAGCAGTATAAATAGTAAAAGGAAGACCCCAAGACACACATCAAGGTCCAGGGGCATCCTTTGGAGGCAGCGACACAGAGTAAAGACTCAGAAAAGATTACAAAGGCTAAACATCCCAGCAAAGACTCTAAGCAAATGCTCTAAGGAAGAAAGACGCAAATCAAAGTAAGTTAACAGAAAACCATCGTCTTCTACAAACCCATTAGCAAAGAAAATTATCAACAGGACAAAAATCAAGAGGCAATCTTCTCAGAAGTAAACAAGCACAGTTTATAAAACTCAGAAAACATCAAAAAACAATCAAAAGCAGCAATAAGCAACATGCAAAACCCTAAAAAGCTTCAACCATCAGGAAAGGCGAAAAGGCTCATGCAAAAAGACGAAAGAAAATCCCAGAACACACATTACAACAACAATAAGACACAGCAATAGCAGAAAAATCCAAACTTTCTCCAAGAACAGGCGAATATAAAGAAAACCAACTAAAAAGGAAGAAAAAGTACTAACATGTAAAGAGGAAGAAGAGATGAACGTGAGGAAAAGGTTCAGAGGAAACGGCGGTAACGAAGCACCCTTGCGTCGAAGCTAACAGAAGAAGCACCTCAAAGCAAAAACGACGGAATGCAATGGGATGAGAGAAACAAAAAGCAAAAGCGGAAGCGAAAGGTTCGAAAGCAAAAGAAAGCGAAAGGTTCAGAAGCAAAAGAAACTGAGAAAACTAAATTCAAAATGAAGAAAAGGGGGAAAAACAGCAAAGGAAAGAATTAATGGGTTATTAAACCCTCACACGTTCCTAAGGCAGAGAGACGCGCATTTCAAAAGAACAAAGGAACGCCTGTTTCAAAGAAATTAAAAGAAAGAAAATGTTCCGCATTCAAATGGAAACTCTACAAAGAAGAAGTTGACAAATGCTCGAGTTCGGCTTCACCAGAGAAGGATCGAAGTCCTAAAACTAAGGACTCGACCTCAAAAGGAAGACCACACTCGAGCAGGGGCACTATTCATACCTTGGGTCGAACTGTCCGACCCAGGATGTTTAAACGACAAGTCAACCGACCTCTTCTCAAAGAGCTCGGCCAAATCACCAGGAAAGCCCAAAAAGGGCCCAAACAGAGGAACACGACCCAAATCCAAAGGCAGTCTAAGCCTATAGAGATAAGGGCGGTTCCCTTGAAAGATAAGATGACTTCAAAGATAAGATAAGATAAGATAACTATCTTATCTCCAGAAAGGTCACTCCACACTACTATAAATACACTGGAGCACCCAGGTATAACTCATACTCTGATTCTACAAAAAAAACCTGCTTAATACCCTTGCTAACTTAAGCATCGGAGTCCCTTGCAGGTACCACCACCCTCCGGTGACAAAGGATCAGCAGCACCCTCAATCCTACAAGTCGGACACATCAGCGCCGACCAGCACAGAAGATCTCGTCCGAGATCGACCTATAGTTTCAAGCAACCCTCGGAACACCTACCTTTTATCTTCCATTGTTAACCAACTTTGAGCCTACGCTAAACCCATTTGTTCTTAATTTTAGCACATTGCAAGCCTAAAGTGACAAACAATAAATGTTCCTTGTTTGGATCTTTGATTAGCTTAGGCTAGTGAAAGTATTTATCATTTGATTTTGGGAGAGTTGGGAACATTGGGTAGAGGTAAAAGTGTATTTTGTGGTTTTGTTGAAAATCATGAGAATTGGGTACATACTCATGCATTGAATGCTAAACCATATGCATTGATCTTCTTATATATATTTTTGTTTGAAAAGAAAAAAAATTATGAGAAAAAAACAAAAAGGAAAAGATATATATATAGAAAAAGAAAGAAAAAGAAAAACAATAAAAAGAGGACAAAATGCCCCAAAGTGAAGTTCAATAAAAACCAATGCATATGTGTGGTGATCAAAAGAGAATGCATGAATGTGTGAAAAAGTGAAGAATGGGTAGTTAGGTTTGTTTAGAATAGTATAGGTTGTCATAGGTTAGGTGGAAAGTTTAGGTTAATCAAAGATTCAAATTCTAGTCCACTAGACCATATGCATCCTTGCCTTGACCTAGCCTCATTACAACCTATGGAAAAGACCTCATGATATTTGTATGCATGAATGAAATAATTGTTGATTGTTAGATGAAAGACAAATCTTGGAAAACATGATTATGGGACAATTGAGTGAATCAACCCCATACACTTGAGTGACTAGAGCGGATACACATCCGGTGAGGGTTCGATTGCTCATTTACATGTTTCCACCCATGATCATCTTTTCTTGCAAGTTTGTAAAATCTTTCAATGATTCAATTCAATTGTGAGTTTACTTTGATTGCTATTGCTTTAGCCCTTGTACTTGTACATGTATTCTTGGAAATTGATTTGTTTTGACCAAGTAGATGCATTCATGTAGATAGATTGCATATAGATAGGTTGCATGTAGTTAGTTTGCATTGAATAAATGTTGATGCCCTTTGCTTTTTTTTTTATTTTAGCATAAGGACATGCTTAGTTTAAGTGTGGGGAGGTTTGATAAACCCCAATTTTGTGGTTTATCTTGTGCTTATTTTGGGAGATTTTATCACCTTTTCTCACATTTATTCAATGAAATAGCATGGTTTTGTAATTCTCCCTTAAATTGTGCTTAAGTGTAAAAACATGCTTTTTAGGCCCTTAAATTGGTGATTTTAATTCACTTTAATTCCATTCGATGCCTTGATATTTTTGTTGAGTGATTTCAAGTTCATAAGGCAAGTATTGGATGGAAGAAGTGAAGAGAAAAGCATGCAAAGTGGAGAAATCATGAAGAAATGAGCTTTCGGAGAATTGAGGGCCACGCGCACGCGTCAAGAATTTCAAGCCACACGCACGCGTCACTCAAGCGTACGAGTGAGTAGAGGTTTTTGCCATCGACGCGCACGCATCGCCCACGCGTACGCGTGACGCTCGGCATGTGACCCACTTAAAGTGAAATCGCTGGGGGCGATTTCTGAGCTGCCCAGGCCCAAATCTAACTCGTTTCTGAGGGTATTTCATGCAGAATTCAAGCTTGAGCAAAAGGAGAGCACTTAGTTAGTCATGACGAGCCTTTACTTAGTTTTCTAGAGAAAGAAGCTCCCTCTTCTCTCTAGAATTAGGTTAGGGTTAGGTTAATTTCTCTTAGATCTAGGTCCAATTACTTGATTTCATCTTGTTTTCTTTATGAATTCTTGCTTCTACACTTTCATTCTCTTAGTTTGTGATGTTAATTTTACTTTTTTGTCTCTTTTATGTTCATGAATGCTCATATTGGATTTGGATCTCTTTAATGCAATTTCATATTTGATGCTCTTTTATTGATGATTTGAGTTGTTAATTTACTTTTCTTGCAATTGGTAGTTGGTAGATTTTACTATTTCTTGCAATTTATTATGCTTTCCTTTTATGCCTTCCAAGTGTTTGACAAAATTCTTGGTTGGATGTTAGAGTAGATTTTGAGCATTCTTGGCTTGGAAAGAGTAATTAGGTGATCTTGAGTCATGAATACCCAACTCATGTTAGTGATCTAGAGTTGTTAGCTAGTATTATTTCCATTAACTCTAATCTCTTGCTAATTCCCTTAGTGAGTTGATTAGGACATTTGGATTGAGATTAGTTAGTCTTTTTAGACTTTCTTCGAGAGTGAGGATAACATGATACCTTCCTCCATCGTCGGAGATGACGTAATAAGATAAATTCTTGTTTATTATTGTAACGTGATTGACTAGTCTTGTTTGACATTCTCCCTATGTGAAGATAACATGATACCTTCTTCCATTTGTTGGAGTTAACTAAATAGGATGAATTAATCATTGTATGACCAGGATAGAAAGCCTATGTTCTTGATCCTTACCATGAATGTCTCTCTTTATTAATTGCTTCTTTAAATTGCTTACTTGAATTATTTTTCTTGCCATCTACTTTCTTGTCCATTTATTTTCTTGCCCTTTATCAATCAAACCCCTTGCATCTTTATAGCCAATAATTAAACGCTTCACTACAATTCCTTGTGAGACGACCCGAGGTTTAAATACTTCGGTTAATTCATATTGGGGTTTGTACTTGTGACAACACCATACTTTTGCATGTGAGGATTCTTTATTGGTTTAGAACTATACTTGCAACGAGATTTCAATTGAGAAATTCTATATCAACTTAAAGGTTCTCGCATCAGGCATCTTCTTCCTGTTGTGGTACTTGAGCTTGGACAGTTGAAACTTGGCCAGTCTCCATCCTCTTTGTTAGGGCAACTAGTTGTGCTGTAATCATCTTGTTTTGTGCTAACAAGGCATCCATAGAATTTAGCTCCAGCACTCCTCTCTTTTGAGTCCTTTCTGAAGCATAGAAGTATTCATTTTCAGCTACAGTCTCTATAACATCTATGGCTTCTTCAACGGTTTTCTTCTTGTTGAGTGAACCCCCTGAAGAGTGGTCCACAGCTTTCTTTGCCTCATATGATAGCCCTTCATAGAAGATGTGAAGTTGAACCCATTCATTGAACATATCCGGAGGGCACTTCCTTGTCAAGTCTTTGAACCTCTCCTAGGCCTCATAAAGTGTTTCACCATCTTATTGTTTGAAGGTTTGCACCTCAGCTCTAAGTCTATTAACTCTCTGTGGAGGGTAGAATCTTGCTAGAAATTTGTTTACAACCTCATCCCAAGTTGTTAGGCTCTCCTTGGGAAATTCTTCAAACCACTTTGATGCCTTATCTCTGAGTGAAAAAGGGAACAAAAGTAGCTTGTAGGTGTCAGGGTGTACACCATTAGACTTTACAGTGTCATAAATCCTCAAGAATGTAGTGAGATGTTGGTTTGGGTCCTCTTGGGCTCCCGCTCCATATGAACAATTATTCTGAACAAGTGTGATGAGTTGAGGTTTCAACTCAAAGTTGTTAGCATGGATTGTTGGTTTGAGAATGCTGCTACCACAGATTCCTGGATTTCGGTTGATGTAAGAGCCTAAAACTCTCCTTTCTTGCCCAATATGATGGTCAGCATCTACTCCAACGTGGATTTGCACTTCTTCTTCCATAGTAGCTTCTAGATCTTCCTCTACTACTTCCTCTCCAACTATGCCTTTGCCTCTTGCTTTCCTCCTTAATCTAAGGAAGGTCCTCTTAGGTTCACTATCGAAGGAGGATGAAGTTTCTCCCCTTCTACCTGTCATACATTCAACAAACAGCAGGCAGAGGATAAGTGAAGGAATCACTCTTGTTAAGAGCTTGGTTGATGCAATTAATCAAACAGTTAGAAGAATGGAAATATGGATAAGGAATAACTGATATCCAAAGTAAAATTAAAATAAAATAGAACAGAAGAAAGTTAAAGGACTAGAAAAGAAATAACAAAGTAATTAAAATGCTTAATCTAGCTCTCCGATCAATTTAATCATTGTCAAATTCAAACCAATTCCTGGCAACGGCACCATAAAACTTGATGAGTCAAATTCACACCCCATATAAAAATGATGAATCCGTTCTTTTGGCAAGCACACCAAAATTTATCGTCAAGTAATAACCCACAGTGGAGTGGGATCGTATCCACAGAGATTGGTAGATTTGAGCAACTTTAATTAATTGGTGAATTAGTTAAGCTAAGAAAAATAAATTGTGATTGCAGAATTGTAAATGGGCAGAAACATAAATGGCTCAAAAGTAAGGAGAAGCAGTAAAGTGCAGAAAAGGATATGACAATAATGTAAAGTCCAGAAACATAAATGACTCAAAAGTAAATGGGAATGGGGATTTGCATAATATAAAGAAAGCTATAAAGAATGTGGAAGATAAGAATAGGGAGAATTCATTGAGATCAGGAGATGTTGCTCTCTTTGGATTAAATCCAGTTCATATCATCTTCAATCATGCAACTCATTGACCTCTTGGCAATCATGATTGATTGAGTCCCAATCCCTTGGTGACTCAATCTCTCAAATCTTGATCAATAGCTAATTCCTTGGTCTAATTGCTCATGAAGAAAGATATGCTTGGTCCCTGATTATACCACACATCATCATAGGTCCAAGTAAAGGGAGGATTATATGTCACCATATCCAAACACCAAAACACAGATCCTACTCAAGTGTGAGAAGGGATTTCTAACATGGTTTCATGTTTCCTTTTCCAAGGTTCCCATGAAACCCATTTTGCATTCAACCTCTTTTCCAAGATGATTGAATACTAACATTAAAACGAAATTTCTTCTAGCAAATCAAAGAGAAGATGAAGAGAAGAAGAAATCAACTATCATTAATCCATCAAGTACAACAGAGCTCCCTCTCTCAATGAGAGGGAATTTAGCTACTCATAGCTCAGAGAAAAGTACAGAAGATGGAAGAAATGATAAAGTAAATCTAACTACAACTCTACTCAACAATCCAAATCCTAACTGCTTAACCCCTTTCTCAGTATTTTCAGGGGCTATTTATACTACTACTAACACTAGAATAAAGAAAATATAAAAGAGAAAATAAAAATACAATTTGGAGGGAAAAGAAACATAATAAACGTGACCTTCCAGGCTGGCGTTTGGCTAGCATTCAAGTGGTGTGCCACGCCTAGCCTTTAATTTGGCTTGGCACGCCACGCCAAGTGATGCACGAAATTGTGATCATCAATGGCGCCAACAGCATGGTACGCACAATTGTAATCTCAACTCTTTGTCATAACTCCGCACAACTAACCAGCAAGTGCACTGAGTCGTCCAAGTAATAAACCTTACGTGAGTAAGGGTCGATCCCACGGAGATTGTCGGCTTGAAGCAAGCTATGGTCATCTTGTAAATCTCAGTTAGGAGGATTCAAATGGTTATGGAGAATTGATAATTAAAAGATGAATAAAACATAAAATAGGATAGAGATACTTATGTAATTCATTGGTGAAAATTTCAGATAAGCGTATGAAGATGCTTTGTTCCTCCTGAACTTCTGCTTTCCTATTGCCTTCATCCAATCATTCATACTCCTTTTCATGGCAAGCTTTATGTTGGACATCACCGTTGTCAATGGCTACTTCCGGACCTCTCAGTGAAAATGGTCAAAATGCGCTGTCACCGCACGGCTAATCATCTGTCGGTTCTCGATCATGTTGGAATAGGATCCATTGATCCTTTTGCGTCTGTCACTACGCCCAACACTCTCGAGTTTGAAGTTCGTCACAGTCATCCCTTCCCAGATCCTACTCGGAATACCACAGACAAGGTTTAGACTTTCCGGATCTCAAGAATGGCCGCCAATAATTCTAGCTTATACCACGAAAACTCCGATCTTTCGGAATGGAAGCTAAGAGATACACGCTCGATCTAAGGTAGAACGGAAGTGGTTGTCAGGCACGCGTTTATAGGTGAGAATGATGATGAGTGTCATGGATCATCATATTCATCATGTTGAAGTGCAAACAAATATCTTGGAAGAAGAATAAGCTTGAATTGAATAGAAAAACAATAGTACTTTGCATTAATTCATGAGGAACAGCAGAGCTCCACACCTTAATCTATGGGGTGTAGAAACTCCACCGTTGAAAATACATAAGAACAAAAGGGTCTAGGCATGGCCGAATGGCCAGCCTCCAAATGTGAACATACAAGTTCGAAAGATAAGATGCTCCAAATACAATAGCAAACGGTCCTATTTATAGAAAACTAGTAGCCTAGGGTTTACAGAAATAGGTAATTAATGCAGAAATCTTCTTCCGGGCTCACTTGGTGTGTGCTTGGGCTGAGCATTAAAGCTTTCACATGTAGAGACTTTTCTTGGAGTTAAACGCCAGCTTTTGTGCCAGTTTGGGCGTTTAACTCCAGCTTTTATGCCAGTTCTGGCGTTTTGACGCCAGAATTTTTATGCTGACTTGGAATGCCGGTTTGGGCCATCAAGTCTTGGGCAAAGTATGAACTATTATATATTGCTGGAAAGCCCAGGATGTCTACTTTCGAACGCAATTGAGAGCGCGCCAATTGGGCTTCTATAGCTCCAGAAAATCCACTTTGAGTGCAGAGAGGTCAGAATCCAACAGCATCTGCAGTCCTTTTTCAGTCTCTGAATCAGATTTTTGCTCAGGTCCCTCAATTTCAGCCAGAAAATACCTGAAATCACAGAAAAACACACAAACTCATAGTAAAGTCTAGAAATATGATTTTTATTTAAAAATTAATAAAAATGTAATAAAAACTAACTAAAATATACTAAAAACATACTAAAAATAATGCCAAAAAGCGTATAAATTATCCGCTCATCACAACACCAAACTTAAATTGTTGCTTATCCCCAAGCAACTGAAAATCAAATAGCATAAAAAGAATATAGTATACAATGAATTCCAAAAATATCTATGAAGATCAGTCTTAATTAGATGAGCAGGGCTATTAGCTTTTTGCTTCTGAACAGTTTTGGCATCTCACTTTATCCTTTGAAGTTCAGAATGATTGGCTTCTATAGGAACTCAGAATTCAGATAGTGTTATTGATTCTCCTAGTTCAGTATGTTGATTCTTGAACATAGTTACTTTATGAGTCTTGGTCGTGACCCTAAGCATTTTGTTTTCCAGTATTACCACCGGATACATAAATGCCACAGACACATAACTGTGTGAACCTTTTCAGATTATGACTCAGATTTGCTAGAGTCCCCAATTAGAGGTGTCTAGAGCTCTTAAGCACACTCTTTTTGCTTTGGACCACGACTTTAACTGCTCAGTCTCAAGCTTTTCACTTGACACCTTCACGCCACAAGCACATGGTTAGGGACAGCTTGGTTTAGCCGCTTAGGCCAGGATTTTATTCCTGTGGCCCTCCTATCCACTGATGCTCAAAGCCTTGGATCCTTTTTATTTTACCCTTGCCTTTTCGTTTAAAGGGCTATTGGCTTTTTCTGCTTGCTTTTTCTTTCTCTTTTTTTTCTTTTTTCGCAATTATTTTTTTCTTCGCAAGCTTTTCACTGCTTTTTCTTGTTTCAAGAATTATTTTTATGATTTTTTAGATTATCAAATAACATTTCTCCTTTTCCATCATTCTTTCAAGAGCCAACAATTTTAACATTCATGAACAATAAATTCAAAAATATGCATTGTTCAAGCATTCATTCAGAAAAACAAAAAAGTATTGCCACCACATCAAAATAATCAATCTGTTTTAAAATTCGAAATTCATGTACTTCTTTTTCTTTTGCAATTAAAAACACTTTTTATTTAAGAAAGGTGATGGATTTATAGGACATTCATAGCTTTAAGGCATAGACACTAAGACACTAATGATCATGTAGTAAAGACACAAACATAGATGGAACATAAAGCATAGGAAACAAAAAACAGAAAAATAAAGAACAAGGAAATTAAAGAACGGGTCCACCTTAGTGATGGTGGCTTGTTCTTCCTCTTGAAGATCTTATGAAGTGTTTGAGCTCCTCAATGTCTCTTCCTTGCCTTTGTTGCTCCTCCCTCATCACTCTTTGGTCTTCTCTAATTTCATGGAGGAGGATAGAATGCTCTTGGTGCTCCACCCTTAGTTGTACCATATTAAAACTCAATTCTCCTAGGGAGGTGTTAATTTGCTCCCAATAATTTTGTGGAGGAAAGTGCATCCCTTGAGGCATCTCAGGGATTTTATGATGAGAAATTTTCTCATGCTCTTGCCCATGAGTGGGATCTCTTGTTTGCTCCATCCTTTTCTTAGTGATGGGCTTGTCCTCATCAATGAAGATGTCTTCCTCTATGTCAATTCCAGCTGAATTACAAAGGTGACAACTGAGGTGAGGGAAGGCTAACCTTGCCAAAGTAGAGGACTTGTCCGCCACCTTGTAGAGTTCTAGGGATATGACCTCATGAACTTCTACTTCCTCTCCAATCATGATGCTATGGATCATGATAGCCCGGTCTATTTAGTAACTTCAGACCAGTTGCTAGTAGGAATGATTAAGCGTTGGATGAACTCCAACCATCCCTTAGCCACGGGCTTGAGATTATGCCTTCTTAGTTGAACCGGCTTCCCTCTTGAATCTCTCTTCTATTGAGCGCCCTCTTCACAAATGTCTATGGGGACTTGGTCCAACCTTTGATCAAAGTTGACCCTTCTAGTGTAGGGGCATGCATCTCCTTGCATCATGGGCAAGTTGAATGCCAACCTTACATTTTTTGGACTGAAATCTAAGCATTTCTCCCGAACCACTGTAAGCTAATTCTTAGGGTCCGGGTTCACACTTTGATCATGGTTCTTGGTGATCCATGCATTGGCATAGAACTCTTGAACCATTAAGATCCTGACTTGTTGAATGGGGTTGGTGAGAATTTCCCAACCTCTTTTTCGAATCTCATGTTGGATCTCTGGATATTCACCCTTTTTGAGCTTGAAAGGGACCTCGGGGATCACCTTCTTCTTGGCCACAACTTCATAGAAGTGGTCTTGATGCACCCTTGAGATGAATCTCTCCATCTCCCATGACTCAGAGGTTGAAGCTTTTGCCTTCTCTTTCCTCTTTCTAGAGGTTTCTCCGGCCTTAGGTGCAATAAATGGTTATGGAAAAGCAAAAAGCTTTAGCTTTTACCACACCAAACTTAGAAGGTTTGCTCGTCCTCGAGTAAAAGAAGAAAGAAAAAAGTAGAAGAAGAAAATGGAGGAGATGGAGGGGGTTTTGTGGTTCGGCCAAGGGGGAGAAGTAGTGTGTATGATGTGTGAGAATGAATGAGTGAAGATGGGTTTATATAAGAGTGGAGAGAGGGGTAGGGTTCAGCCATATATGGGTGGGTTTGGAAGGGAAAATGGTTTGAATTTGAATGGTGAGGTAGGTGGGGTTTTATGATGGATGGTTGTGGATTGGTGAAGAGATTTTGGAGAAGAGGGTAGGATTTGATAGGAGAGGGGGTTTTTGGGGAAGAGGTATTGAGGTGATTGGTGAAGGGTATTTGGGGGAGAGTGTTATGGAAGGGTGTGAAGAAGAGAGAGAGAGATGAGGTAGGTGGGGATCCTGTGGGGTCCACAGATCCTGAGGTGTCAAGGATTTCACATCCCTGCACCATGTTGGTGTGCAAACGCCCCTTGCTTGCCAATCCTGGCATTAAATGCCAGGTTGCTACCCATTTCTGGCGTTTAACGCCAGCTTTTCTCCCCTTTCTGGCGTTTAACGCCAGCTCTGTGCCCCTTACTAGCATCTCCTCCAGGGTTTGCTGTTTTTAATACTATTTTTCATTCTGTTTTTGCTTTTTCAGTTGTTTTTGTGACTTCACATGATCATTAACCAACAAAAAACCTAAAATAACAATGAAAAATAAATAGATATAATAAAATTGGGTTGCCTCCCAACAAGCGCTTCTTTAATGTCAATAGCTTGACAGTGGGCTCTCATGGAGCCTCACAGATACTCAGAGCATGATGATGGCCTTCCAACACCAAACTTAGAGTTTGAATGTGGGGGCTCTATTTGACTCTATACTGAGAGAAGCTTTTCATGCTTCCTCTCCATGGTTACAGAGGGATATCCTTGAGCTTTAAACACAAGGGAGTCCTCATTCACTTGAAGGACCAATTCTCCTCTGTCAACATCAATCACAGCTTTTGCTGTGGCTAGGAAGGGTCTTCCAAGGATGATAGATTCATCCATACACTTCCCAGTGTCTAGGATTATAAAATCAATAGGGATGTAGTGGTCTTCAACCTTTACCAAGACATCCTCTACAAGTCCATAAGCCTGTTTCCTTGAATTGTCTGCCATCTCTAGTGAGATTCTTGCAGCTTGTACCTTAAGGATCCCTAGCTTCTCCATTACAGAGAGAGGCATGAGGTTTATGCTTGACCCTAGGTCACACAGAGCCTTCTCAAAGGTCATGGTGCCTATGGTACAAGGTATTGAGAACTTTCCAGGATCCTGTCTCTTCTGAGGTAATCTCTGCCTAGTCAAGTCATCCAGTTCTTTGGTGAGCAAGGGGGTGATGCCAGGGCATTTTGACCAGTTTCACTGACCTTTTCTTTATTGTTCTAGGGTAGTTTCATGCATTTTCTTAGTTAATAAGAAAGTTTTGGGTAGATAATCACTTACATCTTGATTCAAGCAAACATTGTGAATTTTATATGACTTTATGAGAATTATGCATGAATTGAGTGATAAAATAGATGATGCATGATCTCATGAGTTAGAACCTAGCTTTGATGCACTTTACTTGCTTGATTTCAGGACAAAGGAAGCAAGGAAGATGCCACGTTAATAGTTAGTCTAACTAACGTGACCATTAACATGGAATGGGAGCTAACTTGCAACATTAATGAGAAAAGTGATCACCAATAACGCCTTCATGAGCCATCATAACCCACGTTAATTGCCACGTTAACTACATTAACATAGAAGCTAACGTGGAGGAAAAGTAAAGCTCCAACGTTAGTAGTAAAAGTGAATGCCACTAACGTTGGAAAAAGGGGCACACTTAGCCACGTTAAGAGTCACGTTAATTACATTAACGTGAACTCTAACGTGGAAGGAACAAAGAAGTGCCAACGTTAGTGACACTCACCTTTGTCACTGACGTTGGACGAAGCCACCATAAGCCACGTTAGTTGCCACGTTAGTTACATTAACGTGGAAGCTAACGTGGAGGAAAGAAATTATGAGCCAACGTTAGTGACACTCACCTTTGTCACTAACGTTGGAGATGGCAATCACCACCACGTTAGTGGCCACGTTAATACAATCAACGTGAGGCACTAACGTGAGAAGGGGCGTTTGGAGCGTTAGTGACAAAGGTAAGTGTCACTAACGCTCTCGAGGCTGAGGCATGCCCACGTTAGGAGTCACGTTAGCTACACTAACATGGACTCTAACGTAGGGAGGAAGGGCAACAAGCAAACGTTATTGGAAAAGGTGAATGCCAATAACGTTTGCGAAGGACCAGGAGGCAACGTTAGTAGTCACGTTAGTGCCACTAACGTTGAAGTTAACGTGGACCATCTTGGGTTAGGAACGTTAGTGAAAAAGGTGATCGTCACTAACGTTCTCGAACCCACATTTTTACTTAACGTTAACACCACTAATGTCCTAACTAACATCCATGCCTAACTCACACTTTCTCTGCAAGCAAAGCTGAGCCCACTGCAGACTGCAACTGCTTCAACTAAAGATCCAAAGGCCCATATCCAAGATTTGAAGAGCCAACTAGAAGATCAGTAGAGTAGTATATATAGGAGTAGTTTTGAACTAGTGAGGGAGCTTTTTTTTTTGGCATTTTGGAGAACTACACTCTGTATATTTTACTTTCTCTGCAACTTCTAGTTTTAAGTTTTCATAATGTACTTTACACTTACGCTTTCCATTTCCAGAGCTATGAACAACTAAACCCCTTTCATTGGGTTAGGGAGTTCTGTTGTAACTTGATGGATCAATAATAGTTTTCATTATTCTTCTTCTTTCTTTTCTCTTGATTTTACTAGAAAGCTTTCAATCTTCATCCTATTGGGTAGTTATCTTGGAAAAGAAGCTATTCATACTTGGATCTCTTCGGACCTTGGAAGAGGAATGAAGAGATCATGCTAGAAATGCTTTCTCATGTTGGACCAAATTGGGGTTTGGATGCATATGGTAACATATAATCCTACCAATACTTTGATTTGGGAATACATGTGGTATTATCAGTGACCATACTTCGTCTCTTCTCATGAGCAATTAGACCAAGGAATTGGCTATTGATCAAGATTTGAGAGATTGGGTTGCCAAGGAATTGGAATCCAATCACTTAAGATTGCCAAGGAGATCAATGAATGCATTGATTGAGGAAGAGATGAGAATGAACTTGATCTGGAGAATACAACATCTCCTGAGCCCAATGAATCCGCCATTTCTGATCTTACCCATTCTCTTTACTTTCTGCCATTTACTTTTATGTTCATCTTCCCCATTTCCCATTTAAGATTCTGCAATTTACTTTCCGTCATTTACATTCAGTCCTTTATTTACAGCAATTACATTTTATGCTATTTACTTTCCCGCCATTTAATTTCCTGCAATTCTCCAATCAAATTCTTCTTAGCTCAACTAGAACCTTCCTCCAATTAAAGTTGCTTGACCAATCAATCCCTGTGGGATTCGACCTCACTCTTTTGTGAGTTTTTACTTGACGACAATTCGGTATACTTGCCGAAGGGAGATTTGTTGAGAGACAAGTTTCCGTGCATCAGGGGGTTCATCCTCCCAAGTCTCATTACCAAATAACTTGGCATTTAACTTCATGATTGCTCCAAGGTACTTAGCAACTTACTCTTCAGTAATATCTTCATCCTCTTCAAAGGAAGAATACTCATCAGAGCTAATGAATGACAGAAGTAAATTCAATGGAATCTCTATGGTCTCTATATGAGCCTCAGATTCCCGTGGTACCTTATTAGGAAACTCCTTAGAAGCCAGTGGATGTCCATTGAGGTCTTCCTCAATAGAAATCACTGCCTCTTCCTCCTCTCCAAGTTCGGCCGAGTGGATAATATTGATGGCCTTGCACTCTCTTTTTGGATTCTCTTCTGTATTGCTTGGGAGAGTACTAGGAGGGAGTTCAGTAATTTTCTTACTTAGCTGACCCACTTGTGCCTCCAAATTTCTAATGGAGGATCTTGTTTTAGTCATGAAACTTTGAGTGGTTTTAATTAGATCAGAGACTACAGTTGCTAAGTTAGAGTGGCTCTGCTTAGAATTCTCTGTCTGTTGTTGAGAAGATGATGGAAAAGGTTTGCTATTGCTAAACCTATTTCTTCCACCATTACTGTTGTTGAAGCCTTGTTGAGGCCTCTGTTGGTCCTTCCATGAGAGATTTGGATGATTTCTCCATGAAGGGTTATAGGTGTTTCCATAGGGTTCTCCCATGTAATTCACCTCTTCCATTGCTGGATTCTCAAGATCATAATCTTCTTCTTCAGATAAAGCTTCTTTGGTACTGCCTGTTGATGCTTGCATACCAGACAGACTCTGAGAAATCATATTGACTTGCTGAGTCAATATTTTGTTCTGAGCCAATATGGCATTCAGAGTATCATTCTCAAGAACTCTTTTCTTCTGATTTGTCCCATTATTCCCCAGGATTCCTTTCAGAAGTGTACATGAATTGGTTATCTGCAACCATTTCAATGAGTTCCTGAGCTTCTACAGGCATCTTCTTCAGATGAAGCGATCCTCCAGCAGAGCTGTCCAATGACATCTTGGATAGTTCAGACAGACCATCATAGAAGATACCTATGATGCTCCATTCTGAAAGCATGTTAGAAGGACACCTTCTGATCAATTGCTTGTATCTTTCCCAAGCTTCATAGAGGGATTCACCTTCCTTCTGTCTGAAGGTTTGGACTTCCACTCTAAGCTTACTCAATTTTTGAGGTAGAAAGAACTTTGCCAAGAAGGCATTGACTAGCTTTTCCCAAGAGTTCAGGCTTTTCTTAGGTTGTGAATCCAACCATATCCTAGCTCTGTCTCTTACAGCAAAAGGGAAGAGCATAAGTTTGTAGACTTCAGGGTCAACCCCATTGGTCTTAACAGTGTCACAGATTTGCAAAAATTCAGCTAAGAACTAATAAAGATCTTCCAATGAAAGTCCATGAAACTTGCACTTCTGTTGCATCAGAGAAACTAATTGAGGCTTAGGCTCAAAGTTGTTTGCTCCAATGGTAAGGATAGAGATGCTTCTCCCATAGAAGTCAGTAGTAGGAGCATTAAAGTCACCAAGCACCTTCCTTGCATTGTTGGCATTGTTGTTGTTTTCAGCTGCCATGGCTTCTTCTTGTTTGAAAATTTCTGTTAGGTCCTCTACAAAGAGTTGTACTTTAGCTTCTCTTAGCTTTCTCTTCAAGGTCCTTTCAGGTTTAGGATTAGCTTCAACAGGAATACCCTTGTTCTTGCTCCTGCTCATATGAAAGAGAGAAGAGAAAAGTATGGAATCCTCTATGTCACAGTATAGAGATTCCTTGAGATGCCAGAGGAAAAGAAGAATAGAAGGAGGAGGTAGAGAAGAGAGAATTCGAACTTATAGAGAGAGGTAGTCTGAATTACACATTGAGGAAGAGTGCTAGTCCCTTAAATAGAAAAATGTGAGAAGCGGGGAAGAATTTTCGAAAACAAATTAAAAAGATTTTGAAATAATTAAAAGAAATTTGAAAAATTGATTGATGATTTTCGAAAATTAAAGTTGAGAAGGTAGTTAAGTGATTTTGAAAAAGATTTTGAAATTAGAAATCAAAAAGATATGATTGAAAATTATTTTGAAAAATATGTGATGGAGAAGATATGATTGAAAATCAACAAATAAAAAAAGAAAGTTTTAAAATTAAAGTTGATTACTTGACTAACAAGAAATTAGAAGATATGATTCTAGAATTTAAAATTTGATCCTTTCTTAATAGGCAAGTAGCAACTTGGAAATTTTGAATTAAATCATTAATTGTAGCAAGGATTTTCGAAAATACTAGAAAAAATGGAAAGGATTTGATTTTGAAAAGATATGATTGAAAAAATATGATTTGAAATAGATTTGATTTTGAAAAATTATGAAAATTTGAAAAAGATTTGATTTAAAAACAAAATCTTCCCTCTTGTGCCATCCTGGCATTAAACGCCCAGAATGGTATCCATTCTGGCGTTTAACGCCCAAAATACTACCCTTTTGGGCATTTAACGCCCAGCCAGGTACCCTGGCTGGCGTTTAAACGCCAGTTTTCCTTCTTCACTGGGCGTTTTGAATGCCCAGCTTTTTCTGTGTAATTCCTCTGCTGCATGTTCTGAATTTTCAATTCTCTGTATTATTGACTTGAGAAGACATAATTTTGAAAAAAAATTTTGAATTTTTAATGATGAGAAATAATCAAAATGCAACTAATCATGAAAACTAAGATCAAACAAACAATGCATGCAAGACACCAAACTTAGAAATTTTCATATTAGAGATACTAACAAATTGAGAATGCATATGAGAAACAACAAAACACACAAAACAAGAGAATTTAAAGATCAGAGCAAGAAAATCATCAAGAATAACTTGAAGATCAATGAAGAACATAATGCATGTAATTTTCAAAAATTAGAAGAATAAAGACACGCAATTGACACCAAACTTAAAATTAGACACTAGACTCAAACAAGAAACATAAAATATTTTTTATTTTAAGATTTTATAAATTTTTTTTGTGATTTTTTGAAAATTATTTGGAAGAAGAAAATAAAGATTTCAAAATTCTTAATAAGAATTCCAAGAATCATGCAATGTTAGTCTAAAACTCCGGTCCAGGAATTAGACATGACTTACTAGCCAGCCAAGCTTTCAGTAAAAGCTCCGGTCCAAAACACTAGACATGGCCAATGGCCAGCCAAGCTTTAGCAGATCATTATTTTCAACAGCAAGATTGATAGAAATCATCAAGCTCTTGTGATGATAAGTTGAAACCTCGGTCCAAAAGATTAGACATGGCTTCACAGCCAGCCAGACTTCAACAGATCATCATGAAACTCTAGAATTCATTCTTAAAAACTCTGAAGAACAGAATAGAAATTTTTTTTTTGTATTTTTGAAATTTTTTTTCAAAAATAAAAAGTAAAAAGCTTAAACATAAAACAAAATTACCTAATCTAAGCAACAAGATGAACCGTCAGTTGTCCAAACTCGAACAATCCCTGGCAACGGTGCCATAAACTTGGTGCACGAAATTGTGATCATCAATGGCGCCAACAGCTTGGTACGCACAATTATAATCTCAAATCTTTGTCACAACTCCGCACAACTAACCAGCAAATGCATTGGGTCGTCCAAGTAATAAACCTTACGTGAGTAAAGGTCAATCCCACGGAGATTGTCGGCTTGAAGCAAGCTATGGTCATCTTGTAAATCTCAGTCAGGCAGATTCAAATGGTTATGAATAATTGATAATTAAAAGATGAATAAAACATAAAATAGGATAGAGATACTTATGTAATTCATTGGTGAGAATTTCAGATAAGCGTATGAAGATGCTTTGTTCCTCCTGAACTTCTGCTTTCCTATTGCCTTCATCCAATCATTCATACTCCTTTCCATGGCAAGCTTTATGTTGGGCATCACCGTTGTCAATGGCTACTTCCCGTCCTCTCAGTGAAAATGGTCCAAATGCGTTGTCACCACACGGCTAATCATCTGTCGGTTCTCGATCATGTTGGAATAGGATCCATTGATCCTTTTGCGTCTGTCACTACGCCCAACATTCGCGAGTTTGAAGCTCATCACAATCATCCCTTCCCAGATCCTACTCGGAATATCACAGACAAGGTTTAGACTTTCCAAATCTCAGGAATGGCCGCCAATAATTCTAGCTTATACCACGAAGACTCCGATCTTTCAGAATGGAGGCTAAGAGATACACGCTCGATCTAAGGTAGAACGGAAGTGGTTGTCAGGCACGCGTTCATAGGTGAGAATGATGATGAGTATCATGAATCATCATATTCATCATGTTGAAGTGCAAACGAATATCTTGGAAGAAGAATAAGCTTGAATTGAATAGAAAAACAATAGTACTTTGCATTAATTCATGAGGAACAGCAGAGCTCCACACCTTAATCTATGGGGTGTAGAAACTCCACCGTTGAAAATACATAAGAACAAAAGGGTCTAGGCATGGCCGAATGGCCAGCCCCCGAACGTGAACATACAAGTTTGAAAGATAAGATGCTCCAAATACAATAGCAAAAGGTCCTATTTATAGAAAACTAGTAGCCTAGGGTTTACAAAAATAGGTAATTAATGCAGAAATCTTCTTTCAGGCCCACTTGGTGTGTGCTTGGCCTGAGCATTGAAGCTTTCACATGTAGAGACTTTTCTTAGAGTTAAACGCCAGCTTTTGTGCCAGTTTGGGCGTTTAACTCCAGCTTTTATGCCAGTTCTGGCGTTTTGACGCCAGAATTTTTATGCTGACTTAGAACGCCGGTTTGGGCCATCAAGTCTTGGGCAAAGTATAGACTATTATATATTTCTGGAAATCCCAGGATGTCTACTTTCCAACGCAATTGAGAGCGCGCCAATTAGGCTTCTGTAGCTCCAGAAAATCCACTTCGAGTGCAGGGAGGTCAGAATCCAACAGCATCTGCAGTCCTTTTTCAGTCTCTGAATCAGATTTTTGCTCAGGTCCCTCAATTTCAGCCAGAAAATACCTGAAATAATAGAAAAATACACAAACTCATAGTAAAGTCCAGAAATATGATTTTTATTTAAAAACTAATAAAAATATAATAAAAATTAACTAAAATATACTAAAAACATACTAAAAATAATGCCAAAAAGCATATAAATTATCCGCTCATCACCAAGCTCTTCAAGTGGCACGCCCTATGTGTTGATGTCCCTGGCGTGCCATGCCTTCGAGCCAAAGTGGCATGCCCAGGGTCTTCTTAAGTGTTGGTGTTGGCCTGGCGTGCCACGCCTTCGAACCCAAGTGGCACCTTCTTCCTTTCTTCTCTGGAAGGTTGAACTAGCGTGGCACGCGCAGAGTCTGGCATGCGACGCCCACTATCTATGCTTGGTTCCTCTTTTCTGGTCCATTGAACTAGCGTGGCACGCCCAGGGTCTGGCGTGCCACGCCCATTGTGTGTGCTTGATCCTTCTCTTTGGCCAATTGAACTAGCGTGGCACGCCCAGGGTCTGGCGTGCCACGCCTATTGTGTGTGCTTGATCCCTCTCTCTGACCAATTGAACTAGCGTGGCACGCCCAGGGTCTGGCGTGCCATGCCTGGGTCTTCAAGTGGCATGCCTAAGTGAGAATCTGGAGCTGGCGTGCCACACATTCGACACCAAGTGGCACGCCCAGTCTTTGCTTTGGCCCTTTTTATCATTGGCGTGCCACGCCTGGATGCTCAAGTGGCACACCTAAGTAAGGATGAAAGCTTGGCGTCTTACGCCTTCGGCATCAAGTGGCACGCCCAGCTTTGCTTTGGTCTCTGGTATGCGAAATTGTTACTCAGGTTGTGAATTATTGTTCGAAATTGATTCCCTGGCGATGGCACCAAAAACGGATGCACAGAACCATGGTCTAAACATATCTTCACAACTTCACATAACTAACCAGCAAGTGCACTGGGTCGTCCAAGTAATAAACCTTACGTGAGTAAGGGTCGATCCCACGGAGATTGTTGGTATGAAGCAAGCTATGGTCACCTTGTAAATCTCAGTCAGGCGGATATAAAATAGTTATGGAGTTTTCGAAAATTAATACTAAAATAGGGATAGAAATACTTATGTAAATCATTGGTGAGAATTTCAGATAAGCGTATGGAGATGCATTCATTCCTCTGAACCTCTGCTTTCCTGCTGTCTTCATCCAATCAGTCTTACTCCTTTCTATGGCTGGCTTTGTGTAAGGATGTCACCGGTGCCAATGGCTACTTTCAATCCTCTCGGGAAAATGGTCCAAATGCTCTGTCACAGCACGGCTAATCGTCTGGAGGCATCACCCTTGTTGTTGGTTGCATCCTATTCCTCTCTGTGAAAATGGTCCGATGCGCTGTCACTGCATGGCTAATCATCTTGGAGGTTCTCGATCATACTGGAATAGAATTTACTATCCTTTTGCGTCTGTCACTATGCCCAACACTCGCGAGTTTGGAGTTCGTCACAGTCATTCAATCCCAGAGTCCTACTCGGAATACCACGGACAAGGTTTAGACTTTCCGGACTCTCATGAATGCCGCCATCAATCTAGTTTATACCACGAAGATTCTGATTAAGAGATCTAAGAGATACTCATTCAATCTAATGTAGAACGGAAGTGGTTGTCAGGCACGCGTTCATAGGGAATGATGATGATTGTCACGATCACATTCAGGTTGAAGTGCGAATGAATATCTTAGAAGCAAAATAAGATGAATTGAATAGAAAACAGTAGTACTTTGCATTAATCTTTGAGGAACAGCAGAGCTCCACACCTTAATCTATGAAGTGCAGAAACTCTACCGTTGAAAATACATAAGTAATGAAGGTCCAGGCATGGCCGAATGGCCAGCCCCCAAACGTGATCAATAGATCAAAAGATAATCCAAAGATGTCTAATACAATAGTAAAAGGTCCTATTTATAATAAACTAGCTACTAGGGTTTACAGAAGTAAGTAATTGATGCATAAATCCACTTCCGGGGCCCACTTGGTGTGTGCTTGGGCTGAGCTTGAAGTCTACACGTGGAGAGGTCATTCTTGGAGTTGAACGCCAGCTTTTGTGCCAGTTTGGGCGTTGAACTCCACTTTGCAACTTGTTTCTGGCGCTGGACGCCAGAATTGGGCAGAGAGCTAGCGTTGAACGCCAGTTTGCATCGTCTAAACTTGGGCAAAGTATGGACTATTATATATTGCTGGAAAGCCCTGGATGTCTACTTTCCAGCGCAATTAAAAGTGTGCCATTTTGAGTTCTGTAGCTCCAGAAAATCTATTTTGAGTGCAGGGAGGTCAGAATCCAACAGCATTAGCAGTCCTTCTTCAACCTCTGAATCTGATTTTTGCTCAAGTCCCTCAATTTCAGCCAAAAAATACCTGAAATCATAGAAAAATACACAAACTCATAGTAAAGTCCAGAAATGTGAATTTAACATAAAAACTAATGAAAACATCCCTAAAAGTAACTAGATTCTACTAAAAATATACTAAAAATAATGCCAAAAAGCGTATAAATTATCCGCTCATCACAACACCGAACTTAAATTATTGCTTGTCCCCAAGCAACTGAAAATCAAATAGGATAAAAAGAAGAGAATATACTATAAATTCCAAACTATCAATGAAACATAGCTCCAATCAGATGAGCGGGACTTGTAGCTTTTTGCCTCTTGAATAGTTTTGGCATCTCACTTTATCCATTGAAGTTCAGAATGATTGGCTTCTATAGGAACTCAGAGTTTAGATAGTGTTATTGACTCTCCTAGTTCAGTATGATGATTCTTGAACACAGTTATTTTATGAGTCTTGGCCGTGGCCCTAAGCACTTTGTTTTCCAGTATTACCACCGGATACATAAATGCCACAGACACATAATTGGGTGAACCTTTTCAGATTGTGACTCAGCTTTGCTAAAGTCCCCAATTAAAGGTGTCCAGGGTTCTTAAGCACACTCTTTTTTTGCTATGGACCTTGACTTTAACCGCTCAGTCTCAAGTTTTCACTTGACACCTACACGCCACAAGCACATGGTTAGGGACAGCTCGGTTTAGCCGCTTAGACCAGGATTTTATTCCTTTAGGCCCTCCTATCCACTGATGCTCAAAGCCTTAGGATCCTTTTTATTTGCCCTTGCCTTTTGGTTTTAAGGGTTATTGGCTTTTTGCTCTTGCCTCTTGGTTTTAAGAGCTTTTGGCTTTTTCTGCTTGCTTTTTTTTCTTTCTATTTTTTTTCGCCTATTTTATTTTTTTTTTTCTGCAAGCTTTGTTCTTTGTTGCTTTTTCTTGCTTCAAGAATCATTTTTATGATTTTTCAGATTATCAAATAACATGTCTCCTAGTCATCATTCTTTCAAGAGCCAACATATTTAACATTCTTAAACAACAACTTCAAAAGACATATGCACTGTTCAAGCATACATTCAGAAAACAAGAAGCATTGTCACCACATCAATATAATTAAACTAAGTTCAAGGATAAATTCAAAACTCATGTACTTCTTGTTCTTTTGAATTAAAACATTTTTCATTTAAGAGAGGTGATGGATTCATAGGACATTCATAACTTTAAGACAAAGTTACTAATTACTAATGATCATGTAATGAAGACACAAACATAGATAAGCACTTAACATAGAGAAAACGAAAAACAGAGAAAGTAAGAAAAAGGAATGAGTCCACCTTAGTGATGGTGGCGTTTCCTTCTTGAGGAACCAATGATGTTCTTGAGCTCTTTTATGTCTCTTCCTTGTCTTTGTTGCTCCTCCCTCATTGCTTTTTGATCTTCTCTTATTTCATGAAGGATGATGGAGTGCTCTTGATGTTCCACCCTTAGTTGTCCCATGTTGGAACTTAATTCTCCTAGGGAGATGTTGATTTGCTCCCAATAGTTTTGTGGAGGAAAATGCATATAAGGCATCTCAGGGATCTCATGGTGATGAGCTTCCTGCGCCTCTTGAGCTCCATGAATGGGCTCTCTTGCTTGCTCCATCTTTTTCTTAGTGATGGGCTTCTCTTCCTCAATGTGAATGTCTCCTTCTATGGAAGCTCCAACTGAGTAACATAGATGGCAGATAAGATGAGGAAAAGCTAGCCTTGCCCCAGGAGAGGGCTTTTCGGCTATTTTGTAGAGTTCAAGGGAGATGACTTCATGAACCTCTACTTCTTCTCCAATCATGATGCTATGGATCATGATGGCCCGATCCACAGTAACTTCAGATCGGTTGCTAGTGGGGATGATGGAGCGTTGGATGAACTCCAACCATCCTCTAGCCACAGGCTTGAGGTCCAATCTTCTTAGTTGAACCGGCTTGCCTTTGGAGTCAATCTTCCATTGAGCTCCTTCCACACATATGTCCATGAGGACTTAGTCCAACCTTTGATTAAAGTTGACCCTTCTAGTGTAAGGGCGTTCATCTCCTTGCATCATAGGCAAGTTAAACGCCAACCTCATATTTTCCGGACTAAAATCCAAGTATTTCCCCCGAACCATTGTAACATAGTTCTTTGGATCCAAGTTCTTACTTTGATCATGGTTCTTGGTGATCCATGCATTGGCATAGAACTCTTGAACCATTAGGATGCCGACTTGTTGGATGGGATTTGTTAGAATTTCCCAACCTCTTCTTTGAATTTCATGTCGGATCTCCGGATACTCATTTCTTTTGAGTTTGAAAGGGACCTCGGGGATCACCTTCTTCTTGGCCACAACATCATAGAAGTGGTCTTGATGAGCTTTGGAGATGAATCTTTCCATCTCCCATTGATGAGATATTTTGGAGGAAAAATAAATTTCTCCCAAAATACCCAAAACTAACCGGCAAGTGCACCGGGTCGTATCAAGTAATAAAAAAACTCACGGGAGTGAGGTCGATCCCACAGGGATTGAAGGATTGAGCAATTTTAGTTTAGTGGTTGATTTAGTCAAGCGAATCAAGATTTGGTTGATGGTTTTGTGACTTGCAGAATTAAATTGCATTGAAGTAAAGAGAACAAGAAATAAATTGCTGAAACGTAAAGAACAAGAAATTAAATGGCGGAAGCTTAGAGTGCAAGAAATGTAAATTGCGGAATCTTAAAGCGCAAGGAATGTAAATTGCTTGAAATGTAAAGGGGATTGGGATGTGGATTTGCAGAAATTAAACAAGGAAAAATTAAATTGCATTAAACAGAAGAGGGAAAGGGAATTGGGATTGAACCGGATATGAAGCAGAAAAGTAAATGAACATAGAAAGCAGTAAACAGAGAAGTGAAATGGGAAATTCAGATCTCAGGACCCAGAGACTAGAAAATCAAGTCTAGATCTCAATGCCTTCCTAGATCCAACAAGAACAATTGCAAGGAAATTGTAAATGGCAAGGAAAATAGATAAAGAGCAATTAACCGGAAATGAAATTCAATTAGCAGTAAAGAAACAGAGATCCAAGATTGAGATTGAAACAGAATTTCTTCAATTCTCCAATCCAAGATCCAAGACAAGTGCAAATGAAATTGAAAGCAATGAAAACAAAGAAATTAAAGTTCAAAAGCTCTCCGAAAACTATTATGAAAATTCCCAAAGAAAAGCTCTTCGAAGAACTTGAATTCTATCCTATTTATACACTTTCAAAAATGATCTTCAAGCCTTGAGTTGGGCCTTTGCTCTTGGTGGAATTGGGTTGAAAGAGGCCTTGGTTGATTGCTCTTGAAGTTTGGAGAAGAACCGAAGTGAACCAATTGAACCGGTTTTGAGGTTAGCAAAAGTTGGACCAAAAGTTTGAGCCAAAGTTAGGGGTCTAACTTTGGCTCCAACTTTTCATAGCAGCAAACACATTTTTCTGGTATGCACGTTGGTGCCAACGTTAGGGGTCTAACTTTGACCCTAACGTTGGCCTTGCTTTGTATGCTAGTGGCGCCAACGTTAGCCTCCAAGTTAGGGGGCTAACGTTGGCGCAAACGTTGGCCCCTCTCCCTTGTGTTTTCATGTGCCAACGTTAGATGGCCAGGGAGGAATTCATGTGCCAACGTTAGCCTCCAAGTTAGGGGGCTAACGTTGGCGCAAACGTGGGATGGCCAGGGAGGAAATTTCAAGTTCCAACGTTAGCCTCCAAGTTAGGGGGCTAACGTTGGGGCTAACTTCTTGCTTCCTGGTTCAATTTCACTTATTCCATTGTCCTCTCTTCACTCCTAGCCATTCCTCTTTGCTTCAACATTTCTCCAAGCTTTCTTCACCTATCATTAATCAACCAAACTCATCAAAGCTATGCTCAAAATCATGAGATATTCATTCTTTCATAATATGCAACAAATATAGCATAAAACCTCATGAAATGGCATAAATTCATATATGGTTGGTTCAATCAAGGGAAACATGAAAATCTACTCAATTAGCTTGCTTGTAGCTCAAGAAAGTGCATAATTCTAATGAAAACAAAAGAAAAAGACTAGCTAAAATAGGCTAGGATGACTTGTCATCACAACACCAAACTTAAAGCTTGCTTGTCCCCAAGCAAGAAATAGATTTATGCTCCAAGGTTCTTTCAATTAAGATGGATTGAGGAACACTTGTAAAGTGCAGTGAGTGAAGTGATCAAGTATCAGTGGGGTGAACTCTAAATCATATGCTCATGCAAGGGCTTCAGTGCTCACTAGTCCTTACATATTGGGAGTCGTAGGTCTTTAGGATTTTCATCCAAATGGTATCATGGAGATCTCTTTATATGTAATCACCTTGAAGCAGCTTATAGTTTCTGTGCTTTGGCCTCGACTCTAAGTATCATGTCTCAAAGCGGCTCTTTAGATAAGCTTTCAATCAATACTCCTAAACCAGTTGGTTTTAAGGTATTAGGTGTTAAAGCACCCCTAAGGATTTACTTGCTCAAGCCTTTTTCCTTGACACACTTCAACCACAAGCATTTACTAGGATAACAACTCTTTGAGTTTTTGTTTCTTTCTTTCTTTTTTTGCCTAGTAATTGATGCTCAGAGCCTTGGGCCATATTCTTTTTGTTTTTGTATTTTCTTTTCTTTCTTTTGTTTTGTTTGCTGCTTCTTGGATCAATAAATTTTTGAGAATCTCCACAATACTTCTTTGAACTTCATGTCCCGCCTATGAGCTCCCATGCAAGTTTTCACAAGCATGCAACCTCAATACATAATCATACAACTAGAACCACCACTTCTCCTAATCTTTTGCTTGCCTCAAAATTGTTTAATTCCTCAATCTTTCTTCTCAAAGAACTTTCATGTGATGCATTTCTTGGAAATTGAGTGCAAACAAGTTTTGAAGATGAGAATGTTGTGAATGATCAAACATCTTGCTTATTGAATTATAAAGAAAGACTATGCTATGCAGGCAGGGCAATTAAGGATACAATCCAACTTTAAATCACAGCAATAATTGATGTAGAATAATCACTTAACAATACAACCTGTTGGAGTTCAATTGCTTTTCTTTTTTCTCATCATCATTGTTGCTGACCTTCGTGTTCATCTTTCTCCTTTTTGATGATGTTCAAACCTCCAAAAGCTTGTATGTCATTCTGCAATGATATTGAAAGTTGCTTGTTCCCCAAGCACTTGGAAACAATGGTTAATTTTTCATGATTTATTTGCGGGCTTTTTGAACTTACTTTGGTGTGGGAACACCAAACTTAGTACCTTGCTAATGGTTAACCATTTGTGATCATTTCTTTTTCTTTTTCAAAAGTAAAAGAACTGGAAACTAAGAAAAACAGTAAAATGGCTAACTAGTTCATCCAGTATGCTTGAAGCCTACATTATGCAGAAAGTGAGAATGTGTTTTATAATGGGATTTTGGTGGAATACTAAACTTAGGATCCTTCATTCTCCCTTAGATTGTTTTGGTGTGCAACACCAAACTTAGCTTCTTGCATTATAGATGAAACTAATTAACCTTTTTATTAAAATGGTTATGAACAGAAAACTACCTCGGGTTGGGTTGCTTCCCAACAAGCGCTCTTTTATTGTCACTAGCTTGACATTCATCATTTTGTGCTTATGGCATTTGAGGCTTCTGTTGCCTCAGGTTTCCTCCTCTTGCTGTGGATTTCCTTCCCTCTGTTTCTCTTTCCATAGCCCTCTTACTTTCCTCCATGACTCCCTTCGCTTTCAGCACAGCATCCTTTTCATGGCTCTTTGGGTTCAGAGTCCCCTCCTTCTCACTCAATTCAGTAAGGTTTTGAACCAGTTGTTCCATCTGCCTTTCAAGTCTTCTGAGTGAAGCCTCCTGGTTCTTGCTTATCATCTCTTGATGTTTCTTTATTTCTTCCCGCTCTATTACCATCATTTCTTGAATTTTTATGGACCGCTCCATCAGCATTTCTAGAATATAGATTCTTTGAAAGGTTGGAAGTGGTTGTGGCTGTGTCAATTGTGGTGGTTGATGAAGGTCATTTTGGGCGAATGGTGGGGTAGGGCGGGGTTGGAAGTGTGTGTGATTGTTGTTGTGGGGGTGTGTTTTAAGTTGGTTTTTGAAGCTGAGATTGTTGCAGTTGAAGTCCCTTGGTTTTTGGTTTTGGTTCTCAACCCCCCTCCCATTAGAATGAGTCCTCCAAGGTGGATTGTACACATCATTCTGAGGCCTGTGTTGGATCATGCTAGTGTGATTGCTTGGAGATTGTAGTTGCTCATTGTTAATGACCCCAAAACTGTGTTCAGCTTGATTATTCCCATATGAGCTTTGAGTCAGGTTGTATGTATGTATTACAACATGTCTCAACTCAGTGATTTTCCTAGCCATCATGTCTAGTTGTTGTAGAGTCTGCTGATGTATCTGCTTGTTTTGGCTTATTACTTCACGAGCACCTTCAATTTCTTTCTCTTGTGTGAATGGATGCACTTCTGCCTCTGGCTTAACAATTCTTTGTGATGGGTTCAATTTGACTAGGAGCCCATTCACCAGTTCTTCCCATCCGATAATGCTTTCTTGTGGAAAAGCTTCAAACCATTGGGCAACATCATTCATGGCTATGGATAGTTGCTTCGAACTATGGGTTACATTATCATCCAAGGTGGGAGTATTACTCTCATGATTGCTAGAATTTGTGGAGTTCCCTTCCATGATCTGCACAGTCACAACCAATTCAAGTGAAGATAGAGCATATTCAGGCCAGAATATGATTGAAGGATCAGTTGACACAAAGTATCAAACAGTTGGCAAACTTGAGAGAGTAATGAACGAAAACCACTCCTCTCGTTTGTTTTTCAAGCCATGAAAATTATATTCAGCAGGATGAGCCAAGGAAATTTCACTCTATTGCTAGAATGAGGGTTCTATTAGCTCAGGCAAAACTTCAAACAGTTAGCGGGTTAGTCAAAAATTAAAGAAAAAGTGCTTGATCTAGATCACCACCTCACTTAATCATTGTCAATCTAATCAATCCCCGGCAACGGCGCCAAAAACTTGATGAGATATTTTGGAGGAAAAATAAATTTCTCCCAAAATACCCAAAACTAACCGGCAAGTGCACCGGGTCGTATCAAGTAATAAAAAAACTCACGGGAGTGAGGTCGATCCCACAGGGATTGAAGGATTGAGCAATTTTAGTTTAGTGGTTGATTTAGTCAAGCAAATCAAGATTTGGTTGATGGTTTTGTGACTTGCAGAATTAAATTGCATTGAAGTAAAGAGAACAAGAAATAAATTGCTGAAACGTAAAGAACAAGAAATTAAATGGCGGAAGCTTAGAGTGCAAGAAATGTAAATTGCGGAATCTTAAAGCGCAAGGAATGTAAATTGCTTGAAATGTAAAGGGGATTGGGATGTGGATTTGCAGAAATTAAACAAGGAAAAATTAAATTGCATTAAACAGAAGAGGGAAAGGGAATTGGGATTGAACCGGATATGAAGCAGAAAAGTAAATGAACATAGAAAGCAGTAAACAGAGAAGTGAAATGGGAAATTCAGATCTCAGGACCCAGAGACTAGAAAATCAAGTCTAGATCTCAATGCCTTTCTAGATCCAACAAGAACAATTGCAAGGAAATTGTAAATGGCAAGGAAAATAGATAAAGAGCAATTAACCGGAAATGAAATTCAATTAGCAGTAAAGAAACAGAGATCCAAGATTGAGATTGAAACAGAATTTCTTCAATTCTCCAATCCAAGATCCAAGACAAGTGCAAATGAAATTGAAAGCAATGAAAACAAAGAAATTAAAGTTCAAAAGCTCTCCGTAAACTATTATGAAAATTCCCAAAGAAAAGCTCTTCGAAGAACTTGAATTCTATCCTATTTATACACTTTCAAAAATGATCTTCAAGCCTTGAGTTGGGCCTTTGCTCTTGGTGGAATTGGGTTGAAAGAGGCCTTGGTTGATTGCTCTTGAAGTTTGGAGAAGAACCGAAGTGAACCAATTGAACCGGTTTTGAGGTTAGCAAAAGTTGGACCAAAAGTTTGAGCCCTCCAACTTTTCATAGCAGCAAACACATTTTTCTGGTATGCACGTTGGTGCCAACGTTAGGGGTCTAACTTTGACCCTAACGTTGGCCTTGCTTTGTATGCTAGTGGCGCCAACGTTAGCCTCCAAGTTAGGGGGCTAACGTTGGCGCAAACGTTGGCCCCTCTCCCTTGTGTTTTCATGTGCCAACGTTAGATGGCCAGGGAGGAATTCATGTGCCAACGTTAGCCTCCAAGTTAGGGGGCTAACGTTGGCACAAACGTGGGATGGCCAGGGAGGAAATTTCAAGTTCCAACGTTAGCCTCCAAGTTAGGGGGCTAACGTTGGGGCTAACTTCTTGCTTCCTGGTTCAATTTCACTTATTCCATTGTCCTCTCTTCACTCCTAGCCATTCCTCTTTGCTTCAACCTTTCTCCAAGCTTTCTTCACCTATCATTAATCAACCAAACTCATCAAAGCTATGCTCAAAATCATGAGATATTCATTCTTTTATAATATGCAACAAATATAGCATAAAACCTCATGAAATGGCATAAATTCATATATGGTTGGTTCAATCAAGGGAAACATGAAAATCTACTCAATTAGCTTGCTTGTAGCTCAAGAAAGTGCATAATTCTAATGAAAACAAAAGAAAAAGACTAGCTAAAATAGGCTAGGATGACTTGTCATCACACATGACTCGGAGGTGGAAGTTTTTGTCTTCCCTTTTGCTTTTCTAGAGGATTCTCCGGTCTTAGGTGCCATCAATGGTAATGGAAAAACAAAAAGCTTATGCTTTTACCACACCAAACTTAGAATATTGCTCGCCCTCGAGCAAGAAAATAAAGAATTAGATGAAGAAGAAGAAGAAAAGATGGAGAGGAGGGGGGAGGTGTGTTTCGGCCAAGAAGAGAAGAGAGGGTTGTGTTGTGTGAAAATGAGGAAGAATGGAAGGCTTTATATAGAGAAGGGAGGGGGGCTTAAGGTTCGGCCATATGGGTGGGTTTGGGTGGGAAATTGATTTGAATGTTGAAGGTAGGTGGAGTTTATTGGGTAGGTTTATGGGGAAGAGTGGGTGGATGTGAGTGGTGAAGGGTTAATAGGGAAGAGAGATGGAGGTGATAGGTGAAGGGTTTTGGGGAAGAGTGTTTATTGGGAATAGAGGATGACTGAGAAGAGAGAAGAGAGTGAGTGAAGGTAGGTGGGGATCCTGTGGGGTCCACAGATCCTGAGATGATCCTGTGGGGTCTACAGATCCTGAGATGATCCTGTGGGGTCCACAGATCCTGAGGTGTTCAAGGATTTACAACCTTGCACCAAATTAGGCATGTAAAATGCCCTTGCACACAACTCTGGGCGTTCAGCGCCAGGTTGGTGCCCATTTTGGGCGTTTTACACCCATTTGTTGCCCATTTCTTGCGTTGAACGCCAGAACCATGCTTATTCTGGGCGTTCAGCGCCCAGATGATGCCCAATTTGGGCGTTCAGCGCCCAGATGATGCCCATTTTAGGCGTTCAGCGCCCAGATACTGCCCATTTTGGGCGTTCAGCGCCAGAACCATGCTCTGTTCTGGCGTTGAACGCCAGGCAGGTGCTTCCTCCAGGGTGTGATTTTTCTTCCGCTATTTTTGATTCTGTTTCTAAATTTTTCGTTTATTTTGTGACTCCACATGATCATGAACCTAAGAAAACATGAAAAACAAAAATAAAATTAGATAAATAAATATTGGGTTGCCTCCCAACAAGCGCTTCTTTAATGTCAATAGCTTGACAGTGGGCTCTCATGGAGCCTCACAGATGTGCAGAGCTTTGTTGAGACCGTCCAACACCAAACTTAGAGTTTGGATATGGGAGTTTGACACCAAACTTAGAGTTTGGTTGTGGCCTCCCAACACCAAACTTAGAGTTTGACTGTGGAGGCTTTGGTTGACTCTGCTTTGAGAGAAGCTTTTTCTGCTTCCTCTCCATGGATGCAGAGAGAGATCCTTGAGTTGTAAACACAAGGTTGTCCTTATTTAATTGAAGGATCAATTCTCCTCTGTCCACATCAATCACAGCTCTTGTTATGGCTAGGAAAGGTCTTCCTAGGATGATGGATTCATCCTCTTCCTTTCCAGTATCCAGGACTATGAAATCAGCAGGGATGTAAAGGCCTTCAACCTTTACTAACACGTCCTCTACTTGTCCATAAGCCTGTTTTCTTGAATTGTCTGCCATCTCTAATGAGATTTTAGCAGCTTGCACCCCATAGATTCCCAGTTTCTCTATTACATTGAGGGGCATGAGGTTTATTCCTGAACCAAGGTCACACAGAGCCTTAAAGATCACGGTGCCTATGGTACAAGGTATTATGAACTTTCCAGGACCCTGTTTCTTCTGAGGCAATGTCAGCTGATCCAGATCACTTAGTTCATTGGTGAACAAGGGAGGTTCATCTTCCCAAGTCTCAATACCAAATAATTTGGCATTTAGCTTCAAGATTGCACCAAGGAACTTGGCAGCTTGATCTTCAGTAACATCCTGATTTTCTTCAGAAGAGGAATACTCATCAGAGCTCATGAATGGCATAAGGAGGTTCAATGGAATCTCTATGGTCTCTAGATGAGCCTTAGAGTCCTTTGGTTCCTCAGAGGGAAGCTCCTTATTGATCACTGGACGTCCCAGGAGGTCTTCTTCCTTGGGATTCACGTCCTTCTCCTCTCTTGTGGGTTCGGCCATGGTAATTAATTCAATGGCCTTGCACTCTCCTTTTGGATTCTCTTCTGTATTGCTTGAGAGAGTACTAGGAGGGATTTCAGTGATCCTTTTACTCAGCTGGCCTACTTGTGCTTCCAAATTTCTAATGGAAGACCTTGTTTCATTCATGAAACTCACAGTGGCCTTAGATAGATCAGAGACTAAATTTGCTAAGCTAGATGGATTCTGCTCAGAATTCTCTGTCTGTTGCTAAGTGGATGATGGAAAAGGCTTGCTATTGCTAAACCTGTTTCTTCCACCATTATTAAAGCCTTGTTGAGGCTTTTGATCCTTCCATGAGAAATTTGGGTGATTTTTCCATGATGGATTGTAGGTGTTTCCATATGGTTCACCCATGTATTTTAACTCTGCTATTGCAGGGTTCTCAGGATCATAAGCTTCTTCCTCAGAAGATGCCTCTTGAGTACTGTTGGATGCAGCTTGCATTCCATTCAGACTCTGAGAAATCATATTGACTTGCTGAGTCAATATTTTATTCTGAGCCAATATGGCATTCAGAGTATCAATTTCAAGAACTCCCTTCTTCATAGGCGTCCCATTACTCACAGGATTCCTCTCAGAAGTGTACATAAACTGGTTATTAGCAACCATGTCAATGAGTTCTTGAGCTTCTGCAGGCGTTTTCTTTAGGTGAATGGATCCACCTGCAGAAGTATCCAATGACATCTTTGATAGCTCAGATAAACCATCATAGAATATATCCAGGATGGTCCATTCTGAAAGCATGTCAGAAGGACATTTTTTGTCAGCTGCTTGTATCTTTCCCAAGCTTCATAGAGGGATTCACCTTCTTTCTGTCTGAAGGTTTGAACATCAGCTCTAAGCTTGCTCAGCTTTTGAGGAGGAAAGAACTTGGCTAAGAAAGTCGTGACCAGCTTATCCCAAGAGTTCAGGCTGTCTTTGGGTTGAGAGTCCAACCATATTCTAGCTCTGTCTCTTACAGCAAAAGGGAAAAGCATGAGCCTGTAGACTTCAGGATCTACTCCATTAGTCTTAACAGTATCACAGATCTGCAAGAATTCAGTTAAGAACTGAAAAGGATCTTCAGATGGAAGTCCATGAAACTTGCAGTTCTGTTGCATCAGAGAAACTAGCTGAGGTTTCAGCTCAAAATTGTTTGCTCCAATGGTAGGAATGGAGATGCTTCTTCCATGTAAATTGGAATTAGGTGCAGTAAAGTCACCAAGCAGTCTCCTTGTATTATTGTTGTTGGGTTCGGCTGCCATCTCCTTTACTTGTTCGAAATTTTCAATAAGGTTGTCTCTGGATTGTTGTAATTTAGCTTCTCTTAGTTTTCTCTTCAGAGTCCTTTCAGGTTCTGGATCAGCTTCAACAAGAATGCCTTTTTCTTTGTCCCTACTCATAAGAAAGAGAAGAGAAAAAGAAAAGAAGAGGAATCCTTTATGTCACAGTAAAGAGGTTCCTTATTGTTAGTAGAAGAAGAAAAGGAATAGGGGTGAAGAAGAATGAAGAATCCAAACACAAAGGTGATGATAGGAGCAGAGATGTGAGATGAAGAGAAGTGTTAGTAGATGAATAAATAAATAGAAGGGGATGAGAGGAGGAGAGAATTTTCGAAAATAATTTTTGAAAAAGCGTTAGTGATTTTCGAAAATTCAAATAAAAAATAAAATAATTAGTCTAATTAAAAAGAAATTTTGAAAAAGAGGAAAGATTTTTTCGAAATTTAGAGAGAGAGAGTTAGTTAGGTAGTTTTGAAAAAGGTAGGAAACAAACAAAAAGTTAGTTAGTTAGTTGAAACAAATTTGAAAATCAATTTTGAAAAGATAAGAAGTTAGGAAGTTAGAAAAGATATTTTGAAAATCAAATTTTTGAAAAAGATAAGATAAGAAGATATTTTTGAATAGATATGATAGAAATTAGTTTTTGAAAAAGATTTGATTTTTAAAATCACAATTAATGACTTGATTCACAAGAAATCACAAGATATGATTCTAGAACTCAAAGTTTGAATCTTTCTTAACAAGCAAGTAACAAACTTGAAATTTTTGAATCAAAACATTAATTGATGATGTTATTTTCGAAAATATGATGTAAAATTAAGAAAAAGATTTTTGAAAATATTTTTGAAATTTTCGAAAATAACTAAAAAAAATTGAAAAAAGATTTTGAAAAGGATAAGATTTTTTTAAATTGAAAATTTGATTTGACTCATAAAAACAACTAGATTTTAAAAATTTTTGAAAAAGTCAAATCTAATTTTCAAAATTTTAAGAGAGAAAAAGGGAAAGATATTTTTTTGATTTTTGAATTTTTATGATGAGAGAGAAAAACACTAAAAATGCTCAATGCATGGAAATTTTGGATCAAAACAATGAATGCATGCAAGAATGCTATGAATGTCAAGATGAACACCAAGAACACTTTGAATGTCATGATGAACATTGATGAGCGGATAATTTATACGCTTTTTGGCATTGTTTTTAGTATGTTTTTAGTAGGATCTAGTTACTTTTAGGGATGTTTTCATTAGTTTTTATGTTAAATTCACATTTCTGGACTTTACTATGAGTTTGTGTATTTTTCTGTGATTTCAGGTATTTTCTGGCTGAAATTGAGGGACTTGAGCAGAAATCAGATTCAGAGGTTGAAAAAGGACTGCTGATGCTGTTGGATTCTGACCTCCCTGCACTCAAAGTGGATTTTCTGGAGCTACAGAACTCAAAATGGCGCGCTTCCAATTGCGTTGGAAAGTAGACATCCAGGGCTTTCCAGAAATATATAATAGTCCATACTTTGGCCAAGAATTGACGATGTAAACTGGCGTTCAACGCCAGCCTTCTGCCCAAATCTGGCGTCCAGCGCCAGAAAAGGATCCAAAACCAGAGTTGAACGCCCAAACTGGCACAGAACTTGGCGTTCAACTCCACAAATGACCTCTGCACGTGCTACACTCAAGCTCAGCCCAAACACACACCAAGTGGGCCCCGGAAGTGGATTTATGCATCAATTACTTACTCATGTAAACCCTAGTGACTAGTTTATTATAAATAGGACCTCTTACTATTGTATTAGGCATCTTTGGATTACCTTATGATCCTTTGATCATGTGTTGGGGGCTGGCCATCTCGGCCATGCCTGGACCTTCACTTATGTATTTTCATACGGTAGAGTTTCTACACTCCATAGATTAAGGTGTGGAGCTCTGCTGTTCCTCAAAGATTAATGCAAAGTACTACTGTTTTCTATTCAATTCTTCTTATTTCGCTTCTAAGATATCCATTCGCACCCAAGAACGTGATGAAGGTGATGATTATGTGTGACGCTCATCATCCTTCTCCCTTATGAACGCGTGCCTGACAAACACTTCTGTTCTACATGAAATAAGCTAGAATGAGTATCTCTTAGATCTCCTAACCAGAATCCTCGTGGCGTAAGCTAGAATGATGGCGGTATTCAAGAGAATCCGGAAGGTCTAAACCTTGTCTGTGGTATTCTGAGTAGGATTCAATGATTGAATGACTGTGACGAGCTTCAAACTCGCGAGTGCTGGGCGTTAGTGACAGACGCAAAAGGAGGGTGAATCCTATTCCAGCATGATCGGGAACCGACAGATGAATAGCCGTGCCGTGACAGGGTGCGTGAGCATATTATTCACTGAGAGGAGGGGATGTAGCCACTGACAACGGTGATGCCCTTGCATAAAGCCAGCCATGGAAAGGAGTAAGACTGATTGGATGAAGATAGCAGGAAAGCAGAGGTTCAGAGGAACGAAAAGCATCTCCATTCGCTTATCTGAAATTCCTACCAATGATTTACATAAGTATCTCTATCCCTATTTTATTATATAATATTCGAAAACACCATTATCATTTTATATCTGCCTGACTGAGATTTACAAGGTGACCATAGCTTGCTTCATACCAACAATCTCCGTGGGATTCGACCCTTACTCACGTAAGGTATTACTTGGACGACCCAGTGCACTTGCTGGTTAGTTGTATCGAAGTTGTGACAATTATGAATTAAGATCAAAGCACCAAGCTTTGGAGCCATTACCAGGGATTATTCGAGCCTGGACATCACAATTTCGTGCACCAAGTTTTTGGCGCTGTTGCCGGGGATTGTTTGAGTTTGGACAACTGACGGTTCATCTTGTTGCTCAGATTGGGTAACTTTCTTTTCGTTTTCTGTTCAAAAATATTTCAAAAATATTTTCAAAAATCTCTCATCTGTTTTCGAAAAAAAAATTTAATAATAATAAAAATGTTTTCAAAAAATTTTTATTCAAGATTTTTAAGAATGAATTCTAGTGTTTCATGAAGCATGTAAAGCCTGGCTGGCTGTAAAGCCATGTCTAAATTTATTTGGACTGAGGCTTGCAATTTGTTATAAAGAGCAATATACTTTCGTGTTAAAGACTAAAGCTTGGCTGGCCATTGGCCATGTCTAGTGTTTTGGACTGGAGCTTTCATTGAAAGCTTGGCTGGCTAGTGAGCCATGTCTAATTCCTGGACTGAAGCTTTAGACTAACATGGCAAGATTCCTGGAATTCATATTAAAAATTTTGGAATCCTTATTTTTTCTTTTTCCTATTATTTTCAAAAAATATCAAAAAAAAAATTAGAAAAATCATAAAAATTTGAGTCTTGAGTCATATCATAAGTTTGGTGTCACTTGCATATGCATCTTGCATTTTTCGAAAATTTCATGCATTCATAGTGTTCTTCATGATCTTCAAGTTGTTCTTGGTAAGTCTTCTTGTTTGATCTTGATGATTTTTTGTTTTGTGTTTTATTCATGTTTATCATATGCATTCTTGAATTCTTAGTGCGTAAGCATTAAAGAATTCTAAGTTTGGTGTCTTGCATGTTTTCTTTGCATTAAAAATTTTCCAAAAATATGTTCTTGATGTTCATCATGATCTTCATAGTGTTCTTGGTGTTCATCTTGACATTCATAGCATTCTTGCATGCATTCATTGTTTTGATCTAAAAATTTCATGCATTGCATAATTTTCATGTTTTTCATAAAAATTCAAAAATAAAAAAAATATCTTTCCCTTTTTCTCTCATCAAATTCGAAAATTTGGATTGATTTTTTCAAAAATTTTTAAAATCAAATTGTTTCTCATGAGTCAAATCAAATTTTCAATTTGAAAATCTTATCTTTTTCAAAATCTTTTTCAAAAATCAAATCTTTTTCAAAATTCTTAGTTATTTTCGAAAATTTCAAAAATATTTTTCAAAAATCTTTTTCTTATTTTATACCAAATTTTCGAAAATAACAATAACAATTAATGTTTTGATTCAAAAATTTGAAGTTTGTTACTTGCTTGTTAAGAAAAATTCAAACTTTAAGTTCTAGAATCATATCTTGTGATTTCTTATGAATCAAGTCATTAATTGTGATTTTAAAATTCAAATCTTTTTCAAAACTAATTTCAATCATATCTTTTCAAAAATATCTTCTTATCTTTTTCAAAAATTTGATTTCAAAATATCTTCTCTAACTTCCTAACTTCCTACCTTTTCAAAATTTGTTTCAACTAACTAACTAACTTTTTGTTTGTTTCTTAACTTTTTCAAAACCACCTAACTAACTCTTTCTCTCTCTCAATTTTCGAAAATATCTTCTCCCTTTTTCAAAAATTTCTTTTTAATTAACTAATTATTTTAATTTTTATTTTTAATTTCAAAAATTTTCGAAAAAAAAAAAATTTTAACTAACAATTTTCAAAAACCATTTTCAAAAATCACTAACTCTTTTTCAAAATAATTTTCGAAAATTATACCTCCCCCATCCTATTCTATTTATTCATTCATATCCTAACATCTCATCTCACATCTCTTCCATCCGTACAGTTGTGCTTCTTCCTTTACATCACATTCTTTGTCTCCCCCTCTTTTCTTCCACTCACAAAGGGATCCCTATACTGTGGTATAAAGGATCTCTATTATTATTATTATTTTTCTGTGCCTTCTTCTTTGTCATATGAGCAGGAGCAAGGATAAGAACATTCTTGTGGAAGCAGATCCAGAACCTGAAAGGACTCTGAAGAGAAAATTAAAGAGAAGCTAAAATACAACAATCTAGAGATAACCTTTCAGAAATTTTCGAACAGGAAAAGGAGATGGCAGCCGAAAATAATAATAATATAAGGAAGATGCTTGGTGACTTTACTGCACCTAATTCCAATTTACATGGAAGAAGCATCTCCATTCCTGCCATTGGAGCAAACAACTTTGAGCTTAAACCTCAACTAGTTTCTCTGATGCAGCAGAACTGCAAGTTTCATGGACTTCCATCTGAAGATCCTTTTCAGTTCTTAACTGAATTCTTGCAGATATGTGATACTGTTAAGACTAATGGAGTAGATCCTGAAGTCTACAGGCTCATGCTTTTCCCTTTTGCTGTAAGAGACAGAGCTAGATTATGGTTGGATTCTCAACCTAAAGACAGCCTGAACTCTTGGGATAAGCTGGTCACGGCTTTCTTAGCCAAGTACTTTCCTCCTCAAAAGCTAAGCAAGCTTAGAGCTGATGTTCAAACCTTCAGACAGAAAGAAGGTGAATCCCTCTATGAAGCTTGGGAAAGATACAAACAGTTGACCAAAAAGTGTCCTTCTGACATGCTTTCAGAATGGACCATCCTGGATATATTCTATGATGGTTTATCTGAGCTATCAAAGATGTCACTGGACACCTCTGCAGGTGGATCCATTCACCTAAAGAAAACGCCTGCAGAAGCTCAAGAACTCATTGACATGGTTGCTAATAACCAGTTCATGTACACTTCTGAAAGGAATCCTGTGAATAATGGGACGCCTATGAAGAAGGGAGTTCTTGAGGTTGATACTCTGAATGCCATATTGGCTCAGAATAAAATATTGACTCAGCAAGTCAATATGATCTCTCAGAGTCTGCATGGAATGCAAGCTGCATCCAACAGTACCCAAGAGGCATCTTCTGAAGAAGAAGCCTACGATCCTGAGAACCCTGCAATAGCAGAGGTGAACTACTTAGGTGAACCTTATGGAAACACCTATAACTCAACATGGAGAAATCATCCAAATTTCTCATGGAATGATCAAAAGCCTCAACAAGGCTTTAATAATGGTGGAAGAAACAGGTTTAGCAATAGCAAACCTTTTCCATCATCAACTCAGCAACAGACAGAGAACTCTGAACAAAATGCTTCTAATTTAGCAAATCTAGTCTCTGATCTATCTAAGACCACTGTAAGTTTCATGAATGAAACAAGGTCTTCCATTAGAAATCTGGAAGCACAAGTGGGCCAGCTGAGTAAAAGGATCACTGAAATCCCTCCGAGTACTCTCCCAAGCAATACGGAAGAGAATCCAAAAGGAGAGTGCAAGGCCATTGACATAAGCGCCACGGCCGAACCTGTGAGGAGAGGAGAGGACGTGAATCCCAAGGAGGAAGACCTCCTGGGACGTCCAGTGATCAATAAGGAGCTTCCCTCTGAGGAACCAAAGGACTCTGAGGCTCACCTAGAGACCATAGAGATCCCATTGAACCTCCTTATGCCCTTCATGAGCTCTGATGAGTATTCCTCTTCTGAAGAGAATGAGGATGTTACTGAAGAGCAAACTGCCAAGTTTCTTGGTGCAATCATGAAGCTGAATGCCAAATTATTTGGCATTGATGCTTGGGAAGTTGAACCTCCCTTGTTCATCAATGAACTAAGTGATCTGGATCAACTGACATTGCCTCAGAAGAGACAGGATCCTGGAAAGTTCATAATACCCTGTACCATAGGCACCATGATCTTTAAGGCTCTTTGTGACCTTGGTTCAGGAATAAACCTCATGCCCCTCTCTGTAATAGAGAAACTGGGAATCTATGGGGTGCAAGCTGCTAAAATCTCACTAGAGATGGCAGACAGCTCAAGAAGACAGGCTTATGGACAAGTAGAAGATGTATTAGTAAAGGTTGAGGGCCTTTACATACCTACTGATTTCATAGTCCTGGATACTGGAAAGGAAGAGGATGAATCCATCATCCTAGGAAGACCTTTCCTAGCCACAGCAAGAGCTGTGATTGATGTTGACAGAGGTGAAATAGTCCTTCAATGGAATGATAACTCCCTTGTATTCAAAACTCAAGGATCTCACTCTGCAACCATGGAGAGGAAGCAGGAAAAGCTTCTCTCCAAGCAGAGTCAACCAGAGCCCCCACAGTCAAACTCTAAGTTTGGTGTTGGGAGGCCACAACCAAACTCTAAGTTTGGTGTTGAACTCCCATACCCAAACTCTAAGTTTGGTGTTGGAAAGTTTCAACAAAACTCTGCACATCTGTGAGGCTCCATGAGAGCCCACTGTCAAGCTATTGACATTAAAGAAGCGCTTGTTGGGAGGCAACCCAATGTTTATCTAATTCTTATTTTTCATGTTTTCTTAGGTTCATGATCATGTGGAGTCACAAAATAAATATAAAAATTGAAAACGGAATCAAAAACAGTAGAAGAAAAATCACACCCTGGAGGAGCATCTGTCTGGCGTTCAAACGCCAGAACAGAGCATAGTTCTGGCGCTGAACGCCCAGAATGGGAGCATCCTGGCGCTGAACGCCCAGAACAAGCATGGTTCTGGCGTTCAACGCCAGAAATGGCAGCAAAGGGGTGTTGAACGCCCAAAATGGGCACCAACCTGGCGCTGAACGCCCAGAGTTGTGTGCAAGGGCATTTTACATGCCTAAATTGGTGCAGGGATGTAAATGCCTTGACACCTCAGGATCTGTGGACCCCACAGGATCATCTCAGGATCTGTGGACCCCACAGGATCCCCACCAACCTCATCATCTCTCTTTCCATTCATGATCATCCCTTTCTTTTTTTTCCATTTACCACTCACATCCATACACCCACTACCTTCAAAAATTCAACATCTCTCTCCCACCCAATCCCACCCATATGGCCGAATACACACTCCCATCCATCTCCTCCATATCTTCTTCTTATTCTTCTATTCTTTCTTCTTTTGGTCGAGGGCAAGCAACATTCTAAGTTTGGTGTGGTAAAAGCATAGCTTTTTTGTTTTTTCCATAACCATTGATGGCACCTAAGGCCAGAGAAACCTCTAGAAAGAGGAAAGAGAAGACAAAAGCTTCCATCAAGGGTCTATAGCTCAGTGGTAGAACATTTGACTGCAAATCAAGAGATCCCTGAGATACCTCAGGGGATACATTTTCTTCCACACAATTATTGGAAGCAACTAAGGGTGGAACATCTAGAGCACTCCATCATCCTTCATGAAATTAGAGAAGATCTAAAAGCAATGAAGGAGGAGCAGCAAAGACAAGGAAGAGACATAGAAGAGCTCAAGGACATCACTAAGGTGGACTCATTCCTTGTTCTTACTTCTTCTGTTTTTTCGTTTTCTATGTTATGTGCTTATCTATGTTTGTGTCTTCATTACATGATCATTAGTAGTTAGTAACTTTGTCTTAAAGTTATGAATGTCCTATGAATCCATCACCTCTCTTAAATGAAAAATGTTTTAATTCAAAAGAACAAGAAGTACATGAGTTTCGAATTTATCCTTGAACTTAGTTTAATTATATTGATGTGGTGACAATGCTTCTTGTTTTCTGAATGTATGCTTGAACAGTGCATATGTCTTTTGAAGTTGCTGTTTAAGAATGTTAAATATGTTGGCTCTTGAAAGAATGATGACTAGGAGACACGTTATTTGATAATTTGAAAAATCATAAAAATGATTCTTGAAGCAAGAAAAAACAGCAAAGAGCAAAGCTTGCAAAAAAAAAAAAAAAATAGGCGAAAAAAAAAATAGAAAGAAAAAGCAAGCAGAAAAAGCCAAAAGCTCTTAAAACCAAGAGGCAAGAGCAAAAAGCCAATAACCCTTAAAACCAAAAGGCAAGGGCAAATAAAAAGGATCCCAAGGCTTTGAGCATCAGTGGATAGGAGGGCCTAAAGGAATAAAATCCTGGTCTAAGCGGCTAAACCAAGCTGTCCCTAACCATGTGCTTGTGGCGTGTAGGTGTCAAGTGAAAACTTGAGACTGAGCGGTTAAAGTCAATGTCCAAAGCAAAAAAAGAGTGTGCTTAAGAACCCTGGACACCTCTAATTGGGGACTTTAGCAAAGCTAAGTCACAATCTGAAAAGGTTCACCCAGTTATGTGTCTGTGGCATTTATGTATCCGGTGGTAATACTGGAAAACAAAGTGCTTAGGGCCACGGCCAAGACTCATAAAGAAGCTGTGTTCAAGAATCATCATACTGAACTAGGAGATTCAATAACATTATTCGAAATCTGAAGTTCCTATAGATGCCAATCATTCTGAACCTCAATGGATAAAGTGAGATGCCAAAACTATTCAAGAGGCAAAAAGCTATAAGTCCCGCTCATATGATTGAAGCTATGTTTCATTGATAGTTTGGAATTTATAGTATATTCTCTTCTTTTTATCCTATTTGATTTTCAGTTGCTTGGGGACAAGCAACAATTTAAGTTTGGTGTTGTGATGAGCGGATAATTTATACGCTTTTTGGCATTGTTTTTAGTATGTTTTTAGTAGGATCTAGTTACTTTTAGGGATGTTTTCATTAGTTTTTATGTTAAATTCACATTTCTGGACTTTACTATGAGTTTGTGTGTTTTTCTGTGATTTCAGGTATTTTCTGGCTGAAGTTGAGGGACTTGAGCAGAAATCAGATTCAGAGGTTGAAAAAGGACTGCTGATGCTGTTGGATTCTGACCTCCCTGCACTCAAAGTGGATTTTCTGGAGCTACAGAACTCGAAATGGCGCGCTTCTAATTGCGTTGGAAAGTAGACATCCAGGGCTTTCCAGAAATATATAATAGTCCATACTTTGGCGAAGAATTGACGACGTAAACTGGCGTTCAACGCCAGCCTTCTGCCCAAATCTGGCGTCCAGCGCCAGAAAAGGATCCAAAACCAGAGTTGAACGCCCAAACTGGCACAGAACTTGGCGTTCAACTCCACAAATGACCTCTACACGTGCTACACTCAAGCTCAGCCCAAACACACACCAAGTGGGCCCCGGAAGTGGATTTATGCATCAATTACTTACTCATGTAAACCCTAGTGACTAGTTTATTATAAATAGGACCTCTTACTATTGTATTAGGCATCTTTGGATTACCTTATGATCCTTTGATCATGTGTTGGGGGCTGGCCATCTCGGCCATGCCTGGACCTTCACTTATGTATTTTCATACGGTAGAGTTTCTACACTCCATAGATTAAGGTGTGGAGCTCTGCTGTTCCTCAAAGATTAATGCAAAGTACTACTGTTTTCTATTCAATTCTTCTTATTTTGCTTCTAAGATATCCATTCGCACCCAAGAACGTGATGAAGGTGATGATTATGTGTGACGCTCATCATCCTTCTCCCTTATGAACGCGTGCCTGACAAACACTTCTGTTCTACATGAAATAAGCTAGAATGAGTATCTCAAGATCTCCTAACCAGAATCTTCGTGGCGTAAGCTAGAATGATGGCGGTATTCAAGAGAATCCGGAAGGTCTAAACCTTGTCTGTGGTATTCTGAGTAGGATTCAATGATTGAATGACTGTGACGAGCTTCAAACTCGCGAGTGCTGGGCGTTAGTGACAGACGCAAAAGGAGGGTGAATCCTATTCCAGCATGATCGGGAACCGACAGATGAATAGCCGTGCCGTGACAGGGTGCGTGAGCATATTATTCACTGAGAGGAGGGGATGTAGCCACTGACAACGGTGATGCCCTTGCATAAAGCCAGCCATGGAAAGGAGTAAGACTGATTGGATGAAGATAGCAGGAAAGCAGAGGTTCAGAGGAACGAAAAGCATCTCCATTCGCTTATCTGAAATTCCTACCAATGATTTACATAAGTATCTCTATCCCTATTTTATTATATAATATTCGAAAACACCATTATCATTTTATATCTGCCTGACTGAGATTTACAAGGTGACCATAGCTTGCTTCATACCAACAATCTCCGTGGGATTCGACCCTTACTCACGTAAGGTATTACTTGGACGACCCAGTGCACTTGCTGGTTAGTTGTATCGAAGTTGTGACAATTATGAATTAAGATCAAAGCACCAAGCTTTGGAGCCATTACCAGGGATTGTTCGAGCCTGGACATCACAATTTCGTGCACCAAACATCAAGACTTTTTTTTTTTTGAAAATTTTTATATGCAAAGAAAACATGCAAGACACCAAACTTAGAAATCTTTCATGTTTAGACTCTATGAATGCAAGAATGCATATGAAAAACAAGAAAAGACACAAAACATAAAAATATCAAGATCAAACAAGAAGACTTACCAAGAACAACTTGAAGATCATGAAGAACACTATGAATGCATGAATTTTTCGAAAAATGCAAGATGAATATGCAATTGACACCAAACTTATAACATGACTCAAGACTCAAACAAGAAACACAAAAAATATTTTTGATTTTTATGATTTTCTAATTTTTTTGTATTTTTTCGAAAATTATTTGAAAAAAAAACAAAAATAAGGATTCCAAAATTTTTAATATGAATTCCAGGAATCTAGCATTCTTAGTCTAAAGCTCCAATCTGAGGGTTAGGCATCGCTTAATATCCAACCAAGCTTTAGCATATAACATCAGAGAATATACTGCTCATTACTTATCAAAGTAACTTGCCTCTATGCTGATGGTTTGGAAGCCTCAGTCCAAAAGAATTTAGACATGGCTTTATGGCTAGTCAGGCTTCAACATGCTTCATGAAACACTAGAATTCATTCTTAAAAATTTTGAAGAAATATATTTTTTTGAAAACATTTTTTTTAAATTTTTTTCGAAAACAAAGGAGAAATTTTTGAAAGATTTTTGAAAAATTTTTTGAAAACTTTTTGAAAATAAGAAGGAAATTACCCAATCTAAGCAACAAGATGAACCGTCAGTTGTCCAAACTCGAACAATCCCCGGCAACGGCACCAAAAACTTGGTATGCGAAATTGTTACTCAGGTTGTGAATTATTGTTCGAAATTGATTCCCTGGCGATGGCACCAAAAACGGATGCACAGAACCATGGTCTAAACATATCTTCACAACTTCACATAACTAACCAGCAAGTGCACTGGGTCGTCCAAGAAATAAACCTTACGTGAGTAAGGGTCGATCCCACGGAGATTGTTGGTATGAAGCAAGCTATGGTCACCTTGTAAATCTCAGTCAGGCGGATATAAAATAGTTATGGAGTTTTCGAAAATTAATACTAAAATAGGGATAGAAATACTTATGTAAATCATTGGTGAGAATTTCAGATAAGCGTATGGAGATGCATTCATTCCTCTGAACCTCTGCTTTCCTGCTGTCTTCATCCAATCAGTCTTACTCCTTTCTATGGCTGGCTTTGTGTAAGGATGTCACCGGTGCCAATGGCTACTTTCAATCCTCTCGGGAAAATGGTCCAAATGCTCTGTCACAGCACGGCTAATCGTCTGGAGGCATCACCCTTGTCGTTGGTTGCATCCTATTCCTCTCTGTGAAAATGGTCTGATGCGCTGTCACTGCATGGCTAATCATCTTGGAGGTTCTCGATCATACTGGAATAGAATTTACTATCCTTTTGCGTCTGTCACTACGCCCAGCACTCGCGAGTTTGGAGTTCGTCACAGTCATTCAATCCCAGAGTCCTACTCGGAATACCACGGACAAGGTTTAGACTTTCCGGACTCTCATGAATGCCGCCATCAATCTAGTTTATACCACGAAGATTCTGATTAAGAGATCTAAGAGATACTCATTCAATCTAATGTAGAACGGAAGTGGTTGTCAGGCAGGCGTTCATAGGGAATGATGATGATTGTCACGTTCATCACATTCAGGTTGAAGTGCGAATGAATATCTTATAAGCGAAATAAGATGAATTGAATAGAAAACAGTAGTACTTTGCATTAATCTTTGAGGAACAGCAGAGCTCCACACCTTAATCTATGGAGTGCAGAAACTCTACCGTTGAAAATACATAAGTAATGAAGGTCCAGGCATGGCTGAATGGCCAGCCCCCAAACGTGATCAATAAATCAAAAGATAATCCAAAGATGTCTAATACAATAGTAAAAGGTCGTATTTATAATAAACTAGCTACTAGGGTTTACAGAAGTAAGTAATTGATGCATAAATCCACTTCCGGGGCCCACTTGGTGTGTGCTTGGGCTGAGCTTGAAGTCTACACGTGGAGAGGTCATTCTTGGAGTTGAACGCCAGCTTTTGTGCCAGTTTGGGTGTTGAACTCCACTTTGCAACTTGTTTCTGGCGCTGGACGCCAGAATTAGGTAGAGAGCTGGCGTTGAATGCCAGTTTGCGTCATCTAAACTTGGGCAAAGTATGGACTATTATATATTGATGAAAAGCCCTAGATGTCTACTTTCCAACGCAATTAGAAACGCGCCATTTTGAGTTCTGTACCTCCAGAAAATCCATTTTGAGTGCAAGGAGGTCAGAATCCAACAGCATCAGCAGTCCTTCTTCAACCTCTGAATCTGATTTTTGCTCAAGTCCCTCAATTTCAGCCAGAAAATACCTGAAATCACAAAAAAACACACAAACTCATAGTAAATTCCAGAAATGTGAATTTAACATAAAAACTAATGAAAACATCCCTAAAAGTAACTAGATTCTACTAAAAACATACTAAAAACAATGTCAAAAAGCGTATAAACTATCCGCTCATCAGTCTCCTTGAGTGTTGGCATTCCACGCCTAGGTCTTCAAGTGGCACACCCAGGTGACAATTGAGAGCTAGCGTGCCACGCCTTCGATACCAAGTGGCACGCCCAGCCTTTTGGCTTTCAACCTCTTCTCTGGAAAACTACACTGGCGTGCCATGCCTTGATGCTCAAGTGGCACGCCCCTTTAGTGTGGCTCTTTTAAGCTTGGCGTGCCACGCCTGGGCCTTCAAGTGGCACGCCCAAGTGACAATTAAGAGCTGGCGTGCCACGCCTTCGATACTAAGTGGCACGCCCAAGTGATGATCCCCTCTGCATGGATGAACTGGCATGCCATACCCTATGGTTCAAGTGGCACGCCCATAGTATGTGATGGGCTAGGCGTGCCACACCCAGCATGGCGTGCAACGCCCCTTTTGTGGCCTTCAACATTGCTCTCTGGAAAACTACACTGGCGTGCCACGCCCAGCTTCTAGCGTGCCACGGCCATGTAAAGGCTTTGAGCTTCCTCTTTTAGAAAGCTGTGCTGGCGTGCCACTCCCATATAAAATGTTCAACATGCCTCTCTGGAAATCATAACTGGCGTGCCACACCCGGTTCCTGGCGTGCCATGCCCATATAGAGGACTTGAGGATCCTTTTTGGAATTTGATACTGGCGTGCCACGCCCAGCTCCTGGCGTGCCACGCCCATTTATTTTTGTGGCGTTTGTTCCAAGTGGCACGCCAGTTTCATACGCCCAGCTTGTTTTGTTATTTTCTTCCCTTTTTGTTGCTCTTTTCCACCTGAAATTCAGCACAACCCCATTTCAAAGCAATGTACCATAATATTCATCAATTAACTCATGAATTGCAATGATCAAATGAGATTATGCTCTTTTATGGTCCTTTTTATGCAAGAAAGAGGGTAAATGATGCAAGTCATCAAAATGCTATGAAAAAGCGTATAAGATATCTACTTATCAGGTGGTAATGGGAACATTGGATGTAGTGGTTGCAGCTATAGTGGTAGATGAAGATGAGGCAGCTATAATTGCTAGAGTGCTACTAGAATGAAGGCTAGATTGAGTAGCCATGGAGTAAAATTTTCAAGTGAATAAGGGTTTGCAAGAAAGTAAGAAAATCTTGAGAAAGATGAGTTTCTGGGAAGTGTTTAATGAAAGTAATGAATAATGATGAGGACTTTGGAATATAAAAAGGAGTTTGAACCAATGAAAGGCCCATTAAATCCCATTAGAAATGTTTACATTCCCAGAAGACATCGCTGTAGTTCCTTCAGAGGAATAAACTTGTCGAGCTTCGGACAAGAGATTCTCTAGGTCGAAGTCGATGTCATCAAAATTCAAACCCCTAGCTTTTGGAGAAGGAACATCTGGTAATGGTTCCATATCTTGATCGACAAATCTCTATTCCGACAATATGAAGTGGTGCCTTCATTGACGAATTTTTGTGTCTAAACTCCAAGAAAGCATCGGGTTCAGGTGGCATCCGAAAGGAATGTAACACTGAAAATTTAAATAAAAGAAGTACCATTGGAGAAGAGGTCGAAATATGAGTTGTTATGGTCGATGATGGATTTTGAACAAGAGTTGGAATAGGGGCAGACAGACCAACAGTCGGAGTAGTTTGAATAACCTGAAAGAATTCTGTTTCAGCATAAGCTAGTTGATCCACTTCTTGATTAGGAAGATTGTCAACATTAACAACTCGAGAGAAAGTTTCTTTCTGAGATTGATTCGACTGCAATATGTTAGAAAAATTTCATGTATAAGTCAAAACTTTTGGATAATAACAGGAGTCATTAAGTATGTACCTTTGAAGTTGCATGACAAACTTTTTAAGGCTTTAGTGTGTCAACTCTTATTAGAATATCAATAGGTCCACATTTCTTTGAGGTAAGTGTTGCACCACTCGATCGTCCTCTGCTCTAACTCCTACCTTGTGTATCCCGCTTCTCTTCAACTGGTTGTGGGTCAGCAACAACTTGAACAATAGGCGTTTGTCCAGCAATTGAAGGAATTGAAAGATAAAGGTGAGTTGAGAATAGAAATTATGCCTATAAAAGTGCTAGGTACTGAGGAGAAAGATTTCTTTTGCTTACCTCTGGTTTTCTTTGACGCTATCTGTGCAGGGAAGAAGTCCTGATTTGAGAGAACTTGATTGACAGAAGTACAATGAGCAAAAAGCTACTTTGACCACCATTTTTGAAAGTCAGGAGTCGACAGAAAACAATGTGTGATATTCAGATGTTGGTATTGAGTTGACATCCTCTGGTGGTTCATTTCCAATATTCTATCGAATTCTTGTGTCTCCGACACCTCATAGTGAATGCTTTGAGCTTTAGGATCGGAAACAAATGAGAAGGTAAGGCTTCAGCTAAACCAAACTGCCGAGCTACATACCGCGGTGAATAAACAACTAGTTTCTTTTTGAGAGTCCAGGTCAATTCATGGTGTAAGGCGACAAGAAGGATTTGAGGAGTTAAGATCCTAGCCCACATATCATCGACTAATATTTGATTTTTTGGTTGAAAACTGGTGTAAAAAGTTGAAACATGAAACATAGCTGGGTCGAAATAAGAATGGGTTTGGAAAATATGAGATATTGTCTTCATTGATGTCGAACAAAGTGTCGAAAGGCACCAATAGGGGACATGGTTTTTGGTTTTGTCCAGAAATGTTGGGAAAGACGAATGCCATTAATAGGAGTGTGGGGAATTTTTGATTCAGAGGCTGTGAGTCGAGGCTCCAGAACAGCTTTGAGCCATAAATTTACAACCCAAAGGAGACCGAAAAGGTTGATAGAAGGATCCTCTTGACGAATTTCACCAACAATAAAAGAAAGAGTTTTGAAAAGCTGACTCATGATCAAGGCAGGAAGGTCGATGAGTTTTTTATGATAGAGCATAATGGCCAGGGCAAGTAGTTGTTATTTTAAATATGAACTAACTTAGAGAAGAAAACATAAGTATTGAGCCAAAGTAAAAGAAAGGCTATATGTTCACTATCAAAAATAGGATCATCTTCAGAACCATGTTATTTTGAATAAAGCTCCGTATGGAATTTGAGTCAAAATTGATATTATAATCATCTTTAGGGCAATCAGTCGACCATGACATGAATTCACCATCAACTGATAAACCAGTCTGGGCCGAAATGTCCAACAGGGTCAAGTCCATCATTCCATAAGAAAAATGAAAGTTATTGGTGGCAGGACACCAGAAGTACAAACTGGCCCCTAGTAAAAGAGCAATATAAGAGAGATCAAAGGTAGCTAATTCTAAGGCATGCACAATATTTAGAGATTCCCAAATCGGCTTATATATAGGTGCAAGTCGAGACATCTAGTTGAAAAAAGAGGACTCAAATCCCTAGGGGAGCAGTTCTGAATACTCGACTAGCAAAATATGAAGCCTTGATATGTTTACAGAAAATCAATGGTAGATGTTTTAGCGACGATGGAAAGAAATAAGAAATAGAATCAATCTATTCTTGGGTTGCCAAAGGACCTAAGAAAGAATACAACACTCCATTAACTGAGAATGATAGAAATACCTGGCGACGCTAGAGACTAGAGGTTTCTGCATTTGGATTTGGAGCTCTCAAAACTCCATCTTCATCATAGAACTATGCTATTTCAGTCACTAATGGAGGAAGAAGAAGGGCTTTATCCCGTTTTTTACGAGAATGAGATGTGGCGGTCATGGATCTTGAAGAAGAAATGTGGTGGTGATGTCTGGCGTAGAGGTTGAATGGAAGAGCAATTGAGAAACTGTGGGAAGCGTGTTTCCCAGAGAGAGAAAAGATTAAGGTTTTCAAGAAGCAAGTTTCTCAGAAATTGGGAATGATATTATTCAATTTGTGAAGCAATTCAAGGAACGGCCCATTAAGACCCAGGGGACGTTATGTGTTCCTAAAAAAGCGTACGTCATTTTAAATTATGCATAACTGTCCTTTCAAATTTTAAGAATTTGAAAAGGTTGCACGTGCTTGGCATGAAAAATATCAAAACTTGTATTTTTGAAAAAAATAACAAGTTTTAAAGGGACAATTTGTTGGTACAAAAAATAAATTTTTTTTACTGCAAGTGGTTCGACTATAGAAGCAGTGTTTCAACTACAAAAGCAGAAACGGGTAAGTCGAAGTCGAAAAAGATGGCACAAAAAGCCTCGAAGTTGAAAGGTAGTTATTGTCTTTCTTTGATCATCAAGGCTTGCTACTCGACCTTCAAGCAGAGTGGAGGACATGGGTACGAAATTTGAGGAGCAAACTGAAAAAACGTGGGACTTAAAAACCAAGAAAGACGTGGGTGTCAAAACTTGGGGATCAAGATTCTTCATGATCAAGACAAGGTCATGGCTGAGTAAAAAGAGGAAATAAGATCGTGGACAACATGCTTCATGATCAATCAATCTCCATGGTCTATAAATAGTAGAAACTCAAAAGAGTTTGGGACTTCATTAAAGAACATTAAATCATCACATAAACTCATAAAATTTCTAGTCTCCATGACGCAACGGAAGAACATGGAGTGCAAGTGCATGTGAGTGTTAGAAGTTAACTTTTGACTTGTTTTCTTTTATTTATTTGATTCAGTTTCATTTATTTTCTTTGAATTTTGTTATTATTTTACTTTCACACTTTCATTGTCTTTTTTATTTCATTATTTATCTCTTTGCCATTTATCATAAGTCCACCACTAGTAATTTTGACATAAACGGCTTTGACATCGTAATTAAGTAATTTTCGGGTCGAGCTCATTCTTTTTTAGATGAGTCGTATCTGCTCCCTGATACTTGAGATCTTAATACAAGCTCGTTTCGACACCACCTGTCGAAGTCAACGAAAAAAAATGAGTGAAACAGCTAGCCATAACTGACTTTTTTTATGTTTGACTAACTTGGTTGGACTTAGTTAACAAAAAAATTTAAATGTATAATATTATTCAATTTGAAATATAAATTTCTATGTATATCTAAATTATCCATTAATAAATATGTTAATTTATAACATTGCACTCTTGATAAAATCTCTCTTTATTGTTTGTTAGTATATGTACCCGTGTTTTTTACAAAAAATATACAAAAATATATAAATATTTTTTGTTTTTAATTTTTAAAATAAAAACACACAAAAGTCATACAAATTTTACGAAGTTAATTAAATCTAAATTTAACTGTTTTTAATATCGAAGACAATGAATAATTATTTTACTTATTTTTAAAGTAGAATAATTATTTATCGATAATAATACATAATTTGTGATCAAATTGAAATATTTATATTAGGATTCTATCTTTTTGAATATTTCTTTTTAAACAATAGTGATAGTTGAATTAACCATGTTTTTTAACATTTTGGTTGAGTCTTCTTTATTTTGTTATTGACAAATTTTTTATATAAAAAAACAAATTTTATAATAAATTATTACCATCATAAGCAATAAATAAAATCAAGAAAAAATTATTAAAAAATTAAATAAAAATATAAAATAGAATGTAAAAATTTGTTTTGAAACTGAAAATTTGTTAATAGTGCTAGAAAAAATTCTAAAAGCTTGTATTTTAAAACTTCACATATTAGAAGTCTACCTAACTCATCAGCCATTGTATTTCCTATATTAAAAAAATGAAGTGCCAAATAAATATGAATATAAATAATTTAATAAATAAATCTAATTTCACTTTTAAAGGGTTTAAATTGTATAAAAATGAAAAAGATCAATGGCGATGAATGTTCAACGTACACACATTAAATATTTTTTAGGAATATGACATGAGTTTATCAAGAAATTGCAGTATCATTTATTTATTAAGGAAAAAAAGAAAAAAGTTAGTTGTGTAGAATTAACAGAATTTAGTTCTTATATACTCTCTTGTTCTCTCTTCTTTTCGCTATCACAGTTTTTTCTTATTCTGTGATGCTTTCTTTCTAAGTGTCTTTTTGTATCCGTAATGGTATCTAGAGCCACCAATTTTCTTTTCTGATCCATAATGGAAATCACACTTTTAGATTCAACAAAGAAAACCTTCTCACCCATTGCTAAGAAACTTAATGAAGATAACTACTCTACTTGGAGATATCTTACTGTTCTTACTATTGAGAGTCTGATACTAGAGAATCATCTTGATCCAACCAAGATCCCAGAACAATTCACATCAGATGCTACCAAGAAAACTATTACTGAATCAGAAAAGTTCAAGAATTGGCGCCAACGTGATAGAACCCTCACAACTTGGCTGGTTGCTTCAATGACAAATTATTTCAAAAAAAAAGTCATTCGCCTATCTATATTCTATGAAGTTTGGAACAAAATTGATGAATATTTTCAGGCTGCTGCATCCGTGCGTGTTCAAAGTCCAAAGAGTCAACTCAGATCCTGTAAGAAAACTAGCTCATCTACTGAATTTCTTGCCAAGATTCGTAAAATTATAGACTCTTTATTTACTGTGGGTTATGAAGTACCAGAAGATGATCACATACTAACCATCATTGATGGTCTTTTCGAAGAGTATGCAGTATATATTTTCTCTGTCACAGCAAAAAAGGATTCTTTTCAAGTAGTTGAGGCTAAAGCATTTTCTTCTCTCTCATGAAGAAATGCTTGAGCGTTTCAAGAAACTAGAAATTGGCATGCCCATAGCTCATTATGCTCAAACTCCTTCATCCAACTTTGATTACTCACGAAGCAATGCTAATAGACGTGGACGTGGAGGATAGAATAGCCGTGGTGGTGATCGTTTCAACAACAATTACAACAACAACTCAAGAATACAGTGTCAGCTGTGTGGACGATTAGGGCATGTGGTGTGAAATTATTACCATAGGTTTGATCACTCATTTAACCCCAATTCTGGAAATACCTCTGCAACACCTCAGATTTTCTCCATTAATCCTCAGCCACCACCACCGCTAGTAACTTTTTATCAACCAACGGCATACCTCACTCTTCATCCTCCTTACTGAGTGAAGCTTCATGGCTTGCGGACTCTGGTGCAAGCGATCACTTAACACCAGATCCTACAAACCCCCTCTCTTCTTCGGCAAATAACACAGCTTCAGATCAGGTCTTTGTAGGTAATGGTATAGGTATAGCAATCAAGAATTCAGGTTCTTCTATTCTATATGATAAATATGCTAATGTCATATTTCGTTTAAAGAATTTGCTACATGTTCCTCAAATTTCAAAAAATTTGCTAAGTGTATATAGGTTTGCTACTGAAAATGGGGTCTTCTTTAAATTTTGGCCTGATTATTGTGTTATTCGTGATCAGGCTACTAGGGATTATCTCCTACAAGGCATAGCTAGGAATTGAATTTATTCCTTTGACAATCTCAAAGTTCCTAAGCCTCTATCTTTGAAATCTACCTTAAATTGCATTTTTAACTTTCAAAATTCTGCTACTTGTAATTCTACTGTACCTAGCAATTTAGATACTAGTTCATCAATTTTTAGTGCTTTCAATACAAAGTGTAATGAGAATAATAACACAGTTTTCTGGCATAAATGGCTTGGCTATTGTGCAATGAAAACAGTCTATATAGTAATGAATAACTGTTCAATTCCTGTTTTAAATTCTGCATCTTATTTACAATGTATGTGTGAAATCTATCCCTTGGCTAAGATGCATCGATTGCATTTTGCTAAAACTGAAACTGTGTATAATGAACCATTACAATGTGTCTTTGCTGATCTTTGGAGACTAGCACCTGTGACTTCAAGACAAAGCTTTAAATACTATGCTTGTTTTGTGGATGGCTTTTCCAAATTTACTGTTATTTTTCTGTTACATAATAAGTCTCAAACATTATTAGCATTTGAAAATTGCAAGAAATTGATGAAAAAACATATTGGTCATCATATTAACGCATTATAAACAGATAAGGAAGGTGAGTTTATGTCCAAGGCTTTTGTTAATTTGCTTGCTAATGAAGGTATTCAACATAGAATGTCATGTCCTTATACACATCACCAACAAGGTAGTTTGGAAAGGAAGCATAGATGTATCACAGAAATGATACTTTCCCTCTTAGCGACAGTATCTCTACCAATGCAATTTTGGGATGATGCCTTTATTACCACTGTTTACATCATTAATAGGTTACCAACAACAGTCCTTGACAACAAAAGTTCCTATGAAATCCTATTTAATCAATCACCATATTTTGGTTTCTTTAAAGTTTTTGGATGTGCATGTTTTCCCTTCTTAAGACGACATAGGAATCTTAAGTTTGATTACAAGTCCGAGATGTGTCTATTTCTTGGTTATGATTCTAATCATAAAGGGTACAAGTGCCTAGCCAAAGATGGCAAAGTTTATCTTGCAAGACATGTGACTTTTATTGAAAATTTATTTCCTTACCATTCAATGTTTTATAATTCTACATCCACACACTCTTTAGATATACCAGATCAAAATCCAGACCCTATAATATTTGAAATAAATCCAAGCATCAACACCAGTAACTAATACATAGACCTTTACGCCACATACTTCTTCAATAGCTTTAGACTCGTCAGATACTACACCTCCTTCTAGTAGTTGATAAACCCCGATTTCGTGGTTTATCTTGTGCTTATTTTAGGAGATTTTATCACCTTTTCCCACATTTATTCAATGAAATAGCATGATTTTGTAATTCTCCCTTGAATTATGCTTAAGTGTAAAAACATGCTTTTTAGGCCCTTAAATTGGTGATTTTAACTCACTTTAATTCCATTCGATGCCTTGATGTGTTTGATAAGTGATTTCAGGTTCATAAGGCAAGTATTGGATGGGAGAAATGAGGAGAAAAGTATACAAAGTGGAGAATGCATGAGGAAACAAAGATTGGGAATGCTTCAGGGGGAGCGCAAGCGTACAAGGCGCACGCGCGCCGAAATGATTTCGTATAGAGACGTGCACGCGTACATGCCGCGTACGCACAGATGAAGAAACAGCCAATCGACGCGCACGCGCACATGACTCGTACGCGCCGATACTCGCATGTGACTCATTTAAAGGCAAAACGCTGGGGGCGATTTCTGAGCTGCCCAGGCCCAAATCCAACTTGTTTCTAAGTGTATTTCATGCAGAATTGAAGTCCAAGCAAAGGGGGAGGAATTTGTTTGTAGTGTAGCATCATGTAGGTTAGTTTCTAGAGAGAGAAGCTCCCTCTTCTCTCTAGAGTTAGGGTTCTTAGACTATTTTTCATCTTAGATCTAGGTCCAACTTCACGTTTTCATCTTATTTCCTTTATGATTTCTTGCTTCTACACTTTCATTCTCTTATTTTGTGATGTTAATTTTACTTTTATGCTTCTTTTATGTTCATGGACTCATGTTGGATTTAGATCTCTTTAATGCAATTTAATGTTTGATGTTCTTTTAATTGTTGATTTGAGTTGTGATTTACTTTCCTTGCAATTGATAGTTGTTAGATTTTACTATTTCTTGCATATTTACCATGCTTTCTTTTTGTACCCACCAAGTGTTTGACCAAATGCTTGGTTGGACTTTAGAGTAGACTTTGAGCATTCTTAGCTTAGAAAGAGTAATTAGGTAATCTTGAGTCATGAAAATCCAATTTAGATTGGTGATCTAGAGTTGTTAGTTAATATTAATTCTATTGACTCTAATCTCTTGCTAATTTAATTAGTGAGTTGATTGGAACATTTGGATTGAGATTTGCTATTCTTGTTTGACTTTCTCTCATGGAAGATAACTTACACCTTCTTCCAATGTTGGAGATGACGAAATAAGATAAATTCTTGTTAATCATTGCTATCAGTGACTAGGATGGAAAGTCTATGATCTCAATCCTTGCCATGAATGACTCTCTCTTTATTGCTTGCTTTCTCTTATTTACTTGTCTTCTTTAAATACTTGCTTGATTTACTTTTCTTGTCATTTAATTTCTTACCCTTTTATCAACCAAACCCCTTGCACCTTCATAGCCAATAATCATTCACTTCATTGCAATTCCTTGTGAGACGACCCGGAGTCTAAATACTTCAGTTAATTTTCATTGGGGTTTGTACATGTGACAAAACCATATTTTTAATTTTATTCGAGAGTTTTTTATTAGTTTGGAGCTATGCTTACAACGAAGTAATTCTTTTCTATAGGAAGAAAATCTAGACCGACAACAATCCTCGCTCATCAAATTAATGGCACCATTACCGGGGAGTTGCGATGGTGCTATGTTATTGGCTATTGTATATATTGTGAATAGCTTATTTTTGGTTTGTTTGTTAGTTTTTGCTAGTTTTAGAATTTGGTTTTCTTTGTTTCTTATTGGAATTTGTTTTTGTTTTCTCTCTCACTATGAATTCACATCACTTTGGCTATGAGTTTGGTTCAAACTGTGTTGTAGGAAATGGAAGCTTCAATAAGGGTGTGCATCAAAGATTTGGAAATCAAAGATGGGAGGAGCCCCAAGCTTATGGACAACCTTCTTGGCAACAACCTCCTCCGAACTCTTATGGGTATAATCCTAATCCTAATGTATACCAATCCAATGTGTGATGACCCTTATTGTGATTGTCAACCACAACCACCACATGCATATGAACTCCCTCCTCAACATAGCCCTCCACCATACTCACAAGCCTTCTACCACCATCCACCTCCATATGATCCCAACCCGTATCCACCATACCAATCACCATATCAACCATACCTAGAGCCACCACCATTCCAACACCAATACTCCCAAGAACCACAAAGTCCACACACACCACCTCAAGAATTTTACCAATATGAACTACCTTCCAATTACAACAACCTTCCCTCAAACAATGAACCCTCTCTTCCACCATCACCTCCCGATGAAGCCCACATGCTAGAATTGAGAGATCTTAAATCTCATATCTTAAGGCGACACAAGGAGAATGAAAAGAAGTTTGAGGAGTTAAGAGCGAAAATGGCTATCATGGTAGAAGCCATTGGTAACATAGTCTCATCCCGCCTAAGCCTATGCGATCAAGTCACTCCCATTGTTGAATGTGGAGAAGCAACCAAGGAGCTTAGTGAGGGAGTGAACTTGAAGCTCCAAGGTGAAAAAGATGAGTTAAAGCAAGAAATGCAACAAGAGGAGGTAGAGATTATTGAACAAGAGGAAGTAGTGGTTGGAGACTTAGGATATGTTGAGTACATAGAGGAAGCACAAATTGAAGAGCCTTCTTCCATGGAGTTCGAAGTTGATGTTGAGGAGGAGAGTGCACAACCTCCAAGGCACAATATGATTGAAGAATTGGAAGAAGTGTTCCAAGTAATAGGCCCTCCTATTTATGATGATTCCATACCAACATATGATCCTTTTGAGCTTGAAGAATCCTTCTCCACTATGCTCGGAATTGATGATGAGGTAGATTTCACTCAACCTCTTATGTATGATTTGAGTGATGGGGAAGAGCTAGAGGATATTGGTGAAGAAGAATGTGAACTTGAGGAAACTTGGCAAGAGGTAGAGCATGAAGTATCTTGCCAAGTGGTGGAAGCCTTCCAAAAAGAATGGACGGGAGTAGAGCGTGTTTTGTCAAGACCGTTGGGAACTCCTCCACCTAGGTTGTCATCTATTCCCTCATTTGAGTGGGTAAAACTTCTAACTCTTAGCTTTATTATCCCACTTAAATATGGTTTGCTTGAGACGGATGGCCAACTTAGGGCGTTTTGTGGAATTAAGTGTAAGAGGATGATGTTTAGTGGTTGGCGTTGTAAGTCTAGGCTCATTATAGTTGGAAGCTCGAAATTGAGGAGCATGGATTGGTATAGTGCTCAATTGAATGGGTCTAGGAGAATAGTTTGGTGCCTTGGTGAGAACAAGGTGTAGGATCCCGGCTTACAAGAGAAGGATCAAATTTGGGACCCCATGGTTTGTGAGGAACTCCATCAAAACTTGGAGTTATTAACTTTGAATGATGAAGTACAATGGAAGTCCTAGCATTGGTGGATGTTCAAAGATGGATTCAAGCACAAGCCACCTTGATGAGGAGCTCCCCATAAGTCCAACTTAAGGACAATAAACAAAAGTGCTAGGTGGGAGACACCCACCATGGTAATATCCTTTCATTTTTCTCTTTTGTACATATTGGTAAAATAGGTTTAATTTCATATTTTGATTGATTTGTTAAGTTTGTTTGGTAGTTTAGTGTGTTAAATAAGGTTTTGTGGTGTTTTGGTAGTAGTTTGGAGGTTTGGAATGCTTGGTTTGGTGCAAAAACATAGAAAAATTTTGAAAAAAAAAACAGAGCACCATCCACGCACACGCGTGCTTCACGCGTACGCGTGAATCAAGAAATTTCGACCATCCATGCGCATGCGTGATGTACGCGTACGCGTAGGTTGAATTTTTCCACTTCCCATACATTCACCCGAGAGTTGTGCCTGAAGTGTGCCAACTTTATGCCCCAGGGCACGTGCACACGTACATTGCGCATACACGTCAACTCTCTGCTTTGCCATGCACGCGTACACGTCAACCGTGCGTACGCGTCGCTTCCATTTCATCAATCCACGCTTACGCGCACATGACGCGCACGCGTGGATTGCCCTGTTTCAACCATCTTCTTTTCTACTCTTCTTTCCATTTCTTTCCTTCTTATCTTTTCTCTTCTTTTCTTTCCACCCTTCAAACATCATCCAACACTACCAAACACCATGTAACACCATTTCTTTTAGTTAGTTAGTTAGTTTAATTTTTGTTTTCCAGTATAAGTGTTGGATTACTAATCTTGTTTACTGTTTACTGCTGCTTATTACTAATAGGATGTTAGTTTAACATCATTGTTGTTAATTGTCATTGTTGGATTCTTTGTTGAGGTTATATTTGGTTATTTGGTTCGGAACTTTTCATGTTTAATGCTTTTGAATACCAAGTACATGTTACATTGCCTTCATGCATCTTAACTCTTTTGAATTTCATGTTTTGGCCACCATGCATTCATCATCTATTGTTAGGAAATTGTATATTATCATTGTATTTTTTTAGGTGATGCTTGTTTATGGTTTACCCTTATTCACATCACTTATTTCATGCATTGAGATTGTAGAGTTGTGAAATTGGATCGAAAGCTTACTTAATGACATATTTTTGAGCTTTGTAAAGCTTTGTGGGCCATGCTTGCTATGTGATTGATTTTCACTTCTATCTTCTTTTTCCTAAGTTCCATAGCATCCATGTGTTTCACCTCTATGTCACTTAGGTGTTGCAACAACTTCAATATGTATCATTGATTGTTGTGTGAGTTTCATATACCAATTTGTTCACTAAGTCTACCTACACATCAATCAATGTCCATGCATTATCCAATTTCACAATTTCTTGATTTTTGCTTGACTGCTTTTATGCTTCTTCACTACTTGTTGGGTTGTTTTAGCCTACAAGTCTTTTAAAGTATCTCAAGCACACTAGAATGAGTGAAGTGCATGTTTTCTTTTGTATAATTGTGACATGATTTTTAAATACTAGGGTGTGAGTTCTAAACCGCATGCAAGTTAAAACCCATACAACTATTTTTCATCAATGTCACACCAATTCACTCACTTAATTCTAGTGATTTACCTCATTCCAACAATTCACGCTTCCTTGCTTTTGTATTTTTTCATCTTACGGTGTTTATTTTGTTTTTCATGATCGATGAATTATCATAAGCAAAAACGGAAGCGGAAGAAGAACACGCAGCACCGGTTGACCTACCAGATGAAGGTGGCAACTCGGAGAGTCGCCGTACCCCCTTGTTCATCTTTGGATGCACCGAGGACGGTGCAAACTTTTAAGTGTGGGGAGGTCGTCCGACCGCTCGGCATTTTTGGGTGACAAGTTTCTAATACAAACACTTTTGCATTTCATTTTTAGGTCTTTTAGGATTTTTGGTTGCATTGCATATGTATATAATAAGCTTAGTCAAAATAATAAAATTTTTCAAGAATTTTATCTATAGGGCACCCCTATTGATTGAAAAAAAATTGTTTAGAACTTGCTTGAATTATATACTTTGTGGATCATGTTTTGAGCTAAGGACACAAGCATATAAGTTTTGAGCCTTAATTGTGTGGTTACATCATATAACCACTTACTTTCCTTCTTGTGTGCATTATTCTCTTTCTATGATTGTAATCTTTGATTTGTTTAATTCTTTATGTCCATTATTTTGTGTATACATACATTTGTATGATTGAGGCCATTGTTCAAATAGCTCACTTACCCAAATAGCCTACCTTTTATCTTCCATTGTTAGCCAATTTGAACCTATGCTTAACCCATTTGTTCTTAATTGTAGCACATTACAAGCCTAAGTGAAAAATAATAAATGTCCTTAATTTGAATCTTTGATTAGCTTAGACTAGTGAGAGTATTCATCATTTGATTTTGGGAAAGTTGGGAACATTGGGTAGATATAAAAGTGTGTTTTTGTATTTGTGTTGAGAATCTTGGGAATTGGAAACATACTCATGTATTAATCATGTGTAAACCATATGCATTGATATTCTTATATATATTTTAGTTTGAAAAGAAAGAAAAAAAATGAGAAAAATAAAAAGAAAAAGAAAAAGCAATAAAAAGGGGACAAAATACCCCAAAGTGAAGTTCAATAAAAGTCAATGCATATGAGTTGTGATAAAAAAAAAAAGAGAGAATGCATGAGTGTGTGAAAAAGTGAAGAATGGGTAGTTAAGTTTGTTTAGAATTGTATAGGTTGTCATATGTTAGGTGGGAAGTTTAAGTTAATCAAAGATTCGAATTCCAAGCTCACTTGACCATATGCATCCTACCTTGACCCTAACCCCATTACAACCTATGGGAAGTCCTCATGATATTTGTATGCATGCATGAAATAATTGTTGATTGTTAGATGAAAAATAAATCTTGAAAAACATGATTAGGGGAGAATTGAGTGAATCAACCCCATACACTTGAGTGACTAGAGCGGATACACATCCGGTGAGGGTTCGATTGCTCAATTACATGTTTCCACCCATGATCATCTCTTTTCTTGCAAGTTTGTAAAATCTTTCAATGATTCAATTCAGTTGTGGGTTGTTTTGACTGTTATGGCTTTAGCCCTTATACTTATATATGTATTCTTGGAAATTGACTTATTTTGACCAAGTAGTTACGTTCATGTAGATAGATTGCATATGGATAGGTTGCATTTAGTTAGTTTGCATTAAATAAATGTGATACCCTTTGCTTCTTTCTTGATTTTGGCATGAGGACATGCTTAGTTTAAGTGTGGGGAGATTTGATAAACCCCGATTTTGTGGTTTATCTTGTGCTTATTTTAGGGGATTTTATCACCTTTTCCCACATTTATTCAATGAAATAGCATGGTTTTGTAATTCTCCCTTGAATTATGTTTAAGTGTAAAAACATGCTTTTTAGGCCCTTAAATTGGTGATTTTAACTCACTTTAATTCCATTCGATGCCTTGATGTGTTTGATGAGTGATTTCAGGTTCATAAGGTAAGTATTGGATGGGAGAAATGAGGAGAAAAGCATACAAAGTGGAGAATGCATGAGGAAACAAAGATTGGGAATGCTTCAGGGGGCGCGTAAGCGTACAAGGCGCACGCGCGCAGAAGTGATTTCGCATAGAGACGCGCACGCGTACATGCCGCGTACGCGCGGATGAAGAAACAGCCAATCCACGCGCACGCGCACATGGCACGTACGCGCCAATACTCGCACGTGACCCATTTAAAGGCAAAATACTGGGTGCGATTTCTGAGCTGCCCAAACCCAAATCCAACTTGTTTCTGAGTGTATTTCATGCAGAATTGAAGTCCAAGCAAACGGGGAGCAATTGTTTGTAGTGTAGCATCATGTAGGTTAGTTTCTAGAGAGAGAAGCTCCCTCTTCTCTCTAGAATTAGGGTTCTTAGACTATTTTGCATCTTAGATCTAGGTCTAACTTCATGTTTTCATCTTGTTTCCTTTATGATTTCTTGCTTCTACACTTTCATTCTCTTATTTTGTGATATTAATTTTACTTTTATGCTTCTTTTATGTTCATGGACTCATGTTGGATTTGGATCTCTTTAATACAATTTAATGTTTGATGTTCTTTTAATTGTTGATTTGAGTTGTGATTTACTTTTCTTGCAATTGATAGTTGTTAGATTTTACTATTTCTTGCATATTTACCATGCTTTCCTTTTGTACCCACCAAGTGTTTGACCAAATGCTTGGTTGGGCTTTAGAGTATACTTTGAGCATTCTTGGCTTGGAAAGAGTAATTAGGTAATCTTGAGTCATGAAAATCCAATTTAGATTGGTGATCTAGAGTTGTTAGTTAATATTAATTCTATTGACTCTAATCTCTTGCTAATTTAATTAGTGAGTTGATTGGGACATTTGGATTGAGATTAGCTAGTCTTGTTTGACTTTCTCTCATGAAAGATAACTTACACCTTCTTCCAATGTTGGAGATGACGAAATAAGATAATTCTTGTTAATCATTGCTATTAGTGACTAGGATGGAAAGCCTATGATCTCAATCCTTGCCATGAATGCCTCTCTCTTTATTGCTTGCTTTCTCTTATTTACTTGTCTTCTTTAAATACTTGCTTGATTTATTTTTTTTTTGTCATTTAATTTCTTGCCCTTTTATCAACCAAACCCCTTGCACCTTCATAGCCAATAATCATTCACTTCATTACAATTCCTTGTGAGACGACCCGGAGTCTAAATATTTTGGTTAATTTTCATTGGGGTTTGTACATGTGACAAAACCATATTTTTAATTTGATTCGAGAGTTGTTTGTTGGTTTGAAACTATGCTTACAACGAAGTAATTCTTTTCTATAGGAAAAAAATCTAGACCGACAACAATCCTCGCTCATCAGTAGTACTTTCACAAATTCCTCCCCCTCACACACATTAGCCACTACATCTTTGCCCCAAACTGATACTCTTATCCCTATAAGTGTAGCAGACCCATGCTTACCACCCATCATACCCACAAATACACATTTTGTTATTACAAGAGCCAAATCAAGCATACACAAACCCATTGCTCTTTCGACTTAGGTTGCTAATCTTGTTCACACTATTCCAACAACAGTTAAGCAAGCTCTTACCTGTTCTCATTGGAAGAAAGCAATGGATGCTGAGATACAAGCACTTCAGAGGTGTAACACATAGACTCTTATTGAACCACCATTGAATGCAACAGTCATTGGAAGTAAATGGGTATTTACCATCAAGAAAAACAAAAATGGTGATATTCTCAAGTACAAAGCTAGGCTAGTTGGCAAGGAATTTCATCAAAAAGAAGGAGTAGATTATGTAGAAATTTATTCATCAGTGGTTAGGCCAACCACAATGAGAGTTATTTTGACCATTGCAATTTCATTGGAATGGCCACTACGACAATTTAATTTCAATAATGCCTTTTTAAATGGCAAGCTCGAAGAGACTGCCTACGTGGCTCAACCCTAGGAATATGTTCATACCAATAATACTTTAGTTTGTAAACTCAACAAAGCCATATATGGTTTGAAACAAATACCTTGAGCTTGGTTCAAGACTTTGGCAGAAACTCTTTACAATTTTAGTTTCAAAAATACAAAATCTGATGTCTCATTATTTGTTAGAAACGATTCTGCTAATGTTACTTATCTCTTAGTTTATGTGGACGATATAATTGTTACATGTAACAATTCGAGGGAAATTGAGTCTTTGATAGCTCAATTGAATAATAAATTCTCTTTGAAAGATCTTGGCAGGTTCAACTTTTCTGGGCCTTGAAGCTACATATCTTCCTCACGGAGACATCATGATATCTCAGACAAAGTATGCTAGAGAGTTGATATCCAAATCTAGAATGGCCAATTCTAAATCATTACCAACTCCAATGGCTACTGATTCAAAGCTCTACACCAATGATGCAGAACCATTTGATAATCCAACGAAATATAGATCCATATTTGGGAGTTTGCAGTATTTAACAATGACTAGACCCGATATTACATTTGTTGTAAATCATGTGTCTCAATTTATTTACAATCCAACTCTTTAACACTGGAAAAATGTCAAGAGAATACTGAGATATGTGCAAGGTACAGTGGATAATGGAATTGCGTTTACTAAGTCTGCTGATTTTAGGATTTTTGGGTTTGCAGATGCTGATTGGGGAGGAGATCTCGAGGATCAAAAGTCGATCACTGGAAGAGTAACAAGCAAACTAAAGTCAGTAGGAGCAGCACAGAGGCAGAATATCAATCTATGTATGGAGCTCAAACTGAAATCATCTTAGTACAGCAACTTCTGGATGAATTACATATTCCTCAGCCTACTCCACCTACTCTATACTGTGACAATAAGAGTGCATGTCTTCTTGCTGCCAATTCTATACTCCACAATAGATGTAAACATTTGGAGTTGGACCTTCACTTCCTTAGAGACATGGGGAATAAAAAATCCCTTTATGTAATGCATATTCCTTCTCCAGATTAGGTTACAGATTGCTTGACTAAGCCACTGTTCCAGCATTTATTTGGCAGATTTAAGCGCAAACTGAGAATATTTCAGAATCCATACCCCAATTTGAGGAGGTATTAAGGAAAAAGAGAAAAAGTTAATTGCGTAGAACTAACAGAATTTAGTTCTTATATACTCTCTTGTTCTCTCTTCTTTTCACTATCACAGTTTTTTCTTGCTCTGTGATACTTTCTTTCTAAGTGTCATTTTGTATCCTTTATCATTAACCATTAATTTAAGAAGCGACTATTAAGGAAAATAAAGTAACGAGGTTGTTGGTTGTTCCAATATGTCACCTCTTTTCTATGTTGTCTGTTTTATTTGTAGTTTTATTATACATTTTATAAATTAATTAATCAATTAATTGATATAATGAATTACAATCAATTGATTGATATAAATTATAATAAATTATGTAATATTTAAATATTTAATTAAATTTATTAGTTGATATAATTAATGTATTATAATAAATTGAATTTAATAAGTTAAAAAAATATAAATTAAAAAATATTCTCAAAAATATACCACATTATTAATTTTATTATTCAATGCAAAAAATCTGATTTTAATATAATATAATATAATAGATAGATAAATTTCTATATTCTGTCACATAATTTTTAAAGAACTTACTACTTATTTTTTGTTTTAGGAAATATTATTATTACTACAAAATTTTTTGTAATAAAAGGGAAAGCTATTTCTCTATTTTGACGTAAAATTGTTATTATTTTAAAATTTATATTTGATGTGATGATCTTATTTTAATTTAATTATTTTATATTATAAAACATATTACCACCTTTTTTATTGATTTTAATTTTCGGAACCAAAGATTTTTTATGGATAAGATTTTTATTATGAAATGATTCTTTTTAATTGCCTTTTTTAAAAGATTTTTTGAAAAGGTATAAATTATTTTACATTTGAATGTACTATTATTTTTTAAATTTATGTTTTGATGTACATGAAAAAAAGAGAATAATACTATACATACAATTTTTTCTTTCAATCAAATCTAATTAAATTAGTCTAAAATTAATAAAAATTAGTATCATCATTCTTATTTATGCAGTCACCCAAACTTTATTATGTAACATAATTTTTAAAAAAATTATACGCGTAGCATTTCTCAAAAAGACAATAGATTTTTAATGAGAAAAATAAAAAATGGACTTACATGAGAGCAAGAAGAGCAAATCTAGGTCAAATAATTATATATGGGTAATTAGGATTTAAAATTTTTGAGAAGTCACATGACCAATTAAAAAAATATATATACTTTTTTTGTTCTGTCTTGGCTATATTTGTAGAAACTCTAAATTTGTTTCTCTCACCAAATACTTTATTTTTACGCATAATTTTTATATAGAAAATTAATAATTGCTCTATTTATTTACTTATTTACTAATTCCATTTGGGTGTTTCTATGTTTCACAATAGAATTTAAAATTCTTACTTTACATTTGATTATAACCGTTTAAATATGTTCTTCTTATATTATACACTTTTTTTTTTAACTATTTTGAGAAAATTAAAAAATATAGAAGGAAAAAAAATTACCAGTGGTATATAAGAATAGAAATTCTCTAATAATAATAATAATATCCGAGCAAGTACATACTAAAAAATCCCAAAACATCTTTTCTAACATGAAAGATAAATCTAAATCTAAAGAAGAAAACTAAACCTCCTGATTAAAGAATAAAGATGATTGAACACAAAGCGCAGTATAGCACGTGACCCAGTCTTCCAAAGTCCCAACCGTGCCTTTTGCTAACCGTGCACCTTCTGCCTATTGATTTTTCCTTTAGCCTTTCCTACTTTTTACTCTTTCACCTATTAAACAAAAAATTAAAAGGGTAAGCTACCCAAAAAGAAAAACACTCTAAAACATACGATGGAAAAAAAAAAACTTATCGAAAAAATTAAAAATATATAAAAATAAATAGTTATTAAATATATATTTTTTAAAAAAATTTAAAAATTAAATTTTAATACAATTTTTTGTAAGTATTATTAAAAAAATAAAATTTTTTCATCTTTAAAATTTGATCATTTTATGTCAACTAATTTTTTTAAAAATTCTTTTATCATGAATAAAAAAATTTTTTAAAAAATAAAAAAATTCTTAAGAACAAATTTTGCTAATTTTTTGCTTATATCTTCTAAATGGTTATTTCAATATCACTACAAAAATTTCAATTAAATGAATAAATTATTTATTAATTATAAGTTTTTTGTTATCTATCAAAAATATAATATTTATTAATTAATTTTATTATGTTTTAACATTATTTAAAAATTTATTTATTGTTCGTATTTTTAATGGTTAGTATGGTAGATTGGTAGTAATATAAATTTTCTGATTTGATAGTTTCTCAAATTTAAATAATATAAACTGTTTTTTATGTTTTAAAGAGTAACAGAATACCGGAAATCAGAAATAAGAAGAGCACGGTGAAGAGAGATAGAAAATAAAATAAAATAAAGGGAGTAAGAAAGCGAGCGATAGTGACAGAGAGAGAGGGGGGTATCTGCGATTTTTTGGATACTTTTTTGAAGTTGCAGGTTTTGGAGCATCGTGTCGGGGCAAGGGTTCAGAATTGGAAATATATATTTTAGATCAACCTCTCTGATACTAACTGATTATCAAGGCAAAAAATAAAGATTTAATTATCCTTAAATTAACATAATTTGAGTCACATACGATTTTATTTTTCATCGTATTAATTAATTCTTTTATTCTAAAAGATTTTTCATATATTTTCCCTTTATTTTCTAATTATATATATATATATATATATATATATATATATATATGAGAGGATCGAAGGAGATGTGTGGGGGTGTGCTATTGAGATCCCTGTGGGGTTTACATACAAGAAGAGAAAAAACCAGGCACACATATAAATACATATATTCACAGGTTTGTTACTTTTCAACAAGTAAGAACGCCACATTCATCAAAGGCCTTATTTTTGTGGTGGTAGCAGCATATCACGAATTCTCAGAACCTGCAATGGGTAGGTGTTCTTGTCCTCTCTTCGTTTGTGGTTTCCTGCTTTCTCGTGCTTTGGTCTTAGATTCATCCTTCCTTTTTATTGTTTTGTTTTTTATTTTTAAATTGTCCGCAATTAAGTGGGAACAACATATTCCCTGGATTCATGGTTTCTGAGGGTTAAAATGTTTCATCTCCCTAGTCCTGGTGGCCCCTTTCCTCCTTAGTCTCTCTGGCTATTGCAATTTGCAAGCTGTTATATTGTTGTTTTGTTTCATTGGCTTAAATAGGATTCGTTGCTCTGTGATTCCTTCTTTTTATCACATTAACAGCTAAGCAACACACAGCAAAAATATACCCCACCACACAGACCCTTATTCGTACCCCCAACCACTTTTTTTTTTCCTTTTCTTTTCTTCCTTACTCGGTTATTCTTTTTTAACCCACCCTTATTCACTCTCAATTCTTCTCTTTCTCTTTCTCTTTCTCTTTCTCACACACATGCTCTGTGTTTTGTGCAAGGGCTTATTCCTAAGGAGGTTCTCCTCTTCATTCATTGTCATCAAATTTTTTACATGAATTTTTTATTATTTTATTGTTCTTCATTATTTCTACCGTTTTCCTCTCTTCTAATTTTTTATTTTTGTTTGCCTTTATAGCTTATATTTCTGAGGCCAACATGAATTTCTGTTCTCACTACATGGATGATGAATATGAGAAACTGTTCCGAAGACTCAACCCTCCCAGGTACCAATTTTTCTCGTTCCCCATTCTAATGAAACGATTCTCTCATTTTAGGTGAAAAAGAAAAATGGAAAAAGGTAAAAATTTGAATGATTCCACCCTCATATATCTTCTGTAATCTTGTCAGAGTTGTAATTGATAATGAATCCGGCAAGAGCGCCACTGTTATAAGGGTATGCATCCTTTTTGTTTGTTTTCTTAATTTTCTTCCATTATCATCATCGTCATCATTTATTATTAATTGTTTGTTCAATGATGATGTTCCTTTTATTGTGCAGGTTGATAGTGCAAACAAGCATGGAATTCTTCTTGAAGTTGTACAAATCCTCACTGATCTGAACCTCATCATAACCAAAGCTTACATTTCTTCTGATGGTGGATGGTTCATGGATGGTAATACATTTAATCTGACCTAATTGTATGTTCTGATTTCACTGAATCACAATAATTGTTTGGGGGAAAATGTTTAATATGTCTGTTTCTTTATTATTCTTCTATGCCAGTTTTTAATGTCACTGACCAAGATGGAAACAAAGTTACGGATGAAGCTATTTTGGAATACATTGAAAAGGTGTGTCTCAATTTGGTGATTTCTTAAATTCCTTCTCTGCTTATGGATGTAGTCTTGGTGTTTTTGTTGCAATTTTTTTTGTGTTGCTTTAATTTAATTTGATTTTTGTGCAGTCTCTTGGTCCCGAATCATGTGTTTCATCTCCCATGAGGTCCGTTGGGGTGAAGCAAACAGTGGACCACACCACAATAGAGCTTATGGGGAGTGATAGGCCGGGGCTGCTCTCCGAAGTGAGCGCCGTCCTCACCAACCTAAAGTGCAACATTGTGAGTACAGAGGTGTGGACTCACAACACCCGTGCGGCCGCTGTGATGCATGTAACCGATGATGAGACAGGCTCTTCAATCACCGATCTGAAGAAGCTGTCTCTGATCAAGGAGCTTCTTTGCAATGTGCTTGGTGGTGGAAACAGAAAAAGGGTTGCCAAGACTATTGTTACTGATGAAGTCACAACGCATACCGACAGGAGGCTTCACCAGATGATGTTTGATGACAGGGATTATGAGCGAGTTAGTGACGACGAATTTGACGAGAAGCAGAGGCCAAATGTGAATGTTGTGAATTGGTCTGATAAAGATTATTCGGTTGTTACCATTCAGTGTAAGGATAGGCCGAAGCTTCTATTCGACACAGTTTGCACTTTGACAGATATGCAGTACGTGGTTTTTCATGCGAACGTCAATGCCGAGGGGCCAGAAGCATATCAGGTATAAGGCATTTTCAAAGCCATGAATTCCTTTTGTTTTTTTCTGGTTGGTCTTTTGACGACATTGGTTAAAACATTTTGTGGATTTTGCATGTGTAGGAATATTACATAAGGCATATAGATGGGTCACCTGTAAAATCAGATGCAGAAAGACAAAGGGTGATACAATGTCTTGAAGCTGCAATTGAAAGAAGAGTATCTGAGGTGAGGGACTTTTATGCTACTGAATCTGTGATTTTTTAACTTTTAGTTATTGCTTTGAAATCTGCAATTTGGTTGTGTATTTTTTTTTTAATAATTAGAGTAAACAAGCTTTTGAGAAACTTTTTACATGTCAATTAGTTATTCATGAATATTTACTTGGACATTTATATTGATGGTGCAAAAATGTGATCTATTCATAAACTTTACTCTGAAAATATATGGTGAATATGACTCTTATTGGTGTCATGTAAAATGGACCTTTATAGTTGGGAGTTACTTCGACTGTAATTGTCATCTCTCACTGCCAACTTGTTTTTTCTGATTGTGGCCTATAATTCAATCACCAATAAATAAATAAATAAAAAGACTAATTCAACTTGGTTCTTTTTCTTGTGGTTAACAATTTGTCCTTGATTGAGGAGCAGCCACAATCTTTTGATGGTTCTGAAAAAAATGTCAATTTTTATTTTTTATTTTTAGTGACAGTTTCTTGTATCCTGCTGTCCTTTTATTGTAGTGACTATTATCTGTTGCTATTATTTTTTCTTGCGGCTTGTTATTTAGTCCAGAGATCTTTTCCCCTTTGAATAGTCTTTTCTTTATTTATTCAAATGCCTATTAGGTAGATTTGGTTTGTTTCTCTATCAACCACTGCTTTGTTTGGTTTGGCCTCTTATTCACAAAGACTAACAATTTTTTATTATGTTTCAAAATTTAGGGTTTGAAGTTAGAACTCTGCACAACTGATAGAATCGGACTTCTTTCTGATGTCACGCGTATCTTTCGAGAGAACAGCCTCACTGTTACAAGGGCAGAAGTGACCACGAAAGGAGGCAAAGCTGTTAACACGTTCTATGTGCGTGGCGCCTCCGGTTGCACAGTTGATTCTAAGACCATAGAATCAATTCGGCAAGCAATAGGGAACACTATCCTTAAAGTTAAGGGCGCCCCTGAAGAATCTGTTCCTCAGGATTCCCCTACAAGATCTCTCTTTGGTGGTCTTTTCAAGTCCAGATCCTTTGTTAATTTCGGATTGGTCAAGTCTTATTCCTGAGAAAAGAGTATATATTCTCTCTCGCTCTCATTGTACAGTGAAAGTTCTTGAGGTGCCAAAAAAAAGGCCTTACCCCAAATGAAGTGTGACTTTAGTTTTAAGGTTTAGGATATTAGGATCATTAGAATATCTCAAAAAGGTTGAACCTTAGGGAGAGTAGCTTGTAATTCTCAACTCCTCTTCTGCTTTTAGTTTTAGTTTGCCATTGTGATTCTCTCCATTCAAGAGTTGGAGTGTTGGAATCACACAGAACCTTAGTCAATTAAAAGCTTGAAACTAGTTTCAACTTTCATCATGTACATATATTTTCTCATTTACTAATTTAATTTTCTAGAAGCATTTAATGATTCTCATATTTGTTTAGTTAATAGTTAATACTATGTTACTTTTGGAGTAATACTATATTCTCTTTGCATATCTTTGTGCATGCTCCGTAGAACTAGAATGAAATTGCAAATCAAATTGAAAACGGCAATTATAGCTTAAAATGCATAATCATTACCGGACTTAGAGTATCTCCAATGAAATACTTTTAGAATATATTTTTTAATATTTTCAACAACTGAATTGATTTAGACTTAAAATTTGTATTGGATTTGATTTGTGATATAAAATTGGTACCATCTTAGAGATATTGTATTATTTTATTAGAGAACTACTAAAATCTGCTTTAAAATTCTTATAAAATCTAAAATAAAATTAAAAATTAAAACTAGTATTAAAAATGTTCTTAGCATCCAATTAACTATGATTGTCTCTTATAAAATCTGCTTTAAGAGTATTTACTGTTTAGAATTATTCATTACCTTTGTAATCAATTTACATATTCCATTATGATTGTCTCTTATACAATCCAGTCACATGAATTTGATGCATTATATGAATTTATAGTAATACTTTTATGGGAGACAGTATCAGTTTTTTTCCTAAAAAAATTGGGAGCAAATATGAAAATTGTCCTCACATTTTTTCCGTATTATTCGTATACCAAAACATTTTTAAACCGATTCAATGTTATCTTATAATTTCATTAAAAATATTAATAGACGATGTATATTTTGTGAAATATCGATTCTTTTATCATTTATTAGAAAAAAAAGCTTATATAAGAATGTGATGCATAGTTGTAAGAATCAGACCCGTCCGACTGATTCAACAAAAAAATTAGTGAATTGAATTGTTAACTAGTCTGATTTAGTTTCTGGATCGCTTAAGGACAAAAATCGATAAGAATTTATCAAAATAAATGAAAATCGGTCAAAATTGATGAAAACCAATAAAAAAAACTACTCCAACCGAATCAATTAAGAGAAAATTTTAAACTTGATGAAAATATGGTTTAAATCAGGGTCTTTCTTGTGACTGCATGCTCCGTTTGCCACTAAACTATGTTTTTACTTATTATTTTATATGCTAACTATTAATTATATAGCTCATACTCTTTTTATTATATAATTAATCTTAGTTTTTCTTCTCTTGTAAATTTCATACTCGTCCAAGTCAACTTGAAGTTATTTCTATCTAATGCGTTGTCTGTTCTCTTAATTGTCCTTCTTTACGAGTTTTGTATTCTTTTGGATCAATAGAAAGCTTGTTTGATGTCCCATGCTTCATGGATCTTGTTTGAACTCCTTTGATTTAAGATCCTTTCTTGTTTGGTCTGATTTCTTTTAATCACATCTTAATATTCTTGAATGTTCTTATGTGATGGCAATTTCAAGTGAATTCTTAGAGTTTTGCTGTGAACTTTTGAAATAAGTTTTGGATTCTCTTAAGAAATCTAAATCGATTCTTTTCGCTTAAATTGCATCCATAGTTATTCTTTAAATTGACAAAGTTGTTTTGAAGTTGGCATGCACTGTTTTAAATAAAGTTTTGAAACCGACTGATAAGCAAATTTTTACCTTGGAGTTTCCTTTTCTAAATACAGTTTAACTAGTTCCATATTTGTTATAAAACTTATACACGCTTGTTTGAATATAAGCTTTGGAAATTCTTGGACAAACCTTTGATTTCTTACAACCTTGCCGTGATTTCAGTGTATACCTTATTTGATTGAGCAACTAAATGTCTTTCAGGATTTTTAATATTGTGTGGCCTTAACTTAATTGATTCTCATTTTCTAAACCTCACCTCTTTCTGTCTTTTACTTGGAAACTATTTAGACAAAATGTAATTTAATTTTCTTTTAACCACATTGCAATTTTGGTGTATGTTTCTGTCACCCTTTTGTGAGATGCGAGTTACATACCTTTCTTTTAGCACATGAGGTGATCCTCTTTCAGTTTTTCATTCTTTATATTCAAATGTATTAGATGTACTTAATCATAAATTTTTAAACTTTGAGAGTGTCATCACTAGCTTCAGATAACCTTCTTCTATAATTTTATACTTGTTAACTCAGCTTGATTAGTTCTAAACTACTGCCTTGCTTATCTTTTTTGTGTTCCTATCAGTTATCTCTGATTCGGGAGTCATCCTTGAGGTTGTTAAACTGAATTTCTTTCAATACTCTTCATCGATTGTACATCCTCATTTACTTGTACATCCTCAATTGTACAGCTTGTTTAGACTAGGAGATACTCCAATCCAACCCCCTGGGTATATATCACTACACACCACCTTTGGAAAGGGAACCCGATCAAGGACACTCAACATAGACTACATTGTAGTCGACGTGAGCTCAGCCTACAATGTCCTGATAGGTCGGACAACGCTAAATCAGCTTGCTCCACATCTATACATGAAGTTTCCAACCCCAAAAGGGATAACCACGATAAAAGGAGACCAGAAAATTGCGCAACGCTGTTACAATGAAAGTCTGAACCTTAGAGGCAAAGGAGAAGAAATCAACAGTATTGAACTCGGAGGTATTCGAGGTCAGGAAAAACTCCGTCCACAACCGGAAGGCGAGATCGTGGAAGTCCAGATCAGAGATATCCCAGATAAAACAACAAATATTGGGGCAACTTTGAAAAGAGACATAAAGGAGTCTCTGATACAGTTCCTAAGAGATAATGCCGACCTCTTTGCATAGAAGGCCGCAGACATGCCGGGCATAGATCCCAAACTAATGTGGCACAAACTGGCAGTATACCCAGGATCTCGGCCAGTACAACAGAAGCGTCGGAAGTTCGGACGAGTATGAGCTATAGTTCAAATGTTATAGTCTCTCCATCCTTGTCCAGAGGTCTCAAATTCGAGTCTCACTCCTAACTTTGAAAAAAAGAATATTAATTATATAATAAAAACATACAATAATTTTTAGATATTATTTTAATTTTATACTCATTTATATTTAAATTAATTATATTTTTTATTATTCATGATAATTAATATAAATGTTATTAAACATGTATAAATAAAAATATCAAATATTTTTTTTAATTATAATATAATTATTTTTTTATAATTATATAATATTTATTAATATTTTTTTTTTAATAAATATATATAATATATAACAATATAATAAATATAAACTAATTAGTTAGTTATTAAAATAATAAATAATTATTTTAATATAAAATAAAAATAAAAAAATTTTAATCATAAAAAAATATTAAAATTTTATATACTTATTCAATAATAATCAAATTATAATTTGTTAATTATAATTTGTTAAAAATTAATTATTTTTTAAATATTAGCACATATATATATTTTAAATTTTAATTTTAAGATTTTAATTATTTATATTTTTTATTTATATAAAATTGATTCTAATAATTTAACCAATAATTTATTAATTAAACTAATAAATTAATAAATTAATTAAATTAATAAACTAATAAATTAATAATCTACCTGTTCAATTCTTATAACTATAATTTGATGTTGATATAGGGTGAAGAAGAAGACTATAATATTTTTATTTTTTATAAGTTAATTTTTTTATCGAGTTACCAATTTAAAACAATTGGGTCATAAACAGGACAAAAAAGAAACGATGATACCTATCCAAAGGTTTTGGACAAAAAGTTATACTTTACCATGCTTTTATAATATTTTTCATGATTTAGTAAAATATAGTAATGTACATAATAAGACCATTGTGTGTGCGCGTGCACGACTGATACTTTGCTAGTATTTTAATACCATTTTTTTAAAGATAATTAAAAAATCGGACATCTTTATAATTAAAATGACAATTTTACAAAAATTAAATTCTTTTGAAAATTTTGTACTTTTATTTTGTATACACATTTTAAATAGTTATCTAAATATTAACAGAAAAATCAATATGAAATCTACAAAGTTTTTTATAAGAAAATCATTTGTTATGTATAAAAATTATTTTTATTTATTTTTCTTTTATTTTTTAAATTTTTAAACAATTAATTATTACTCATATTTTTTATTTTTTTGGTAATATAAAATTTTGGATAATTTATTATATATAATAAAATTAGGCGCTCAAACTTTTTTAACTAAAATATTTAACCAAGTTACAGCATGTTTTTTATTTAAAGGTATATATACATACTGTTGTTACTTTTTTTTTTTTTCTTTTTTCTCTTCTTCTTTAACAATATCATCACGGTCATTGTTTTCTTCTCTTGTTCTTTTTTAACGCCGTCTTTTTCTTTTTTAATGTCATTGTCTTCTTTTGTTTGATTTTCTTTTTTCTTTTATCCTCCGTTATTATCATCATTTCATCATCTTTTTTTATCTTTTTTTATATATGTTTAGAAAATTAAAACACAAAAATTTTGATTCACAGCATAAAAATTTTAATGCACAGTACAAAAAATTTGATATACAACACATAAAATTTTAAAAGACATATCCAGAACGTTGATGCTTAACCAACAAAATATGCACATAATAAAAGTTTGAGTACACAACACAAAAAATTAAGTACACATCATAAAAATTTTAGTGAACAATAATTTTTTTTTGAAAAGAACTCTATGTCTAAAACATGGACATTCAACCAACAAAACACATCCAGCACATAAATTCTAGTGCATATAAAAAATTTTTACGCATATCACGGAAAATTTTTTTATACACAGCACAAATTTTGTAAGGACTACTTGTTCAGATTGACTCATCCAATCAATAAATTAATTTTTGTAGCAAAAAATTCTCTACTATTGATAAATATTTCTGTACTATATGTAAAAATTTTTATAATATATCAATAAATTTATGTTACGTATAAAATTTTTTGTGCTTTGTTAATAAATTTTTGTGCTCTCTAATAAAAATTTTTGTACTGAAAAAATATGAAAAAAAATTTGACGTATGCACACTTTTTTTTTTCTATTATTGGATTTATACCAATTTAATTAAATTTAATTAAAAAAATATTTGTACGGATAGCATTACCATTTATACTTTTCACAATCTTATTATAATTGTCATAATCTTTTCAAAGTATGAGATTGATTTCACTATGTCAGCTACTTTGGATGGGACTAACCTAATTGGGTGCAAGTCTATAACTAAAAAAGAGTGTTATAAATATGGTCATATTTTATACCTTTCGGTCTTATTTGCTGTGAAAGATTGGGTTTGACGATGATCTTTGGAATGATATCATATCAATTTTGAATTAAAGGGTTCATGACAAAGGACATGACATAGGAAATTACATGGAATGCCCCTCAATATTGCATCAGAATTGAGAAAGTTAGCTATCAAACTCTATTATTTTGGAGTGTTTTTCCAATCCTCCCCTCCATTATTAATGTGAGAAATTTCCATGGCTTTACCAAAGCTATATCTTCCATGTCTTATTGGATAGGGCAACCCATTGGCGGCTAACTTTATGCATGGTTAGGTATAAAAAAACAAAAATGTTATGTGTGTGTATATAAAAAATTAAAATTAAATTAATTATAATATATATATATATATTGTTTAATTTATTTTTAATATATATTTATATTTTAATATAATTTTATATAAATAATTAATTTAATAATTAATTTTTTATGTACAGCTAACATAGTTAATGAAAAAAAATTATTAGAGTCCTAATATATTTTTTACTATCTTCTTAATACTTAAATGAATAAGAATTTTTTTGGTGATTTAAATGAATTAAAATTTTATATAAATGAATATTTTAATAAGAATTTAAATGTATATATTACTTTTTAAAAATCATAAAAAAATAAAAAAAATTATTTTTTTTTAATTTAGGAAGATAATTAAAATGATAAATTAAAAATTTTAATTACTTAAAAAAACATGATAATAAATATATTTACTTTGTGAGTCATCTTATTCGGTAATACTATTAGAAGAATTCGACATATATTTTTATGAAAATGATATTTATATTTTTTGTCTACATCTATTTTATAGATAATTGTTTTTTTACCTGTTCGTACTTTTTAAAATGTAAAATATATACAAAAGAATTATGTACAGGAAGATAATGTATATATAATATTTTTTTATTTTTTTTCAAAGATAAAAATATATTTTATTAAATTTGGTAAATAAAATATAGGGTCTATGTCAGGACAAGAAACAATGAATGATGAGGATCTCCTAAATAAATCATATTTAGAAAGAAATTTAATAGTGAAAAATAGAAAACAAAATTATAAGAAGTGAAAGTAGACTTCTTTTCAGAGAATAGGACTTGTGAACTAATTTTACAAAAAACTACACGGAGGCGTTGAATTTCGAAGGAGTTTACTAGAAGCATCGAGAATAGAAGCTGGGGCAGTGTTAGTTTCTTCAAAGACAAAGAGATTTCTAATTTTCCAACAGTTCCAACATAAAATAGCAAGCAGTTGTTGATTCCGATTGTCAACACCCATTGAACAAATCTGCTCTGTCGTGGTGTTTCACCAAAACCAAAATTCAGTAATTGGATAAGTGGGGAGGCATAAACTCAAAGAAATATCGGACCAAGTATCTCTTATAACTGGACATTCCATAAAACAGTGATGGATTGTTTTGTCTTCTTCTTGGCAACGGGGACACAGTGCCGGTATTGCAGAAAATTTTCGGTAAATTTGGGCTAGAATCGGGAGTCGACCATGGAGGCACTTCCAAATAAACAATTTAATTTTGTGAGAGAGCTTCATCTTCCAAAGGTTGATCTAGGGGTTTTTTTGATGCATATGGGTTGGACAGAGTTCAAGCGGAGAGTGTAAGAATAGGTACGCCACTCTATAGCCTGATATTGCATCATACTTTTTTTGTTTGTTCAGTGCCCATTGGAGTGTGTCAACTCCACCTTCAATTTTCAAAGATAGAATTCTAGTTGAAATATCACTTGAAAAGATCTCTGTAATTAACGACTGATTCCAAATTCTTTCTTCAATAATCAGGTCTTTTACTTTGGGAGCAACAATAGCTGAATGTTAAACATTTATTGGCACAGTGAATAGATATGGGGGAGGCAGCCATGAGTCATCAAACGTATGAATGTTTATACCGTTACCTATTCTTCAGGTAAGTCTCTTCTCCACTACATTTCTACCTTACAAAATACTTCTCCATCCCCAAGAAGGGAGTGTTCCAGGTTATGCATTTAGAATATTTCTGTTTCTGAAATATTTACCTCTGTAAATTCTGGGCAATAGAGAATTAGAATGTGTTGCTATTCTCCAATATTATTTGCCTAACAGAGCAAGGTTTTGAGCTTTAAGGTCTTTAAAACCAAGACCTCTTTCCTTTTTTGGGCAGGTCATAGTGTCCTAGCTAATCCAGGCCAGTCGTCTTTCATTTCCTTTTTTATCCCACCAGAACTGAGTTAGTAAGGAGTGAATATTGGAGATTAGACTGTCTAGTAATCAGAAGCAGGAGAGAGTATAAATCAGGATGGCCTCCCCAATTGTCTTTATTAAAATTAATCTTCCCCAACAGACAATAGGTTATGCTTCCAACCTTAAATTCTTTTCTGTACCTTCTCCTTAACCATGTTAAAAGTGGTTCTCATTGATCTATTAACAACATATGGTAGCCCAAGATATTTATCTTGAGCTCCTATGTGTGAAATGTTTAAGGAGGCAGCCAGACGAGTGCGAGAGTCAAGAGGAGGGTTATGACTGAAAAAAACTACAGACTTGCCAAGATTAACTTTTTGACTGTTGAAGCACTCGACATAGTTAGTAAATCAAGGATATTTCCACAAACAGTTGAATTAGCCTTACAAAAAAGAATAGAGTCATCTGCAAATAGAAGATAATTGACTTTAGGACAACGCCTGTTAATCTGAATGCCCTCAATGAGATTGTTTTGTTCTGTTTTGTGTAGCAAGAAAGAGAGACCTTCTACACAAAATAAGAAAAGATAGGAAGAAAGAGAATCTCCTCGGCGGAGACCTCTTTGTGGTTTGAAAAAATCATAAGGTTGTCCTTTCACAATCACAAAATAAGAAACAGTCATCACTAGTTCACGAATCCAAATAATCCAAAGGAGATCAAATCCTATTTTCTTCAACATAAATCACAAAAGTTCTACTCTACTATGTGGTAGGCCTATATAATATTCTCTATTTTTATTAAGCATTACTATTAGATGAATTGTGATACACTTGATGATGGTTAAGATCTGATTCAGCTTGCTATATCTTGCAAATATTTTTCTAAAAAATTGAGTAAATACTGAAGTTAGTCTTTAATTAGTCATTTTTCGTTGAACATTTAATTTCTGTTGATGAAAATAAAATGACAACCTAATCTTCAACTATAAATAAGGTAAGATTGATTAGTATTTCTATAAAAAGAGTAATCACCTCGTTTTTTTTATGACCGATGACCGGATTACCTTTTTATGTATGTTAGAGATCGAAAATTTCATTTTAAAAGAATGATTAAAAAACAATTTGAATGTATGTTTACTTAAAAGATTTGAAGTTTATGCCAAAATGGAAAGGTCAATTTATTACCATCACTAGAGCAAGCATGAAAGGCTTCCAATCAGTTTGCTTAGTAAATTTCGTACAAGAGAAATCTTCTGATATGGTTCATCCATCCATATCTAATAATCATCAACATCAACATCGATGACTTGAAAGAGACAAAGAGTGGTATAGTTTCACTTAGAAGAAGAGAGGCGTAGCAAGAGAAGTGGTAGAAATTGTTTGGTACGTGAAGTGATGAAATGACTCAAAGAGGAGGAAAGAGTAAAGACATAACAAGAGAAGAGACAGAACTGATTTTGTGTAGATTGAAATGATTGTCCTTAAGGTTAATTTTAATTAATGGATGGTTTCTGAGTTTTATTTAAAGGCTTTATTTCTGAATTTGTTGTTAGTTATTGGATTGCTACCTACATGTATAAGATTAGATTAAAATTCCAATACTTCTTTAAACGTGAATGAAAGTGAGCTGATTACTTCACTAATCCTAACATTTGCACACTGAATAATGTCAATTTTTATAGCATTAAAGAGGATTCGTTCTGTAATCTTTTGAGATGTTTCGTAGTTTATATCTCCCAATTCGATTATCATCCAAAATACTTTGAAATTGATTAAGCATAATAATGGTCAATCCAATAAGAGAGGAAAGCTTTTAACATAGAGGATTAGGAATCCAATTGAATTAATCAGTTAAAGCATTTGCATCTCCAATAAACTATATTTTATCATCTAGACCTTACCCAATTCCCACTACTATATATTATTCTACTTTTCTTTTAAATGTGAAATGATCCACGAGGATCCATTTATACACCAATCCATACCTAAGTTGAACATTCCTTTTTGACCAAATATTGCGGGAGTGGTTCAACTTCAACATTTCAAAAGGAGAAGAGGATAAAGATAATAAGCTAGGACCAAGAATGAATATAAAAGGAAGAAAAGTATCGTGTTTTCTTACTCCCTTTACTATTTTTGGTTTTTAATGTATACGTATCGTATTCAGTATTGCACACCGTGCTTGGCATCACATCATTATCGGAAAGTCTCTACATTCTCACAGACCTATACATGGGGTTTTGCCACGTGAATTCTTCTGTCAAAGCCAAGTAATGCAGTAATGAAAAAAATGGAGATAACCATAGTTAATAAGCAAATAATAATAATATAGGGTTTAAAGAAAATTTCTAGGATGATTCGTCAGTAGTATATTTAAAGGATTTTTTATTTAAATTAATTAATATAATATTTACCAAAATCTGTAACGTGTGTTAAAATTATCATTTTAAATTAACGTTACACATTTAGGACATACTATCCCAAAGATAAAAAAACACAAAACGGGTATTGTACATCTGGGATAACGCACATTTTTAAAATTAAAGAAAACAGGCACCGAGTATTTTAGATATACTCTGATTAAAATTGGGGATAATGTATTCGATATACGTGTATAATTTATCTAGGTGTCATTGCACTTTAGATAACTACATTAAAAAAAACTGTATATAAGAATCTTTTTGATTCAACTATTGATCATACTACATCTATTTTTCTACTCTCCATTCTCCTTATTCGTTTTCTTTATACACATGACTAATAATAAATTTTTTTTAAGTAGTTTATCCCAATAGTATAACAAAAAACAGTGAGAAAGTAGTAATATTTGAATATAATTCATCGGTGATATTATGTATTTATCGTGTTGATTTTTTAGATACAGTAAAGATTGTCATACTATATAATATGAACGCAATCGGTTCTAAGGAGGTTGGAGTTACATATAAATTTTTATCAGCACTACCGAGTGAAGGGTTTATTAACATGGTATTTTGGATGGAAGCTGACCAGCATATGAAAATAATGTTCGATATACATGTCATACTGATGGTGCAATATGTGATAGAGTAGTATGTTGTGGTTCGTGACATAAGTATTGATTATGGGACGTCATTTTTGATCTCACAAATAATCTTAGTAGCGGATTAATTCTTACCTTAGTGTTTCTTTAGTATTTTCCGTTTCTTTTTTAATTTAAAAAATTTTTAAACCCCTTTCTTTCTAATTTTTTTTTATTTTTCAAAATTTCTAGTTACTTTTTTAAACTTTTCGAACTAGTATTCTACTCTTTTTTATATATTTTCGAATTTTTAATTAAAAAAATTTAAAACCTTTTCTTTTTAATTTTCAAAAAATTTTAGGTTAATTCTTTTATTGTTGTTTCGAATTTTTTTAGTTAATTGCTTACTTTATCTCATTTTATTTCTTTTAGAATATCTCACTGGGTGTCTTCTATACTTTGACATAGAGACTTCCACTTTTCTTTGTCTTTTGTTTGTGTATGCAGGAACAGGGAGAGTTGACTACGGATCTAAATGGGGACACACAACTTAGAAAAACCTGGGCTCTTACACACCTCCCACTCCTGATTTCTATGGAAGGAGCATTAGTATACCTCCTATTAGAGCAGATAATTTTGAGCTCAACCCACAGTTGATCTTCCTAGTGCAATAAAATTGTCAATTTTATGGACCCCCATAGGAAGATCCCAATAAATTCGTCTCTGACTTCCTGCAGATCTATGATACTATAAAGACCAATAGAGTAGATCCTGAAGTCTACAGGCTGATGCTTTTCCCATTTGCTGTGAGGAATCAAGCAAAGGATTGGCTTCACACCCAGTTCAAGGGGAGTTTGAAAACTTGGGATAAGGTTGTTAATAAGTTCCTGAACAGGTTCTTTCACTCGCAGAGATTAACTAAGCTAAGGACAGACGTTCAGACCTTCAGGAAGAAAGAGAACGAGTTCCCACTATGATGTTTGGGAGAGGCACAAGCTGATACTCAGGATATGCCCCCTCCCTCCGATATATTCTCAGATTAGGTCAAGATAGACATCTTCTATGAAGGTCTCTCTAAGATGGCCAAGAGGTCATTGGATCACTTTGCAGGTAGTTTTCTGCACATGAAAAAGACACCCGAAGAGGCAGATGAGCTCATTGAGATGGTTGCCAATAACCAGTACTTATACTCATCTGAGAGGACTCCAGTTAGGAAAGAAGCTCAAGAAGTAGAGACTATAGATACAATCCATGCTCAGAACAAACTTATGTTGCAACAAATAAGTCTTCTCACTCAACAATTGAGTAGCATGTAGAGTCAAGTTGCTGAGGTTTATAGTGCTCCTCCAAATACTCTTTGTAATATGAGTGGTAACTTCCTTCAAGGTAAAACTCACAACTATGGCCAGTGTACACCTGAGCAGGTTAATTACATGGAAAATTCCTCCAAAAACTGGTACAATGCCCCTTATTCTCAAACTTTTAATTAAGGGTGGAGGAATCACTCAACCAGAGTTGAAGTAGAATGCCCAGAAGGGGGCTAAGAGGAAGTAAAATGCCCAGGAAAGGGTAGAATGGAAGTAGAACGCCCAAGAGGGGGCAAAGAGGAAGTAAAACACCTAGGAGGGGGCAGAATGGAAGTAAAACATCCAGGAAGGAGCAGTGTGGACGTTGAACGCCCAAAGAGGAGGGTAATAGACATCAATAGAAATTTAAAAGACATCCACCCTAGGCACCCTGACAACCCCTTTTCAGTCACTCTGGACACTCATCCTGCATTACACAAGGCCCCAAAGTACAAAGTCAAATTGCCATACCCTCAGCGACTTCAGAGACCCCTTACTCTTCTCAATGACACAGTGCCTACCTCAAGAGAAGAATGCATGGCCATAACTACTGAAGGATCAGAGCTAACAGAAATAGCAAAAGAGGTTGAGAGCATCAAAGTACACCCTTATAAGTCACAAGAGGAGATTGAGGGTGAGCAATTCATGCAGTTCCTATACAATATCCCTCTTGCTGAGTTGTTGGAGGAGGTGCATCCCTATAGGGTCTTCGTAAAAAGCCTGCTACTCTCTGGGAAGAAGACGTTAAAAGGAGATGGAACAGTGGTCTTTACCAAGGAGGCCGAGTCTAAGGAGGTGTATGTTGTTGAGAAATTGAAGGAAGAAAAGGCTCACGAAGAGATTGAAAAGGACATTGCTACACTCCCTATTGGTGGTATAGGAGCCTAAAGTACCATACCCTCAGAAGCCCTAAAAGAAGACCAAGGACAAGCACCACTCACCGTTCTTGGAAGTCTCTAAGAAGCTGAAAATTAATATTCCTTTTGTTGAGGTTTCAGAGCAAAGACCTCTCTCTGCTGCACTTATGAAGGGCTTACTCTCTGAAAAGAAGGCCTTAAAGGGAGATAAAACAGAGGTCCTGACTAAGGAGTGCAATGCACTAATTCAGAATAAATTACCAAGGAAGATGCCAAACCCAGGGAGCTTTCAGATTCCATGTACTATTGGAAATATTACTTTTGACAAACCCCTGTATAATCTTGGCTCAAGTATAAATCTGATGCCTCTGTTTGTAATGAAGAAACTTAGTGATGTTAAAAGAGGAAAAATGGTGCTGAGTTTGCATGAGGACTGGATGGTGTTCAAAGTTTTTAAAGCTCCACTACCTCCTGACAAAGGAGGTATTTGCATGTAGAGTACAATGCTGAAGCCTCTTCCCTTGGTGGAAACTCATACAGTTCTTCTAGATATTAAACCTAAGTTTGGTGTTGAGCAGTCACCACCCATCAAGGAGGAAGGTCCCAAGAAGAAGATGCCTAGGGGATAGAGGAACAAAAAGATTCCTACTGAAGGCTTCTCACCAGGAATGAGGGTGGTATTCACTGCAAGCCAAATCCTGCCTCATATAGTGAACAGAATCCTATCTCTTGAGCATATTGAGATGATCCATGAGAGCATACGAAAGAAGCTCACAGTGAGAGGTGAGGATTTGAGTCTCTATGACTATCTTCCTCCTTGAAGGAGCTGACCGTCAAGCTAGTGATGGTAAAGAATCTCTTATTGGGAGGCAACCCAACCATAAGTATCCTTTAGTTTAATTCTGTTTTGATTTCAATTTTCTTTAGTTTGAGTTTCTTTTAGTAAATTTTTATCTGACATTGATTTTTATAGTTTTCCTAGCTTTTCTAGTGTTTGTGATCATGCATAGTACTTAGAATAAGGACAGGAAGACTCAGAAGGAAGAACAGAGTGCCCCGGAGCAGGAAGGCTCTGGCGCTAAATGCCAGGCTGGGCATTTTGCGCCAGCAAGGAGACAAACAGTCCTGGCGTTTAACGCCAAAAAAGGGACCAAGTTTTCTTTGCTTGGGGACAAGCAAACTTTTTAAGTTTGGTGTTGTAGAGCGAGCTCTAGGTTTATATTACCATCAATGGTACCAAAGGGAGGTGAATTATCTTCACAGAAGAGCACAGCCTGAGCAGCCACCAGTACTGAGGTGGTTGAGTTTCATTCTCCCTTTCTTTCTATTTTTCAGTATTTCATTCTATTTTTCTATTTTTCTTTCAAGGCTTGCATGATCACTCTTAGGATTTCTTTGCTTTAGTAGTTTATTTTCGAAATTTTAATGGTTAGAAGATGTCTCATGTATTTCCCTCTAAGCTTAAAAGAAAAATCTTTTGAAAAAGAAGTAGTAAAATACATGAAATTTTGAGTCATATATTGAGTGGTTCTAGTTACCTAGAAGTGGTGGCACTATCTCTATTCCTGAATGTATGATTAACTATGCATATTTTATATTGGAATTGAGTATATTAGTTCTTGAGGAACAAGAACATAGAGAAGTGTTATGGATTCTCTGAAATAAGAAGAAGATTGATTCTTGAAGCAAAAGAACAGCAAAAAAGATTGAAAAGAAAAAAAAATCAAAAGAAAAAGAAAAAAGATCCAAGGCTTTGAGCATCAATGGTTAGGATGGTCAAAACTGATCTAAAGGCTCAAAAGAGTGATTTTCCCTAACCATATGCTTGTAGTGTGAAAGTGTCAAGTAAACCTTGAGACTGGACTCTTAAAGTCATGACCCAATTCTATTACAGAGTATGCTTAAGGCTCTGAGCACCACTGTCTGGGAGAAATAAAAAGAAAAATTAGAACTCAAGGAGTTCCCCAGTTAAGTGCTTATGGCGTTTATGTATCAAGTTAAGCTTGAAAATAAAACACTTAGAGTCACAGCTAGGCTCAAAGGTGCAAAGCACCAAGAAAAAGAAAAAAGATATGTTCAAGAATCAATTAGAGCCTAAAGAAGAAAATCTATAATATCATCTGAGTTCTAGTTCCAAGGGATGTTGATATTTCTGAGCTTCAATAGATAGTGAGATGCCAAAGCTATTCAGAAATAGTGTCATAAGCCCCATTCCGTAACTAGACTTAATCTTCATTTTCAACTCAAAGTCTTATACCATTGTTCCCCTCATTTTCTAGTTGTTTTTAGTTAGATTTTATTAATTTTTATTATATTTTAGTACAAAAATCCTCTTTGGATGCTACTTTGAGTTTCTGTGGTGTTTTTAGGATTTCAGGTAAATTTTGAGCGAATTTGACAGAGTTTTGTGCAACAATGAAGAAAGGATAGTAGATGCTGTCAACCCTAACCTCCTTACATTCTAACGAGCATAACTTGAGTTATAGAAGTCCAATTGATGTGGTCTTAACGGCAACAGAAAGCCAACTTCTAGAGCTTTCTAACGATATATAATAATTTATACTTTTCCTCTGAAATCACTGCCAAATCTGGCACTAAACGCCGAGCCTAGCGTTTAGCACCCAAAAGGAGTAACTCCCGGCGCTGAAAGCCCATTTTGGCGTTAAACGCCAGCAGGGGCTAGAATCAGCCTTGTTACACTCCCCTTTGGGCATTTAACACCCATTATTGAAGTAAAATGCCCCCCAGCAGCCTGAATCACTCCTCTTTGGGCCTCTCAAGTGGATTTAGCACTTCTTAACTTATTTTATTTTCTTTTTTTAATTTTTTATTACAAACAATATCTTTTAGGTTTAGACTTCAAGTTTCAAATCAAAAGATTTTATTTGATCTAGATTTGATTTTATTTTGGTTTAGTTTGAATTTGAATTCTAGGTTTAGTCTTAAAGGTTTTTACTATAAATAGGGGACATCCTTTCTCCCCAGGGGATAGATTTGATCACACCTCTGGGAGGAGGATATCTTCTTCTATTTTTTCACATCTTTTCAGAAACTTATTTTCTTTGTAAAGTTATGAGCAACTAAACCTCCTAGTTAAGATTAGGAGCTCTGTTTATTTCTATGGATTAAGGTTATTATTCTTCTATTTTGATTAATGTCTGATTCAATTCTAAGGTGTTGTTTTCGTTCTTAATCTTATGAATCTGGAGTGGAACGAGAGTATGACCCTTTTTTCTACATGAGCTTTTCTGATTCTCGAGAGAGCTATCTCGCTTGAGCTACAACTCGAAAATACTCCTCCTAAACTGTAATTTACCTAGACTAATTAGATATGTGACATAAAATTCGGTTAGCTTTGGGTAATTGAGGTTTTTGTGGCACTAAACTAGTTTTCTGAACTTCACCCTCCGTCTGAATTAAATAACCACAAGAGTGGCTTTTGATGAAGATTATAGGAGATTGATTCACTAAGAAATTAGGTTTTAATCACTTATGGTTTCCGTAGAATGAATCACTCGTTGTTAAAATAGTTGGTAAGAAGTCTTAATCCGGAAAGATAAACATCTCCAAGACCTTAACTGTTTTCTCATCATTGTTTTACTCCAAATCTGTTTATTTATTTTCTTTACTTGCTATTTTACTATTTATGCGTTTACAACAACGACCAGCTTTTACTGTTTTCTTGACTAAGCCCAGCAAGATAACTATTTTTTGCTCAATCCAACAATCCTCGTGGGATCGACCCTTAGTCACCTGAGGTATTATTTGGACAACCCGGTGCATTTGCCGGTGAAGTTGTGCGAGTTCTAATTTCACGCACCAATCATCGTCCTCACCACAGGCAGGACGAACCACCATCCCCCCAATAATTTCGTTTGGTTAATGAAGGGTTTATTTGGGAATAATTCAACATAATTCATCATATCACTTCTCAGTGTATTCAAGACTTAATTATCAGTTATTCAGCTCTATATGGAGGTTAGAGGGGGTTAGAACCTTGTCAGAAAAGTGGAACGGTCAAAAATAGAGTTTTAGAGAAAGCAGAGGTCGTGCATACGCATCACCTGTGCATACGCACAAGTGTGGAAACTCCCTTTTGGTGTGTGTACGCACGAGTTAGAACAATTATTCTTAGGTATTTTTAAAATTCTATTCTTCATCTTTAATTTAATACAAGTTTCATCGAATTCCGAACTCCGAGCGCCAAGTTATGGCCCGTCAAAATTGGACAAAATCACTAAATCACCCAAATTCCACATAATGTCATTTTTTTACCAGTTTCTCTATTCCTTTCCTTTCAAAACCACCCTAAAGCAATAACTAGGCATCCATATTACTCAATCATAATTTCCAATCATATCTTAACCATTCAAAACCTAATCAACCAACTTCCAATCAAGTCTTAAACACATAACGCTTATACATCCACACACAACCAAAACTAACAATCAAATATCCAACCAATTCTTATTAATTCATCAACAATTTACAACACGACAATGTCACCACTTACCATAACTTACCAAGTATGCGATACCTCACCCTATCACAGCCTCCGGCCCAAATTTTCACATCATAGCCTTTCACAGGTAATTCAACACAACATCTATTAAATCAATCATCCATGCAGGCATAACAACATCATCAATTTCTACTAAACTTACCAAAACATTCAATTCTCAAATTCATAACGTATCACATTATTTAACACAATGATACACACTAGGCCACATACCATCATCAACAATCATCATCCAACACTATCTTAAAGGCAATTAACTTAGGTTTTCACATAATTTAACACAATGCCTACCCGAAACTAAGACCCGTACCATAAAGACAACGATTTTTCCCTAAATTCTTTGATTTTCCTCTCTGGATAGCAACCCAAGCATTCAATTCCACAATAATCAAATGCCAAGCACTCAATCCACTCTATTAAATAATTTTATCACAATCTCAACCTAGGGCTCATATAAATTGGGGATTTAAAGGAGAAAAAGGTCACCTTTGTAAAATGCTAATTAAATGAAAATTAAATAAATAATTTAAATATGGACCAACAAGGGTAGAAAAAATTATAATTATAATTTAAAAATTTAAATGTGATATTTAGATTCGGAGAATTTTTTCGAGTGAAAAATGTACTTTTCTGCAGAAAAATATGTAAGGACGCGAATTGAAAATTTAACCGGTAGTACCGATTTAGACTGTCTGGTACTGCGAGTGAGAAAATTAGTTACGAGCTAGAGAGATTAAGAAAGTAGAATTTATAATTTGGAGAAATGAAAATAATTAAAATTCAAATTAAAACACTAATCTTAATAGTTTTGGCCCAAAGTTGGGCCAACGGACTAAATCGAGTGAACTGGACCCAAGTAATGAATTTTAAATTATCGTAAGGGGAGAATTTTAATTATTTTCATACATTTCAATTTAATAGTTTTGCTGAAATGTATGAATGGATGGAATTAAATTGTCGTAACTAATGAATTGTTGGATTTGGCTTTTTATGTGGTGGTTCGTTGTTTAGTTGAGCTTATGAATTGTATTGATACATTGAGATGTGATTGATGTTATAAGGTTGTTAAATTGAAATTTATAAATTGATGAATTGATGAATGTTGGGCCCAAGGCCGTGAGTTTTGGACTGTAGGCTGTGAAAGGTAAGTTCGTGTAAGTTTTGATAAAATGAAATAAGTGGATGGTGTGATTATGATTATGATGATGATTGTGTAATTGGGTATATGGGTATTGTTAATGTAATATTGGAGTAGAGGAATTGTTGATGTTGGTTATTGATAGAAATTGATTGGAATGAATGGTTAGGTTTGTGATTGAGTTGGAGATTGTGAAATTTGTTGTCGATGAAATGTGGTTTTGATGATTTTATAATTGGAAGTTAAATTGCTAGCTGATGAAAGATTAGGATGTTAAAGATTGAGTAGGGATTGCTTTAGTTTGGTTTTGGTTTGCTTTGGGATAAAGAGTTGATTAGGTTTGAGGAAACTGAAAAATTCTGTTTTTGGATAAAAATAGATTTTTGACCAACTTTGGTAGGCGTATCTCAGTTCTGGAGTTAGGAATTTAACAAAACAAGATTTTTATGAAAACTGGTTTAATAATCTTTCCAATGGTTCAAGAATGGTTAAAAAATGAATTTTGTAGAAAAAGTTATGAATGTTTGAAATTTGGGCTGAAAAACTGGTTTCTGCAGCATATCAGCTTTTTCAAATTCTAATATGTCATGCGTACGCGGGAACTATCATGTGTACATGAGTATTGGACACTGGCCAACACCCATGCATACAAGAACATGGTCTGCGTACGTGACTTTGTCATTTTTACACTAATGCGTACGCGATGCATGTCATGCGTACGTGTGCGAGCTCTCTTGCCCAAATTTCTCGTGTGTGCGAAGGTAGTCCGCTTACACGACTATGCTAGTTTTCACACTCATGCGTACGCATGAGGCATGCGTATGGATGACCACCCAGCTTTGCAAAATATGTATTTTGAGTTTTTTTAACCATTCTCCGAGCCTTCTGAACCTCTGTAAACCTCGTTAAGAGTCTAGAGCCGATGTAATAGAGGATAAAGAAGTTAAGAATGAGAAATTATGAGTTGAGTTATTGAATTGAGGATGGATGATTGATTAAGTATAATGGGAATGATTTTGATAATGAGAGATTATGATGAATTGATTATGATTAAGTATGATCAAAAGGGTTATGATAATGAGAGATGACGGAGATCGATTACGATTGAGTATGATAAAAATGATTATGATAATGAGAGAAATAAATTATGGGTCTAAGCTATTGATAATTGGTGAATGATGACGGATTGGGGAGGTTAAGTATTCCCTCTGAATCATACATTATATACGTGAGTGAAGATTTTGACGAGATGATGATTGAGAAGTGTGACGGGCACTATATCCCGGAATGAATAGGCGAGTTGAGGTAGAGGATTCTCTCTCTCATGTTGTGATTATGAATAAAGAGGCAATAAGATTTATGTTGTGAGGACGGTGATTTTATCCCGCTCGCAGAATAATGAGTTTAGAAAGAGATACAGGCTTGTATGCCTGTGAGCTGTACAGGGCACTCACTCTATGAGACGAATAATGAGTTTAGAAAGAGATACATGCTTTTCAGCCTGCAAAGAGTATAGGGCACTCACCCTACGAGAGATACAGGTTATTCTGCCTACAGGATAAGGAAAGTGATGGGAAATTGTGAATGGTTGTACAATGATATAACAGGGTACTATCCCTGCGAGGGATACAGGCTTGTGTGTCTGTGAGGTGTACAAAGCACTTAACTCTGTAAGGTTCCTTCTATCTGCGAGGTGTACAGGGCACTCACCCTACGAGATGTACAGAGTATTAACTCTGCAAGGTGTACAGGGCACTCACCCTGTGAGGCTATGCTATATAGCGAGTAAACAGCAGAGAGGACAATGTCTGGGTTAGCTACCGGATGTGTCAGGTTCTGGCAAAGTAACTGACACGTGAGTTCATGGCCAGTAGGACAGACATGCAGATGAGGGAAAATCGATTCCACACAAACTCAACGGCAAGTGTACCGGGTCGCATCAAGTAGTAAACTTTAAATCCCAATTTCGCTCTTTGTCGCAGGCGTTCGTTTGAAGAACGTAGCGCTCTTTTTGTAACGAGCATAGATCACACCCACGCGTACGCATCATGCAGGCGTACGCGTGGATCTTCCAAAAATCTTCACCGACGCATAAGCATCCTGTACGCGTGGCGTCGCTAGAGAGCGTAGCGTTCTTTGAAATTGAGCGTGGCGCTGCCCTGCATCTTTCCTTGCCTCATTTCATCTATTAGCAATCAAACATATACAATCAAATCCTTGCCAAAATCATAAGATTTGCATCATTTCATAAAAATCAAATAAATCTTGTATAAATCTCATGATAATGCATAAAATTAACAATGTTTAATTGAATCAATATAATCATGAAATTCTTATTCAAACACTTACTTATTGCCTAAGAAATGCATGAAAACTAAGTAAAAATGACTGCAAAAGGCTTGTGAAACTTGCGTAAGATGACTTGTCAAGTCTCATGGAATGTAACTCAAGTTCATATCTCAAAGTTATGCCAGACTCTAGCCTTATTTATAAATCAACTAATGAACCAGCACATCCCACCACATAATCTTATTCTATCTCATATCAAACCAGACCTTTACTCTTTCTCTGTTTCACAATAATTTTTCTTTTATTCAAGCAAAAGGGACAAAGCATACATTCAAGCAGGATGAAAGTGAAGCAAATACTTAGACTAGCACACTTATTAACAATTAAAAAGACAGTAAACAAACAGAATCCATACAACTTAAACTAATCAACAAGGGTACACTTAGACTTCCAACTAAAGCATTTCAAATCAGAGGGAATTAAGTAACAATACAACCTCTTGGTGGTGTTTTCTAGCTCTTCTTTTGTCCTCATCATCCATAGCTTTGTCTTCTTTTTTGTGTCCTTGGATGATGGTGCATAATTTTCTAAGAGATTGGTTGAACTCCTTCAAAGTTATTGGAAGTTGCTTGTTCCCCAAGCACTTAAAAAATAGTTAGCATGCATCTATGCTTGTGATTCTCTGAACTTAAGTTGGTGTGGGAATACCAAACTTAGTTCCTTGCCTACTTCTATATGCAGCAGAGTTAATACACGCATGAAACCTCAAGTTCTTTTATTAAGACAGTAAACTATGAATTAGAAAATAACTATGAAATAGAAAACAAACTAGGAACGAGAAAGCAAACTATGAACTAGATAACAAACCAGAAACTAAAAACAAACTAAGACTAGAACTAAATAATTGTTGAGTAGTTTCTCTAATTGTTTGGAGTTGATAACTAGTCATGCTGAGGGTGTAATGTGTTCTTAATGAAATTTGTGGTGGAACACCAAACTTAGAATTACACATTCACCCTTAAATTTCTTTGGTGTGCAAAACCAAACTTAGCTCATTGCAATGCAGAGAAATCTACTAAACATTCTTACTGAGACAGTAAAGGAAAAGAAAACTACCTTTGGTTGGGTTGCCTCCCAACAAGTGCTTCTTTAATGTCACTAGCTTGACATCTTGTCCTTTAATCATGGAGGCTGAAAATTATAGTGCCTCAGCTTTTCTCCTCTTACTGTGAACTTCCTTCCGGTCTGCTCTTTGATGATCTCTAGGTGTTCAAGTGAAAGGATCCGGTTCACAGTATAGTGCTCAGACAATTGTGGAGACACCTTCATTCGTTGGGTGTTTAACATCACTTTATCCCCTGGTGAGAAGCTTTCAGTAGGGATCTTCTTGTTTCTCCACCCTCTTGGCCTCTTCTTCTTTTCTTTCTCAGAAGATAATTCATGTCTTGGTGGTTCTTTATCTGGGGGCTTCTTGTTGGGGATTTCATCTGGGGGTTTTGGATCTAGTTCCTCCTTGACTTCTTTGGTCTGTTGCACCATTTCTACCTCTTTTAAGCATGGGTTTAGAAGCCTTGGAGTTAACTCCTTGAATGTCTCCTTTAAGCTATGATCTCTGGCCTTATCCTTCATGCCTTCTTCTTCTTGAGTGGGCTCATGTAGGGTTTTAAAGACATGAAATGCTAGGTGCTCATCATGCACTCTTAGCAACAATTCTCCTTTCTCAACATCTATCAATGCTCTGCCCGTAGCTAGGAAAGGCCTCCCCAGGATGATGGGAGTGTTAGGGTCCTCTTCGATATCTAAAATGACAAAGTCAGCTGGGAGAAAGAATTTTCCCACTTTTACCAGCACATTCTCCACAACTCCCAGTGCTTGCTTAATGGATTTGTCAGCCATTTGGAGAGCTATTCGAGTGGACTTCAGCTCAAGAATTTGAAGTTTCCTCATGAGAGATAGAGGCATCAAGTTTATGCTTGCACCAAGGTCATAGAATGATCTCTCAATAGTTATGCTTCCTATGGTGCAGGGTATATAAAAGCGTCCAGGATCATCTTTCTTCTCTGGTAAACCTCTTTGGAGAATAGCACTACACTCCATTGTCATCTCAACAATCTGTCCTTCCTTCAAGGATCTTTTCTTTGTTAGCACTTCTTTCATAAATTTGGCATATAATGTCATCTGTTCAAGTGCTTCTAAGAAAGGAATATTGATGCTGAGTGTCTTGAATATGTCCAAGAATTTTGCGTATTGCTTATCCTCATTTTCTTTCTTGAACCTTTGAGGGTATGGAAGTTTGGGGACATATGGCTTCACCCCTTCCTTCTTCTTTTGTAGCTGTGGTTCAAGGATGTTCTTGTCTCCCTTTGAGATTTGTGCATTTTTGGTTTTATGATCTTCTTCACTTCTCTCTTTTGTCTCTTCCTGTGGAACTTCTCTGTTGTATTCTTCCTGAATGATGGCTTCTTTTTCCATGGTCTTCCCACTTTCCATTGTGATTGCTTTGCACTCCTCCCATTTTGTAGCTTTTCCTTTGTCTCTTGGGTTGGCTTCAGTAGCACAAGGGAAGGCATTTGCTTGCTTCTCACCTATCTATGTGATTCGTTTAGCCATTTATTCCATTTGTCTCTCAAGATTTCTGATTGAAGCTTCTTGGCTTTTGCTTGTTATGGATTGATCTTTCCTTGCTGCTTCGTAATCTTGTCTGGCCATCTCTTGAGTTTTTATGAGTTTCTCCATTAACATTTCTAAGTTGGAGATTCTTTGAGGTTTTGGATTTGGCTGTGTGGGATGTGATGGTTGTTAGTAGAAGTTGTTTGAGATGTTTGGGGAAGTGTTCTACGGTTGTATGTAATGATTGTTGTTAGTGGGGGGTTGGTTGTGCTTGTTTGTGTTGTTGAAGCTGTTAGAGTTGAAGTCCCTTTGTCCTTGATTCTGGTGATCACCCCACCTCAAGTTGGAATGAGTCCTCCAGGATGGATTATGTGCATCACCATGGAAGTTATGTTGGAACGAACTTGAAGTGTGATTCATGTATTGCACCTGCTCAGGGCATTGTTGCTGATAATGGAATGTTCCAAAACCTTCTTCAGATTGATTCCATCCATGTGAGATTTGAGATTGGCTTTGTGTATTCACTACAGCAAGTTGCAATCTATCAATTCTCTTGGCCATCATCTCCATGTATTGCTGAAGTTGTTGATGCATCTGTTTGTTTTGTGTCAATATAGTGTCTACACCTTTAAGCTCCAAGACACCTTTCTTAGGAGCTGGTTGGCGTTGCCTTTGATGAGCATAAAAGTATTAGTTGTTGGTTACAGTGTCTATGAGATTCTGAGCTTCTTTAGCTCTCTTCATTAGCTGCAGTGAACCTCCTGCAGAGTAATCCAAGGACTCTTGAGCTTTTAGAGTCAAACCCTCATAAAAATTCTGAAGTCTATCCCATTCACTAAACATTTCAGATGGACATTTCTTGATCAAGGCCTTGTATCTCTCCCATGCCTCGTACAGTGATTCTCCATCCATTTGAGTGAATGTTTGCACCTCTGTTTTTAATCTTATAATTCTCTGGGGTGGATAGAGCTTAGCTAAGAATTTGCTCACCAAATCATCCCAAGTGTTGATACTTTCTTTGGGAAAGGTTTCCAGCCATTGGGCAGCATTGCCCCTCAAGGAGAATGGGAATAAAAGTAATTTATAGATGTTAGGATGTACCCCATTTGTCTTGACAGTTTCACAAATCCTCAAGAAAACAGACAAATGTTGGTTGGGGTCTTCAAGAGGGCCACCTCCATAAGCACAATTGTTCTGCACCAAAGTGATTAATTGAGGCTTCAACTTAAAGTTATTTGCATGAACATTTGGGGTGAGGACTGAAGAACGGAAGATTGACGGTTTAGAATTCAGAATAAATTCCCGTTGCAAGTATAGTTTCTAAACCAAGCAATCATCCTGTCTTACAAACGTTTTGGTTGTCACAAGTAACAAACCCCTTAAAAATTGATAACCGAAGTATTCAAACCTTGGGTCGTCTTCTCAAGGAATTATAGGGAGGTATGTTCTTATTATTGGTTATGAGTTTTGTAAATTGGGGGTTTTGAAAGTAAGGAACAAGTAATTTAAATGACAAGTAAAATAAATAAATAACTATAAAATAAACTCTCGGCAAGGTATGAAAATTCGGAAGTCCTATCCTAGTTATTCTTATGATAATTGAAGTTAATCCTACTTAGTTAACCTTTACGAAAGCAAGGGAAAGTCAAGTGGACTAATTAGTTAGATTTCCCAAGTTCTAGCCAACTCCTAAGGAAAGATTAGAGTTAGTGGAATTCAATTCAATTAGCAGACATAACAATCAATCACGATAAGTTTGATAACTCAAGAGCCTCCAGTTAATCAATTAAAGCCAAGAATATAAAAAAGCTAAATAAGAATAATAAATTTAAAATACCTCAATTGCATTTAATAAAAGAAAATTAATCCAAAAATATAAAGAGTTCTGATAATGAGTTTTGCTCGATGGTTTAGAATTTCTCTTCTAGAAATAAGAACTTCGTTGTAAGCATAGTTCTAAACCAACAAACAATTCCCACATCAAAAATTTGAGTTGTCACATGTAACAAACCCCAAATGAAAATTAACCGGAGTATTTGGACTCCGGGTCGTCTCACAAGGAATTGCAATGAAATGCTCAATTATTGGCTATGAGGATGTAAGGGGTTTTGATTTTGAGATTTTGGAAAGAAAATAAATAGCAAAAAAAAATAAATGACAAGAAAGTAAAATAACAAGAACTAATAAAATAAAGGAAAAATACTCTTGGCTAGACATAGGTAATTGAGATCACCATCCTTGTCAACAAACCGTATATTGATAATTATGAGAGGCCAACCTATTAAGTCTACTTCCAAAGCCTTAAGTACGTAATATCTACTCCTAGGCTTGAAGTACGTCAAATAGGCTTGATCACATCAACCCATAAGTCCCAACCTACCTACTAATTAGATTAGTAGTGGGTTGGCGTCAATGAGTATCAAATTGATCACCAAGGGTTCTCAAATCACCAATTCAATGAGACCTAATGACTCAAGGTCACTCAATTCCCTTTGCCTAGGCCAGGAGTCAAGAGAACTACTCAAAAACTAGAGGAAACATTTTAACAAACACTTAGTGTGCAAGAAAAGTAAACATCATCAAATGCAAGAATTAAAGGAAACCATAACCAACATAAGCAAGAAATCAACAATAGCAATCAAGATCAAGATAAAAGAGCATGGAAACATAAAATTGCATTAAAGAAAAATTAAGATCCAAGAATGATTCATCAACATAAAAATGGCAAAATAGGGAAATTAACAATAAGAACTAGAAGAACAAAGGTGTAACAACAAGAAATTAAAAGAGAAAACTGAATCAAAACAAGAATTGAAAGATGAAATTGAGAGTGATTAACCTAATTGTACCCTAATTTCTATCCTAAATCTAGAGAGAGGAGAGAGCCTCTCTCTCTCTAGGATTCTAGCCTAAAACATGATGAAAACTAAATTATGACTACTTGGTTCATTCCCCCTTCAATCCTTAGGTTCAATAGCATCAGAAATGAGTTGGATTGGGCCCAAAATGAGTTAGAAATCGCTGGGGGCGATTTCACTAAAGTGGACCCACGGGCAGAATCGGTGTGCACGTGTACATGGCGCGTGCGCGCCCCTGAGCGCGAAGTAACATATGGCGAATTTTATATCATTTCGAAGCCCCAGATGTTAGCTTTCCAAAGCAACTAGAACCGCCTCATTTGGACCTTAGTAGCTCAAGTTATGATCGTTTGAGTGCGAAGAGGTCGGACTTGACAGCTTTACGGTTCCTTCATTTCTTCATGAGTTCTCCCACTTTGCATGCTTTTCTCCTCACTTCTTCCATCCAATACTTGCCTTATGAATCTGAAATCACTCAAAAAATACATCAAGGCATCGAATGGAATTAAAGTGAATTAAAATTACCAATTTTAGGGCCTAAAAAGCATGTTTTCACATTTAAGCACAATTCAAGGAAGAATTACAAAACCATGCTATTTTATTGAATAAATGTGAGAAAAGGTGATAAAATCTTCCAAAATAAGCATAATATAAATCACGAAATCGGGGTTTATCAAATCTCCCCACACTTAAACTAAGCATGTCCTCATGCTAAGAATAAAGAAGGACAAGAAAAGGGTATGAACATTTATTCAATGCAAAGAAACTATATACTCCTATCTACATGCATGCAACTAAATGCAAAATGATTCTACTTACTTGATTAAAAGTAAATCAATCTCCAAGAACACATATGCACAGGCAAGGCTAAGATCATATGACGACTCAAACTCTACCAATTCAAATATCAAAATGAAGTACAAGTAGACTTGCAAGAAGAAAAGTTCATGAAAGCCAGGAACAAGGAATTGAGCATCGAACCCTCACCGGATGTGTATCCGCTCTAGTCGCTCAAGTGTATAGGGTTGATTCACTTAATTCTCTTCTAATCATGCTTTCCAAGATTTGTTTTTCATCTAACAATCAACAATTATTTAATGCATGCATACATTCATCATGAGGACTTATTCATAGGTTGTAATGGGGCTAGGGTCAAGGTAAGGATGCATATGGTCAAGTGAGCTTAAAATTTGCATCTTTGATTAGCCTAAGCTCTCACCAAACACATATAACAACCTATACAATTCTAATACAATACCTAGCTACCCATGATTCCCACTTTTTTCACATACTCATGCATTCTTTTTAATTCACATTCCATATGCATTGATTTTTATTGAACTTTACTTTAGGACATTTTTGTCCCCTTTTTATTGCTTTCTTTTTCTATATTTTTGTTTCTTTTATTTATTTATTTTTTTTGTATATATATATGTTTTTTTATCATTTTCTTTTTTTTTCTAAAGTATATACAAACGTATCAATGCATATGGTTTTACATATAGTGCGTGAATATATACCCAATTCCCAATATTTTAAACAAAAATAAAAATTACACTTTTACCTCAACCAATGTCCCAAGTTTCCCATACCCAAATGATACACACCCTCACTAGCCTAAGCTAATCAAAGATCCAAATTAAGGACATTTATTATTTTTCACTTAGGGGTAGTGATGTGCTATAATTAAGAACAAAAGGGATTCAATAGGCTCAAAATTGGCTAACAATGGTTGATGAAAGGTAGGCTATTTGGGTAAGTGAGCTATATGAAATGATGGCCTCAATCATATAAATGCATGTATACATGGAATAATGGACATAAAGAATTAAACAAATCAAAGATTACAATCATAGAAAGAGAATAATGCACACAAGAATGGAAATAAGTGGTTATAAGATGTAACCACGCAATTGGGCTCAAAACTCACATGCTTGTGTTCTTCGCTCAAAAATCATGTTCCAAAATAAATTCTTGAAGCAAGTTCAACAAGAAAATTTTTTTTTTCAAATTGGTAGGATACCCTAAAAACAGTTTCTTGGAAAAGAAATCATCACCCTAACCAAGTAGTACTAACATAAAAAGGAAGTGGTAAAAATATATACAAATTCTAACTAACATGCAATCTATCATGCAATGCAACAACTATTCTAACAAAGACAAAAATTAAAAATTGGTGCTGAAAAAGGAAGTTGTTACCCATGGAGGTCGGTCGGACGACCTCCCCACACTTAGAAATTTGCACCGTCCTCGGTGCATGCAAAGGAGAGCAAGGTGGATGGGTTGCTACAATTGATGAGCTCCTTCAAAAGGTTGTGCGAATGAACTTGTTTGTTGCCCCATTTGAAGCTTTTCCATTCCTTTCCTTCTTGGTGGCCAACCTCAAAGAAGAGAAAAAGAAAGAAAATTAAGCCTACAACAAAGATATCAAAACAAATAGAACGTAGGCGGGGGCTAATGCCAAATAAGAGTAAGGTTCTCACTACATGTTAGCTACGCATGTAAGTAAAAAGACAATATAGGTTAAGGCATATTAACTAACACTCGATGCAAGAGTAAAGTCAAGGCATGAAGAGCACTTAAAAGCATCAAGTTCGACTAGAAAGAGTGGGTCATGAAAGACATGCAAGCTCATATCAATACACAAAGAATATAAGAGTCATATAAGATTAAGCATTGATTTAAAAGTTTCATCACCCAACAATATCAAACAAGTCAAGAAGCACCAAGATTAACCAAGAAACTCTCAACAATTGAGTGAGAGAATTCAACACCATTATTAAAACAACGAACTTAGAAAAGAAAACATGAACAAGCTATAAAAATAAAATTAAAATGCAATGAATGATAATATGCAAATGCAACATAATAAAGAAGATGAAAATAAGAAAAATAAAAAGTGGAATTTTTGAAAAGAAAAGAAGAAGGGAAAGAAAGTAAGAAAGGAAGAAAGAAGAAGAAAGAAGAAGGAAGAAAGAAAACAGGGGAGAAACAAAGCGCGGAAGGCGACGCGTACGCGTCACGCACGCGTGCGCGCGGGTGGGCAGACGGGACAAGCGACACGTACGCGCATAGCACGCATACGCGTGGATGTGAAGATGGCGACCGACGCGGACGCGTCATGTATGCTGGCGCGTCAGGTCGCGGCGCAAAGTGGGCACAACTTTGGCACAACTCTCTGGTTTTTGTACCAGGAGTGTGATATGCACCACCGGCGCGCGCACAGTACACTCGCGCGCGGATGCCCATTTTTCCCTTTTTTTTTTCAAAAACAGGGCACTCTCCTAATCTATAAGCATTCTAAAACAATCAAAAATCAAATTTAACAAAAAAAATCTCTTTGGTTTTTGAAAAATTTTCAAATACACTAAAAATAAAACTTATACTACAAGCAAAATGCAATTCAAAAATAACTATTCTAATCAAAGCATGAATCTAATAAGCAATCAATCAAAGCAAGACATGCAAAAGTATGAAAAGAAGAAAACTACCTAACAATGGCAACTCAATGCATTCATTGATTATATACACAAGAGAATGGAAAGAGTTTTCCATGGTGGGGTGTCTTCCACCTAGCACTTTTAGTTTAAGTCCTTAAGTTGGACATTTGGGAAGCTCCTTGTTATGGTGGCTTGTGCTTGAATTCATCTTGGAACCTCCACCAATGCTTGGTTTTCCATTTTGCTCCAAAATCTCCAATGAGTTGCAACAAGTCTTGATGGAGTCCTTCACAAGCTAAGGGTTCCCAAAATTGATCCTCATATATACCCGGATCCCAAATCTTGTTTCTACACCCATCTTCAAGTTGATCAAGACAATTCTATTTGGGTGGCAAGTGATCCGAAATCTCAAGTAAACACCAAAGCACCTTCCTAGACCCCTTTAGTTGAGAACTATACCAACCATTGCACTTAGACTTTGAGTTTCCAACCATAAGGAACCTTGATTGGCATTTTCACCCACTACTCAATTTCCTTTTGTTCTTAACCCCACAAAGAGCTCTAAGTTTCCCATCCGTCTCAATCAAACCATATTCAAGTGGGAAAGTAAAGATTAGAGATAAGAATTTTACCCACTTGAATGTTATGTTGGATGGGGACTTAGGAAGGGACATCTCCAATGATCTTGTAAGTTCCATTCCCTTGTGCTCTTCTTTGACTACCTCCACCTCTTGGCAAGCTTTTTAAACTTCAATTCTTTGCCCACCAACTTCTTCCACACATTATTCATTGGTGGAGCTTGCCTCTTGATCACCCTCTTCCAATCTTTCATCATTCATACTATGCCTTGGAGGTTGCGCATTATCCTCCTCAACATCAAATTCAAGCTCATTGGAAGAAGGTTCAACAACTTCCACAAAATCATCAACAATGTCACTTGGTGTGGAAGTGCTCTCAAGTTTGAAATTCACCTCTTGTTCAACTTCCTCTAACTCTTCAACCACTTCTTCTTCTTTAACAATCTCTCCCTCCTCCACTTGTTGCAAAATATACCCTATCTCTTTGTCCTCATGTTGAGATTCTAAAATCTCCTTCATGCTCCTTTCTTCAGTTGATTTCTCACATTCATCTGTGGAGATGCTTTGCTTGTTGCATGAGTCCCATGAGTCCAAGTTGGCTTTAATTTTGGCAAGGTTAGTCTCAATAGCTTCATAATCCTTCCTTTGGGCTTCCTCTTGCTCCTTTTGATGGATTATTGCTTGAAGCCGATCCATTTCTTCCTTAAGACGATCCGTTTGCTCTTGGATGGATGGATATGGGTGTTCTTCCATGGAGAGTTGTGGTGGTAAGGGAAATTCATTATGTGGTTGAAAGTTATCATACATGGGAGGTGATTCATCTTGGTAATAGTATGGAGGTGGTGGTTCTTGAGGGTATTGGTGGTTGAATTGGGGTGGTTCTTCATATGGTTCATATGATTCACAAGGTGGTTGGTATGGTGGATATGGGTTGGGATCATATGGAGGTGTTTGGTGATATGAGGCTTGTGAGTATGGTTGTTGAGGGCTATGTTGAAGGAAAGGGTCATATGTATATGGTGGTTGTGGTTGACAATCACAATAAGGGTCATCACATACATTATATTGGTATGCATTAGGATTAGGATTATACACACAAGAATCCGGAGGAGGTTGTTGCCAAGAAGGTTGTCCATAAGCTTGGGGCTGCTCCCACCTTTGATCTCCAAATCCTTGATGCACATCCTCATCGAAGCTTCCATTTCCTACAACATAGTTTGAACCAAACTCATGGCCAAAGTGATGAGAATTCATGGTGATAAGAGAAAACAAAAACAATTTCTAATAAGAAACAAAGAAAATCAAATCCTAAAACTAATGAAGACTAACAAACAAAACCAAAAATGAAGCTATTCACAATATATACAATAGCCAATAATGTAACACCATTGCAACTCCCCAGCAACGGCGCCATTTTGATAATGAGTTTTGCTCAATGGTTTAGAATTTCTCTTCTAGAAATAAGAACTTCGTTGTAAGCATAGTTCTAAACTAACAAACAATTCCCACATCAAAAATTTGAGTTGTCACATGTAACAAACCCCAAATGAAAATTAACCGGAGTATTTGGACTCCGGGTCATCTCACAAGGAATTACAATGAAATGCTCAATTATTGGCTATGAGGATGTAAGGGGTTTTGATTTTGATATTTTGGCAAGAAAATAAATGGCAAAAAAAATTAAATGACAAGAAAGTAAAATAACAAGAACTAATAAAATAAAGGAAAAATACTCTTGGCTAGACATAGGTAATTGAGATCACCATCCTTGTCAACAAACTATATATTGATAATTATGAGAGGCCAACCTATTAAGTCTACTTCCAAATCCTTAAGTACGTAATATCTACTCCTAGGCTTGAAGTACGTCAAATAGGCTTGATCACATCAACCCATAAGTTCCAACCTACCTACTAATTAGATTAGTAGTGGGTTGGCATCAATGAGTATCAAATTGATCACCAAGGGTTCTCAAATCACCAATTCAATGAGACCCAATGACTCAAGGTCACTCAATTCCCTTAGCCTATGCCAAGAGTCAAGAGAACTACTCAAAAACTAGAGGAAACATTTTAACAAACACTTAGTGTGCAAGAAAAGTAAACATCATCAAATGCAAGAATTAAAGGAAACCATAACCAACATAAGCAAAAAATCAACAATAGCAATCAAGATCAAGATAAAAGAGCATGGAAACATAAAATTGCATTAAAGAAAAATTAAGATCCAAGAATGATTCATCAACATAAAAATGACAAAATAGGGAAATTAACAACAAGAACTAGAAGAACAAAGGTGTAACAACAAGAAATTAAAAGAGAAAACTGAATCAAAACAAGAATTGAAAGATGAAATTGAGAGTGATTAACCTAATTGTACCCTAATTTCTATCCTAAATCTAGAGAGAGGAGAGAGCCTCTCTCTCTAGGATTCTAGCCTAAAACATGATGAAAACTAAATTATGACTACTTGGTTCATTCCCCCTTCAATCCTTAGGTTCAATAGCATCAGAAATGAGTTGGATTAGACCCAAAATGAGTTAGAAATCGCTGGGGGCGATTTCACTAAAGTGGACCCACGGGCAGAATCGGCGCGCATGCGTACATGGCGCATACGTGCCCCTGAGCGCGAAGTAACATATGGCGAATTTTATATCATTTGCGAAGCCCCGGATGATAACTTTCCAACGCAACTGGAACCGCCTCATTTGGACCTCTGTAGCTCAAGTTATGATCGTTTGAGTGCGAAGAGGTCGGGCTTGACAGCTTTACGGTTCCTTCATTTCTTCATGAGTTCTCCCACTTTGCATGCTTTTCTCCTCACTTCTTCCATCCAATACTTGCCTTATGAACCTGAAATCACTCAACAAATACATCAAGGTATCGAATGGAATTAAAATGAATTAAAATTACCAATTTTAGGGCCTAAAAAGCATGTTTTCACATTTAAGCACAATTCAAGGGAGAATTACAAAACCATGCTATTTTATTGAATAAATGTGAGAAAAGGTGATAAAATCCCCCAAAATAAGCATAAGATAAATCACAAACTCGGGGTTTATCAAGTTCATAAGCTAAATTGATAAAATAAATAAAAAGGACATTGAACCTGGAACTCGGAAGAAATTGTAAGTTGAAATAATAAAGTTGAAATCCTAATTCCTTTAAGAGGAATCCTAATCCTAAATCCTAAGAGAGAGGAGAGAGCCTCTCTCTCTCTAAAAACTACATCTAAAATTATGAATTATGAGCTGATGATTATGAATGAATGGATTCTCCCACTTTATAGCCTCTGATCTGTGTTTTCTGGGTCGAAGATTGGGTCGAAAACAGCCCAGAAATCGCTGGAGAAGAAATCTGCCACGCTGATTTTCGTCACTGCGACGCGTCCGTGTGGAGCGCGCGTTTGCGTCGTCTAGCATCAGGGAGACTATGGCATATTATATATCAAATCGAAGCCCCGGACGTTAGCTTTCCAACGCAACTGGAACCGTGTCGTTTGGACCTCTGTAGCTCAAGTTATGACTATTTTAGTGCGAAGAGGTCAGGCTGACAGCTTTGCAGTTCCTTCAACTTCTTGTATTCCTTCCACTTTTGCATGCTTCCTTTCCATCCTCCAAGCCATTCTTGCCCTGTAATCTCTGAAAACACTTAACACACATATCAAGGCATCTAATGGTAATAAGAGAGGATTAATATTTGGTAATTTAAAGCCAAAGAAGCATGTTTTCAATCATAGCACAAAATCAGGAAGGAAAATGTAAAACATGCAATTAGTATGAATAAGCGTGCAAAGACTTGATAAAAACCACTCAATTGAGCACAAGATAAACCATAAAATAGTGGTTTATCAACCTCCCCACACTTAAACATTAGCATGTCCTCATGCTAAGCTCAAGAGAAGCTATAAAGGAGTGAAGAGAAATGGTAAAATGTATGAAATGCAACCTATCTATATGAATGCAACTACATGCAAAATATTTTTATCTACTTGGTTTAAAAATAAATAAATTCTCCAAGAATAAATATGAACTGGATTTCACTAATTCAAATCACAAAATAAAGTACAAGTGAACTTGCAGAAGAAAATAGCTCATGAAAGCCGGGAACAAAGAATCGAGCATCGAACCCTCACTGGAAGTGTATACACTCTAATCACTCATGTGTTTAAGGTTAGACTCTCTCAATTCTCTACTATCCTTGCTTTCTAAGGCTTGTTTTTCTTCTACCAATCAACAAAAATTTAATGCATAAATACACATATCAAGAGGTCTTTTAAGGATTGTAATGGGGTAAGGGTCAAGGTAGGATTGTATTTGGCCAAGTGGACTAAAATCTGAATCCTTAATTAACTTAAACTTTCCACCTAACTTAGACAATCCATGTAATCATAATACAACATCTAACTATCCATTAACCATGTTTTTCACATATTCATGCATTCTAATTTCAAGTACAGTACATATGCATTGCTTTCACTTACTTTGGGCCATTTTGTCCCCTTTTTGCTTAATTGCTCTTTTTTTTTTCTTTTTCTCACTTCTCTCTTTTTTTTTATATTTTATATATATATTTTTTTCTTTTCTTTTATTTTTCTCAATGCATATGATTAAATTATTGGATGCATGAATCATGTCCTAAACATTTCTTTCACATTTTCAGAAAATTCTAACATACTCAATTCTCAAACCAAATGTTTCCAAATTCAACTTCCCCACACTTAATTCATGAGCACTCTCACTAGTCTAAGCTAACCAAGGATTCAAATTAAGGACATTATTGTTTTTCTCTTAGAGTTAATGATGTGCTAAAGTAAAGAACAAAGGGGTATAATAGGCTCAACATTGGTTTGCAAAGAATAATGAAAGGGTAAGGCCATATGGGTATGCAAGCTCAGTGAAAAAAAGGCCTGAATCATGTAAGTGTATGCATACATCAAATAATAGAAATATAGAATTAAGCAAGACAAAGATCACAATTTTAGAGAGAACAACCCACACCAAAAATAAAATTTTGGTTGATAAAATGCAACCAATCAAATAGGCTCAAAATCTTACAGGTTTTGTATGTTCAAGCTCTAAACCAAGTTCCAGTATAATATTTCTTCAAACAAGTTTAACATTAAATTTTATTCAAAATAGTGAAATGCTCTAAAAAGTTTCTTGAAAAAAAAATATTACTTCAACCAAGTGGTAAAATATGCACAAAATCAAATAATCATGCAATCAAACATGCAAATGCAACAACTAACAAGGAAAATAAACTATTGGTGTTGAGATAGAAGAGTAACTAACCCATGGAGATCGGTATCGACCTCCCCACACTTAAAGATTGCACCGTCCTCGGTGTATGCTAAGATGTACAAGTGGACGGGGGTTGTGGTTCCTCAGCTGTGGCTCTTTTTGTTCCTTTCCTTGCCGGTGGTTTAGGAGTAGCTTTCTCTTTACCCTTCTTGGTGGCCATCCTAAAAAGGGAAAAAGAAAGTAACTTTTTTTAAAGCTAATGGTTAGATCAAGGAAGAGAGCAGGAAAGGTGGTAATCAATGCACAATAAAAAAGAATGACGTTAACACATGGTCATGACTGCATGTGAAAAGTTCATCAATGGAAATATAGCAAGTGCATGTAATGACAATTAAATACAAGATGTTTATTGGCATGCTGGCAAAGGCATGAGTAGCATAGATCAAGCATTCAATGTCCAAGTTAGATTACCAAGTCTAACAACATGTTTGTAATAAAAATTATATTTAAGTAATAAAATATAAAAAGGGTTTTGTGAAAAGCAAGCATTTAGAGTAGTAGATAGAAAGAAATCGAAAAATAGTGCACAATGTCATACGGGCTTTTACACAAACACATAGCAAGCATGGTAAATAAGCTATTGAAAGTATTAAATTGAACATGCAATCAACCTTTTAAAAAGTAATATATAATTGCAAACAATTCCTTTAATAATCCACAAAAATATAGAAAATAATGACCCAAATAAATTTCTAACACCAATGAAAATAATGCAATGGATGAAAGTATGCAAATAAATTAACTAAATAGAATGGAAGTGAAGAGGGATGAGAAGTTAAAGAGATGAAGAAGAAGAAAGTAAGAAAAGGAAGAAGAAAGAAGAAAAGATAGAAGAAATTAGGATTAGAAAAGAAAAGATAAGAAAATTGGCGCTGATTTGGATAAGTTGTGCGGTGCAGGCGACGCGGACGCATGAGTGACGCGGTCGCATGGTGCGCGATAAAGTCAGGTGACGCAGATGCGTGGGTCACGCGATCGCGTGGCCTGATTTGTGCGATTGGCGCGAGTGCAGCCTCGCGTTCGCGCAACTCTCTGTTCGAAACTCTTTTTGCCAAATTTTTGGGTGACGCGGTCGCGTGGTTGACACGATCGCGTGGATGGCCATATTTTGAAAATGACGCGGACACGTGGGGCACGCGGTCACGTGAAAGAGTTTGTGCTTCTAGCACGAGTCCAACCACGTTCCAGCCCAACATACTGCCATACACCCCTTTACGTCGATTTGACAGAGCCACGCGTTCGCGTGGGTGACGCGGACACGCGGGGAAGCTATTTTTCAAATGACGCGGTCGCGTGGGCATATTTGTGCCTAAGGTACGCCTCCAGCCACGCTCTCGCGTGACTCTCTGTTCAATTCTCTTTTCTTCAAAATGCACTGGTGACGCAGACGCGTCAGCGACGCTGCCGCGTCGCGTGTGTTTTTTTTTATGCAAAATGCAGAATGCAGTATGCAGATGTTATGAATTATTCCAGATTCAATGAAGTAAAATAAAACTCAAAAACAAACAAAACTAAATAAAATTATAATTGGAAAAAGAGCGATCATACCATGGTGGGTTGTCTCCCACCTAGCACTTTTAGTTAAAGTCCTTAAGTTGGACATTTGGGGAGTCCTTTATTTTGGTGGCTTGTGCTTGAACTCATCCAGGAATCTCCACAAATGTTTGTGATTCCAATGGCCTCTGGGATCCCAAACTAGGCGCAGAAAGCCTTCAAGCAAGTTAAAGCAAGTGACAAGGCCCCAAGAGTGTTGATTGCCAGAATGAATTCCGGGGTCCCAAACCTTGCTTTTGCACCTGTCTTCTTGTTGATCATTAGGATTCCATCTGGGTAGCAAGTAATCTGAATTCTCACTAAAGCGGCCAAATAACTTTCTAGACCCATTCAGTTGAGCTTTACACCAACCCTTGGATTGACAACTCCAACCACTAACCATCTTCCTCTTACTCTTAATGCCACAAAGAGCTCTAAGTTGACCATCCGTCTCCAGTAGCCCATATTCAAGTGGAATTAGAAAGCTAAGGGATATGAATTTTACCCACTTTAATGTTGTGAAGGATGATGGCAACTTAGGGGGAGGTATTTCTAACGAATTTGCAAGCTCCACTCCCTTGTGCTCTTCTCTGACAACTTCCACCTCTTTGCAAGTTTCTTCAATATCAACCTCTTCCTCTTGGTAGCTTTCTTCCAATTCAATCTCTTCTTCATTGCTCACTAAGGGCATGGGAGGCTGTGCTTCTTTTTCTTTAATCTTCATCTCTTGACCAACCTCTTCCAAGTCTTCAACTATGATATGCCTTGGAGGTTGTATACCCTCCTCAGCATCAATTTCAATCGCCTTGGAAGGAGGTTTTATAACCTGACTTTCCCATGGAGGTTCAGCATCTCCTAAGTCTGCAATCATTTCTTCCTCTGCAACTATTATGGCTTCCTCCACTTGTTCCAATACAAAGCCATGTTCCTCATTGTCCACCGAAGTTTCTAGTGTCTCCTTCATGCTACGCTCTTCTTTTGATTCTCCACATGCAGCCATGGGAGTACTTTGAGTACTCAAATGTTGGGAAGCTAATTGATTTATTAACTCGCCTAAGGCAGCCGCAAAATTTAGCACACTCTTATTCATCTTTTCTTGCCCTTGAAGAATAACACTAAGGGCGCTGTTATCCAATGGAGGTTGGGGTGGATAGGAGGGTTCATTATTTTGGAGAAAGGGTTCATGGTAGGAAGGTGGTTCTTCTTGATAAGGATATGGGGATGGTGAATATTGAGGTGGTGGTTCTGGGTGTGGTTCATATGGTGGTTGGTATGGTAGATATAGGTTAGGGTCATATGGTGGTGTTTGGTGGTAAGGGGCTTGTGAGTATGGTGGTCCAGAGTTATGTTGAGGAGATGATTCATAAGCATATGGCGGGACTTGTTGGTAACTACAAGGGGTCCACCATAGTCATCATTTTGGTATGCATCACAGAATGGTTGTTGGTTATAGTGCATTGGAGGGGGTTGTTGCCAAGAGGGTTGATCAAATCCTTGTGGCTCCTCCTATCTTTGATTCTTCTAACCTTGATGCCTATTATAGTTTCCATTCCTTACAACAACATTGGAATCAAACTTGAAACCAGAGGGGTGAGAATTCATAATAGCAAATAAAAATTAAAAATGAAAATAAAAACAAATTTAAATTAAAAGGTTATTGAAATTTAAATTTTGAAAATTAAATTTTGAATTTTAAATTTTGAAATTTGAAATTTGAAATTTGAAATTTGAAATTTGAAATTTGAAATTTGAAATTTGAAATTTGAAATTTGAAATTTGAAAATTTTTAAATTTGAATTTTTAAATTTTGAATTTTGAATTTTGAAAAAGTCAACAATATAAGATAAAAATTTGAAAAAGATTTTAATTTTGAAAAGTTTAATTTTTAAAATTTAAAATTTAAAATTTTAAATTTGGATTTTAAATTTTGAAATTTAAATATTGAAATTTGAAATTTGATTTTGAAATAAGATAAGATAAGATTTTGAAAAAGATATGATTTTTGAAAAAAATTTGAATTTTGAAATTTAAAACTAAGATAAGATAAGATAAAAATTTTAAAATCAAAATCTGAAATTTTTTTCTTTTTTTTTTGTGATTTTCGGAAAAAATCAATTAAAATAAAGAGTAATAACCTCTTAATTTACGAAAAAGAAAAAATAAAAACAAACAAACAAGCAAAAAGTAAATATTTACAATAACCAATAATAAGGGACACGTTTGCAATTCCCCGGCAATGGCGCCATTTGAAGAACGGAAGATTGACGGTTTAGAATTCAGAATAAATTCCCGTTGCAAGTATAGTTTCTAAACCAAGCAATCATCCTTTCTTACAAACATTTTAGTTGTCACAAGTAACAAACCCCTTAAAAATTGATAACCGAAGTATTCAAACCTCGGGTCGTCTTCTCAAGGAATTGCAGGGAGGTATGTTCTTATTATTAGTTATGAGTTTTGTAAATTGGGGGTTTTGAAAGTAAGGAACAAGTAATTTAAATGACAAGTAAAATAAATAAATAACTATAAAATAAACTCTCAGCAAGGTATGAAAATTCGGAAGTCCTATCCTAGTTATTCTTATGAGAATTGAAGTTAATCCCACTTAGTTAACCTTTACGAAAGCAAGAGAAAGTCAAGTGGACTAATTAGTTAGATTTCCCAAGTCCTAGCCAACTTCTAAGGAAAGACTAGAGTTAGTGGAATTCAATTCAATTAGCAGACATAACAATCAATCACGATAAGTTTGATAACTCAAGAGCCTCCAGTTAATCAATTAAAGCCAAGAATATAAAAAAGCTAAATAAGAATCATAAATCTGAAATACCTCAATTGCATTTAATAAAAGGAAATTAATCCAAAAATATAAAGAGTTCATAAGCTAAATTGATAAAATAAATAAAAAGGACATTGAACCTGGAACTCGGAAGAAATTGTAAGTTGAAATAATAAAGTTGAAATCCTAATTCCTTTAAGAGGAATCCTAATCCTAAATCCTAAGAGAGAGGAGAGAACCTCTCTCTCTCTAAAAACTACATCTAAAATTATGAATTATGAGCTGATGATTATGAATGAATGGATTCCCTCACTTTATAGCCTCTGATATGTGTTTTCTGGGCCGAAAACTGGGTCGAAAACAGCCCAGAAATCGCTGGAGAAGAAATCTGCCACGCTGATTTTCGTCACTGCGACGCGTCCACGTGGAGCGCGCGTTCGCATCGCCTAGCCTCAGAGCAACTATGGCATATTATATATCAAATCGAAGCCCCGGACGTTAGCTTTCTAACGAAACTGGAAACGCGTCGTTTGGATCTCTGTAGCTCAAGTTATGACTGTTTTAGTGCAAAGAGGTCAGGCTGATAGCTTTATAGTTCCTTCAACTTCTTGTATTCCTTCCACTTTTGCATGCTTCCTTTCCATCCTCCAAGCCATTCCTACCCTGTAATCTCTGAAAACACTTAACACACATATCAAGGCATCTAATGGTAATAAGAGAGGATTAATATTTGGTAATTTAAAGCCAAAGAAGCATGTTTTCAATCATAGCACAAAATCAGGAAGGAAAATGTAAAACATGCAATTAGTATGAATAAGCGTGCAAAGACTTGATAAAAACCACTCAATTGAGTACAAGATAAACCATAAAATAGTGGTTTATCAAGGACGCTGCTCCCATAGTGTCTAGGATTGGGGATAGTGTAAGAGGCCAACACCCTTCTTGCAGGTTGGGCATTGTTGGTCACTCCTTCTTCCTGCACCTCATCCTCCATGACTTGCACAATCACAAACAAACCAAATGAAAACTGGACATTCTAGTGTTAGAATGTGGTTAGAGGGTTAGGTAACATAATGTGTCAAACAGTTAATATGCTTAAAAGAAAAAACAAAAGAAAATTGCTTAATCTAGATTATCACCTACTTAATCATTGTTGATCTAAATCAATCCCGGCAACGGCGCCAAAAACTTAATGAGGGAAAATCGATTCCACACAAACTCACCGACAAGTGTACCAGGTCACATCAAGTAGTAAAACTCACAAAAGTGAGGTCGATCCCACAGGGATTGATGGATCAAGCAATTTTAGTTGGGTGATGAATTTAGTTAAGCAGACAGTTGATGATTTGAGTGAAAGTTGAATAACAAAATGTAAATTGCTGGAAAATAGAGTGCAGAATGTAAATTGACAGAAAAGTAAATTGCAAAAAGCTTAAATGGCTGAAACTTAAAGTGCAAGAAATTAAAAGGGCTGAAACTTAAATTGCAAGAAAGGTAAATAACTGAATCTTAAATTGCATGAAAGGAAAAGTGAAGAAACATAAATAATAAGGAAACTTAAATTGCATGAATTATAAAAGGATTTGGGTGTTGGAAATCAAAAGAACAGTAAGCAATTGCAGATTAAAAGAAATTCAAGAAATCTGAATTGAAGAAAATCAAAGAAAATGATTCATCAGGGATTGGAGATATCCTAATCCTTCATGAATCAATGGGTCTCAACTCCTTTCTCAATCATATGAGTAGATCTATGGTGGATTGAAATTGATTGGATCCTAATTCCTTGGCAATCTTGCCAATTCCTTGATCTAATTGTCATGAGAAGAGTTAGAGCACATTCTTTCATCCATAAGCCACACTAACTCTCAGGATCTCAATTCCTCCCGAAAAGTGCTGATCAAAAGAGTAGTGAAGGATAGAGCTCCAATTCTAATGCAAGTGATTCCCCTTCCGAGGCTCACACAAGCATTCACAAAATTAAACCCCCTTCCAGAGTGAGTAATTCAAAATCAAAACAGAAGATATCCTATAGCTACCCAAGTGGATTGAGAAAAAAAAAAGAATTTCAATGATTCATTGGAATTACAATAGAGCTCCTCCCCCTAATGAATTTGGGTTTTAGTTCATCATTGCTAAGGAAAATAAAAAACAGAGAAAATTGCAGAAAAGGAAAATACAAAGAATGCAGAACTCCCTAATTGGGGTCTCTGCCTCACTGGCCTTCCAAATCTGCCAGCCAGCCTACTTAACAAATCAAATTCTTCTCTATTTATATACTTTCCAATTCAGTCTTCCAGTACTTGGATTGGGCTTTCTGGCCTTTGTTGAGGTAAGTCAGAATGGGTCTTCAGCTGGTAAAGTGGTGATGCTTTCCAGGAGAACGTAGCGCTCTTGAAAGCAACATAGCGCTCGTTCACCGACGCGTACGCGTCGCCCACGTGTGCGCATCGTTCAGCATTTTGGCACATCGATGCGTACGCGTCACACACGCCCACGCGTCCCTGGCAGCTCTTTCAAAACGAGTGTAGCGTTCGTGCAAAGAACGCTACCCACGCGTACGTATGGATTGCAAAACACCACTTCCACGTTGTAGCTTCATTTATGCATGCGCGTGCTTGCTTCCAAAATGTCATATCCACGCGTACGCGTCATGCACGCGTACGCATCGATGGCTAAACTTTAAATCCCAATTTTGCGCTTTGTCGCAGGAGCTCGTTTGAAGAGCGTAGCGCTCTTTTCGTAATGAGCATACATCACACCCACGCATACGCGTCATTCACGCATACGCGTGGATCTTCCAAAAATCTTCACCGACGCGTAAGCGTCCTGTATAGGTGAGCGTCGCTAGAGAGCATAGCGTTCTTTGAAATTGAGCGTGGCACTGCCCTGCATCTTTCCTTGCCTCTTTTCATCTGTTAGCAATCAAACATATGCAATCAAAGCCTTGCCAAAATCATAAGATTTGCATCATTTCATAAAAATCAAATAAATCTTGCATAAATCTCATGATAATGTATAAAATTAACAAAGTTTGATTGAATCAAGATAATTATGAAATTCTTATTCAAACACTTACTTATTGCCTAAAAAATGCATGAAAACTAAGTAAAAATGACTACAAAAGGCTTGTGAAACTAGCCTAAGATTTGATTGAATTGTTTGAGTTTGCTACTTGTCATGGCTATTTACTTGTGCATAATATATGACTATGTGCTAATTGCTTTACTTAAATTTACTTGTGTATTATTCGTTTATCTTGCTTGTGTTTACATAACTGAGTGGTCTCTCATGCTGGTGTCGGTTGACGTTGAAGGCTGTCCTTGTTGAGATGAAATGACAAATGTAAAACCCACAAATTATTAAATAATTAGCTAATAAATTAATTATTATTTAAAGAAATTAGAAAATTAAGTTTTATAGTTTAGAATGGAAGAAATAATTAAAATATAAATTTTGACACTAATTTTAAAGGTTTTGGCCTAAATTTTAGCCAAACGTGCCAAACCGGTTAGACTGGACCCAAACCGGACCCATGGCCCGACATATAAAAGCCAAATTTCAGCTTTCTTCTTCCTCATTATATGAGAAACACTGAAGCCAACGGGAAGGAGAAGAAGAGAGCTTAAAATCTAACACCAAATTCAAACTCAATTATCTTCCAATCCGGAGCTCCGATTGCTGCATCGTTTGCGGTCATGCGACCACCGCGTCGATCTCTACAAAGTCCGCTAACCAATTTGGTAAGAAAACCTCAATCTCACTCCCAGTCTCTCCTTCCCCCAATTTTGAAATTTGGCGAATTGTGTGTTGAGATTTTTTGTTGTCTTGATATTTAAGATCAAATTAACTTGAGAAAATTAGTGGCTCTTGCTCAATTGATGCATGAGAAAGGTAAGAGCCCTCAACCGCTTTGTAGATCATTGAATTTGCCAGTTTTGATGTTGTTTATAGAGTTAAATGTGAAAATAGATTGAAATATGATGAATTGAAGTACATTTGGTGATTGAACTTGTGGATTTGGGACCTTGGAAGCTGGGAACTTGTTTTGGTGCAGCTGTAGTGAAGTAAAAGCTTAAGAAAACAGTGAAATTGAGGTGCTTCAGCATTAGGGAGAAATCGGCCAAGGTATGGTTTTAGTTTCTCGTAGATAATATGTAATGTCTTGTGAAAATTTAGGCTACACGACCATAGGATAGGTTGGAATGTATGATAATGTTAAATGATTAGTAGACTTGATGAAAAATATTGAATTAGATTGAGAATAAATTGGTGATTGATGCTTGTGGTTGATGTTTGATGATTATGATAATGATTGACGTAGATAATGAGTGTGGATTTATGAATGTTGGAAATTGGTAAATTGTGTCTTCGTAAATTGAAAAATTATTAATGAGATTGTTAAGTTGTCTTGAAATGAATGTTGATTAATGATGATTTAATTGATGATGAATAAGAATAATGAATGTGGTAATGAATGTGATAGTATGAATGTTGGTAATTGGTAAATTGTGTCTATGTAAATTGAGAAATTGTTGGACTAAAGTTGCTCAAATTGAGGTATGGTAAGTTGAAAAAAGTAGGGACAGGATGTGAAGCTGTGTTGGATATAATTGGAGTATTTTGAAGTGTAAAATGTTGGTTTTGATAAAGGAAATTGGTAAGATAGAGGTTTGGAAATCTTTGGTAAAAATTTTGTTTTTGACTAAATTTTTGCGGGTCATAACTTAGCTTCCAGATCCTCGATTTCTATCAAACTTATTTTATATGAAAATTAGGTCCGTGAAGTTTACGCCGTTCAAAGAATGGATGAAAAATAATTTCTAACGAAAAAGTTATGCTCATCGAAAGTTTGGTGTGTAAAAGAGATTATGCAGCATTAACAGCTTTCTGGCAATTTTGAGGGGCTCGCGTACACGAGTGCATACGCGACGTGATTCTTTGGTTCTGTCCAGGCGTGTCCGCATAGGCGGGAGTGTGCCACGAACGTGAGCAGTGAAAATTGTATGCTCGCATACGCGGACAACTGCCACGTGACGCGAGCTATCGGTTCTGTCTAAGGGGACTCGCGTACGCGGACGGGGTCGCGTACGTGAGTGAGGAAAATAACACCCCCACGTATGTGCAACACGGCATGCGTACGCGGGACCCTATTTTTCAGAAACTTTTTGTTTTGTGATCTAAACATGATTTCAAACTTCTAAACCTCTATTTTTACTTTCTAAGACCCTAAAACTTAGTTTTAGTCATAGTGAGGGAGTTGAACCTTGAGAGGGTGGTAACTTGGAAGTGATGAAAGGTTGTGAAGTGGAGAGTATGAGCTTGAGAATTTCTAAAACGCTGAATACATGATGAATTGAATGAGATATTGAGTAATGGCTTTAAGGATAGATGAGTAACCCCTATCTGAGATATAACTTTGAGAGTAGATGAGTAATCCCTATGTATGATGCAATTTTGAGGTAGATGAGTGATTCCTATCCGAGGATAGACGAGTAATTCCTATCTGAGTCATGGCCTATGGATAGACGAGTAATCCCTGCTCGGGTTATGGTTTGAGGTACCTACCTGAGTAGACGAGTAATACCTATTTTGGGTTGGGTGAAACACCGACATGGAGAAACGAGTAATGCATATTCCATTATGTGTTGTTCTGTCCAGGGATAGTTATTGGACATGTCGGGTTTGGCTTTGTAACCGACAGATGAGACTAATCAGCCATAGGACAGGCATTCATCATGTGCATTTGTTTGTTTTGGTTGAGTTTGCATTATCTGGGTTTGCCTATTTGCATTACTATGTCTACTTGCTATATGCTTTACCTGTTGTAACTGCATCTTATTTGTTTTTTCATTGCTTGTATTGTTTGTTTCTACAAACTGAGAGGCCCCTTGTCTGGCAGAGGAGTGACGAGGACAGTTCCACCAGAGTTTTAGAGAATTGGAGGAAGGCGAGAAGCTGAGGGAATAAGTTAGAATTTAGTTAGAATTGAGTAAGGATTAAGAGCCTTAGACAAACTACCCTACTTATGGTTTCCAGTTTTAATCTTTAAGTTTTAAATCTGCATGTCGGAGTTCTAGGATTGTCTCTAACTTTCCTGGGACCTTATATATTACTTATGTGGGTACCATTACCATACTAAGAACCTCTGGTTCTCATTCCATATCTATATTATTGTTTTCAGATGTAGGTTGAGTCGTACCTCGCTGAACGTCTGGAGTTCTGAGCAAGCGAAGTCTAGCTTTTGGGTTGTTATATTATGGATTGTTGTTATGTATTTAAGCTTGTAGACTCTCCTAAGTATGTGTATATATATATATATATATATAGAAGTCGACGTGGAGAAACAGGTTTTCTGTCTTCTGTTATGGCATACCTTGGGCTGTATATTTATACCTATGTTTGTAAATATTCTCCGGCCGACTTTGGCTTTGCAGGTCGAGCTTGGAGTTTGAATATTTGTATCTTTGACACTCTACTCTTATCATATATGTGTATCTATTCTTTACCTTTCTTTGTACGCAAGTAAACGTTATCTTGAGTGTTGTGCTTTTATTTTCACAATTTTGCTTTAACCAACCTTCAAGACTCCTCGAATATTATATTCCTTCAACTATGTTATGTATGTATGTTTTATTTTAGAGGTTGTAATATTACACCATCTCTATTTTACGGCTTAAGCGTAATGCTTCGTGTGGTATAGTTAAATGATTGAATAATAAAGATAAATATTAAATGAGATGATTTGATCTCCCTGGGTAGTATTGAATGAACCTTTTAGTATTGTGTGGGTGAGTATGTAGTGTGAATACGTTGTGGTGTTATAATACCTAAGATTGGGAGTTGTCCAATCTATCTGACAAAAAAAAAGTATCAACTCCAAATGGAGCCCGTTTCCGACAACATCGGCTATGTTTTTGGATAGAGAAAATATCCTAAACGGTCCTTAAAAATTACTCCAAAAGGCAACGAGGTCTCCAACACAAAATAAATCATTTTCTGACTCTTGAAATTTACTTCCGTGAGACTAATTAGTTCCTCTTTCAATATTTTCTCTTTGGGTTAACAGAACATGCCTACGTGATACGTTAAACTATTAATTTGTCCGTTAAGTACTAACTAAGATTAACAAATTTTTTTATTAGGGGCCTCGTTGTTTTTGGGGGAGTAATTATTAGATGCCATTTATAATTTTTATTTATTTTGTGTTACTTTTTTCATATATATTTGCTAAATTTATTGTGTAAGAACTAAAAAATATTAGTAATTTTTAATTTTTTTTACTTATAAAATTGAACGGGTGACATATTTTTTTAATCTTTTTATTGTTGTTAAAAAAAATATTAAAATATTATATTATTAGAATTATTTTAAGTTTTAAGTGCACTCAATTTAAATTAACCATCATAATTTACATAAACTCGTTATTATTAGAAGTTTTATAATAGATAATGAAAAAGTTGACACAATATTTTATCTAAAATAAATACAACAAATAAGAATATTATGTCAATTATACAAATTTTTACATTTTGAAATCTTTAGTAACAAAAAGGTAAGACTGATAATAATAATTAGCAACATTCTTATTAATATGTATATCTTTTATTCAATTTCTATAAATAAAAAAATTTAAAATCATAATTTTTCAATTTTTATGTAATATATTAACTAATGTATATGAAAAAAATAATAAAAAATAAAAAAAAATTAAATGACCTCTAAAAATTATTCTAAAAGATAGTAGCTTCTCAACAAAAAAAAAATCTGTTAATCCTAGTAGACATTTAATGAATAGATAACTGATTAACGTGTTACATTCTATTAATTCAAGAAGAATTATTAATAAAGTCACTAATAAGACTCAAAAAATTAAAGATCAAAAGACAAAAAAATTTTTTTTTTTTTCTTATTAAGGTCCTGTGATCCTTAAAAAAATTGTCCGAGGCCAGGATAGTAAATCACCTTTTGGATATTTTTCTCAATTGTTCAGTGCAGCCCAACAAGTTGTTGTTGTTGTTACAAGTGCATGCATCTTCCGAGGCAATGAGGAACATGAATAGCAGAGACCTTCATGAAGTTATAGATCTTCATATTGTTTACTACTAAGCTTTGGTCAGCAGTCAATGTTGCCAACATGTCTGAGCAAAAGAACATGAAAAACATAAAATATACAAATGGCTATTATATAAAGGATTTCTTTTTTTTTTTTTTTTTGGTTCTGAAACATAAAAAGGATTTAATTCCATATATAATCAGCACAAATATATTTACATATATATATTTATGAAATATTATTACATTACGAAAACAATTACTTTAAACACTCGCCATATGAATAATTATTTTAAAAAAATATTTAATTAAATAATTGAGTAAGCTATATATATCAGTATATCAAAATTAATTTTCTGTTTAAAATAGAATTAATTATTCAATTAGTTTTTATAATTTTATCAAATTTTAATTAGATTTTTATATTTTTTTAATTAGGATCTTACACTATTTTTAATTTTTTTAATTATGTCATTTTCATATTAAAAAGTTAAAATTAACAAAATATTTCTCCCAAAATACATGTGATCAAAGATCTAGTTAGATTTTTAATTATAAATATTTTTAATTTGCAAAGAAATATTTAGTTAATTCTAGTATTTTTTATACTAAAAAAGACCTAATTATAAAATTAAAAATAGTGTAAAAATTCAATTAAAAAAATATAAAAACTTAATTAAAAATTTAGTCAAGCTATAAAAATCAACAAATTAATTAAACCTTTAAAATATTCTAATAAAAATATCAAACGTGCTTTGAAGTAGTTTAATCTATATTGATTCAGCTCCATTGGCATGATAATCATAACCAAATCATGTTCTCATCAAATTTGGGGAAATATAATATAGAAATAAATAGACAAAAATATACATAAAAGAATTTGATATAGACAAAAATATATATTAAAATTCATAAATATAAAAATATATCTAAAAGATTGATTTTAATGGACAAAAACAAAAATATATTACAGGTCTTACAAATTTACTAATAATAAGACACTTTTGCTGCAAAACGTTATTAACAATTAGATGAATCATGTTACTAACGTTCTTTTTAGAAAGTTTTTTAGAAAGTGGGTGGAAAACAATGCAATAATATAAGAAATTGCTTAGTGTCATGTGCATTACTCTGAGGAGTGCCTCTGTCGTCACTTAAAAATTTAAGGCCCCTTATTAAAATTTGTGCATTGATTCTTCCCTCACATGAATCAGAGAATGAGGCAAATGGTCGTTACTTAAAGAAACAGCAAACCCATAGCCTTATTACCTCACATGTGTATGTAAGGAATACTCTTCTAAGATATAGTTCATTAATAATAAAGTAAAGTATCGATTTTGTCTTCAATGTTTGGAGTAAGTTATATTTGTGTTCTTAACGTTTAAAGCGTTCTATTTGTATTTCTAATGTTTATAAAAGTGATTCAATGTTATCCTATTATCAATTATACTAACAAATCAGATTATATTTTTCAATTATTCTCACTTGGTTGTATTCATTCTCAACTAGGTCTCACTTGGATGTGTTCGATTTTAATATTATATCCACTATTTGTGTTTAGATTCAATTATGTTCTTAGAAAAGTGAATTATGTAAATGTTGTAGGAATTAGTTTCAACTTTTGATGAGCTATTTTTCGGAGTGGATCATCGATTCTATCCCAGATATTTGTATTCTAACTTCAAGAAGAGATTTTTAAAACTCAAATTAAAGCGTTCATGATGTGTAATTGACGGCAGGATAACATTGAATCACTTTTACAAACGTTAAGGATACAAATAGGACGATTTAAACATTAGGAACACAAATAGAATTTACTCCAAACATTAGGGACAAAGACGATACTTTACACTTAATAATAAAATATCGTTCATATTGATTTATAGATTGAATATATATATATATATATATTAGTGTTTATAATTTTATTAAATTTATAATAATTTTTATATTTTAAATTTTTAATTCAGTTCATAAATTTATATATTAATTTTAAATTTGTAATTATATTATTGTGGTTATATAAATATTTGAGTTAACGGAATTTATTAAGACATATTCATTAGTAGTACGAGATAAATAAAAATATTTTAAAATGTAAAAACTTAATTAGAACTTTAAAAAATGATAGGATTAACAAAATAACTCATTCTAATTTATAATTTTATATAATTTTCCGTGATTTTAGAAGTAATTCGTCTAGTTAAAACATCTATTTTAAGAAAAAAAAATTGTTTTCAATATCTATGTCTATTTCAATGTAATGTTTTTTTTTTTTTTTTTTTTTTTTTTTTTTAATTTGGAGTGAGACTTGAACTCGTTATTTTTAAATATGAAAAGACTTTGACATTTGATCTATAGCTCATTGGCTATTTCAATGTAATGTTTATTAAGTATTTGTCCAAAACAAAATATTAAACAATATAACCATTTATATACTATAAAAAATATTATGTACATATTAAAACCAGTCACCAAATTAATTATTATATATATATATATATTTTTTTTTTGTTTAACTCATTTTTTATATATATATTTTGTATTTAAAATATATTTTATATTAATGATTAATTTAGTAGCTATTTTTTTATGTACACCTACTATGATTATAAAACAAATTACTAATAGTTAATTTGATTAAAAATGTTTTGACGAACATAGATTGGTTAAGATAATAGATAATTAATTTAATAATTAATTCTTGATTTTAAATATTTTAATTATGGGGATGTTACTATAAAAATGTAAAAAACGTCTTTTTTAAAGATATTTTTTAATAATTAAAATTTAACACATATAATCACTTAAATTATGTTATTTTTGTCAAAATTAAGTCAGACAAATTAATTTGACCGAAAAATAGTGAATCAAATTTTGAATTTGTCTAAATTAATATTATTTTTATAAAAAATGACTACAATATCTCTATTATATAAATGACTAAAATATTCTTATTATATATATTAATTTTAAGAATTCTAAATTCTAGCCATTTTCTTTTCTATCATTATAAGGTTAGAATTTAAAGTTTTTAAAATTAATATATATATATATATATATATAATAGAGATATTTTAGTTATGTTTTATAATAGGGATATTGTAGTAATTTTTTATAAAAAATATTAATTTATACCGTTTTAAAATTTAATTTATTAATTTTTTTACTAAACTAATTTGTCCAGTCTAATTTTAATAAAAATAATACAATTTAATTAATTATATGTGTTAAATTTTAGTTTTTAAAAAATATCTTTAAAAAAAAATATTTTTGACATCTTTATTTAAGTGGCTCTCTTTAATTATTAGTATGAAAAGAACTAAAAGAATAGATATTGTAAATCGAGTCCATATGATTGCGTGGCAATAAGCTATTGGCCAACAAAGAGGTCCTCAGGGTCTAATCTCTAATTACACAAACATCACATGCTAATGGCCATTAGGGGAAAGGCAGTAGTGCTAATCAAAAAGCAAATGAAATCCACTTCAATATTCATTTCCTTTTTTCATATCTAACCTCTATTTCTCAACATATCTAATCGTCTAGCCCTATCTATTTTCATACTCTATTAATTCTTAGTCCCATTAAACAAAAAAGGGCCAAGTGAAGAGAGTTACTAGTGCTGGGGATGAAGATGAACACGAACGACTCTTCTGTGGTTGATCAGTTTCCAGGTTTTCAAATATATAGTCACAGGGAAGAGCTTGAATATAATAGGTGCATGAGTAGGCTACAAAAGAGAGCTCCTTGTCCACTTCAAATAAAGCCTTCTTATAATAATAATCATAATAATAATAATAACTTCTCACCAATTGGTGCATCAGGTTCAGCTTCTTCCTCCTCTTCTTCCTCTTCAGCTTCAGCTTCATTCAATTCCTTCTTCACCGGCAAGGATCCTATTCCTCTACTTTCACCTCTTGTGGTGCTTGCTGCTGATTCCACTTGCATCATGGGAGAAAACACCGCGAAATCGCATTAACTTTGTTTTAAATTTGTTACGCTTCTATATATATAATTTTCTGATTTGGGTTAATTTCCTTGATCTTATAAGCTTTATTGCTATATATTGTGTACCATATGTTTTGATGTAAATTGAATATAGTTTATCATTTTTTTCATTAAAAATATGCAGTATAGAAGTAGTTCTTTTCGGTTCTTCGATCTATATATTTTGCAGATTAATTCGTTCCTAAGATTCACTGCTCAGAATTAAAATATACAGTCTTGTCTCTATAAAAAAGATTACTCACATTTGATTTAATTTCTTGAATATGTGTATGGACAGATACATGCAAATTAACAAAATGTCACTTTCTGATCCTCTGGAGCCATTTGATGATCTTGTTCATGAATTAGAGCTGAGTGATTTATTTGTTAATTTCTCTGATTAAATCACTGGTGAAAAGTTGCAATAATCGGCCACATTGATTTGCAAAAACTATTATAGCAGCTATAGCAATAGAATATTCTAGGCCCCCAATAATTTCACAGGAATAGTTAGCCAGAGTAGTCTTAGAAAACTTTCTATGCAGAATACAATCCACCATAGACCATGATAAATATAGAAGTTAAACTAGCAAGCATATATCTATATCCATGTGGCTATCACTTATTAGTAGCAACACAAGCATTCAAGCAATAGCTAACAATGTCTATGGTCTATGGATAGTGCTTGGATTCACGGATTGTGTAAAGAGAGAGAAAAGAGATGGAGACAAAGATATACCTAATTGAGATAATGACAGTATGACACACAAATGTTTTCTGTATTATTTTTGGGAGTAGAATGGAAAAAGCAAAAGATATAATAAATAGAAATTATTCGGATGTTTTTTTAAATAAAAATATTTTATTCACCGATATAGAGACACAATTTAGAGAGGAACTTATAGAGCTATGGTTTCAATAATTGGTTGTTGAACAATCTAACTGGAACAGCCGGGGCACTTGCCTTAGTATAGAAGGAGGATTCAGACATTCAGGTTATTCAGTTGATATTGTGAGTTCTTTATTACCGATAAGGTGGTTGATTCTTTGAGAAGTGTTGAATGGGAATTGATAGGTGCTCACCTAAGCTCTCATGATCAGATTCGGTCAAATCAATTTCAGAAACTTTCACTAGTTGCACATCAATTCTACGGCAATTGTTTGATTGTGGGTGACTTTAGTACCATCACCAACCACCTAAAAAAGGTTGGAGGTGGCATTAAATTAGCAGCTTCCATTTCTAGTCTCACATATTTTATTGATAACAATGAGCCGCACGACCTTGGTATGGTGGACAAGCCTTTCACGTGAACTATTTGATAAAATGCTAGCACAACAGGGTTGGATTGATCTTTATAATTCAGATGGAGTGTTTCAATTATTAGGGAATGACTCAAATAAATCTCCAATACTATTAGACTCAAGCCCTTAATCGAAACGAAGTAAGAGGAGGTTCAAATTTTAGGAAAGTTGATGTGGCATAGAGGAAGTTAGAAATCTGGTTATGGATGCTTGGAGTTCTGATAAACCCCCTTTGTAGGGTTTATCTTGTACTTAATTTAGGAGATTTTATGATCTTTTACTCACATTTATTCAATGAAATAGCATAGTTTCATGATTGTTTCCCAACTTGTGCTTAAGTGTGAAAACATACTTTCTAAGTCCTTAATTAGCTAAATTTGATTCACCTTTGATTTCACTAGATGCATTGATTTGTTTGTTAAGTGATTTCAGGTTGAAAAGGCTAGGAATGGATCAAAGGAGTGAAAAGGAAAGCATGCAAAGTGGAGAAATCATGAAAAAGGCAAAGATTTGAGAAACATCATCCACGCGCACGCGCACTGCACGCGCACGCGTGGGTCGCGAAAATGAAAGGGACGCACACGCGCACTGTACGTGTACGCGTCGGTGGCCGCACATGATATTTTAATAGAAAACATGCCCAGCGATTTTGAGGAGCTGTGGGGCCCAATTTGCAACCAACTTTGGCGCCAAAATGCATTTAAAGGACCAAGGATTGAAGGGAATCAATACTTTACATACTTTTGATCATTAGTTGAGTTTAGGTTAGTTTTGGAGGGAAAGTTAGTTTTAGAGAGAGAAGCTCTCACTTCTCTCTAGGATTAGAATTAGGATTAGGTTTAGTTCTTAGATCTAGGTTTCAATTCATGCCTTCTTCTACTTTTGATTCTCAATTCCTTGTTGTTACATTCATCTTCTTCTATTCTCTTGTTGTAATTTCTTCTATTTTGTTTCCTATACTTTGTTGTAGATCTACTCTTTCTTCTTCTATTCTCTTTCAATTCAAGTAGAGGTAATTCATGTAGATCTTGTTTCCTTTGATTGTTGTTATTAATTCTTTGCAATAATTGTTGTTAGATTTTATTGTTGTTATCCATTTACTATGTTTTTCTTTAGTGCCTTCCAAGTGTTTGATGAAATGCTTGGTTGGACTTTAGTGTAGATTTTGTTCCTCTTGGCTTTGGTAGAGTAATTAGTGACGCTTGAGTTATCTAATTCCTTTGTAGATTGATAATTAGAAGTTGCTAATTGATTTGGATACCACTAAAGCTAGTATTTCCCTTGGGAGTTGGCTAGGACTTGTGGAATCAAGTTGATTCATCCACTTGACTTTTCTCCATAGTTAGAGGTTAACTAAGTGGTAGCAATGGATAATTGTGGTCACAATTGAGGAGGATAACTAGGATATGACTTCTAATTCTCACAACCTTGCCAAGAGCTTTCTAGTTGTTAGCTTATTTTCATTGCCATTTACCTTTCATGTCTAATATCTCAAAAACCCCAAACATACTTCATAACCAATAACAAGAACACTTTATTGTAATTCCTAGGGAGAACGACTCGAGGTTCAATACTTCGGTTTATAAATTTAGGGGTTTGTACTTGTGACAAACAAATTTTTGTATGAAAAGATTATTGTTGGTTTAGAAACTATACTTGCAACGAGAATTTATTGTGAATTCTAATCCACACAAAATTCCAATCATCAAAATGGTGCCGTTACTGGGGATTTGCAATGGTGTTATGTTATTAGTTATTGTATATATGTGAATATTGTGAATAGGTTTATTTTTGGATTGCTTGTTAGTTTTTGCTAGTTTTAGGACTTGGTTTCATCATTTTTCTATTAGCTTTTGAATTTTATTTTCTCTTTTCACTATGAATTCTCACTTTGGCTATGAGTGTGATTACAACTATGTTGTAGGTAATGGGAGCCACAATGAGGATGTGTATCAAGGATGGGATAATCAAAGGTGGGAGGAGTCATATGCATATGATATATCCTCTTGGCAACAACCTCCACCAATGCACTATGAACAAGAGCCATTCTATGATGCATATCAATCCAATGGCTATGGTGAATTTCCTTGTGACTTTCAAGAACCACCACCATATGCCTATAAGCCATATCCTCAACATAACCCTCAACCATACTCACAAGCCACTTTTCACTAACCACATTCATATGACCCTCACCCATATCCACCATTACAACAACCATATGAGCAATATGAACCACATATAGAGCCACCACCATTCCAACATCAACCTTTTCAAGAACCATCCCTCCATATTATTACCAAGATGAACCACCTCCAATGAATGAAAATTTTCAACCACAAGATGAACTCTACTTTCCACCACAACCTCCCATGGAAGAATACTCATGTCCTTCAATCCAAGAGCCATATGATCCTACTCATGATATCCAAAAGGAACAAGAGTCAAGGGATCGTCTCAAGGAAACATTGGATCAACTTCAAGCAACCATGGAGCGTGTTGTGCAACAAGTAGAAAGAGTGAAAATTATTGAACCACCACAACTCTACCAAGAAGAACCACCTTCCTACTATGAATCCTTCCCCCAAATTGATGAACCCTTCCATCCATCCCAACCTCCAATGGATGACATCCTTGATGTTCTTGTTCAAGGACAAGAGGAGATGAAAAGGGATGTGCAACAATTCACGGCCGCCTTGGACGAGGTGGTAAGCCGGTTAGCATCCCAACTTGAACACTTAAGGAACTCCCATGGCTACATGTGGAGAATCAAATGAAGAGCATAACATAAAGGAGAGACTGGTGGAGAATGAGGAAAGTTGCTTTGTATTAGAACAATTGGAGAAAGCTATAATTGTTGAAGAAGAGGAAGAATTGGTTGAAGACTTGGGAGATGCGGAGCCTCCATGGGAACATAGGGTTGAAGAAAACCCCTCCAAGAAGATCGAATTTGAGGCTAAGAAGGAATGTGCACAACCTCCACATATCCCTTACGAAGACTTGGATGGGATAGAGCAAGAATTGAGTTCCCTTGGTGATGAAGATCAAGCATCAAACCTTAGTGGTGAAGAATCCTTTGAGCATGAAGAACTTTCTCCCAACAAGATGGAAAGCAATGTGGAGGTAAATTTTTCTCATCCTCCTATTTATGACTTGAGTAGGAGAAAAGGTTTAGATAAAATTGTTGAAAAAAGGATTATAATTGAGAAGTCTTGTGAAGAGGTGGAAATCCTTAGAAAAAGGAGGATGGGAATTGAATACGCTTTATCAAGACCCTTGGAGTTGTCTTTGCCTAGGTTGCCATCTACTCCTTCATTTGAGTGGGTGAAATTCATTTCTATTAGCTTTATTATCCCACTTGAATATGGTTTTCTTGAAACGGATGGCCAACTTAGGGAGCTTTGTGGGATAAAGTGTAAACGAAAAAGGTTTTATGGTTCGCGTTGCAAATCAAGGCTCATTATGGTTGATGCTTCAAACATGAGATATAAAGGTTAGAGTAGTGCTCAAATAGATGGGTCTAGGAGGATTGTTGGCCACTATATTGAGAATTCATCATGCCTACCAACCGGATGGACTAATAATGATGATCAACTTCAAGACGGGTGTGAAAATAAAGTGTGGGATCTCGGATCACAAGACGAGGATCAACTTTGGGAGCCCCAAGCTTGTGAAGAACTCCATCAACATTTGGTGCAACAAATAAGAAATCTTAGGGCACAATGGAGAACCAAGCATTGGTGGGAGTTCCAAGATGAATTCAAGCACAAGCCACCTTGAGAGGAGCTCCCCATAAGTCCAACTTAAGGACAATAAACAAAAGTGCTAGGTGGGAGACACCCCACCATGGTAAACTCTTTTCATTTTTCTCTTTTGTAAATATTGGTAGAATAGGTTTGATTTCATGTTTTGTTTAGTTTGTTGAGTTTAATTGGTAGTATAATATGTTAAATAAGGTTTTAGGGTGTTTTGGTAGCTGTTTGGAGGTTTGGAATGCTTAGATTGGTGCAAAAAAAAACATGGAAAAATTTTGAAAAATAGAGCACCATCCACGCGTACACACCATGTACGCATACGCGTGGATGTAAAAATTTCACCCTAGCCAAAAACCCAAAGGTTAGGCCTGCACTATGCAAAAATTGGGCCTAAGGCACAAACCAACCCGCGCGTACGCGTCCATAGAGCTAATTGCGCAATGCGCGCGCGCGCCGATGGTGCCACCTGCAATTCTGGACCATTTACCCGAGAGTTGTGCTAACTCTGGGCCAGCACTATGCCTTTGGCCCAACCTCGCCCACGCGTGCGCACACCTGGCGCGTACGCGCCCTTAGGCCAAAATGCACATTGGCGCGTAAGCGTGCATGACGCGTCCGCGCCGGTAAAAAAAAAGAGTTTTTTTCCTCATCTTCCATTTTCTTTTGTTTATCGCATTTGTATACTTCTCTTCTTTACATTTTCATTTTGTTTTTATAGCCTGTTTTTACTTTATTTTTTTTGAGTTTCTTATTTTAATAATGGTGTTGCATTTTCCTACTCAATTGTTGAGACTTTCTTGCATTATTTTGGTGCCTCTTGACTTGTTTGATATTGATGGGTGATGAAACTTTTAAATCAATGCTTCATCTTGTATGACTATTGTGTCTTTGTGCATTGATATGACCTCATATTGCCTTTCATGACCAACTTTTTCTTATGTGAACTTGATGCTCAATATGCTCTTCATGCTTTGATTTTACTCTTGCATCAAGTGTTAGTTCATATGCCCTTTGCCTATATTATTTTTTCACTCACATGTTGTAGCTACCATGTAGTGAGAACCTTACCCTTATTTGGCATTAGCCCCCGCCTATGTTCTCTTTGCTTTGATATATTTGTTATAGGCTTAATTTTCTTTCTTTTTCTCTCCCTTTAGGTTGGCCACCAAACGAGAAAACGGAAAAGTTTCTAAAATGGGGCAACGAACAAGTCATTTGCACAATCTTTTGAAGGAGCTCATCAATTGTAGCAACCCATCCACCTTGCTCTTCTTTGCATGCACCGAGGACGGTGCAATCTTCAAGTGTGGGGAGGTCGTTCGACCGATCTCCATGGGTAACAATTTCCTTTTCAACACCAATTTTTTTTATTATTTTCTTCGTTAGATAGTTGTTGCATTACATGATAGGTTGCATGTTAGTTAGAATTTGTACATATTTTTACTACTTCTTTCCTATTAGGACTACTTGGTTAGGGTGATGATTTCTTTTCCAAGAAATTGATTTTAGGGCAACCTACCAATTTTAAAACTTTTTGTTGAACTTGCTTGAAATAATTTATTTTGGAACATGGTTTTTGAACTAAGAACACAAGCTTGTGAGATTTGAGCCTAATGATGTGGTTACATCTTATAACCACTTATTTTCCCTTCTTGTGTGCATTGTTCTCTTTCTATGATTGTGATCTTTGATTTGTTTGATTCTTTATGTCCATTATTTTGTGTATTCATGCATTTATATGATTGAGGCAATCATTTCATGTAGCTCACTTACCCAAATAGCCTTACCTTTTATCTTCCATTGTTAGCCAATTTGAGCCTATGATTAACCCACTTGTTCTTAATTTAGCACATTACAAGCTTTAAAGTGAAAAACAATAAATGTTCCAATTCGGATCTTTGATTGGCTTAGGCTAGTGTGTGCGTGTGTGTGTCATTTAAGTGTGGGAAAACTTGGGACATTGGGTGAATAAAAGGGTAGTTTTGTATTTTTGTTGAAAATATTGGGAATTGGGTACATGCTCATGTATTGATCAAATGTAAAACCATATGCATTGATAGTTTTGTATATGCTTTATTGCGAAAAGAAAAAAAAAGAGAAAAAGAAAAAAATAGAAAGAAAAGAAAAAAGAAAAGAAAGGTGATAAAAAGGGGACAAAATGCCCCAAGTGAAGCTCAATAATAATCAATGCATATGTGTTGTGAAAAGAAAAAAATACATGAGTATGTGAAAAAGTGAGAAAAATGGGTAGTTAGGTTAGCTTTGAAATTGTATAGGATGTCATAGGTTAGGTGGGAAGTTTAAGCTTATCAAAGATTCAAATTTCAAGCTTACTTGACCAAATATGCATCCTTACCTTGACCCTAACCCCATTACAACCTAAAGAAAAGACCTCATGATACTTGTATGCATGCATGAAATATATGTTGATTGTTAGAAGAAAAATAAATCTTAGAAAGCATGATTAGAGGAGAATTGAGATAATCGACCCTACACACTTGAGCGACTAGAGTGCAAACACTTCCGGTGAGGGTTCGATGCTCAATTCCTTGATTCCCGGCTTTCATGAGCATTCTTTTTGCAAGTCTACTTGAACTTCATTTTGATATTTAAATTGGTAGGATTCATGAGTCGTCATGGGACCTTAGCCCTACTTGTGCATGTATGTCTTGGAGGATTGATTTATTTTTAACCAAGTAGGTAGAATCATTTTGCATTTAGTTGCATTCATATAGATAGTTGCATATAGGTAGGGTGCATTTAGTTAGATCTCATTGAATAAATGTTGATATCCTTTGCTTTCTCTTGGTTTAAGCATGAGGACAAGCTTGGTTTAAGTGTGGGGAGGTTGATAAACCCCCATCGTAGGGTTTATCTTGTGCTTAATTTAGGGGATTTTATGACCTTTTACCCACATTTATTCAATGAAAAAGCATGGTTTCATGATTGTTTCCCAACTTGTGCTTAAGTGTGAAAACATGCTTTCTAAGTCCTTAATTAGCTAAATTTGATTCACCTTTGATTCCACTAGATGCCTTGATTTGTTTGTTAAGTGATTTCAGGTTGAAAAGGCTAGAAATGGATCAAAAGAATGAAAAGGAAAGCATGCAAAGTGGAAAAATCATGAAAAAGCCAAAGATTTGAGAAACATCATCCCCGCGCACGCGCACGCGCACTGCACGCGCACGCGTGGGTCGCGAAAATGCAAGGGACGCGCACGTGCACTGTACGCGTACGCATCGGTGGCCGCACATGATATTTTAATAGAAAACGTCCCAGCGATTTTGAAGAGCTGTGGGGCCCAATTTGCAACCAACTTTGGCGCCAAAATGAATTTAAAGGACCAAGGATTGAAAGGAATCAATACTTTACATACTTTCGATCATTAGTTGAATTTAGGTTAGTTTTGGAGGGAAAGTTAGTTTTAGAGAGAGAAGCTCTCACTTCTCTCTAGGATTAGAATTAGGATTAGGTTTAGTTCTTAGATCTAGGTTTCAATTCATGCCTTCTTCTACTTTTGATTCTCAATTCCTTGTTGTTACATTCATCTTCTTCTATTCTCTTGTTGTAATTTCTTTTATTTTGTTTCCTATACTTTGTTGTAGATCTACTCTTTCTTCTTCTATTCTCTTTCAATTCAAGTAGAGGTAATTCATGTAGATCTTGTTTCCTTTGATTGTTGTTATTAATTCTTTGCAATAATTGTTGTTAGATTTTATTGTTGTTATCCATTTACTATGTTTTTCTTTAGTGCCTTCCAAGTGTTTAATGAAATGCTTGGTTGGACTTTAATGTAGATTTTGTTCCTCTTGACTTTGGTAGAGTAATTAGTGACGCTTGAGTTATCTAATTCCTTTGTAGATTGATAATTAGAAGTTGCTAATTGATTTGGATACCACTAAAGCTAGTCTTTCCCTTGGGAGTTGGCTAGGACTTGTGGAATCAAGTTGATTCATCCACTTGACTTTCCTCCATAGTTAGAGGTTAACTAAGTGATAGCAATGGATAATTGTGGTCACAATTGAGGAGGATAACTAGGATAGGACTTCTAATTCTCACAACCTTGCCAAGAGCTTTCTAGTTGTTAGCTTATTTTCATTGTCATTTACCTTTCATGTCTAAACATACTTCATAACCAATAACAAGAACACTTTATTGTAATTCCTAGAGAGAACGACCCGAAGTTCAATACTTCGGTTTATAAATTTAGGGGTTTGTATTTGTGACAAATAAATTTTTGTATGAAAGGATTATTGTTGGTTTAGAAACTATACTTGCAACGAGAATTTATTGTGAATTCTAAACTACACAAAAGTCCAATCATCAAGTTCCCAAATTAAAAGCTCTACTATGTTCATTTTGACTCAAAAGATGAAGATTTACTTCCACAAAATAGTCAAATGGCAGTAGGAGACCAAACAAAAAGTCAAGGAGGTACATTGATGACCTTCTTAAGAAGTTACTGGAGATACGCTTTTCTGGAATAAATGGGAGTAAAAATATCCATGTCTTGAAGTCTCAATTGGAGGAAGCATACTCTAGAGAGGAAAGTTATTGGAAAGAGAAGTCTCAAGCTAAATGGTTGAGAGCTGGAGATCAAAACACAAAATTCTTCTACCAAAATTTTCAATTTAGAATCCAAAAAAATAATTTTGGAAACTAATTGACTTATTTTGATCAAGTAATTGTATGCACTTAGGTAAATTGTATATAGATAGTTTATTTTGAATAAATATCAATACCCCTTTTTTGTTTTTTTCTTGAGTTTAGCATGAGGACATGCTATTGTTTAAGATTGGAGATGTGATAAATCCACATTTCATGGTATTTATTTGCTTTAATTAGGTGGATTTTTGATGGGATATTTTTGTGGAAAAAACGAATTTCTCCAAAACACCCAAAACTAACCGGCAAGTGCACCGGGTCGCATCAAGTAATAATAACTCACGGGAGTGAGGTCGATCCCACAGGGATTGAAGGATTGAGCAATTTTAGTTTAGTGGTTGATTTAGTCAAGCGAATCAAGATTTGGTTGAGAGATTTGTGATTTGCAGAATTTAAATTGCATAGAAAGTAAAGGGAATGGGTAATTGGCATGAAATTAAAGAGAACTGAAATTTAAAGTGCTGAATCTTAAAGAACAAGAAATTAAATGGCAGAAACTTAGAACGCAAGAAATGTAAATTGCAGAATCTTAAAGTGCAAGAAATGTAAATGGCTTGAATTGTAAAGGGAATTGGGAATTGGATTTGCAGAATTTAAACAAGGAAAAGTAAATTGCAACAAACAGAGAAGTAAAGGATGACTTGAATCGAACCGGATCTTAAAACAGAAATGTGAATGAGATTTAAAAACATTAAACAGAGGATGTAAAATTGGAATTCAGATCTCAGGACTCAAGAGACTAGATAACCAAGTCTAGATCTCAATGCCTTCCTAGATCCAACAAGATTAATTGCAAAGGAAATATAAATTGCAGAGAAAGTAGATGAGAGAGCAAGTAACAGAAACTAAAATTCAATTAAGCAGAGAATTAAACAAGATCCCAAGGTGAGATTGAAACAGAAGTTCTTCAATTCTCCACCCAAGATCCGAAGCAAGAAAATTAAAGAGTGCTGGGCAAGAACAAGGAAGAAGAGAGATCAATTCTCCTCCCCAATTCTCCTGAATTAAAACAACAATGCTAGAATGTAAAAGTGAGCTCTCCACAAAACTCCCCAATCAAACCCGAAAAGAAAGCTCTATGAAAACTAAAAAGGGAAGCTCCCTTAAAAACTTAAATCCTATGCTATTTATACACTTTCTTCAAATGGTCTTCAAGCCTTCAATTGGGCCTTTGCTCTTGATGGAATTGGGTTGATAGAGGCCTTGGTTGATTGCTCTTGGAGTTTGGAGAAGAACCGAATTGAACCGGGTTTGGAATCATGAAAGCTTGAGTAAAAGTTTGAGTAAAAGTTTGAGGCAAACTTTTACTCCAACTTTTCACATCAGCCACCCTCTTTTGCTGATACCAACGTTGGGGCAAAAGTTAGGGGTCAAACTTTTGCTCCAACGTTGGCTTCCCCTTGCATACTCATGGCGCCAACGTTAGCCAAAAAGTTAGAGGCTAACGTTGGCGCAAACTTTTGCTCTCCAGGGTGTTGATTTGTGATGCCAAAAGTTTGCCAAAAAGTTTGAGGCTAACTTTTGCTCCAGCTTTTTGCCCAAAAGTTTGCACAAAAGTTTGAGGCTAACTTTTGCTCCAGCTTTTCGCCCAAAAGTTTGCACAAAAGTTTGAGGCTAACTTTTGCTCCAGCTTTTCGCCCAAAAGTTTGCCCAAAAGTTTGAGGCAAACTTTTGGTCAAGCTTTTTGCTCCCTGGTTCGTTTTCAATTAATCCAAAAGTTTGAGCTAAAGTTTGAGGCAAACTTTTGCTCAAACTTTTTGTCCTCTCTTCCTCCTAGCCATTCCTTCTTGCTTCAACCTTTCTCCAAGCTTTCTTCACCTATCATTAATCAACCAAACACATCAAAGCTATGCTCAAAATCATGAGATATTCATTCTTTCATAATATGTGACAATTATAACATAAAACCTCATGAAATAGCATGAATTCATACATGGTTGATTAAATCAAAGGAAGCATGAAAATCTACCCAATTGGCTTGCTTATGGCTCAAGAAAGTGCATAATTCAATTGAAAACAAAAGAAAAAGGCTAGTGAAACTAGGCTAAGATGACTTGTCATCAATTTTATCAAATTTTCCTACATTTATTCAATGAAATAGCATAGTTTTGTGAATTCTTCCTAATTTATGTTTAAGAATGAAAACAAGCTTTTTAAGCCTTTAATTTGATAAATTTGATTTACTTTAATTCCATTCGATACCTTGATGTGTTTGTTAATTGATTTCAGGTTTAGAAGACAAAGATTGGATTGAAGAAATGAAAAAAAAATGTAAAAGTGGAGAATTCATGAAGAAATGAAGTTTTGGAATTCTGCCCAATTGCGCGTACACATGCCTTGCGCATACGCGTGACCCGAGATTTCGCCATGTCGTGCGTACGCGTGCCTTCCGCGTACACGTGACACGAAGCACATGACTCACTTAAAGAAAACATGGCTGGTGATTTCTGGACCTCTCCAAGTCCAGGTCCAACTCATTTTTGAGGTATTTGAGGCCAAATTCAAGAGGAAATAAGGGAGAGAAATTAGGTTTAGAATACAAACATGCTTTAGGTTATATTCTAGAGAGATAAGCTCTATATTCTCTCTAGAATTAGGGTAGAATTATGTTAATCTCTCTTAGATTAGGTTTCATTTCTTGTCTTGATCTAGTTTCATTTGCTTCTCCTTGCTTACTTGTCTTAATTCTCTTAGTTTACATTGTTAATTTTTCTTTTTGGTGACTTTTATGTTTACGAACTCTTATTGATTTTGATTTCTATTAATGCAATTTAATGTTTCTTTGTTTATTGATGTTTAATTGAGTTGTTATTATTGTTTTTTTTTGCATTTGGTTGTTGTAGATTTTATGATTATTGTCATTTTACCATGCTTTTATATTTATGCACCCAAGTGTTTGCAAAATGCTTGGTTTAGTTTTAGAGTAGATTTTTAGCACTCTTGGTTTGGTATTGAGGATTTAGGTGCCTTGCTGTCTTTGATGTCCGATATTGATTGGTGATTGAGGATTGTTAGTTGTTCTTGTTATAAGACTGACTATGCCTATTTGATTTTCTCTCGATGTTGGAGATGACTAAATGGGATTAACTCTAGATAATCACCATGTTTGTGGTCAATGACTTGAAAATGAAGCCTTAACTCTTAATTCTTGCCAGGAGTGTCTTTTAGCATTTACACTTCTTTAGTTGTTAGCTTTATTTTCTTGTCATTTACTTTTTCGCCTCTTTCTCTACAAACCCCCCTTATACTCATAACCAATAATATGTACACTTCCCTGCAATTCTTTTAAGAGACGACCCAAGGTTTAAATACTCTTAATTTTTATTAGTTTGACTTAAGTGACAAACAAATTAAACTTTGACTGAGAGTTATCTGTTGGTTTGGATCTATACTTCAACGGAATTATTTTGTGAAAATTTCAAACCAACGATTTTTCTCATGTCAAGTTATATAAAATCTAATTTAATTTTTTTATTTTTTATAATAAATATTTTTTTCTTTAGTTTTATTTTGTATTCAATTAATTATTATTTTTAAATTTCTATAACTCTTGAATTATGTCACTTTCTAAAACCATGACCATAGATCCCTTTTAAGTTACCCTTTTGCAAAACCATGACTATAGACCTTTTTAGGTCTCCTTTAAAAACCGTGACTATAGACCCTCCTTAAGTCATCCTCCAAAACTATGACCATAAATTCTCTTTAGGTTACTCTTTTGTAAAACCAAGACAATAGACCATTTTAGGTCACTCTTCAAAACCGTGACCATAGAAACTTTTAGGCCACCTACCAAAACCGTAACCATAGAATCTTTTAGGTCACTGAAAGAGCATAACCGTCTGCTAGGAATTTTTCTCAAAATTAGATTGGCGTTGCAAGTATAGTTCCAAACTAACAAGTAATGCTCACTCAAATTTTTAAATCCTAAAGATGTCACAATTCAAAACAAATTATATAACCGAGAGTATTTAACTCCCGGGTCGTCTTCCCTAGGAGTTGCAAATGAAATGTTGTTATTATTGGCTTTGGCGGATTTTTGGTTGAAAGAGGCAAGAAATATAAATGACAATAAAATAAAGATGCATGAAATTAAATGAAACTAAGTAAAGGTAATGAAAATGGAAATTAAATGCTAAAAAGAGCTCTTGGATGGAATTGGGGAATTAAGGATTCCTATCCTAGTTATGGACCACAAACATGGTAATTGTGTGAAATTAATCCCAATTAGTCAGTCTTAACATCGAGAATAAGTCAAAAGGGCATAATTGATCCCAATCCACAAGTCCTTACCAACTCTATTAATGGAAGGCTTAGTGTTAGTGGAAACCAAATCAATTAACAATCCTCACACAATGTGGAATGGACATCCACAATTTAATTTCACCCAATCACCCAATTTCCCAACCAAGAGTGGAAAAAACTAAGTAAAAACCCAACAAAACATTTTATCAAATACTTGGAGGGCATGAAAGAAAAGCATGATAAAATAACAAGAATTAATAAATGCTACAACTACCAAGCAAGGAAAGTAAAGATAGCAACTCAATAAACCAATAAATGACATGAAACATAAATTGTATTAAATGTAAATTAAAATAACAAAGTGTCAAAAACATCAAAGACAAAAGAAATGAAATAACAAATAGAAGGAAAGAACAAAGATGCAATAACAATAAATGACAAGGAAAAGTAAATAAAAACAAGAATTAAAAGTAGAAACTACAAGAAATTAAACTAAGAACCCTAATTCTAGAGAGAAGGGGAGCTTTTCTCTTTAGAAAACAACCTACATAATGCTAAACTAACCCTAATTTCTCCCCTCTTTCACATGGAATAATGGCCCTCTCATATAGCAAGAATCAGCTTCAGAAAAGTCCCAAAACTGGGCTCTGGAGGCCTAGAAATCACCCCCAGTGATTTTCATTAAGTGAGTCACGTGCTGGGACTTGTGCGTACGCACAGGTGTGTGCGTACGCACACATGCTGATTTTCCTCCTGTGCGTATGCACAGAGCTGTGCGTGGGCACATGTGCTGATTTTGACTCTTGTGCGTAGGCACAGACCTGTACGTGGGAACAAGTGCTGATTTTGACTCTTGTGCATAGGCACAAAACGTGTGCGTAGGCACAGGCTAAAATGCTTTTCTTCTTTGATTTCTTCACGTTTTCTCCCAATTCCATACTTTTCTTCCACTCTTATTAAGCCATTCCAACTTATTACACCTGAAATCACTCATCAAAACCATTAAGGCATCGAATGGGATAAAAGTGGGATAAAAGTGATTAAATTAAGCACAAAATAGCATGTTTTCACAATTATGCTCAACTTAGGGAGAGACCACAAAAGCATGCTATTTAGGTGAATAAATGTGGGTTTATATGACGAAATCCACTCAAATCAAACTAAAATTTATTGTCAAATATGGATTCATCAATTTCCCCACACTTAAACAATAGCATGTCCTCATGCTAATCACAATCAAAGGAGAAGGATAAAGGGGGAAGCAATTTATTAAATGCATCTAACTACATGCAAGAAACTATGCTAAATGCTATCTATCTATATCTATGCTATGGTTCCTATTGAGTTTGGCAAAAACAAACAAAAGAATCTCAATCAATCCAAAATAGAAACTTAGGGCCAAGACAAGAAAATATAGCAATATGATCAATGTCCAAAGATTTGATTTAAAATTTTCAAAAATTACTTTCAACAACTTGCGAGAAGACACAATATAAGGGATGGAATCATAGAATTGAGCGATCGAACCCCTCACCGGATGTGTTTACACTCTAGTCGCTCAGTGTTTAGGGCTTAATCAGTCAATTCTCCTTTAATCATGTTTCTCAAAGATTTGCAAGTTGGTGCACGAATTGTGAATCACACTTTTCACAACTCGTACCACTAACCAGCAAGTGCACTGGGTCGTCCAAGTAATACCTTACTGAGTAAGGGTCGATCCCACGGAGATTGTCGGCTTGAAGCAAGCTATGGTTATTTTGTAATTCTTAGTCAGGAAATCAATGATAAGAGTGATTATATTTATAAAGAGTAAAAAGCATAAATTAAATAGTACTTATTATGCAGTAATGGAGAATATGCTGGAGTTTTGGAGATGCTTTGTCTTCTGAATCTCTGCTTTCTCCCTGTCTTCTTCTTCACGCACGCAAGGTTCCTTCTATGCCAAGCTGTGTGTTGGTGGATCACCGTTGTCAATGGCTACCATCCGTCCTCTCAGTGAAAATGGTCCAGGTGCGCTGTCACCGCACGGCTAATCATCTGTCGGTTCTCACTCATGCTAGAATAGGATCCATTGATCCTTTTGCGTCTATCACTATGCCCAACCCTTGTGAGTTTGAAGTTTGTCACAATCATTCAATCCCTGAATCCTACTCGGAATACCATAGACAAGGTTTAGACTTTCTGGATTCTCAAGAATGCTACCAATGGATTCTAGCTTATACCACGAAGATTCTGATTAAGAAATCCAAGAGATACTCATTCAATCGAAGGTAGAATGGAGGTGGTTGTCAGTCACGCATTCATAGGTTGAGAATGGTGATGAATGTCACGGATCATCACATCCATCATATTGAAGTGCGAATGAACATCTTAGATAGAAACAAGCGTGTTTGAATAGAAAACAGAAATAATTGCATTAATTCATCGAGACACAGCAGAGCTCCTCACCCCCAACAATGGAGTTTAGAGACTCATGCCATCAAAGAGTACAAAGTTCAAATCTAAAAATGTCATCCGATCCAAATAAATCTCTAAAAGTTGTTTAAATACTAAACTAGTGACCTAGGTTTACAGAAAATGAGTAAACTAAGATAGATAGTGCAGAAATCCACTTCTGGGACCCACTTGGTGTGTTCTGGGGCTGAGACTTGAGCTTTACACGTGCCTTGGCTGTTTCTAGAGTTAAACGCCAGGTTATAACCTGTTTCTGGCGTTTAACTGCAACTTGTAACCTATTTCTGGCGTTTAACGCCAGAATGCAACATGGAACTGGCGTTGAACGCCAGTTTACGTCATCTATCCTTGAGCAAAGTATGAACTATTATATATTGCTGGAAAGCCCTGGATGTCTACTTTTCAACTCAATTGAGAGCACGCCAATTGAAATCCTGTAGCTCCAAAAAATCCATTCCGAGTGTAGGGAGGTCAGAATCCAACAACATCAGCAGTCCTTTTTCAGCCTAAATCAGATTTTTGCTCAGCTCCCTCAATTTTAGCCAGAAAATACCTGAAATTACAAAAAATAAACAAACTCATAGTAAAGTCTAGAAATGTGATTTTTATTAAAAACTAATAAAAATATAATAAAAAGTGACTAAAACATATTAAAAACTACCTAAAAACAATGCCAAAAAGTGTATAAATTATCCGCTCATCACAACACCAAACTTAAATTGTTGCTTGTCCCCAAGCAACTAAAAACAAAGTGGGATAAAAAGAAGAGAATATACAATGAATTCCAAAAACATCTATGACGATCAGTCTTAATTAGATGAGTGGGGCTATTAGCTTTTTGCTTCTGAACAGTTTTGGCATCTCACTTTATCCTTTGAAGTTCAGAATGATTGGCATCTATAGGAACTTAGAATTCAGATAGTGTTATTGATTCTCCTAGTTCAGTATGTTGATTCTTGAACACAGCTACTTTATGAGTCTTGGCCGTGGCCCTAAGCACTATGTTTTCCAGTATTACCACCTGATACATACATGCCACAGACACATAACTGGGTGAACCTTTTCAGATTGTGACTCAGCTTTGCTAAAGTCCCCAATTAGAGGTGTCTAGGGTTCTTAAGCACACTCTATTTTTGCTTTGGACCTCGACTTTAACCGCTCAGTCTCAAGTTTTCACTTGACACCTTCACGCCACAAGCACATGGTTAGGGACAGCTTAGTTTAGCCGCTTAGGCCAGGATTTTATTCCTTTAGGCCCTCCTATCCACTGATGCTCAAAGCCTTGGATCCTTTTTATAACCTTTGCCTTTTGGTTTTAAGGGCTATTGGCTTTTTGCTCTTGCCTTTTGGGTTAAAGAGCTTTTGGCTTTTTCTGCTTGCTTTTTCTTTTTCTTGCTCTCTTTTTTTTTCGCATTTTTTTCTGCAAGCTTTGTTCTTTACTACTTTTTCTTGCTTCAAGAATCATTTTTATGATTTTTCAGATTATCAAATAACATTTCTCCTTTTTCATCATTCTTTCAAGAGCCAACAATTTTAACATTCATAAACAACAAATTCAAAAGACATATGCACTGTTCAAGCATTCATTCAGAAAACAAAAAGTATTGCCACCACATCAAAATAATTAAACTATTTTAAAATTCGAAATTTATGTACTTCTTTTTCTTTTTCAGAAAATATTTTTCATTTAAGAAAGGTGATGGATTCATAGGACATTCATATCTTTAAGACATAGACACTTAGATACTAGTGATCATGTAATAAGACCCAAACATAAATAAACATAAAGCATAGTAAATGAAAAACAGAAAATAAAGAACAAAGAAATTAAAGAACAGGTCCACCTTAGTGATGGCGGCTAGTTCTTCCTCTTGAAGATCTTATGGAGTGCTTTAGCTCCTCAATGTCTCTTCCTTGCCTTTGTTGCTCCTCCCTCATAGCTCTTTGATCTTCTCTAATTTCATGGAGGAGGATAGAATGCTCTTGGTGCTCCACCCTTAGTTGTCCCATGTTGGAACTTAATTCTCCTAGGGAGGTGTTAATTTACTCTCAATAGTTTTGTGGAGGAAAGTGCATCCCTTGAGGCATTAGTGGTTATGGAAAAATAAAAAAGCAATGCTTTTTCCACACCAAACTTTTTGCTCGTCCTCGAGCAAAAGAAGGAGGAAAGGAGGAGAAAGAAGTGTGTATGAAAAGGTGTGGCAGGAGGGGATCCTGTGGGGACCACAGATCCTGAGGGGTCAAGGACTTATCATCCCTGCTCCATTGAGGCATGCAAAAACGCCCTTAGTGTGCAATCCTAGCGTTTAACGCCAGACCGCTGCTTGTTTCTGGCGTTAAACACCAGCTTTTCTCCCTTTCTTGGCGTTAAATGCCAACTTGATGCTCTGTTCTGGCGTTAAACGCCAGTATGGTGCTTGTTTCTGGCGTTTAACACCAGCTTGATGCTTCTTTCTGGCGTTAAACGCCAGTCTGATGCTTCTTACTAGCGTTTAAACGCCAGTAAGCTCTTCCTCCAGGGTGAGCTGTTTTTAATGCTGTTTTTCATTCTGTTTTTGATTTTCCAGTTGTTTTTGTGACTTCACATGATCATCAACCTAAAAAAAACATAAAATATCAATGGAAAATAAATAGATATAATTAAATAACATTGGGTTGCCTCCCAACAAGCGCTTTTTTAATGTCAATAGCTTGACAGTGAGCTCTCATGGAGCCTCACAGATAATCAGAGCAGGGTTGGGGCCTCTCAACACCAAACTTAGAGTTTGGTTGTGGCCTCCTAACACCAAACTTAGAGTTTAAATGTGGGAGTTTTGTTTGACTCTGTATTGAGAGAAGCTTTTCATGCTTCCTCTCCATGGTTACAGAAGGAGAACCTTGAGTCTTATAGTTTGCAATGTCTGCAAACCACAGAGCTTCCTGAATAGCAAACAATTGCTCATCCGGAAAGGTTTCAGAGATCTCAGTAGGAGGGAGGGATGCTCCTGCTACTGGTTCTATCTGGGACAGGTGATCAGCTACTTGATTCTCTGTCCCTTTTCTGTCTCTTTTTTCTATATCAAACTCTTACAGAAGCAACACCCATCTTATTAGCCTGGGCTTTAAATCCTGCTTTGTGAGTAGATATTTAAGAGCAGCATGGTCAGTGTACACAATCACTTTTGATCCTACTAAGTATGATCTAAACTTGTCAATGGCATAAACCACTGCAAGCAGCTCTTTTTCTGTGGTTGTGTAATTTTTCTGGGCATCATTTAAAACACGGCTAGCATAATAAATGACATGCAGAAGCTTGTTATGCCTCTATCCTAATACTGCACCAATGGCATGGTCACTGGCATCACACATTAGTTCCAAAGGTAATGTCCAATCTGGTGCAGAAATAACTGGTGCTGTGACCAGCTTAGCTTTCAGGGTTTCAAACGCCTGCAGACACTCTGTGTCAAACACAAATGGCGTGTCAGCAGCTAGCAGATTGCTCAGAGGTTTTGTAATTTTTGAAAAATCCTTTATAAACCTCCTATAGAATCCTGCATCCCCCAGAAAGCTTCTGATTGCCTTAACATTGGCAGGTGGTGGTAATTTTTCAATTACCTCTACCTTAGCTTGATCCACCTCTATTCCCTTGTTCGAAATCTTGTGCCCAAGGACAATCCCTTCAGTCACCATAAAGTGACATTTTTCCCAGTTTAAAACCAGGTTAGTCTCTTGGCATCTTTTCAGAACCAGTGTCAGGTGATCAAGACAGGAGCTGAATGAGTCTCTATATACTGAGAAGTCATCCATGAAGACTTCCAGAAATTTTTCCACCATATCAGAGAAAATAGAGAGCATGCATCTCTGAAAGGTTGCAGGTGCATTACACAGCCCAAATGGCATCCTTCTGTAGGCAAATACTCCAGATGGACATGTGAATGCTGTTTTCTCTTGATCCTGAGGATCCATTGCAATTTGGTTATAGCCTGAATAGCCATCCAAAAAGTAGTAATAATCATGACCTGCTAGTCTTTCTAGCATCTAGTCTATGAATGGTAAAGGAAAATGATCCTTTCTGGTGGCTGTATTGAGCCTTCTGTAGTCAATACACATACGCCACCCTGTAACTATTCTTGTAGAAACCAGTTCATTTTTTTCATTATGAACCACTGTCATACCTCCCTTCTTAGGAACAACATGGACAGGACTCACCCAGGGGCTATCAGAAATAGGATAAATAACCCCAGCCTCTAGTAACTTAGTGACCTCTTTCTGCACCACCTCCTTTATGGCGGGATTCAGCCGGCTCTGTGGTTGAACCACTGGCTTAGCATCATCCTCCAATAGGATCTTGTGCATGCATCTGGCTGGGCTAATGCCCTTAAGATCACTTATGGACCACCCAAGAGCTGTCTTGTGGGTCCTTAGCACCTGAATTAGTGCTTTCTCTTCCTGTGGCTCTAAAGCAGAGCTTATGATTACAGGAAAAGTGTCACCTTCTCCCAGAAATGCATATTTCAGGGATGGTGGTAGTGGTTTGAGCTTTGGTTTAGGAGGTTTCTCCTCTTCCTGAGGAGTATTCAGAGGTTCTTTTATTTCCTCTAGTTCCTCCATATCAGACTGAACATCTTTAAAAATGTCCTCTAGCTCTGATTCGATACTCTCAGTCATATTGACCTCTTCCACCAGGGAGTCAATAATATCAATGCTCAGGCAGTTGTCTGATGTGTCTGGATGTTGCATAGCTTTGACAACATTCAACTTAAACTCATCCTCATTGACTCTCAGGGCTATCTCCCCTTTTTGGACGTCAATGAGGGTTCGTCCAGTTGCTAGGAATGGTCTTTCTAGAATGAGAGTTGCACTCTTGTGCTCCTCTATTTCCAGCACTACAAAGTCAGTAAGGAAGGCAAATGGCCCAACCTTGACAATCATGTCCTCAATTATGCCTGATGGGTATTAATGGAGCCATCAGCAAGTTGAAGACAGATCCGGGTTGGTTTGACCTCTTCAGTCAAGCCAAGCTTTCTGATAGTGGATGCAGGGATTAGGTTGATGCTTGCCCCAAGATCACATAAAGCTGTCTTGGTGAAATTACCCTCTAATATGCATGGTATCATAAAGCTCCCGGGATCTTTAAGCTTTTCTGGGAAGCTTTTCAGAATGACTGCACTGCATTCTTCAGTGAGGAGAACTCTTTCAGTTTCTCTCCAATCCTTCTTATGACTCAAGATATATTTCATGAACTTGGCATAAGAGGGTATTTGCTCAAGTGCCTGTGCAAACAGAATCTTTATTTCAAGAGTCCTGAGATAGTCTGCAAAGCGGGCAAATTGCTTATCCTGCTCCTCTTGACGGAGTTTTTGAGGATAAGGCATCTTGGCTTTATATTCCTCAACCTTAGTTGCTGCAGGTTTATTTCTTATAGAAGTGGTTGGAGAAGCCTTTTTAGAGGGGTTGTTATCAGCACTTGTATGTGTCTGATCCCTCACTGGCGTTTGAATGCCAGGGTTGGAAGCTTGATTGGCGTTGGACGCCAACTTCCTACCTGTGTCTGGCATTTGAACGCCAGAACTGAGCTTCTATTGGGCGTTTGACGCCAGCTCCTTGCCTGTTCCTGGCGTTTGAATGCCAGAACTGCGCATGGGTTGGGCGTTTAACGCCAACCTTGCATCCTTTCTGGCATTTGAACGCCAGAGTTGTTCCTCTCTGGGCCCTTACTGTCCTCAGAGGGATGTTGGATAATATTTTGCTCATCCTCTGTCAGTTGTTCTTTTCTTGGCTTTCTACTGCTCTGAAGTGGGATATTTAATGTTTTTCCACTTCTTAATTGAACTGCCTGGCACTCTTCTGTTATCTGCTTTGATAACTGCTGTTTTGTCTGATTTAATTGTGCCTCCATATTTTTATTAGCATTTTTAGTGTCTTGTAGTATCTCCTTGAATTCTGTTAGCTGTTTTGTTAGAAAGCACAATTGTTGATTGAGTTCAGCAACTTGTTCTGGAGGACCAAGTTCAGTAGACACTGCTTTGGCTTCTTCTTTTATGGAGGACCCATTACTTATGTACAGATGCTGGTTTCTAGAAACTATATCAATAAGCTCTTGAGCCTCTTCAATAGTTTTCCTCATGTGTATAGATCCACCAGCTGAGTGGTCTAGGGACATCTGAGCTCCTTCTGTAAGCCCATAGTAGAAGATGTCTAATTGTACCCACTCTGAAAACATTTCAGAGGGGTATTTCCATAGCATCCCTCTGTACCTCTCCCAGGCATTATAAAGGGATTCATCATCCTCTTGTTTAAAGCCTTGGATGTCCAGCCTTAGCTGTGTCATCCTTTTTGGAGGGAAATATTGATTCAGGAATTTGTCTGATAACTGTTTCCATGTCCTTATGCTTGCTGTGGGCTGGTTATTTAACCACCTTTTAGCTTGATCTTTTATAGCAAACGGAAACAGTAACAGTCTGTATACATCCTGATCTACCTCCTTGTCACGTACTTTGTCAGCAATTTGCAAGAATTGTGCCAGAAACTCAGTAGGTTCTTCCTGTGGAAGACCGGAATACTGGCAGTTTTGCTGCACCATGACAATGAGCTGAGGATTTAGCTCAAAACTGCTTGCTTTGATGGGAGGTATACAGATGCTACTCCCATATGCAGCAGTAGTGGGGTTAGCATATGACCCCAGAGTCCTTCTGGACTGTTCATTTCCACTTAGGTCCATGATGGAGAAAGGGAGATGATGCGGATTGCAAATAAAATAAAATAATATATATATTTGAAAACCGAAATTAAAATAAAATAAAATAAAATAAATGAAAAATTGACTATAATTTCGAATATTAGAAGAAAAAGAAATAAAAGAAAATTGAAAACTAAATTAATTAACTAAAAAGATTTGAAAAAAATGTGGGTGAGGATTTTCGAAAAAAATGAAGAGAGAGAAATTGGTTAGGAAGTTTTGAAAAGGATATGTCTTAAAATTAAAGATACTTGTAAGAAAATAAAATAAAAAAAAGAAAAGATATGAAAAAGATTTGATTTTAAGATTTGAGATTAGAAAAGATAAGATAAGCTAGGTAAGAGAAGATAAGGAATTTAAATTAAAAAGTTTTGAAATTTGAAATTTGAAATAAGATAAGATAAAATAGAAATTTTAAAATAAAAATCTGAATTTTTTTGAAAAAATTTCGAAATATTTGCTCAAAAATAGTTAGAGAAGATATTTTTTTTATTTTTGAAGTTTATGATGAAAAATAAAAACACACAAAAGACACACAACTTAAAATTTTTAGATCTAATGCTCCTTATTTTCGAAAACTTTGGAGGGAAAACACCAAGGAACACCAAACTTAAAAATTTTAAGATCAAAACACAAGGAAGACTCAAGAACACTTTGAAGACTCACAAGAACAACAAGAACATGAAGAAAGAACACCAAACTTAAAATTTTTAGAAAACCAAAATAAAATTTTTGAAAACTAAAGAAAAGTTAACAGGAGAACACTAAACTTAAAGTTTGGCACAAGATTTATTCAAAGAAAAATTATTTTTGAAAAATTTTTAAAAACAAGATACACAATTACCAAGAACATAAGCACAACGCTCTAGCCAATTGAGCTATAAATTTAACGTGTTTTAATAAGGTATAAAATTTTTGTTTTTTTTTTGTTTTTTTTTGGATACTAATAATTCGAAAATGCACAAGAAAAACAAGAAAAATCACAAAACAAGGAAAACTAAAGATCAAACAAGGGAAATAAACAAGAATAACTTGAAGATTAAGAAAGAACAATGAACACAAATTCGAAAATTTAAAAGAGATAAAAAACATGTATTTGACACCAAACTTAAAATATGAAACTAAACTCAAATAGAAAAACTCAATTATCAGTTTATAAAAATTTTTGAAAAATTTAAAAAGAGAAAATAAGGGTTTAAAAAAAATTTAAACCAAAAACAATAATAGAAGACTCTAAATCAAAAAGAAAATTTTTTCCTAATCTAAGCAACAAAATAAACCGTTAGTTGTCCAAACTCGAACATTCCCCGACAACGGCACCAAAAACTTGGTGCACAAATTGTGAATCACACTTTTCACAACTCGTACCACTAACCAGCAAGTGCACTGGGTCGTCCAAGTAATACCTTACGTGAGTAAGGGTCGATCCCACGGAGATTGTCGGCTTGAAGCAAGCTATGGTTATTTTGTAATTCTTAGTCAGGAAATCAATGATAAGAGTGATTATATTTATGAAGAGTAAAAAGCATAAATTAAATAGTACTTATTATGCAGTAATGGAGAATATGTTGGAGTTTTGGAGATGCTTTGTCTTCTGAATCTCTGCTTTCCCCCTGTCTTCTTCACGCACGCAAGGTTCCTTCTATGGCAAGCTGTGTGCTGGTGGATCACCGTTGTCAATGGCTACCATCCGTCCTCTCAATGAAAATGGTCCAGGTGCGCTGTCACCGCACGGCTAATCATCTGTTGATTCTTACTCATGCTGGAATAGGATCCATTGATCCTTTTGCGTCTGTCACTACGCCCAACCCTTGTGAGTTTAAAACTCGTCACAGTCATTCAATCCCTGAATCCTACTTGGAATATCACGGACAAGGTTTAGACTTTCCGGATTCTCAAGAATGCTGCCAATGGATTCTAGCTTATACCACGAAGATTCTGATTAAGGAATCCAAGAGATACTCATTCAATCGAAGGTAGAACGGAGGTGGTTGTCAGTCACGCGTTCATAGGTTGAGAATGGTGATGAATGTCACGGATCATCACATCCATCATATTGAAGTGCGAATGAACATCTTAGATAGAAACAAGCATGTTTGAATAGAAAACAGAAATAATTGCATTAATTCATCGAGACATAGCAGAGCTCCTCACCCCCAACAATAGAGTTTAGAGACTCATGCCGTAAAAGAGTACAAAGTTCAGATCTAAAAATGTCATCCAATCCAAATAAATCTCTAAAAGTTGTTTAAATACTAAACTAGTGACCTAGGTTTACAGAAAATGAGTAAACTAAGATAGATAGTGCAGAAATCTACTTCTGGGGCCAACTTGGTGTGTGCTGGGGCTGGGGCTGAGACTTGAGCTTTACATGTACCTAGGCTGTTTCTAGAGTTAAACGCCAGGTTGTAACCTGTTTTTGGCGTTTAACTCCAACTTGTAACCTGTTTCTGGCATTTAACGACAGAATGCAACATGGAACTGGCGTTGAACACCAGTTTACGTCATTTATCCTTGAGAAAAGTATGGACTATTATATATTTCTGGAAAGCCCTAGATGTCTACTTTCCAACGCAATTGAGAGCGTGTCAATTGAAATCATGTAGCTCCAAAGAATCCATTCCGAGTGCAGGGAGGTCAGAATCCAATAGCATCAGCAGTCCTTTTTCAGCCTGAATCAGATTTTTGCTCAGCTCCCTCAATTTCAGCCAGAAAATACCTGAAATTACAAAAAAATATACAAACTCATAGTAAAGTCCAAAAATGTGATTTTTATTTAAAAACTAATAAAAATATAATAAAAAGTGACTAAAACATATTAAAAACTACCTAAAAATAATACCAAAAAGTGTATAAATTATCCGGTCATCACAAGTCATCTAACAATCGACTAATACTTAATGTATGAATGCAAATATCATAAGGTCTTTGGAGGGTTGTAATGGGACTAGGTAAGGGTAGGATTAATATGGTTAACTGGGCTAATAGATTGGATCTTTGATTAGATCAAGTATCCCACCCATCCTATATCAACCTATGTACACAAAAGAGAACAACCTAACTTCCCATTCACCTCTTTTCTCACATTCACTCATGCATCTTCTTTCTAATTCAACCACATATGTATCCTTTATTTATATTCTTATTGTCATTTCTTTTATTTTATTTTTCTTCTCTTTTTTTTATTATATAAAAGAGATACATATGTTTTAAGTAATAGATGCATGAGAGTTTACCCATTTTCCCCAAATATTCTCAATGAACACCCAAACTAACTTTCTACCAATGTTTCCTATAAATTCCCCCCACACTTGATTAACACACACACTCAAACCCAAGCTAATCAAAGATATAATCCATTGACATAATGGTTTTTCACTTAGGGCAAAAGATGTGCTTAATATTAGAACAAAAGGGGAATTAAAAGGCTCAAAAGTAGTTTACAAAGGTAGATGTAAGGGGTTGCCATATGGGTCAAGTGAGTTTAATATAAAAAAAATGGCCTCAATCATACTAAATGCATTTAAATCATCAAATAAAGGACATATAGACTAAAGCCAATCTAAGATCACAATCATTAAAGAAGTATAACACACAAGAACAAAATTTGTGGTTGAAAATGTGCAACCATCAAATTAAAGCTCAAATCTCACTAAGTGTTTTTGTTCAAGCTCTTTTCTATGTTCCATAAAAGGATACTTCAAGTAAGTTCAAAAACAAGTTTCCAAATCTAATCAATGGAACGCCCTAGAAGGGATTTCTTGAAAATTCTTTGTTGTGTTACCAAACTTATTTCCTATACTAGGTAACATGCAAATATTTACTAATATAAAACTATAAGCAAACTATGATATATACAAGCAAACTAGGCAAAATGCAATGTAATGAAATATTCACAAGTATTCACAATAACACATAACTACTAAAAAAGCCTAAAGAATAATGCAAAGTGTTGAGAAAGGAAAATTTTACGCCCTAAAATTACGGATCCTCCCAAACACTTAAATGTTGCACGGTCCTCCGTGCATGCACTCGATCCGGGGGTGAAGAGATGTGAGGCTCCACCTTCAGCTGGTGGGTATCAGGGCTTGGGTCACTATAGAAACTAAACAAACATGAATTGAGGAGGAAGTCATAGTAGTGTGGTATGATAAAAGACACAATGTGTGTATTCTAGGTGTGCATGGTCTAGAACAAACACATTGATCGGGTAAACATGGCAACCACATAACCTAAAGAAATAGTATATGTTCCTCAAGTAAGTGGCCTAGGTTGCAAGTAAGGAAAAATAAGAGATTAAAGCACAAGCAAACCTAGGTAACCACAACTAAAGTGAATTGAATATAAGAGATATTGGATATTGAAATTGTGCAAGTGAAATCGCAACGTGAATGTAAAATGGCACAATCAACAATAACCAATTCCATGATGAAGAGAAAACTACTTATCCATCGTAAAACATAATGAAAAAGTCACCTGGTAAAGGTACTTGTTGCAAAAAGTGACAAGCTTGATAAGAATCAAGTTAAGTCACTCAAACAAATGCAAAGCATTAACAAGAAACAAGTACTGGACATGTGATGATTTTGATATGAAAATCAAGATGAACAAGTAATTTCAACTCAATTCACTTAAGTAAAAGTGCACAATTCAAGATGCCAAACAAGGATAAAGTTTAACACATATGGTCGCGACAACATATAAATCAAACTCAAAATTTAATTAGGCAATCAAACAAAGACTTAATGCTCAGTGCTCACATTCATCAAAAATTAAGCTACAATTTAAGCAAGAAGCAACCCAATCAACATCAATCAAACACTTGCAATTTATTCAATTAACAACAATTAAACTAAAACTAATATACTTACTAAAATGAGAAATGAAATGCAATGAAAAGCAACTAGAATAAGTAGAAAAGAGAGCAAAAGTAAGAGAAGGGAGGGGTGGAGGGATGGAAGTGTCTTAGGGCTTAAGGAAAAGTGCAATAAAATTTTTCCCAAAACATCACTTGTGCGTACGCACACAAGGTGAAACAGGGAAGGTGTGCGAGCGCACACTCTATGCAAGCGCTCCGAACAAAGAGGGAAATATGACGTGTGCGTACGCACCTAGGTGTGCGTACGCACAGAGCACACTTTTTTTTAGGGAAAGGATCACATGTGCGTGGGCACACAGGTCCGTGCGCACGCATAGGAACGAAAAGGAAAGGGGTTCATGCGCACAAGCTATGCTGGCGCTGTGAACAGGGGGCATAACCAGACTTGTGCGTGCACACAGGTCGGTGCGCACGCACAGGTCGGTGCGCACGCACAGGACGCAAAAAATAGAAGTTGTGTGCGCACGCATAGATGCTCTGTTTTCCAAAAATTTTTCTATCAAATTCTAAGGTACCAAGCCTTAGCTCAATCAAAAATCAACACCAAAACATGAAACAACCCATAAATCCACAATCCAAACAAAATTAAACTAATTCTAAACTAACCAATCAAACAAAAATGTAATTAGAGAAAATTATATACAAAGAGAAGGGTTGAAACAATGTTACCATGGTGGGGTGTCTCCCACCTAGCACTTCTATTTAGAGTCCTTAAGTTGGACTTTATTGAGAAACTCTCACCCAAGCTTGTATTCTCCAAGGCAATTGAGATTCCCAAGCTTGTACACCCAAATCTTCTTGTGAGTTCCTTTCATTCCCTCTAGGTAACAAACAATTGAAATTCCCAATTCCTATAAACAATAGCAAAAAAACTCACAATGCAATGGGTGAGAATTGATAGGATAAAAAGAAAATAAAAACCAAAAGTAATAAGAACAAATAAAATTGAACTCCTAAAACTAGCAAAAATAAGCAATCAATCAAAAATAAACTATTCACATATCCACATGTTGACATATTCACAATAACCAAAAGCAAGCAACATATGTACAATCAACCAAAATTAAGCTATTCACACTATTCAAAATATGCACAATAGCCACTAACATAACACCATTGAAACTCCCCAGCAATGGCACCAAAAACTTGAAAGAGCATAACCGTTGGCTAGGAATTTTTCTCAAAATAAGATTGGCGTTGAAAGTATAGTTCCAAGCCAACAAGTAATGCTCACTCAAATTTTTAAATCCTAAAGATGTCACAATTCAAAACAAATTATATAACCGAGAGTATTTAACTCCCGAGTTGTTGTTCCCTAGGAGTTGCAAATTAAATGTTGTTATTATTGACTTTGGGAGATTTTTGGGAGTTTTTGGTTGAAAGAGGCAAGAAATGTAAATGACAATAAAATAAAGATGCATGAAATTAAATGAAAGTAAGTAAAGGCAATGAAAATGGAAATTGAATGCTAAAAAGATCTCTTGGTTGGAATTGGGGAATTAAGGATTCCTATCCTAGTTATGGACCACAAACATGGTAATTGTGTGGAATTAATCCCAACTAGTCAATCCTAACATCGAGAATAAGTCAAAAGAGCATAATTGATCCCAATCCACAATTCCTTACCAACTCTATTAATGGAATCCTTAGTGTTAGTGGAAACCAAATCAATTAACAATCCTCACACAATGTGGAATGGACATCTACAACTTAATTTCACCCAATCACTGAATTTCCCAACCAAGAGTGGGAAAAACTAAGTAAAAACTCAACCAAGCATTTTATCAAATACTTGGAGGGCATGAAAGAAAAGCATGATAAAATAACAAGAATTAATAAATGCTACAACTACCAAGTAAGGAAAGTAAAGATAGCAACTCAATAAACCAATAAATGACATGAAACATAAATTGCATTAAATGTAAATTAAAATAACAAAGTGTCATAAACATCAAAGACAAAAGAAATGAAATAAAAAATTGAAGGAAAGAACAAAGATGCAATAACAATAAATGACAAGGAAAAGTAAATGAAAACAAGAATTAAAAGTAGAAATTACAAGAAATTAAACTAAGAACCCTAATTCTAGAGAGAAGGGGGAGCTTCTCTCTCTAGAAAACAACCTACATAATGCTAAACTAACCCTAATTTCTTTCCCCCTTTCATATGGAATAATGGCCCTCTCATATAGCAAAAATCAGCTTCAGAAAAGTCCCAAAACTGGACTCTGGAGGCCCAGAAATCGCCCCCAGCGATTTCCATTAAGTGAGTCACGTGCTGGGACTTGTGCGTATGCACATACCTGTGCGTGGGCACAGGTGCTGATTTTGACTCTTGTGCGTAGGCACAAAAGGTGTGCGTGGGCACAGGCTGAAATGCTTTTCTCCTTTGATTTCTTCATATTTTCTCCCAATTCCATGTTTTTGTTCCACTCTTATCAAGCCATTCTAACCTATTACACTTGAAATCACTCATCAAAACCATTAAGGCATCGAGTGGGATAAAAGTGGGATAAAGGTGATTAAATTAAGCACAAAATAGCATGTTTTCACAATTACGCTCAACTTTGGGAGAGAACACAAAAGCATGCTATTTAGGTGAATAAATGAGGGTTTATATGATGAAATCCACTCAAATCAAACCAAAATTTATCGTCAAATACGGATTCATTAGTCACCCTTCAAAACTGTGACCATAAACACCTTAAGTCACCCTCCAAAAGCGTGACCATAGACCCCTTTTAGGTCACCCCTTTGTAAAACCGTGACCAAAGACACTTTTTAGGTCACCCCTTTGTAAAACCGTGACCATAGACAATTTTAGGTCACTCTTCAAAATCGTGACCACAAACTCCTTTAGGTCACCCACCAAAACTTTGACTATATACCTCTTTTAGGTCACTTTTCAAAACCGTGAACATAGTTCCCTATTTAGGTCACTGACAATGACCAAAAGCATAGGGTTGGATTTTTCACACTAAAAGTAGGATTGACGTTGCAAGCATAGTTCAAACCCTACCATTGATCATCAATCAAATTGGAGGTTCACAAGATGTGTCACAATTCAAAACTAATTCAAAATCGAGAGTATTTGACTCCCGAGTCATCTCCCAAGGAGTACTTTAGAGCAATGAGTGTGCAAATCCGGTTGTAGTGATCAAGGGTTTGTCATTAAAGAAATGAACACATAAAGCAATAAAAGAACATGCAAAATTGTAAGGATTGAACTAATAAATAAATTAAAGAACTGAGTATGTAATATAAACAAGTAAAGTATAAAAGAGATTAACATAGAAATGTATGAAAGATTGAAAGCATCAAAAAGAGTCTTGGCTTGGAGTAAGCTAAGGGTCCTTTCCTTGTTGGAACCACAACTATAACAATTATGATGGATTAATCTCACTTGATCAACCCTCACATCGGAAAGTAAGTTAAATGAGCATAAGTGTTCCCAACCCATAAATCCTAAATTGCTTAAATGTTGGACATTCCTAAATTAACAATCCAAGAATTGAAACTAAATGTTGGACATTCCAACTCTAGAAACCAAATTGCTCACTTTACCCAAGCCAAGAACCAAAAATTTAGCTTAAAACCATGTTTAACATTTTGTCAAACTCTTGGTGTGCATAAACCTTAAACATGGAGAAAATGAGAAAAGGCTTGAAACTAAAAGCAACAATTAATCTCAATCAACAAGAATAACACAAGGAAGCATGAAACAAACATCAAACATCAAATTCATCAACAAGAAATTAAAATTGCAAGAGAAAAGCAAAATTGAACTATAACTTGAATTAGAAGAAAGAGTAATGACAATGTAACTATAAAGAGTAATAACAAGGGAATACTTACAATGAAAGCTAGCAAAATCCAAGATCAAAAATGGAAATGGTACTTGAATGTAAAACCCTAATATAAACCCTAATAGAGATGATGAAAAACTTAGAGAGAAAAACTGACTAAAGCTTCCTACTACTACTCTTAAAACTACCTAATGATATGCTATGTTATGTCCCTCATTTCCCATCCAATATGAGCTAGAAGACTTCAGAAATGGGCCTCCAAATCCTCCAAATTGTGAGTCACGTGCTATTTTAATGAAATTATGTACGGACACCTGTGTGGAAGCACAGATGCGTGCGGTCGCACACCTAGCGAGAAATCCAGTCTTGTACGTACGCACAAGTAGCCATGGGTACGCACACTAGGCGGAGCTTGACTGGACGCGTGACGCGCTTGAAGCAATCCACGCGCTCTGATTGGGCAGCTGTGCGTACGCACAGGTAGCCATGCGCACGCACACGTCTTTGAGCTCATCTCCCTTGATTCTTCATGTTTCCTCCACTTTGCATGCTCTTCTTCCATTTTCTCCAACCCATTCCTACCTTATACACTTGAAATCACTCACAAAAAACATCAAGGTATCGAATGAAAGGCAACCGGAATAAAATAGATTAAATTACGCACAAAAGAGCACATTTTCATAATCAAGCGCAATTTGGAAGGAAAGTTCAAAAGCATGCTATTCAAGGGAATAAGTGCAAGTTTATATGATGAAAATCCATTCAATTCTAACCAAAAAGCATAATCAAATATGGATTCATCAATTCCCCCACACTTAGACACTAGCATGTCCTTATGCTAAACACACACAAAGGAGATATATGAAAGGGAAAATGACTTATGCTATATACTACTTAGATGTATGCAACTATCCTAAGACTAATCACCAATATGTACTATGATGAGAGTTGGTAGAAACAAACCATGGGATTCCAATCCATCACAAGAAATTATCGGGCCAATGCAAAGAGTTCATGCATTAAGATCAATGTCCAAAGAATTGAATTGAAGTTATCAAAACTATCCAATCAAACAACTTGCAAGAAGATGCAATATGAGGGGTAAAAATATAGAATTGAGCGATCAAACCCCTCACCGGATGTGTATCCAATCAATTCACTCAGTGTTTAGGGTTTAACCACTCAATTCTCTTTTTTATCATGCTTTTCAAAGATTTGCAAGTCATCTAACAATCAACTAGTATTTAATGCATGAATAACAAGTATCATGAGGTCTTTAGAGGGATGTAATGGGGCTAGGGTTAGGTAAGATGAAATATGGTTAAGTGGACTTAAAGAATTAGTTCTTTGATTAGGTTGAGTGTCCACCTAATCCTATGTACACATGACAATACAACCTTTCTACCCATTTTCTCTTTTCTATCTCACTTTAGTCATTCAATTTCTTTTCAAACATGGCGTATGCATCCTTTATTTACTCTTTTTATTCATACTTTGTTATGCACAAATTTTTTTTTGTTTTGAACTATGAATGCATATGTTTTAATTAGTGAAATGCATGAGCATTACCTAATTGCCCAAAAATTCTTTTCACAAAGAGTTCATGCCTTTATCACCAATGCTTCCTAAAATTCTCCCACACTTAGAATTTACACACTAATCCACCTAAGCTAATCAGAGAGTAATTCAGGGACATCAATAGTTTTCCGCTTAAGGGGAGTAATGTGCTATCATTAGAACAAAAGGGGATTCATAGGCTCAAAGGGGTTCACAAAGGTGAGTGCAAGGGTTGGCCATATAGGTTAGTGAGTTTATCATCAAAGATGGCCTCAATCATGCTAAATGCATCCAAACACAAATACAGGACATAAAGAATCATGCAAATCAATGATCACAATAGAAAAGGAGTATAATCACACACAGGAACAACATTATGGTTGAAAAGTGCAACCATCTATTAAAACTCAAATCTCACAAGGTATGTTGTTCTAGCTCGTTTCCATGTTCTACAAACAAAATACTCCAAGCAAGTTGATAAACAAATTTTTCTTCAATTCAATCAATGGTATGCCCTTAAAAAAAATTTCATGGGAATTCCTTGGTATTTCACTAACTTATTCGTTCTATCATGCAACATGCAAATTTTAACTACTAAATATCCATAAACGATAAAGCTAAGAAATATTTATAGTAAACCAAACAAGATGCAATAGAAGTAAAGCTACTCAAAATAAAGAAAAAGTACTACAAGAAACATTGCAAAGTGTCTTTAAGAGAGAAATTTTTACCCTCTTGAAGTCATTGATCCTCCCCCACACTTAATTTGTGCACGGTCCTCCGTGCATGCTCACGATCTGGGAGGATGAAGAGGGGACCACCTTCAGCTGGTGGGCTCAAGAGTGGGATGGTCAACTACGTCATGCTCCTCCCCAGCTAGCTCGGATGAAGCTCTAGGAATCGGGCCGGGGTCTTTTCCTTCTAGCTTTGCCGCTATCCACTCAAAATGTTTGCGCTCCAAATGCTCCATGTGGTGGATATCGTGCAAGATGTCTCGGAATAGATCCAGAAGAGGTCGGAGAAAGGGTAAAGCAGTTGATGAAGTTGGTAGAGTTGATGGTAGTGCTGTGGGTGTCTTCCTCTTGGAGGGTGTAATGTTTGTTGATCTTTCCAAATCACACCTCGGAATGAATTTGTTCCCTCTAGGAGTCCAAAATATAATGTCCATTGGTCGCCTCTCTACCCCCGCTGCGTTTGCTAAGCGCATCACCATCGACGGAAATGGAATATTGATATTCTTTTTCTCAACTAATTTCCAAATCGATTTGCACAATAAAGGAAAGATGGCTATATGCTTCCCTTGCATAATAGCCCAAAGTAGCAAAGCAGTTCTAAATCTCACATGGGTAGTGTGGGTGCTCGGGATGATGTAGTCCGCCACAATCTGCTGCCATATACGAGCTTCGGCAATCAAATCAGAGTATGCAATACTAGTGGGAACAGAATTTCTCTCTTTGCTATACTCCTAAGATGCACCAGGACAGCCTATTCTCTCAAGAATGGGAGTCAGAGATACTCTTCCTTTGAAGACATCCACTTTTATCTTGGAGTATTCATCGTTCTCAAGTGGAATGTGGGGGATGTTCAGAATAGCTTCTAGAGCTTGGTTGGATGTATCCAACATCTTTCCTCGGAGGAAGACTGACTTTGCTTCCCAAGCTTGGTAGTTTGCATAAAATTCCCGCACCATAGTCTCATTGACTTCAATGGGTTCTTGCTCGAGAAACTCCCAATGAAGCGAGGCAATCCTTTGGTGAATCGTCACCTTGTATTGGCTTGGAACCTTCAACGGCCGCTCCAATGGATTGTACGCTTCTTAATAGCCTTGTATTGACCGTCGGCTCTTCGGTTAGCCAAGGTATCCGGTCTATGACCTGGGCAATCCAACCAAATGTGAGGAGGGCAAGTGGTAGTTTGCTCAACCGGCGCAGCAACCGGTTTCTTACCCTTCTTCCTCATCCTAAAAATACAAAGAAAAGAGCTTCGAGATCATAGGACAACAATGAAGTAAAATCAATGAGGAAGCACTAACAATGTTAAAAGAGCTTATGGAAGTAGTGTGATTTACAAGAAACACGGTATGTATATTCCAATGATGCGCGCAGTTGGAACACACACACCGGCCGGATATCACGGCAATCACACCCTTAAAGCAATTCACAGCTCAAAGCTTCACGATTTAGTGCTCAAGTTGCAAATATAAAACAGAGAAATGCAAACAATTTCAAGCAAGAACCAAAAAGGGATTGTCAATTGTTCATCCTCAAGAAGTAGTGATCACACATACAATGTACTCAATTGGAAGTCTAAAAGATGTTTGATCAAGACATCATCAAAAGTTGAACATTTGTAGAGTGGTTACTCAATGTAAATTCCCAGATGAACAATGAAACTTAGATTACACCAACACAATGCATTTACAACCGAAATTTCATATCAACAAACAAGGAAATGCATTGGTGATTTCAATTTTCTAGCATCAAAAGTCATAATAGAAGTTGCACCATTCATACAATATGCCTAACAAGAGTAAATTAAACACATATGATGGCCAAGTCATATGAATCAAACAAAATGTTCATTAAGGCATTTTATCGAACATGTGGTATGCAATGTGCAAGTTCATCACAATTAAGCTTAAATTTGATCATCACCAACCCAACAATCAAGCAACAACACTTTGCAATACAAAGAAACAATAAAGAAAGCAACTAAAGAAATCTAAGCAACATATAAGAAATGAAAGCAATTGCAAAAATATTAACATAAATAGAAAGGAAAAGCAAGAACCTAAGGTATGAAGGTTGAATAGGACAAGATTAAGGGAGGAACAATGGCACTCCTTATAGCCACTGTGAAATCACGACGTTTGGGTTCGTCGGAAAAAGAAGCACCAGAAGAGAGAACTCACCGGTGGTTGATAGAGAAAAAAAAAGGGAAAGAAAGAAAGAAAAGAGAAGAGGAGTAAGAGAAAGAGAGAGAGAAGGGTCACCGGCGGTGGGCTAATGGCGGCGGTGACTGACGGCAGAGACCGGCGGAGCTGGGCAGACAAGAGGGAGAGAGAGCAGCGAAGAAGAAAAAAAGAAAAGAAGAAAGCTGCCTCTCAATAGGGTAGGTTGCCCTGTTATTGCCCAGAACGCGTCGTGTGCGGAAGCACAAGGGCCTGTGTGGACGCACAGATAGCGCAACTAAGAAAGGTTGCGAACGCACACAGCGTGCGATCGCTGCGACCAGAGAGGTTGCAAAAGGACGTGCGGACGCACAAAGACGTGTGACCGTGCAGACAGGATTTTTTTTTAACTTGAGGACAAAATCATATGTGTGTGCGCACACAGGTCCGTGCGCACGCACAGGGGCTAGAAATGGGAGAGGTTGAGCATGCACACAAGCCGTTCCCTCGCTCCCACCAGAGGGGCTCTCAAGTTGTGTGTGGATGCACACGTCTGTGCAACCGCACATATGAAGTATGAGAGGGGTTGTGTGCATACACACGCGGTTGTGCGCATGCACAGATCACAGAGAACAGGGCAGCGTGCACGCACAAGCTGTGCTGGCGCTACGACCATAGGGCATATTAAGTCATGTGCGGACACACAGGTGCGTGCAGCCACACACGTGGCGAAAAATACAGTTTTGTGCGCACGCACAGATGCCCTGTTTCAGAAAATTCTTTTCTCTTCAAAACTAAGGTTCCTACCCTTAGCATATCAACATACCAACCCCAAATCATTCAAACAAGCAAAATTTCATGGTGCACAAGTAATTTAACTCATTCAACTCAAAATTATCAAACCAAACCTAAACTATTCATTATATCACAAGAAAGCAAATAATTCTAAAGGCTATAAACAAGAGATAAAATTGAAACAATGTTACCATGGTGGGGTGTCTCCCACCGAGCACATTGGTTTAGAGTCCCAAGTTGGACTTGCATGGCTTCATTTGTCACTTGGAAACTTCGCCAAGGAGGAAAATCTCCAACTCCTTGGCATTCTTGGGTTGAGTGTGATAAAGCTTCACCCTATGACCATTGACCTTGAACTTAACTTCATTGGGAGGGTGAATCACTTCCACCACCTCATAAGGATTGACATCTACCACTCTAAACAGCCCGTCCCATATTGATCTCAATTTTTCGGGAATCAATCGCAATCTTGAATTATACACAAGCACTTCATCACCTATCTTGAAGTTCTTCCTCCTGATATTCTGGTCATGGAATGCCTTAGCTTTTTCCTTGTAGAACTGGGCGTTCTCATACGCTTCCAACCTAAGACATTCTAATTCCTCCAATTGAAGCTTACGTTCCATTCCCGCCCCCTTTAAGTCATGATTGAAATTCTTCACCGCCCAATAGGCTCTATGTTGGATTTCAACGGGAAGGTGACAGGGCTTCCCAAAAACAATACGGAAAGGGCTCATTCCAATTGGGGTCTTGTAAGCGGTCCTATAGGCCCATAATGCATCTCCCAATCTAGAACTATAATCCTTCCTCTGTGGATTAACCACCTTTTCTAAGATTCTTTTGATCTTCCTGTTGGATACTTCCGCTTGCCCATTGGTTTAGGGGTGATAGGCTGTAGAAACTTTGTGAATGACCCTATACTTTTCCATTAATGCCTCAATTTTCCTGTTACAGAAATGGGTTCCTTGGTCACTCACGATTGCTCGTGGTGACCCAAATCTACAAATAATGTTATTTTTCAAAAATGAAGCAACAGTATTAGCATCATCGCAATGGGTAGGAATTGCTTCCACCCACTTAGAGACGTAATCCACTGCTAACAATATGTACACAAACCCATTGGAATTTGGAAATGGCCCCATAAAATCTATGCCCCAAACATCAAAAATCTCATAAAAAACCATCGGTTGTTGGGGCACCTAATCTCTTTGTGAGGTATTTCCAGATTTCTGGCATTGATGACAAGATTTGCAAAATTGGTTAGCATCCCTAAATAAAGTAGGCCACCAGAATCCACAGTCTAAAACCTTCCTCGCTGTTCGCTGCAGGCCAAATGACCCCCACTCTCAGATGAGTGGCAAAATTGAAGGATAGACTAGAACTCAGATTTCGGCACACATTTTCTAATTACTTGATCCGCTCCACGCCTCCACAGATGTGGATCATCCCAAAGATAATACTTAGCATCGCTTCTCAATTTATCTTTTTGATGCTTTGAAAATTGTGGGAGAAAAATGTGAGCGACCAAGTAATTAGCTATCGGGGCAAACCAAGGGGTGCTTTGGGATATTGCTTGCAAGGTATCTAAAGAAAATGAGTCATTGATAGGAGTGGGATCCAGAGTTAAATGTTCGAGCCGACTCAAATGGTCCGCCACTAGATTTTGGGATCCACTTCTATCTTTGATCTCCAAGTCAAATTCTTGCAAGAGTAATATCCACCTAATAAGCCTAGGCTTTGACTCCTTCTTCTTTAGCAAATACTTCAATGCGGCATGGTCCGAATACACCACCACTTTAGAGCCTAGCAAGTAAGGTCGAAACTTGTCTAAAGCAAAAACAATGGCTAGAATCTCTTTTTCGGTGGTGGTGTAATTCGATTGAGCCGAATCCAAAGTTTTTGATGCATATGCTATAGTGTATGGAGCGTTACCATCGCGCTGTGCTAGTGCGGCACCTACGGCGTGATTCGAGGCATCACACATGATCTCAAAAGGTTGACTCCAATTTGGGCCTCACACAATAGGGGCTGTGGTTAACGCTTCCTTTAACTTGTCAAAAGCCTTTTTGCAATCTTCATTGAAATAGAATTCCACATTCTTTTGTGATAGGCGAGAGAGAGGTAAGGTGACTTTGCAGAAGTCTTTGATGAACCAACGATAGAAGCCTGCATGACCAAGGAAGGAACGGATCTCCCTCACCGAGGAATGGTAAGGTAAACTCAAAATGACATCGATCTTAGCCGGGTCGACGGAGATTCTGTCTTTAGAGATAATATGACCCAATACTATACCTTGCTTCACCATGAAGTGGCACTTTTCAAAATTCAAAACAAGGTTAGTATTGGTGCATCGCTCTAGTACCCTAGCTAAGTTCCCTAAACAAGCATCAAAGGAGCTATCATACACACTGAAATCATCCATGAAGACTTCCATATAATCTTCCAAAAGATCCGAGAAAACACTTGTCATACATCTTTGAAACATTTCTGGTGCATTGCATAAGCCAAATGGCATTCTCTTATACACAAACGTTCCAAAGGGGCAAGTGAAAGTAGTTTTCTCCTGATCCTCAGGAGCTATGTGAATTTGAAAGTACCCTGTGTATCCATCTAAAAAGCAATAATGGGATTTACCTGCCAAACGATCCAACATTTGGTCAATGAACGGCAATAGGTAGTGGTCCTTCCTCGTTGCTTGATTTAGCCGACGGTAATCAATACATACTCGCCAAGTATTCTAGACTCGGGTGGCCACAAGCTCTCCGCTCTCCGTCTTCACCATTGTTACCTCGGACTTCTTCGGCACTACTTGGACCGGACTCAACCATTCACTGTCGGAAATGGAGTAAATAATGTCCGCTTCCAAGAGACGAGTTACTTCCTTCTTGACCACATCAAGGATTGTAGGATTTAGCCGTCTTTTCGGTTGTCGGACCGTCTTAGCGCCTTCTTCTAAGAAAATCCTATGGAGGAACACTTGTGGACTTATTCCCAAAATGTCACTTAGACTCCATCCAATTGCCTTTTTATACTTCCAGATAACCTCAAGGAGTTGTTGCTCTTCTTGATCGGAGAGATCGGTTGCCACTATCATCAGAAACTTATGTTCCTCATCAAGGAACACATATTTAACATGAGGTGGTAGTGGTTTCAAATCTTCCCTTGCTTCTTAGTGAGGTAACTTATCCTCTTGGTTGTGGAGACTTGGTGGTTCACTTTCATCTTCTTCATCACTTAAACCTTTTGGAAGCTCATGGTGGCTATCTACCTCAAGGTCATCCTCTCTCCCATCTTCAATGAAATTTTCACCCTCATCAATAGTTTCCTCCTTCGAAAGAGTGGATTGAGGGTTTATCTCATTAAGCGGCTCACTTCCTTTCGGAGTTATAGCACCAATGCTAGATTTTGGGTTTGATGGGTGTGGCAAGGGTGGAGGAGCAAGGTTACTAGGGGTGGAGTGAGAAGGTGCTAGACGTGACAAAGCCTCGGCAAGAGTTGCCATGCAATTCTCTTGCTTTCTTTGAAATTCTCTTTACTCTTGGATGAGGGCTTGAAAGCTAGGTTCTCCATAAAGGAAGTTAATGGGGATGGGATGGTAGTGGAAGCTAGGTTGTCCCAAGTGAGGCGGTAAATAGATGGGTGGGGAGGAAATTGATGGTGAAAAAGGTGAAGGAGCTTGAGGGTATGATGGTTGCATCTCTTGTCAAGGGTATGGAGCATGAGCATATGGATGGGCAAAAATTGTAGTGAGGACATGTTCCACTAGGTGTGAGAGGTTGATAGACATTAAGATCATAGGGCCCTTGCAACGGTCCTTGTTGCCAAGAGTTGATTGCTTGTGACCCTTCCTCAAATTGACATCCCATACCTTGAGGTGGACCAACGGTGGAATTGCTACCCCTTGCAACATGATAACAACTAGACTCCAAGCCAAAAGGGTGATAGTTCATGATGAATAGGAAAAATAAAACGCAATGATATCAACAAAAGCGATGAACAAATAAGTATCTATGTTCTAATTATATCCACTCATCTAGGGCTAAACAAACAAAAAGTGTTAGTTGCTATCAAAACTAAGATAGAGGCGCCTCCTACCAGTTAGTGCCAAATAGCAAACCAAAAGTCAAATATTCACACTACTCACATATTTACAACAACCAAAATTGTAGCACTCATTGCACTTAAAGTGAAATCCCCGGCAACGGCGCCAAAATTTGACGTTGGCCAAAAGCATAGGGTTGGATTTTTCACACTAAAAGTAGGATTGACGTTGCAAGCATAGTCTAAACCTACCATTGATCATCAATCAAATTGGAGGTTCACAAGATGTGTCACAATTCAAAAATAATTCAAAACCGAGAGTATTTGACTCCCGAGTCGTCTCACAAGGAGTACTTTAGAGCAATGAGTGTGCAAATCCGGTTGTAGTGATCAAGGGTTTGTCATTAAAGAAATGAACACATAAAGTAATAAAAGAACATGCAAAATTGTAAGGATTGAACTAATAAAAAAATTAAAGAACCGACTATGTAATATAAACAAGTAAAGTATAAAAGAGATTAACATAGAAATGTATGAAAGATTGAAAGCATCAAAAAGAGTCTTGGCTTGGAGTAAGCTAAGGGCCCTTTCCTTGTTGGAACCACAACTATAACAATTATGATGGATTAATCTCACTTGATCAATCCACACATCGGAAAGTAAGTTAAATGAGCATAAGTGTTCCCAACCCACAAATCCTAAATTGCTTGCTAATTGCCTTAGCAACAACTTAGCGTTAGTGGGAACGAAAACAATTAACAATCCAAGAATTGAAACTAAATGTTGGACATTCCAACTCTAGAAACCCAATTGCTCACTTTACCCAAGCCAAGAATAAAAAATTTAGCCTAGAATGTTTGACATTTTGTCAAACACTTGGTGGGCATAAACCTTAAACATGGAGAAAATGAGAAAAGGCTTGAAACTAAAAGCAACAATTAATCTCAATCAACAAGAATAACACAAGGAAGCATGAAACAAACATCAAACATCAAATTCATCAACAAGAAATTAAAATTGCAAGAGAGAAGCAAAATTGAACTATAACTTGAATTAGAAGAAAGAGTAATAACAATGTAACTATAAAGAGTAGTAACAAGGGAATACTTACAATGAAGCTAGCAAAATCCAAGATCAAAAATGGAAATGGCACTTGAATGTAAAACCCTAATATAAACCCTAATAGAGATGATGAAAAACTTAGAGAAAAAAACTAACTAAAACTTCCTACTACTACTTCTAAAACTACCTAATAATATGCTATATTATGTCCCTCATTTCACTTCCAATATGAGCTAGAAGACTTCAGAAATGGGCCTCCAAAGCCCCCAAATTGCGAGTCACGTGCTATTTTAATGTAGTCATGTGCGGACACCTGTGCGGACGCACAGATGCATGCGGCCGCACACCTAGCGAGAAATCCAGTCCTATGCGTACGCACAAGTAGCCATGCGCACGCATACTAGGCGGAGCTTGACTGGACGCGCGACGCGCTCGAAGCAATCCACACGCTCTGATTGGGCAACTGTGCATACGCACAGGTAGCCGTGTGCACGCACACGTCTCTGAGCTCATCTCCTTTGATTCTTCATGTTTCCTCCACTTTGCATGCTTTTCTTCTATTTTCTCCAACCCATTCCTACCTTATACACCTGAAATCACTCACAAACAACATCAAGGTATCGAATGGAAGGCAACCGGAATAAAATAGATTAAATTAGGCACAAAAGAGCACATTTTCATAATCAAGCGCAATTTAGAAGGAAAGTTTAAAAGCATGCTATTCAAGGGAATAACTGCAAGTTTATATGATGAAAATTCATTCAATTCTAACCAAAAAGCATCATCAAATATGGATTCATCAGTCACCGCCTAAAACCATGACCATAGACCTTTTTTAGGTCACTCTTTTGTAAAACCATGACCATAGACCGTTTTAGTTCACTCTTCAAAACCGTGACCATAGATACCTTTCGTGGTCATAAACTCCTTTTAGGTCACCTTTATGTAAAATCGTGAGCATAGATCCTTTTAGATCACCTCTAAGACCGTGATCATAAACCCCTTTTAAGTCATCCTCTAAAATTGTGACCATAAAGCCTTTTAGGTCACCCGTTTTCAAAAAATCGTGACCATAGACTCTTTTAAATCACCCTTTTTAAAAAATCGTGAGCATAGACCCGTTTAGGTCACTTTTTAAAATCCTGATCATAGATCCTGATGAGCGGATAATTTATACGCTTTTTGACATTGTTTTTAGTATGTTTTTAGTAGGATCTAGTTACTTTTAGGGATGTTTTTAATAGATTTTGTGTTAAATTCACATTTCTGGACTTTACTATGAGTTTGTGTGTTTTTCTGTGATTTCAGGTATTTTCTGGCTGAAATTGAGGGACTTGAGCAGAAATCAGATTCAGAGGTTGAAAAAGGACTGCTGATGCTGTTGGATTCTGACCTCCCTGCACTCAAAGTGGATTTTCTGGAGCTACAAAACTCGAAATGGCGCGCTTCCAATTGAGTTGGAAAGTAGACATCCAGGGCTTTCCAGCAATATATAATAGTCCATACATTGGCCAAGAATTGACGACGTACACTGGCGTTCAACGCCAGCCTTCTGCCCAATTCTGGCGTCCAGCGCCAGAAAAGGATCCAAAACCAGAGTTGAACGCCCAAACTGGCACAGAAACTGGCGTTCAACTCCACAAATAGCCTCTGCACGTGTAACACTCAAGCCCAAGCCCAAGCACACACCAAGTGGGCCCCGGAAGTGGATTTGTACATCAATTACTTACTCATGTAAACCCTAGTAGCTAGTTTATTATAAATAGGACCTTTTACTATTGTATTTGACATCTTTGGACGCCTGGTTCTTAGATCAGAGGGGCTGGCCACACGGCCATGCCTGAACCTTTCACTTATGTATTTTCAACGGTAGAGTTTCTACACTCCATAGATTAAGGTGTGGAGCTCTGCTGTTCCTCAAAGATTAATGCAAAGTACTTCTGTTTTCTATTCAATTCTTCTTATTTCTCTTCTAAGATATCCATTCGCACCCAAGAACGTGATGAAGGTGATGATTATGTGTGACGCTCATCATCCTTCTTCCTTATGAACGCGTGCCTGACAAACACTTCTGTTCTACATGAATTAAGCTAGAATGAGTATCTCTTAGATCTCCTAACCAGAATCTTCGTGGCGTAAGCTAGAATGATGGCGGCATTCAAGAGAATCCGGAAGGTCTAAACCTTGTCTGTGGTATTCTGAGTAGGATTCAATGATTGAATGACTGTGACGAGCTTCAAACTCGCGATTGTTGGGCGTTAGTGACAGACGCAAAAGGAGGGTGAATCCTATTCCAGCATGATCGAGAACCGACAGATGAATAGCCGTGCCGTGACAGGGTGCGTGAGCATATGATTCACTGAGAGGAGGGAATGTAGCCACTGACAACGGTGATGCCCTTGCATACAGCCAGCTATGGAAAGGAGTAAGACAGATTGGATGAAGATAGCAGGAAAGCAGAGGTTCAGAGGAATGAAAAGCATCTCCATTCGCTTATCTGAAATTCCTGCCAATGAATCTACATAAGTACCTCTATCCCTTTTATTGTTTATTTTAATCTAATAAAAATATCATGTTTAAATCCGCCTGACTGAGATTTACAAGGTGACCATAGCTTGCTTTAAGCCAACAATCTCTGTGGGATCGACCCTTACTCACGTAAGGTTTATTACTTGGACGACCCAGTACACTTGCTGGTTAGTTGAACGGAGTTGTGTCCACACATAGTAAAGAGCCATAATAATGATTCCATACAATAACAAAGAGTACTACATTAATGTGATCACAATTTCGTCCACCAAGTTTTTGGCGCCGTTGCCGGGGATTGTTTGAGTTTGGACAACTGACGGTTCATCTTGTTGCTCAGATTAGGTAATTTTCTTTTTGTTTTCTTTCCAAAATTTTTTCAAAAATCTTTCAAAATTTTCTGCTTTGTTTTCGAAAAAAAAAAATTGTTTTCAAAAATAAATTATTCTATGGCTTCAGAATTTTTAAGAATGAATTCTAGTGTTTCATGAAGCATGATTGAAGCCTGGCTGGCTGTAAAGCCATGTCTCAATCCTTATACCCAAGAGAAGAGCTTCTTTATCTTTCTTAGCCAATTGGCTGTTGAATGTAAGGAATGTCAGGCGTGTCATGTCTGAGTTACATACTAAAGCTTGGCTGGCTATTAAGCCATGCCTGACCCTTTGATTGGAGCTTTAGAGCATAAGATTCCTGGAATTCATATTAAAAATTTTGAATCCATATTTTTCTTTTTCAAAATAGTTTTTCGAAAAATATAAAATAAAAATCCAAAAAAAAAATTAGAAAATCATAAAAATCAAAAATATTTTTCTATTTCTTGTTTGAGTCTTGAGTCACATCATAAGTTTGGTGTCAATTGCATGTGCATCTTGCATATTTCGAAAATTTCATGCATTCATGGTGTTCTTCATGATCTTCAAGTTGTTCTTGGTAAGTCTTCTTGTTTGATCTTGATGATTTTTTGTTTTGTGTCTTTTCATGTTTATCATATGCATTCTTGAATTCTTAGTGTCTAAGCATTAAAGAATTCTAAGTTTGGTGTCTTGCATGTTTTCTTGCATTAAAAATTTTTCAAAATTGTGTCTATGATGTTCATCTTGACATTCATAGTGTTCTTGGTGTTCATCTTGACATTCATAGCATTCTTGCATGCATTCATTGTTTTGATCTAAAAATTTCATGCATTGCATATTTTTCATGTTTTTCAAAAAAAAAAATTCAAAAATAAAAAAAATATCTTTCCCTTTTTTTCTCATCAAATTCGAAAATTTGGATTGACTTTTTCAAAAAATTTTAAAAATCAAATTGTTTCTCATGAGCCAAATCAAATTTTCAATTTGAAAATCTTATCTTTTTCAAAATCTTTTTCAAAAATCAAATCTTTTTCAAAATTTTTGGTTATTTTCGAAAAATTCAAAAAAAATATTTTTCAAAAATCTTTTTCTTATTTTATATCATAATTTTCGAAAATAACAATAGCAATTAATGTTTTGATTCAAAAATTTGAAGTTTGTTACTTGCTTGTTAAGAAAGATTCAAACTTTAAGTTCTAGAATCATATCTTGTGATTTCTTATGAATCAAGTCATTAATTGTGATTTTAAAAAAAAAAAAAATTCAAATCTTTTTCAAAACTAATTTCAATCATATCTTTTCAAAAATATCTTCTTATCTTATCTTTTTCAAAAATATCTTTTCAAAATATCTTTCCTAACCTCCTAACTTCCTATCTTTTCAAAATTTGTTTCAACTAACTAACTAACTTTTTGTTTGTTTCTTAACTTTTTCAAAACCACCTAACTAACTCCCTCTCTCTAATTTTCGAAAATACCTCCCTTTTTTTTTTTTTCAAAAATTTCTTTTTAATTAACTAATTATTTTTATTTTTATTTTTGATTTCAAAAAAAAAAAATTTTCGAAAAAAATACTAAATATTTTTCAAAAACCAATTTTCAAAAATCACTAACTCCTTTTCAAAATAATTTTCGAAAATTATACCTCTCCCATCCTATTCTATTTAGTCATTCCTATCCTAACATCTCATCTCACATCTCTTCCATTGGTACAGTTGTGTTTCTTCCTTTACATCACATTCTTTATCTCCCCCTCTTCTTCCACTCACACAGGAATCCCTATACTGTGGTATAAAGGATCTCTATTATTATTATCATTTTTCTGGCCGTTCTTCCTTGTCATATGAGCAGGAGCAAGGATAAGAACATTCTTGTAGAAGCAGATCCAGAACCTGAAAGAACTCTGAAGAGAAAATTAAGAGAAGCTAAAATACAACAATCCAGAGATAACCTTTCAGAAATTTTCGAACAGGCAGAGGAGATGGCAGGCGAAAATAATAATAATGAAAGGAGGATGCTTGGTGACTTTACTGCACCTAATTCCAATTTACATGGAAGAAGCATCTCCATTCCTGCCATTGGAGCAAACAATTTTGAGCTGAAACCTCAATTAGTTTCTCTGATGCAGCAGAACTGCAAGTTTCATGGACTTCCATCTGAAGATCCTTTTCAGTTCTTAACTGAATTCTTGCAGATATGTGATACTGTTAAGACTAATGGAATAGATCCTGAAGTCTACAGGCTCATGCTTTTCCCTTTTGCTGTAAGAGACAGAGCTAGATTATGGTTGGATTCTCAACCTAAAGACAGCCTGAACTCTTGGGATAAGCTGGTCACGGCTTTCTTAGCCAAGTACTTTCCTCCTCAAAAGCTGAGCAAGCTTAGAGCTGATGTTCAAACCTTCAAACAGAAAGAAGGTGAATCTCTCTATGAAGCTTGGGAAAGATACAAACAGTTGACCAAAAAGTGTCCTTCTGACATGCTTTCAGAATGGACCATCCTGGATATATTCTATGATGGTTTATCTGAGCTATCAAAGATGTCACTGGACACTTCTGCAGGTGGATCCATTCACCTAAAGAAAACGCCTGCAGAAGCTCAAGAACTCATTGACATGGTTGCTAATAACCAGTTCATGTACACTTCTGAAAGGAATCCTGTGAGTAATGGGACGCCTATGAAGAAGGGAGTTCTTGAAGTTGATACTCTGAATGCCATATTGGCTCAGAATAAAATATTGACTCAGCAAGTCAATATGATCTCTCAGAGTCTGCATGGAATGCAAGCTGCATCCAACAGTACTCAAGAGGCATCTTCTGAAGAAGAAGCCTATAATCCTGAGAACCCTGCAATAGCAGAGGTGAATTACTTAGGTGAACCTTATGGAAACACCTATAACTCAACATGGAGAAATCATCCAAATTTCTCATGGAAGGATCAGAAGCCTCAACAAGGCTTTAACAATGGTGGGAGAAACAGGTTTAGCAATAGCAAACCTTTTCCATCATCAACTCAGCAACAGACAGAGAACTCTAGACAAAACGCTTCTAATTTAGCAAATCTAGTCTCTGATCTATCTAAGGCCACTGAAAGTTTCATGAATGAAACAAGGTCTTCCATTAGAAATCTGGAAGCACAAGTGGGCCAGCTGAGTAAAAAGATCACTGAAATCCCTCCTAGTGCTCTCCCAAGCAATACAGAAGAGAACCCAAAAGGAGAGTGCAAGGCCATTGACATAAGCGCCATGGCCGAACCTGTGAGGAGAGGAGAGGACGTGAATCCCAAGGAGGAAGACCTCCTGGGACGTCCAGTGATCAATAAGGAGCTTCCCTCTGGGGAACCAAAGGACTCTGAGGCTCATCTAGAGACCATAGAGCTTCCATTGAACCTCCTTATGCCCTTCATGAGCTCTAATGAGTATTCCTCTTCTGAAGAGAATGAGGATGTCACTGAAGAGCAAACTGCCAAGTTCCTTGGTGCAATCATGAAGCTGAATGCCAAATTATTTGGCATTGATACTTGGGAAGTTGAACCTCCCTTGTTCATCAATGAACTAAGTGATCTGGATCAACTGACATTGCCTCAGAAGAGACAGGATCCTGGAAAGTTCATAATACCCTGTACCATAGGCACCATGGTCTTTAAGGCTCTGTGTGACCTTGGTTCAGGAATAAACCTCATGCCCCTCTCTGTAATAGAGAAACTGGGAATCTATGGGGTGCAAGCTGCTAAAATCTCACTAGAGATGGCAGACAGCTCAAGAAGACAGGCTTATGGACAAGTAGAAGATGTATTAGTAAAGGTTGAGGGCCTTTACATACCTACTGATTTCATAGTCCTGGATACTGGAAAGGAAGAGGATGAATCCATCATCCTAGGAAGACCTTTCCTGGCCACAGCAAGAGCTGTGATTGATGTTGACAGAGGTGAAATAGTCCTTCAATGGAATGAGGACTCCCTTGTGTTTAAAACTCAAGGATCTCCCTCTGCAACCATGGAGAGGAAGCAAAAAAAGCTTCCCTCCAAGCAGAGTCAACCAGAGCCCCCACAGTCAAACTCTAAGTTTGGTGTTGGGAGGCCACAGCCAAACTCTAAGTTTGGTGTTGAACTCCCATATCCAAACTCTAAGTTTGGTGTTGGAGAGTCTCAACAAAGCTCTACACATCTGTGAGGCTCCATGAGAGCCCACTGTCAAGCTATTGACATTAAAGAAGCGCTTGTTGGGAGGCAACCCAATGTTTATCTAATTTTTTTATTATTTTTCATGTTTTCGTAGGTTCATGATCATGTGGAGTCACAAAATAATTATAAAAATTGAAAACGGAATCAAAAACAGCAGAAGAAAAATCACACCCTGGAGGAGCATCTGTCTGGCGTTCAACGCCAGAAATGGCAGCAAATAGGCGTTGAACGCCCAAAATGGGCACCAACCTGGCGCTGAACGCCCAGAGTTGAGTGCAAGGGCATTTTACATGCCTAATGGGTGCAGGGATGTAAATCCTTGACACCTCAGGATCTGTGGACACCACAGGATCATCTCAGGATCTGTGAACCCCACAGGATCCCCACCTTACCTCCTCATAATCCTAGTTTTTATTTCCACATCTTCTTCTTCATCTATTCCCTCTTCTTTTGCTCGAGGGCGAGCAACATTCTAAGTTTGGTGTGGTAAAACAATTATGTAAAGGATCTATAGCTCAGTGGTAGAACATTTGACTGCAAATCAAGAGATCCCTGAGATACCTCAGGGGATACATTTTCTTCCACACAGTTATTGGAAGCAACTAAGGGTGGAACATCAAGAGCACTCCATCATCCTTCATGAAATCAGAGAAGAGCTAAAAGCAATGAAGGAGGAGCAGCAAAGGCAAGGAAGAGACATAGAAGAGCTCAAGAACATCATTGAAATGCCATCATCACTAAGGTGGATTCATTCCTTGCTCTTATTTCTTTTGTATTTTTCGTTTTCTCTATGTTATGTGCTTATCTGTGTTTGTGTCTTCATTACATGATCATTAGTAGTTAGTAACTTTGTCTTAAAGATATGAATGTCCTATGAATCCATCACCTCTCTTAAATGAAAAATGTTTTAATTCAAAAGAACAAGAAGTACATGAGTTTCGAATTTATCCTTGAACTTAGTTTAATTATATTGATGTGGTGACAATGCTTCTTGTTTTCTGAATGAATGCTTGAACAGTGCATATGTCTTTTGAAGTTGTTGTTTAAGAATGTTAAATATGTTGGCTCTTGAAAGAATGATGACTAGGAGACATGTTATTTGATAACCTGAAAAATCATAAAAATGATTCTTGAAGCAAGAAAAAGCAGCAAAGAACAAAGCTTGCAGAAAAAAAAAGAAAAAAAAATTAGGCGAAAAAAAAACAGAAAGAAAGAGGCAAGAGCAAAAAGCCAATAACCCTTAAAACCAAAAGGCAAGGGAAATAAAAAGGATCCCAAGGCTTTGAGCATCAGTGGATAGGAGGGCCTAAAGGAATAAAATCCTGGTCTAAGCGGCTAAACTAAGCTGTCCCTAACCATGTGCTTGTGGCGTGTAGGTGTCAAGTGAAAACTTGAGACTGAGCGGTTAAAGTCAAGGTCCAAAGCAAAAAAAGAGTGTGCTTAAGAACCCTGGACACCTCTAATTGGGGACTTTAGCAAAGCTGAGTCACAATCTGAAAAGGTTCACCCAATTATGTGTCTGTGGCATTTATGTATCCGGTGGTAATACTGGAAAACAAAATGCTTAGGGCCACGGCCAAGACTCATAAAGAAGCTGTGTTCAAAAATCATCATACTGAACTAGGAGTCAATAACACTATTCGAAATCTGAAGTTCCTATAGATGCCAATCATTCTAAACTTCAATGGATAAAGTGAGATGCCAAAACTATTCAAGAGGCAAAAAGCTATAAGTCCCGCTCATATGATTGAAGCTCTGTTTCATTGATAGTTTGGAATTTATAGTATATTCTATTCTTTGTCTCCTATTTTGATTTTCAGTTGCTTGGGGACAAGCAACAATTTAAGTTTGGTGTTGTGATGAGCGGATAATTTATACGCTTTTTGACATTGTTTTTAGTATGTTTTTAGTAGGATCTAGTTACTTTTAGGGATGTTTTTAATAGATTTTGTGTTAAATTCACATTTCTGGACTTTACTATGAGTTTGTGTGTTTTTCTGTGATTTCAGGTATTTTCTGGCTGAAATTGAGGGACTTGAGCAGAAATCAGATTCAGAGGTTGAAAAAGGACTGCTGATGTTGTTGGATTCTGACCTCCCTGCACTCAAAGTGGATTTTCAGGAGCTACAGAACTCGAAATGGCGCGCTTCCAATTGAGTTGGAAAGTAGACATCCAGGGCTTTCCAGAAATATATAATAGTCCATACTTTGGCCAAGAATTGACGACGTAAACTGGCGTTCAACGCCAGCCTTCTGCCCAATTCTGGCGTCCAGCGCTAGAAAAGGATCCAAAACCAGAGTTGAACGCCCAAACTGGCACAGAAACTGGCGTTCAACTCCACAAATGGCCTCTGCACGTGTAACACTCAAGCCCAAGCCCAAGCACACACCAAGTGGGCCCCGGAAGTGGATTTGTACATCAATTACTTACTCATGTAAACCCTAGTAGCTAGTTTATTATAAATAGGACCTTTTACTATTGTATTTGACATCTTTGGACGCCTGGTTCTTAGATCAGAGGGGCTGGCCACACGGCCATGCCTGGACCTTTCACTTATGTATTTTCAACGGTAGAGTTTCTACACTCCATAGATTAAGGTGTGGAGCTCTGCTGTTCCTCAAAGATTAATGCAAAGTACTTCTGTTTTCTATTCAATTCTTCTTATTTCTCTTCTAAGATATCCATTCGCACCCAAGAATGTGATGAAGGTGATGATTATGTGTGACGCTCATCATCCTTCTTCCTTATGAACGCGTGCCTGACAAACACTTCTGTTCTACATGAATTAAGCTAGAATGAGTATCTCTTAGATCTCCTAACCAGAATCTTCGTGGCGTAAGCTAGAATGATGGCGGCATTCAAGAGAATCCGGAAGGTCTAAACCTTGTCTGTGGTATTCTGAGTAGGATTCAATGATTGAATGACTGTGACGAGCTTCAAACTCGCGATTGTTGGGCGTTAGTGACAGACGCAAAAGGAGGGTGAATCCTATTCCAGCATGATCGAGAACCGACAGATGAATAGCCGTGCCGTGACAGGGTGCGTGAGCATATGATTCACTGAGAGGAGGGGATGTAGCCACTGACAACGGTGATGCCCTTGCATACAGCCAGCCATGGAAAGGAGTAAGACAGATTGGATGAAGATAGCAGGAAAGCAGAGGTTCAGAGGAATGAAAAGCATCTCCATTCGCTTATCTGAAATTCCTGCCAATGAATCTACATAAGTACCTCTATCCCTTTTATTGTTTATTTTAATCTAATAAAAATATCATGTTTAAATCCGCCTGACTGAGATTTACAAGGTGACCATAGCTTGCTTCAAGCCAACAATCTCTGTGGGATCGACCCTTACTCACGTAAGGTTTATTACTTGGACGACCCAGTACACTTGCTGGTTAGTTGAACGGAGTTGTGTCCACACATAGTAAAGAGCCATAATAATGATTCCATACAATAACAAAGAGTACTACATTAATGTGATCACAATTTCGTCCACCAGATCCCTTTAGATTACTCCCAAAATCGTGACTATATACCCTTTTAGATTACCTTTTATTAAAAAACCGTGATCATAGATACTTTTTAGCACGATTTTTAACCATGGGTACTTTTTTTAGGTCATTATAGCACCAAATTTTCTAACACAACACATCCCCGCCTTATATTCATTTGGCGCATGAACATAATGCCAATTCGATTAGCCTATAATACATCACAGTTAAGAAAAAAACCAAATCATCTATCCAGAAGCCTAGTATACCAAAAACCAGAAGAAGCCCAAGAGCCCCTCTATTGTTCGTGTCCACATAATGACAATTGCACCCACAATATAAGCAAAATTTATATGGTCAATTAGATGGTTTTATACCTTAGCCAAGTGGATTATGTATAGAAAATTGAAGTAGTCCGTATACACTAAAACATGTTCACGTTGGCATCTAATCTTTAATTACCAATACCATAAACTAATCACTAAGGGATCACTTTCAATATGTTCCAAAGGGATCACCAAAAGAAGTTCAAAATTTCACCATGTGTGGAAAGAATTGAGTTAAGACTCAAAGTGGTCCTTCAAGTTACACTCGAGTCTCATAGTAGTTCCTGAAATTAATAGTTACTCATATGCAACCCTGAAATTGTACTCTGGAACTCAGAGTCATCCTTCAAGCATTTTCAGTCAACTAGGCTTCACCGGAAAGATGAGGTGGACTCTCTTTTGACATGTTGGCAAGCCTAAAATGACACAGTGTTGGTTTGGCGCCTAATTTGGGCCAAACGATGTTGTTTTCATGGGCAGAAGTATAACTCAACATTTTCTCTCCCTTCCAAAACAGAAACACAAACACCCGCTACTAGAAAATTAGTTATTACAGACGGATATTTCTGATGGATTTTATCCCACGGAAATCCAGACGGAATTTCAGAGAGATTTTTTGTCGGAAAACAAAAAAAATGAATTAGCATAAATTACAGATGGAAAAAAATCCGTCGATAATTCTATCGGAAAAATTAATTTCTTTTCATGAGAAATGGTTACAGGTGGAAAATCCGTCTGTAATTAAATGGACAGAATGCTGCATTTTATTAAATTATTACAGACGAATTTTCTGTCTGTAATTTAAAATTTTCCATCGAAAATATTAAAATAAGGTTCAGCGTTACTAACTCCTCCTCATTTCACATATTCTTCCCCGCGCCTCCACACCCTCCCCTCCAAATGCTCTATCGGCGGCGCTTCTCAGCCTTGCACCGCCGCCGCACCTTTTGCCGCCGCCACACTGAACCTCCATTGCACTGAACTTCCATTGCCCCGTCACACCCCTTCTTGGCTCTTCTATGTGTGTTGCTCACGTCGTTCCCTTTCGAACCCTAATGTGCATTTCTCCGCCACCGTCTTCGTCGCCTTTGTCTACCTTCGCGATTTTATAAAACTACAGCACCGATCGCTCATTCAGCGGCACTAACTATAACCAATGGCATCCGCCGAGCAGCCATTGAAGAAGCGAAAGCACAACACTCTCCCGGAATCCCCACTGCCACACCACCGCCGCTAGCACCGCCGCCACAATCTCCTCAAACCCTAGCTCGTCCGCGTACTCCTCCTCCTCTGCCTTTGTCACAGGATGAGGTCGTCACCAAGCAGAGGAACAAAGATGAGGTTCGAACCATGTTTGAGAGCTACCGTCGCATCAAGCTCTTCCTGTCAAAGAAGGAAAGTGATTTCATCCATGACCTTGAACAGAGCTTCTTCGCTCTCGTAAATGCTTCCAGAGGTAAACACTACTAAACAACACTTCATAGTTCATTCTCTATCTTTTTGGAGAGTATAAATTTGAAATCAAGGTTAATGAATTTGAGTTTGTTTATACCATTCAGATCCTAATGTACCATTCTTCTCTTCCTCAGAATGGTTGAGTTTGAGGTAATATCTCCATTGTTATAGGTTGTATGAAGATATTGCTTGGCACCCTGTTTGGAAAGATGAGTTTGATTCATCTCCTGTTTTGCAAAATGCAATAATATATTTCAAACTTGGATGTCTATTGCTCACCGGGATGGTACATTATGAGATTTTTATTCTATGTGATCAACTATGCCCTATAATATCATTGTTTTGTTCCTCAAGAACTTCTTCGTTGACTTGAGCAGTGGGCAGTCTCAATTTTAATCTATACTAAATCTTGATATAACCATGCCCTCTGGCAGGTTGATGTGGCACTTTGATTTGAAGAAGTTCAGGACAAATGAAGTAAAGAGGGTCAAGATAAGTTTAGCTTGTGTTTTTGCCTTTATGGCAATTGGATGGCCGTTAATTATTTATAAGACAAGAATCATGCGATGGATCAAATTCTGGTTCATGCCATGGCTGGGTAATTTCACTTAACATGTAAAATTTGATATATGGTTATACCATTGGAGTTGGTAACATAGTTTTCAGTATCATTTCATATCATAAGCTACACTGATTATATTTTGATAAAAGATGATCAATTCAATAGTGTTTATAAATTGTAAAATGGATACTATTAATTTATTCTCATACAATCTGACGATCCCTTTTTCAGGCCTTTTCCTAACATATCTTGGGCTATACTTGATGAAAGGTCATGGACAACCGGCACTTCTCTACCTTGTTCCATGTACCTTAGGTAAGTAAATTAGTAGTAGTAGTAGTAAAAGTACATGGAAAAGTATATAGAAAACTAATGGAAATGTTCCTTATCCATTCTTGTGTTATGTTATTTGCTGAGAATGTTTAATAATTTTTCTATTTTTCTATTTTGCAAATATCTATTTTTTATTTTTGGTTGAATGATTACGTGATTACTTGCTCTTTGTTAGAAATTCCATGTCTCATTCTACATGAGTTGACTTTTGCTTTGTTTATCGCTAGGTTCAAGAAAAATGGCAAAGAGTTACTTCAAACAAGAACATGATCTTGGTATATATTACTGGTTTCTTTCTTTTTTTGGTGATGAATACTTGTTTTGATTGTGTGTTTTATTGTTGCTAATATACAGCAATGATTAATTATTGTCTTCAGAGAAGAGAAAAGCTGAGGCTGCTAGGTTAGGGAGAAATATTCGGATCGTATCCCGGTGAGAATTCATAGTGATTTTCTCTTTGCAGCTATCCCTTATTGATGCTACTGATGTTGAATCATGTACTTGTGTAAAAGACAAAGTTATCTCTTTTGTTGGTTATAGAGCCAATGCTTTTGATTTCGTTGATTCTTTTGGGCCTATTCTAGCAAGCAAATTGTGGTTAATAGTAGTAACTGCATGTTAGCTACCTACCTACATCTTTGACACTTTAGCATATAGTATTATACACTATGGGAAATACTTTGTTTGGAGGTTTGGTATCATGGCAAGTGCTTTTTCTTTTATAATTTTAGTTCTTCTTTAACTATAGTCTCTACATGTATGGCTTTATTTTTGTGGGAAAATCCTTTATTGGAGCTGAAATGACTCACTACAGAATGATTCAGATTGTTGAATCAATAAATTAAATTCAAGAGCTAATGTTGAAATGATTTTTATATATGATTCTATGTATTTGTGGACAAGGGGCTGAACAGTTTTATTGTATTCTACTCGAGTTTTAGTATTATGGTTACATCATTCCTTTCATTTGATGCGAATTAATGGGATAAGAATATCCAATTCAGCTTTAGAGATAGAATAATTTTAAGTTTTCAGGAAGAAACAGGCGTGATATTTTATTAGACAAGAACAATTCATGTTTAGTTTATGATCCTAGTTGCTACTTGTGATACCTGAATATGAACATCAATGATGCATCTCTAGTTGTTGTGCTAAATATTCTCTGGATATTTCTGAAGGTGATTGTGGAGAAGGCAGAAAGAAATGATATCCCAAGTATTGACAATAAAAAGTAAGAGATTCTTAGAATTTATCATATCATCTGGAATTGTCGAATTAGTTTTCTACTAATATTTTTGTTTCTTTCAAAGTAATGGGGTGGTGAAATTTTTATAGCAACTTCTTTAGATAATCAAGAATTTTTCTTGCAATGGTTGTGATTATAACAAGCAAATTTTTTATCCTAGAAGCTTGCTCCAATAAATATTTTTTCTACTATATGAATGATTTTTTCACAAATTTCACATTGCATTGGAAGTTTTTATCTTGAAGTAAACCATTGTTGTCTTAAAACCAACAGACAATATAATTTTTTCAAGAAATATTGTTGTTGTTTAGATTTTCTAAAATTGGTTTTGCATTTTTGACACAATTATCATATATAATTGAATACTAGAACAAGAACAAGAATAAGAACACACTGAATTTCATCACTGAGGTTTGCACAAGTGGGAATCTGAGGGAGTATAGAAAGAGGCATAGACATGTTTCATTGAAGGCACTTAAGAAGTGGTAAAAGCAGATTCTTAGAGGGTTGAATTATTTGCACACTCATGAACCTTGCATCATCCATAGGGACTTGAATTGCAGCAATGTTTTTGTCAATGGGAATGTTGGCCAGGTAAATCTATTTTCAATAAAAAAGGGGTGTACTTCCCATACATCTTTATTAGTTCTTTAGTCTTTACTTTTTTTTTGGTCGGTATTTAATTTGGTAATAAAGAAGAAATTGTATATTGTGATTTAAATAAAATCGCTCATGCACTATATCTTACTCTGTTATTTCAGTTTGGGTGTTTGAGCTGTGTTTGTAACATCCCAAAATTGGGTGAAGAAAGACAAGCTGAGAAAGGAGCCAAGGAAGGAGGATCTAAGGTTCTCGGCCAAGTTTTGCTGCAAACTAGCTACATTCTCCCTTAAAGCTTCATTTTTTAGCTTCAAAAAAATAGGATATTCTTGTTTAATTGATTTAGTTGAATGCATGTGACTGTAAGTTAATTAGCAAGTAGGATATTCATACACTATATCTTACTCTAATTACATGTCGGCACTAAAAACATCTAGCAATTTGTTTAGCTTGGCTTGGCTTGGAAAATATACACGTTAAGAGATTTCTTATTCCATAAGATTTGACTACATGCTCTTTTAATTAAATATTTGTTTGTGATGAATTATAGTTGATGTATCAACACACTTTGATGTATGGTTGTTACGTAATATTATAGTTGATGTATTAATACACTTTGTTTATGTTTTGAATTATATTAACTTGCTTGTTTATAGTACTTTTCTTTTAGTTTGATAATACGATGAATTTGTTTATTTTTTGAAATATTATAAATATTCGAATACAAAATAGATAAAAAATTGTATTTATTAAATTTATATTTATTTTATATGAAAACAGATTTATTTTTGTAATAGAAAAATTTAAAAAAATTATTTTACCTTACCGACGGATTTACAGACGGATTTTCTGTCTGTAATTAGAGTGTAAGATGGTTTCCAAGATTCAAATTACAGACGAAAAATCTGTCGGAAAATTCGTCTGTAATTACAGACGGAAAATCCGTCAGAAAGTTCGTCGTCTTAGGGAAATGGATAGAGAATTTACAGAGGGAAAATTCGTCGGTAACTGGTAAAAATCCGTCGGTAATTTTCCGAGAGAAAAAAATTTGTCGGTAAATAATTTCCGACGAGGCTTTTACAGAGGGACAAAATCCGTCGGTAATTTTGTCAGTAACCGAAAATTCGTCTGTAATAAAGACTAAATTTGTCTGTAAATCTGTCTGTATTAATCCATTTTCTAGTTGTGACCTTCCTTCAAAACCTATCTTCAATGGCGCTACTCTGAGTGACATTACTATAGCATCTTCCTTCAAAACTCGACTGGTCTCCATAGTTGGCTTTTCTGTCGTCGTTTGTGAGTGTTTTCAAAAAAGGATTTCTCTAATAGCGATAAGCAAAAAGGATCTCTCTAGCCATAGAAGATGCTCTGTTTGTGGTAAATCTTGTTATTTTGTTTTTCTTTAGTAGTTACATAGGATTATTTGATTAATTCCTGTTTCAATTTTTTGATTTTGTGTTAGTGATAATGTGGTTTAGGGTTGAAATGCATTTACTGTTGACTATAGGGTTTATGTTTTACTTCTTGTACTATATTGATATTAGCATTAGGATGATGTTTCTCTTTCTAAATAAATATTTGAATTGTATCATATATTGATATGCTACATTAGTGAGGATATTATCCTAACTTGTATCATTATAGCTCCTAAATTTTAAAGCTGTATTGCTTAATAATTGTTGTCTTTGTTGGTGCTAATTCTTATTTTAAACTTGATATGCATCATTTATGGGATGAATAGGTATATTTCCTGCACGAGTTTTGTAACTTAAGCAAGAGCTTACAAATGGTCTAGTAGCTTCGGTTCTTTAGGTAATTACATGTGATATTGTGATCATGGAACTCACAACTAGAAAATTGTTTAATACAGATAGTTTTACGGACATATTTGGTCTTTATTACAGACGGATTTTTGGTTACCGACGGATTTTGTCCCTCTGTAAAAGTCTCGTCGGAAATTATTTACCGACAGATTTTTTTCGTCGGTAATTTACCGACGAATTTTTACTAGTTACCGACAGATTTTCCCTCAGTAAATTCTCCCCTCTATTTCCCTTGGGTGTCAACCTTTCCGACGGATTTTTCATTGGTAATTAGAGACAGATTTTCCGACGGATTTTCCGTCGGTAATTAGAGACAGATTTTTCGACAGATTTTCTGTTAGTAATTAGAGACAGATTTTTCGTCGGTAATTTAAGCCTTGGAATACCATTCCAAACTCTGAATACAGACAGAAAATTCGTCTGTAAATTCATCAGTAAGATAAAATAGAATTTTTTTAGATTTTTTCATTGCAAAATAAACATATTTTCATACAAAATAAATATAAAAAACTCAACTTAACTTATATAAATTATATATTGTTTTTTTTTCCTTTAGGGTATATGAAAAATAGATTATCTATATAATATTCTTTGCATATAACTCAACTCATTCAATAATGTACAGTTATACATTCATATGGAGTGAAAATTACATTCATGTCTTAGAAACATTAGTAGAGTAGCATCATTAGAATTTTCTAAAATTTCTTCAACAATACAAGCTAAGCTAGAAACCACTCATATGGTATAGAACTTTATGGTTTCTATGTACACTTTTTAGAGGAGATGATGAACACATTCAGGAGCTGCATACCCCATTGTTCCTACTACCTGATTGACATTCTGTAATGCAAAAGCTGAGAAGTGAAATTTTTTACAGTACCAGCAACACACATATCCTTCACTCCATGCTGATCATGGCAGTCCCCTATGGTAAGAATAGCAAAAACAGAGAGAATTTTGTATTAACATTTTTAGAGCAGAAAGTTTGATATAAATAGAAGCCTTTAATCTTTAGTTGATACTCACTTGAGTAAGAAAAAGAACAAGAATCATCTGGTGTGTCAATAAAGTGAAGTGGACTTGTCCACCTATATTTGTACCGGTGCCTTATTTGGTCTGGCCATACACAAAGGGCTGATAAGTGTCCTTTAACATACTCAGGTAACAAATGATGAACAACTTCTGTTGCCTCAGGCTCTAAAAGTGACTACAAAATAGAAATCAATTACAATTTAATTATTTGTATTTAATTCATTAGCCAATACTAATTTTTTTCGTGGAAACCACATGTATCTTCCAAGAAAGGCGATTTTGCTCGAACCAGTAGTCGCCTTAAATCAGAATTGAAGTTTACCTGTGCAATTTTGCAGGTTATCATATGACCCTCTTTACTCCAAGCATTGGCACCAGGTGCTGAATTGAAAGCAGCTCCTAACAACAAAAGAAGTGCTAATGGAAGAGAACCCCACAAACCTCCAAGCCTATCCATCTCTTTTGAATATGTTTTCCTATACTGAAACAAAGAAAAATAATCTTGCAAATGAATAATAAGCCTCTAAAACCTTTTTGTTTTATATATTTATAGTTTGTTAAGAAACACGTTAAGGGGTTTTCATTGAGTGCAAGATTTAACTATCTGCTTATTTAATTTAGGTACTCTCAAAGTTGACCTTAAACAGATTATCAAACAACACATAATGCACAACTATAATTTTAAGTAGTTAAAAGTATCAACCTTGAAAACAAATCAAGGTAGCAGTAACCTAAGATTTCACTAGAACCTGAGTCAAGTACTGAAAACACTCGAACATCAGAATGCCAAACATCAGCTCCTGCTATTTCCTCAAACCTTAAACCTGCACAGAAAAAGGAGTCTCAATGTATATTTAGTAGTTATTTACTAAATAGAAATTTTAAAACATCGGGAGATATCCAAGGAATGTATATTTAGTAGTTATTTACTCAATGTATGTTCTTTGAAGATTTCAGTTGGCAGTGTAGTTGAGATTAATTAAGTTGTAAATAGGTGCACTTTGAATACTGAAAAGCCTCCATCGGGCATTATTTTTTTTATTAGTTTATGTGTTAATTAATAACTATGTTACTGTATGCAAAAGTAGGCTTGGCTTTATTAATTAAATAACAATCTTTCTTGGTTCCTTTTGTTTGCCCAACAAGTAAAAGACTTGCATTTGCCAATTATCACTTGAAGCACTTCTTTTACGGACCAATCGCCACTCCATGGTTGATAGTGTGTGGCGAGGTAAGGCTTATCTACACCAACACTATAACTCCATGGTTCGTTAAGTGTAATCCAATGTTTCACTCTATCTCCAAATTCTTTAAAGCATAACTCCGAATAATCTTCAAAATCCTTTCTGTAAAAAAGTATATATGTACATACAAATCAATATATAATTGTTTCAACTTTCAAGTGTAGTAGCTTAAATTGCAGTTATGTGTAGAAATTCTTGTAGTAGTGACATCACTACTTACGTAATATTAGGGCTGTAGAAGCCACTGTAGTCATCTTGTAAGGCTTGGGGAAGATCAAAATGGAAAAGGGTCGCAAATGGTTCTAGACCTACTTGTCAATAATATCAAAATAAATTAATATATGAATGAAAAAAAAGAATTTAATTTTTAATAATGAATTCGATTTTTAAACTACAGAGACTAAAATCATACTTAACCCTTAAATTAATTAGTTAGAGAAGTTTGTTATTGTAAATTCTACCCTATAAAATATATTTTTTGTAGTCGATTTGTGAGTTTGAGACAGCTCGTAAATTTTTTGCCAGACAAAGCTTTATAAATAAATTTCAATTGTTAATGAACTCAACTATGAGTTGAATTTAATTTACGTGAGTTGAACTTGATTTTAACATGGCTCAATTCAGTTCAACTCATTTCTATCTTTAACAATAAATATAATAATTAAGACCCTACCATTAGTGAGAAGCTCATTGATAATGTTGTTGTAATATTTTATTCCTTCTTGATTTATGCCCGAACTAATTTTTCCTTCTGCATAGAATATTGATGAAGAGATGAGATATTCAATTAGATGAAACCCATAATTAATTAAGGATGTTCATTAGTAAATATAATATAATAGTGTCTACTTACTGGCAATACTCTGAACCAAGAAATAGAGAATCTGTAGGCATCCGTATTCATATACTTCATGATCGCAACATCTTCCTAATAATATTAAATGATTGATAATATATATGGATGGTTTCCCTTTTTTAATAATAATAATAATAATAATAATAATAATAATAATAATAATAATAATAATAATAATAATAATAATAATAATAATAATAATAATAATCTATACCAATATATAATAGAGATACACAGATTTAATATCTAATTCTTTTTTCCTCTCTTTTGTTTCTGTTCTTTTTTATTAAAAAATGGGTTTACCTGTAATAGAATTTAAAAACTGAACCACTCCTAATAAAAAAAACTGACACCACATACTCAGGATATAATGGGGATACACAGGTTTGGTATCTAATTCTTTTTTCCTCTTTTGTCCCTGTTCTTTTTTATTAAAAAATGGGTTTACCTATAACAGAATTTAAAAACTGAACCACTCCTAATAAAAAAAACTGACACCACGTACTTAGGATACATAAATAATTATTAATTTTATTTTTATCTTTAATTTTTCATGATATTTTTTAAAAATTATTAAAATATAAATAATTAATATAAATAACGTATAAAGAAATAGAATATAAAATAACTGATATATTTTTAAGTGATCAATATATCTATACTAATATATAATGGGGATACGGAAGTTTGGTATCCAATTCTTTCTTCCTATTTTACCCCTGTTTTCTTTTTATTAAAAACTGGCTTTATCCCACGACATTAACTTAAAAACTGATTTCAATAAAAAAAACTACTACTACATACTCAATTCTTTTTATTTTATTTTATTTTTTCAAAAACTGGCTTTACTCCACGAGAGATTTAAAACTGATTCACTTTCAACCCACGACAGAGTTTAAAGCTGATTCACTTTTAATAAAAAAAAATTTATGCGCCTTCAATCGTACTTTACCCAAGAGAGTTAAATATCTGTTTCACTTTCAATCGTGCTCTTGCAATCGTTTTTCTTCTTTGCGTCTTGCTACCTTATGTTCTGACAAATATAATTGAAAAATTGAACGAATTAGCAATCACATTATATCAACTAATATAATTCCTATTCCAAATCCATTGCCAAGGATTAACTACAATTAGACAAATGGTCAGAGCCACCCATCATCATCGTCGTCATTTTATTTCAGGTAACATAAAACTTAACATGTATTATGATAATTTAATTTTTTTGGGCTATAAATTCAATTTTTGCTTAATATCTGTATTCTACTCTTTGAAAAATCTAGGACTGAAAACGCATGATAATGGAATTAGTCCAAATAACAGACGTCATAGTAACATACACAACTAGAAAATGGATTAATATAGACAGATTTACAGACAGATTTAGTCTTTATTACAGACGGATTTTTGGTTACCGACGAAATTACAGACGGATTTTGTCCCTCTGTAAAAGCCTCGTCTAAAATTATTTATCGACGGATTTTTTTCCGTCGGAAAATTACCAACGGATTTTTACCAGTTACCGACGGATTTTCCCTCTGTAAATTCTCCATCGATATCCCAAGGACGACGAACTTTCCGACGGATTTTCCGTCGGAAATTACAGACGGATTTTTCGTCTGTAATTATAGACGAATTTTCCGTCAGAAATTGGAGCCTTGAAAGCATTCCAAACTCTAAATATAGACGAAAAATCCGTCTGTAAATCCGTCAGTAAGATAAAACATTTTTTTTTAATTTTTCTATTGCAAAATAAACCAGTTTTCATACAAAATAAATATAAATTTAATGAATACAAATTTTCATCTAATTTTCATCTAACTTGTATCTAAACATTCATAGTATTTCAAAATAACCAGTATTTGATATTAGCAATAGAACCAAACATGATGTTTAGTTTTTACAATGTATCAAGAACAAAGACAATAAAACCAGGTTAATTATCAAATTTTCATTGAAATTTTTTGGTTTTTACAATGTATCAAGAACAAAGACAATAGTGCCAAGTTAATTATCAAAATTTCATTGTGAAATTTTTACATAAATACACACATAGTGATTAAAACAAGGCCAGCCATTCTTGATGATATCCCAAATGTCATATCATTTCCATCATACATTTACGCCAGCAAATTCTTTGGCCATGCTAGTGGGTACCATTTTCACAGGAGACTACATATGTAGAGGACAGAAATTAATTAAAAATATTGGATTCATCATAAACTACTACATTGTATCAGTATCTTGTTTTATATGGGGATTTTCATTTTCTGTTTTCTTTTACCTTTGTTGTTCTTTTACAACAACAACAACAACAAAGCCTTGTCCCACTAAGTGGGGTCGGCTACATGAATCAAACGACGCCATTGTGCTCTGTCATGTATCATGTCTACAGAGAGACCGTTTACATGTAGGTCTCGTTTGACCACCTCATGGATAGTCTTCTTAGGTCTTCCTCTGCCTTTCGCCCTTTGTCCATCTTCCATCTCATCCATCCTCCTGACTGGATGTTCTATCGGTCTTCTTCTCACATGTCCAAACCACCTGAGACGCGATTCAACCATCTTTTCCACAATGGGTGCTACTCCAACTCTCTCCCTTATATCTTCATTCCTTATTTTATCCAATCGCGTATGACCACTCATCCATCTCAACATCTTCATCTCTGCCACACTCAGCTTATGTTCGTGCTCCCCTTTAGCCGCCCAACACTGCGTACCATACAGCATAGCCGGTCTTATAGTGGTGTGATAGAATTTACCTTTAAGTTTTAAAGGCACTTTTTTGTCGCATATAAAACCAGATGCACTCCGCCATTTTGACCAACCTGCTTAGATCCTATGATTTACATCTTGTTCAATCTCTCCATTGTCCTGAATGATGCACCCAAGATACTTAAAACTTTTAACTTTTCGTAGGGTGTTTTCTCTAATCTTCACCTCTATATTGGGGTTTTCCCTTCTCAGACTGAACTTACATTCCATATATTCCGTCTTGCTACGGCTTATGTGCAGACCATACACTTCTAGAGCTTCTCTCCATAACTCCAACTTCTTATTTAGGTCTTCCCTTGACTTTCCCATAAGGACGATATCATCGGCAAAAAACATGCACCATGGCACAGGCTCTTGGATGTGCTCTGTGAGTACTTCCAAGACTAATGTGAAAAGGTATGGACTTAAGGATGATCCCTAGTGTAATCCTATACCAATAGGGAATTCCTCTGTCACACCACCTTGGGTCTTCACACTAGTTGTGGCCCCATCATACATGTCTTTAATTGTCCGAATATATGCGATCCTTACTCTCCTCTTTTCTAAAACCTTCCATAAGACCTCCCTTGGTACCCTATCATACGTTTTTTCCAAATCAATAAACACCATATGTAGATCCCTTTTATTACTACGATATCTCTCCATCATCCTTCTTAATAGGTATATCGCTTTAATGGTAGATCTTCCTGGCATAAATCCAAATTGGTTCTCTGTTACTTGTGTCTCTTTTCTCAACCTCCGTTCTATCACCCTTTCCCACAACTTCATAGTATGACTCATAAGGTTAATCCCTCTATAGTTTTCGCAACTTTGTATATCCCCCTTATTCTTGTAGATAGGTACCAAGGTGCTCTTTCTCCACTCATCAGGCATCTTCTTTGACCTTAAAATCTCATTAAAAAGCATGGTTAACCAGTTGATGCCTTTTTCTCCAAGACCCTTCCAAACCTCAATCGGGATTTTATTTGGTCCTACTGCCCTGCCATTTTTCATCTGCTTTAGAGCCTCTTTTACCTCGAAGTCTCGAATCCTTCGAAAGTAGTCAAAATTTTGATCTTCTTCCCTTGTGCATAATCGACCAAGGCTCGGAAGAGTCTTCTGTCCCTCATTAAATAACTCGTAGAAGTAACTCTTCCACCTTTCATTAATCTTCTCCTCTTGAGCCAACACCTCTCCATCCTTATCCTTTATGCACTTAACCTGATCCAAATCTCTCGTTCTTCTTTCCCGGCTCTTTGCGATTCTATATATACCTTTTTCTCCTTCTTTCGTGCCCAAAGACTGGTAGAGACCCTCATATGCTCTTGTTCTTGCTTCACTTACAGCCACTTTTGTCTCTTTCTTAGCCGCCTTATATTTTTTCCAGTTATCTGCATTACGGCATAAAGACCACTCTTTAAAGCATTCCCTTTTTATCTTTATCTTTTCTTGTATGCTCGCATTCCACCACCAGGACTCCTTGTCTCTTAGTCCTATTCCTTTAGATTCACCAAAACTTTCCTTTGCTGTTCTTCTAATAACTTCTGCCATCTCCATCCACATCTCTTCCGCGCTTCCATTTCCATCCCACTTTGCCTCTTCTCCTACCCGTCTTAAGAAGCTTCTTTGTTCCTCACCTTTCATCCGCCACCACCTCGTCCTTGGGTTCTTCGTATGATGTCTTTTCCTCAACTTTTGCTCGACGCAAAAATCCATGACGAGCACCCTATGTTGTGTTGTCAAACTCTCTCCCGGGATAATTTTACAGTTAATGCAAAATTTCCGGTCGACTCTCCTCAACAAGAAGAAGTCGATTTGAGAGCTTGTCATGCCACTCTTATAGGTTATAAGATGCTCTTCTCTCTTTTTAAAACATATATTTGCGATGAGAAGATCAAAGGTTGAGGAAAAGTCCAAAATAGTTTTACCCTCGGCATTGATCACCCCGAAACCATGGCCTCCGTGAATACTCCCATATCCAGTCACTTCTCTCCCAACATGGCCATTTAAATCTCCTCCTAAGAAAATCTTATCTCCCAAAGGTATGCCTTGAACCAAACTCTCTAGATCCTCCCAAAATCTTACCTTTGTTGTTCTTTTGGTGCAAACTTATCCACTAGTAGTTTTAGCTTCCTATATAATCCTATTTCTACTCTTTTATCACAGAAATAAATATTTTCAGCATTTTGAAACAGTTTCATAAAATAGGAGATCATCAGCCATTCAGTCCAAATAAACTATATCATGCAACGTTCATTTGATTGAATTTGTAATCCATAGTGTGAACATTGGAGAGAGAGAGAGAGAGAGAGAGAGAGAGAGAGAACTGGAAATAGCTCATAACTATGCATACTAATTGGACCAAAAAATATATATTTGCAAAAGGGAAAAAAATAATGAAGAAATCCAAACAAATAAATTTTAAAATGTCAACAAGTGAAGAATATATAGTTTTTTATTTTATTTTTTTTCACTAATTACCTTATCTTCCTTTCCTAGTTTGCCCTTCTTTTTTGCAACTATTATCCCACAAATGTGCTTCATATCTGCCGATCCATCTATGCCTAATAGAAGAAACTCAAAAGGAAAAAATGTTAAAAAATATATATATTTAAATAAAAAGGCAAAAAATAAAATAAAGAACAAAAAAGCAAAATAAAAGTATGTTTTAAATAGTTGATAAAATTAATAATGAAATGAAAGTGAAAGTGAAAAATTTGACTAATCTTGTGACACCTCTGTACTGTGAAGTTCTTTGACCAAATGTCTCAATGGATTTCCTATGAACAGTTTGCTTACTACTATTATTGTGTCCTCTCTTATTATTCTTTTCAACTTCCACCATGACCTTGCAAGAATTTGAAGAAGAACCTGCTGAAATCTGATTATGATTATGAGTTGTTGAAACACTTACATGGCTTGATGATGATTGAGAAGTAGATGAACAACCAGGACTCATTGAAAGACTTAAAGTCTTCAAATTCCCACCTCCACCATTAACATTCACATTAACACTTTCCACCATTTCATTATTATTATTATTATTATTATTATTATTATTATTATTTCCATTAACCCAGTTTCTTTAACATTACATAAATCCCAACTGAATGAAAATAGCTTTATTGCTATAGTAGTATTAAGAGGAAATTATGTACTATGAAGGAAAAAGGTTGAATTATCCTTTAGAAAGCACCAGGACAATATTCATTTTCCTTTGTACATTTTGATATTGATTCCTGTGCAGGAAAAGCTAGCAACTTTCAAACAATCTAAGCTACCTTGAAACAACACATTTTCTCAAAAGCAACCAAAGACAAGAATCAAAGCAGAAATTTTAGGCGCAAAAAGCAGGGCATAATGGCAAAAGTCAACCAAATAAATACAACAAAATACAATGCCTAATTGAAGACTAAAACTTTCTCAAATTTTACAAGTCTCGTTTCATTTCCTTAATTACCAATAATAAGAAGGATCGTAGTTAATTCAAAGCCATATGAATTCATGTAGCAAAGGTGCATGCAAAACGTCCCTTTCAAAAGTACAAAAGAAAAACATTAGAATGAGTAGAAAAAATTAATATGATGATGAAGATGAAGAGTTTAACTGAATGTCACTCACAGAAGCAAATTCATGGCCAGGAAGAATAGCAGCAATCTCCTCCAACATGGAACCTAGTGTCAGTGAAGGACATCTCCTGAGAAAGGCACATGCCTCAGAAGCCTTGGCCATGGCAGTTTTTTGGTCCTCAGCAGTAACAAAAGGCAGAATTGGTGCCTCACCCCAACCCACATAATTGGGAACACCATAACCACTGTAATACATCTGACCTACCAAGACCTGCATTACGTATCCAAACAGAATAACATTTATTCTTCATAGTAAAAAGACAAGAATCCACAGATTAGAAAACAAAAATACTTTAATACTCTCTCCAGTTACATTGATTTATTAATGTACTAAAAGAGGTAGAACACAACACAGAATGATAACGGTTCATTTATTGGCTAAGTACACAGAATGATAACCCTTTTCAAGTACACAGAATGACTCAGCCATGCATTTTATACTTAATTTTCAATAGAGAAACAAGATAAGCATTAGCCAGAGGAGAGGTAAAAAATTATCAAAAAATTAAGACATCATATAATGTTAGAAGAAGTGAATCAGCTTTATTATACCAAATTCAATTATAAATGAGTCATTGACTTTGGAGATTTGATACATTGAATTGTTCTATATGGACATAAATAGAAGAAACTATTAGCCCCTAAAAATGCTTAGAACCTAAAACTAGATTAAGAAACACTCATAATTAAAAGTAGAAACTACCTGGCCAGCAATCATTCCAAGTCCCGTGCTTTGCATTAAAGACTTTACACCCACGCCATCACCAAGTTTTTGACTAGCTGGTCGGAACTCTTCCATAGATTTCTCAGGGTTAGTTCTTTTTAAAGATCATGTCAATAAGAGCAGATTGAATCAGATTAGCCTCCTGCTTCTATTGGTGGTAAAATTTATCAAAACCTTCAGAAATTTTAAGTGAAAGATAGCGAGGTTTTAATCTTAGCAAGTAACCTCAAACAAGAAAAGCTTATACCTTTCTTTCTTTTCAATTTTTGTTCAGTCAACTGTCAAACAAGAACACATTCAAATAATTAGAATAAAGCAACAAAATTTGGTTTAATGAGGAGAAATAAGCTACAAGACATGTCCTGAATATTAACTCACCTCCAAATCAACATATGAGGGATTTCTTCCTATTGATTTAAGAAATTTGTCAAGACCACTTGCATTTAGAGCTGCAATTTAAAGAATCAGACTTTATATATCAGTGTAACTGCAGCAATGCATAATGGACCCAACAAAGGACCTATTAACTTCTGTCTTATGTCAACTAAACTCAATATGCTAAATTTTCACAGCTAATCCAACAAATTGTGTCAGATGAAATACTTTTCAACCCAGAGCAATGGAACTATGGCAGCCTCATCGATTTTTTAGAATTGCGATTGCAATTAATACTTAATTACATCATGCTGTTAAAACACCTTTACTCTCTGCAAGAGTTGCTATACTTAACAATAAATAGTGAGAAATATCTCAAGACATATGAAGTACAAATATATGTTAATAAAATAATAGAAATATAGAATCCCATAAAGCTTACCCTAAATTTGGTTAGGGCACCCCAAAGGACAAATGTCTCATTGCAATCATGATGCCTATGATTCCCTCTCAACCTGCCAGGCCGAATCTCTCCTATATGAACCGAAGCACAAGTGAAAGCTCCACCTGCAGAGAACCAACCACCATTTCCCTTTCAAATTCCAATGGCCACAAAACATAAAATCACATCGTACATCTAAGCTTCCATTAAAACACTCAAATACATCAACAAATCCACTAAACACTAGGAAACAGATCCATAACAAGAATGAAAAATCCTCATTAAAAAAAACAAAGCTAAAATGCAAACTATTCTCGAAATGAACGAGACACCAAATTACTCCACCCAAAAATTCTCAACTTCAATTTGACTCTGCTCCATCGCATAATCACATTATAAACATGCTAATCATGATACAATTTGACATACCGATCTCTAACTAAAAGACAATGATGAGAAACACCGAAGTTAGAGGGGGAAAAAGAAAAACCTAAAATGCCAGAAGCTCGAGCTAGTGAGATAGGGTCGAGGAGCCAACCGCGGGTGTCCTTAGCGACTGGGGAGGGGACGGAGGAGCTGAACCTAACAAGGTTGGCCATTCTATCAGCTTCGCGGGTTGATTCCGTTAGCGGCGGAGAGAAGAAGGATCCCGTTGAAGGAGAGGGGAAAGCTAGGTTTAGCTAAGGGAGTTCTCCGATTTGAAGTTAAGCTAGGTTTCTTTGATTTGTGTGTTGTGAGTGGAGTTCGAGTAGATGCTAGGTTTAACTAAATATTATCGACAGAAATTTCGTCTGTAATAATTTAATAAAACTAGTATTTTTGTCTATTTAATTACAGAGGAATTTTCCGTGTGTAATCGTTTTTTACAAAAAAAAAAAAAAAAAATTTAAATGATTTATCGATGGATTTTTTTTTCGTCTATAATTTATGCTAATTCATTTTTTTTGTTTTTTGACAAAAAATTCTTCTGAAATTCTGTCTATATTTTCGTGGGATAAAATCCGTCAGAAATATTAATAACTAGTTTTCTAGTAGTGATAATTGATTGGTATTCTATAACAAAATTAATTAAATTAATATACACTGTTTATATATTTCTGATGCTTATTATTTAACTTAACAAAGATTACATATAACAGAGCACTCCTTAATAAAAAAAATACAAAAAGTTACTAGAATTTGGTGTCCAATTTTTCTTAGACTTCATATATCCTTACATAATCTATTTCATAAAATAAATTTAGTGGACAAAATAATAATTTTTTTAATATTCCATCTTTATCATATAATATATAAATAATTAAAAAATTAAAATAAACAATGTATTCATAAAACTAATAATAACAAATAGAATAAAGAGAAAAAATATTAACATATCGCTTATTTTTTGTCATGTGTATTTTTAAATCTGAGTGATTAAATATATTTTAAAAAGTAATAACTATGAAATAAAAATAAATTTATTGCTCTAAATTATAAAAAGAAGTATTGAGTACTCTTTAACTAAAACTTTTATTATAAATTTATTACAAAAAAAATTATATTTATGCTTTAAATTAATATAGATACTTGAGATAAAATATTAAAAATAAAAAAAAATATGCATTTGCATTCTTATATTAAAAAATAAATGATATAAGATAATTACAAAAAGTTATCAAATATAACAATTTTATTATCAAAATAGTATTTATATATTGTGTTAAATTAATGTAACATAATAATTTTTAATATACTTTAATTTAATTTTTTTAGTTTTTATTTTAATTTATATTTTCATATTTTAAAATTTTGGTAATAATATATATTTTTTATAATTTTAAAATAAAATCAGGAGAAATCTGACTTAAATACAAACATAATAATAAAAGAAAAATACAGGAATATTGATATTTCATCTCATGTATTTAAAAATACATGGCATAAATAAAAATTAATCTTTTTTACTATAAAATTATTATCCATTTAAAAATTTAACAAATGCCAAAATTTGATCACGGTAAAATGGGTCATAATTTTATAAAAAATATAAATATTATATTAAATATTACAAACAGTAATTGGATAAATAATTTTCAAATTCTAAAATTAAAAACATAGATAACGCTTTACATATTTATATGAGTTACTGAATTAATTTTTATTGAATAACTATCTTAAATATCAATTATAAAAAAATGCCAATGAGACACATAACATTATTTATTATTAAAAAATATATTAATTTAATAATATTAAATATGTAATAAATTTCTAATGTGAAATGTTAACATATAAACACAAAAAATAAAGATAAATTAGAGTATAACAAATAAAATATTTTTTAATAAATATTTCTGCAATCTTAACGGACAAAATACTCATCATATTGTTAATTTATCATAATAAATTAAAAAAATAAATTTAAAAATGTCACAAATTAATGGGCGATATTCAAACTTTGAAAAAAATCAATAGAAAAAAAAATATAATAGAAGTATATTATTTTTAAAATATTCTCTGTTTCAGAATAAAATTAAACAAATTTAAAATAATTAAAATCACCTTTATACGCGACATAAAAATTAACTTTAATCATGATAACTAATTTTACTCTTATGAATTCAAATTATGCTTATTATCTGTATTACTCTTTAAAAATATAGGTCTGGAATCTCATTATAATAAAACTGTTCAAGTAAAAGATGTGGTGATGTCCTAACTGGTTAGTACCCTATATATTTAAAACATGTAATAACGTTATTTTAAGTCATTTTGCCTATACATTAAATCTTAATATAGAAGATTAACAAACTTAATTAACTTAATTTACACAATTTGATTTGATTTCTGAGAACTAATTTTTAATTCTTTTAAGATAATCTGCAACATATTAAGTTTGTATTTTTTTGGTATAAATGTAGGTCGAGATACCACTGCTACTAATTGAATGCCTCAATCAATCTCTTATAATGAACCAGTTACAAACAATGCTAAAAACTATGCAAATATGAATAATTAGTATTCACTTACTCTACTTATATTTTTAATATTTTATCTTCATTGCATAATATTCATTTAAAATATTTTTTGTATTGAATAAATTAAGAGGTTTGATATTGTACACTACTATATAAAATGTCTAATGTCAAACAAAATTATGAATTCTATAATAAAAAAAATAAAACAAATAATTAACAAATACTATAAATTTTAAATAGGCAATACATTCATAAGACTAATAATAACAATAACTTTGTAATAAAATTTTGGTAACAACATATATTTTTTAAAATTAAATAGTAAAATTAGAAAAGATCTACCATAAATACAAAACAATAACTATTGAAAAATAGTACAAAAATATGTCTTATTTTATCTCATGTATTTATTAATGTATTGTACAAATTATATGGATCCTTTTTATTATAGAATTTTTATTCAATTAAAAATTTAATAGATAGTAAAATTTGGTCATGGCAAAATGTGTTCTAATTTCTTAAAAAATATATAAATACTATATTAAATATTACAAGTCAATAGGTAACTAAATTAAAAATTCTCAAATTAAAAACATAGATAACATTGTATATATTTTTTTGAGTTATCGGACAAATTTTTATTGAATAACTAATTTAAGTACAAACTAAAAAAATGCTACTACAAATATTATTTAATGGCAATAACCGTAATACACATAACATCATTTAGTGATGAAAACTAAATCTTAATTAAATTACAGTAACTAGATAATAAGCCCTTGATGATAAAAAAAAACTTATCAAATTAAAATTTAATAATGTATGGAATATAACATAAACACCCGAAAAAAAATAAATTACAATGAATAAACTAATTTTTAAAAATATTTTTGCAATTTTAGCGGACAAAATCCTCATCATATCGTTATTTTGTCATAATAAATTTAAAAAGTTAAAATTAAAATATTATAAATTAATAGACAACATTTAAAATTTTTAAATAAATACAATAGAAGCATTATCATTCTAAAAATACTTTTTGTATATTTTAGCATAGTTGAGAATAAAAATTTACTCTATCGAATATTTCACCTCATATATTACCTAAAACTTTAAACTATGACCATTTTATATTACCTCTTTATTGTGTGGTTTTATAATTTAACATTTTAAAGTGTTTTATAGTAATTTTAATTTCAACAAAATATGATATAAATAAGATCACGTTAATATTAAAATAAAAAAATACTTATCTAATAAATATAAAAAGTAAATAATATATTAATAAAAAATAAAATTAATTTCTTAAAAACAATAGAAAATCGGCTGAACAGGCACGTTAGTGCCTGTTGAGCCGCTAGTTAATAATAATCCTGATGTAATTTTTGACTTAAAATCATCCTTAATGTTGAATTTCATTTTAAAATCGTCCTTTCTAATAAAATTTTTTAATTTATTCATAAACTACCCCTACTATATTAAAATAAATTATAAAATAATAAAAAAAAAGAAAACGGGTTTGGGTGGGGGGGAGGAGAAGGGTATACGAAGGAGGAGGGGAGGGAAAGGGGGAAGGGGGAAGGGAAAGGGAGGAGGGGGGACGGCGACGGCAGCTCTGTGGTGGTCGTGATGGAGGAGAGGGGAGGAGGAAGTGGAAGAAGCCAGAAAAGAAGAGGAAGGGGACGTGGGTTCGGGGTGGGGGGAAGGGGAAAGGACGCGGGGTGGGGTGGGGGGAAGGGGAGTGGGAAGGGGAAAAGGGGGAGGGGGGACGGCGACGGCGGCTCTGTGGTGGTGGTGATGGAGGAGAGGGGAGGGGGAAGTGGAAGAAGCCAGAGAAGAAGAGGAAGGGGACGCGGGTTCGGGAAAGGACGCGTAGTGGGGGTGGGGGGAAGGGGAGAGGGGGAAGGGGAAGGGGGGAGGGGGACGGCGGCCGCCTCACAACCTCACCGCCTCGCCGCCTCAGTCTCGCCGCCTCCGCCTCGCCGCCTTAACCTTGCTGCCTCCGCCTCGCTACCTCTGCCTCGCCGCCTCTGCCTCGCCGCCTCCGCCTCGCAACCTCGCCGCCTGTTTTCTTGCTTCGGCTTTCTTGTTTTCTGTTTCCTGCTTTCTTGCTTCTACTTTCTTGTTTTCTGTTTCTGCTTCTTGGTTTGGTGTGTTGCTGTTGTTTGGTGTTCTTGGTGTTGGTGGTTGGTGTTGGTGGTGGTGTTTGTGTTGGTAGTGGTGGTGGTGGTGGTTGTGGTGTTGGTAGTGGTGGTGTTGGTGGTGGTGCTGGTGGTGGTGTTGGTGTTGGTGGTGGTGGTGGTAGAGGAGGTGATTGTGTTGGTCGTGGTGAGGGTATTTTTGTCCAAAAAAATTAAAAGGACGATTTTAATACAAAAAAATGTTAAGGATGATTTTAAATCCAAAATTACAATGGGGACGGTTTCGATTCGGACCCTCAACGTCATGGACCAAAACAATACTTATCCCTAACAATAATTTACCTGTATATAGGATTTTATTTTATAAAATATATATGTAATTTCTAAAATAAATTATCAGTTAGTAGAGAAGTTTTATATAGGTGAGGCAGAGACTGAGCTAATAGTCCAACTAAGTTTAAGGATCATACCCGAAGTTTAGACAAATTATACTGTACAGTTCTGATAAGAATTATGGCCAAGAGGGAACCAAGAGAAGTCTGATGCAGAAGACGTTCCTTGTGCCATAGAACACCAGTCAAAATCTATCCAGGAAAATAGCACATTAGCATTTAGGACATACTTGCAGTTTTACATAGTTTAGTGCCAAAAGACAACACCTACCAGTTTATGAATGCTTGCATTAAAAGAAGAGTCTTGACTGAGTATAAGGAGTATAATCAGCAACATGTAAATTTGATTAGCTGTTCTCCTTAGAGCATTGTATAGAGCTTTCAGAATAGGCATTAACTGTTAATTTCATTAGATAGATAAAGATCACAATAAGTGGCAGTGACATATATCATATCGATAATCAAGTAAACACATGAATCATAACGTAATAAGCCTCCACAGGATTCTACTTCAAAGTCTTCTTTTGTCTTCTAGACATATAACTAATTAATTCATTCCCACTTCCTCCATATGAGAAACTTTAAGTTTGCTACCACATACCAAGGTATCCATGTCAGTCCGCACCAAGACATACTCTAAAAAGGTAGAATTTCCTTGCAACAGTGAGTACAGAAGAAGAACAACAACCTCATTAGCCAAGCATCTGTGGGGGAATAAAAGTGATAAGGTTTTAGAAACTGATGTGTTTAGAAGCACGAGTATATAATTAAGGACGCTTAATGCAAAAATGGAAGTCAATAACCAGGAGACTCTAGGGTTTCTAACCAAGAAACTGATGCACCGAGGACACCAATATCTTCTTTTGCTTTTCTTAAATTCAATTATTAGTAACCAATTCAAACATTATTAACAAGTTCAACATGATCCATGCTAACTGCTAAGTTTCTTCATATATGGATAATCATAATTCATTCTTCTCTCCCTTATCATGAGTCATGACGTATAACCAATGTAATCCTTAATCTGATTTATCTTTTTAGGGATATGTATAGCCATATCAATCTCATAGCAGGGACATCTATATTGTTATATACTTTATTACTATTATTTTATGGCACATGCTATTTTAGTAATAGTCCACATTCAACTTCTGACGATAACTAAAATCTTGATCTTCGTGTGTTAGTTAGTAGTTATATATCAACTCACAGATTAGGAATCTTATTTCAGCAGTGTTACATTAATTAACATAGTTAGCAGGTAGATGAATTTTTACACAATATTTTAAATACTTATTATAACTATCTCAGCTTGGAATAATAATAATAAATTACAATTCTTTTTTTCATTATATGATCCTTCTCAGCTTAATTCATAGGATGCACATACCATAACTTTCCTCTGATTTATAGTGGCACAATCATTTAAAGCTTAGATGTTGTCAGATCCCTCCAACCTTAGCCACTCATCAGTGGCTAATGCACGTCTATTACTCTATAACAGAAACAATTCCAATCAAGAAAAATAATTAAATAACCAACACTTTTTTCTTAGTTTAAAAATATTAACTCTATGAATACGAAGCAACAAACCTGGCCAACTTGTTTCATAAATTCAATTATTTCTGGGCGAGGACCGACGCCGGTGGACCAAACTACCATTTCATGAGGTATGGAAGCAACTTGACCGCTTACTCTATCTTTGGCCGAGATTTCTCTCTCACTTACTTTGATAACCATAGATCCTAACTTCACATCTATGCCATCCCTTTTGAACTTTGTTTCAGCAGATTCTATGATTCTCTTGTACAAAGTTGGGGGCAGGCATCCCAGTGTCAGAGTTTTAAACTCAACAGAATCAATTTTGTATTTCAGAATCTGCTCAGCAATTATGGGCTTTGCAATATTCTTTGCAATCTCACAAATTGCCTAAACAATAGAACAATTAACACACTAAGACAAACAACCAACCAAGGTAAAAAGCAAAAATGAAAAAGGGTCAAAGCTTATTCAAAATGCAAGTACCTTATCAAGGTAAGGGTATTCAAGAAACTTGTTTAGCCAATCAATCTTTAGCAAAAACACAGAAACAAAAAACAATGCATCAATAAAAACCTAAACCCCAAAAAATTCAACCAAAATGAAACTAATCAATGCATTCAGGAACCTAGATTTCACAAGCAATTTTATAAGAACATAAAATAAAGAACTGTAACCATTACAAGTTCTTATCATAGAACAGGAAATAGAATTAGAGTTAGTGATGGAACATAGGATAATATAATTAGAGTTAGCGATGGAATTGAATGAAAGAAAAAAGCGATGAAAGAGAAAGGAGATTAAGGTTACCTGCACAGCTGAGGTGAGATCAAAGAGAGAAACACAGCAACACATGGAGAAGAGCAAGCACTAGTGGCGAGATCGAAGAGAGAAACGCACATTAGAGTTCGAAAGGGAGCGACGCGAGCAAGGCTAACAGAAGGGGTGCGATGGGGAAGAACCGGAAAGGGGTACGACAGAGCCTCGGTGCGATGGCGATGCAAGGCCGATAGCGCTGCCCATGGAGCATTTAGAGCATGGTTCTGAAAACTGAACCGGACCGACCGGTTCAACTGGAAAAATCTGGAACCGGTCACCTAACCGGTCCGAGTAAGGTTAGAAACCGTCTGGCAGAAAATCGGTAAAAAAACCGGTCGAACCGACGATTAACCGGTGAACCGGGAGAACCGGTCGGTTTTTTTACGGTTTATTGGTTTGAAAATATAATCCTAAACGGCGTCGTTTTGCTCTTAAAAAAATAAAAAAAAAGGAAAAAAAATAAAACCCAACAAAGTAACAAACAGCACTACGTCTACGTCCCTACCCCTCTCTCTTCTCTCTCACTCTCACATTCAAATCCCTAACCCTATCAGAGCCCCCAGCCGCCGCTACCGTCAGCCCCCATTCGCCGCTACCATCAGCCCCCAGCCGCCGCCACTCTTCTCTTCCTCAACGTCTCTGTGCTCGTCGCGAAGCCACTCACCTCACCTCCTCAACCCTAATTTCCTCTTCTAACTTCCTCCAACAAACTCCACCGTCACTACCACAATTGACGCCGAATCGGAGCTTCTGTCAGCGAAACTGCCACCGTCGCAGATCGAAGCAGCTTCCAGCGGCGTCGTCATCTTGAACTCTGAACTTTGAAGCTTCTGGCATCGCGAACGTCTACTCAGCCCTGTTCTTCTCGCCGTCGCCAACGTGTTTGTTCCCCTCGCCGTCGCCAACGTGCTTGTTCCCCTCGCCGTCGCCAACGTGCTTGTTCTCCTCGCCGTCGTTCCAGTGCCTCCAGAAGCTTCCTTCCTCCAACAACAAGTTTACCTACAACTGCGACAACCACACCTTCAACTTCCTCGTCTATAATGGCTTCATTCGGTTTCTCTATTTTTCTCTCTAGATCTGTTTTCTCTGATTCAATTTTGTGTATATATGTATACATTTTTGTGTAAATTGTGTTGTTTTGAATTTGATTTGTTTTGTTTGAATGGTGCAGTACTGAAATTGATCTGGTTTTGAAACTTTAATTAAAATAAAAAAAGAAACTGATGATCCTCTTCTAGCTCACTGTCACCACGGTCGTTCCTCCCTCGCCGTGTCTCCAGTAAGCCGCAGCTTCTTTAGTTTCAATTTCTAAGATTCTGGCTTCTGAGTTGATTTTTTGTACTAGATTCTGAATTGGGATTGTGTTCTGAGTTGGGTTGTTCCTTAATGCGAGTCTGAATTTAATTTGAATTGTTTCACTTAGTTTTTCTGTTTCTGGATTTCTGTTTCTGGATTTGGAGGTTGAGTTGTCTGTAACTCTGTATTCTGAGTTTTTGTTGTTGAAAAGCATTGAATTTGTTGAATCTAGTTAGGGTTTGGTTAGTTATAAGAGGCTTGTTGCATAATAAGAAATTTCATCAATGTGTTATTCAATTGAATTGTATATTGGCAGCCCAAAAAGGGATAATTGAATTGTATAAGAGAATTGATGTTTTGAATAACGGTTCCGCTATGTTACCAACAGCATATCTGCCAACTTCTGCCAACTCTTATTTATAATTGTGTTTTATGAAAGTGTGTTCGTGGATGTGTCTAATAAAAATGTCTTTTTTATAGCTGTGTTTAATAAAAGTGTCTTTATAGATATATTTTCTGGATGTGTCTCTTTATATATGTATTTAAAATATATTAATTATTAGACACATCCACGAACACACTTCCATGAAACACAATTATAAATAAGAGTTGGCAAAAGTTGGCAGATAATATGTTGGTACCCTATACTTTTCCTTTGAATAATTAGCCTTGGCTTGACAATGTTGCCTGCAAGATCTTTAATTTTTTGCAGCTTGAGTGGAAATTTTGCCTCAGTTAGTTGTTTTAAAGTTATCAATAAATTTAACTCAATCTGAATATTATCAATGAATTTTTCATCTTCAATTTTTATTATATCTTAAATTCTATTAAAATTTTTTTACTTAAAAATTCATGAATTTTAATGAATTTAAATATATAAAATTATATATTAAATTTTTAATAATTTTATTTAATATTTAATTAAACCGGTTGAACCCCGGTTGAACCCCGGTTGAATCACTAAACCAGTGAACCAGTCACCTCACCGGTTCATTGACCGGTCCGGTTCTCGCAACCTTGATTTAGAGCCTTAGAGGGGATGAGTGTGGAGGCGCGGAAGTGTAATGTCAAATGAATAGGAGATCGTGATACCAAAACCATTATTTTTAATATTTCTAACGGAATAGTTTAAATTACAAACATATTTTTTGTTTGTAATAATTTAATAAAATGCAGTATTTTTGTTCATTTGATTACATACAGATTTTCCGTCGGCAACTATATCTCAAAAAAAATAATTTTTCTGACAGAATTATGAATGAATTCTCTTTTCCGTCTGTAATTTATGCTAATTCATTTTTCTTCATTTCTGACAAAAATTCCTCGCAAAATCTGTCGGTATTATCGTGGGATAAAATCTATCGGAAATATCCGTCTGTAATAACTAGTTTTGTAGTAGTGACTAGTTAGAGCTTTTCGACTAAGATTATAGCACTGATATTATGTAATCTTTCACATTGTAATAATTTGCAACTGGAGTATGGTATTATAATCGTTTATAATACTTTTCTGACTTGTAGCACTGATGTTTAACTCTTAATTATTTTTTATTTGATTTATTCTTATTTTTTATTTGATTTATTCTAACTAGGTTTGCAGGTTTTATGAACCCTGTTGGTTCTCAGATTTTAATTTTTACGCATGTTTTTAGGGTTTTAATGAATGAAGGCGTCTTTGAGGTCATCACCCAGGTTTTGCAAAGTCAAGATAAGAAGATGGTGCTAATTGGGTATTGATTCTCCTTTGTCACCTTAATCTGTTTATGATTCAGTTTTGGGTGTTCAAGCATTTTCTATGTTTAATTTCTAATGTGAACTTATTATGATGGTTGCAAAGTAGATATCCTGATTCTCTTCTTGAATCAAGTTCTTAATCTTTTGCGATCCTATGTTGTTCGGCAGGAAGGAATAAGACTTCTTGGACTTCTGGTATGCTTTGTATGTGAATGGGGTCACATTTTTCTTATGACATGAATGTATAAAATTACTCATAAGGCATTTATTAGACATATTATCCGATACTGGTTAAAGGAATGATAACAAATTTTAGGGACAACATGTGTTACCAGTTTCTTGAGATCCTTCATAGTCTATTGGATTTATGTACATTATCTAGACCACAGGTACCTGTTAATGATATTTTCTTTAATTTCAATTGTTTAACCGTATTTGATTACTATGGATATGATAATAATTGTTATATATGACATATTTAAGGGTTGTGAATGTTTTTGGGTGAACTTTTCAAATTTTTTTAATTTACTTACAAATTAATAGTGAGGTGAACTTTTTGATTTGATTACAAGTTTTATAGATATGGAAATATAGTGATTTGAGTTAACACATGATTGATTCAAAAGCCTTCAGCCACAAATAACTAAAGTGTATTGGTACAAGAAAGTTACTTATATTTATAGTAGGTTGAGGTTTTAATTTCGTCTTGAGTGTATCAAAAACCTTGTGTTGGATTAGCAATTTGTTTATTTATTCATTATCCTGACATGACATGACTATTCCTGATTTTTAAGTTTAAAATGGAGGGGTCGCTCCATGCAATCCTTATAGTATGGGTGTATTCAGTTTTAGATTGTATTTCTCTCTGCTAAAGTAAAATTTTGATCTTCTTAGTTGGTAATGTAGTTTGTCCAGGGTTGATGTTGCTATCATATACCAAAAAAATTACTGTCTGGAACTGATGCAGTTAAATTAATTCTTGCTAGTTCGGAATCTAAATTGTGTATCTTCTAATTATTGGAGGAGAAGTTAGTTAGTAGTCTTTTTTGTATTTGAAGTCGACTTGTTAAAAAGATAAGTTTGGATGTTGAGTAGTAATTTATTACACATCCTCTGAATTGTTGGAAAAACTTCTCTTTCACATAAGGTGGAAGTCCTTTTCTAGGTTAATAACATGTATTCCTGGACTTTTTTTTATTAATTATTTCATTTTTTTCTGGCAAAGGGACATAGTTATTAATATTTTTTTTAGAAGCATTTGGGTCAACTGGTTGAAGTTGTTGCATCCAGAATGGCAGCAGTGACAACATCAATATTGAGGGCGAGAAACGAGACGACACAATGATGCAAAGAGGTTAGCGAGCGGTGCAGCAACGAGATGGAGGCCGGCGAGAGGCAACAACAGAGAAAGTTGAGGCTTTGAGCTCGCGTTGGCCATAATCGAATAACTTTGAAGATGGAGACGAGAACGTCTGCGAGGTTAGAGAAGAGAAGCAAAAGGGATGTAGATAGGGTCTTTAATTTTGGGGATTAGGGTTTTTTAAAATTGATTCAGGGACTAAATTGCTCACAAAATGTTTTCTCGTCCACGTCATCTATCCCTTACTTTGCCAACGTGTTAAAAGGGAGTCCACCTCATCTTTCTGGTGGAACCTAGTTGACAGAAAATGCTTGAAGGACGACTCTGAGTTCCGAAGTGCAACTTTAGGGATGCATATGAGTAATTATTAATTTCAGGGACCTTTATGAGGCTCGAGTGTAACATGAGGGACCACTTTGAGTCTTAACTCAGAAAGAATTATTGTAACTTTTGTGCCTGCATGCTCCTACTATAATGATCCAAACCAAGTTTAATTATGGCATGCAACTCCATTGAGAATGAGTGCATAAAGACATTAGGTGCACTTACATGTTCCATATAATACCCTATCACCTAAGCTACTCCCGATAAGCAAGAAAAATAAAATCAACATCTAAATGCGCGATAGTTTTGAATAGCATCAGGGTGCAATGGCTGTAGCAATTTCAGCACCTACGTTGTTCCCAACATAAGCGAATGACACATTTATGCCAACAAATAAAAACCTTGCAATCATTGACTGCGCAAAAATTGAATGGGATACAACATCAATACCTTTGTCTCCCACATGGCAATTTGCAACCCTCAAGCCTCTGTCATGGTCTGGCTCTGTGTTGTTTCTATGCTAGGAAAAAAAACCCATAATAATTTGCAAAAATTAAGTATAAAATTCTAGCCAACCACTTAACATTACTCACTCACTATAGGCTTAAGTAATCTTTTATAAGTATTAGACCAACAACAAATCTATTCAGTAAAAGGTAAAAGTTATATACTTGGAATTCTTCATAAAATGTTTATTTTAGCCCCTCTTCGAAGAATTTTATGCTTGTTGATATGACTAGTATACGTCAGTTACGAGTTATAGCTCGGCAAAGACCATAAAGGTCGACCAAAGCATAACCGACATCTGACCATAACCGATATCCGACCAAAATATCATAACGTCAGATATGCAATTAATTCTCTTGCCGAGCACCATTACTCGGAGCGACAACGGTCATCTTCGTCTCCCCAATATAAAGGAATGACAGGAAGAACATAAGAGGTACGCAACTCTAAAAAGCAACCCTTATTATTTACTCACTTACTTACTTGAGCGTCGAAGTACCTTTTGCAGGTACCCACCCCCTGTGTTCTCCATCGCCAATGTGTTCCTCATCCCACAGCAGGAATTCACCAACATTCACTGGAGGACGAGTTATACCTCAGCAAAGACCAGCAAAAATATTTGGCGCCCACCGTGGGGCCAAAAATATAAAGTTTTTTCTATTTATCGACCTCATTACTGTCACATTTATCCATGGCTGATGCACCTCCATCCACACCATCTGAACTTCTCCAGATGGTAACTTATCTACAATAAGCCAACCAACGTATGGCGAAGGCAAAACAACGCATGACGGAAGCAAACCAGAAAACGGCAAATCAGATTGCCGAGTTAGCAAATGCTCGTATTGAAAACAATAATGATCGTCGTGAACAACCAGAGGAGGAAGAGCACTAATCTGATCCAACACATGTCTCCGAAACTATTTGGATTGTAGAAGCTCGGCCTCCACGGAATGAAGATGCTCGGCTTTCGTAAAATGAAGAAGCTCAACCAAAAAATGAAGATATCGAATCCGATAACTCTGTAGGGCCACTCATGGCCGATATTATTAATTTCGAACTACCCAGAAAGTTCACTTTGCCACCAACCTTAACCCCTTACGACGGTTAGGAGATCCGAAGAAATACCTCAAAAGGTTTAGATCCATAATGATCGTCAATGGTGCTTCCGATTCCGTCTCATGTCGCTGTTTTCCATCTTATTTAGATGGTCCTACACTTGATTGGTTTTGTTTTTTGCCTGCAGATTCTATTTCTTATTTTTGGGAACTCGCGATGCTCTTTGAGGATCACTTTGCTGGATCTGCCATCTATCTACATGACTCCGACTACTTGAACACAATCAAATAAGGCCAGAATTAAAGTTTGAAGGACTACATGACTCGTTTCACAAAGTTGGCCATGAGCATACCATATTTCCATCCCGAGGTGCATTTGGACGCCATCAAAAGCAGACTTCGATTGGGAAAATTTCAAGAAGCAATCCCAGTAGCCAAACCAAAGACCCTGGCGGAGTTCCACGAAAAAGCAAAGGGACAAATGGACATTGGGGAACTGCAACAAGCTCAGAAGGTCGACAAACCTCTCTATAAAGACGAGGATAAAACTCGGGACAGCAAGTGGACTTTCAAACGGATCCCTCGCTACGATTCATATGCTCAGTTCAACACAGGCGTGATGATATCATCAAGGAAATTGACGTTCGGATTTTCTATCGATTTAGAATTTTTATAAAATATATTGTGTTGGTAGTATAGCTTCTAAACCAACAGAGAATCCTTTCGTATAAAAGTTTTGGTTGTCACTTAAGCAAACCCAATAAAAATAATAAACCGAAGCATTCGAACCTCGGGTCGTCTTCTCAAGGAATTGCAGGGAAGTATGACTTATTATTAGCTATGGAAAAGGTAGAATTTTGGGTTTTTAAAATAAGGAACAAGTAATTTATATGACAAGAAAAATAAATTAATAATTAATAAAATTCTTGGCAATGTATGAGAATTAGAAGTCCTATCCAAGTTATCCTTATCAACGGTGATGAGAATTGGGATTTTATCCCACTTAGTTAACCTTTGCTAAACAAAGGTAGGTCAAGTGGACTAATCAAATTGATCCTCAGGTCCTAGTCAATTCCTAAGGAAAGACTAGAGTTATTGGAATTCAAATCAATTAGCAAAAATAACAATTATCAATCACGATGAGTTTGATAACTCAAGAGTCTCCAATTAATCAATTAAAGCCAAGAATATAAAAAGCTAAATAAAAATAATAAATCTGAAATACCTCAATTGCATTAATAAAAGAAAATCAATCTGAACATAAAGAGTTCGTAAACTAAATTGATAAATTAAGTAAAAAGAACATTGAACCTGTGATTGAATAAGCAATCCTAAAATAAGAGAAATCCTAATCCTAAATCCTAAGAGAGAGGAGAGAACCTCTCTCTCTAAAACTACATCTAATCCTAAAATTGTGTATATGTATGTCTTAGTTCTTTGGATGCATTCTCCCACTTTATAGCCTCTAATCTGTGTTTTCTGGGCCAAGAACTGGGTCAGAAACAGCCCAGAATTCGCTGGTTGCGAATTCAAACACGCTGATTTTCGTAGATGCGACGCGTCCGCGTGATGCATGCGTTCGCGTCACTTATCCTCAGAGCAACTATTGCAAATTATATATCAAATCGAAGCTCGGGACGTTAGCTTTCCAACGCAACTAGAACCGCCTTATTTGAACCTCTGTAGCTCAAGTTATGACCATTTTAGTGCGAGAGGGTCAGGTTGACAGCTTTGCAGTTCCTTCAACTTCTTGTATTCCTTCCACTTTTGCATGCTTCCTTTCCATCCTCCAAGCCATTCCTGCCCTGTAATCTCTGAAAACACTTAACACACCTATCAAGGCATCGAATGGTACTAAGAGAGGATTAATAATAAGCAATTTAAAGGCCAAAGAAGCATGTTTTCAATCATAACACAAAATCAGGAAGGAAAACGTAAAACATGCGAATAATATGAATAAGTGGGTAAAGAGTTGATAAAAATCACTCAATTAAGTACAAGATAAACCATGAAATAGTGGTTTATTAGAGATTCTCAACTCCAAGCTCATCAAGCCTCCCCGAGAAGCCGGCAATTATCCCGAAGCAAAGAACCTGGACAAATTCCAATATTGCACCTTTCATCAAAAGCATGGACATACAACCGATGAATGTGTCATTGCCAAAGATCAACTTGAGCGATTAGCTCGGCAAGGACACCTCGACAAGTACGTTGGAGGCCACATACAGAAACAAAATACACAGAACTCTGACTCACCTCTTGTGGGTTAATCTTCTAGTGAAAAAGACAAAGCTCATACTACTCCACCTGATCAACCTCGTGGAGTGATCAACTGCATATCCGGAGGCTATGCTAGAGGAGGACAAATGAGTTCCACTCGAAAGCGCACTTATAGGGCCATGCTTGTAGTAGAGAATACAACCAATAATCAAGAACCAACACTAACCATACCAGAGCTGACTTTCCATTCATCCGACTTTAACTCCAGTGACCTTAACTTGAACGACCCAGTCGTCATTATTCTTCAATTAAGAGACCTAATAGTTCGAAAGGTACTATTGGACTCCGGAAGCAGTGCTGATGTCTTGCTCTATTCTACATTCGGGAAGATGAAGCTAATCAACAATATACTCCAGCAATCCGTTGGGAACCTAGTCGGCTTCTCAGGCGAACAAGTTCCTGTCTTGGGTTCAGTGTGGTTACAAACCACACTTGGTGAGCATCCCCTATCTAGAACACAAAATATCTAGTATCTTGTGGTAGATTGCTTTAGTCCGTATAACCTCATACTTGGCATACCTTTTTTAAATAAATTCAGTGCCATTGTATCTACGGTTCATCTTTGTGTGAAGTTTCATATGCAGGACAATATTGTTGCCACAGTTCACACTGACCACCATTAAGCTTGGCAATGCTACAACACAAGTCTAAAACATCCAAGGTGAAACAGAGAGGCACAAGTCAATGCCATCCATAAAAATCAATCTCCATTGGCCGAACTAGATCCTCGTGCCGAATTTCAGGACCGACCTACACCAAATTAAGAGCTAACAAAAGTAAACTTAACTAACGATCAAACAAAATTCACTTTTGTATGATCAACCATTCATGGAGCTGAAAAGGAAAAGCTTGTCCAGTTCCTTCGGCAAAATGCTAACCTTTTTTCCTGGACTCCAGCAGATATACCAGGGATTGACCTATCTGTGATCACTCATAGGCTGGCCATAAACCCAGTGGCCCGACCTATATCCCAGACAAAACGCAACCTCGGCATAGAAAAGCGACAAGCATCGGTGGAGGAAACTAAGAAACTCATTGAGGCAAACTTCATCCGACAAATTAGATTCACAACCTGGTTAGCTAATGTTGTTATGGAAAAGAAAAATAACGATATATGGAGCATGTGCGTCCACTTTATTGATTTAAATAAAGCATGCCCTAAAAATGCATACCCCCTACCTTCTATTGTTACTTTAGTTGATAATTCTTTCGGTTTTGGCACTTTGAGTTTCATGGATGCATACTCTGGTTATAACCAGATCGTATTGCATCCATCAGACAAAGAAAAAAAGCCCATTATAACAGAATATGTGATGAGCGGATAATTTATACCCTTTTTGGCATTGTTTTTACATAGTTTTCAGTATGTTTTAGTTACTTTTTATTATATTTTTATTATTTTTTATGCAAAAATCACATTTTTGGACTTTACTATGAGTTTGTGTGTTTTTCTGTGATTTCAGGTATTTTCTGGCTGAAATTGAGGGACCTGAGCAAAAATCTGATTCAGAGGCTGAAAAAGGACTGCAGATGCTGTTGGATTCTGACCCTCCTGCACTCAAAATGGATTTTCTAGAGCTACAGAAGCCCAATTGGCGTGCTCTCAATTGCGTTGGAAAGTAGACATCTTGGGCTTTTCATCAATATTTAATAGTCCATACTTTGCCTGAGATTTGATGGCCCAAACTGGCATCTAAACGCCCACCAAAGACCCATTTCTGGAGTAAAACGCCAGAACTGGCACCAGAACTGGAGTTAAACGCCCAAACTGGCACCCAAGCTGGCGTTTAACTCCAAGAACAGCCTATGCACGTGTAAAGCTCAATGCTCAACCCAAGCACACACCAAGTGGGCCCCGAAAGTAGATTTCTGCACTATCTGCACTTAGTTACTTATTTTCTGTAAACCCTAGTAACTAGTTTAGTATAAATAGCACTTTTTACTATTGTATTAGGATCAATCTTTTGGAGAGCTTATGCCATATTTCACGTTTGGAGAGGCTGGCCACACGGCCATGCCTAGACTATTTTCACTTATGTATTTTCTACGGTGGAGTTTCTACACCCCATAGATTAAGGTGTGCAGCTCTGCTGTTCTTCATGAATTAATGCAATTACTACTGTTTTCTATTCAATCACGCTTGATTCTATTCTAAGATACTCACTTGTACTTCAATAGAGAGAATATGATGATTCGTGACACTCATCATTATTCTCAAACCTATGAACGCGTGCCTGACAACCACTCCCATTCTATCTGAGCTCAACGTAGTCATCAGAAAATAGCTTGAGTGCGTATCTCTTGGGTCTCTAACACACGGACCGAGTTCGTGAGATTAGTATCTTCGTGGTAGAGGCTAGAATCAATTTGCAGCCATTCCTGAGATCCGAAAAGTCTAAACCTTGTCTGTGGTATTCCGAGTAGGATCTGGGAAGGGATGACTGTGACGAGCTTCAAACTTGCGAATGTTGGGCGCAGTGACAGTGTTCAAAAGGACAAGGGTCCTATTCTGATGCTAGCAAGAACCGACAAATGATTAGCCGTGCGGTAGCTGTACTTGGTATTTTTCATCCGAGACGAGAAATCCGACAGTTGATTAGCCGTGCAGAGATCGTACCTAGTTTTTTTCATCCGAGAGGATCATACAGCTTGCCATGGAAGGAAGAACGCATGATTGGAAGAAGACAATAGGAAAGCAGAGGTTCAGAAGAAACAAAGCATCTTCAAACACTTATTTGAAATTCCCACCAATGAATCACATAAGTATCTCTATTTTATTTTATGTTTTATTTATCTTTTAATTATCAAAACCTCATAACCATTTGAATCCGCCTGACTGAGATTTACAAGATGACCATAGCTTGTTTCAAATCGATAATCTCCGTGGGATCGACCCTTACTCACGTAAGGTATTACTTGGATGACCCAGTACACTTGTTGGTTGGTTGTGCGGAGTTGTGAAAAGTGTGAATCACAATTTCCCACACCAAGTTTTTGGTGCCGTTGCCGGGGATTGTTCGAGTTTGGAGAACTGACGGTTCATCTTGTTGCTTAGATTAGGTAATTTTATTTTATGTTTAAGCTTTTTAATTTTAGTTTTTGAAAAATTCAAAAAAAAAATTGTTCTTCAGAATTTTTTAAGAATGAATTCTAGAGTCTTATGAGATATGTTGAAACCTGGCTGGCTGTTAAGCCATGTCTAATCTTTTGGACCGAGATTTCCACTTTCCATTGTAGAAAGGACATGTCTGTAATTGATATGCTAAAGCTTGGCTGGCCACTTGGCCATGTCTAATTCTATTGGACCGAAGCTTTAGACTAACATTGCACGAATCCTGGAATTCTTATTAAAAATTTTGAATTTCTTTATTTTCTTTTGCCAAAATAATTTCAAAAAATACAAAAAAATTTAATAAAACCATAAAAACCAAAAATTTTGTGTTTCTTGTTTGAGTTTTGTGTCAAATTTTAAGTTTGGTGTTAATTGCATCTTTTTAATTTTCTTAAAATTTTTGAAAAGTCATGCATTGTGTTCTTCTTTGATCTTCAAGTTGTTCTTGATGATTTTCCTTATTTAATCTTGTGATTTTCTTGTTTTGTGTCTTTTATTATTTTTCATATGCATTTTCGAATTCATAGTATCTAAACATTAAAAATTTTTAAGTTTGGTGTCTTGCATGTGTCTCTTTTCTTAAAAATTTTCAAAAATATGTTCTTGATGTTCATCATGATCTTCAAAGTGTTCTTGGTGTTCATCTTGACATTTAAAGTGTTCTTGCATGCATTATTTGTTTTGATCTTAAATTCTCATATTTTGTTTCATTTAGTTGTTTTTCTCTCTCTTCATTAATTCAAAAATAAAAAAATAATATCTTTCCCTTGTTTTACTCATAAATTTCGAAATTTTGGGTTGACTTAGTCAAAAAATTTTCAAAATTTAGTTGTTTCTTGTTAGTCAAGTCAAAATTTCAATTTAAAAATTCTATCTTTTTAAATCTTTTTCAAAAATCAAATCTTTTTCGTTTTTTTTCAATATTTTTGAATTTCTTAAATTAATTTTCAAAATATTTTTCTTAATTTTATTTCATATTTTCAAAATCATGGCTAACATTTAGTGTTTTGATTCAAAAATTTCAAGTTTGTTATTTTCCTGTTAAGAAAGGTTCAATCTTTAAAGTCTAGAATCATATCTTTTAGTTTCTTGTTAGTCAAGTCATTAACTTTAATTTCAAAAAAAATCAAATCTTTTTAAATTCCTTCTCAAATCTTTTTCAAAATAAATTTCAATCATATCTTTTTCAAAACATAATTTCAAAATCTTTTTCTAACTTCTTACCTTTTCAAAATTTATTTTCAAATCTTTTTCAATTAACTACTTGACTTTTTATTTTATTTTAAAAGTTTACTATTTCTTATCTTTTTCAAAACCACCTAACTACTTTTCTTTCTCTAATTTTTGAAAACCACTAACAACTTTTTCAAAATTCTTTTTAATTAACTAACTGTTTTAAATTTTAATTTTAATTTATTTCTTCTCTTGAATTTCTAATTCTAACTAATAATTAAAATAAAAACAAAAATATTTTTCTTTTCTTTTAAATTAATATTCGAATACTCTCTCTCATCTCTTTCTATTTATTTATTTAATTACTAACACTTCTCTTCTTCTTAAAATTCGAACCCTCTCCCTCTTTCTGTGTTCGAATTCTCTTTATTCTCTCTCTACCTCATTCTTCTATTCTTCTCTTCTTCCACTCATATAAAGGAATCTCTATACTGTGACATAGAGGATTCCTATTCTTTTCTATTCTCTTCTCTTTCATATGAGCAGGAACAAGGATAAGAACATTCTTGTTGAAGCTGATCCGGAACCTGAAAGGACTCTAAAGAGGAAGCTAAGAGAAGCTAAAGCACAATACTCTGGAGAGGACCTAACAGAAATTTTTGAAAAATAAGTAGAGATGGCAGCTGAAAATAACAACAATAGTGGAGATGTAAGAAAGGTACTTGGTGACTTTACTACACCAACTTCTGGCTTCTATGGAAGAAGCATCTCAATTCCTGCAATTGGAGTAAACAACTTTGAGCTTAAGCCTCAATTAGTTTCTCTAATGCAGCAGAATTGCAAGTTTCATGGACTTCTATTGGAAGATCCTCATCAGTTTTTAGCTGAATTCTTACAAATCTGTGACACTGTTAAGACCAATGGGGTTAATCCTGAGGTCTACAGACTTATGTTTTTCCCCTTTGCTGTAAGAGACCTGAACTCTTGGGAAAAATTGGTCAATGCTTTCTTGGCCAGATTCTTTCCACCTCAAAAGTTGAGCAAGCTTAGAGTGGAAGTCCAAACCTTCAGACAGAAGGAAGGTGAATCCCTCTATGAAGCTTGGGAAAGATACAAGCAATTGATCAGAAGGTGTCCTTCTGACATGCTTTCAGAATGGAGCATCTTATGTATATTCTATGATGGTCTGTCTGAATTATCCAAGATGTCATTGGACCACTCTGCTGGTGGATCCCTTCATCCGAAGAAGATGCCTGTAGAAGCCCAGGAACTCATTGAGATGGTTGCAAATAACCAGTTCATGTATACTTCTGAAAGAAATCCTGTGAATAATGGGATGACTCAGAAGAAAGGAGTTCTTGAGATTGATACTCTGAATGCCATATTGGCTCAGAATAAAATATTGACTTTGCAAGTCAATATGATTTCTCAGAATCTGACTGGAATGCAAGCTGCATCCGGCAGTACTAAAGAAGCTTCCTCTGAAGAAGAAGCTTATGACCTTGAGAATCCTGCAATGGAAGAGGTGAATTACATGGGAGAATCCTATGGAAACACCTATAATCCTTCATGGAGGAATCATCCAAATTTTTTATGGAAAGATCAGCAGAAGCCTAATCAAGGCTTCAATAATAATAATGCTGGGAGAAATAGGTTTGGCAATAGCAAGCCTTTTCCATCATCTTATGAGCAACAGACAGAGAATTCTAAGTAGAGCCTCTCTGACTTAGCAACCATAGTCTCTGATCTATCTAAGGCCACTCTCAGTTTCATGACTGAAACACGGTCCTCCATCAGAAATTTGAAGGCACAAGTGGGTCAGCTGAGTAAAAGAGTTACTGAAATTCCTCCTAGTACTCTCCCAAGCAATACAGAAGAGAATCCAAAGAGAGAATGCAAGGCCATCAATATACCCAACATGGCCGAATGCACAGAGGGGGGACAGGCAGTGAATTCCAGTGAGGAAGACCTCAATGGACGTCCACTAACCAATAAGGAGTTCCATATTGAGGAACCAAAGGAATCTGAGGCTCATACAGAGACCATAGAGATTCCACTGAACTTACTGTTGCCATTCATGAGCTTTGATGAGTATTCTTCCTCTAAAGAGGATGAAGATATTACTGAAAAGCAAGTTACTCAGTATCTATGAGCAATCATGAAGCTGAATACCAAGTTATTTGGTAATGAGACTTGGGAGGATGAACCTCCATTGCTCATCAATAAACTGAATACCTTGGTTCAATAGAAATTACCTCAGAAGAAACCGGATCTCGAAAAGTTCTTAATACCTTGTACCATAGGCACCATGACCTTTAAGAAGGCTCTGTGTGACCTTGGTTCAAGTATAAACCTCATGCCACCCTCTGTAATGGAAAAACTAGGGATCTTTGAGGTACAAGCTGCAAGAATCTCACTAGAGATGGCAGACAATTCAAGGAAATAGGCTTATGGACTTGTAGAGGATGTCTTAGTGAAGGTTGAAGGCCTGTACATCCCTGCTGATGTCATAATCCTAGACACTAGGAAGGATGAGGATGAATCCATCATCCTTGGAAGACCCTTCCTAGCCACAGCAAGAGCTGTGATTGATATGGACAGAGGAGAGTTAGTCCTTCAATTGAATGAGGACTACCTTGTGTTTAAGGCTCAAGGATCTTCTTCTGTAACCATGGAGAGGAAGCATGAAAAGCTTTTCTTAATACAGAGTCAAACAGAGCCCCCACACTCAACTTCTAAGTTTGGTGTTGGGAGGCCACCATATCCTCTGAGTCTCTGTGAAGCTCTCTAAGAGCTCACTGTCAAGCTATTGACATTAAAGAAGCACTTATTGGGAGGCAACCCAATGTTATTTAATTATATTTATTTATGTTCCATTGTCATTTTATGTTTTCTTTAGGTTGATGATCATGTGAAGTCATAAAAACAGCTGCAGAATTAAAGAAAAATCAAAAACAGCATCAAAAACAGCACACCCTGGAGGACAGGCTTACTGGCGTTTAAACGCCAGTAAGGATAGCAGAATGGGCGTTTAACGTCCAGTCTGGCAGCATTCTGAGCGTTAAATACCATAATGGGCAGTATTCTAGGCGTTTAATGCCAGAAAAAGGTGTCTGGTGTCTGGCTGGCGTTAAACGCCAGAAAGAGGCAACAGACTGGCGTTTAACGCCAGGAAAGGTAGCAGAGCTGGTGTTTAACACCAGAATGGTGCAGGAAGCAGAATTCCTTGACACCTCAGGATCTGTAGACCCCACAGGATCCCCACCTACCCCACCTCTTCTTCTCTCCTCTTCACACCTTTCCATAACACTCTTCCCCAAATACCCTTCACCAATCACATAAATACCTCCTCCCCAAACACCATTCACCTATCAAATCCTAGCCTCTTCCCCATATTCTCTTCACCACTCACATCCATCCATCATAAACCCCACCTACCTCACCATTCAAATTTAAACCATTTCCCTCCCAAACCCACCCCTTCATAACCGTATCCCCTCTCTCTTACCCTATAAATACCCCTCCTTACAACCTTCAATTTCACACCTCATACACACTTAACCCCCTTGGCCGAATTCACTACTCCCCTCCATCTCCTTCATTTCTTCTTCTTCTACTCCTTTCTTTCTTCTTTTGCTCGAGGACGGCAAACATTTTAAGTTTGGTGTGGGAAAAAGCTCTGCTTTTTGTTTTTCCATAACCATTAATGGCACCTAAGGTGGGAGAAACCTCTAGAAAGAGGAAAGAGAAGGCAATTGCCATGGGTGATGGAGAGATTCATCTCAAAGGTCCATCAAGACCACTTCTATGAAGTTATGGCCAAGAAAAAGGTGATCCCCGAGGTCCCCTTAATGCTAAAAAAGAGTGAATATCTGGAGATCCGACGTGAGATTCAAAGAAGAGGTTGGAAACCTCTCACCAACCCCATCCAACAAGTCAAAATCTTAATGGTTCAAGAGTTCTATGCTAATGCATGGATCACTAAGAACCATGATCAAAGTATGAACCCGAACCCAAAGAATTGGCTCACAATGGTTTGGGAGAATTACTTGGATTTTAGTCTGGAAAATGTGAGGTTGGCATTTAACTTGCCAATGATTCAAGGAGATCCACACCCTTTCACTAGAAGGGTCAACTTTGATCAAAGGTTGGACCAAGTCCTTAGGGACATTTGTGTGGAAGGAGCTCAATGGAAAAGAGATTCAAGAGGCAAGCCGGTTCAACTAAGAAGGCTTGACCTCAAACCCGTGGATAGGGGATGGTTGGAGTTCATCCAACGCTCAATCATTGCTACTAGCAACTGGTCTGAAGTTACAATAGACTGGGCTATCATGATCCATAGTATCATGATTGGAGAGGAAGTAGAAGTTCATGAGATCATACCTCTAGAACTCTACAAGGTGGCGGACAAGCCCTCTACTTTGGCAAGGTTAGCCTTCCTCATCTCATCTGTAACTTATGCAATTCAGCTGAAATTATCATAGAGGAAGACATCCTCATTGATGAGGACAAGCCCATCACTAAGAAGAGGATGGAGCAAACAAGAGAGCCCACTCATGGACCTCAACAAGAGCATGAGGAAATTCCTCATCAAGAAATCCCTGAGATGCCTCAAGGGATGCACTTTCTCCCATAAAACTATTGGGAGCAAATCAACACCTCCTTAGGAGAATTGAGTTCCAACATGGGGCAACTAAGGATGGAGCACCAAGAGCACTTCGTTATCCTCCATGAAATCAGAGAGGACCAAAGAGCCATGAGGGAGGAGCAACAAAGGCAAGGAAGAGACATAGAGGAGCTCAAGCACTCTATAAGATCTTCAAGAGGAAGAACTAGCCGCCATCACTAAGGTGGACCCATTCTTTAATTTTCTTGTTCTTATTTTTCTATTTTTCGAATTCTATGCTTTATGTTTTGTCTATGTTTGTGTCTTTATTACATGATCATTAGTGTCTAGTGTCTATGTCTTAAAGCTATGAATGTCCTATGAATCCTTCACCTTTCTTAAATGAAAAATGTTTTAATTTGCAAAAGAACAAGAAGTACATGATTTCGAATTCTATCTTGAAATTAGTTTAATTATTTTGATGTGGTGGCAATACTTTTTATTTTCTGAATGAATGCTTAAACAGTGCATATTTTTGATATTGTTGTTTATGAATGTTAAAATTGTTGGCTCTTGAAAGAATAATGAAAAAAGAGAAATGTTATTGATAATCTGAAAAATCATAAAATTGATTCTTGAAGCAAGAAAAAGTAGTGAAAAACAAAGCTTGCGAAAAAAATGAAAGAAAAAGAAAAAGCAAGCAGAAAAAGCCAATAACCCTTTAAACTAAAAGGCAAGGGTAAAAAGGATCCAAGGCTTTGAGCATTAATGGATAGGAGGGCCCAAAGGAATAAAATCCTGGCCTAAGCGGCTAAATCAAGCTGTCCCTAATCATATGCTTGTGGCGTGAAGGTGTCAAGTGAAAAGCTTGAGACTGAGCGGTTAAAGTCGTGGTCCAAAGCAAAAAGAATGTGCTTAAGAGCTCTGGACACCTCTAACTAGGGACTTTAGCAAAGCTGAGTCACAATCTGAAAAGGTTCACCCAATTATGTGTCTGTAGCATTTATGTATCTGGTGGTAATACTGGAAAACAAAATGCTTAGGGTCACGGCCAAGACTCATAAAGTAGCTGTGTTCAAGAATCAACATACTGAACTAAGAGAATCAATAACACTATCTGAATTCTGAGTTCCTATGGATGCCAATCATTTTGAACTTCAAAGGATAAAGTGAGATGCCAAAACTGTTCAGAAGGAAAAAGCTACTAGCCCCGCTCATCTAATTAAAACTAATCTTCCTTGATGATTTTGGAATTTATTGTATTTTCTCTTCTTTTTATCCTATTTTGTTTTTAGTTGCTTGGGGACAAGCAACAATTTAAGTTTGTTGTTGTGATGAGCGGATAATTTATACCCTTTTTGGCATTGTTTTTACATAGTTTTCAGTACGTTTTAGTTACTTTTTATTATATTTTTTTTAGTTTTTATGCAAAAATCACATTTCTGGACTTTACTATGAGTTTGTATGTTTTTCTGTGATTTCAGGTATTTTCTGGCTGAAATTGAGGGACCTGAGCAAAAATCTGATTCAGAGGCTGAAAAAGAACTGCAGATGCTGTTGGATTCTGACCCTCCTGCACTCGAAATGGATTTTCTGAAGCTACAAAAGCCCAATTGGTGCTCTCTCAATTGCGTTGGAAATTAGACATCTTGGGCTTTCCAGAAATATATAATAGTCCATACTTTGTCTGAGATTTGATGGCCTAAACTGGCGTCTAAACGCTCACCAATGACCCTTTTCTGGAGTAAAACACCAGAACTGGCACCAGAACTGGAGTTAAACGCCCAAACTGGCACCCAAGCTGGCGTTTAACTCCAAGAACAGCCTATGCACGTGTAAAGCTCAATGCTTAGCCCAAGCACACACCAAGTGGGCCTCGGAAGTAGATTTCTGCACTATCTGCACTTAGTTACTTATTTTCTGTAAACCCTAGTAACTAGTTTAGTATAAATAGCACTTTTTACTATTGTATTAGGATCAATCTTTTGGAGAGCTTTTGCCATATTTCACGTTTGGAGAGGCTGGCCACACGGCCATGCCTAGACTATTTTCACTTATGTATTTGCTACGGTGGAGTTTCTACACCCCATAGATTAAGGTGTGCAACTCTGCTGTTCTTCATGAATTAATGCAATTACTACTATTTTCTATTCAATCATGCTTGATTCTATTTTAAGATACTCACTTGTACTTCAATAGAGAGAATATGATGATCCGTGACACTCATCATTATTCTCAAACCTATGAACGCATGCCTGACAACCACTCCCGTTCTATCTGAGCTCAACGTAGTCATCAGAAAATAGCTTGAGTGCGTATCTCTTGGGTCTCTAACACACGGACTGAGTCCGTGAGATTAGTATCTTCGTGGTAGAGGCTAGAACCAATTGGCAGCCATTCCTGAGATCTAGAAAGTCTAAACCTTGTATGTGGTATTCCGAGTAGAATCTGGGAAGGGATGACTGTGACGAGCTTCAAACTTGCAAATGTTGGGCGCAGTGACAGTGTGAAAAAGGACAAGGGTCCTATTCTGACGCTAGCGGGAACCGACAGATGATTAGCCGTGCAGTAGATGTACTTGGTATTTTTCATCCAAGACGAGAAATCCGACAGTTGATTAGCCGTGGAGAGATTGTACCTAGTATTTTTCATCCGAGAGGATCATACAGCTTGCCATGGAAGGAAGCACGCATGATTGGAAGAAGACAATAGGAAAGCAGAGGTTCAGAAGCAACAAAGCATCTCCAAACGCTTATCTGAAATTCCCACCAATGAATCACATAAGTATCTCTATTTTATTTTATGTTTTATTTATCTTTTAATTATCAAAACCTCATAACCATTTGAATCCGCCTGACTGAGATTTACAAGATGACCATAGCTTGCTTCAAGCCGACAATCTCCGTGGGATCGACCCTTACTCACGTAAGGTATTACTTGGACGACCCAGTGCACTTGCTGGTTAGTTGTGCGGAGTTGTGAAAAGTGTGAATCACAATTTCCCACACCAATATGGAAAAATGCCAAGTTGTTATTGACATGCATAGCCCAAAGACGATCAAGGAAGTTCAGTGATTGACAGGGAAACTAGTCGGTTTATCCATATTTTTGCCCTGCTTTGCCTCCAAATCTTTTTATTTTTTTCAATCTTTAAGAAAAAGAAACGAATTTCTCTGGGATATTAACTATGAAGCCACATTTTCAAATTTAAAAGAAATCCTTTCAAAACCACCTATTTTACAAAAACCAAAAGTTGGAGAGAAACTTTATCTGTATTTATCTATCACTGACTGTACTGTTAGTTCTGTCCTCGTTACAGAAAGAGACAAAGTCTAACAACCTATTTACTTCACAAGCAAATCACTTTAAGATGCCGAGCATTGTTATCCAAAAATAGAAAAACTCGCACTCGCATTGGTCTTCTCAGCAAGGCGCCTCCGACCTTACTTTCAAAGTCACATCATCAATGTTCGTACAGATCAACCGCTCAGACAAGTGCTCACTAAGTCGGAATTAGCTGGAAGACTAATCAAATGGTCAATTTAATTGTCAGAATTCGATATCAAATACTAACCCCGAGGTTCCATCAAATCACAATACTTGTCAGACTTCATTGCCGTACTTTGCCAAGCTCCGATGACACAAGCACGTACTAGACTTTATATGTTGATGGAGCTTCAAATCCTCATGGTTCAGGAGCAGGAATACTCCTTGAAGACCTAAAGGGAACAGTTCTGGAACACTCTCTCCGATTTTTATTTAAATCAAGCAACAATCAAGCTGAATATGAAGCACTTATTGCTGGCCTCAGGTTAGCCATTGATCTGAATATTTCTACTATAAAGGTTTACTGTGACTCTCTCTTAGTTGTTCAACAAGTAAATCAATGTTTTCAAACAAAAGATCCTCTCTTAATGAAATATTTGGACATTGTCAGACAACTTACAAAACAATTTTCAAAATTTGAAATTCACCACATCCTCAGAGATCAAAATCATCGGGCAGACATCTTGTCTAAATTAGCTACTACACAATCACACACTGCTACCCTTTTACAGTCTATTTTGCTGAAGCCAAGCATCAATACAATGAATATTTGTCAGATTACTAACGACAATAATTGGCAACAGTGAAAGAGTATAACCGCCGACTTAGAAATTTCTTCTCGGTAAAAGAGAAATAACCTCGTTGCAAGTATAGTTCCAAACCGATAAGTAACACCCAATCAAAGTTTAATTTTGGTTGTCACAAGTCCAACCCAATAAAATAACTGAGAGTTTGGGTCTCGGGTCGTTCTCCCTAGGAATTACAATCAAGTGCTCAATTATTGGTTATGAGTTTCATGGGGGGTTGGGTTGATGAAACAAAAAATTTAAAAACGCAAGAAACTGAAATCAAACAACTAAAGAAAGCAAATACTAAAGAGAGACATTCATGGCAAGGATTGAGAATCAAGGCTTTCTATCCTAGTCATTAATTATCATACAACAATTAACAAAAGCTAATCCTATTTAATCATCTTCAACATAGGAAGAAGGTATAATGTTATCTTCACTTGAGAGAAAGTCAAATAAGACTAGTTAATCTCAATCCAAAATTCCTAATCAACTTACTAATTGAATTAGCAAGAGATTAGAGTCAATGGAAACAATATTAACTAACAACTCTAGATCACCAACATAAGTTGGGTATCAATGACTCAAGATTGCCTAATTTCTCTTTCTAAGCCAAGAATGCTCAAAAAGCTACTCTAACATCCAACCAAGCATTTTGTCAAACACTTGGAAGGCATAAAAGGAAAGCATCATAAAATTTCAAGAATAATCAATTCTACAACTACCCAATGCGAGAAATCAACAATAACAACTAAAGAAAACAACATTAAACATGAAATACCTCAAATTGCATTAAAGGAAATTGAAATTGACAAGAGTGCTCATAAACATAAAAATGATATAAAAAAGAAATTAACAAAAGGAACTAAGAGAGCAAAGATATAGAAACAATAAATTATAAAGAAAACAAGATGGAAGCAAGAATTAAACCTAAATCTAAAAGAGATCTAACCTAATTCTACCCTAATTCTAGAGAGAAGAGGGAACTTCTCTCTCTAAAAACTACCAAAAGCATGTTTCCTACACCAATCTAATTGCTCCCCCTTGACCCATCTTGAGTTCTGCATCAAATAGCTTCAGAAATGAGTTGGACTTGGGCCTAGAAAGCTCAGAAATCACCCCCAGCAAATTCACTTTAATGAGGTCACGTGATCAGTGTCACGCGTGCGCGTCGCTGGCAGATTTCCTCCTCACGCGTACGCATGGGTGACATGTGCGTGTGGCCTTGCAAATGTCCTTCTCACGCGTACGCGTAAATGACGTGTGCGCGTGGCCTTGAATCCTCCAAATTCTCATTTCTTCATGAATTCTCCACTTTGCATTCTTTTCTCTTCACTTCTTCCATCCAATACATACCTTATGAACTTGAAATCACTCAACAAACATATCAAGGCATCGAATGGAATTAAAGTGAATTAAAATTGGTAAATTAAAGGCCTAAAAAGCATGTTTTCACTCTTAAGCACAAATTTAGGGAGAATTACAAAAGCATGCTATTTCATTGAATAAATGTGAGATAAGTTCATAAAATCCCCCTAAATTAAGCACAAGATAAATCATAAAATTGGGGTTTATCAAACCTCCCCACACTTAAACTAAGCATGTCCTTGATAAACCCATATTTTATGATATATTTTGTGCTTAATTTGAGTGATTTATTCAATCCTCTACCCACTTATTTATATTAATTGCATGGTTTTACTTCTCCTTCCTTATTATGTGATGTATGTGAAAAACATGTTTCCTATGCTTTAAAATTAATTATTTTAATTACCTTTATTTCCATTCGATGCCGTGATCAGTGTGTTGAGTAGTTTCAGATCTTCTAAGGCAGGAATGACTCAAAGGATGGAAAGGAAACATACAAAAATGGAAGGAAAGTACAAAACAAAGTCTTTGAAGAAATTGGCATCCACGCGATTGCATGGACGACACGATCGCATGCCAAACGCGAAGAAGCAGTGACGTGGCCGCACGACTGACGCGACCGCGCGCCTTAAGCAGAACGCACATGACGCGGTCGCATGACTGACGCGACCGCGTGGCAAGAAAAGCTCCGAATGACGCGACCGCGTGACCCACGCGGACGCGTGACAGAGGCCACGCACCAAAAATTGCAGAAAACGCTCCCAGCAATTTCTGAAGCCCTTTTTGGCCCAAATCCAAGTCCAGAAGGCATAGACCAGAGGTTATGAAGTGAGGGAATGCATCCATTCAGGGGGAGCTCGCCAATTTTTACTTTCCATGAATTAGATTTAGTTTAGAGAGAGATTCTCTCTCTCTTTAGGCTTAGGATTTAGATTTAGGATTTTTATTCACTTTCAGGATTATCTCTTTTGATCAGGTTCAATATTCCTTTTATTTACTTTTACAAGCTATTTTATGAACCCTTTCATGTTGCAGATTACTCTTTTATTAATGCTATTTGAGGTATTTCAGTTTAATATTGATTACTCTTATTCATGCTATTGTTATTTTTACTCTGAAGACATTTTTATACCAAGTAGATTTATTTTTCTCCTTTTGGTCTTGGTTAAGAAATCAGTAACTCAGGAGTTATCCAATTCAACAGCATAATCGATAATTGTTATCTTTGTTAATTGCATTGAACTTCCATAATCCCAATCTTTTCTTAGGAAATAAATAGGATTCGAAGAGCAAACCAATTAATCCCTTGACCTTCCTTTATCTTAGTAAAGGTTAACAAAGTGGAATTAGGATTCAACCATCATCATCATTGATATGGATAGCTAGGATAGGACCTCTAATTTCTCATACCTTACCAAGAGTTGCTTTACAGTATTTATCTATTTTCAATTGCCATTTAATTTACTTGTCATTAAATTACTCGTTCCTCATTCTTGAAACCCCAATTTTACAATCTCCATAACCAATAATAAGAACATACTTTCCTACAGTTCCTTGAGAAGACGAGCCGAGGTTTAAATACTCGGTTATCAATTTTAAAAGGGGTTTGTTACTTGTGACAACCAAAATGTTTGTATGAAAGGACTTTTGAAGGTTTAGAAACTATACTTGTAACGAGGATCTATCCGCAAATTTCTAGACCACGCAAAAGTTCTCTCATCAGTCCTCATGTTAAACTCAATAAAGAGACAAAGGATATCAACGTTTATTCAATGCAAACTATTTATATGCAACCTATCTACATACAATCTATCTATATGCATGCCACTACTTGGTCAAAATAAATAAACTTCCAAGAATACATATATGAACACAAGGGCTAAAGGTGTTAACAACCAAGTCAAATCCACAATTGATTTGAGTTATTGAACATAGTTTACAAACTTGCAAGAAAGGAGATGATCATAGGTGAAAATATGTAATTCAGCAATCAAACCCTCACCGGATGTGTATCTGCTCTAGTCACTCAAGTGTATAAGGTTGATTCACTCAATTCTCCCCTAATCATGCTTTCTAAGATTTGTTTTTCATCAAACAATCAACAATTATTTCATGCATGCATACAAATATCATGAGGACTTATCCATAGGATGATTGTCACGAGTCATCCTCAATTCATGAGGTGAAGAACGAAAATGCACAAGAGAATGGAATCACACGCATATTGAAATAGCACAGTAATATTATTAATCCATGAGAATCAGCAGATCTCCTAACCCTAAATTAGGAGGTTCAATTACTCATGCTTTTACAGAAAATAGTGTAACGTTTGAATGGGGAGGGGAGGGGGGAAGATCCTCCTAAACATGGGTGATCTCCTCCTTAAATACTAATCTCATGACTAAGGATTATAGAAATAAGATGAACTAGCTTGATAGTGCAAAAATCCACATCCTGGGCCCACTTGGTGAGTGTTTGGGATGAGCTTGGGGTGACTCCATGAGTTGGTACTCCCTTTGGGGTGTTGGATGCCCACTTTGCCTCCCTTTTGGGCGTTGGACGCCGGCTGCTCGCTTTTGGGCATCCAACGACAGGAATGAGGTTGGTAGCTGGCGTTGAATGCCAATTTTGGACCTTCGATTCTAGAGATAAGTATGAACCATTTTATATTGCTGGAAAGCCCTGGCTGTTAGCTTTCCAATACCGTTGAGAGCGTGCCATTTAGACTTCTATAGCTCCAGAAATGCTCCTTCGAGTGCATGGAGGTCAAAATCTAACAGCATCTTCAGTCCCTTTTCTGTCTCTGAATCAGACTTTTCCAAAACTCCTCAATTTCTGTTAGAATTTACCTGAAATCATCATAAAACACAAAAACTCAAAGTGGAATCCAAAAATGTGAATTTTGCACTAAAACCTATGAAAACATAATAAAACTTGAACAATACATAACTAAAATGATATGAAAATGAATGCAAAAAGCGTATAAAATATCCGCTCATCAAAACACCAAACTTAAACTATTACTTGTCCCCAAGCAACCAAAAACAAAGTAGGATCTGTTGATGAGCGGGGCTTGTAACTATTCACTTCTAAACAGTTTTGGCATCTCACTATCCTTTGAAGCTCAGAAGTGTTGATGTCCTTATGAATTCAGAATCTAGATGATATTATTGACTTTCTTAGTTTAGTTCTTTATTATTCTTGAACATAGCTTCTTTTAGAGCCTGGCCGTGGCCCTAAGCGCTTTGTTTTCCATTATTACCACAGGATATATAAACGCCACAGACACTTATATGGGTGACCCTTTCGGATTGTGATTCAGCTTTGCTAGAATCCTCAGCCAGTGGTGTCTAGAGTTCTTAGGCACACTCTTTTGCTTTTGGAATCACGACTTTAACTGCTAAGTCTCAAGCTTTTCACTTGACACCTTCACACCACAAGCATTTAGTTAGGGGAGGAGCTCAATTGAACTTTTTAGGCCAAGAATTAGTTTCCTTTAGGCTCTCCTAACCATTGATGCTCAAAGCCTTGGATTCTTGCTCTTGCCTTTTGGTTTAAAGAGCTATTGGCTTTTCTTTTTTTTTTCTTTCTCTTTTCTCTCTTTTTTTTTCGTTTCTTTCTTTTTTTTTCTTTTTTTTGCTATTTTTTCTTACTTCAAGAATCAATAATTAGATTTTTCAGATTATCAATAATACTTCTCCTTTTCCATCATTCTTTCAAAAACTAACATTCCTTACTCCAACATCAAATGTGCACTGTTTATTCATGCATTCAGAAAGTAAAAGTCATGCCACCACATCAATTAATTGGACTATTCTTATTATATAACTCAAGTTCATGCATCTTACTTCTCTTTTTCAAATAAAATTTTTCTTTTAAGTATGGTGAGAGATGCATGGAATATTTCATAGCTTAAGACAAAACAAAGCATGATCATGCAACTAGAAATAGGAAACAGACAATGAAATACAATGGAAAATAGAAAAATAACATAAACAAAAGAGAATATGGAACGTGACCACCTTAGTGATGGTGGCTACTGCTTTCTCTAGAGAATCCAATAGAGCGCTTGATTTCTTCTATGTCATGCCCCTGTCTCTGTTGCTCTTCCCTCATGGCTCTTTGATATTCTCTTGTTTCATAGAGGATGGTGAAGTGCTCTTGGTGTCCCATCCTCAGCTAATCCAAGTTGGAGCTTAATTCTCCTAGAGAAGTATTTAATTGATCCCAATAACCATGGGGTGGAAAATGCATCCCTTGACACATCTCAAAAATTTCTTGTTGAGGCAGCTCCACATGCTCTTGCTATGGTTCATGTACTGGCTCTCTAACATGCTCCATCCTTTTTTGAGTGATGGGCTTGTCCTCCTGAGGGATGTCTCTTTCTATGACAATTACAGCTGAATTGTATAAGTGACATATGAGGTGAGAGAATGCCAACCTTACTTGGGTGGAGGTCTTTTTGGTCACCTTGTACAGTTCTTGAGGTATCACCTCATGTACCTCCACCTCATCCCTAAGCATGATGCAGTGAATCATGATGGCTCGGTCAATGGTCACTTCGGATCGGTTTCTAGTAGGGATGATAGAGCGTTGGATGAATTCCAACCATCCTCTAGCTACAGGCTTAAGGTCAAGCCTTCTTAGCTGGATAGGCTTGCCGTGAGCATCCCTTCTCCACTCTGTTCCTTCCACACAAATGTCTGAAAGGACCCGGTCCAGCCTTTGATTAAAATTAACTCTTCTAGTGTAAGGGTGTGGGTCTCTTTGCATTAATGGTAGTTGGAGCGCCAACCTTACACTTTCCGGGCTGAAGTCCAAGAGATGCCCTTGGACCAGAGTGTGCCAATTTTTGGGGTGTGGGTTCACACTAGTGTCATGATTTTTGGTGACCCACGCATTGGCATAGAACTCTTGTACCATTAAGATTCCAACTTCTGTGATAGGGTTCGTCAGAACTTCCCAACCTCTTCTTTGGATTTCTTGTTGGATATCCGGGTACTCATTCTTTTTTAGCCTGAAGGGGACTTCAGAAATTACCCTATTCTTTTCCACTACTTTATAGAAGTGGTCTTGATGAGCCTTAGAAAGGAATCTATCCCTTTCCTAAGGTCCAAAGACAGAAGCTATGGCTTTTCCTTTCCTCTTTCTAGAGGACTCTCTGACTTTGGGTGCCATAAGTGTGAATGGAAAGTAAAAATTAAGGCTTTTCCAACACCAAACTTAAAAGCTTTGCTCGTCCTCAAGCAAATACGAACAAAAGAAAAGGATAGAGTAGAAGAAGAAGAGAAATAGTGGAGATAGAGGGAGAGAGGAATTTGGTCAAGTGGGGGGTATATGGTGTATGGGGGTTGTGTATGTGTGGGTATGAAAGGGTGATGGAGGGGGTATTTATAGGGGGGTTTGAGTTAGGGTTCGGTTATGGGGTAGGGTAATTAGGAGGGAAATTTTGTATTTGAAGTGGGTGGGGTTAGTGGGAATGGTTGGATGGTAGTGATGAAGGGTTTTGGGAAGAGAGAAAGGTGATGTGGATGTGATTGGTTGAGGGTGTATGGGGATGATGAGTCTATATTTGACCATATATTTTAGCTTGAATTGGATGGATTTCATCATATAAACTCACACTTATTCACTAAAATAGCATACTTTTATGTTTGATCCCTAAATTGAACCTAAATGTGAAAACATACATTTTTGTGCTTAAATTGAGCAATTTAATCCCACTTTTATTCCATTCGATGCCATGATATATTTGTTGAGTGATTTTAGGTCCTAGAGGCAAGAATGGTTTGGTAGAAATGGAAGAAAGCATGTACAAAGGGAGAAAACATGAAGAAAACAAGGAGGAGGCACACAGCCATGCGTGCGTGCACACAAGAATGCGTGCGTACGCACAAGAAGGAATCAGCACGCGTGCGTGCGCACAATCCTCTGTGCATACGCACAAGTGGAATTTTGGCGAAGTGTGCGGACGCACACGTCTGTGCGTCCGCACAGTACCAGCACATGCATCCATTAAAAAGTCACATGCTGCGCGGTTTTGGGGGACTCTAGGCCTATTTCTGAAGTGCTGAAGGCTGGTTTGAGAGGCTATATTAAGGGCATGTCAACACATAACAAGGGAGCCATCTTAGAATAAAAAAAACACATAGTAGGAGTAATTTTATGGTAGTTTAGGTTAGGTTTTCTTTCAATTCTCTCTTAGGGTTTGTAGCATTTTATACTTCAAGTTTTGATTTGGGATTATAGCAATTTTATTGTAAGTATTTCTTTAATTCTCTCTTTTATTATACCACTTGTTCTACACTTGCTTTTATTTTCATCTCTTTTGTCCATATTTACATAGTCTTACAATTTTGGATTCCTAGTTGTTTAATTTGATGTTTGATGGCTTTTACATGTTTGTTTGAGTTACCTTTATTGATTTTGAGCATTTGTGGTTCATAACTTTCCTTAATATACTAATTTTTCCATGTTTTATGTTTATGCCCTCTATGTGTTTGATGAAATACCAATTTTGATTATGGGGTAATTTCGACCCATTGGCTTGGGAGAAATAAGTGTATGGATTACTAGAGCTATAATGTCCAACATTTAGTGATAATACTTGGGTTGTTAATTGTTCTTGTTCTTACTAATGCTAATTTGTTGCTAAGGTAATTAGCAAGCAAGCTAGGATTTGTGGGTTAAGAACACTTATGCTCATTTAACTTATTCTCCGATGTGAGGGTTGACTTAGTGAGATTAATCAATCATAATTATCATAGTTGTTGTTATGGCAAGGAAGGGATTCCATAACTCATCCCAAGTCAAGGTTTTATTTATGTTTTGAACCACTTTTCCATCATTTTGAGTTTTACTTGTTCATATTGCATACATAGTTCTTTTATTCCTTTATTAGTTTATTAATTGCAATTTTGGCTTGTTCTTTTATCTCTTTATTTGTTTACTTCAATCATTGAAACCCCCCTTGCTTCTCACAACCAAAATTGTGCACTTATTGGCATTAGTTCCTAGGAAAGATGACCCGGTATTTAAAACTCCCGGTTATTTTGTGTTGATTGTGACAATCTTTAGGATTATAATTTGATTGATGATCAATGGTTGTGTTTTGACTATATTTGCAACATCAATCCTATTTTTAGTGCGAAAATCCAAACCCATGCTTTTGGTCATTGTCAAATTTTGGCGCCGTTGCCGGGAAACTAGCGTCATGAGTGCTATATTTTGGTTGTTGTAAATATGTGAATAGTGTGAATAGATACTTTTTTGGGTTGTTTGCTTATTTTTGCTATTAATTAGGATTTTGTTTCTTTTGTTACTTGATGTCTTTAGTTTTTATTTTCTATTTCCTCTATGAGTTATCACCCTCTTGGTTTGGAGTTTGGTTGTTATCATTTTGTAGGGCTTGATAACTTCTACTTTGGATTGCATGATGGGATTGGAACATCAATTTTGGAAGGAGCAATCTTCTCTATATTACAATGAACCAAACCATCCCCAATATGCATATCCAAACCAAGGATATGGTGGATTTCACTATGGTTATGCACCACCACCACCATATGCCTATGACTCATACCCTCAACATAACCTTCAATCACCACACCACCACCACTACCATACACCTTCTCACATGCCACCTCATGATACTCACCAACATGAATCACCTCCCATATATCCAACCTTCTTCCCAACCAATGAACCTTCCCTCTTATCCCAATGTGAAGCTTTCCCACCCTTGGCCTAAGACCATCAAAACCTTCAAGCTTTTCTCCAAGAGCAAGAAGGATTCTGAAAGACTCAAGGGCAACTCATGGCTACCATAACCGAGGCGGTGAACCACTCAATCCTCCTACACTCATCCGATCAAGGCATTCCTCGTGAGGGATGTGAAGGGTCAACTAAAGAAGAGTGAAGAGGAAGACGTAGAGCCTCAAGGGAAAGAAGAAGGGTTACAGCTTGAAGGGCAACAAGAGGAAGAAAGTGAAGTATTTGAACTGGAAGAGAGAAGGGGAGAATTGAGGGAGATTGATCAAGATGAGGATTCCATTATTCATGATTTTTTGTCTTCCTTGGTCAATCCCTTAATGATCCTAATGAGCCTCTTCCCATTGAGTTTGAGAGAAACATGGAGGTAGACTTCTCACAACCTTCTTGTTATGACTTGAATGATGGGGAAGAGGAAGTTGGTGAGGAAGGAGTTGACAACCAAGAGCATATTGAGTGGTGGAAATTTCACCTATGAACTTCATTGGTCCCCATCAATATGCTATCTTGGAGACAAACTACCAACTCAAGGTCCTTCTTGGGTTGGTACATGGTGGAGGAAGGGGTATTGGTTGCCAAGAGAATCCAAGGCCCTTCAAGAAGAACAATTCAAGAATTGGAGTTCAAGAATGGTGTGAAGCACAATTGGGTGATTTTTGGAAAATATTGGGTTGTTACAAGGGTCAATTAGGAGCTTGTCCATGCAGCTTGGAACATAGAAATCAACAAGAAGGAGAACGGGAAACTAGAATATGGGATCCCGGAGGAGAGTCAAAGACCAAGCTTGGATGGAGGTTTAAGGAGGAGTGGAAACACAAGCCACCCTAACAAGAGTCTCCACAACAAGTCCAACTTAAGGACTATAAACCAAAGTGCTAGGTGGGAGACACCCCACCATGTGACATCTTTCTTACCCTTTCTCTTTGTTTATAGTCTTAGTTTATTGCATATTTGCTTATCTTAGCCAGCTTAGGATTAGTTTAATTTTGAGTTTAGATATGTTAATTTGGATATGGATCATGATTTTGTGATGTTTTGAATGTTTTGGGGGTTGAAATGTTGATTGAGCTAAGGCATAACACCTTAGAAATGAAAGAAAAATTTTTGCAAAACAGGGCATCTGTGCGTACGCACGCTGCTGTGCATGTGCACACAACTGTGAGTTTCGCGACCTGTGCGAGCGCACAAGCCTGTGCGCCCGCACACTCTTTGTATTACCCTCTGTTCGCAGTGCCAGCACAGTCTGTGTGTGGGCGCTCCCCTGTTTCCATTGGTCTGTGCGTGCGCACTACCTTGTGCGCACGCACGCATGTTCCTTATCGCACTATTTGTGCGGCCGCACAGGCTTGTGCGTCCGCACGCGAGCTTGCGGCTCCTCTGGTAGGAGCGTTAGCACAGCCTGTGCGCTTGCACCCCATACCCCTTTTCACTCTTGTGCGTGCGCACGGACCTGTGTGCGCACGCACACATGATCCATCCCTTGCAAAAAAAAAAAAGAAAGAGCGTTCTGTGCGCGCGCACAGGCTTGTGCGTGCGCACACTTCTATTTTCGCCTTCTGTTCGGAGCATTCATATGCCTTGTGCGAGCGCACCCCTCCCCTGTTTTCATGTAGTGTGCATACGCACACATACCTGTGGGTACGCACAAGTGCTGTTTTGGGCAGATTTTGTTTGCACTTTTCCTTAAGCCCTAACGCATTTCCATCCCCTCCATCCCTCCCCTACCTTGCTTTTTCCATATTTTTCTACTTGTTTCACTTAGTTTTCTTTGCATTTTATTTTTCATCTTAGTAATTAAGTAAGTTGCAAGTGTTTATTTGATGTTGATTGGGTTGCTTGTTGATTGAATTTCATCGATGCACTTATACTTTGCCTTCAATTACTAGTACCTAATTGGATTTGCACATTACATTTTGTGGCATATTAGGTGAAGCTTTTATGAGTGCACATGGAATTTAGTGAATTGAATTGAATTGCTTGTTCACCATGGATTTTAAATCAATATAATCACATCACAAGGTCCTTGTTTCTTGTTAATGCCTTGCATTTGTTTGAGTTGACTTAACTTGATTCTATCAAGTTGGTCACCTTTTTGTAACAAACACCTTAACCATGTGATTATTTGATTATGCCTAAGGATGAATAAGTAGTTCTTCTTCATCATTGAATTGGTTATTGTTTGTTGTGCTATTATATCAAATTTTGCTCTTTCACTTGCACACCTTCAATATCCAATATTTTCTTAATTCAATTCACTCTTGTTGCAATTTCCTAAGCTTGCTTGTGTTTAATTGATGCTCATTTATTACTTGCATCTTAGGCTATTTAGTTGAGGAACTCATGCTTACTTTTTTATTGTGTGGAAGCAACGTTAGCCGGCCGTTGTGTGTATTCCATATCACTATGCAAACTTCCTCAATTAGATGCTTACTTACTCTTTTGCCATTTTTGTGCTACTTGCCCAATAATTCTTAATTATAATTTATTCATTCTTTTTGAGGATGAGACATGAAGGCAAGGAGCCAGGAGAGGAGAAGGACACCGAAGAGGGAGATGCCGAGCATGCAGTAGACTTGGCAATTTCCACACAACCTAAGCCCCCGCATCCACCAACCGAAGGTGGAGGAACTTAGAGACATTCTCCTCGGATCGTGTTCGTGCACGGAGGACCATGCAACGTTTAGTGTGGGGGAGGATTCACCATTTTTGGGGCGTAAACTTACTTTTCCGAACACTTTGCACTTTATTTTTGTTTCTTTTATTAGGTTTCCTGTATATATTTGGAATGTTTTTTTTATTGTTGCATTGCACTTTCTTCTAGTATATATATATATATATATATATATATATATATATATATATATATATATATATATATATATATATATATATATATATATATATATATATATATATATACATCTTAGTTCATCCATAGTTATTGCATTTTGCATCTTTTTCTTACTATATATTTTATAGATAGAAGTTGTGATTGGATGATGTGAATAGTATAGCACCTAGTTCAATTTTGTCCTAATTGTTCATGTTAATTTTTGCTTGTTGAAAATTAAGAATAGAACTAGGAAATTTTTGAAAAAAATTGCATCCATCACATCATACATACATATAGGAAATAATTTTGGTGAAAAACAACAAAGAATTTTCAAGAATTTTGTTTTTAGGGCGTTCTATTGAATTGATTTGGAAAATTATTTTTAAACTTGCTTGAATGAATTTTTGTGGAACATAGAAGAGAGAAAGAACAAAATACCTTGTGAGTCTTTGAGCTTTAATGAGTGGTTACACATTATAACCACAATTTTTGTTCTTGTGTGCTATATCTCTTCTATGATTGTGATCTTGGTTTTGCTTGATTCTTTATTTCCGATGTTTGATGTCTTGAATGCATTTAGCATGATTGAGGTCATTTTTGAATTAAACTCACTCATCCATATGGACTTACCCTTGAATCTACCCTTGTTAACCCCTTTTGAGCCTTTTTAATCCCCTTTGTTCTAATTATTAGTGCATCACAACCCTAAGCAAAAAACCATAAATTACCTTGAATTGCATCTTTGATTAGCTTAGGTTGAGATGTATGCGACATTTAAGTGTGGGAAAAATTGCGGGAGGTATTGGTAGAGAAAAATTTTGTTTTGGGTAATTATTGAAAATTTGAGAAAAATGGGTGCACATTCATGTATCAATTTGCTTTAACCATATGCATTTGTCATAGAAAAAGAAAAAAAAGAAATAGAAAAAAATGATGAAATGAAAAAAATAATAAGAGGGGACAAAAGTTGCCCCAAAGAAAAGAAAAAATGAATAAGAAATGCATATTTATTTTGAATAGAAACTAAAGCATGAATGTGTGTGTGAAAAGCAGTAATGGGTGGCTAGAATTCATTTTTTAGTGGGTTGATTGATATAGGTTGAGTTGGGTACTTGAGCTAATCAAAGATTCAATCCTTTAGTCCACTTAGCCATATACTCATCCTACCCTTACCCCAACCCCTTTACAACCTTCTAAAGACCTCATGATACTTGCATACATACATCAAATACTTGTTGATTGTTAGATGAAAAGAAATTCCTTGAAAGCATGATTAGAGGAGACTTGAGTGATTAAACCCTAAACACCGAGCATTGAGAGTGTATACACACCTAGTGAGGGTTCGATCACTCAATTCTATATTTCCACCTTTCTTATCATGCATTCTTGCAAGTTGCTTCTTTTTGATGAGTTAAATCAATTCTTTAGATTTTGATTGCATTGAGCTACTTCTTTGCTTAGCCCTATATGTCTATATACTTGCTTGAGAATTTGATTGTTTGTTTTCACCAATTCAATAGGATACTATAGTATATATAGGTATATATAGTATATACATACTTGCATGCATATAGATAGCTGCATTCAATAAGTTGTTTCCCTTTGATCATTCTTCTTGTTTGGTTTAGCATGAGGACATGCTATTGTTTAAGTGTGGGGGAATTGATGAGTCTATATTTGACCATATATTTTAGCTTGAATTGGATGGATTTCATCATATAAACTCACACTTATTCACTAAAATAGCATACTTTTGTGTTTGATCCCTAAATTGAACCTAAATGTGAAAACATGCATTTTTGTGCTTAAATTGAGCAATTTAATCCCACTTTTATTCCATTCGATGCCGTGATATGTTTGTTGAGTGATTTCAGGTCTTAGAGGCAAGAATGGTTTGGTAGAAGTGGAAGAAAGCATGTACAAAGGGAGAAAACATGAAGAAAATAAGGAGGAGGCACACAGCCATGCGTGCATGCGCACAAGAATACGTGCGTACGCAGAAGAAGGAAATCAGCACGTGTGCGTGCGCACACCCCTCTGTGCATACGCACAAGTGGAATTTCGGCGAAGTGTGCAGACGCACATGTCTGTGCGTCCACACAAGTACCAGCACATGCATCCATTAAAAAGTCACATGCTGCGCGGTTTTGGGAGACTCTAGGCCCATTTTTGAAGTGCTGAAGGCTGGTTTGAGAGGCTATATTAAGGGCATGTCAACACATAACAAGGGAGCCATCTTAGAATAAAAAAACACACAGTAGGAGTAGTTTTAGGGTAGTTTAGGTTAGGTTTTCTTTCAATTCTCTCTTAGGGTTTGTAACATTTTATACTTCAAGTTTTGATTTAGGATTATAGCAATTTTATTGTAAGTATTTCTTTAATTCTCTCTTTTATTATACCACTTGTTCTACACTTGCTTTTATTTTCATCTCTTTTGTCCATATTTACATAGTCTTGCAATTTTGGATTTCTAGTTGTTTAATTTGATGTTTGATGGCTTTTACATGTTTGTTTGAGTTGCCTTTATTGATTTTGAGCATTTGTGGTTCATAACTTTCCTTAATTTACTAATTTTGCCATGTTTTATGTTTATTCCCTCTATGTGTTTGATGAAATGCTAATTTTGATTATGGGGTAATTTTCACCCCTTGGCTTGGGGGAAATGAGTGTATAGATTACTAGAGCCATAATGTCCAATATTTAGTGATAATTCTTGGGTTGTTAATTGTTCTTGTTCCCACTAACGCCAATTTGTTGCTAAGGTAATTAGCAAGCAAGCTAGGATTTATGGGTTAAGAACACTTATGCTCATTTAACTTATTCTCCCATGTGAGGGTTGACTTAGTGAGATTAATCAATCATAATTATCATAGTTGTGGTTATGGCAAGGAAGGGATTCCATAACTCATCCAAAGTCAAGGTTTCATTTATGTTTTGAACCACTTTTTGATCATTTGGAGTTTTACCTGTTCATATTGCATACATAGTTCTTTTATTCCTTTATTAGTTTATTAATTGTAATTTTGGCTTGTTCTTTTATCTCTTTATTTGTTTACTTCAATCATTGAAACCCTCCTTGCTTCTCACAACCAAAATTGTGCACTTACTAGCATTAGTTCCTAGGGAAGACGACCAGGGATTTAAAACTCCCGGTTATTTTGTGTTGATTATGACAATCTTTAGGATTATAATTTGGTTGATGATCAATGGTTGGGTTTGGACTATACTTGCAACGTCAATCCTATTTTTAGTGCGAAAATCCAAACATATACTTTTGGTCATTGTCAAGGGAAGAGTGTGTATGGCGAAAAGGGAAAGTAAGAGAGAGAAGAATGTGGGGTAGGTAGAGATTCTATGGGACCTACTGATCCTAAGAGGCTACGGAATTTGAATTCCCTACCCCCTTGTTGGCGTTGAATGCCTAGCCTCTGCTCCCTAGCTGGCATTCAACGCCAGCTTCCTGCTCTCTCTTGGGCATTGAACGCCCTCTAGGGACTCCTCCCTTGGCGTTCAACGCCAACTTCCTCATCCAATTGGGGTGTTGAACGCCCTTTCTTTCCTCTTTGTCTGGCGTTCAACGCCAGCAAGGGATGTACTTCCGGGTGTTCTACTTCTATATTTGAACGTTCTGTCTCTATTCTGACTACTGCACATGATCACAAACTCTAAAAAAAAACAATTATGAAAATAAACTAATATTAGGTAAATAAAGTTAAGGAAAAATAGGAAGACTCTAGTTATGGTTGGGTTGCCTCCTAACAAGCGCTTCTTTAACGTCACTAACTTGACGGTTAGCTCCCTTATGGAGATGGATAGGGGCTCAGAATGTCACCCCTTACAGTGAAAATTTTCCCTGTTCTCTCAAGGATGAGCTCCATGTGTTCCAGAGACAGGACCTTATTCACAGTATGCGAAATCACTGGGTTGCTCTCTGAAGACAACTCTCATGCCAGGTGAGAGGTCTTCAGTGGGGATTTTCTTATCCCTCCAGCCCTTAGGTACCTTCTTCTTAGTACCTTTATCCTCAATTCTTGTGGATGGTTTCACGACACCAAACTTAGAGTTGGTGTCTGGGGGTTCTGTATAGCTCTGTACTGAGAGAGAGGGTTGGAACACTAAGTGTTGCGCAGTTGTCTCTCCCTTAGGGAAGGATTTAGGATTGGGCATCTTGAATAAGATGTGATCCTCCTATAATTGCATGACTAGCTCCCTTTTTGCCATATTAATTATGGCATTGGCTGTAGCCAGGAAAGGTCTTCCAAGGATGATGGATTCATCCTCATCCCCTCTAGTATCTAAGATGATAAAATCTGTAGGGATGTGAAAGTTTTCAACCATTACTAATACATCTCTACCAAGCCATATGCCCTTTTTAGTGACTTATCTGCCATCTCCAATGAGATCTTGGCAGCTTGTACCTCAAAGATTTCCAGCCTCTCTATTATAGAGAGAGGCATGAGATTTATGCTTGACCCTAGGTCACATAAAGCCTTCTCAAAAGTAATGTTCCCTATGGTAGAGGGAATTAGGAAGCGTCTGGGATCCGGTAGCTTCTGAGGTAGTTTTTGCTGAACCAAGGCATTGAGTTCCTTGGTGAGCACTGGAGGTTCTTCCTCCAATGTCTCTGTTCCAAATAATTTGGCGTTCAGCTTCATTAGAATTCCAAGGTGCCGAGCAATTTGCTCTTTCCTAGTTTCTTCTTCCTCATTAGAGGAGGAGTATTCTTCAGATTCTATAATCTTTAACCAGGCATTCAAGGGAACCTCTATGGTCTCCTCATGAGCCTTGGTCTCTTTCAGTTCTTCAACAATGGGACCCTTGATGACAAGTCATCTTAGCCTAGTTTCACTAGCCTTTTTCTTTTGTTTTCAATTGATTTATGCACTTTCTTGAGCCATAAGCAAGCCAATTGGGTAGATTTCCATGTTTCCTTTGATTTAATCAACCATAGATGAATTAATGCAATTTCATGAGGATTTATGCTATAATTGCCACATATTATGAAAGAATGACAAACTCATGATTTTGAGCATAGCTTTGATGTGTTTGGTTGATTGATGATAGGTGAAGAAAGCTTGGAGAAAGGTTGAAGCAAGAAGGAATGGCTAGGAGCAAGAGAGAACAAAAAGTTTGAGCAAAAGTTTGCCTCAAACTTTCGGATAAGTGAAAACACACCAGGGAACAAAAAGCTTGAGCAAAAGTTTGCCTCAAACTTTAGCTCAAACTTTTGGGAGAAAACCAAAAACTTGATGTGCGGAAAACGATCCAACACAAAACTCACCGGCAAGTGCACCGGGTCGCATCAAGTAATAATAACTCACGGGAGTGAGGTCGATCCCACAGGGATTGAAGGATTGATCAATTTTAGTTTAGTGGTTGATTTAGTCAAGCGAATCAAGATTTGGTTGAGAGATTTGTGATTTGCAGAATTTAAATTGCATGGAAAATAAAGGGGATGGGAAATTTGCATGAAATTAAAGAGAACTGAAATGTAAAATGCTAAATCTTAAAGAGCAAGAAATTAAATGGCAGAAACTTAGAACGCAAGAAATGTAAATTGCAGAATCTTAAAGTGCAAGAAATGTAAATGGCTTGAATTGTAAAGGGAATTGGGAATTGGATTTGCAGAAATTATACAAGGGAAAGTAAAATTCAACACACAGAAGAGTAGAAGATGCCTTGGGTTGAATCGGATCTAAAACAGAAATATAAAAGAGCTCGTAAAGCAGTAAACAGAGAAATTGAAAATGGAAATCCAGATCTCAGGACTCAAGAGACTAGATAACCAAGTCTAGATCTCAATGCCTTCCTAGATCCAACAAGAGCAATTGCAAAGGAAATGTAAATTGCAGAGAAAGTAGAAGAAGAAGCAATTAACAGAAACTGAAATTCAATTGTGCAGTAAGTAAACAGAGAGATCTCAGGATGAGATTGAAACAGAATTCCTTCAATTCTCCAACCCAAGATCCAAGCAAATGTAATTGGAATTGAAAGCAAGAAAACTAAGAGGAAGGGAATTCAATTCTCCTTCCCCGAGACTTAGAAACTCAAAATCACTCAACACCAAATGCTCTCCGAAAACTCTCTATGAAAACTAAAAGAAAAGCTCTCTTAAAACTTAAATCCTAAGCTATTTATACACTTTCTTCAAATGGTCTTCAAGCTTTGAATTGGGCCTTTGCTCTTGATGGAATTGGGTTGATAGAGGCCTTGGTTGATTGCTCTTGGAGTTGGAGAGAGAACCGAAGTGAACCGGGTTGGAAATTATAAAAGCTTGAGTAAAAGTTTGAGTAAAAGTTTGAGGCAAACTTTTACTCAAACTTTTTACACCAGCTGCCCCATTCTTGTTGCTACTAACGTTTGAGCTAAAGTTTGGGGTCAAACTTTTGCTCAAACGTTGGCCCCTTTGTGCACACTCATGGCGCCAACGTTTGCCAAAATGTTTGAGGCAAACGTTGGCGCAAACTTTTGATGTGTTGCTGATGGCACCAACGTTTGCCAAAAAGTTTGAGGCAAACATTGGCGCAAACTTTTTCTCTCCAGGGTGTTGATTTGTGATGCCAACGTTTGCCAAAAAGTTTGAGGAAAACGTTGGCTCAAGCTTTTCTCCCAAAAGTTTGAGCTAAAGTTTGAGGCAAACTTTTGCTCAAGCTTTTTGTTCCCTGGTGTGTTTTCACTTATCCGAAAGTTTGAGCTAAAGTTTGAGGCAAACTTTTGCTCAAACTTTTTGTTCTCTCTTGCTCCTAGCCATTCCTTCTTGCTTCAACCTTTCTCCAAGCTTTCTTCACCTATCATCAATCAACCAAACACATCAAAGCTATGCTCAAAATCATGAGTTTGTCATTCTTTCATAATATGTGGCAATTATAGCATAAATCCTCATGAAATTGCATTAATTCATCTATGGTTGATTAAATCAAAGGAAACATGGAAATCTACCCAATTGGCTTGCTTATGGCTCAAGAAAGTGCATAAATCAATTGAAAACAAAAGAAAAAGGCTAGTGAAACTAGGCTAAGATGACTTGTCATCACAACACCAAACTTAAAGCTTGCTTGTCCCCAAGCAAGAAATGAATTATGCTCAAAGGTTCTTTCAATCAGAATGGATTTGAAAAATTCCATGTACTATCCTGTGAGTGAAGTGATCAAGTGACAGTGGGGTGAACTCTAAATCATATGCTCATGCAAGGGCCTCAGTGCTTACTAGTCCTTACATATTGGAAGTCTTAGGTCTTAGGACTTTCATCCAAATGATATCATGGAGATCTCTCTATAGGTAATCACCTTGAAGCAGCTTATGATTCCTGTGTTTTGGCCTTGACTCTAAGTGTCATGTCTCAAAGCGGCTCTTTAGATAACCTTTCAATCAATACTCCTAAACCAGTTGGTTTTAAGGTATTAGGTGTTAAAGCACCCCTAAGGATTTACTTGCTCAAGCCTCTTTCTTTGACACAATTCAACCATAAGCATTTACTAGGATATTAACTCTTTGAGTTTTTGTTTCTCTTTTCTTTTCTGCCTAGTAATTGATGCTCAGAGCCTTGGGCCATGTTCTTTTTATTTTTGTATTTTCTTTATGTTCTTTTGTTTTGTTTGCTGCTTCTTGGATCAATAAATGTTTGAGAATCTCCACAACACTTCTTTGAACTCTATGTCCCGCCTATAAGCTCCCATACAAGTTTTCATAAGCATGAAACCTCAATACATGATTATACAACTAGAACCACCACTTCTCCTAATCTTTTGCTTGCCTCAAAATTGTTCAATTCCTCAATCCTTCTTTTCAAAGAACTTTCATGTGATGCATTTTTGAAATATTGAGTGCAAACAAGTGTGAAAAGTGTAGTGTTGTGAATAATCAAGCATCTTAATTATTGAATTACAGAAAAACTATACTATGCAGACAAGCAGGGGTATTATATCACTTTCAATCGTAGCAGTATCTGATATAAAACAATCACTGAACAATACAACCTTTTGGAATCTGCTTGCTGTCCTCCTCCTCATCATCCTCATTGCTGGTTTTAGCATTCCTCTTTCATTTCTTTGGGTGATGATGCTTAATCCTTCCAAAAGCTTGTATGACACTCTGCAATGATATTGAAAGTTGCTTGTTCCCCAAGCACTTGAAAAATGGTTAGCATGCATGATTTATTTGTGGGCTTTTGTACTTACTTTGGTGTGGAAACACCAAACTTAATACCTTGCCAATGGTTCTTGTTCATCAAACTAACCAGATGTGAAACTCTTTTTCTTTTTCAAAAGTGACAAAACTGGAAACTTAGGAAACGGCAGCATAGTTAACCAGTTTATCTAAATGCTTGAAGCTAGCATTATGCAGAAAGTGAGAATGTGTTTTATGATGGGATTTTGGTGGAACACCAAACTTAGAATCCTTCATTCTTCCTTATATTGTTTTGGTGTGCAACACCAAACTTAGCTTCTTGCAATATAGATAAAACTAATTAACCTTTTTATTAAAATAGCTATGAAAAGAAAACTACCTCAGGTTGGGTTGCCTCCCAACAAGCGCTCTTTTATTGTCATTAGCTTGACATCCTTCATCCTCTGATTATGGAAGTTGAGGCTTCTGTTTCCTTTGGTTTCCTCCTAAGTGAGGTTTTGCTTTGTGATGTTCATCCTGGATGAGTGATTCTTTTCTTTCAGCCCTTTTCTCACCCATTTCTGCGAGGTTCTTAGCCAGTTGCTGCATTTGCCTCTCAATTCTTCTGAGTGAGATTTCCTGGTTCTGTGTTATCTCCTCTTGGTGCTCCATCATTCTCTCAATTAAGATCTCCAAATTGGTGATCTTATGAAAGTGTTGTGAAATTTGTTGGTTGTGAGGTATCTAGGGTTGGAGGGGTGGGTAGTGTGGTGGTATGTAGTGATTGTTGTTGGTATGGTGGTGTTTTTGCAGGTTTGAGAAGTTAGGGTTGTTATAGTTGAAGTCCCTTTGTTCCTGATGCTGAGATTCCCTCATTCTTAGATAAGAATGTGGCTTCCATGGTGGAAATTGTGCATTCACTGTGGCAGAATGTAGAAAATCAATTTGTCTAGCTATTGACTCCAATTGTTGCTGAGTTTGCTGGTATAGCTGTTTGTTTTGATTCATGATTGCCCTCACTCCTTCAAGATTCATTACTTTCTTTTCTGAAATTGCATTCTGTGGTGTCTCAAATGAGTTTTGGTTATTGGTTCTTTTGTCATTGAACTCTACAGTTCCTTGGATGGTTGCTGTTGCGTTGAGTAGGCCATCTGAGAAGTAATCCACCGCTCTTTTTGTTTCTGGGGTTAATCCTTCATAGAACGCTTGGAAACCCACTTTGTCACTTGCTTTCTTGTATCTTTCCCATGCTTTGAACAATGGTTCTTCCTCTCCTTGTATGAATGGATGTATTCCCTCTTTCATCTTGATGTTTTGTTGGGATGAGGAGAATTTGGCTAGAAACTTGGCAACCAAATCATCCCAACTAGTGATACTTCCTTGGGGAAAGGTTTCAAGCCATTGTGCCGCTTCATCCTTTAGTGAGAAAGGAAATAACAAGAGCTTATAAGTATCATGATTTATACTATCGAGATTGACAGCACCATAAGTCCTCAGAAAAAGGGATAGGTGCTGTTTAGGATCCTCCAATGGATTTCCACCATAGGAACAATTGTTCTTGATTAGTGTAATGAGTTGCGGCTTCATGTTGTGGTGTTCTTCTTTCTCAGAAACTCCTTCTTCAATGATATCCTTCCCTCTGGCCTCTCTTCTTTCCTGTGACATATAAATCAACAAACGGAACACACAGTGGTATTCTTGAAAATTGAGTGTAGTCAGTTGAGACAAAACTTCAAACAGTTAGTGTATTAGTCAAAAATTTGAGAAACAGAAAATAAAAATGCTAGATCTAGATCACCACCTCACTTAATCATTGTCAATCTAATCAATCCCCGGCAACGGCGCCAAAAACTTGATGTGCGAAAAACGATCCAACACAAAACTCACCGGTGCACTTGCCGGTGAGTTTTGTGTTGGATCGTTTTCCGCACATCAACCCTTAGTGGGCATTGAACGCTGATGAGTCCATTGAAGAATGAATGATTGACTGTTTAGAATTCAGAATAAATTCCCGTTGCAAGTATAGATTCTAAACCAAGCAATCATCCTTTCTTACAAACGTTTTGCTTGTCACAAGTAACAAACCCCTTAATAAATTGATAACTGAAGTATTTAAACCTCGCGTTGTCTTCTCAAGGAATTCCAGGGAAGTATGACTTATTATTAGCTATGGAAAAGGTAGAATTTTGGGTTTTTAAAATAAGGAACAGGTAATTTAAATGACAAGAAAAATAAATTAATAATAACAAAATCTCTTGGCAAGGTATAAGAATTTGGAAGTCCTGTCCTAGTTATCCTTATCAGATGTGATGAGAATTGGGTTTTAATCCCACTTAGTTAACCCTTGCTAAGCAAAGGGAAGTCAAGTGGACCAATTAGTTTGATCCTCAGGTCCTAGTCAATTCCTATGGAAAGACTAGAGTTATTGGAGTACAAATTAATCAGCACTCCCAATTTCAACCACTGCTTTATTTGACAACTCAAGCATTACCAATTACTTAACCAAAGCCAAAAGGAAGAAAATATCTAAATTAAATTAAAAGCATCAATATAAATAAAGCAAAGCAATCTTAAATCTGAAATACCTCAATAATGTGTATTAAATAAGAAAATCATAACATGAATGTAGCATAAGTCGAGTTGAAAAGATAAATAATAATTGAAGTAATAAATAAAAATGGAAAATAAATTAAAGGAACATTGAACCTGTGATTGAAGAAGTTGAAATCCTAAATCCTAAGAGAAATCCTAATCATAAATCCTAAGAGAGAGGAGAGAATCTCTCTCTCTAAAAACTACATCTAAAATTATGAAAAGTGAATTATGAGCTGATGATTATGAATGAATGGATTCCCCCCACTTTATAGCCTCTAATCTGTATTTTCTGAGCCAAAAACTGGGTCGAAAACAGCCCAGAAATCGCTGGAGAAGAAATCTACCACGCTGATTTTTGTCACTGCAACGCGTCCGCGTGGAGCGCGCGTTCGCGTCACCTAGCATCAGAGTGGTTTATCAACCTCCCCACACTTAAACAATAGCATGTCCTCATGCTAAGCTCAAGAGAAGCTATAAGGGAGTGAAGAGGAATGGTAGAATGTATGAAATGCAACCTATCTAATGCAACTATATGCAAAAATGTTTCTACCTACTTGGTTAAAAGTAAATAAATCTTTTAAGAACAAATATGAACTAGATTTCACTAATTCAAATCACAAAAATGAAGTACAAGTAAACTTGCAAGAAGAAAATAGCTCATGAAAGCCGGGAACAAAGAATCGAGCATCGAACCCACACTGAAAGTGTATGCACTCTAATCACTCAAGTGTTTTAGGTTCGATTCTCTCAATTCTCTACTAACCTTGCTTTCTAAGGCTTGCTCTTCATCTAACAATTAACATAAATTTAATGCACAGATACATATATCAAGAGGTCTTTTAAGGGTTGTAATGGGGTTAGGGTCAAGGTAGGATTGTATTTGGCCAAGTGGACTAAAATCTGAATCCTTAATTAACTTAAACTTTTCCACCTAACTTAGACAATCCATGTAATCATAATACAACATCTAACTATCCATTAACCATGTTTTCCACATATTCATGCATTCTAATTTCAAGTACAGTACATATGCATTGCCTTCAACATTTACTTTGGGGCATTTTGTCCCTTTTTTCTTATTTGCTCTTTTTTTTCTTTTCTTTTCTTTTTCTCCTTTTTCATTTTTATATATATATCTATATTATTTTTTTTATTTTATTTTCTTTTGTTTTTCTCAATGCATATGATTAAATTATTGAATGCATGAACATATCCTAAATATTTCTTTCACATTTTCAGAAAATTCTAACATACTCAATTCTCAAACCAAATGTTTCCAAAGCCAATTTCTCCAAACTTAAATCATAAGCACTCTCATTAGTCTAAGCTAACCAAGGATTCAAATTAAGGACATTATTATTTTTCGCTTAGAGTTAATGATGTGCTAGAGTAAAGAACAAAAGGGGTATAATAGGCTCAAAATTAGTTTGCAATGGATAATGAAAGGTAAGGCTATATGGGTATGTAAGCTCAGTGAAACAAAGGCCTCAATCATGTAAGTGCATGCATACATCAAACAATGGAAATATAGAATCAAGCAAGACAAAGATCACAATTTTAGAGAGAAAAATACACACTAAAACAAAATTTTGGTTGATAAAATGCAACCAATTTAAATAGGCTCAAAATCTCACAGGTTTTGTGTGTTCGAGCTCTAAACCATGTCCCAAAATAATATTTCTTCAAACAAGTTTAACATTAAATTTTATTCAAATTAGTGAAATACTTTAAAAAGTTTCTTGAAAAAGAAAATATTACTTTAACCAAGTGGTAAAATATGCACAAAATCAAACAAATATGCAATCAAACATATAAATGCAACAACTAACAAGGAAAATAAACCGTTGGTGTTGAGATAGAAGAGTAACTAACCCATGGAGATCAGTATCGACCTCCCCACATTTAGAGATTGCATCATCCTCGGTGCATGCTAAGATGTACAAGTGGACGGGCTGCTCCAACTAATGTCTTTCTCTATAGATTGTGCAGATTGACTTACCTGTCTCCCCAGTTAGAAGCTTTCCCTTTTCCTTCCTCCATGGCCATCCTGAAAGAAGAGAAAAAGAAGGAAAGTAACCCAGAAATAAAGATAAGAACATAAATAAAATATGGGTGTTAATGCCAAATAATAAAGGTCTCAATTACATGGTAGCTACAACATGCAAATGAGAAAATAGTGGAAGCAAATGGCATACCAGTGGTGCAAAAGTTGCAACGAATGGGGGGAGAAGTGTGGGTAATGAAAGACAATATAAATTCATGTCAATGCAAAAGGAATACTAGTATTATAAAATTAGCATTGACATATAATTGATACCCAATTAGAATAAAACAAGTCATGAAGCACCAGAATAATTCAAGAAAAGATGTAACAGTTGAATAAGAAAATTTAACACCAATGAAAAAATAATGAATTTAGAAAAAATAAAAATATGCACTAAATTAAAATGTAATGAATGAAAGTATGCAAATGAATTAAAATAAAATAAAATGAAAGATAAGAATAATGAGAAGGGAAAGAAGGGAAGAAGAAGTAAGTAAGAAAGGAGGGAGAGAAAATTAGGATTGGGGAAAAAAAGATAAGATTTTTGGCGCTGATTTGGATAAGCTGTGCGGCGGAGGCAATGCGGACGCGTGGTGCGCGATAAGATCAGGTGACGTGGACGCGTGGGTCATGCGATCGCATGGCCTGATTTGTGCGATTGGCGTGAGTGCAGCCTCGCATTCACGCAACTCTCTGTTCGAAACTCTTCTTGCCAAATTTTTGGGTAACGTGGTCACGTGGTTGACGCGATCGCGTGGATGGCCTTTCTTTTAAAAATAACGCTGATGCGTGGGGCACGTGTTCGCATGGTAGGGCTTGTGCTTTTAGCATGGTTCCAGCCTCATTCCAGCCCAACTTACTGCCTTACACCCGTTTACGTCGATTTTACAGGGCACGCGTTCGTGTGGGTGACACGGACGCATGGGAGGCATTTTTCGCAAATGACGCGGACGCATCAGCGACGCAGTCGCGTGGGTCAATTTGTGCCACAGGCACGCCTCCAGCCACGCTCTCGTGTGACTCTCTGTCCAATTCTCTTTTCTTCAAAACGCACTGGTGACGCGGACGCGTCAGCGAAGCTGTCGCGTCGCGTGCGTGCTTTTCTCCTTTTTTTTTATAATAATGCAGTATGCAAAATGCAATGCTAATATGAATGTTATGCATGATTCCAGGTCCAATCAAAACTCAAAAACAAACAAAACAGACTAGAATTAAAACTGAAAAAGTGACGATCATACCATGGTGGGTTGTCTCCCACCTAGCACTTTTAGTTAAAGTCCTTAAGTTGGACATTTGGTGAGCTCCCTGTTATGGTGGCTTGTGCTTGAACTCGTCTTGAAACTTCCACCAATGCTTGGACTTCCAATAAGCTCTATTAATACCAAGTAAATTCCTCAAGCTTTGATGGAGTTCTTCACAAGCTTTGAGCTCCCAAAATTGATCCTCATATATTCCTGGATCCCAAATCTTGTTTCTATACCCGTCTTCAAGTTGATTATCATGATTCCATCTGGATGGTTCAGCCTTAGAATTCTCACTGAAGCGTCCAAACAACTTCCCAAACTCATTCAATTGAGCTCTACACCAACCTTTGCGTTTAAACTTAAAGCTTCCAACCATAATGAACCTTGCAGGACAATTCTTACCACTGACCATCTTCCTCTTACTCTTAATGCCACAAAGAGCTCTAAGTTGACCATCCGTCTCCAGTAGCCCATATTCAAGTGGGAAGGTAAAGGTTAAGGATAAGAATTTTACCCACTTGAACGTTGTGTTGGACGGTAATGGCCTTGGGAGAGGTGTTTCTGATGAACTTGCAAGCTCCACTCCCTTGTGCTCTTCTCTAACAATTTCCACCTCCTTGTAAGCTTCTTCAGTTTCAACCTCTTCCTCTTGGTAGCTTTCTTCCAATTCAATCTCTTCTTCATTGCTTACCAAGGGCATAGAAGGTTGTGCTACTTCTTCTTTAATCTCCATGTCAAGTCCAATGGGAGAGGATTCAAATGTAGATAAGAATTCATCAATGATTGAATCCATCTCTTGATCATCCCCTTCAAAGTCTTCAACCATGATATGTGATGAGCGGATAATTTATACGCTTTTTGGCATTGTTTTTAGTATGTTTTTAGTAGGATCTAGTTACTTTTAGGGATGTTTTTATTAGTTTTTATGTTAAATTCACATTTCTGGACTTTACTTTGAGTTTGTGTATTTTTCTGTGATTTCAGGTATTTTCTGGCTGAAATTGAGGGACTTGAGCAAAAATCAGATTCAGAGGTTGAAGAAGGACTGCTGATGCTGTTGGATTCTGATCTTTCTGGACTCAAATTGGATTTTCTGGAGCTACAGAACTCCAAATGGCGCGCTTTTAATTGCGTTGGAAAGTAGACATCCAGAGCTTTCCAGCAATATATAATACTCCATACTTTGCCCAAGTTTAGATGACGCAAAAGGGCGTTGAACGCCAGTTCTACGCTGCAGTTTGGAGTTAAACGCCAGAAACACGTCACAAGCCAGAGTTGAACGCCAGAAACACATTACAAACTGGCGTTCAACTCCAAGAATAACCTCTCCACGTGTAAACTTCAAGCTCAGCCCAAGCACACACCAAGTGGGCCTCGGAAGTGGATTTATGCATCAATTACTTACTTCTGTAAACCCTAGTGACTAGTTTAGTATAAATAGGACTTTTTACTAGTGTATTAGGGATCTTTGATCAGTTTTATGCTATCTTAGAATTTCATGGGGGCTGGCCATTCGGCCATGCCTGGACCATTATCACTTATGTATTTTCAAACGGTAGAGTTTCTACACTCCATAGATTAAGGTGTGCAGCTCTGCTGTTCCTCATGATTTAATGCAAAGTACTACTGTTTTTCTATTCAATTCAACTTATTCCGCTTCTAAGATATTCATTCGCACCCAAGAACATGATGAAGGTGATGATTATGTGACGCTCATCATCATTCTCACTTATGAACGCGTGCCTGACAAACACTTCCGTTCTACATGCAAACATGCTAGAATGAATATCTCTTAGATATCTAATACAGAGGACCGAGTCCGAGTTGTTAGTATCTTCGTGGTATAAGTTAGAACCCATGGATGGCCATTCCTGAGATCCGGAAAGTCTAAACCTTGTTTGTGGTATTCCGAGTAGGATCTGGGAAGGGATGGCTGTGACGAACTTCAAACTCGTGAGTGCTGGGCGTAGTGACAGACGCAAAAGGATAGTAAATCCTATTCCAGTATGATCGAGAACCTCCAGATGATTAGCCATGCCGTGACAGAGCATTTGGACCATTTTCACAGAGAGGATGCGATGTAGCCATTGACAACGGTGATGCCCTTACAGAAAGCTTGCCAGGGAAAGGAGTAAGACTGATTGGATGAAGACAGCGGGAAAGCAGAGATTCAGAGGAACGAAAGCATCTCTATACGCTTATCTGAAATTCTCACCAATGATATGCATAAGTATTTTTATCTTTACTTTCTGTTTATTTATTATTATTATTCGAAAACTCTATAACCATTTGATATCCGCCTGACTGAGATTTACAAGGTGACCATAGCTTGCTTCATACCAACAATCTCCGTGGGATCGACCCTTACTCACGTAAGGTTTTATTACTTGGACGACCCAATGCACTTGCTGGTTAGTTGTGCGAAGTTGTGAAGTTATGCTTGGACCATGGTATTGTGCACCAGTTTGTTGGCGCCATTGCCAGGGAGAGAACGAACAACAAATTTTACAACCTCTGAGTAACAATTTCGCATACCAATATGCCTTGGAGGTTGTACACCCTCCTCAACATCAATTTCAAGTTTCTTGGGGGGAGGTTCTATGACTTCAGGTTCCCATGGAGGTTCAGCATCTCCTAAGTCTTCAACCAATTCTTTTTCTTCGACAATCACGGCTTCCTCTAATTGTTCCAATATAAAGTCATGCTGCTCACTGTTCATTGGAGTTTCTAGCTTCTCCTTCATGCTGCGTTCTTCAATAGATTCTCCACATGAAGCCATAGGGATTCCTTGAGTGTCTGAACGTCGGGAAGGTAATCGATTGATCGCTTGATTCAATTGGTGAAGGGTTTCATGAAATTTATTCACTGTTTCCTTGAGACGCTCCTGTGATTCTTGGGTCGATGGATATGGACATGGTGTATATGGAGGTGGTGGTTCATGAGAGTAATGCTGTTGGAATGGGGGTGGTTCTATGTATGGTTCGTTTGGCTCATAAAGTGGTTGGTATGGTGGATACGAGTTAGGGTCATATGGAGGTGAATGGTGGAAAGGGGCTTGTGAGTATGGTGGTCCAAAGCTATTTTGAGGAGGTGGTTCATTGACATATGATGGAGCTTGCTGGTAACTACAAGGGGGTCCACCATATCTATTGTCTTGGCATGCATTGTAGGATGGTCGTTGTCCATGGTATCTTGGAAGGTGATGTTGCCGAAAGGGTTGATCAGATCCTTGTGGCTCCTTCCATCCCTGATTGTTTTGACCTTGATGCATGTTCCTGTAATAATTTCCATTCCTTGCAACAGCATTGGGACCAAACTCAAAGCGATGGGGGTGAGAACTCATAATAGCAAATAAAATTTAAAAACAAAAATAAAAACAAATTTAAATTAAAAGGTTATTGAAATTCAAAATTTGAAAATTAAATTTTTGAATTTTAAATTTTGAAATTTGAAATTTGAAATTTGAAATTTGAAAATTTTTTTAATTTTGAATTTTTTAAATTTTGAATTTTGAAAAAGTCAACAATATAAGATAAAGTTTTGAAAAAGGTTTAAATTTTGAAAACGTTTGATTTTTAAAATTTTAAATTTAAATTTTGAAATTTGAAATTTAAATTTTGGAATTTAAATATTGAAATTTGAAATAAGATAAGATAAGATTTTAAAAAAGACATGATTTTTAAAAAATATTTGAATTTTGAAATTTAAAACTAAGATAAGATAAGATAAAAATTTTAAAATCAAAATCTGAAATTTTTTTATGCAAATTTCGAAAATTCAATTAAAATAAAGAGAAAAGATATTTTTGAATTAAATGAGGAAAGAGAAAAACAATAAAATGACACCAAATTTAAAATTTTTAGATCAAAATGGAGAAAACAACTAAGAACAACTTGAAGGTCAAGATGAACACGAAGAACAAATTTTTGAAAAAAAAATTTTTAATAACTAAATAAAAACCAATAACCTCTTAATTTATGAAAAAGCAAAAAAAAAAAAAATAAAAACAAATAAACAAGCAAAAAAAGCAAATATTTACAATAACCAATAATAAGGCACACGTTTGTAATTCCCCGGCAACGGTGCCATTTTGAAGAACGAATGATTGACGGTTTAGAATTCAGAATAAATTCCCGTTTCAAGTATAGATTCTAAACCAAGCAATCATCCTTTCTTACAAACGTTTTGCTTGTCACAAGTAACAAACCCCTTAATAAATTGATAACTGAAGTATTTAAACCTCGGGTCGTCTTCTCAAGGAATTGCAGGGAAGTATGACTTATTATTAGCTATGGAAAAGGTAGAATTTTGGGTTTTTAAAATAAAGAACAGGTAATTTAAATGACAAAAAAAATAATTTAATAATAATAAAATCTCTTGGCAAGGTATAAGAATTTGGAAGTCCTGTCCTAGTTATCCTTATCAGATGTGATGAGAATTAGGTTTTAATCCCACTTAGTTAACCCTTGCTAAGCAAAGGGAAGTCAAGTGGACCAATTAGTTTGATCCTCAGGTCCTAGTCAATTCCTATGGAAAGACTAGAGTTATTGGAGTACAAATTAATCAGCACTCCCAATTTCAACCACTGCTTTATTTGACAACTCAAGCGTTACTAATTACTTAACCAAAGCCAAAAGGAAGAAAATATCTAAATTAAATTAAAAGCATCAATATAAATAAAGCAAAGCAATCTTAAATCTGAAATACCTCAATAATGTGTATTAAATAAGAAAAACATAACATGAATGTAGCATAAGTCAAGTTGAAAAGATAAATAATAATTGAAGTAATAAATAAAAATGGAAAATAAATTAAAGGAACATTGAACCTGTGATTGAAGAAGTTGAAATCCTAAATCCTAAGAGAAATCCTAATCCTAAATCCTAAGAGAGAGGAGAGAATTTCTCTCTCTAAAAACTACATCTAAAATTATGAAAAGTGAATTATGAGCTGATGATTATGAATGAATGGATTTTCCCCACTTTATAGCCTCTAATCTGTGTTTTCTGGGCCGAAAACTGGGTCGAAAACAGCCCAGAAATCGCTGGAGAAGAAATCTACCACGCTGATTTTTGTCATTGCGACGTGTCCGCGTAAAGCGCGTGTTCACGTCGCCTAGCTTCATGGCAACTATGGTATATTATATATCAAATCAAAGCCCCGGACGTTAGCTTTCCAACGCAACTGGAACAGTATCATTTGGACCTCTGTAGCTCAAGTTATGACCGTTTTAGTGAAAGAGGGTCAGGCTGACAGCTTTGCAGTTCCTTCAACTTCTTGTATTTCTTCCACTTTTGCATGCTTCCTTTCCATCCTCTAAGTCATTCCTGCCCTATAAACTCTGAAATCACTTAACACACATATCAAAGTATCGAATGGTAATAAGAGAGGATTAATATTAGCAAATATAAGGCCATAGAAGCATGTTTTCAATCATAGCACAAAATCAGGAAGGAGAATGTAAAACATGCATTTTATATGAACAAGTGTATGGAAGATTGATAAAATCCACTCAATTAAGCACAAGATAAACCATAAAATAGTGGTTTATCATCCATATTTTCCGATATATTTTGGTTTTATTTGAATGGATTTCATCATATAAACCCATATTTATTCATCCAAATAGCATGCTTTTGTGTTCTCTCCCTTAATTGTGCCTAAATATGAAAACATGCTATTTTGTGCTCATTTTAATCACTTTTTTCCCACTTTTATGCCATTCGATGCCATGACATGTTTGTTGAGTGATTTTAGGTCCTAGCGGCAAGTTTGGCAAGGCAAAAGTGGAAGGAAGCATGTACAAAGGGAGAAAATATGAAGAAAACAAAGGAGAAGCATACATTGGAGTGTGCGTGCGCACAACCACCTGTGCGTACGCACAAAAGCCACAAAACCATGTGTGCGTACGCACAACCGCCTGTGCATACGCGCAAGAGGAAAATCAGCATGTGTGCGGACGCACACACCTGTGCGTCCGCACACGTCCCAGCGCGTGACTCATTTATTGCAAATCGCTGGGGGCGATTTTTGGGCCTCCAGGGCCCAATTTTGGACTTTCTGAAGCTGATTGAGTGCTATATGAAGGAAGGCCTTACTCCATGTGAAGGGGGGTGGGGAGAAATTAGGGTTAGTTTAGCATTATGTAGGTTGTTTTCTAGAGAGAGAAGCTCCCCCCTCTCTCTAGAATTAGGGTTCTTTATATTAATTTCTTGTAATTTCTACTTTGAATTCTTGTTTCTATTTATTTTTCCTTTCATTTATTGTTATTGCTTGTTTACTCTTCTTCATTTCTCTTGTTATTTCTTTTATTTTGTCATTTTTATGTTTATGAACACTTTTGTTAACTTTAATTTTAATTAATGCAATTTATGTTTTCATGTCATTTATTGCCTTCTTTAGTTTTTGTTATGATTTTCTAGCTTTGGTAGCTTTAGAATTTATTTTAATGCATTTTAATATTATTTTATTTTCATGCACACCAAGTATTTGATAAAATGCTTGGCTTAGTTTTTACTTAGTTTTTCCTCACTCTTGGCTTGGAATTGTTGACCTTGGTGATCCTTGAGTCATTGATGTTCATTCTTGCTTGATACATTAGAGTAGTTAGTTGATTTGGTCTCCCTTGACTCTATGTAACCCCTTAGTGTTGACATAGGACTTTGGGATTGAAATTAACTATGCCTATTTGACTTATCTTCGATGTAAGGTTGACTAAGTAGGATTAACTCTTCATAATCATCATATGTTTGTCGTCAATGACTAGGATAGGTAGCTGATAAACCCATATTTTATGATGTATTTTGTGCTCAATTTAAGTGATTTATTCAATCCTTTACCCACTTATTCATGTAATTTGCATGGTTTTACTTTCCCTTCCTTATTATGTGATATATGTGAAAAACATATTACCTATGCTTTAGAAATATTAAAATTAATCATCCTTTATTACCATTCGATTCCGTGATTTGTGTGTTGAGTGCTTTCAGGCTTTACAGGGCAGAAACGACATAAAGGATGGAAAGGAAACATACAAAAAGGGAAGGAAAGCACAAAAAATGGAGTTTTGAAGAAAAGGGCAGCGACGCGAACGCATGGACAAAGCGGCCGCGTGCCCAGCGCGAAAAGGCAGCGACGCGAACGCGTGACTGACGCGGACGCGTGCCTTGAGCAGAACGCAAATGACGCGTACGCGTGAGCGAAGCGAACGCGTGATAAGGAAAACTCCCAGATGACGCGACCGCGTGACCGACGCGACCGCGTGACCAACGCGGACGCGTGACAGACGCCACGCAACAGAAACTGCAGAAAACGCCCCCAGCGATTTCTGAAGCCCTTTTGGCCCAGATCCAAGACCAGAAAACACAGATTAGAGGTTATAAAGGGGGAGAATACATCCATTCATAGGAGGCCTTCCGATTATTCACTTTTCATAGTTTAGATGTAGTTTTTAGAGAGAGAGGTTCTCTCCTCTCTCTTAGGTTTTAGGATTAGGATTCCTCTTAAAGGAATTAGGATTTCTTATTATTTCAACTTATTATTTCAACTTCCTCTCAGGTTCAATATTCCTTTTACTTTATATTTCTCTTTTACTTTCAGATACTTTAATGCTTTTATTTAATTACTTATGTTGCCAGATTGGCTTATGATCCATTCATGTTAGGATTTTCTTTATTTGATATAAATTGAGGTATTTCAGATTTATGATTCTTATTTAGCTTTTTATATTCTTGGCTTTAATTGATTAACTGGAGGCTCTTGAGTTATCAAACTTATCGTGATTGTTAATTGTTATTTTAGCTAATTGAATTGAATTCCACTAACTCTAGCCTTTCCTTAGGAGTTGGCTAGGACTTGGTGATCTAACTAATTAGTCCACTTGACTTTCCCTTGCTTTCGTAAAGGTTAACTAAGTGGGATTAAACTAAATTCTCATAAGAATAACTAGGAGAGGACTTCCGAATTTTCATACCTTACAAAGAGTTTTATTAGATATTAATTTATTAATTCCTGCAACTTATTTTCCTTGTTCAAACCTTTCAAAACCAAAAACACTGTTTTTCATAACTAATAATAAGAACACCTCCCTGCAATTCCTTGAGAAGACGACCCGAGGTTTGAATACTTCGGTTTATAAATTTTATTGGGTTTGTTACTTGTGACAACCAAAACGTTTGTAAGAAAGGATGATTGCTTGGTTTAGAAACTATACTTACAACGGGAATTTATTCTGAATTCTAAACCGTCAATCATTCGTTCTTCAAAATGGCGCCGTTGCCGGGGAATTGCAAACGTGTGCCTTATTATTGGTTATTGTAAATATTTTTTTCTTTTACTTGTTTATTTGTTTTTGTTTTTTCCCTTTTATTTCTATTAGTTACTATGAATTCTCACCCCTCTCACTTTGAGTTTGGTTCTAAATTTGTTGAAAGGAATGAAAGCTATAACAGGAATATGCATCAAGGTCTAAGCAATCAAAGATGGATGGAGCCAAGAGGATCTGATCAACCCTTTAGGCAACAACACCCCCCAAGATATCGTGGGCAAGGACCACTCTACAATGCATACCAAGCTGATAGATATGGTGGACCCCCTTGTAGTTTCCAACAAGCCCCACCCTGTGCTTATAGACCATCCTCTCAACGTAGCTCTGAACCACCACACTCACAAGTTCCTTTTCACCATTCACCACCGTATGACCCTTATCCACCACAATCCCAATCCAATTACTCCCAAGAACCACCACATTCTTATTATGAACCCTCTCTCCCAACCAATGAACCCTCATATCCGCCCCAACCTCCAATGAATGATAAACTTCGTGTTCTTCTTCAAGGGCAAGCGAAGATGCAAAGGGACGTACTGGAACTCACTACTGCCTTAACCGAGGTAGTAAATATAATAGCTTCCCGACATCTAAGTACTCAAAGTATTTCCATGGTTATATGTGGAGAATCTAAAGAAGAGCGTAGCATGAAGGAGACACTAGAAACTTCGGTGGACAATGAGGAGCATGGCTTTGTATTGGAACAAGTAAAGGAAGCCATGATAGTTGTAGAGGAAGAAGTGGTTGAAGATTTAGGAGATGCTGAACCTCCATGGGAATCGAGAACTGTAAAGAATTCCATCGAGACATTCGAATTTGATGCCAAGGAGGATAGTGCACAACCTCCAATGCATATACCTTGTGAAAAATTGGACGGAACAGACCAAGAAGTTGATTCCATAGGCAGTGATGACCATGAATCAAGATCTCCTAGTCACGAACTTGCATCCGCAACTGAAATCCATGAGCCTGAAGAACCTTATCCAAGTGAATACGAAGATGACGTCGGGGTAGATTTCTCTCAACCTCCAACGTATGACTTGAGTGACGAGGAAGACATAGAAGACTTTGATCAGGACGCAGTTATAGTTGAAGAATTTTGCAAAGAAGTGGAGGAATTCACAGAAGAATACAAGGGAGTAGAGCTTACAGAACCACTGGAAACACTTATCCCAAGGCCATTACCACCTAATACAAGCTTCAAGTGGGTACAATCCTTAACCTTTATCTTTACTTTTCCACTTGAATATGGTTTGCTTGAAACAGATGGCCAGCTTAGAGCTCTCTGCGGCTTTAAGAGTAAGAGGGAAATGGCTCGTACTCAGAGCTGGTGTGCAAGATTCAATAAGGTTCCACGCTTTAATTCAAAGTGCACGGATTGGTATCAAGTTCAATTGAATGGGTCTCGGAAGACGTTTGGTCATCTTGGTGAGAATACAATTTCTAAACTGCCCAGATGGAAGAATATAGATCAAGACAAAGGCGGATTTAAAAGCAAAGTTTGGGATCCTGGAAAATATTCTGACATTCGTCACCCCGGGAGCCTGAGAATCTGTTTGAAGCTGCTCAAAAGCTTTACATGCCTAGTTTGAGACCTCGGAGGCTGTTGGCATTCCAAACATTGGTGGAGATTTCTGGATGAATTTAAGCATAAGCCTCTATAACAGGGAGCTCATCAAATGTCCAACTTAAGGACTTTAACTAAAAGTGCTAGGTGGGAGACAACACACCATGGTATGATCGTTCCTGTTTCAATTTTATTTGGTTATGTTTGTTTTTATGTTATTTTATTTTTATTGAACCAGGAATTATTCATAGCATCTACATTAGCACTGCACATTGCATACTTCATAATTGCATAAAAAAAAAGGTTGCACGCGACGTGTAAGCATCGCTGACGAATCCGCGTCACAAAGTGCATTAGGAAGAAAAAGTGAATAGAAAGTCACGCGAAAGCGTGGCTGGAGGTGTGCCTTTGGCACAAATTGTTCCACACGACCGCGTCGCTAACGCGTTCGTGTCAGTTGCGAAAACATGCCTCCCATGCGTCCGCGTCCCTCACACAAACGCGTGACCTGAAAATCGGCGTAAAGATCTAACGCCCAGAAATCTGGGCTGGAATCGTGTGGCTGGTGTGCGTTTAGCACAAAACGGCCCACGCGTTCGCGTCCCTGACGCGAACGCGTCACCTGCAAAACACTAATCCCACGCGGAAGCGTGAGCGACGTGTCCGCGTCGCGTGGATATCATGGCCCCCTAAATGGAAACAGAGAGTTGCGCTGAAACGACGCTGGAATTGTGCGTTTAGCACAATTTACAGCGACGCGGTCGCGTGCCTCACGCGTCCGCATCATCCATCTTTTACCCAACCCACGCGATTGTGTTAATCACGCGACCGCGTCAATCCCATTTTACCCTAGTCACGCGATTGCATGCTCCACGCATTCGCGTGAATTTAAATCCACTAACCCCAAGTCACGCGAACCTTAACCCCATCGCGCCCTCATACCCCCCCTTATTCTTCCCTTCTTTGCAACTCCCTCCTCTGCAACCATCACCACCGTCGCCCTCCCTCTGCAACCACCCACACCACCACAACCACCCAGACCCTCCGCCACTACCCTCCCCCTCTCTTCCTTCTCCCCTCCTTCTCTTCCCTCCCCTTCCACTCCCCTTCGCCACTGCCCCCCCACCGCGGCCAACCTCCGACAGCCGTCTCCCACCACCGACCACCACCACAGCATCACCACCCTCGCCCCCTTCCTCCTTACCCCCCTCTCCACCGCTAACCCCAACCCGAAGCCCCCTGCCACCGCCCCTGCTCCGCCACCGTGCTGTCGTGCCCCTCCCCCAGCACTGCCCATCACCACCACCATCTCTCTGCCCTCACCTCTGCTCTTACACATACCAGGTTCCGCCGAACGCCAATTTCTCTATCACTTGTAGTTATTTGCTTATTTTTTAGATTATGTTCGAATTAGGCTAGTTAGAGATGCATGTTTGTAGTGGATTCTAGGTGGTTAGGTAGCTAGGATGTTGTTAGTGGATTTAGGCCTGATAATTGTGCCGTTCTTGCTACCTGTTTTATCTATTTCGCAATTCTGATTTTGCTGTGATGTTCATATTGTTCATACATTGTCCTTCATGTTTCTTGCTGCTGTTATATTGCTCTTTCGTGTTCATATTATCTGTATCTATTTGCAGCTTTATTTTAATTTCTATGAACTGCTTTTTCATGCTGTTTATTACTCGGGATCATCCAATTTAGCCGGAATGCTGCCCAATTTTCTGCAAATTGTTTTCATGTATTGGGTTTGGAATCTTACTATTTTTCCTTACTTGGCTACAACCAAACCAATCCATGCCTGCCCGGGCTAACATTCTTATTCCTTTTGATCCCCTAGTTAATAACTTGCACTATTGATGATTTCATGTTAGTTTTGCAACTTTTCTATCCTTCTAAATTATCATCAATAACCTGATATTTTTTCTTGAATATGAGTTGATTATTCTTTAAATTTGTGAATTTATTGTTACCTAGGAAACATTTATCATGCCACTTACTTCAACTTTCTTTCTCCTAACTCACTGCTTTCCACCTTCTAACCTCTTTTTCAATCCTAACGGATCTAACTTTCAAACTTCTCTTTTCGGTTTTTAACTAACTACATTAACTTTTTAACTTAAGGCATGATTATTGTTTTTCCTAATTAACATGAATTCTACTTATATTACATTTTGGATTGTGATTTTTCATCTCAGATTTCTAACTCAAATACAGTCCATAATGCACATATACTTAACTCATTTCATAATTCTACTGCTCTTTTGCCACTTTGTGCTTATATTGTTATTATTTTATTTGCCTACTTGTTTTCCTGCTTTTGTTCTTCAATTATATCCTGGAATTTCTGCTTTTCAGGATGTCTGACCCTCAGCGCAAAGGAAAAGGCAAAGCAACCACTGGCAAACGGAAAAGAGGCGAATCCTCTATGTCCATCCTCGACATTATGCATGACGACTCCTGGCGGGAAAAGCACTTTACTCCGCAGGAGAAGGCTGACCAGCTCCTCACTGCCAATGATCCAATTAAATTTGCAAACAGATACTGTGAGCTGAAGTATCCAGTATTTGCCACCTCCAGGAACCCGTACCTGCGGAGAACTCTAAAAATTCCAGAAGAACTACAGCAGTACACCTCCGAACAGATAAAACAGAGAGGCTGGTTCTTCTTGGAGAGAAACTTGACAGAGGTCAATGCTTCCTGGGTCAGAGAGTTTTACTGCAACTATTTCAAGACTTCCCTGGATGCAGTGCACCTCAGAGGAAACAGATTTTGGTCACTAAGGAAGCCATTGAGGACATCTTCCACCTTTAGCCTAAATCAGATCAGCCTGACGGTTACCAAAAGGCTGAAGAGGACATGCGCTTTATGAGATTTGACTGGGATGCTGTCAAGCAGAGAATAGCCCTTGATCCTACTGTCCCATGGGTCATGGGAAAGAACACAGTGATGTCTAAGGGAATCAAGTTGATTTATCTGAATGATGAGGCTCGGCTCTGGCACCAGATTCTGAGCAACTATGTGATGCCGAGCACTCATGAGATAGAGCTGCCCGCTACTATGATTACCCTCATCTGGTGTGTGATGGAGGGTAAGGACCTGTACCTTCCACGTTTCATCCGGTACTATATGGCCAGGGTCCATGTCAGAGGCACTCTCCTTTTCCCTTATCTGGTCACCCAGCTCGGCCGTCGAGCTGACGTGCCTTGGGAGCTTGCTGATGAGAAGCCACCTGCTGCGGACTGTAAGAAGATTATCCCTCACAGCAGGAAGTTTCAGGCTTTAGGTCACAGACACCCATTCCTCACCGCTTCTGATGAGACCGCCACTCCTTCAGATGCCCCTTCTTCATCCACTGCTGCACCAGCTACCACCACTGCACCTCCACCTGCCTCAGAGCCCATTTACCACCTCGTGCATCGCTCATTTCAGCAGCTGGACCAGATGGAGCGCTGCAACTGGCGGCGATATGAGAGATTTGAGCGTCGCAATAAGCGACACTATGAGCACCTCAAGTTGATGATCCAATCCGGCGGCGACATCCCCTCCAAGCCTGACACACCATCAGAGCCATCTGAGGAGGATGCAGACGAGCATGAGGAGGAGGCACCTACCCAGGCTGAGCAGGCAGGACCAGAGCAGGCTGTACCACAGCATGAGGAGGCACACCAGATTCAGACCGCAGACCCAGAGATCCCTCTACAGTCAGCGCCTCCACTGCAGTAGACAGATCCTCCTACACTTATCCAGTCTGCAGACCTTCTGGCCACCACAGAGACTCCAGCAGCCCATCCTTCCGGTGATGACACTTCTTCACACCCAGCTTGCATGAGCATCGAGGACGATGCTATATTTTAAGTGTGGGGAGGTTGCCATCCCTGGCGTATCTTTTTGGTGAACCACTACAGACTCTTTTTATCTTATTTTGTTTATTTTTCTGTTTTTTTATCTTTATCTTTATTTTTATTTTTATTTTTTAGTATTTGCACATTGTTCTTTTGCTATATTTTTACTTTATTTTCGCATTTTTCACTTTAGTTTATACCTTAGACATTTAGTTTAGTTTGCAATTCTAAACTTATTAGTTATAGAATATGTGGATTAATTAGTATAGTTTACCCCTTTAGCATATAATAGTTTAGTTCAATTGAAAATAAAAGGAAGTAAACTAGAGGCTTTAGTAATTTAAAACAATCCACACACCTTGTATATATAGCATTACATGTTAGTTAGTTAACAACATTTCATCAAGGAGGAACACTAAGATTTTAAAAGCCACCCTAATATTTACATTGAGAATAATGGAAACCCTTGAATTCTACTTGCATGACATGTATAACTGATATATGATTTTTGAGCTAGAGAACACACAACCTGTGAGTTTTGAGCTTAATTGTATGGTTACATTCAAACCATAAATTTCATTCCTGTGTGTTTTGCCCTTCTTTTTCATTCTGATGTTCTTTACTTTGTTTTAATCTATATGTCCAATATAGAATATAGATATATACCAAGAGATGATTGAGGCCATAATTTGAATTTTCCCTCACTTATCCCAAATTAGCCTACCTTTTACATCACCCTTGTTAGCCCCCTTGAGCTTTTTAATCCCCTTTTGTTCTATAACCACATTACTAGCCTTAAGCAGAAAAACAAAATAAAAATCCCAAGTTGAATCCTTGGTTAGCTTAAGATAGATATTGTGTACAATTTCAGAGTGGGAAATTTTATAGGAACATGGGATGATAGAAACAAAGTAGGAATTTAAAAAAAGAATAAAGTTGTTTCAAAAAAAAAACAAAAATTGGGAAGCACGCTCATGTGAAATCAAAACAATTAAATTACCATGTGCATTGATAAAAAAAAATTAATAATACTTTCAGTATTTAAATAAGGGGATACAAAAATTTCCCAAATGCAAAATAAAAAGAGTCAATGCACATGGGACAAAATTTCAAAAATTAAAATTAAAGAATGAGTTTGCAATACAAAATGGGAAAATTTTGGGTCAATAGATAGAGGAACTTTAAAACTATATAAAGTATGTATGCTAGGTGAGATCTTAGACTAATCAAGGATTCACTTATTAGCTCACTTAGCCTTATACATAAACCCTTACCTTCACCTTGGCCCCGTTACAACCTTGAAAAAGACCTCATGATTTTTGTATGTCTGTATTCCATATTTGTTGATTGGTTAGATGAAGAACAAAATTTTAGAAAGCAAGAATAGAAAGAGAATAGAGTGAGTGACCCAATAAACACTGAGTGACTAGAGAGTAAATACAAAATCCAGTGAGGGTTCAATAGCTCATCACCATATATCTCTGCTTAATTGTTAACTGTCTTGCAAGTTTGTGAAATATTTTTACCCATCTCAATTGTAAAAGTTCTTTAACATTATCTAAGGTTTGGCTATGCATATATGATTCCTTGAGGATATGAATTAATTTAACTACATGTAAGTTTTATATACAAGTGAATAATAACCAGAATTGCATGACTCATTTAGGTAGTTTGCATTTAGAATAGAATGCATTGCATGAGATTCCACCACTTTAACCTTACTTTATTCTTTATCTTGGATTTAGCATGAGGACATGCTATTGTTTAAGTGTGGGGAGGTTGATAAACCCATATTTTATGATGTATTTTGTGCTCAATTTAAGTGATTTATTCAATCCTTCACCCACTTATTCAGGTAATTTGCATGGTTTTACTTTCCCTTCCTTATTATGTGATATATGTGAAAAACATGTTTCCTATGCTTTAGAAATATTAAAATTAATCATCCTTTATTACCATTCGATGTCGTGATTTGTGTGTTGAGTGATTTCAGGCTTTACAGGGCAGAAATGACTTAAATGATGGAAAGGAATCATACAAAAAGGGAAGGAAAGCACAAAAAATGGAGTTTTGAAGAAAAGGGCAGCGACGCGAATGCATGGACGAAGCGGCCGCGTGCCCAGCGCAAAAAGGCAGCGACGCAGACGTGTGACTGACGCAGACGCGTGCCTTGAGCAGAACGCAAATGACGCGTATGCGTGAGCGAAGTGAACGCATGATAAGGAAAACTCCCAGATGACGCGACCGCATGACCCACGCGGACGCGTGACAGACGCCACGCACCAGAAACTGTAGAAAATGCCCCCAGCGATTTCTGAAGCCCTTTTGGCCCAGATTCAAGACCAGAAAACACATATTAGAGGTTATAAAGTGGGGGAATGCATCCATTCATAGGAGGCCTTCCGATTATTCACTTTTCATAGTTTAGATGTAGTTTTTAGAGAGAGATATTCTCTCCTCTCTCTTAGGTTTTAGGATTAGGATTCCTCTTAAAGGAATTAGGATTTCTTATTATTTCAACTTATTATTTCAACTTCCTCTCAGGTTCAATATTCCTTTTACTTTATATTTCTCTTTTACTTTCAGATACTTTAATGCTTTTACTTAATTACTTACGTTGCCAGATTGGCTTATGAACCATTCATGTTAGGATTTTCTTTATTTGATATAAATTGAGGTATTTCAGATTTATGATTCTTATTTAGCTTTTTATATTCTTGGCTTTAATTGATTAACTGGAGGCTCTTGAGTTATCAAACTTATCGTGATTTTTAATTGTTATTTTAGCTAATTGAATTGAATTCCACTAACTCTAGTCTTTCCTTAGGAGTTGGCTAGGACTTGGGGATCTAACTAATTAGTCCACTTGACTTTCCCTTGCTTTCGTAAAGGTTAACTAAGTGGGATTAAACTCAATTCTCATAAGAATAACTAGGATAGGACTTTCGAATTTTCATACCTTGCCAAGAGTTTTATTAGATATTAATTTATTAATTCCTGCAACTTATTTTCCTTGTTCAAACCTTTCAAAACCCAAAAACACTGTTTTCCATAACTAATAATAAGAACACCTCCCTGCAATTCCTTGAGAAGACGACCCGAGATTTGAATACTTCGGTTTATAAATTTTATTGGGTTTGTTACTTGTGACAACCAAAACGTTTGTAAGAAAGGATGATTGCTTGGTTTAGAAACTATACTTGCAACGGGAATTTATTCTGAATTCTAAACCGTCAATCATTCGTTCTTCAGTAGCCTTAGCTCTCAATTACTTGCTAAGAGGTTTCTTGCATTTGAAGTTTTATTGCTTTGACTTTTACTTGCTTTCATTTACTTTCTTGCATGTTAAGTTACTTTCTTGCCATTTTTTTCCATGCATTTAATTGCTTTAACTTTTATTTCTTTGATATTTAAATTCTTGCATGTTTAATTTTCACACTCTTGGTTGAGAAATTGGATGTTTGGGGGAATTGAGTTGTGGATGTCCATTCCGCATTGTGTGAGAATGGTTAATTGGTTTCGTTTCCATTGACGCTAGTCTTTCACTACGTAATTGGTGAGTTGACTAGGACTTATGGATTGAGATCAATTACACCTTTGACTAATTCTCAAGGAGGATTGACTAGTTAGGATTGTTTCCACACAATTGCCATGTTTGTGGTCCACAACTAGGATAGGAAACCTAGATTACCCACTTCTTGACAAGAGTCCTTTAATTGCTTTCTTTTCAATTCCTTGCATGCTTGTTTCAATTCCTTGCTATTTACATTGCTTGCTCTCTTGCTTTCATTCCCAATCCCCATGCTCTCTCTCATAGCCAATGACATGACACATAATTGCAACTCCTAGGGAAGACGACCCGAGGTTGAATTACTCTCGATCTCGGTTATTATAATTTGAATTTAAAACATTTGATTTGGGAATTAATTGTTGGTTTGGACTATACTTTCAACGATGGAATTTTATATTTTGAAATTCTAGATAAACGAAAAATTCTCATTATCAAATTTGGCGCCGTTGCCGTGGAGTTGCAATGGTGTGATATTATGGCTATTGTAAATATGTTAATATGTAAATAGCTTACTTTTTGGTTGTCTTTTGTTAGGATTGGGATCCCGGAGGACATTGGACATTCAAGCCATTGGTGGAGAAGTCAAGCACAAGCCATCAGAGTAAGGGCTCTCCCAATTGTCTAACTTAAAGACATTAAATAAAAGTGCTTGGTAACATTGTTCCTACATTTCTCTTTTTGTATATATTTTGACCTATTTGCTTGTTATTATGCTTGGTTAGCTTAGAATTAGTTTAATTTTGAGTTAGTTATGTTAATTTTGGCTTGGATCACGAATTTATGGGTTCTTGCATGTTTTGGTGTTGACTTTTGGTTGAACTAAGGTTTGGTGCCTTAGAATTTTGAAGAAAAATTTTGGGAAAAACAGGGCATGTGTGTGCACACACCCTTGTGCGCACGCACACAGCAACGAAAATTCACTTTCTATGCGTACGCGCCCAGATGTGCGTACGCACGCAAGGCTTATGCCCTCTGTTCGCAGCGCCAGCACGTCTCGTGCGCATGCATTCCCCTGTTTTCTTTCACCTGTTCGTGCGCACGTCCCTGTGCGTACGCACACATGCCCTTTTTCGCACTCTTTGTGCGGGCGCACAAGCACAAGCTTGTGCGCCCGCACACCAACTTGCTTCCCTTCTGGTGGAAGCGTTGGCACAGCCTGTGTGCATGAACCCCTGCCCCCTTATGCTCCTGTGCATGCGCACGGACCTGTGTGCGTGTGCACACATGATCCCTTCTTAAAAAAAAACTACCTATGCGTGCGCACATCCGCGTGCGCACGCACAACCCTAGGAACCCCCTCTGCTCGCAGCACACGCACCTCTTGTGCGTGGGTACAGCCCCTCTTTTCCCCTTCTGTGCGCCCGCATACACCTTTGTGCACGCGCACAGGCCCTTATGTTCATCCTGTTCCAAGCGCCCACACCCTGCTGTGCGCGCGCATTACCCCATTTTCATCCTGGTGTGCGTATGCACACTACCCTGTGCGTGCGCACACCCCTATTTTCTCACACTTTACTTCTTTTCTTCTCTCCTCTCTACTTCTCCTCTTCTTCTTCCTTCCACCACTATTTTCTCTTACTTTTACCCTCTTCTCTACTTACTTTGCTTTGTTTTGTTTGCATTTTATTTCTACTTTAGCAATTATATTAGTTTTAGTTCAATTGTTCTTGATTAAATAAATTGCAAGTGTTTGATTGATGTTGATTTGGGTTGCTTCTTGTTTGAATTTTGATTTCATTGTTGATGGATATGTGCACTAAGTATTAAAGCTTTGTTTAATTGCCTAATTGAATTGTGAGTTTGATTCATATGTTGTAGCTACCATATGCATTAGACTTTATCCTTGTTTGGCATATTGCATTGTACACTTTTACTTTAGTGAATTGAGTTGAGCTACTTAGTCATCATGGTTCTTAAGTGAATATAATCACATAACAAGGTATTGTTCCTTGTTAATGCCTTGCATTTTTTTGAGTTGACTTGACTTGATTCTTATCAAGACTTGTCACTTTTTGTAACAGGCACCTTATACATGTGATTATTTTCTTATTCCTAAGGATGACTAAGTAGTCTCTTCTCATCATGGAATTGGTTATTGTTGATTGTGCCATTTCCTATTCACCTTACGCTTTCACTTGCACAACTTCAATAACCAATGTCTTATACACTCAATTCACTTTAACTGTAGCTATCTAGGTTTGTTTGTGCATTTAACTCTTGTTTTCCATCACTTGTAACCTAGGCTACTTAATTGAGGATCATGCTATTTATTTTGATTGTGTGGTTTCTATTTTTAACTGACCAATATGTTGTGTTTTAAATTGTGCGCGCATTTGGAACACACACATTGCCTTTCATCACCCCACATACAACTTACTTCTCTTCAATTGTTGTTTATTTGTTTATATAGCAACCGAAGCCCACCAGCTGAAGGTGGAGCCTCACAGTACTTCATCCCCCAGATCATGTGTATGCACGGAGGACCGTGCATTATTTAAGTGTGGGGGAGGATCACCAACTTCAAGGGGGGTAAAATTCCTTTTCTTAGACACTTTGCAATACTCTTTTTGTCCTTTTTCTTCAAATTTTGCAATTTTTGTTTTTGTTTGCATTTTGTTTGGTTTGTTTGTATATATTTCTTTAATGCTTATAGTTATGTGATAGTAAATACTTGCATGTTGTATGTTAGATTGAATAAGTTTGGTAAAACAACAAAGAATTTTTCAAGAAATCTCTTTTTGGGCATTCCATTGATTAGATTTGAAAACATATTTTTGAAATTGCTTGAAGTATCTTTTTATGGAAGATAGAAAAGAGCTTGAACAAATACCAAGTGTGAGCTTAAACTGTGTGGTTGCATATTTTCAATCACAATTTTTGTTCTTGTGTGTTATAAACTCCTTTTATGATTGTAATCTTAGATTTGCTTTAATTTTTATGTCCTATATTTGTTGTTTTGAATGCATTTAGTATGATTGGGGCCATTTTTTGATTAAACTCACTTAACCCATATGGCCAACCCTTACGTCTACCTTTGTAAACCACTTTTGAGCCTTGATAATTCCCCTTTTGTTCTAATATTAAGCACATCTTTTTCCCTAAGTGAAAAACTATTAATGTCCTTGAATTGTATCTTTGATTAGCTTGGGTTTGAGTGTGTGTGTTATTCAAGTGTGGGGAGAATTTGTGAGAATCATTGGTAGTTAGTTTGCTTTGGGTGTTCATTGAGAAAATTTAGAAAAATGGGTAATCACTCATGCATCTATCACTTAAAACATATGCATCTCTTTTTAATTCTAAAAGAAAAAAAATTTTTTGTTGTACATACTATGTTTATTTAAAAAAAAAGGAAAAGAAAATAAAAATGAAAATAAAGGAGGCATATGTGATTGAATTGGAAAGAGAATGCATGAGTGAGTGTGAATGAGAAAAGGATAAATGGGTAGTTAGGATTGTTTTGTTATGAATATGGGATGATATATAGGATTAGGTGGGTACTTGATGGGTGAAAATTAGATTTCCACAAACTCACCGGCAAGTGTACCGGGTCGCATCAAGTAGTAATAACTCACAAGAGTGAGGTCGATCCCACAGGGATTGATGGATCAAGCAACTTTAGTGAGGTGATTAGTTTAGTCAAGCTAACAGTAGTGAATTGGATGAAATTAAAGAAACAGAACATAAATTGCAGGAATTGTAAAATTGCAGAATGTAAATGTGACAGAAACTTAAAGAGCAAGAAATGTAAATTGCAGCAAATGTAAATTAGCTGAAGCTTAAAGAGCAAGAAAAGTAATCTGCATCAAATGTAAAGGGGATCCGGTACAGGGAAATTAAGCAAAGCAGTAAATCAGAATCTCAGAATCAAGTAACAGGAAATTTGAATTGCAGAAAAATTAAACCAGACTGATGAACATGAACAGAAATATAAAATTTACAGAAAAGGAAATTGTAGCCGAAGAGGAAATTGTAGCAGAGAAATGGAAATTGCATAAACTGAATTGATTTCACTACTGAGATGTAGAAAGTGCAGAAAAGAAAAGTGTATCAAAGAGAGTCTTCTATTCTACTCCTACTCCTATTCCTATTGCTCTCTAGCAGAGCCAGCCTCTCTAATGAAATTGATGCCTTTATATAGGCTTTACAAAATAAAAAATAAAATTGAAATTGAAAACAAATTACAATCAAAAGGAAATTCCTATTCTAATTGTTTTTTGTGCCTTTGAGTCATGTCAATGGGCTTTGATTTCTTTGGGGCTTCAATGAAATGGGTTGATTTGCATTTGGCCTTGAATAAGTGGGTCAGGGTTGGCTTGGTGATGCTCCCGTGGAGCGTTCAGTTGGGAAAGTGAATGCCCCGTTCATTCCCTTTGGTGCGCCAATTTGGTGCGTGCCTTTCTTGGCTGGCGCTCGCTTTTTGAATGCTACGCTCCTTGAGTGAGGGCTCCTTTAGTGTGCATTTGGTGCTTCCTTGGTTGAGCGCTCCTCCTTTAGTGCTTGCTTTATGAACGCTACGCTCAATATTTGAGCACTACCTTCATTGAGGGCTTTGTTTCTTCACTGGGCGCTGCATTAGTGAGCGCTACGCTCAAATTTTGAGCACTACTTTAGTGTACAGATGGCACGAACTTCCTCCCCAAGGCTTGCAAGTCACAAAAAAAGTAGAAAAGTGAGTGCCACACTCACTTCCAAAGTGAACGCTAGCCTTGTTTGGTTATTGAGCGTGGTTTTTGGGCCTTAAAGATGCCTATCACTTGTGCTTTAATTTCATGCCAAATATAGATTGTTATATATCGTTGGAAAGCTCTGAATGTCAGCTTTCCAACGCAACTAGAAGCGCATCCATTGGACATCTGTATCTCAAGTTATGGTCCCTTGAAGAAGGCATGGTCATGCTGTTTTGAAGGCCGAAAACGCTCAATTAGTGAGCGTGGCGCTCACTTGGCAAATGAGTGCTGATTGGAGGCCAAAGTTAGTGCCAGCTTCTGAGGTCCAAACTTATTGTTCACCCCATACTATTATATATCGTTGAAAAGCTCTGGATGTCTACTTTCCAATTCAGTTTAGAGCGCATCATTCAAAGCTCTACAGCTCAAGTTATCCTCCTTGGAAGGTGGAGAGGTCAGCTGGCCTTACTGCAGGTTGATACTATGTTCATCTTTGCACTTTTGGGGTAAGTTTTCTCCCTCAGATTTAGTGTCTACCATGAAGTGCCATATATGCTTGGAAATTTCTAGATTCCTACTTTCCAATGACACTAAAATCACCTCATTTGGAGTTTTGTAGCTCGAGTTATTTATGTTGGAGTGTAAAAAGGTCTGGATTGCAAATCCTCTTTGCTCCTCCTTGATTTTGTTTCCAACTCTTTTGCCACCTTGGGAGTATGATTCTTCTTTTAGTTCTTTTTATTGCTTCTTCTTCTATTATTTCCTATAAAGTTTATAAAATCAAAAGATCAAAGAAATATACCATTTAAGCACAAAAGCATTCAATATTTAAGCACTAATCATCAATTTCTTGTATGAAAAAGCATAGAAAAACATGACATGATGACATGTCATCACAACACCAAACTTAAACCTTGCTTGTCCCCAAGCAAGAAAAGAATCATGCAATAGAGATTGACAATCCAAGGTAAGAAGAATAGCAACTCAATGTTCATGGTTGGCTAGTTTTCTATGCATGCCATAATCACAAAAGAAATGTAAATGATTGATGTTTCTATCTAGCTCAATTTATGAAATCTTTTCATTATATTTCTTCCTTGAAACAAGCTTTTACATTCTCTTATTAGCTTCTCCTTTTGGGTGCTTTGTCCCATGAGTTGATAACAAAGCTACGACTCTAAATGCTTTGTTTTCAAGTATTACCACTTGATATACAAACACCACAAGCATTTAATTAGAGGACTTCTTTAAGCTCATTTGTTTCTTTTCTTGACTCTCTAATCATTGATGCTCAGAGCCTTGAGCTTTGAGGGAGTCATTTGCACTTGAGCCTAGCCTTGACTCTAAGTGTTTTGTTTTCAAGCTTTTTGCTTGATACATAAACACCACAAGTACTTAACAACTTAATTGTCATTGGTACTCAGAGCCTTCAGCTTTCTCATTCTTTCCCTTTTTCTTTTCTTGCCTTAATTTGCAATTGTTTCTTCAAGGTTTTCATGATTTTCAAATATTTCACAAAATGTCCTAGATGAAAACTTCAATTAAATAAAATTTATGCAATTGAGCAATAATTAATCATACTAGCCTTCCAATACTTGTATGCACATGCTAAGTTCTTTTTTACTTCTTTGTTTGTTTATGATCATGATACTTTATTGCTTTTGAACTCACAGAATTCAAGTTGGTATTCATAATGTCATAGCAAGATGTTACAAATCAAAATTCAATTTATGCTTATTCATACCACATATGCATTCAGAGAAAAGACAATCATGCTCTTTAAAGTACTGGAAGCAAATAAGAGGAAAAAGAACTTTACAACCTTGTAGTTCATCTTCACTATTGTTGTCATTTCCTCCCATTCTTTCCCTTCCCGTACCAACTTAGAGCGTTTGCTCATTCTCAAGCAACAATTAGAACAATGGTGATGGGGTCTATGATGGATCATGAGTGTCTTACACAATAAAATGTTAGTAGCACATGTGTTTAAGCAAGCAAAATGAAAAATAACAATGAAGGCACAGGAAAATTAGAGACATTGTGATTGCAAAAACAAGTGGGGTGTGTATGATACATGGCATTAAAGATAAGTGGCACACCAAACTTAGTGTGACACTTCACTTGAAATTGATGCAAGTATCCAGTAAAGATTGGAAGCAAATTTTGTTGCATAGAAACACCAAATTTAGAATACAATCCTATGTCAATTTAGTTGAAATAAAACTAAGCAAATAAAACTGTTGTATGTTAAATATAATCACAAAGCCAAGAATCTGTCCTGAGTAAGGATTTCTTGGTGAAGTATTTAACAAAAAATAGTCAAGGAGCAAAATGAATGAAAGCATTAAAAACAAAGAAATGACTAAAGAAAATAGAAAAAAATATCAAACCAAAAGAAAAATAACACTGCAAAGGCATTATGACTATGCAGACAAGTGGTGTTGCTGGATTTGTTTGCACAGAAAATAAGTGGCACACCAAACGTAGAATCTTAGTGTGACACTTTCATTTTTGATGCAATCATTCATAGAGATTGAAATAGATTATTGCTGGGCAACACCAAACTTAGAATGTAACCATATGCCAATTTATTGAAATTTAAACAAAGCAGACAGAGAAAATAAACAAAGCAAAGAAATGAGATGTTACCTACGATTGGGTTGCCTCCCAACAAGCGCTCTTTTAGTGTCATTTAGCTTGACATGTTGTTATTCACTTTCTTCCTCTTCTTCCAGTTTGTTAAGAGGAATGACCTCAAGGGGGAGAAGATTCAGCTATTGTCCCCTGTCTTGGTCTCTCCTCAGCAAGCTTCCTCTTGTTAGTTGCTTGTTTGAGCTTGCTTGCTGGATCAGGGGTAGGATTGTTTATAGTTGACCGTTTCTTGAATGTTGTCACTGGTATCTTGGTCACAATCCTCTTCTCGGTGCTCTTGTTGGTTGCCTTCACTCCTTGGATATCAAGACATGGTGGTTGTGTGGTTGTTGGAGCTTTATCTTCATCAAAAGCCTTTTGAATTGGAGGTTCAATGAGCCCTTCTTCTATGCAATTCTCTGTTTCAATTGAGGATGGACTCTCTTTATCTTGCTCTTCCACTTCTTCACTCACAGATTGTTCTTTATCCTCAATACTTGGCACTCCTAAGTTTCTCCTTCTTTGCTCCAAATGCCCATCCATCTTCTTGAAGAGGATTTCTTTCCATGATTGTTTGTGTTTTTCCAAGAGTTGTCCTTGCCTTTCAATTACTTGGCATCGGCTTTCTAAGGATTCTTTAGACCATTGAAGGTAATCCTCAACTGCTAGCTCAAGAGATGAAGGTTGAGAGTAATTTTGGTGACATGGATGTGTTGTGGTGAAGTTGTGTTGAGGGGTGTAGAATGAGTTTTGTGAGTTGTGGAATGAATTTTGTGGTTGGTGGGCTGAGTTGTATGGATCTTGGAAAAAACATTGTGTTGAGGCAGAATCAAGTGATGAAGAATTTTCAAATGAGAAATTGGGAGGTGAGGGTGGACAATTTTTTATGAATGAATTGAAGGTTTGCTCAAGTAATGATGGCTCTTGATAAATGGAATATGAACTGTCAATTGCTTTCTGGTTTTGATCCTCCCATCCACAATGTGAATAATTGTAGAATTCATCAGGGTGTGGATCACTTTGTGGTATTGGGGGATAATCTTGCATGAATTTATTGAAAATATAATCAAGAGATGATGTCTCTTGCTGAATATCATATGGAGCATTAGAATTCCCTTCCCAGCCATAGTTTGTGTTAGTGTCATAACAGTATGATTCACTTTGTGGCTCTGGGAGAAAATTCCTTTCACTTGATTGTTCACACTCTTGTTGATATGCACAGATACCATGAGGATAATGACATAAATTATTTTGTGGTTCTGGACAATATCTCATGTGATTTGCTTAATCAATTTGTGGCTCTGGAGCAAATCTCTATGGATCGGAGTGCTCAGAATTTGTAATTTCTTGGTGATATTCCCATCCACCATTAAAGATTGGTGATGGTGGGTAATATCCCATAAAATCTGTTTGATTATAATATAAGTTGAACTCTATTTGAATTTTGTAAAGTACATCACCAATTATGATCGAAATTCATGTCTCAGATGAGATTTTCTTAGTAAGGCAAAAACACAAACACCTTGGTTTCAGCAGAAAACAAAAAATTAAAAAGGACAAAAACAAAGAAAATGCTTAATCTAGAATTCTCACCCTCTTAATCATTGTCAATCTAAATCAATCCCCGACAACGGCACTAAAAACTTGATGGGTGAAAATTAGATTTCCACACAAACTCACCGGCAAGTGTACCGGGTCGCATCAAGTAGTAATAACTCACAAGAGTGAGGTCGATCCCATAGGGATTGATGGATCAAGCAACTTTAGTGAGGTGATTAGATTAGTTTAGTCAAGCTAACAGTGGTGAATTGGATGAAATTGAAGCAACAGAACATAAATTGTAGGAATTTTAAAATTGCAGAATGTAAATGTGACAGAAACTTAAAGAGCAAGAAATGTAAATTGCAGCAAATGTAAATTAGCTGAAGCTTAAAGAGCAAGAAAAGTAATCTGCATCAAATGTTAAGGGGATTGGGTGCAGGAAAATTAAGCAAAGCAGTAATTCAGAATCTCATAATCAAGTAACAGGAAATTTGAATTACAGAAAAATTAAACCAGACTGATGAACATGAATAGAAATATAAAATTTGCAGAAAAGGAAATTGTAGCCAAAGAGGAAATTGTAGCAGAGAAATGGAAATTGCATAAACTGAATTGAATTCACTACTGAGATGTAGAAAGTGCAGAAAAGAAAAGTGTATCAAAGAAAGTCTTCTATTCTACTCCTACTCCTACTCCTATTGCTCTCTAAAAGAGCCAGCCTCTCTAATGAAATGAAATTGATGCCTTTATATAGGCTTTACAAAATGAAAAATGAAATTAAAATTGAAAACAAATTACAATCCAAATGAAATTCCTATTCTAATTGTTTCTTGTGCCTTTGAGTCATGTCAATGGGCTTTGCTTGCTTTGGGGTTCAATGAAATGGGTTGATTTGGATTTGGCCTTAAATAAGTGGGTCAGGGTTGACTTGGTGATGCTCCAGTGGAGCGTTTAGTTGGAAAAGTGAACGCCCCGTTCATTCCCTTTGGTGTGCCACTTTGGTGTGTGCCATTCTTGGTTGGCGCTTGCTTTTTGAACGCTACGCTCCTTGAGTGAGGGCTCCTTTGGTGCGCATTTGGGGCTTCCTTGGTTGAGCGCTCCTCCTTTGGTGCTTTCTTTATGAACGCTACGCTCAATATTTGAGCGTTACTGATGAGCGGATAATTTATACGCTTTTTGGCATTGTTTTTAGTATGTTTTTAGTAGGATCTAGTTACTTTTAGGGATGTTTTTATTAGTTTTTATGATAAATTCACATTTCTGGACTTTACTATGAGTTTGTGTGTTTTTCTATGATTTCAGGTATTTTCTGGCTGAAATTGAGGGACTTGAGCAAAAATCAGATTCAGAGGTTGAAGAAGGACTGCTGATGCTGTTGGATTCTGACCTCCCTGCATTCAAAGTGGATTTTCTGGAGCTACAGAACTCAAACTGGCGCGCTTCTAATTGCGTTGGAAAGTAGACATCCAGGGCTTTCCAGCAATATATAATAGTCCATACTTTGGCCGAGTTTAGACGACGCAAAAGGGCATTGAACGCCAGTTCTATGCTGCAGTCTGGAGTTAAACGCCAGAAACACGTCACGAACCAGAGTTGAACGCCAGAAACACGTTACAACCTGGCGTTCAACTCCAGAAAGAGCCTCTGCACGTGTAAAATTTAAGCTCAGCCCAAGCACACACCAAGTGAGTCCTGGAAGTGGATTTATGCATCAATTACTTACTTCTATAAACCCTAGTAGCTAGTTTAGTATAAATAGGACTTTTTACTCTTGTATTAGACATTATCTTTGGAACATCCTGGATTGTATTTTTGATCCTGTGATCACGTTTTGGGGGTTGGCCTCTCGGCCATGCCTGAACCTTTCACTTATGTATTTTCAACGGTAGAGTTTCTACACTCCATAGATTAAGGTGTGGAGCTCTGCTGTTCCTCATGAATTAATGCAAAGTACTACTGTTTTCTATTCAATTCAACTTGTTCCGCTTCTAAGATATCCATTCGCACCCAAGAACATGATGAATGTGATGATTATGTGACGCTCATCATCATTCTCACTTATGAACACGTGCCTGACAAACACTTCCATTCTACATGCAACCAAGCTAGAATGAGTATCTCTTAAATATCTAATACAGGGGACCGAGTCCGAGTTATTAGTATCTTCGTGGTATAAGTTAGAACCCATGGATGGCATTCCTGAGATCTGAAAAGTCTAAACCTTTTCTGTGGTATTCCGAGTAGGATCTGGGAAGGGATGGCTGTGATGAACTTCAAACTCGCGAGTGCTGGGCGTAGTGACAGACGCAAAAGGATAGTAAATCCTATTCCAGTATGATCGAGAACCTCCAGATGATTAGCCATGCCGTGACAGAGCATTTGGACCATTTTCACAGAGAGGATGGGATGTAGCCATTGACAACGATGATGCGCTTACAGAAAGCTTGCCATGGAAAGGAGTAGGACTGATTGGATGAAGACAGCAGGAAAGCAGAAGTTCAGAAGAATGAAGGCATCTCTATACGCTTATCTGAAATTCTCACTAATGAATTACATAAGTATTTCTATCTTTATTTTCTATTTATTTATTATAATTCGAAAACTCCATAACCATTTGATATCCGCCTGACTGAGATTTACAAGGTGACCATAGCTTGCTTCATACCAACAATCTCCGTGGGATCGACCCTTACTCACGTAAGGTTTTATTACTTGGACGACCCAGTGCACTTGCTGTTTAGTTGTGCAAAGTTGTGAAGTTATGCTTGGACCATGGTATTGTGCACCAGTTATTAGCGCCATTGCCAGGGAGAGAACGAACAACAAATTTTACAACCTCAGAGTAACAATTTCGCATACCAGCTACCTTCATTGAGGGCTTTGTTTCTTCACTGGGCACTGCATTAGTGAGCTCTATGCTCAAATTTTGAGCGCTACTTTAGTGTACAGATGGCACGAACTTCCTCCCCAAGGCTTGCAAGTCAGGAAAAAGGTAGAAAAGTGAGCACCACGCTCACTTCTAAAGTGAACGCTAGCCTTGTTTGGTTATTGAGCGTGGTTTTTGGGCCTTAAAGATGCCTATCACTTGTACTTGAATTTCATGCCAAATATAGATTATTATATATCGCTAGAAAGCTCTGAATGTCAGCTTTCCAACGCAATTGGAAGCGCATCAATTGGACATCTATAGCTCAAGGTATGGTCCTTTGAAGAAGGCATAGTCATGCTATTTTAGAGGCCGAAAACGCTCAATTAGTGCTCAATTAGTGCTTTTTATTGCTTCTTCTTCTATTATTTCCTACAAAGTTTATAAAACCAAAAGTTCAAAGAAATATACCATTTAAGCACAAAATCATTCAATATTTAAGCACTAATCATCACTTTCTTGTATGAAAAAGCATAGAAAAACATGGCATGATGACATGTCATCAGTACTTGAGCTAATCAAAGATCCAATCTAATAGCCCACTTAACCGTATTAATCCTGCGCTTACCTAAACCCCATTACAACCCACAAAAGTTCTCATAATATTTGCATTCATTTGTCAAATATTAGTTGATTGTTAGATATCTTGCAAATCTTTGAAAACATGATTAAAGGAGGATTGAGTGATTAAGCCCTAAACACTGAGCGACTAGAGTGTAAACACATCCTGTGAGGGGTTCAATTGCTCAATTCTATGTTTCCATTGCTAATCTTGTATCTTCTTGCAAGTTGTTGAAATTAATTTGAAAATTTCAAATCAAATCCTTGGACATTGATTATATTGATATATTTTCTTGTCTTGGCCCTAAGTTCCTATTTTGGATTGATTGATATTCTTTTGTTTGCTTCTACCAAACTCAATAGGAACCATAGTATAGATATAGATAGATAGTATTTAGTATAGTTGCATGCATGTAGTTAGTTGCATTAAATAAATTGATTTCCCTCCTTATCCTTCCCCCTTGATTGTGATTAGCATGAGGACATGCTATTATTTAAGTGTGGGGAAATTGATGAGTCCATATTTTTTAGTATATTTTGGTTTGATTTGAATGGATTTCATCGTATAAACCCACATTTATTCATCCAAATAGCATGCTTTTGTGTTCTCTCCCTTAGTTGTGCCTAAATGTGAAAACATGCTATTTTGTGCTTATTTTAATCACTTTTATCCCACTTTTATGCCATTCGATGCCATGACATGTTTGTTGAGTGATTTTAGGTCCTGGCGGCAAGTTTGGCAAGGCAAAAGTGGAAGGAAGCATGTACAAAGGGAGAAAACATGAAGAAAACAAAGGAGAAGCACACATTGGAGTGTGCGTGCACACAACCACCTGTGCGTATGCACAAAAGCCACAAAACCATGTGTGCGTATGCACAACCACCTGTGCGTATGCATAAGAGGAAAATCAGCATGTGTGCGGATCCACACACCTGTGTGTCTGCACACGTCCCAGCGCGTGACTCATTTATTGTAAATCGCTGGGGCGATTTTTGGGCCTTCAGGGCCCAATTTTGGACTTTCTGAAGTTGATTGAGTGCTATATGAAGGAAGGCCTTACTCCATGTGAAGGGGGAGAGAAATTAGGGTTAGTTTAGCATTATATAGGTTGTTTTCTAGAGAGAGAAGCTCCCTACTCTCTCTAGAATTAGGGTTCTTTAGTTTAATTTCTTGTAATTTCTACTTTTAATTCTTGTTTCTATTTACTTTTCCTTGTCATTTATTGTTATTGCTTCTTTTCTTTTCTTCATTTCTCTTGTTATTTCCTTTATTTTGTCATTTTTATGTTTATGAACAATTTTGTTAACTTTAATTTTAATTAATGCAATTTATGTTTTCATGTCCTTTATTGCCTTCTTTAGTTGTTGTTATGATTTTCCTGCTTTGGTAGCTTTAGAATTTATTTTAATGCATTTTAATATTATTTTATTTTCATACATACCAAGTGTTTGATAAAATGCTTGGCTTAGTTTTTACTTAGTTTTTCCTCACTCTTGGCTTGGAATTGTTGACCTTGGTGATCCTTGAGTCATTGATGTCCATTCTTGCTTGATACATTAGAGTAGTTAGTTGATTTGGTCTCCCTTGACTCTATGTGACCCCTTAGTGTTGACATAGGACTTAAGGATTGAAATCAACTATGTCTATTTGACTTATCTTCGATGTAAGGTTGACTAAGTAGGATTAACTCTTCATAATCATCATATGTTTGTGGTCAATGACTAGGATAGGTAGCCTTAGCTCTCAATTACTTGCCAAGAGGTTTTTTGCATTTGAAGTTTTATTGCTTTGACTTTTACTTGCTTTCATTTACTTTCTTGCATGTTAAGTTACTTTCTTGCCATTTCTTTTCCTTGCATTTAATTGCTTTAACTTTTATTGCTTTGATGTTTAAATTCTTGCATGTTTAATTTTCACACTCTTGGTTGAGAAATTGGATGTTTGGGTGGAATTGAGTTGTGGATGTCCATTCCGCATTGTGTGAGAATGGTTAATTGGTTTGGTTTCCATTGACGCTGTCTTTCACTATGTAATTGGTGAGTTGACTAGGACTTATGGATTGAGATCAATTACACCTTTGGCTAATTCTCAAGGAGGATTGACTAGTTAGGATTGCTTCCACACAATTGCCATGTTTGTGGTCCACAGCTAGGATAGGAAACCTAGATTACCCACTTCTTGATAAGAGTCCTTTAATTGCTTTCTTTTCAATTTTTTGCATGCTTGTTTCAATTCCTTGCTATTTACATTGCTTGCTCTCTTACTTTCATTCCCAATCCCCCGTGCTCTATCTCATAGCCAATGACATGACACTTAATTACAACTCCTAGGGAAGACGACCCGAGGTTGAATTACTCTCGATCTCGGTTATTATAATTTGAATTTAAAATATTTTATTTGGGAATTAATTGTTGGTTTGGACTATACTTTCAACGATAGAATTTTATATTTTGAAATTCTAGATCAACGAAAAATTTTCATTATCAAACGCCCAGCTACTCCTATTGTGGCATTCAACGCCAGGAGTTGTCCCAAAAAACGTATAGTCTTTGCTCCATTACTGGCATTCAACGCCTCCAACTGCCCCTCTTTGGGCGTTGAACGCCCAACTTCTCCCTTGCTGGCATTTATCGCCACCTTCTCCTCTTCAGTTTCAGCCTCAACTTCTACAGTGATGACCTTGCACTTTTCTCTTGGGTTTACTTCAGTGTTACTAGGAAGAGTGTTAGGAGGGGTCTCAGGGATTCTCTTACTCAGCTGACCAATCTGTACCTCCAAATTGCTGATGTAGGATCTTGTTTCAGTGATGAAACTATGAGTGGTCTTAGAGAGATTGGAGACTATAGTGGCTAGGTCAGAGAGGCTACGCTTAGGAGTCTCCTTCCACTGCTGAGAAGATGTGAATGGTTTATTAAGAAACCTATTCTGGTTTCTTTTACCTTGATTGTTATTGAAGCCTTGCTGAGGCTTCTATTGATCCCTCCAAGAAAGGTTGGGATGATTCCTCCATGTTGGATTGTAGGTGTTGCCATAGGGCTCATTATTGGGATTTCCTGAGAAGTTTTCCAAATAGTTAACCTCATCCATCATGGGTTAATTTGGATCATATGCATCTCTTTCATAGGAGGCTTTTTGAGTGTTGTCAGCTGCAGCTTGTGATCTAGTCAGATGCTGAGAGATCATGTTGACCTGTTGGGTCAGGATCTTGTTCTGAGCCAACATGGCATTCAGAGTGTCAATCTCCAGGACTCCTCTCTTCTGAGCTACCCCAATGTTCATAGGGTTTCTCTCGAAAGTGTACATAAATTAGTTGTTAGTAACCATGTCAATGAGTTCCTGTGCCTCTTCAGGCATTTTCCTCAAGTGGAGTGAACCACCAGCAGAGTGGTCCAACGCCATCTTGGACATCTCAGAAAGACCATCATAGAAGATATCTAACATGGTCTAGTCTGAAATCATGTTAGGAGGGCACTTTCTGATTAATTGCTTGTACCTCTCCCAGGCTTCATAGAGGGATTCACCCTCTTTCTGCCTGAAGGTCTGAACTTTCACCCTGAGCTTGCTCAGCTTCTGAGGTGGAAAGAACTTGGTCGAGAATGCATTGACTACCTTTTTCTAAGAGTCTAGGCTTTTCTTAGGCTAAGAATCCAGCCACAACCTAGCCCTATCCCTTATACCAAAAGGGAAAAACATAAGCTTGTAAATCTCAGGATCCACTCCATTAGTCTTGACAGTATCACAGATTTGCAAGAAATTAGAGATGAATCTGTTGGGATCATCCTGTGGAAGTCCATGAAACTAGCAGTTCTGTTGAACTAAAGTGACCAGTTGAGGCTTCAGCTCAAAGTTATTTGCACCAATGGCGGGTATAGAGATGCTCCTTCCATAGAAGTCAGAAATGGATGCAGTAAAGTCACCTAGAACCTTCTTTGGGTCTCCTCCACCATTAGGATTGGCTGCCATGTCTGTAATTTCAGCTTCTTGTTCGAAAAGCTCTGTGAGGTTTCCTCCGGAGTGTTGTGCTCTTACTTGTTCTAAACGCCTCCTTAAAGTCCTCTCAGGTTCAGGGTCAGGATCAAAGAGAGTTTCTTTATCTCTATTCCTGCTCATAAACAAGAAGGAAGAATGCAAGAAGAAAAGAAGAAAAGGATTCTCTATGTCAGAGTATAGAGGTCCTTTGAGAGAGTTAAAAAGGGAGAAAAGAAAAGAAGGATATCTTTTTAAATTAAAAATGTCTTCGGAAAAAAATAAATAGAAAAAGAAAAAGAAGATTTTCAAAAAAGGTAAGAGATAAAGATGTTAGAAATTTTTGAAAATAGAAGAGAGGGAAAGAAGTAAGAATTTTCAAAAAAGGAGATAGAGAAAGAAGTAGAAAGTTTTGAAAAAGAAGAAAGAGAAAGGAAATAGAAAGAGAATAAAATAATACAAGTAACTAACTAATAAACAAGAATTGAAAATAAAAGATTTGATTTTGAATTTTTAATTTCAAGAGAAAGTAAAGATTTGGAATTTAAAAGTTTTAAATTTAAAAAGAATATAAGATAAGAAGGACTTAAAGTAAAAAGATATGATAAAGATTTGAAAAAGATTTGCAAAGATAAGATTTGAAATTTGATTTTTGAAAAAGATTTGATTTTAAAAATTAAATTTTAAATTTTAAATTTTGAATTTGAATTTTTAAAATTTGAATTTAAAGTAAGATAAGATAGGATTTTTGAATTTTAAATTAAGATAAAAGAAAAGATTTGAAAAAGATATGAAAAGATAAGAATTAAAATTCAAAGTTTAAATTTTACTAACAAGAAAATACCAAACTTAAAATTTTTAAATCAAGATAAGATAAGATGGTTAAGATTTTCAAAAATTTAAAGAAACATCGAGGAAAAGATTTTTTTATTTTCAAAATTTTAGGAAAAAAAGAAAAACAACTAAGGGACACCAAACTTAAAATTTTAAAATCAAAAGACACTAATTTTCGAAAATTAAAGGAAAAACAAATAAGAGACACCAAATTTAAAATTTTAGAATCAAATAAAGAAAAACACCAAGAACAATTCAAATACAAGAAAGAACACCAAGAAAATTTTTGAAAAGTTAAAGGAAAGAAAAACACAAAAATGGACACCAAACTTAAAAACTGACACAAGACTCAAAGAAAGAAAAAGATTACTAAAGAAAAGAAAGGTTTTTGAAAATTTTTTGAAAAAGAAACAAGAAACAGGTAAGACTCAAAATAAGAAAATAAAAAAAAATAAATGGTTAAAAATAGATAAAGGTTTTGAAAATATTTTTGAAGAAGAAAAACATAAGACACAAACAAAAGAGTAACTAAACCTTAAAAAGTACCTAATCAAAGCAACAAGATAGTCCGGTAGTTTATCAATCTCAGAAAAATTCCCGGCAACGGCGCCAAAAACTTGGTGCGGGAAATTGAACTCTGCACAACTTAACCGGCAAGTGCACCAGGTCGTCCAAGTAATACCTCAGGTGAGTGAGGGTCGATCCCACGGAGATTGTCGGATTCTGCAAGCAATGGTTATCTTGTAAATCTTAGTCAGGCGATTAGAAAAGATGGTTGTTTGTTTAAAAGCATAAACAAAATAATAAAGAACAAGATACCAGATTAGTGTAAAAGCAATGATGGATAATTAGTTAAGGCTTCGGAGATGTGTATTCTTTCCGGATTAACTTTTTTTACTATCTGCTTCAACAACGAATAATTCATTCAATGGAAGCCGTAATTGACTAACTCATGTTGCATCCTCATCAAGTTAGTCTCTTCTGAACCATAACAGTCCACCATATCCGAGCAACTCATGTAGCATCCTCATCAAGTTAACTCATGGCTTCTAACCATAGTCGAAGGTGAAGACCTGAGTAATCCACTCCCCTTCGCGATCTTACTTAAAACGCCACAGACAAGGTCGAATCTTCCAGATCAGGGAACGCTACTTCTCATACTCTAGCCTTGACACCACAGAAACCTCAATAACCAACGGTCAACAGGATTATATGTCACATATCCAAAGTTGCCCAGGCACGCTCTTGGAATCCACAGTGCATTCTCTAGCTTGTGATTCAATGTTATCCAGGCAGGACTCACATGAAACTCATATAGATCAAGGATGATTGTCACGGTTCATCCTCAATTCATGAGGTGAAGAACGAAAATGCACAAGAGAATGGAATCACACGCATATTGAAATAGAACAGTAAGATTATTAAACAATAAGAATCAGCAGAGCTCCTAACCCTAACTTAGGAGGTTTAGTTGCTCATGCTTTTACAGAAAATAGTGTAATGTTCGAATTGGGGGGGGGGAGATCCTCCTAAACATGGGTGATCTCCTCCTTAAATACTAATCTAATGACTAAAAATTACAGAAATAAGATAAACTAGGTATATAGTGCGAAAATCCATGTTCTGAGCCCACTTGGTGAGTGTTTCGGATGAGCTTGGGGTGACTCCACGAGTTGGTACACCCTTTGGGGCATTGGACACCCACTTTGCCTCCCTTTTGGGCTTTAGACGCCAGCTACTCCCTTTTGGGCGTCCAACGCCAAGAATGGGGTTGGTATCTGGCGTTGAATGCTAGTTTGGACCTTTGATTCCAGAGATAAGTATGGACCATTATATATTGCTGGAAAACCCTGAATTTAGCTTTCCAATGCGGTTGAAAGCACACCATTTGGGCTTCTGTAGCTCCAGAAATGCTCCTTCGAGTGCATGGAGGTCAGAATCTGACAGCATCTTCAGTCCCTTTTCTATCTCTAAATCAGACTTTTTCAAAACTCCTCAATTTCAGTCAGAATTTACTTGAAATTATCATAAAACACAACAACTCAAAGTAGAATCCAAAAATGTGAATTTTGCACTAAAACTTATGAAAACATAATAAAACTTGAACAATACATAACTAAAATGATATAAAAATGATGCCAAAAAGCGTATAAAATATCCTCTCATCAGCACTACAACAGAATTTGGCCCAGAGGCACAATCAGAGAGTCCATTTCCGATCTTTCCAAATTGGCGACTTGGTATTAAGGAAAATCGAGCAAGCCAAAAAACCACCATGTCATGGAAAGCTCGCCGCCACATGGGAAGGCCCTTTCCGAGTACTTGAAGTCATCGGCAAAGGAGCTTATCTGCTCGAAACAATAGATGGCACAAAAATACCCAACTCTTGGAATGTTTCCTCTCTCAAAAAATATTATAGCTGAAAGACAGGTGATGAGCAGATATTTTATACGCTTTTTGACATCATTTTCATATAGTTTTAGTAGTTTTTATTTAGTTTTCAATAAGTTTTTATAGGTTTTAGTGTTAAGATCACATTTTTGGAGTCTACTATGAGTTTTTGTGGTTTTGGGTAATTTTAGGTATTTTTTGGCTGAAATTGAGGAGCTGGAGTAGAAGTCTGATTCAGAGACAGAGAAAGCACTGCAAATGCTGTCCAGATCTGACCTGCCTACATTTGGAAGGGCTTTTTTGGAGCTATAGAAGTCAAAATGGAGAGCTCTCAACGGCTATGGAAAGCTGACTTCCAGGGCTTTTCAGAAATATATAATAGTTCATACATTTCTTTGGATTAAAAGCCCCAAAACTGGCATCCAACGCCTGCTTCCTGCCCCTTTCCAGGTGTCCAGGGCCCAAAGAGCAGAGCCCAGCGTCAAAAGGCCCAGTGAGGACCCCCTAGCTGGCATTCCACGACCAAGGAGCCTCATAGCACATGGATCTCATTAAAGCTCAGCCCAAACACTTACCAAGTGGGCCTCAGAAGTGGATTTTAGCACTAAATAGACTATTTTACCCTTACTAGTCATCTGTTTAGTATTTAAGGGATTCTATTCATGTAATTCGTACAGACTTAGACACTTTTACCACCATTCAGTTCTATTTTCATTTTTCCTCTATATTTTTACTTCAATATGAGTTTCTAAACCTCCTAGGTTTAGGGCAGGAGCCCTGCTGAGTCCTATGAATTAATAAAAGTACTATTTCTTCTTCTTCGATCCGTGTTTGATCTATCTCTAAGATGTATATTCCGATCTTCATTGTGATGAACATGACGATATGACAAATTGGCTCTGTCATCACATTAAGATGAACGTGCTTGACAAACACCCGAGTCTACTTGGGTTCGTGTGAATACTTGGCTGGAAAGCACGAACCAACAGCTATGTTTATACGTCTCTCAGACGGTTAATCCACAATTTCGTTGGGGACTTCTCGAGACACCAGTTCAGCCGATCTCCGGGGAGATTAGGGTCTCCATGGTATAGGCTAGAATCCATAGAAGCAGCGTTCTCTGATCTGGAAGATTCGACCTTGTCGGTGGTGCTTTGAGTAGGATCGCCAAGAAAATGATTTGCTAAGAGTTTCACCCTCCGTTAGATTGAATGACCACGGGCAATGGCGTTCAACCTGTAGTAGAGGAGATCAAGGACCATTGGCGTGGCTTTGATCACTTACAGCCTGCTATAGAAGAAGATCATTCACAAGCAAAGAGGATAATAGTACCAGAGTTACTTCAGAAAGACAAAGCAACTCCGATTCTCAACTCTATTCCTATCCCTGAAAACACTTGCTTTACACATCTAGCATTTATGACATATAATCATTCAAGGTTCACATAATATTCCAACTCCTTCTGATTCCACCTGATAAGACCTGCAAGACAACCATTGCTTGCTTCAAGCCACAATCCTCATGGGATCGACCCTGACTCGCTCAGGTATTACTTGGACGACCCAGTGCACTTGCTGGTACTGCTACTGTTGTACGAAATAGTGTGGGTGTTGCGTACACGCGCACCAAGTTTTTTGCACCGTTGCCAGGGATTGTTGAGTTTGGACAAACTGCCGGATTGTCTTGCTCTCTAGATCAGGTAATTTTCTTTTATTTTTATTTTGTTTTGTTGAGTCTTTTATTTTTACTTTCTTCTTCTTAATTTTTGAAAATTTCAAAACTTTTTTTTCAAAAATATTTTTCTTTTCTTTGTTTAATTTTTGTTCTTGGTTTGAGTCTTTGAGTCTTTTATTATTATTTTCTTCTTCTATAATTTTCAAAAATTTAAAAACCTTTTTAAAAAATATTGTTATTTTTGTAGTTCAATTGGTTAGAGCGTTGTGTTCATGTTCTTGGTAATTTGTGTTCCTTTGACTCTTTCTTTCTAAAAATTTTTCAAAAATAAATTTTTTTCTTTGTTTAATCTTGTGTCAAGTCTTTAATTTTGGTGTTTTCTTGTTTATTTTCTTGCAATTTTCGAAAATCTTGTTTTAGTGTTCTAAAAATTTTAAGTTTGGTGTCCTTTTTATGTTCTTGAGTTCTTTGAGTCTTAAAATTTTGTTCTTCGTGTTCTTGAGTCTTGTATGTGTTTTGATCTTAAAATTTTTAAGTTTCGTGTTCCCTTGTGTTTCCCTCTAAATTTTCGACAATTTGGGTGGACTAGATCTAAAAATTTTAAGTCTTGTGTCTTCTTTGTGTTTTTCTCTTTCATCATAAAATTCAAAAATAAAAAATATCTTTTCTAACTTAATTTTAACTAATCTTTTGAAAATATTCAATAAAAATTTCAGATTTCAACTTTAAAATTTTATCTTTTCATATCTTAGTTGTCAAGTTTTCAAAAATCAAAATTTTTAAAATTAAAAATCATATTTTTTTCAAAAATCTCATCTTTTTCAAAATCTTATGATATCTTTTTCAAAATTCAAAAATCTCATCTTATCTTTTTCAAATTTCAAATTTTTAAAAATTAAATCTTTTTCAAAATCAATTTTCTAATCTTATCTTTTTGTTTCTTATCTTATCTTTTCTAACTTCTAATTTTTAAATCATATCTTTTTCAAAATCAAATTTTAAAATCTTATTTTTTTTTAATTTCAAACTTTAATTTCAAAATATTTTCTTATCTTACTTCTTATCTTATTTTTAAAATTTAAATCTTTTCTTTTTTTATCTTTTATTTTCATTTTTTATTTTTATCTTTTCTTAATTAATATCTTATCTTCTCTCTCTTATTTTTCAAAACTACCTAACCAACTTTTCCCTCCCTTTTTTTTTCGAAAATCATATCCCCTTTTTCTCTCTCTTATTTTTCAAAACCTCCTAACTAACTCTTCTATTCTTAATTTTCGAAAATCACTTCCCCTCTTCTCTCTCTTCTTTTTCAAAGCCTCCTAACTAACTCCCTCTTTCCTTAATTTTCGAAAATATCTCTCCTCTTCTCTCTATTCTTTTTGAAAACCACACTAACTAACTCTCTTATCTCTTAAATTTTCGAAAATTTCTCTTTTCTGTCTTCTATTTTTCAAAATTTACATTTAAAATTAAATTCTTTTTAAATTTTTTACTTAATTTTTGAAAAATTAATTAATTAATTAAATAAAAAAATATTTTTTAACTCTTATTTACTTTTTCTATTTAGACATCTTCTCTTCTCACATCTCTATTATTCAAAACTCTCCTATCCCTATTTCTTCACATCTCACTTGGAGCTTCTGGTCAATTGGCACAGAAAACTTTCTTGTAACTTCCTTTCTTATTTACTCTTATCTACTATATGCAAGGTATTTTTTCTTTACCTATTTTATTTATTTTTATTTTTATTTTCTTTCTTCTTTCTCTACTTCTGACTTTAAGGAGGAGCTTCTTGTCTATTGGCATAGTCTTTCTTCTTTTCTTTTCTTCTTGTTTATGACCAGGAACAGGAAAAAAAGCCCATTTTGACTCCTGATCCTGAACCTAAGAAGACTCTAAGGAGGCGTTTACAACAAGCTAAAGCACAACACTCCGGAAGAGACATTTCAGAAAGTTTTGAATAAGAAATAGAGGGCATGGCCGAATCACAAGAGGAGCCTAGAAAGGTCCTTGGTGACTTCACCACACCTATCTCTGACTTTTATGGCAGAAGCATTGTTGTACCTGCCACTGGAGCTAACAATTTTGAGCTTAAGCTTCAGTTAGTCTCTCTTCTGCAGCAGAACTGTAAATTTCATGGACTTCCAATGGAAGATCCATATCAGTTCTTGGCAGAATTCTTATAGATCTGTGACACTATAAAGACTAATGGAGTTAATCCAAAAGTCTACAAGCTTATGCTTTTTCCCTTTGCTTTAAGAGACACAGCTAAGTTCTGGTTGGATGCCCAACCCAGAGAGAGTCTTGACTCTTGGGAAAAGCAAGTTAATGCTTTTCTGGCTAAGTTCTTTCCTCCTCAAAGGATGAGCAAGATTAGAGTGGAAGTTTAAACCTTCAGACAAAGAGAAGGTGAATGCCTCTATGAAGCTTGAAAAAGATACAAGCAACTGATCAAGAGATGTCCTCCTGACATGCTCTCAGAATGGTTCCTCAAAGGCGTGTTCTATGATAGCTTGTCTGAGATATCCAAGATTTCCTTGGATAGCTCTGCAGGTGGATCTCTCTACTTGAAGAAAATGCCTACAGAAGCAAGAGAGCTCATTGAGATGGTTGCAAACAACCAATTCATGTACACCTCTGAGAGGAATCCTGTAAACCATGGAACCTCTCAGAAGAAAGGAGTTCATGAAGTTGAGACTTTGAATGCCATCCTAGCTCAGAATAAGATATTGACCCAACAGGTCAACATGATCTCTCAACATCTCACTGCGATGCAAACTGCACCTGGCAGTAATCAGAAAGCTTCTCTTGAAGATGAAGCTTATGATCCTGATCAACCCACCAAGGGAGAGGTGAATTACATGGGAGAAGCCTATGGAAACACCTACAACCCTTCATGGAGGAATCATCCTAACCTCTCATGGAAGGATCAACAGAAACTTTAGCAAGGTTTCAATCAAGGTGGTAGAAAACATAATAGGTTTAATAATAGACCACCATTCCCATCTTCTCAAAGGAATATGGAGACCTCTAAGCAGAGTCTTTCTGAGTTAGCCACTCTAGTCTCCAGCCTCACTAAGACCACCCACAATTTTATTAATGAAACAAGGTCCTCCATTAGAAACTTGGAGGTACAAGTTGGTCAATAGAGTAAGAGGATCCCTGAGATCCCTCCTAACACTCTTCCTAGCAATACTGAGGTTAATCCTAGAAAAGAGTGCAAGGCCATAACCGTGGAGGCAGAGGCCGAATTGGAGGAGATTGGGAAAGAATTGAACGCCAATGAAGAAGCCTTCACTGGGCATTCAACGCCCACCAACCTAGGGAAGCTAGCGTTGAACACCAGCAAGGACATCCCTGTTGGGCGTTCAACGCCTAGAATGCTAGAGGGACTGGTGTTTAACACCCAATAAGCTGATAGAGTTAGCGTTGAACACCAGTCAAAGCACACCCTTTGAGTGCCTGAATCCCACTCAAGAACCCTTTAGCCCAAAACCAAAGGAAACCATAAAGACTATAGAGGTTCCTTTGAATGCACTTCTGCAGTGCATAAGTTCTGATGACTACTGATGAGAGAATTAGCATTGGTTTAGAATTTCATAAAAATAGAATTGGCATTGCAAGCATAGTCTAGACCAACAATTAACTCTTAATCAAAGTTTAAATCAAAGAGTTATCACAATTCAAATCAAATAACTAAGAGTATTTAAACTCTCGGGTCGTTCTCCCTAGGAAATGCAATTAAGTGTCCTATTATTGGCTATGAGGGATTTTGGGGGTTGATTATAAGAGGCAAGAAATTAAAGTGCAAGGAAGTAAATAGACATGCAAAAAATTAAAGCTCAAAGTAAGTAAATCAAAAATGTAATTCAAGTGGCAAAAAGTAGGAACTCTTAGCAAGGATTGGGAGTTAAGGATTCTGACGTTAGGATTTTTGCCAGTAAAGAATTTCATAAAAACAGTCGCGTTGTAGATATAGTCTCTAAACCGACAGAAATCCCTTCGTACAAACGTTTTGGTTGTCACAAGTAACAAACCCCTTTAAAATTGATAACCGAGTATTTAAACCTTGGGTCGTCTTCTCAAGGAATTACAGGGAAGTATGTTCTTATTATTGGTTATGAAGATTGTAAATTGGGGTTCTGGAGTTTGGGCAATGCTCATAGGTATATTTTCGAGCAATAAAAATAAATAAATAACTGTAAAATAAACTCTTGGCAAGGTATGAGAACCAGAAGTCCTATCCTGGTTATCCTTATCAATTGTGATGAGAATTGGATTTTTCTCCCACTTTGTTAACCTATAACTATGAAGGTAAGTTAAGTGGATGAATTAATTCTGATTCCTCAAGTCCTAGTCTTTCCTTAGGAAAAGTTAGAGTTAGTGAAACTCAAATTAATTCTTGAAGAATTCCAATTTTCAATCAACAATGAGTTTGATAACTCAAGAGTCTCCAATTATTTAACCAAAGCCAAAAGGGAAGAAAGTCTACTTGAATGAAAATAACTTGGATAAACACAGAGCATTAATAAATTAAAGAGAGTAATCATAAGTCTGAAATACCTCAAATTATATTAAATAAAATATTCAAATCATAACATGGAAAAGTTCATAAATTAAATTGGAAAAACAAATAAAAATAAAGAACCTGGGATTGAGAGTCACTCCTAAAACTAAGAGAAGTCCTAAATCCTAATCCTAAGAGAGAGGAGAGAACCTCTCTCTCTAAAAACTACATCTACTCCTAAAATTGTGAATATGAGAGCCTCCTTATGAATGGATGCATTCCTCCACTTTATAGCCTCTAATCTGTGTTTTCTGGGCCGCAAACTAAGTCAAAAGCAGCCCAGAAATCGCCCCCTGCGTATTCTGGTACGTTCAGGTCGCGGACAGGTGACGCGGAGGCGTCGTCCACGTGGCCGCGCGGATTAAAGTTCGCAGATGCGACGTGTCCGCGTAGATCACGCGTTCGCGTTGCCTAGCATCAGGGAAACTATTGCATATTATATATCAAATCGAAGTCCCAGACGTTAGCTTTCCAATGCAACTGGAACCGCGTCGTTTGGACCTCTGTAGCTAAAGTTATAGCCGTTTGAGTGCGAAGAGGTCAGGCTGGACAGCTTAGCAGTTTCTCCAACTTCTTGTATTCCTTCCACTTTTGCATGCTTCCTTTCCATCCTCTGAGCCATTCCTGCCCTGTAATCTCTGAAAACACTTAACACACATATCAAGACATCTAATGGTAATAAGAGAGGATTAATAATAAGCAAATATAAGATCAAAGAAGCATGTTTTCAATCATAGCACAAAACCAGGAAGGAAAATGTAAAACATGCAAATAGTATGAATAAGTGGGTAAAGAGTTAATAAAATCCACTCAATTGAGCACAAGATAAACTATAGAATAGTGGTTTATCAACCTCCCCACACTTAAACATTAGCATGTCCTCATGCTAAGCTCAAGGGAAGCTATAAAGATGAAGAGGAATGGTAGAATGTATGAAATGCAACCTATGAATGAAACTACATGCAAAATGTTTCTACCTACTTGGTCAAAAGTAAATAAGATCTTCAAGACAAACATAAATCAGATTTCACTAATTCAAATCGTACAATAAAAAGCAAGTAATTTTGTAAGAAGATAGCTCATGAAAGCAGAAAACATAGAATCAAGCATTGAACCCTCACTGGAAGTGTATATCACTCTAATCTCTCAAGTGTATAGGGTAATTCACTCTAGTCTTCTCTAATCATGCTTTCTAAAACTTTGTTCTTCATCTAACTAATCAACAAATATTTAATGTACCAATGCAAACATCATGAGGTCTTTTCAAGGTTGTAATGGGGCTGAGGTAAAGGTAAGGATATATGTATGGCCAAGTGAGCTATAATATGAATCTTTAATTAACCTAAGCTCTCACCTAATATACATATACTCTATATACTTTTAAATTCATGCCTAGCTACCCATAATTCCCACTTTTGTATAATCCCCATACGCATGTACCAAATTTTAATTTTTATCACATGTGCATTGATCTTTTATTAAACTTAATATTGGGGTAATTTTGTCCCCTTATTTATTTATATTTTATATATATATATATATATTTTTTTTCTTTTTTTCTCTTTTTTCTTTTTTTTGTATCCCCTTATTTAATTACTTAATATATTTTTCTTCAATGCACATGGTAATTTAATTATTTTGATTTCACATGAGCATGCTTCCCAAATTTCCAATACTCAAATAAATTAGAAACATGATACATTCCCTTATTAACCCATGTTCCCACAGTTTCCCCACACTTAATTGTTACACAATCCCTATCTTAAGCTAACCAAAGATTCAATTGGGATATTTAATTGTTTTTCTGCTCAAGGCTAGTGATGTGGTAAAATACAGAATAAATGGGGAATAAAAGGCTCAAGGTGGCTGACAATGGTGATTTAAAGGGTAGGCTTATTTGGGATAAGTGAGCTAAAATCAAAAAATGGCCTCAATCATATGCAAGCATGTAAATACACTAAATATTGGACATATAGAATGGAACAAAGCTAAGATTGCAATTATAGAGAAGAAAACACACAAGAATAAAAATTTATGGTTAAATAATGTAACCATATAAATAAGCTCAAAATCTCATAGGTTGTGTGTTCTTTGGCTCAAAAACCATGTTCCAATTACAACTTCAAACAAGTTTTAACATAAAAGTTTTCAATTTAAATTAGTGAAATTTTTCAAAAATAGGGTCTTTAGAAGAAATTTATTATTTTTCAACTTATTTTTCAACCAAGTAGTATTTAAATGCAAACAATCAACTACACATGCAATCTATTATGTAATGCAACAATGAACTAATGAAGAAAATAAGACATTGGTGTTGAGAAGAGAATAACTAACCCATAGAGATCGGTATCGACCTCCCCACACTTAAATATTTCACCGTCCTCGGTGCATGCTGAGATTTGCATGTGGACGGGTTGTTTCAACTGTTGCTTTTCTCTAAGGATTGTGCAGATGGACTTGTCTGTCTCCCCATATAAAACGTCTTCCGCTTCCCTTCCGGGTAGCCATCCTGAAAGAAAAAAGGGAAGAAGAGTAACCCAGAAATAGAGATAAGAAAATAAAAGAAGTATGGGTGGGTTAATGCCAAATGATAAGGGTCTCATTTACATGAAAGCTTCAACATGTAAGTGAGAAAACAATAGAGGCCATGGCATGCCAGTGGTACAAAATGTATAACAATGGGGGGAGAGAGTGGGTAATAAAAGATAATGTAAGTTCATGTCAATGCAAAAGGAATATTAGTAATATAAAAATTAGCATTGATTTAAATAATATTACCCAATCAGAATAAAACAAGTCATGAAGCACCCAAAATAATTCAAGAGAAAATGCAACAGTTAAATAAGAAAATTTTAACACCAAAGGAAAAATAATTAATTTTAAAAAAGAAAATAAAAATATGCACTAAATTAAAATGCAATGAATGAAATATTTAAATAAATTAAGTAAAATAAAATAAAAGATAAGAAGAATGAGAAGGGAAAGAAGGGAAGAAGAAGTAAGTAAGAAAGGAGGGAGGAAAAATTAGGATTGGGGAAGAAAAGATAAGATATTTGGCAAATTAGGATAAGCTGTGCGGCGCAAGCGACGCGAACGCGTGGGACACGCGATCGCGCGACTTGCGCTTAAACTGATTGACGCGGTCGCGTCGGTCACGCGGTCGCGTGACCTGTTTTATGCTATTGGCGCGAGGGCAGCCTCGCTCTCGCACATCTCTCTATTCAAAAATCATTAATTGCTAAATATTGGGTGACGCGATCGCATGGGGCATGCGATCGCGTGAGTGGGCAATTATTGGGGTACGACGCGGACGCGTGGGGCACGCGTTCGCGTGAGAGGGACTGCGTGTCCAACGCCAGTCCAGCACCACTCTAGCACAACTTTCGGCTGTGCACCATTATTACGTCGAAAATCAGGGCACGCGGCCGCGTGGGTCACGCGGTCGCGTGGGAGGCCATTATTCCCATGTGACGTGGATGCGTCGGCGATGCGGTCGCGTGGGTCGATTTGTGCCACTGGCACGCCTCCAGCCATGCTCCAGTGTGACTCTCTGCTCGTTTTTATTTTCCCCCCTCCTTGCGACGCGGACGCGTCGCTGATGCGGTCGCGTCACGTGGCGTTTTTTTTTTTTGATAATCTGAAAAAAAAATGCAGAATGCAGTGTTAATATGAATGTGATGCAAAACTCCAGGTTCAATATAAAACTTGAAAACAAACAAAACTAAATAAAAATGAAAAAGGAACGATCATACCATGGTGGGTTGTCTCCCACCTAGCACTTTTAGTTAAAGTCCTTAAGTTGGACATTTGATGAGCTTCCTGTTATGGTGGCTTTTGCTTGTACTGATCTAGAAATCTCCACCAATGTTTGCATCTCCAGTAGCCTCCGGGGTCCCAAACTAAGCAGGTAAAGCCCTTAAGAAGCTTCAAACAGATTCTTAGGTTCCCGGGGTAACAAGTGTCAGAGCAGATTCCAGGATCCCAAATCTTGCTTTTACACCCATCTCTATTGGGATCTGTATTTTTCCAACTGGATGATAAGTAATTTGAATTCTCACTGCAGCTACCAAACAGCTTCCTAGACCCATTCAGTTGAGCTTTACACCAACCTTTGCGTTTAACTTAAAGCTTCCAACCATGATGAACCTTGCAGGACAATTCTTATCACTGGCCATCTTCCTCTTACTCTTAATGTTACAAAGAGCTCTAAGTTGACCATCCGTCTCCAGTAGCCCATATTCAAGTGGAATAGGAAAGCTAAGGGATATGAATTTTACCCACTTGAATGTTATGAAGGATGATGGCAACTTAGGGGGAGGTATTTTTAATAAAATTGCAAGCTCCACTCTCTTGTGCTCTTCTCTGATAATTACCACCTCTTTGCAAGCTTCTTCAATTTCAACCTCTTCCTCTTGGTAGCTTTCTTCCAATTCAATCTCCTCTTCATTGCTTTCCAAGGGCATGGGAGGTTGTGCTTCTTCTTCTTGAATCTCCATCTCTTGATCAACCTCTTCCAAGTCTTCAACTGTGATATGCCTTGGAGGTTGTACACCCTCCTCAGCATCAATTTCAAACATCTTGGAAGGAGGCTCTATGTTTTGACTTTCCCAAGGAGGTTCAGCATCTCCTAAGTCTTCAACCAATTCTTCTTCTTCAATAATTCCGGCTTCCTCTACTTGTTCCAGTACAAAGTCATGCTCCGTACTGTTCACTGGAGTTTCTAGTATCTCTTTCATACTACGTTCTTCATTAGATTGTCCACATGAAGCCATGGGGGTTCCTTGAGTGTCCGAACGTCGGGAAGCTAATTGACTCATTATTACTTGCCCCAATTGATGAATGGTTGCCTGACATCGATCCACTGTTTCCTTGAGACGATCCTTTGTCTCTTGATGCACTCGGCTTTCATAAATAGGATCATAGTGCTCTTGGATTGATGGATATGGAGATGGTGAATATTGAAGCGGTGGTTCTTGTGAGTAATTGGGTTGGAATTGGGGTGGTTCTATATATGGTTCATATGGCTCATAAGGTGGTTGGTATGGTGGTTGAGGGTTGGGGTTATATGGAGGTGAATGGCGGAAAGGGGCTTGTGAGTGTGGTGGTCCAAAGTTATGTTGAGGAAAGGGTTCATAGGCATATGGTGGTGGTTGTTGATAGTCCATTGGAGGTGGTTGTTGCCATTAGGGTTGATCAAATCCTTGTGGCTCCTCCCATCTTTGATTGTTCCAACCTTGATGCCTGTTCTCATTGTAATTTCTTCTTCCGGCAACATTATTGTAACCAGACTCATAGCCAAAGGGGTGAGAGTTCATAGTAGTAAATAAAAATTAAAAATGAAAATAAAAATAAATTTAAATTAAAAGGTTATTTAAATTTTGAAATTGAAAATTAAATTTTTGAAATTTTGAATTTTAAATTTTTGAAATTTGAATTTTTGAAAATTTTTAAATTTGAATTTTGAAATTTGATTTTTGAAAAATAAAAATTTTAAAATAAAAACCAATAACCTCTTAACTTAAGAAAAAGCAAAAAATAAAAACAAAAACAAATAAATAAGCAAAAATAAAATATTTACAATAACCAATAATAAGGCACACGTTTGCAATTCCCCGGCAACGGCGCCATTTTGACGTTAGGATTTTTGCCAGTAAAGAATTTCATAAAAATAGTCGCGTTGTAGATATAGTCTCTAAACCGACAGAAATTCCTTCGTACAAACGTTTTGGTTGTCACAAGTAATAAACCCCTTTAAAATTGATAACCAAGTATTTAAACCTCGGGTCGTCTTCTCAAGAAATTGCAGGGAAGTATGTTCTTATTATTGGTTATGAAGATTGTAAATTGGGGTTCTGGAGTTTGGGCAATGCGCACAGGTATATTTTCGAGCAATAAAAATAAATAAATAACTGTAAAATAAACTCTTGGCAAGGTATGAGAACCGGAAGTCCTATCCTGGTTATCCTTATCAATTGTGATGAGAATTGGATTTTTCTCCCACTTGTTAACCTCTAACTATGAAGGTAAGTTAAGTGGATGAATTAATTCTGATTCCTCAAGTCCTAGTCTTTCCTTAGGAAAAGTTAGAGTTAGTGGAACTCGAATTAATTCTTGAAGAATTCTAATTTTCAATCAACAATGAGTTTGATAACTCAAGAGTCTCCAATTATTTAACCAAATCCAAAAGGGAAGAAAGTCTACTTGAATGAAAATAACTTGGATAAACACAGAGCATTAATAAATTAAAGAGAGCAATCATAAGTTTGAAATACCTCAAATTATATTAAATAAAATATTCAAATCATAACATGCAAAAGTTCATAAATTAAATTGGAAAAACAAATAAAAATAAAGAACCTGGGATTGAGAGTCACTCCTAAAACTAAGAGAAGTCCTAAATCCTAATCCTAAGAGAGAGGAGAGAACCTCTCTCTCTAAAAACTACATCTACTCTTAAAATTGTGAATATGAGAGCCTCCTAATGAATGGATGCATTCCTCCACTTTATAGCCTCTAATCTGTGTTTTCTGGGCCGCAAACTGGGTCAAAAGCAGCCCAGAAATCGCCCCCTGCGTATTCTGGTACGTTCAGGTCGCGGACAGGTGACGCGGAGGCGTCGTCCACGTGGCGGATTGAAGTTCGCAGATGCGACGCGTCCGCGTGGATCACGCGTTCGCGTCACCTAGCATCAAGGCAACTATGGCATATTATATATCAAATCGAAGCGCCGGACGTTAGCTTTCCAACGCAACTGGAACCGCATCGTTTGGACCTCTGTAGCTAACGTTATAGCCATTTGAGTGCGAAGAGGTCAGGCTGGACAGCTTAGCAGTTTCTCCAACATCTTGTATTCCTTCCACTTTTGCATGCTTCCTTTCCATCCTCTGAGCCATTCCTGTCCTGTAATCTCTGAAAACACTTAACACACATATCAAGGCATCTAATGGTAATAAGAGAGGATTAATAATAAGCAAATATAAGATCAAAGAAGCATGTTTTCAATCATAGCACAAAACCAGGAAGGAAAATGTAAAACATGCAAATAGTATGAATAAGTGGGTAAAGAGTTGATAAAATCCACTCAATTGAGCACAAGATAAACCATTGAATAGTGGTTTATCAGATTCCTATCATAATCATAGACCACAAACATGATAATTGCTAAAAATTAATCCCAATTAGTCTATCCTAACATCGAGAATAAGTCAAAAGGGCATAGTTGATCTCAATCCACAAGTCCTAATCAACTCACTAATTAACTTAGTGAAAGACTAGCATTAGTGGAAACCAAACCATCTAACAATTCTAATCACAATAACAAATGGACATCTATGACTCAAGGTCACCTAATTATCCAATTCCAAGCCAAGAGTGTGAAAAACTAGGCAAAAGCTAAAAGAGACATTTTATCAAACATCTAACATGCATAAAAGGAAAGTATCATAAATTGCAATAAAAAAAAATTCTATAACTACCAATTGCATGAAAATGAAAATAACAACTCAAATAAGCATTAAAGAAACATAAAACATCAAAATTGCATTAAATAAAATTAAAAGTGACAAGTGTGTTCAAAGAAGAAAAATGGCATGAAAGGAAAATTAACAAAGGAACCTAAGAGATTAAAGGCAATAAAAAATAAAAATGTAAATGAAACTACAATAAAACAAGAATTAAAGAGAGAAATTAAAGAGAAAATAAAGCTAAAAACCCTAATTCTAGAGAGAAGGGGAGCTTCTCTCTCTAGAAAAACTCAACAAAAACATGTAAAAACCTAAACCTAAGTGCTCCCCCCTTCATCCCTCTTCAATTTGGCTTAAAATAGCTTCAAAAATGAGTTGGATTTGGTTTTGGGGCCCATAAATCGCTCCCAGCGGTTTGCAATTAATGAGCTCACGTGCCAGGACGTGTGCGGACGCATAGATGTGTGCGTCCGCACACTTGCTATTTCTAACTTGTGCGTACGCACAAGTTGTGTATGTACGCACACTTAGACTTATGTCCACTATAGTAAATTGCATATTATTTTGAAGCCTCGGACGTTAGCTTTCCAATGCCGCTGGAACCGCCTCATTTGGACCTCTGTAGCTCAAGTTATGACCAATTTAGTACCGAGAGGTCAGGATGGACAACTTTCGAAATCCTTCATTTCTTGAATTCTTCCACTTTGTATGCTTTCCTTCCACTTTCTCAAGCCATTCTTGCCTTCAAAACCTTAAATCACTCAAGCAAACATATCAAAATATCGAATGGGAGAAAAGTGAATTAAAATTTGCAATTTAAGCATGAAAAGCATATTTTTCACAATTAAGCACAACTAGGAAAGAATTCATAAAAGCATGCTATTTCAATGGATAAGTGCAAGAAAAGTCAATGAAATCCACCCAAATAGAGCAAATAAATACCATAAAATGTGGATTCATCACATCCCCACACTTAAACAATAGCATGTCCTCATGCTATACCAAAGGAAGATAAGAAGGGGAATCAACAATTATTCAATGTAACTAACTATATGCAATCTACCTATATGTATGTAACTATACCATCTAGCTATATATATGTATTTAATTAGTCTAATTAAATTCAATTTCCAAGAAAGTATCTATACATAATCAAGGGCTAAAGCAATTATAAGCAAATCCTATTCACAATTGAATTGAGTCATATAAAAGAATTTAACCAAACTTGCAAGATAAGCAATGATCATGGGTGGAAATATGGAATTGAGTGATTGAACCCTCACCGGATATGTGTATGCACTCTAGTCACTCAAGTGTCTAGGGTGAGCTTGCATTTGAATCTTTGATTAGCCTAAATTATCACCTAACACACACACAACCTATAAACTTCTAATATCAAACTTAGCTACCCATAATCTCACTTTTACATATACACACACTCATGCATCAAATGCAATTTCATAAGCATTGAATTTTATTGAATTTCACATTGGGGTAATTTTGTCCCCTTTTCATTATTTCTCTTTTTTTTTCTTTTTTTTTTTAGTTTTTTTGTTTCTTTTTCTTTTTTTTCTTTTCTTCTTTTTTTTTTCAAGAACATAATATATATATATATATATATATATATATATATATATATATATATATATTAACACATCAATGCATATAGTTTCTATAATATTACATGAGTATGTGATGGGATATTTTCTTGGAAGAAACGAATTTCTCCAAAACACCCAAAACTAACCGGCAAGTGCACCGGGTCGCATCAAGTAATAATAACTCACAGGAGTGAGGTCGATCCCACACGGATTGAAGGATTGAGCAATTTTAGTTTAGTGGTTGATTTAGTCAAGCGAATCAAGATTTGGTTGAGAGATTTGTGATTTGCAGAATTTAAATTGCATAGAAAGTAAAGGGAATGGGTAATTGGCATGAAATTAAAGAGAACAGGGATTAAAGTGCCGAATCTTAAAGAACAAGAAATTAAATGGCAGAAACTTAGAACGTAAGAAATGTAAATTGCAAAATCTTAAAGTGCAAGAAATGTAAATGGCTTGAATGGTAAAGGGAATGGGGAGTTGGATTTGCAGAAATTAAACAAGGAAATGTAAAATTGCAACAAACAGAGAAGTAAAGAAGAACTTGAATCGAACCGGATCTTAAAACAAAAATGTAAATGAGCATGAAAACAGTAAACAGGGAATGGGAAATGGAAATTCCAGATCTCAGGACCCAAGAGACTAGAATGCCAAGTCTAGATCTCAATGCCTTCCTAGATCCAATCAAGAACAATTGCAAAGAAAATGTAAATTGCAAAGAAAGTAGATGAAAAGCAATTAACCGAAACTGAATTCAATTATGCAGTAAAATTAAACAGAGATATCTTAGGATGAGATTGAAACAGAATTCCTTCAATTCTCCAACCCAAGATCCAAGACAATTGTAATTGAAATTAAAAGCAAGAAAACTAAGAGGAAGGGAATTCAATTCTCCTTCCCCGAGACTTAGAAATTAAAATTCACTCAACACCAAAAGCTCTCCGAAAACTCTCTATGAAAACTAAAAGGGAAAGCTCCCTCAAAACTTAAATCCTATGCTATTTATACACTTTCTTCAAATGGTCTTCAAGCCTTCAATTGGGCCTTTGCTCTTGATGGAATTGGGTTGATAGAGGCCTTGGTTGATTGCTCTTGGAGTTTGGAAAAGAACCGAATTGAACCGGGTTGGAATCATGAAAGCTTGAGTAAAAGTTGGAGTAAAAGTTAGGAGTCTAACTTTTGCTCCAACTTTTCACATCAGCACCCTTGTTTTGCTGATACCAACGTTGGGGCAAAAGTTAGGGGTCTAACTTTTGCTCCAACGTTGGCCTCCCCTTGGTTATTCATGGCGCCAACGTTAGCCAAAAAGTTAGGGGGCTAACGTTGGCGCAAACTTTTGCTAGTCCAGGGAGTGTTTTTCATGTGCCAACGTTAGCCAAAAAGTTAGGGGGCTAACGTTGGCGCAAACTTTTTGTGCATCCAGGGAGTGTTTTTCATGCCAAAAGTTAGCCAAAAAGTTAGGGGTCTAACTTTTGCTCCAGCTTTTACTTCCTGGTTCATAATTAATCCAAAAGTTTGAGCTAAAGTTTGAGGGCAAACTTTTGCTCAAACTTTTTGTTCTCTCTTCCTCCTAGCCCTTCCTTCTTGCATCAACCTTTCTCCAAGCTTTCTTCTATCATTAATCAACCAAACACATCAAAGCTATGCTCAAAATCATGAGATATTTATTCTTTCATAATATGTGACAATTATAGCATAAAACCTCATGAAATAGCATGAATTCATACATGGTTGATTAAATCAAAGGAAACATGAAAATCTACCCAATTGGCTTGCTTTTGGCTCAAGAAAGTGCATAATTCTATTGAAGACAAAAGAAAAAGGCTAGTGAAACTAGGCTAAGATGACTTGTCATCACAACACCAAACTTAAAGCTTGCTTGTCCCCAAGCAAGGAATGAATTATGCTCATAGGTTCTTTCACTTAAGACGGATTGAAGAATAAATTGTAAGGTCCTGTGAGTGAAGTGATTAAGTGTCAGTGGGGTGAACTCTAAATCATATGCTCATGCAAGGGTTTCAGTGCTCACTAGTCCTCACATATTGGGAGTCTTAGGTCTTAGAATTTTCATCCAAATGGTATCATGGAGATCTCTTTATATGTAGTCACCTTGAAGCAGCTTATAGTTTCTGTGCTTTGACCTTGACTCTAAGTGTCATGTCTCAAAGCGGCTCTTTAGATAAGCTTTCAATCAATACTCCTAAACCAGTTGGTTTTAAGGTATTAGGTGTTAAAGCACCCCTAAGGATTTACTTGCTCAAGCCTCTTTCCTTGACACAGCTCAACCACAAGCATTTACTAGGCTAACAACTCTTTGAGTTTTGTTTCTTCTTTCTTTTTCTGCCTAGTAATTGATGCTCAGAGCCTTGGGCCATGTTCTTTTTGCTTTTGTATTTTCTTTATTTTCTTTTGTTTTGTTTGCTGCTTCTTGGATCAATAGATTTTTGAGAATCTCCACAATACTTCTTTGAACTTCATGTCCTGCCTATGAGCTCCCATGCAAGTTTTCACAAGCATGCAACCTCAATACATAATCATACAACTAGAACCGCCACTTCTCCTAATCTTTTGCTTGCCTCAAAATTGTTTAATTCCTCAATCCTTCTTTTCATAGAACTTTCATCTGATGCATTTTTGAACATTGAGTGCAAACAAGTTTTGAAGAGAAAAATGTTGTGAATGATCAAGCATCTTGCTTATTGAATTACAGAAGAACTATGCTATGCAGATAGATAATCAGGGAAACTAAACCACTCTCAATCATAGCAGTGTTTGATGTAAGATAATCACTTAACAATACAACCTTTTGGAGTTCGCTTGCTTCACTCCTCATCATCATCATCACTGATCCACACATTCCTCTTTCATTTTTTGGTTGATGATGCTTAATCCTCCCAAAGGCTTGTATGATGCTCTGCAATGATATTGAAAGTCGCTTGTTCCCCAAGCACTTGAAAGAAGAAATGGTTAGCTTGCATGATTTATTTGTGGGCTTTTGAACTTACTTTGGTGTGGGAACACCAAACTTAGTACCTTGCCAATGGTTCTTGTGCATCAGATTAACCATGTGTAAAACTCTTTTTCTTTTTCAAAAGTGACAAAACTGAAAACTAGGAAACATCAGAATAGTTAACTAGTTCATCCAACATGCTTGAAGCCAGCATTATGCAGAAAATGAGAATGTGTTTTATGATGGGATTTTGGTGGAACACCAAACTTAGAATCCTTCATTCTCCCTTAGATTGTTTTGGTGTGCAACACCAAACTTAGCTTCTTGCAATATAGATAAAACTAATTAACCATTTTATTAAAATAGTTATGAACAGAAAACTACCTCAGGTTGGGTTGCCTCCCAACAAGCGCTCTTTTATTGTCACTAGCTTGACATCCTTCATTCTGTGCTCATGGAAGTTGAGGCTTCTGTTGCCTTAGGTTTCCTTCTCTTGCTATGGGCTTCCTTCTCTCTGTTTCTCTTTCCATAGCCTTCTTACTTTCCTCCATGACTCCCTTCTCTTTCAATCCAGCATCCTTTTCATGGCTCTTTGGGTTCAGAGTCCCCTTCTTCTCACCCACTTCAGCAAGGTTTTGAACCAGTTGTTCCATCTGCCTTTCAAGTCTTCTAAGTGAAGCCTCTTGGTTCTTGTTTATCATCTCTTGATGTTTCTTTATTTCTTCCTGCTCTATTGCCATCATTTCTTGAATTTTTATGGACCTCTCCATCAACATTTCTAGAATATAGATTCTTTGAAAGGTTGGAAGTGGTTGTGGCTGTGTCAATTGTGGTGGTCGATGAAGGTCATTTTGGGCGAATGGTGAGGTAGGACGGGGTTGGAAGTGTGTGTGATTGTCGTTGTGGGGGTGTGTTTTAAGTTGATTTTTGAAGCTGGGATTGTTGCAGTTGAAGTCCATTGGTCTTTGGTTTTGGTTCTCAACCCCCCTCCCATTAGAATGAGTTCTCCAAGGTGGATTGTACACATCATTCTGAGGCCTGTGTTGGAGTATGCTAGAGTGATTGCTTGGAGATTGTAGTTGCTCATAACTTTGTTGCTCATGGTTGGTGGCCCCAAAACTGTGTTCAGCTTGCTTACACCCATATGAGCTTTGAGTCAGGTTGTATGTATGTACTACAGCATGTCTCAACTCAGTGATTTTTCTAGCCATCATGTCTAGTTGTTGTAGAGTCTGCTGATGCATTTGCTTGTTTTGGCTTATGACTGCACGAGCATCTTCAATTTCTTTCTCTTGTGTGAATGGATGCACTTCTGCCTCTGGCTTAACAACTCTCTGTGATGGGTTCAACTTGACTAGGAGTCCACTCATCAGTTCTTCCCATCCGATAATGCTTTCTTGTGGAAAAGCTTCAAACCATTGGGCAACATCATTCACGGCTATGGATAGTTGCTTCGAACTATGGGTTACATTATCATCCAAGGTGGGGATATTACTCTCATGATTGCTAGAATTTGTTGAGTTCCCCTCCATGATCTGCACAGTCACAAACAATTCAAGTGATGATTGAATATTTTCAAGCTCAGAATGTGATTCAGAAGGTTAGCTGGCACAAAGTATCAAACAGTTGATGGACTTGGGAGATTAGTGGCAGAAATTGCTTCTCTTGTGTAAGCAAGAGCATTGCATAGAGCCAGAAATTTCCAGGAAAAATTCACTTTGCTGCTAGAGCGAAGTTTCAGTTATCTCAGGCAAAATTTCAAACAGTTAGTGGGTTAATTGAAAATTAGAGAAACAGAAAATAAAAATGCTAGATCTAGATCACCACCTCACTTAATCATTATCAATCTAATCAATCCCGGCAACGGCGCCAAAAACTTGATGGGATATTTCTGTGGAAGAAACGAATTTCTCCAAAACACCCAAAACTAACCGGCAAGTGCACCGGGTCGCATCAAGTAATAATAACTCACGGGAGTGAGGTCGATCCCACAGGGATTGAAGGATTGAGCAATTTTAGTTTAGTGGTTGATTTAGTCAAGCGAATCAACATTTGGTTGAGAGATTTGTGATTTGCAGAATTTAAATTGCATAGAAAGTAAAGGGAATGGGTAATTGGCATGAAATTAAAGAGAACAGGGATTAAAGTGCCGAATCTTAAAGAACAAGAAATTAAATGGCAGAAACTTAGAACGCAAGAAATGTAAATTGTAAAATCTTAAAGTGCAAGAAATGTAAATGGCTTGAATTGTAAAGGGAATGCGGAGTTGGATTTGCAGAAATTAAACAAGGAAATGTAAAATTGCAACAAACAGAGAAGTAAAGAAGAACTTGAATCGAACCGGATCTTAAAACAAAAATGTAAATGAGCATGAAAACAGTAAACAGGGAATGGGAAATGGAAATTCCGGATCTCAGGACCCAAGAGACTAGAAAGCCAAGTCTAGATCTCAATGCCTTCCTAGATCCAATCAAGAACAATTGCAAAGAAAATGTAAATTGCAAAGAAAGTAGATGAAAAGCAATTAACCGAAACTGAATTCCATTGTGTAGTAAAATTAAACAGAGATATCTTAGGATGAGATTGAAACAGAATTCCTTCAATTCTCCAACCCAAGATCCAAGACAATTGTAATTGAAATTGAAAGCAAGAAAACTAAGAGGAAGGGAATTCAATTCTCCTTCCCCGAGACTTAGAAATTAAAATTCACTCAACACCAAAAGCTCTCCGAAAACTCTCTATGAAAACTAAAAGGGAAAGCTCCCTCAAAACTTAAATCCTATGCTATTTATACACTTTCTTCAAATGGTCTTCAAGCCTTCAATTGGGCCTTTGCTCTTGATGGAATTGGGTTGATAGAGGCCTTGGTTGATTGCTCTTGGAGTTTGGAGAAGAACCGAATTGAACCGGGTTGGAATCATGAAAGCTTGAGTAAAAGTTGGAGTAAAAGTTAGGGGTCTAACTTTTGCTCCAACTTTTCACATCAGCACCCTTGTTTTGCTGATACCAACGTTGGGGCAAAAGTTAGGGGTCTAACTTTTGCTCCAACGTTGGCCTCCCCTTGGTTATTCATGGCGCCAACGTTAGCCAAAAAGTTAGGGGGCTAACGTTGGCGCAAACTTTTGCTAGTCCAGGGAGTGTTTTTCATGTGCCAACGTTAGCCAAAAAGTTAGGGGGCTAACGTTGGTGCAAACTTTTTGTGCATCCAGGGAGTGTTTTTCATGCCAAAAGTTAGCCAAAAAGTTAGGGGTCTAACTTTTGCTCCAGCTTTTGCCCAAAAGTTAGCCAAAAAGTTAGGGGTCTAACTTTTGCTCCAGCTTTTACTTCCTGGTTCATAATTAATCCAAAAGTTTGAGCTAAAGTTTGAGGGCAAACTTTTGCTCAAACTTTTTGTTCTCTCTTCCTCCTAGCCCTTCCTTCTTGCATCAACCTTTCTCCAAGCTTTCTTCACCTATCATTAATCAACCAAACACATCAAAGCTATGCTCAAAATCATGAGATATTTATTCTTTCATAATATGTGACAATTATAGCATAAAACCTCATGAAATAGCATGAATTCATACATGGTTGATTAAATCAAAGGAAACATGAAAATCTACCCAATTGGCTTGCTTTTGGCTCAAGAAAGTGCATAATTCTATTGAAAACAAAAGAAAAAGGCTAGTGAAACTAGGCTAAGATGACTTGTCATCAGTATGCACCCCAAATTTCCAAGATTTTTCAACAAGAATAAAATAACTATTCATCAACCAAAGTTTTCAAATTTTCCCCACACTTAAACATCACACACTCTCACTAACTTAAGCTACTCAAAGATTCAAATAAAGGACATTTCATTGTTTTTCGCTTAAGGTTAATGATGTGGCAAAATAAAGAACAAAAAGGGGGCATTCATAGGCTCAAAGTGGCAAACAAAGGTGAATGAAATGGTAAGCTATTTGGGTTAAGTGAGCTATAAAGAAATAATGGCCTCAATCACATAATTGCATAAACATACACTAAATAATGGATATAAAGACTTAAATAAACCAAAGATTGCAATCATAGAGAAGAGCAACACACAAGAATGAGATAAGTGGTTAAATGATGTAACCACACAATAAGGCTCAAAAACTCACAATTTGTATGTTCTTTAACTCAAAAACCATATTCCACAATATATAAATCATGCAAGTTTCAAAAAATTTCAACTCAATTCAATTTGAATTTCAATGCCCCATATAAAGAGTAAGTTTCTTGGAAATTTCATTAATTGACTAAACTTTATTCTATATATGTATATAGTGTGATTGGATGAAAAAGATAAAAAATCCTAAGTTTAATTCCTAATTTTAATTAAACCAAAATAACAAGTGTATAAGAAATCAAACTTAGGTGCAATCATCACATCATCCCAAATCACAATCAAGACTAAAAACCAAAAAGAACATATGTACAAGCCAAAATTAAGAGCAAAATATCAAAATATGCATAACTACTAGATAATACTATGTTATGTACAAGCAAAATTTAAAAGTGCAATAAACTAAGAAAGTGCAATAAACTAAGTAAAAAATTTCTCAAAAGATAAAATATATACAAAACAACTAAAAGTGTTCGGAAATGAAGCTTGTTACCCAAAATGCATTTGCTGAAGATGCACAACCTCCCCACACTTAAGATGTAGCACCGTCTTCGGTGCTCACAATCATGCAGAGTGGAAGGAGTCATCACTGTGTCACCATACAAAAGTGGCTGCAAGAGTGATGGTGGTGCTGAAAAGGAAAGAGCTAAGTCACAAAACAGCATATGAAGTGAACAGATAATATAAATTTGAATGGAAGTACACATGAGATTCAAGTTAGAAGAAGTAACTTCCAATCAAATAAAGGAATCTAAGAAAGCTAACTTGCTTGTTTATCAAAGAGAAAAAGAAGAAAGGGGCGTTATTGCTATGCACGAAGAAAAAGAAAATAGGTAAAAGGTTAAAAGGAAAGTTAGTTGAAAAGGAAAGAAAAAGTCAAAAGGTCGGTGAAGAAAAGAAAACAGTTAAAAAGTTAGTGTTAGTCGAAAAGAAAAAGAAGGTTAAAAGTTATGTGAGTAAACAGAAAATAGTTAGTTGAAAAAGAAAAGAAAGAAAAGATAGTCAATAGTTATGTTAAGAAGAAGAAAAAGTTAGTTGAAAAAGAAAACATACATCAAAGTCATGTAAAGGAAAAGAAAGAGTTAGTTGAAAACAAAAGAGAAAGGCAAAAGTTCTGGGCATAGCAAAAACGTCCCTAAATTCTGAAAATTTCCAAAGTTCCAAAACAAGCAAGTTCATGTTCAACTTCTCAACAATTCAAAATGCCAAAACAAGTGATGCACATGTATGTGTAGAGCACATAATCAAGTAAATATCAATCACAAGTAATTGGCATAAATTAAAACAATTTGGTGTTGGCAAGTTAAAACTATTGAGAATAAATTACTCAAGGAACATTCAAACACCAAATTCCAAGGAAGCATAAAAGTCACAAGTTGAAACAAGAATTGAAAACCTCATGTTCTATGTGACTTAATGTAAGTAAGTTAGGCATGAATAGAATGAATCAAATCAGCCACATAGATTAAAAACCTTCAAACTTGTGAGTTTATGCAAAAGAGGCTCAAATTTTCCAAGAAATTTCAAGTTTATGGTCAATTTAAAAATTCACTTGAACTATTCAATGCATAGAAGTAAATTAGCATCACAAGTAAGCAAAGAAAGTTAGAAGCATGACCAAAACTTGCAAAGAAGTTCTTGAGGATTTTTCCAAAACCATTTAGCAAACAAGATTCTTTTCAGCATAGAAATCCGTCAAATAGAATCTTGTTTCCCCAAATAAAATAATATCATTTAATGAAATAGGTTTAGGAAAAATTCTGCAGCATTTCAGCAGTAAATTTGACTATTTCCCCAAATTCAAACAATCAATTCAGATTCCATATGAATTCATTAACAATTAAAAATACAAAAACCATATATGAGTTCATATGAATTAAGCAAATAAGCCAACATGGATAAGAAATCAGCAGCAGTTAAACTTGAAGCAAGAACAAAGTAGATAAATGAACTTGAGCAGTTGACAATCCAATATAAAATCAAGAAAAATAGGATCATTCAATAACATAACAGCAATCAATTGCCCAACATGCAGCATCAAAACAGGAATAATGAACAATCTAGCAGCAATATCTCAGCAAAATAGCAGGAGCATAGCAGTTTATTCATTAATTCAATAGAAAATCAATCAAGCCAAACTAAACGAGTTTAGCAACACATTTACCAATAAAACCAATCTCAGTTCAACAACCATCATCTATTCCAACACAAACAACAATAACTCAGCCGCATTCTTTTTCTTGAATTCAACAACCAATCTCAAGTATTCAACATGAACTTAGACAAATAAGCATCCTAAATCAAGTGATTAGGTTCAAATTGGCACAAAATAGCAGCAATACAACTTTAATTCATGCATTACGTAAAATTGTCATCACTGCAAACAAAATCTAGAAATTGTGCATTCCAAACAACAGCCATCAGCAAGAGTATAGCAGCAATCACAATTGAAATTCATAGCAGCCCTCAGTAAGAATAAAACAACAAAAATACTATGCAGCTTCAAGAAACCAATTTCAAACAAAGAAAGTTTTCCATTCCCAAATACCAGCAACAATATCTCATAAGTTCAATAGAAAATTGGTCAAACAACTAACCAAATGAACTCAACAGCAATTTAACCATTAATTCAATCAGAAAAATCAAATCAGAATCAGTGACTTCACATCATAAACAGCAACCCGAACAGCAATATTCATCAGCAAACAAAATTTTCCAACACTTGCAGCTAAAATCAAAATCCAATAAACTAAACTAACCTATCCTAACAACCTAGAATCCACTAAACAGAAATCAGAATCTAACTAAGTAACTAGAATTAGAACCAGATTAAAGAAACCAAAACTAACTAACAAAATTTGAAAAAAAATCAGAAACAGAGTTCAATGGAAACCTAAATGCTGAACAAACATTCGAAACAGGAAAGGAGGGGAAGAGGAGTGGCCTCGGTTGTTCTAGGTGGAGTCCTGGCGGCAAACAGGGAGGCGAAAGAGAAGCTCGCCGTCGTGTTGGTCCAGTGAAGAGGAGGCTGTTGGTGGCTGGCGGTTAGGGAACTAATGACAGAGGGAGAGAGAGCTTCGCAAAGGTGGTTGGTGATTTAAGAGAATTGTCGTGTGGTATAGAATTTCCCACAAAATGAATGAATTCTTGTTTCAAGTATAGTTCTACACCAACAAACAATCCTCCCAATAAAAAATTTGAGTTGTCACAATTAACAAACCCCAAATAAGAATTAACCGGAGTATTTAGACTCCGGGTCATCTCACGAGGAATTGCAATGAAGTGTATGATTATTGCTTATGAAGGGGACAAGGGGTTTTGTTTATAAGAGGCGAAAAGTAAATGACAAGAAAAGTAAATCATGCAAGTATTTAAAGAAGACAAGTAAATAAAAGAAAGCAAGTGATAAAGAGAGAGACATTCATGACAAGGTTTGAGATCATAGGATTTCTATCCTAGTCATGCAATGATCAATTCATCTTATTTAGTTAACTCCAACACATAGGGAGAAAGTCAAACAAGACTAATTAATCATGTCACAGATATAAACAAGAATTTATCTTATTACGTCATCTCCAACATTGGAAGAAGGTATCATATTATCTTCCATGAGAGAAAGTCTAATAAGACTAGCTAATCTCAATCCAAAAGTCCTAATCAACTTACTAATTAAAATAGCAAAACATTAGCGTCAATGAAAACAATATTAGCTAACAACTCTAGATCACCAACATGAGTTGGGTTTTCATGACTCAAGATTGCCTAATTACTCTCTCCAAACCAAAAATGCTCAAAATCTACTCTAACATCCAACCAAGCATTTTATCAAACACTTGGAAGGCATAAAAGGAAAGCATAATAAATGACAAGAGATAGTAAAATCTATCAACTACAAATTGTAAGGAGACAAGATCAACAACTCAAATTAACAATAAAAGAACATCAAACATAAAATTGCATTGAAAGAAAATGGAAATCCAACAAGGGTTCATCAACATAAAAGTAACAAAATAAAGGAAATGACAAGTAAAACTAGAAGAATAGAGATGTAATAACAAGAAATTAAAAGGAAGAAATAAATCAAAACAAGAATTATAACTTGGATCCAAGAAGAATTAACTAAAACTACCCTAAAATCTAGAGAGATGAGAGAGCCTCTCTCTCTAGAATTCTAACCCTAAAACATGATGAAAAACTAAACTATGACTACTTGGTTCATTCCTCCTTCAATCCTTGGGTTCAATAGCATCAGAAATGAGTTGGATTGGGCCCAAAATGCTTTAGAAATCGCTGGGGGCGATTTCTCTTTAGTGGGCCACGGACAGCATCGGCGCGCGCGCGTACATGGCATGTGCGCGCCCCTATACGTGAAGCGAAATATGGCAAATTTTATATCATTTTGAAGCCCCAGATGTTAGCTTTCCAAAGCAACTGGAACCGCCTCATTTGGACCTCTGTAACTCAAGTTATGGTCGTTTGAGTGCGAAGAGGTCAGGCTTGACAACTTTACGGTTCCTTCATTTCTTCATGAGTTCTCCCACTTTGCATGCTTTTCTCCTCACTTCTTCCATCCAATACTTGCCTTATGAATCTGAATTCACTCAACAAACACATCAAGGCATCGAATGGAATTAAAGTTGATTAAAATTGGCTATTTTAAGGCCTAAAAAGCATGTTTTCACACTTAAACACAATTTAAGGGAGAATTGCAAAACCATGCTATTTCATTGAATAAATGTGAGAAAAGTTGATAAAATCCCCCAAATTAAGCACAAGATAAACCACAAAATTGGGGTTTATCAGTGGGTCTCGCACAGAGCAAAGGAGAACCGACGGTGATGTGGTTGGAGGTTGGTTCGGCACTGAGAAGACGGGGCTCTGGCGGCGATGGGAGAAGAAAGAAGGAGGGCTGTTTGATGGGGATGTGCGGCGGCATTGTGTTGGTACGGTGGGTTCTGCGCTCAGTTGAGGTGAAGCGAGGGGAAGAAGAAGAAAGAGAGAGAGATATGGTGGCTCTGTGTCGGTTGTGGGTGACAGACGCCGGCTGCAGTGGTGATGATTGGAGGCTGAGGGGAGGCTAGGGTTCGGACAGGAGGGGAAGCTGGAGGTGATATCGCGAAGAAGAGGGTCGCGGTGGCTCGGCCAGTAAGAGAGAGTGAGGAGAAGGTGGCCGAGAAGGGAACAGGGGTGAGAGACGAGGAGAGAGAGATGAGAGAGGAGGAAGAAGAGATGGGATGAGGGGCACGGCGACTACGGCGGTCGCCGGTGGTTGGAGGTGGGTGGACAGTGAATCAGAGAAGGAGAAGATAGGGATGATCTTTGGGGAAGGAGAAGAGAAGTACTGAGGAGTCACAGGGTTCTCACCTAAGAGGGGGGGGAATGCGGACGCACCAACTGTGCGGGTGCTCCCAACAGAAGAGGGTAAATTGATGGTGCGTACGCACCAACGTTCGTGCGTACGCACGGACAGAAAAATGGACCACAGTGCGTATGCATATGCTGTGCGAACGCTGTGAGCAGAGGACGTGCATGAGAGTGTGCGTACACACCAGGCGTGTGCGTACGCACCAGGCGTGTGCGTACGCATAGAGTGAATTTAAAAAAAATAGAATTTAACATTCTAATATGCATATAAACAATAAATTAATAAAAGTATGCAACTATTTACATTAACTTTTAAATTAATCCAAAATTTCATCTTCCAAATCAAAATCATGAACTATTTACAAGCAAAAATCTATCCAAAATTAATTCAACCATCCAAAAACTAATTGAAAATTTTTGAACATGCAATTCAAGCCAAAAAGGCAATTTAAAACAAAATTATTAACTATTCACATATGCATTTTAAAACAAAAATTTATCAAGGAAAGATAACAAACTATTCACATATTCACATATTAACAATAGCCAACAATGTAACACCATTGCAATTCCCCGGCAACGGCGCCAAGAACTTGATGAGAGAATTAACGTTGGTTTAGAATTTCATAAAAATAGAATTGGCATTGCAAGCATAGTCTAGACCAACAATTAACTCTCAATCAAAGTTTAAATCAAAGAATTATCACAATTCAAATCAAATAATTAAATTAGTGAAAGACTAGCGTTAGTGGAAACCAAACCAACTAACAATTCTAATCACAATGACGAATGGACATTGAACGAATTGGGTTCCTGCTAAGTTAGAATTTTATAAAAAAATATAATCATGTTGTAAGTATAGTTTCTAAACCAACAGAGAATCCTTTCGTACAAAAGTTTGGTTGTCACAAGTAACAAAACACAATAAAATTTATAACCGAAGTATTTAAACCTCGGGTCGTCTTCTCAAGGAATTGTAGGGAAGTATGATTTATTAATGGTTATGAAAAAAGGTATATTTTTGGGTTTTTAAAATAGAGAACAAGTAATTTAAATGGCAAGAAAAATAAATTAATAATTATGAAAGCTCTTGGCAAGGTATAAGAACTAGAAATCCCATCCTAGTTACCCTTATCAGGTGTGATGAGAAATGTTTATCACTCCCACTTAGTTAACCCTTACTAAATAAAGGAAAGTCAAGTGAACCAAACAATTTGATCCTCAAGTCTTAGTCAACTCCTATGGAAAGACTAGCTTTAGAGCGATCCAAATCAATCAGTGAGAATTCCAACTTTCAATCAACTGCTGAGTCTGATAACTCAAGTGTTACCAATTACTTAACCAAAACCAAAAGGAGAAAAATCTAAATTAAATTGAAAGCATCATAAATAGAATAAAACAATCATAAATCTGAAATACCTCAATAAAGTGTATTAAATAAGAAAATCCTAACATGAAGTTCATAAGCCAAATTGAAAAGATAAATAACAATTAAAGTAATAGAATAAATAAAAGTAAAAAATAAATTAAAGGAACATTGAACCTGGAATGAGGAGAAGTAGCATAATCATAATAGAAATCCTAAATCCTAATCCTAATCCTAAATCCTAAGAGAAAGGAGAGAGCCTCTCACTCTCTAAAACTACATCTAAAACCTAAAATTGTGAATATGAACGTTGTCTTTTTTTGTTGTATCAATGAATGGATTGATTCCCCCACTTTATAGCCTCTAATCTGTGTTTTCTGGGTCGAAAATTGGGTCAAAAACAGCACAGAAATTGCCCCCAGCGATTTTCGGTACGTACAGGTCACTGCAAAGTCACGTGGAAGCGTCGTCAACGCGTTCGCGTGGATTGCATTTTTTCCAGGTCACGCGTCCGCGTGATCCACGCATTCACGTCGCCTATCTTTGGGGCAGCTATAAAAAATTATATATCGTTGCGAAGCGCCAGATGTTAGCTTTTCAACGCAACTGGAACCGTGTCGTTTGGACCTCTGTAGCTCAAGTTATGATCGATTTAGTACCAAGAGGTCAGGCTGGACAGCTTTAGCAATTCCTTCAGTTTCTTGTATTCCTTCCACTTTTGCATGCTTCCTTTCTATCCTCTAAGCCATTCCTGCCCTGTAATCTCTGAAAACACTTAACACACATATCAAGGCATCGAATGGTAATAAGAGAGGATTAAAATTAGCCAAATTAAGACCAAAGAAACATGTTTTCAATCATAGCACAAAATCAAGAAGGAAAACGTAAAACCATGCAATTAGTATGAATAAGTGTGCAAAGACTTGATAAAAACCACTCAATTGAGCACAACATAAACCATAAAATAGTGTTTTATCAACCTCCCTTCACTTAAACATTAGCATGTCCTCATTCTAAGCTCAAGAGAAACTATAAGAGTGAAGAGGAATGGTAGAATGCATGAAATGCAACCTATCTATATGAATGCAACTATATGCTAAAATGATTTTACCTACTTGGTGAAAAGTAAATAAATTTTTCAAGAAAAAATATGAAATGGATTTCACTAATTCAAATCATAAAAAATGAAGTACAAATAGATTTGCAGAAGAAAATAGCTCATGAAAGCCGGGAACAAGGAATCGAGCATCGAACCCTCACTGGAAGTGTATACACTCTAATCACTCATGTGTTTAAGGTTCGATTCTCTCAATTCTCTACTAACCTTGCTTTCTAAGGCTTGCTCTTCATCTAACAATCAACAAAAATTTAATGCACAAAATACACATATCAAGAGGTCTTTTAAGGGTTGTAATGGGGTTAGGATCAAGGTAGGATTGTATTTGGCCAAGTGGACTAAAATCTGAATCCTTAATTAACTTAAACTTTCAACCTAACTTTAGACAATCCATGTAATCATAATACAACATCTAACTGTCCATTAACCATGTTTTCCACATATTCATGCATCCTTATTTCGAGTACAGTACATATGCATTGCTTTCACCATTTACTTTGGGGCATTTTGTCCCCTTTTATTATTTGCTCTTTTTCTTTTATTTTCTCCATTATTTATTTTTTTTTCAATGCATATGATTAAATTATTGATTGCATGAACATGTTCTAAACATTTCTTTCACATTTTCATAAAGATATATAACACCCAATTCTTAAACCAAATGTTTCCAAACCCACTTTTCCCCACACTTAATTCATGAGCACTCTCACTAGTCTAAGCTAACCAAGGATTCAAATTAAGGACATTATTGCTTTCTGCTTAGAGTTAATGATGTGCTAAAGTAAAGAACAAAGGGGTAAAATAGGCTCAAATTGGTTTGCAAAGGATAATGAAAGGTTAAGGCCATATGGGTATGTAAGCTTATTGAAACAAGGGCCTCAATCATGTAAGTGCATGCATACATTAAACCATGGAAATATAGAATTAAGCAAGACAAAGATCACAATTTTAGAGAGAAAAACACACACCAAAAATAAAATATTGGTTGATAAGATGCAACCAATCCAGTAGGCTCAAAATTTAACAGGTTTTGTGTGTTTGAGCTCTAAAACCATGTTCCAAATTAAAATTTCTTCAAACAAGTTTAATAAAAATTTTGATCAAATTAGTGAAATATTATAAAAAGTTTCCTGAAAAAGAAAATATTACTTTAACCAAGTGGTCGTAAAATATGCACAAAATCAAGCAACAATCAAACATGCAAATGCAACTACTAATTTAACAAAGAAAGTAAAACATTGGTGTTGAGAAGAAAATAACTAACCCATGGAGATCGGTATCGACCTCCCCACACTTAAAGATTCCACCGTCTTCGGTGCATGCTGAGATGTGCAAGTGGACGGGCTGCTACAACTGATACTTTTCTCCAAGGATTATGCAGATGGACTTGTTTGTTGCCCTATATAGAAGTTTCTCTTTCCCTTTCTCGGTGGCCAGCCTGAAAGAAGAGGAGAAAGAAGAAAAAGTAACCCAGAAATAAAGATAAGAAAATAAATAAAGTCTGGGTGGGTTAATGCCAAATAATGAGGGTCTTAATTACATGGTAGCTACAACATGTACGTGAGAAAGCAATAGAAGCATATGGCATACCAGTGGTGCAAAATTTCCAACAAAGGGGAGGAGTGTGGGTAATGAAAGACAGTATAAGTTTATATCAATGTAAGAGGAGTACAAGTATCATAAAAGATTAGCATTGATTTAAATAATACTGCCCAATCAGAATAAAACAGGTCATGAAGCACCAGGATAATTCAAGAGAAGATGCAACAGTTAAATAAGAAAATTTAACACCAACAGAAAAATAATAAATTTAGAAAAGAAAATAAAAATATGCACAAAATTAAAATGCAATGAATGAGAGTATGCAAATGCAATAGGAAAAATAGAATGAAAGAGAATAATGATGAGAAGGTAAATAAATGAAGAAAAAGAAAGTAAGAAAGGAGGAAGAAAGAAAGAGAAAAGATAGAAGAAAAAAGAAAGAATGATAATAGAAAGATAAGTAGGATTGGAGAAGAAAAGATAGGAATTCTGGCGCTGATCTGGATAAACTGCGTCGCATGCGACGCGGACATGTGGGGCACGCGTTCGCATGCTTAGCTCTAAGTTCAAGTGACGCGGACGCGTGGGTCACGCGTTCGCCTGAAATGAACTGTGCCATTGGCGCGAGTGTAGCCTCGCGTACGCACGACTCCTTGTTTTAAATGGATTTTGCCAAAAATCTGGGTGACGCATGCGCGTGGGTGACGCAGTTGCGTGAATGGCCATACTTTGAAAAACGACGTGGACGCGTGGAGCACACGTTCGCGTGGTAAGGCTTGTGCTTCTAGCACGAGTCCAGCCCCACTCCATCATAACTCTCTGCTATACACCTCTTTACGTCGATTTTACAGGGCCACGCGTTCGCGTGGGAGGCTCTTTTTCAGAATGACGCGGACGCGTCATTGACGCGGTTGCGTGGGCATGCTTGTGCCTAAGGCACGCCTCCAGCCATGCTCTCGCGTGACTCTTTGCTTCTTTTCTTCTCGTGTCCAAGGCATATATGACGCGGATGCGTGCAAAATTTTTTTTTTATGCAGTACGCAGAATGCAATGCTGATGCGGATGTTATCAATAAATCCAGGTACAATAAAATAAAATAAAATAAAACCGAAAACAAACAAAATGAAATAAAATCAAAATTGAAAAGGGAACGATCATACCATGGTGGGTGGTCTCCCACCTAGCACTTTTAGTTAAAGTCCTTAAGTTGGACATTTGTTGAGCTCCCTGTCATGGTGGCTTATGCTTAAACTCATCCAAAAATCTCCACCAACCTTTGCAATTTCAATAGCCTCCGGGGTCCCAAACAAGGCAAGTAAAGCCTTTGAGCAAGTAAAAGCAGGTTTTTAGGCTCCAGGGGTATTGATTGTCAGGATAAATTCCAAGATCCCAAACCTTGCTTCTGCACCTGTCTTCTTGTTGATCATCATTTTTCCACTTGGGTGGTGAACAGTCGGAATTCTCACGGAGACATCCAAACAATTTCCTAGACCCATTCAATTGAGAATTATACCAACCCTTATACTTCAATTTGGAGCATGCAACCATATTGAACCTTGCATGACAACTCTTACCACTAATCATCTCCCTCTTACTCTTATAGCCACAAAGAGCTTTAAGTTGACCATCTGTCTCAAGTAAACCATATTCAAGTGGGATGAGAAAGCTAAGGGATATGATTTTACCCACTTGAATGTTGTGAAGGATGATGGTGACTTAGGCGGAGAGGTCTCCAACAACTTTGGCAAGGTGATTTCAAGCTCCACTCCCTTGTGCTCTTCTTTGACAACTTCCACCTCTTTGCAAACTTCTTCAATTTCAACCTCTTCCTCTTGGTTGCTTTCTTCCAATTCAATCTCTTCTTCATGGCTTACCAAGGGCATGGGAGTTTGTGCTTCTTCTTCTTTGATCTCCATGTCTAGTCCAATGGGAGAGGGTTCAATTGTAGATAAGAATTCATCAATGATTGAATCCATCTCTTGATCATCCCCTTCAAAGTCTTCAACCATGATATGCCTTGGAGGTTGTACACCCTCCTCAACGTCAATTTCAAACGTCTTGGAAGGGGGCTCTATGACTGGGCTTTCCCATGGACGTTCCGCATCTCCTAAGTCTTCGACCAATTCTTCTTCTTTGATAATCTCGGCTTCTTCTACTTGTTCCAATACAAAGTCATGCTCCTTACTGTCCACCGGAGCTTCTAGTGTCTCCTTTATGCTACGTTCTTCATTAGATTCTCCACATGAAGCCATGGTGGTTCCTTGAGTGTCCGAACGTCTGGATGGTAATCGATTTATTGCTTGCTCCAGTTGATGAAGGGTTGCATGAAATTGATCTACTGTTTCCTTGAGGCGAGCCTGTGATTCTTGGGTCAATGGATATGGACATGGTGCATATGGAAGTGGTGGTTTTTGGGGGTAATTGGATTAGAATTGGGGTGGATAAGGGTTGGGGTCATATGGAGTGAATGGTTATAGGTGGCTTGTGAGTATGGTGGTTTAAAGCTCTGTTGAGGAGGTGGTTCATTGGCATATGATGGGGCTTGTTGGTAACTACAAGGGGGTCCACCATACCTATCATCTTGGTATGCACCTCGGAATGGTTCTCGACCATAGTAATTTGGTGGAGGTGGTTTGTTAGGGAGGGGTCTACCATAACTATTGTCTTGGCATGCATTGTAGGATGGTCGTTGTCCATGATATCTCAGAAGGTGTTGTTGCCGAAAGGGTTGATCAGATCCTCGTGGCTCCTTCCATCTTTGATTGTTTCGACCTTGACGCATGTTCCTGTTATAGCTTCCATTCCTTTCAACAACATTAGAACCAAACTCAAAGCGATGGGGGTGAGAACTCATAGTAACTAATAAAAATTAAAAACAAAAATAAAAACAAATAAACAAGCAAAAGAAAATATTTACAATAACCAATAACACACGTTTGCAATTCCCCGACAACGGCGCCATTTTGAACGAATCGGGTTCCTGCTAATTTAGAATTTTATAAAAAATATAATCGCGTTGTAAGTATAGTTTCTAAACCAACAGAGAATCCTTTCGTACAAAAGTTTGGTTGTCACAAGTAACAAAACCCAATAAAATTTATAACCGAAGTATTTAAACCTCAGGTCGTCTTATTAAGGAATTGCAGGGAAGTATGATTTATTATTGGTTATAGAAAACGGTATATTTTTGGGTTTTTAAAATAGAGAACAAGTAATTTAAATGGCAAAAAAAATAAATTAATAATTATGAAAGCTCTTGGCAAGGTATAAGAACTGGAAATCCCATCCTAGTTACCCTTATCAGGTGTGATGAGAATTGTTTATCGCTCCCACTTAGTTAAATCTTACTAAATAAAGGAAAGTCAAGTGGACCAATGATAAACCACTATTTTATGGTTTATCTTGTGCTCAATTGAGTGGTTTTTATTAACTCTTTACCCACTTATTCAAACTATTTGCATGGTTTTACGTTTGCCTTCCTAATTATGTGCTTTGATTGAAAACATGCTTCTTTGATCTTATATTTGCTTATTATTAATCCTCTCTTATTACCATTAGATGCCTTGATATGTGTGTTAAGTGTTTTCAGATATTATAAGGCAGGAATGGCTTGGAGGATGGGAAGAAAGCATGCAAAAGTGGAAGGAATGCAAGAAGTTGGAGAAATTGCTAAGCTGTCCAGCCTGACCTCTCTGCACTCAAACGGCTATAACTTTAGCTACAAAGGTCCAAATGATGCGGTTCTAGTTGCGTTGGAAAGCTAACGTCCGGGGCTTTGATTTGATATATAATATGCTATAGTTCCCCTAACCCTACGTGACGTGACCGCGTGATCCATGCGGCCGCGTCGTAATGACGGAAATCCAGCGTGGCAAAATTCGAATCCAGTGAATTCTGGACTGTTTTTGACCCAGTTTGCGGCCCAGAAAACACAGATTAGAGGCTATAAAGTGGGGGAATACATCCATTCATGAGAGGGCTCACACACATTCATAATTTTAGGAGTAGATGTAGTTTTTAGAGAGAGGTTCTCTCCTCTCTCTTAGGATTAGGATTTAGCACTTCTCTTAGTTTTAGGAGTGACTCTCAATCCAGGTTCAATGTTCTTTTATTTATTTTTCCATGCATGTCTATGTCAGATTTAAGTTCTTTTGTTAATGCAATTTGAGGTATTTCAGTTTAATATTGCTTTCTTTTATTTACATGATTATTGCTTCCCATCTGAAGGCATTCTTATTCCAGTAGATTTACTTTTCCCCTTTTGGTCTTGGTTAAGAAATCAGTAACTTAGGAATTATCCAACTTAATAGCATAATTGTTAATTGTTGTCTTTCCAATTGAGTTGAACTTCAATAATCCCAAGCTTTTCTTAGGAAATAAATAGGATTCGAAGATCAAACCAATTTGTCCATTGACTTTCCTTTGCTTTAGTAAAGGTTAACTAAGTGGAATTAAGATTCAACTTTCATTGTTATTGATAAGGATAACTAAGTCTGGACTTCCAATTTCTTATACCTTGCCAAGAGATTTTATTATTATTATTTTATTTTACTTGTCATATAACATATTCCCACCTTACTTCCAAAACCCCCAATTTACAATCTTCATAACCAATAATAAGAACATACTTCCCTGCAATTCCTTGAGAAGACGACCCGAGGTTTGAATAGTCGGTTATCAATTTAAAAGGGGTTTGTTACTTGTGACAACAAAAACGTTTGTACGAAGGGATTTCTGTCGGTTTAGACACTATATCTACAACGCGACTGTTTTTATGAAATTCTTTACTGGCAAAAATCCTAACGTCAACCAATCAATTTGATCCTCAAGTCCTAGTCAACTCCTGTGGAAAGACTAGCTTTAGAGCGATCCAAATCAATCAGCGAGAATTCCAACTTTCAATCAACTGCTGAGTCTGATAACTCAAGTGTTACCAATTACTTAACCAAAACCAAAAGGGAAAAATCTAAATTAAATTGAAAGTATCATAAATAGAATAAAACAATCATAAATCTGAAATACCTCATTAATGTGTATTAAATAAGAAAATCCTAACATGAAGTTCATAAGCCAAATTGAAAAGATAAATAACAATTAAAGTAACAGAATAAATAAAAGTAGAAAATAAATTAAAGGAACATTGAACCTGGAATGAAGAGAAGTGGCCTAATCATAATAGAAATCCTAAATAATAATCCTAATCCTAAATCCTAAGAGAGAGGAGAGAGCCTCTCTCTGTCTAAAATTACATCTAAAACCTAAAATTGTGAATATGAACGCTGTCTTTTTTTTTGTTGTATCAATGAATGGATTGATTCCCCCACTTTATAGCCTCTAATATGTGTTTTCTTGGCCAAAAACTGGGTCAAAAACAACCCAGAAATCGCCCCCAGTGATTTCTGGTACGTACAGGTCGCTGCAAAGTCACGCGGAAATGTGGTCCACGCATTCGCGCGGATTGCATTTTTTCTAGGTCACGCGTCCGCGTAATCCACGTATTCGTGTCCCCTATATTTGGATTAGCTATGAGAAATTATATATCGTTGCAAAGCCTCAGATGTTAGCTTTCCAACGCAACTAGAACCGTGTCTTTTGGATTTCTGTAGCTCAAGTTATGATCGATTTAGTACCAAGAGGTCAGGCTGGACAACTTTAGCAGTTCCTTCAGTTTCTTGTATTCCTTCCACTCTTGCATGTTTTCTTTCCATCCTCTAAGCCATTCCTGCCCTGTAATCTCTGAAAACACTTAACACACATATCAAGGCATCGAATGGTAATAAGAGAGGATTAAAATTAGCTAAATTAAGACCAAAGAAACATGTTTTCAATCATAGCACAAAATCAGGAAGGAAAACTTAAAACCATGCAATTAGTATGAATAAGTGTGCAAAGACTTGATAAAAACCACTCAATTAAGTACAAGATAAACTATAAAATAGTGGTTTATCAGACATCTATGACTCAAGGTCACCTATTTATCCAATTCCAAGCCAAGAGTGTGAAAAACTAGGCAAAAGCTAAAAGAGACATTTTATCAAACACCTAATATGCATAAAAGAAAAGTATCATAAATTGCACTAAAAATAAATTCTATAACTACCAATTACATGAAAATGAAAATAACAACTCAAATAAGCATTAAAGAAACATAAAAAATCAAAATTGCATTAAATGAAATTAAAAGTGACAAGTGTGTTCAAAGAAGTAAAATGGCATGAAAGCAAAATCAACAAAGGAACCTAAGAGATTAAAGGCAATAAAACATGAAAATGTAAATGAAACTACAATAAAACAAGAATTAAAGAGAGAAATTAAAGAGAAAATAAAGCTAAAAACCCTAATTCTAGAGAGAAGGGGAGCTTCTCTCTCTAGAAAAACTCAACAAAAACATGTAAAAACCTAAACCTAAGTGCTCCCCCCTTCATCCCTCTTCAGTTTGGCTTGAAATAACTCCAGAAATGAGTTGGATTGGGTTTTGGGGGCCCAGAAATCACCCCCAGCGGTTTGCAATTAATGAGCTCACGTGCCAAGACGTGTGCGTCCGCACACTTGCTATTTCCTAACTTGTGCGTACGCACAAGTTGTGTGCGTATGCACACTTAGACTTATGTCCACTATAGCAAATTGTATATCATTTTGAAGCCCCGGACGTTAGCTTTCCAATGCCGCTAGAACAGCCCCATTTGGACCTCTGTAGCTCAAGTTATGACCAATTTAGTACCTAGAGGTCAGGATGGACAGCTTTCCAAATCCTTCATTTCTTGAATTCTTCCACTTTATGCTTTCCTTCCACTTTCTCAAGCCATTCTTGCCTTCAAAACCTTAAATCACTCGAGCAAACATATCAAGATATCGAATGGGAGAAAAGTGAATTAAAATTGGCAATTTAAGCATGAAAAGCATATTTTTCACAATTAAGCACAATTAGGAAAGAATTCATAAAAGCATGCTATTTCAATGGATAAGTGCAAGAAAAGTCAATGAAATCCACCCAAATAGAGCAAATAAATACCATAAAATATGGATTCATCAACTACTCATCCTCAAGTGAGGATGAAGACACTAGGGAAGAGCAAGTTTCTCGTTTCCTATGAGCTCTAATAAAGCTAAATACCAAACTATTTGGTACAAATCCCCTGGAGGAAGAACCTCCACTGCTTACCAAAGAACTCCATGCTTTGGTTCAGCAAGAGCTACCTCCGAATCTTCCAGACCCTGGACACTTTCTGATCGCTTGAACCATAGGCACTATGACCTTTGAAAAGGCTCTATGTGACCTAGGGTCAAGCATCAACCTCATGCCACTCTCTGTAATGGAGAAGCTCGGAATCCTTGAGGTACGAGCTGCACACGTCTCTTTAAAGATGGCAGATAAGACCATGAAGAAGCCATATGGCATAGTAGATGATGTGTTGGTTAAAGTTAAAAACCACTACATCCTTGCAAACTTCATTGTCTTCGACATAGGAGAGGATGAGGATGACCGTGTCATCCTTGGAAGACCTTTCATAGCCACAGCCAATGTTATCATTGATGTGGCTAAGGCAGAACTAACCCTAAAGATAGGAGAGGATCACATCTTATTCAAGATGCCTCATCCTAATTTTCCCTCTAAAAGAGAGATAACAGTATAACACTTAGTGTGCAAACCCTCTCTTTCTATGCAGAGCTCAGCAGAGCTCCCAGATATGAATTCTAAGTTTGGTGTTGGGCAGCCTGATGATTAGACTTTTGTGTGGTCTAGAATTTCTCAATTGAATTTTCGTTGCAAGTATAGATCTATACCAACAAAGAGTCCTCACATACAAAAATTTTGGTTGTCACATGTACAAACCCCAAATAAGAATTAACCGGAGTATTTGGACTCCGGGTCGTCTCACGAGAAATTGCAATGAAGTGAATAATTATTGGCTATGAAGAAACAAGGGGGTATGATTGATAAAGGGGCAAGGAAGTAAATGGACAAGAATTTAAATGACAAGAAGATTAAATCAAGCAAGTAACTAAAGAAAGCAAGTAATAAAGAGAGACATTCATGACAAGAATTGATATCATAGGCTTTCTATCCTAGTCATACATTGATTAATTCATCTTATTTATTCAACTCCAACAAACGGAAGAAGGTATCATGTCATCTTCACATAGGGAGAATGTCAAACAAGACTAATTAATCATGTCACAAATATAAATAAGAATTTATCTTATTACGTCATCTCTAACATTGGAAGAAGATATAGGTTATCTTCCATGAGAGAAAGTCTAACAAGACTAGCTAATCTCAATCCAAAAGTCCTAATCATCTCACTAAGTGAATTAGCAAGAGATTAGAGTTAATGAAAATAATACTAGCTAACAACTCTAGATCACCAACAAGAGTTAGATTTTCATGACTCAAGATTACCTAATTACTCTTTCCAAGCCAAGAATGCTCAAAATCTACTCTAACATCCAACCAAGCATTTTGTCAAACACTTGGAAGGCATAAAAAGAAAGCATAATAATTGACAAGAAATAGTAAAATCTATCAACTACAATTTGTAAGGAGACAAGATCAACAACTCAAATTCACAATAAAAGACATCAAACATCAATTACATTAATAGAAAATCCAAATCCAACAAGTGTTCATCAATCCTAAACAAAGAGGCATGAAAAGGAAAATTAACAAGAGGAAACAAGAAGATTACATCATTAGAGCATGAAAATGTAGAAGAAACAAGATGAAAGCAAGGAAGTAAACATGGATCTAAGATAATCTACCCTAATCCTAACCTAATTCTAGAAAGAAGAGGGAGCTTCTCTCTCTAGAAAACTAACTAAAGACTCATGTTGGCTAAACTAATTGCTCCCCCCTTGTCCAAGCTTGAATTCTGCATGAAATAGAATTAGAAATGAGTTGGGTTGGGCCCAAAGTGGTTCAGAAATCGCTGGGGGCGATTTCACTTTAGTGGGCCACGAGCAGCATCGGCGCGCACGCGTACATGTCGCGTGCGTGCCCCTTAACGCGAAGCAACATATGACAAATTTTATATCATTTTGAAGCCCCAGATGTTAGCTTTCCAACACAACTAGAACCGCCTCATTTGGATCTCTGTAGCTCAAGTCATGGTCGATTGAGTGCGAAGAGGTCAGGCTTGACGGCTTTACGGTTCCTTCATTTCTCCATGAGTTCTCCCACTTTGCATGCTTTTCTCCTCACTTCTTCCATCCAATACTTGCCTTATAGACCTGAAATCACTCAACAAACATATCAAGGCATCAAATAGAATTAAAGTGAATTAAAATCACCAATTTTAGGGCCTAAAAAGCATGTTTTCACATTTAAGCACAAATCAAGGGAGAATTGCAAAACCATGCTATTTCATTGAATAAATGTGAGAAAAGGTGATAAAATCCCCCAAATTAAGCACAAGATAAACCACAAAATTGGGGTTTATCAAATCTCCCCACACTTAAACTAAGCATGTCCTCATGCTAAAATCAAGAAAGAAGCAAAGGGTATCAACATTTATTCAATGCAAACTAACTAAATGTAATCTATCTATATGCAATCTATCTATATGAATGCATCCACTTGGTCAAAACAAGTCAACTTCTAAGAAAACATATTTAAGTACAAGGGCTAAAGTCATAGCAGTCAAATCAAATCCACAATTGAATTGAATTTTTAAAAAGATTTTACAAACTTGCAAGAAAAGAGATGATCATGGGTGGAAACATGTAATTGATCAATCGAACCTTCACCGGATGTGTATCTGCTCTAGTCACTCAAGTGTATGGGGTTGATTCACTCAATTCTCCCCTAACCACGCTTTCCAAGATTTATTTTTCATCTAATAATCAACAATTATTTCATGCATGCATACAAATATCATGAGGACTTTCCCATAGGTTGTAATGGGGCTATGGTCAATGTAGGATGCATATGGTGGAAAAATTAAAATAAAAATAACTAGGGGACACCAAACTTAATTTCAAAAATTAAGAAAATATTAGTGCTATTTATTTATTTATTTATAATTTTTTTTATTTTTTTTTCTATAAAAAATTAAAGACAAAAATAAAACAAAACTAATAAAATATATAAAAAAATAGAAGAAAACAAAAATGAAAATAAAAGGAAAGGAAAAATAAAAAGAAAAATAAAAAAAAGAAACGCCGTAAGTTTTTTTTTGAACAATCATAATAAAAAAATAATAAAATAAAATAAAATCAAAGAGGGGACAAGGGAGTGGGAAATGAGAACGGATAGCAGGAGAGGGGGGTACGAGTGAAAGGACGAAAGAAAGAAGAAAAGAAAAAGAATTACGGGATTAAAAAAAATATATAAAATAAAAATAAAAATAAACAAATAAAGAAACAAAAATTAATAATAATAAAATAAAATAACTAAAAGAAAAATTATCTAATCTAAGAAATCAAGCAACGAGTAGTTGTCAATCACAGTCAATCTCCGGCAACGGCACCAAAAACTTAGTGCGGTATTTGTAACCCACTAACTTACGGGTAAGTGCACCGGGTCGTACCAAGTAATACCTTACATGAGTAAGGGGTCGATCCCATGAGAATTGATGGATTAAGCAATAATAGTATTTGATAGGCTTAGTTAGACAAACAGAAAAGAGTAATTGAGAGTTCAAAAGCATTAAACAAATAAAGAAGAGTTTGAAGACAAGCAGGTGAATAAGTTGGGAGTAAAATATTGAGAAGACAGTTAAGGTTTTAGAGTTATCTATTTTTCTGGATTAACTTTTCTTACTAACTATTTTAATCATCTAGGATTTAATTTATGGTAAACTATATGTGACTAGACACTAATTCCTTAGACCTTCCTAGTCTCCTCTAAAATTCATTAGCTGCTAATTCCTTAGTCAATTAATTCCAATTAGAAGGTGATGATCAAATTCCAGTTTATATGCCACAAAAACTCTAATTACCCAAAAATAAAAGGATTATATGTCACGTATCCCGTTAAATCCAGATAATTAAAATTTAGGAGAATATGTTTTCAAGCTGTTGTTCAAGTAAAGAGCTTTTCCAAGTTTTACAAGAACGCATTTAGAAAAAGGGTCATACTTCCGTTCCACCCAAATTCATAAGATGAAGAGTGAGAACAATTCTTAAATTATAAATCCATGCATAAATTAAAAAAGAAAAAGCAATAAAATTAATCCATAGAAATAGACAGAGCTCCTAACCTTAACAATGGAGGATTAGTTGCTCATGGTTCAGAGTAGAAAATAAGGATTCTAATAAAATGTATTTTGGTAGTCTGGGATTGGAATAATGTTGAGGTGGTATCCTCCTATTTATATCTAATCCTAATTAATTTAAAATCTATCTTTAAAACTAAAATAATATCTTTTCCTATTTTTAAAATTTGAATTTAAATTAGAATTAATTATAGCAATCAGCAAATCTTCAATTGATGGATGGGGACCACTTGGCTTCACTAGGATCCACGCCTAACTCGGGCTTGGCAGTATGAATTGGAGTTTAGTTGAGTGAAGCTGCGCCTAACTTGGGCTTTAGTGCGCCTAACTTGAAGTGGGTAGGACCAATCTCGCGTATTGTTGTTGTGTCGTGTGCCAAACTTGAGAAATCTCAAGTTAGGCGCAGCCTTGGCAGCGAGTTCAGAGAAGAAGTATGGACTATTATATATCGTTGGAAAGCTCTAGAAGTTAGCTTTCCAACGCCACTAGAATCACGTCCATTGGACCTCTGTAGCTCGAGTTATTTAGGTTTGAGTGTAGAGAGGTCAGGATTGACAGCATCATTCGCCTTCATCTCTTCTTCTGCAGAAACTCCATCAAATGTAGCTGAATGCTACCTAAAATAAACAGAATTGCACAAGACTCAAAGTAGCATCCATAGTGACTAAAAGATAATTAATTCTTGATTAAACTCAACAATTTAAATGCAAATTCACTAGGAAAAGATAGAAAAGATTCTCACGCATCACATGTCCTCATGCTCAACCCAAGAGAAACTGAAAAAGAGTGAAGGCAGAATGGTGGAACCTATGCAATGCAATCTATCTAAATGCAAGCTACCTACATGCATCATGCTATTCTAATTACTATCTGTCTATATATATAAGCATACATGTGGTCATATTGAGTCAAATTTTCAAGGAATCATATATGCACAACCAAGGACTAAATCAAAACACATTCACAATTGAGTTGAGTCAACCAAAAGAGTTCATAAACTTGCAAGACAAGCAATGATCAAATATGGACATATGAAAATGAGCTATTGAACCCTCACTGGAATTGTATATACACTCTAATCACTCAGTGTTTGGGGTTAAACCACTCAAATCTCCTCTAATCATACTTTCTAAAACTTTGTTCTTCATCTAACCAATCAACAAATATTTAATGTAAAAATGCAAACATCATGAGGTCTTTTCAAGGTTGTAATGGGGTTAAGGCAAGGGTGAGGATATATGTATGGCCAAGTGAGCTATAAATTGAATCCTTGACTAGCCTAAGTTCTCACCTAACATACATATACTCTATGTACTTCTAAAATCATGCCTAGCTACCCATAATTCTCACTTTTGCATCACACACTCATGTACCAAATTATCTTTAATTTTATCACATATGCATTGATCTTTTATTAAACTTAACACTGGGGTAATTTTGTCCCCTTATTTAGTTATTTAATTATAGGAAATTTTTTTTATTTTTTTTTTGTGTAAAAATAAACATAACATATCAATGCACATGGTATTTTAATTTTTTTGGTCTCACATGAGTATGCACCCAAATTCCCAATATCTTGTCAATTCAACACTTTCTTATCAACCCAAGTTCCCACGGTTCCCCACACTTAATTGATATGCAATCTCTATCTTAAGCTAACCAAAGATTCAATTTGGGGTAATTAATTTGTTTTTTTACCGCTTAAGGTTAGTGATGTGGTAAAATACAGAATAAATGGGGATTAAGAGGCTCAAAGTGGCAAACAAGATTGATTGAAAGGGTAGGCTATTTGGGATAAGTGAACTAATGACAAATAATGGCCTCAATCATATGCAGGCACGTAAATACACTAAATAGTGGACATATAGAATGGAACAAAGTAAAGTCTGCAATCATAGTGAAGAAACACACAAGAATAAAATATTATGGTTAAATAATGTAACCATGCAATTAAGCTCAAAAACTCCCGGGTTGTGTTTTCTTAGCTCAAAAACATATTCCAGTTATGTATATCATGCAAGTAAAAATAAAAAGTTTTAATCAATGTGAATCTTTAAATGCCTTTCCTTTAAATAATTATATTTCTTGAGAATTTCATCAATTGACCAACATTTATTACTATATGTACTAAATGAAATGTTGTAACTATGAAAACTAAAAGTTTTTAGTTTACTCCCTATTTTCAATCAAACCAAATTCTCATATGCTAAAAGGGTAAACTAAGCTCAATAATCCATATTTTTCTATATCACAACTAATAGACTAAAGGTGCAATTCAAGCTAAATATCTAAGATATATACAGCCCAAAGTGCAAAATCTAACAAAGTAAAAATAAACAAAAGTACAGTAAAATAGAAATGTCCAAGTAATAAAAAAAATAAAATAAAATAAAATAAAGCAAAAAGAAAATAAAGTAAAATAGGATAAAAAGTCTAAAATAGTTCACCAAAAGTAGAATCCACCAGAGATGGCGACCTCCCCACACTTATATCACAGCATCGTCCTCGATGCTCAGTCAAGCTCAGTGTGAAGGGTCATCGCCTCCTGAAGGGTGTGCTGCTGTTGGGGAAGCCAGAAACAAAAGGAGATGGAGGCACACTCATGAGTTGACATAAAGAAACGAATTCTTGGAATGCAAGAAAATAGAATGCAGACAACAATCAAAACAAAAACCAAGAATTCCTGCAATAATAGTGAGAAGCTTGTTTTCTAAGCAACAACAGGTAGCATGCCTTAAAAGGAACCTAAAAGGGTTAAAAGAGTTAGTTTAAACTTAAAAGAAAAGTTAGAAAGTCAATTAAGTTAAGAGTTAGAAAAGTGTGAAGAAGTTAGTGGCATGGAAATGTTGTTCTTAATCAAAAGTGGAAATGGGTTTCGAACAAGCAAGCTCACAGTCAGCATACAATGCAAGTTATTGATGATAAAACATGTAAATGAGAGAAACATGAAAAGGATCAAAATCATCAATAATGGATTGTAATAAAAAGGGGAACCAAAAAGGAATGGGAATACTAACTCACCACCTCATGAATTGGCTTTGGGTTAAACCAAATAAAGCACAATGCAAAAGTACCAAAGTCAATTCAAGAGTGGAAGTTAAGGAAAACAGTTTTTATAAAAATTGGGCAGCATGCCGGCAGTAGAAGGAACGTTTTCAGAAAATCAAACAGCAGAATCATCAAGCCATATGAACGTCGTAAGTGTCAGGCAGCATGAAGAACAAGAATTCAAACGAATCAGGCATCATAAAGCAAAATGAAAAACTCAATTTAAATAATTCAGATGTCCTATGAATTCATGAACAATTGAAAACACCAAAACCAAATGTAAATCCATAAGAATGAAACAAACGAGCCCACAAGATAGCAATAGGCAATTAATCCATCACCAAATCAAACATATGCAGCAAGCAAAGGATTACAGAATATCAATATTGGCATTACTGCAACAGAGATCAGAAATTGTGTATCCAAAAGAGTAGCCAGTAGCATCAATAAATCAATTTAGCACCACAGTAAGTCAATGAAACATTAACAGAGCATGAACAGCAAGTTAAACCCATATAGCAGCATCAAGCAGAGCAAGTAGAAAATCATATAATTCAAACAGCAAGAACGGAGCACTTATCAGACCTAAATCCACTAAACACATCCTAGCTACCTAACCACCTAAAATCCACTAAGAACATGCATCTCTAACTATCCTAATTTTGAACAGAATTTAAAGAAGCAAACTAACTTAATTGAACAGAGTGATGAAATTGAAATGCAGGGGTGGAGGTAGTGATACCTGGGAGGTTTTGCGACAAAATTGGGAAGGAAGGGGAATGGTAGTGACGACCAGAGATGGCGGCGACACGGCGGTGGAGGGGCTGTTCACGGTGGTCTTGGGATCGGCGGGAGGGCAGGGTTGAGAAAGGAGGAATAAGGAGAAGAAGAGGAGAAGAGAGGGGGGAAGAGTGAGGGGCAGTTGGCGGTCGGTGTCGCCGGTGGTGGTGCGGTGCGAGGGTGATGGTGGTGAGGGGTGGTTATGGAAGAAAAAGGGGGGAATTGGAACGTTGAGGGAGGAGAGGGAAGAAAGGGGCACACGAGGGAGTTATGGTTCTCGCGTCAGGGGGGTTAATAAAATTAAATCCACGCGTACGCGTGGATCACGCCTGGGCGTGGATGGGGGAAAAGTGTATCGACGCGTAAGCATTGTAGACGTGAACGCGTGAATGAGGATAAATGAAGATGACGTGTACGCATGAGGCATACGTACGCGTCGACCAAAATTGTGCTAAACGCATGATTCCAGCTCTTCAGATTGAAGGTCGCTAAGATTTTGCGTGTGATGCGTGCGTGTCGCGCACGCCCACGCGTGGTGTGCGAGAGTTGAAATTGACGCGTACGCGTCGAGGACGCATACGCGTGACTTGAATTGTGCTTATAGCATACCAGCCGCACGATTCTATCACAACTTTCTATTCGTTGGATGGAAACGCCGAAGTGATATCGACGCCCACGCGTGGCCTGCACGCACGCTTGGGTTGGCTTTTTTTATGTAGTATGCAGAATGCAAAATGCAGATGCTGATACAGACATTATGAATGAACACTAAGAAAAATAGAATAAAATAAAACTAAGAATAAAACAAAACAAAATAAAACTAAGACTGAAAAAGAACGATCATACCATGGTGGGTTGTCTCCCACCTAGCACTTTTAGTTAAAGTCCTTAAGTTGGACATTTGGTGAGCTCCCTGTCATGGTGGCTTATACTTGAACTCATCCAGGAATCCCCACCAATGTTTGCGATTCCAATAACCTCCGGGGTCCCAAACTAGGCACATAAAGCCTTCGAGCAAGTTAAAGCAAGTGACAAAGCTCCAGGAGTGTTGATTGTCAGAATGAATTCCGGGGTCCCAAACCTTACTTTTGTACCCGTCTTTGCTTTGATCTACATTGTTCTAACTAGGTGGTACGCAATATGAATTCTCACTGAGATACCCAAACATCTTCCGAGACCCATTCAATTGAGCTCTATACCAATCCTTGTACTTCAATTTGGAGCGTGGAACCATATTGAACCTTGCATGCCAACTCCTATCACTAACCATCTCCCTCTTACTCTTAAAGTCACAAAGAACTCTAAGCTGACCATCTGTTTCAAGCAAACCATATTCAAGTGGGAACGTAAGGGTTGAGGATAAGTATTTTACCCACTTGAATGTTGTATTGGATGGTAATGGCCTTGGGAGAGGTGTTTCCAATGGTCTTGCAAGCTCCACTCCCTTGTACTCTTCTGTGAATTCTTCCACCTCCTTGCAAACCTCTTCAACTGCAACCGCGTCTTGATCAAAATCTTCTATTTCTTCCCCATCACTCAAGACATAAGTTGGAGGTTGAGAAAAGTCTACCTCCACATCATCTTCATATTCACTTGGGGAAGGTTCTTCAAGCTCAAGGGGTTCAATTGCAGATGCAAGTTCATCACTAGGAGAGCTTGATTCATGATCATCATCACCAAGGGAACTTGCTTTCGGATCTATTCCGTCCAATTCTTCATAAGGTACATGCCTTGGAGGTTGTACACTATCCTCCTCAACATCAATTTCAAACTTTTTGGCGGAATTCTCTATAGCTCTCGATTCCCATGGAGGTTCAGCATCTCCTAGGTCTTCAACCACTTCTTCTTCGATAATTACCACTTCTTCCAATTGCTCTAATACAAAATTGGACTCCTCCCGGATGTCTTCCCTCACCAGTTCTTCAGCTACTCCTTCATCTTTAAGCCAATCCCTTCTTTCTTGTTTCGTGTCAATAGCATTATTGGGATCATGTCGCTCTTAAATTGATGCATTCATACGGGATATAAGGGCTTGGATAGTAGAGGTTAGACCAGTGAAAGCAGAGGTAAGTGTGGTTTGAAGCTCTAATTGCCTTTGGCGAATAACATTAAGGATGTCGTCATCCAGTGGAGGTTGGGGTGGATAGGAGGATTCATTATCTTGGAGAAAGGGTTCATAATAAGAAGGTGGTTCTTCTTGGTAAGGGTATGGAGATGGTGAATATTGAGGTGGTGGTTCTTGGGGGTAATTGTGTTAGAATGGGGGTGGTCTATGTATGGTTCATACGGTTCATATGGTGGTTGGTTGGGTGGATAAGGGTTAGAGTTATATGGAGGTGAATGATGGAAAGGGGTTTGTGAGTACAGTGGTTCAAGGATATGTCGAGGAGGGGGTTCATAGGTATATTGTGGTGGGTGTTGATTGTCACGAAGAGGTCCACCATAACCATTGCCTTGGTAAGCATCATAGGATGGTTGTTGATAATACCTTGGAGGTGGTTGTTTCCAAGAGGGTTGATCAAACCCTTGTGGCTCCTCCCATCTTTGATTGTTCCATCCTTGATCCAAGCTCGCATTGTAATCTCCTCTTCCTGCAACATGATTGTAACCAAACTCATAACCAAAGGGGTGAGAATTCATAGTAGCAAGAGAAATAAAAACTAATAAAAATTAATGAAAATTAACTCCTAAAACTAGAAACACTAGCAAAGAAATGAAAAAGCAAAATTATTTACAATAACCAATAATAAGGCACACATTTGCAATTCCCCGGCAACGGCGCCATTTTGACAAACGAATTTTTGCCAGTAAAGAATTTCACAAATGAAGCCTCGTTGAAAGTATAGTTTCTAAACCGACAAAGAATCCTTTCATACAAAAGTTTGGTTGTCACTAAAGCAATCCCAATAAAAATAATAACCGAAGTATTTAAACCTCGAGTCGTCTCTCGAGGAATTGCATGGAGGTATGTTTTATTATTGGTTATGAAAAAGTATCTTTTTGGGTTTTTGAAATAAAGAACAAGGAAATAAATTAGCAAGAAATTAAATTAATAACTAGAAAAGGCACTTGGTAAGGTATGAGAACTGGACGTCCTATCCTAGTTATCCTTATCAATTGTGATGAGAATTGTTTATTGCTCCCACTTAGTTAACCTCTAACTATGAAGGAAAGTCAAGTGGACTAATCAATTTGATTCCTCAAGTCCTAGTTAACTCCTAAGGAAAGACTAGCTTTAGAGGGATCCAAATCAACCAGCAACTTCCAATTATCAATCAACAAAGGAGTTTGACAACTCAAGAGTCTCCAATTACTCAACCAAAGCCAAGAACATAAAAATCTAACTTAAAACTCTCTCAAGCATTTTATCAAACACTTGGAAGGCAAAACATAAGAACATAGAAAAGTAATAGGGAACGTAAAATCTAAACAATCAATTGCAAGCATCAATGATAATAAATAAAGGAAGAAGCAATAAACTTGAAATACCTCAAATTGCATTAAATGGAAAATCAAATCTAACATGAAGAGTTCATAAGTTCAATTGGAAAGATAAATAAACTAGAATGCTAGAACAAATAAAAGTAGAAGAGAGACTAAATTAAAGGAACATTGAACCTGGAATTGAGAAGAAATAAACCTAAAACTAAGAGAAATCCTAAAACCTAGAGAGAGGAGAGAGCCTTTCTCTCTTGAAACTACATCTAAAACCCAAATTGTGAATAATTTGATGAATGAATGAATGATGTGTGATTCCCCCATTCTTCAGCCTCTATTTTCTATTTTTGGGCTTGGAATTGGGCTAAAAAGGAGCCCAAAAATCGCCCCCAGCGCTTCCTACAACTTTCTGCACGTGGTGCATGTCACGCGTACGCGTAGGTCACGCGTGCACGTCATTTGGCAAATTTCCTTGTCACGTGTACGCGTCAATCACGCGTACGCGTCGCTCATCTTCTGCGCTAGGCGCGCGTGCACATCACCCATGCGTGCGCATCACTGCCAGCTTCTCAAAACTTCATTTTTCACGTTCCTTCAACTTTTGCATGTTTCCTTTCCATCCTCTAAGCCATTCCTGCCCTATAAAGCCTGAAAACACTCAACACACAGATCACGGCATCGAATGGTAATAAAGGATAGTTAAAATTAACAGTTTAAAGGCCTAGGAAACATGTTTTCAACTATATCACAGAATAAGGAAGGATTCGTAAAACCATGCGAATTATATGAATAAGTGAGCAAAGAATTGATAAAAACCACTCAAATTAGCACAAGATAAACCATAAAATAGTGGTTTATCACAGTCGAACCTAATCATGAAGGAGGAAAGGCAAGAAAGGTTCTTGGTGACTTTACCATGCCTACCTCTGATTTTTATGGCAGAAGCATCTCTGTACCTGCCATTGGAGCTAACAATTTTGGGCTTAAGCCTCAGTTAGTCTCTCTTCTGCAATAGAATTACAAGTTCCATGGACTTCTACTGGAAGATCCACATCAATTCCTATCAGAATTCTTGTAAATCTATGATACTGTTAAGACCAATGGAGTGGATCCTGAGGTCTACAGACTTATGCTCTTTCCCTTTGCTGTTAGAGACAGAGCTAAAATATGGTTGGATTCTCAACCAAAAGATAGCCTAGACTCTTGGGAAAAGCTGGTCAATACTTTCTTGGCTAAATTCTTTCCTCCTCAAAGGATGAACAAAATCAGAGTGAAAGTTCAAACTTTCAAACAAAAAGAAGGTGAATCCCTCTATGAAGCCTAGGAAAGATACAAGCAACTTATCAGGAGGTGCCCTCCTGACCTGCTCTCAGAATGGTCTATCCTAGGAATTTTCTAGGATGGACTGTCTGAGATGTCTAAAATATCATTGGACAGCTCTGCAGGTGGATCACTCCATTAAAGAAAATGCCTGCAGAAGCAAGAGAACTCATTGAGATGGTTGTAAACAACCAATTCATGTACACTTCGGATAGAAATCCTGTGAACAATGGGATCCTTCGAAAGAAAGGAGTTCTTGAAGTTGACACTCTGGATGCCATATTGGCTCAAAACAAGATCTTGACACAGCAGGTCAATATGATCTCTCAGCATTTGACTGGAATGCAAGCTGTAGCTGGCAACACTCAGGAAGCTTCTTCTGAAGTAGAAGCTTATGATCCTGATCAACCCACCATGGAGAAGGTGAATTACATGGGAGAACCCTGTGAAAACACCTACAACCTTTCATGGAGGAATCATCCTAACCTTTCATGGAATGATCAACAGAAGCCTCAGCAAGGCTTCAATAATAATCAAGGTGGAAGAACCCAGAATAGGTTCAATAACAAGCCACCATTCCCATCTTCTCAAGGGAATATGGAGACTCCTAAGCAGAGCCTTTTTGACTTAGCCATGCTAGTCTCCAGCCACTCTAAGACCACTCATAGTTTCATAACTAAAACAAGATCCACCATCAGAAATTTGGAGATACAAGTTAGTCAACTGAGCAAGAGAATCCCTGAGACTCCTCCTGACACTCTTCTTAGTAACACTGAAGTAAACCCAAGAGAAGAGTGCAAGGCCATCACCATAGAGGTAGAGGCCAAATCTGGAGAGACTGGGAAGGCATTGAACGCTAGTGAGGAAGACCTCACTGGGCATTCAACGCCCAAACTGGCCAAGACCCTGGTGCTGAACACTAGTGAGGAAGCCCTCACTGGGCATTCAACGCCCAAACAGGCAGGGACTCTGGCGTTGAACGCTAGTAAGGATAGCCCTACTGGGCGTTCAATGCCCAACTTGGTAAGGAACCTGGCATTTAATGCTAGTGAAGGGGTGCATGATGGGTGTTCAACGCTCAAAGAGCCACTAGAGCTGGCGTTGAGCGCTAGTAAAGGTACACCCCCTGAGTGCTTAATACCCACTCAAGAAATCCCTATCCAAGAACTAAAGGAAGCCAAGGCTCATATAGACACTATAGAGGTTCCCTTGCATGCACTCCTGCAGTGCATGAGTTCTGATGAGTACTCATCCTCTGATGAGGATGAGGACACTAGGGAAGAGCAAGTTACTCGGTACGTAGGAGCTCTCATGAAGCTGAATTCCAAGCTATTTGGTACAAAGCCTTTGGAGGAAAAACCTTCAGTACTTTCCAAAGAACTCAAAGCTTTGGTTTAGTAGAAGCTACCTCAGAAGCTTCCAGATTCTGGACGCTTCCTGATTCCTTACACCATAGGCACCATGACCTTTGAGAAGTATCTGTGTGACCTAGGGTCAAGCATAAACCTCAAGCCACTCTCTGTAATGGAGAAGTTGGGAATCTTTGAGGTACAAGCTGTAAACATCTTACTAGAGATGGCAGATAACTCAATGAAGCAAGCATATGGCTTAGTAGAGGATGTATTGGTAAAGGTTGATGACCTTTACATCCCTGCAAACTTCATTATCTTAGATACTGGGGAAGATGAGGATGAAGCCATCATCCTTGGAAGACCTTTCCTAACCACTACCAATGCTATCATTGATGTAGCAAATGGAGAACTGATTCTACTACTAGGGGAGGATCACATCTTGCTCAAGATGCCTCACCCCAACTCTCCCTTTGAGAAAAGAGAGATAATTGTGCAACACTTAGTGTTTCAACCATCTCTTTCAGTGCAAAGCTTTACTAAACCCCCAAACATCAATTATAAGTTTGGTGTTGGACAGCCATTAACAATCACTGAAAACCAAGGTACTCAGAAGAAAGTACCTAAAGGCTGGAGGGACAAGAAAGTCCCCACTAAAGGCCTCTCACCTGGAATGAGAGTTGTCTTCACCAAGAAGCCAGTCATACCACATACAGTGAGTCGTATCCTGTCTCTAGAGCATGTGGAGCTCATTCATGAGAAGACAGGATGAAAGTTCATTGTAAGGGACGAAATTCTAAGCCCATATCATTCTCTGTAAGGAGCTAACCGTCAAGCTAGTAACGTTAAAGGAGCGCTTGTTGGGAGGCAACCCAACCCTAATTAATTATTTTTATTTCTTTTAATTCCTTATTTTGTTTTTTTTTTTCTTTAAGTTATTTCTTTAGGTTCATGATCAGGTGGGTCCCACAGCATCTTTACCTACCCCACTTCTTTCCTCTTTTTTTCACACTTTCCTATACACTCTTCCCTATAAACCCTAGCCCAATCACATCCATATCACTTCCCCAAAACCATCATAACTTCCACCAACCCCCCACCCACTTCAAAATCAAATTTCCCTCCCATTTACCCCACCCATGACCGAACCCAACCCTAGCCCACTCCTATAAATACCCCTCTTACTAACCCTTCATACACACACCTCTCATACACATTAAAGCCCCCTTGGCCGAATTACTCTCTCCCTCCATCTCCTTCTATTTTCTTCTTCTTCTACTCCATTCTTCTCTTTTCTTTATTTTTGCTCGAGGATGAGCAAAGCTTTTAAGTTTGGTGTTGGAAAAGTATTACTTTTTACTTTCCATTCCCACTTATGGCACCCAAGGTTGGAGAACCCTCTAGAAAGAGGAAAGGAAAGGCAGTAGCCACCACCTCTGGATCTTGGGAGATGGAGAGATTCATTACCAAATCCCACCAAGACCACTTCTATGAAGTAGTAGCAGAGAAGAAGGTGATCCCTGAGGTCCCTTTCAAGCTCAAGAATATATCCGGAAATCCGAAGAGAGATACGGAGAAGAGGTTGGAAAGTCCTAACCAATCCCACCGAAGAGGTTGGGATCTTAATAGTGCAAGAGTTCTATGCTAATGTATGGGTCACAAAAAACCATGACATTAGTGTGAACCCAAATCCCAAGAATTGGAGCATCATGGTCCGAGGGAGAATCTTAGATTTTAGCTCGGAAAGTGTGAGGTTGGCGTTCAACTTGCCTTTGATGCAAGGAGACCCACATCCTTACACTAGGAAAGTTAACTTTGATCAAAGACTGGATCAAGTGCTCACAGACATCTGTGTGGAAGGAGCACAATGGAAAATGGATTCCCAAGGAAAGCCTACTCAACTAAGAAGGCTTAACCTCAAGCCTGTAGCTAGAAGATGGTTAGAATTCATCTAACGCTCTATCATCCCCACTAGCAATCGGTCAAAAGTGACCATTGAAAGAGCCATCATGATTCATTGCATCATGATTGGGAGTGAGGTGGAAGTACATAAGGTGATCCCTCAAGAATTGTACAAGATAGATAAGAAGTCTTCCACCAAAGTAAGGTTAGAATTCCCATACCTCATCTATCATCTATACAATTTAACTGGAGTTGTCATAGAGGGAGACATCTCTATTGAGGAGGACAAGCCCATCACTAAGAAGAGGATGGAGCAAACTAGAGAGCATGCACAAGAGCCTGTGCACCCGCCTCAACATGAGATCCCTGAGATACCTCAAGGGATGCATTTCCCTCCTCAAGGCTATTGGGGCCAATTGCATAATTCTCTTGGAGAATTAAACACTAATATAGACCAATTGAGGTTGGAGCATCAAGAGTATTCCACCATCCTCAATGAAATAAGGGAAGACCAAAGGGCCATGAGAGAAGACCAAAGGGCTATGAGGGAAGAACAACAATGACAAAGCGGTGACATTGAAGAGATCAAGCACTACATTGGGTCCTCAAGGAGGAGTACTAGCCGCCACCATTAAAGGTGGATTCGTTCTCTTAATCTCCTTTTTTATGTTATTTTTCTATTTTCTGTTATGCTTTATTTATCTGTTCTCTTGTTCTTATTGCATGATCATTTCTATCTATGTCTTAAAGTTATAAAATATTCCATATATCTCTCACCATTACTTAAAAGAAAATTTTATTTGAAAAGAATTGAGAGATACATAAATTTTAAGCTATATAATAAGAATAGTTCAATTATTTTGATGTGGTGGCATTGCTTTGCTTTTCTGAATGTATGAATAAATAGTGTATATTAGAAGTTAAAATTAAGAATGTTTGCTCTTGAAAGAATGATGAAAAAGGAAAAGTATTATTGGTAATCTGAAAAATCCAAAAATTGATTCTTGAAGAAAGAAAAAGCACCAAAAAGAAAAAGAAAAAGCATGTTGTAAAAGAAAAAAAAATTTATGCATGCAAAAAAAATAATAAATAAATAAAAAGCAGAAAAAGCCAATAGCTCTTTAAACCAAAAGGCAAGAGCAAAAAGCCAATAACCCTTTAAACCAAAAGGCGAGGGTAAAAGGATCCAAGGCTTTGAGCATCAACGGTTAGGAGGGCCTATAAGGAATAAAATCCTGGCCTAAGCGGCTCAACCAAGCTGTCCCTAACCATATGCTTGCGGTGTGAAGGTGTCAAGTGAAAAGCTTGAGACTGAGCAGTTAAAGTCATGATCCAAAGCAAAAAGAGTGTGCTTAAGAACTCTGGACACCTCTATCTGGGGATTCTAGCAAAGTTGAATCACAATCCGAAAGGGTTCACCGAGTTAAAGTGTCTGTGGCATTTATGTATCCGGTGGTAATACTAGAAAATAAAGTGCTTAGGGTCACGGCCAAGACTCTAAAAGCTGTGTTCAAGAATAAAAAAAGAACTGAACTAGGAGAGTCAATAATATCATCTGGATTCTAAGTTCCTAAAGAGACCAACACTTTTGAGTTTCAATAGATATATAGTGAGATGCCAAAACTATTCAGAAGCAAAAAGCTACTAAGTCCCGCTCATCTAATTGAAAATGAGCTTCATTGGAAACTCTGAGATTTATTGTATCTTACTCTTCTTTTTATCCTATTGTGTTTTTAGTTGCTTGGGGTCAAGCAACAGTTTATGTTTGATGTTGTGGTGAGCGGATATTTTATACGCTTTTTGGCATCATTTTCATATATTTTTAGCATGTTTTGTTTAATTTTTATTTAACTTTTCATAGTTTTTAGTGTAAAATTTACATTTTTGGATTCTACTTTGAGTTTTTGTGTTTTTATGCAACTTTAGGAATTTTCTAGCTGAAATTGAGAAGTTGGAGCAAAAGTCTGATTCAGAGACAGAGAAAGCACTGCAGATGCTATCCGGATCTGACCTCCTTGCACTCTAAAGAGCTTTCTTGGAGCTACAAAAGTCCAAATAGAGCGTTCTTAATGGCTATAGAAAGCTAACTTCCAGAGCTTTCCATAACTATATAATAGTCCATACTTTGTTTCAGAATTGAAGGCCCAAAACTGGCGTCCAACGCCAGTCTCATGCCCTATTTTGGCGTCCAGTGCCCAAGGGAGAAGAGACCAGCGTCCAACTGATAAACCTCAATTTTGTGGTTAATCTTGTGCTTAATTTTGGAGATTTTATTAACTTATCTCACATTTATTCAATAAAATAGCATGGTTTTGTAATTCTCCCTAAAATTGTGCTTAAGAGTAAAAACATGCTTTTTAGGCCTTAAATTTGCCAATTTTAATTCACCTTTAATTCCACTCGATGCTTTGATATGTTTGCTAGTGATTTCAGGATTGAAAGGGTAAGGAATGGATCAAAGAGGTGAAGATAAAAGCATGCAAGATAGAGAATTCATGGAAAATATAAAATAGAAAACATTGAAGGAGAAGAACTTCTGTCAGCTTAGGTAGCTATGAGAACTTTGTGCCTTGCACTCTCACTCCTTACTTCAAGCCCTGGCTGTTCTCCCTTATTTATAGAAGGGGAAGCCTCCAAGGTTGAAACTGATGAACCGAGCTAACTTCTTCTTCTTCATGCAAAAACCGGTTCGGCCAGAGAGAGGAGAGAGGAAACTGAATGCTATAACCAACATGCAATTACCTCTGTGTCTTCCCTTCTCACCAAGCTTCATCAATCCAGACCTTCTATCTTGACTTGCACTCCAAGAAGGATTCCTAGCCCTTGATGAGTTCTTGATAATGACAGCTTCATCTGCTCCAACTTCTGCCTCATCCTCCACGTAGCTACAGTAGCTATCTCCTGTAGTGGTTGAGCAAAAGCAGAGACAAGCCATCTCTCCAAGGATCTTCTTCCTCTGATCGAATGGATTTTCTCCATTTTTGGTTATGGAAGGCTTGAGTCTTCTTCACCACATCTTACCATTCCTGGTAAAGATCTCAGCCACTCCATACTTCAAATTTTCTTTTATCTCGAAGCCATCATTACCGTGGCCTTGCTCCTAGCTTCTTCTCTTTTCTCATAGCTTGCATTAGCTTCCATGCTTCCTCTGTGAAGTGACTGAATGTAAGAAGAGAGATGAGAGAGAAGAGAGAGTAAAAAGAAAAGCATTCAATGGATTTGAACAAATTGAATCAAAATGAATTAATTCCTACTCCCCTTTCTTTCTTAGTGGCGTGTAACATTAATGATGCCATCAAATCAATTACATATTCTCTCTCATGTTTCCAATGCAAGTTAATTCAAGTTAATTGAATTTGAAATCCATCACAAATTGAAAGTGGGATCCGTTGGAAGCATGGAACTTTGCTTTCTTTCAATATTGGTTTCGGACCAAGCTTTGGTCTTAGTAGCAAAGATTTAAATGGGCTTGTTTCAACAAACAATATACTGGCCCAACTAACAAAAACTTGCTTCAGCCACAATAATTAAATCAATTTGTTCCAAGGCTGAATTTCTTTATCATATCGGGCTTGCTATTTTTCGGCCCAATAGCAAAATCTGCACAGCAAAATTATTTAATTAACACATATGAACCAAAATCAATTTAATAATTTTGTAATTAATCATATTAATAATGTTTAGTCATCACTATTTTAATTTTGAGTTTTCCAAACTCATTAATCTTGCCCTTGATGACAAATATTATTAAAATTAAAATGGAAAAAAGTCAAAGATTAGAGTACTCCCTTTAAGGATTAGGATTCCTTCCCCTTTTCAATTGTTACATGGCTCCCCCTTAATATATGCCATTTTACCAAGGGAGGCTTTACCTGTAACAATTTTATCAAGCCTAAGGCAACTATGTTATTCAACATATGGAATTTGAGATGTTGAATAGCTTGATTTATGAGCAGAAATAACATGATAAACACAACTTGACTTGTTATCATATAAATGATTTTCTGGTCAATAACAATCAAAAAATGCTTTGAGTACAGAGTACATGAAAAATAGTTGATAATTCCCAAATAATTTGATTAAATGAACAACATTTTCCAGCCATCATATCAGAGCAAAAATTATCAGTTTATAGTAAGAAAAACATTTTCAACTTAAATAGAATCATATCAGAGCATAAGGAATATATCAATGTATCAAAGCTTAAAGAGATTATCAAATCACAACTAAATCCCAAATTCAACAAATATTTCAACAAAACAGAGCATGTGGCATCAACACAGCAGAACATAAAGGGATTGTCAAAAATAACTAAGTTCCAAATACAGCAACCATTTCAACAAAACAAATCATAATCATTGGAACAGGGATGGTCATGAATCACAAGAGATTTCAGTCCCTGTTTCTTTCATTTTTTCAAATTTTCAGCTGTCAATATTTCAATTTTTCAACTTTCCTCCCCCTTTTGTCATCAAAGGGGAACCTGCAAAAAGTGAGAATACAACACACACAGATATAACCAAAGCAAAAATATCCAGTGTTTAACAAAATATCAGAGGTCTAGAGTATCCAAACAGCCTACAAAGTACCAAAACAAACTAAACAGAACCAGAATTCAACAAGAGACAATTAAGTCAATCATCAGATAGGTTGTACTCAGATCCAAATTCATCATCCTTATCGGCATCCCCAATCTCCTCTTCGAAATTCTGAAGCATCATACCAACTCTTTCTTGGCACTTTGTCCAAGCTTTTTTATTTTCGTATGCTTGCTTACGAGCGGCCTTATAAGATTCCACCATCAGTTTGGACATGTTAGAAAATTTAGTGAGGACCTCCTTGATTGATTCTGCCATTTTGGACGGCTCGGCTGGGTGGCTCTCAAGATCACACTGTCAAAGGGCATTGACCGTTTGTCTTTGGTGCCTTTCATAGTGCCTGAAACTCCTCCTCCCTTAATTGATGAAACTTTATTCTCTACATCTTCATTAGTTAGATCAATATTGAAGTATTCAAAGATGCAGGTAAGAAATATGCCATAGGGAAGGTTAGCCTTTTTGGTTCTTCTAACACATTTCCACATATGCCTTATCATGAGATATGCAAAGGAAACAGGAGATGAAGTAATAATGGCAAAAAGCACAAAGGAATCAGAAATGGTTACTCTATTGTGTGAGCCACTCTGTGGAGTCAGAATGTGAGTAATAATTCTGTGTAGCAATGCTCTTTCTGGACCAAGGGCCTTGTGAGTTGGAACTGTGCCATCCAGCCCAGACAGATTTTCACAGATTTGTTGCAGAGCAATCTGATATGTGACTCCAACATGAGAATCCCATTTTTCTGACATATAAGCTGCTGGACCTTCATTAACATAACCCAGGGCAGCGCTTATTATTTCTCTGCTCAGAGTCATGTAAACTCGCTTCACATAGGAATGAATTGCACCATCAATCAGCCTCATGTTTGCATAAAATTCTCGGACCAAGGCAGGGTATACAGGTTTCTAAATTTTGAACAAGAGAGACCACTTCATATTCTTAAAAAGAGTGATAAAATTGATTCCTTTAGCAGCAAGAGAGTCCAGGTTCACTATGTGTGAAGCACACAAGTGACGTTTCTTTAGCAAATCTTTGTGAAACTCATAAGATGCACAAGAATTAAATCTTCCTGGATCAAAATGTGAATGATTTTTGTTGTATTTATTCTTGAAGTTCAGGAATTCCAGATTCGGTGGTTCTTTTGTGTTACGTAGCGCATAACCTTTGGTCTTCTGAGAGCTTCAGGCAGAAGTGTGTGGGGTTGCTTTCTTTGGAGATGAATGAGGTATGGATGTGTGAGACTCCTCTTCTTCTTCTTCGATTGGATCTTTCTCTTTTCCCAGCTTTCTTCTGGATGAAGTTTTCTTTGCTATCACCTTTCTTCTCATAGTGTCTATTTGTTTAGAGGAGGGTGAGGGGGATGAAGAGGATGTGGAGTGTATATGAATGTGCATGTGTGTTTGAGGGGTTGAGAATGGAGGATTTTTTGGTATGTGGGTTCGGTTACTTTTCTTTTGGAGCAACCTTCTTTTTCATGTTATAAGAATAGAGAAGGGATAGGGAAGATGAATAGAGCCCGAAAAGAGTGGAGAGAGGTGGGGGGGTTATGAAAGCAATAAATTCTGAGTGAAGAGAGAAGATTAGGTGGTTAATGACCATTAAGTTGAGTGGAGAGAGAGGGTTATGCGCGGTTATCAACAAGGAAAGAGTTTGAAATTAAAAACTGAAAGGTTAGCTCCTAGAATCAAGGGATGAGGGAAGGGAAAAGATTTGATTTGATAACAAAACTTTCCTAAAAGATTTGATATGACACTTTCCAAAAAGTATGATTAAAAAAATATGAGGAACTCAAAACGGGTCAGAGTAAGGTCAAAGAGATTTGGTGGGGCCTAAGATAATTAAAATCAGTTCAGTCTCCCCCTGAGTCATGGCCCGTTCATCACGTCCTAAAATTTGTCTCCTGTCTACCTACGAGACAAAACCAAACAGAGTCAAAAAATTTCACAAACTATCAACAGAACTCAATTCTATCATTCCCAAATTGTTTCTCAAGGAACAGAATCTGTCTTCACACAAGGGCTTAGTAAAAATGTCTGCAAGTTGTTCTTCGGATTTTACAAATTGAATATCAATCGTACCCTTTTGCACATGTTCTCTAATAAAATGATATTTGATCTCAATGTGCTTGGTTCTTGAGTGCAAAATAGGATTTTTTGAGATGTTTATAGCACTCATGTTGTCACAAAACAAGGGTATACTATTGTTTTTAATTTGTAATCCTCCAATTGAGTTTTCAACCAAATTAATTGTGAACAACATGAAGATGCAGAAATGTATTCAGCTTCGGCTGTGGATAGAGCTACTGTGGCTTGTTTCTTGCTTGACCACATGTTGAGTGAGCTTCCAAGGAAGCAACACAGACCGGATGTGCTCCTTCTATCCACCCGATCTCCTGCATAATCTGCATCACAAAACCCTACTGCACAAAAATCATCAGATTTTGAATACCATAAGCCATAATCACTAGTTCCCTTAATGTATCTAATGATGCGTTTAACGGCCGAAAGATGGGATTCTTTTGGGTGAGATTGAAATCTTGAACATACACCCACACTTTGTACAATGTCCGGTCTAGAGGAGGTAAGATACATGAGTGAACCTATCATTCCTCTATACCATGTTTTATCCACATATTTGCCATCATCTTCTTTATCAAGCTTAGTGTTTGGATGCATTGGTGTTCCCATAGGTTTGGAATTTTCTAGGCCAAATTTCTTGATTAATTCTTTAGCATACTTTCCTTGGTGAATAAAAATTCCACTATAAGTTTGTTTAATTTGGAGACCAAGGAAGAAAGTTAATTCTCCCATTAAATTTATTTCAAACTCACTAGTCATGAGTTTTCCAAACTCTTCACACAAGGATTCATTGGCTGATCCAAACACTATATCATCCACATAAACTTGAACAAGAAGAATGTCATCATTAGATACTTTAATAAATAAAGTAGTGTCGGTGGTACCCCTTTGAAAGTGATTTTCGAATAAGAAGGCACTAAGCCTTTCATACCAAGCTCTTGGAGCTTGCCTAAGGCCATAAAGAGCCTTTGAAAGTTTGAAAACATGATTAGGAAATTCTTTATCTTCAAAACCAGGGGGTTGTGCTACAAACACTTCTCTATCTATAAAGCCATTAAGGAAAGCACATTTGACATCCATTTGGAACATTTTAAAACCTTTATGGGCAGCATATGCAAGAAGCAATCTAATTGCTTCCATTCTTGCTACCGGAGCAAAAGACTCATCAAAATCAATACCCTCTTCTTGATCGTAACCTTGAGCCACTAATCTAGCCTTGTTATGAACAACCTTTCCATCCTCACCTAATTTATTTTTGAAAACCCACTTAGTATCCGTTACCTTCTTACCATCCGGATGAGGCACTAGAGTCCAAACCTTATTCTTGTCAAATTGAGCTAGATCTTCTTGCATGGCTTTTACCCAAGAGGGATCTTCAAGAGCTTGCTTCACATTATTGGGCTCCATTTGTGACAAGAGAGCAAGATTGCTTGGTATGGTTTGCCTTTTGGTTGAGGATCTTGTTGTTACACCTTGAGAGGGATCACCAATGATAAAGTCATGAGGATAACCCTCCATGGACTTCTATTCTCTTGGATTCCAGAGTGATGTTGAGCTTTGATGAGCTTCAGTGGGTTGTTCTATTCCAGATTCTCTTACTGGCTCAGGAGACAAAACAGAAATGTCTCCTCCATTCTAATGAGACAAAACTGGACGGACAGATTCTTCACTTGGGACAACATTGGGACCTTCTTCACTTGGTTGATGGCTTGTATCTGCTTCACTACCTGTATCTTCATCTAAAGAAGCACTGGGAATTGCATTAGTATCACAAAAAGAAACATGTATGGATTCCTCTATGGTCCTATGATCTTTGAGATAAATTCTATATGCTTTGCTAGTGGTAGGGTATCCAACAAACATTCCTTCATAAGATTTTGGATCAAATTTACCAAGATTCTCTTTATTATTAAGTACAAAGCATTTGCATCCAAAAATGTGGAAATACTTAAGATTTGGTGGCGTTCCTTTCCATAGCTCATAAGGTGTTTTCTTTAAACCCTTCCTAATGATTGTCCTATTCAAAATATAACAAGCTGTATTTACAGCTTCAGCCCACAAAAATTTTGGAACATCATTTTCACAAAGCATAGCCCTAGTCATCTCTTGAAGGCTTCTATTCTTTCTTTCAAATACCCCATTTTGTTGAGGAGCTCTAGGGCATGAAAAATTGTGTGCAATTCCAAAATCTTCACAAAACTTTTCAAAGTCTTGATTTTCAAATTCTTTTCCATGATCACTTCTCAAGTGGGCAATTTTCAAATCTTTTTCATTTTGAATTCTTTTACATAGGGTTGAAAAAGCATGGAAAGTATCATTCTTATGAGCAAGGAAAAGTACCCAACCGAATCTAGAGTAATCATCTACCACTACTAAGCCATAGTGTTTACCTCCTAAGCTTTGAGTTCTTGTGGGACCAAAAAGATCAATGTGAAACATTTCTAATGGCCTCTTGGTAGAAATTCCATCTTTTGGTTTAAAAGAGGTTTTTACTTGTTTGCCTAATTGACAAGCATCACAAGTAATATCTTTATCAAATTTAATGTTTGGAATTCCTCTTACCAAGTTCTTCTTAACAAGCTTAGAAATTTGGTACATGCTTGCATGACCCAATTTCTTATGCCATAGCCATTTTTCAGATTCAACAGAGGTAAAGCATGTTAGATTTTGATCTTTTAACTCTTCAAGAGTCAATCCATATACATTATTACATCTCTTAGCATCAAATAAAGTATTCCCAGATTTTTCACAAATAACTAAGCACACCAATTTTCTAAAAACAACTTCATATCCAAGATCACATAATTGGCTTACACTTAGTAAATTGTGTTTCAAACCATCAACAAGAAAAACATCATTTATAGAAGATGAGAAGCTTTTACCAACTTTTCTAATGGCCACTATTTTTCCTTTACCATCATCACCGAAAGTGACAAACCCTCCATCATACTCATCAAGCATAATGAAGAAGGTTGCCTTTCCGGTCATATGCCTAGAACATCCACTATCCATGTACCACATATTGTCCTTCAGCTTGGATGCTAGGCACACCTACAAAATGAGCTCAAGTGACCTTAGGTATCCAAATCTTCTTGGATCCTTTCACATTAAACCATCTTCTTTGTCCCAATCCATTGTAATCAAAAACAATTTTGCAAACTTTATTACCAATCATTCTTTCACCAAAGAAACATTGAATGGAAAAGTGTCCATTCCAATTGCATAGTCTACAAAATCTTGGAGTTGGTGTTTTGTTAAAACTTGTTGGGTTTTGAAACCTTGTATCATTAGAAGATGAAGCCATGTTTTCAAAAGAAAAGTTTTCAACAAATTTGAAAGCTTTGTGAAAACCCAAGCCGGCTTTATTATAAAGAGGTTTTTGACTAGCCAAGATTTGATTTAAATTTTTAGAACTTTGAGTGAACTTGGCTAAGTCTTCTTTAAGCCTTTTGACCTCTTTAAGCAACTTTTCATTTTTCTTAAAACAGTTTACATATGCCACCACAGAATGATTACTTTCACAGCTTTTAAGTTGAGCTTTTAACTGCTTGTTTTCTTCAACAAGTTCAACAGCAATTTTAGCCACCCTGAATTTATCTTTGATAAAACCTTTTTCAGCTTTAAGAATAGTGATTTGTTGTTCAAGATCTTGGTTATCAAGCAAGAAGCATATAATTTTTTTAGAAAGGTGGTCTATCATAAGATGAAGATCTTCAGTGTCAGGGTTATGAGAGACTACCTGTTCAACGTGATCTGCCATGAGACATGGTTAGGACTTGGTTTCTGATTCTTCATCATCTTCTGAGTCTTCATCATCTTCTGAGTCGTTTTCCAAGTCCTCCCAAGAAGCCATCAGACCTTTCTTCCTTCCCTTCTTTGGCTTCTCTTCCTTTTTCAACTTAGGACAATCAGATTTGAAATGGCCAGTCTCTTTACAGTTGTAACAGATCACTTTGCTGAAATCTTTTTTTTTGTTTCCTAGAACTACCTCCTTTGCTTCTTCCCTTGAGTTTCACCATTTTCCTAAATTTTTTGGCAAACAAAACAAATTCATTTTCAGAAGAATAATCACTGGATTCATCATCCAGGGGGTTAGTAACATATGTGAAAGCTATTCCTTTCTTTTTTGTATCTTTTTTCAAATATGTATTTTCAAATGCAAGTAAGTTTTCTCTCAAATCATCATATGTCATGGAATCAAGACCACTACTCTCAGATATTATCAAAGCTTTTGTTTCCCACTCTTTTGTGAGTCATCTCAAGACTCTTCTCACAAGCACAGATTCAGGATATTTAATCCCCATAGCATCCAAGCCAACAATGATGATGTTGAATCTTTCAAAAATTTCATCTATTGATTCTCCTTCCTTCATTGAGAACATTTCATATTCTCTGTTCAGCATGTCTATCCTGGTCTTCTTTACTATGGTGGTTCCTTCATGAGTGACTTGAAGTTTGTCCCAGATTTTCTTTGCCGTTGTGCATCGTGATACCCGTCGGTATTCCTCGAAGCTGATTGCACAGTTGAGCAAGTTAATAGCCTTGGCATTGAGCTCCACCTTCTTTTTGTCTTCTTCGGTCCAACTGGCTTCTGGTTTAAGGGAGACTACTCCTTCAGCACTTGTGGTAGTTGGATATTGAGGACCCTCCAGGATGATCTTCCATAGTCTGTAATCTACTGCTTGCACAAAAATCTTCATTCTCTCCTTTCAATAGGTATAGTTTCTCCCATTGAAGAGAGGAGATCTATTGCTTGACTGTCCTTCTGTCAGATTGTAGGACACCAAGTTTGAGCCATTGTTTTCTGCCATGTGGATCTTTTCTCCAAGCTGCAAAGCTTGATCTCCTTGAGACCAAGCTCTGATACCAATTGATGGTTTATCAGTGGCTAAGAGAAGGTGGTTGAATCTTAGCCCCTTTTTCACCTAATAACACTTGCTGTCCTTTCAGAACACTTGAGGAGATATTTCTTATTTTTGTCTCATGCCTAGTCAAGAGACTTTTTTTTTGTCTCGTAACCAGACAAGAGATATTTTTCAGTTTTGTCTCCTATGCAACAGAAAACAAAAATGGAGTAGAAGAGAGATAAAATCACACCAAGATGTATCCTGGTTTAGCTGCCAAGTGCAATACAGCCTACATCCAGTCTCCATCACAATAATGATGGAATTTCACTATAATCATCATGATTACATACACCAATTCTCCCTAGGAACTACCCTTCCTATCTAGGACAAGTCCAGAATTTAACCCCAATCCTGAACTTGACTTGGTTACCTACCAAGATTTCAACTGCTAAGTGCTAACCTAACTTGCAAGGGAATTTCCACAGAATCATGAAACACAACACAGATGTACAAAGGACCTCTAGGACATCTATGGCTTTTTTCTTTTAATTTTGCACTCTCTGTCTTTTTCCGCTCTATGGCTTTTTCTTACAAACCTCACTATTTGCCTTTTTTCAATGAGACTCAAGACAGACAAAATTAAACAGAAAAATACAAAATAGAAAACATTGAAGGAGAAGAACTTCTGTCAGCTTAGGTAGCCATGAGAACTCTGTGCCTTGCACTCTCACTCCTTACTTCAAGCCCTGGCTGTTGTCCCTTATTTATAGAAGGAGAAGCCTCCAAGGTTGAAACTAATGAACCGAGCTAACTTCTTCTTCTTCATGCAAAAACCGGTTCGGCTAGAGAGAAGAGAGAGAAAACCGAATGCTATAACCAACATGCAATTACCTCTGTGTCTTCCCTTCTCACCAAGCTTCATCAATCCGGACCTTCCATTTTTACTTGCACTCCAAGAAGGATTCCTAGCCCTTGATGAGTTCTTGATGATGACAACTTCATCTGCTCCAACTTCTGCCTCATCCTCCACGTAGCTACAGTAGCTACCTCCTGTAGTGGTTGAGCAAAAGCAGAGACAAGCCATCCCTCCAAGGATCTTCTTCCTCTGACCGAATGGATTTTCTCCATTTTTGGTTATGGAAGGCTTGAGTCTTCTTCACCACATCTTACCATTTGTGGTAAAGATCTCAGCCACTCCATACTTCAGATTTTCTTTTTCTCGAAGCCATCATTACGATGGCCTTGCTCCTAGCTTTTTCTCTTTTCTAATAGCTTGCATTAGCTTCCATGCTTCCTCTGTGAAGTGACTGAATGCAAGAAGAGAGGTGAGAGAGAAGAGAGAGTAAAAATAAAAGCATTCAATGGATTTGAACAAATTGAATCAAAATGAATTAATTCCTACTCCCTTTTCTTTCTTAGTGGCATGTAACATTAATGATGCCATCAAATCAATTGCATATTCTCTCTCATGTTTCCAATGCAAGTTAATTCAAGTTAATTGAATTTGAAATCCATCACAAATTGAAAGTGGGATCCGTTGGAAGCATGGAACTTTGCTTTCTTTTAATATTGGTTTCGGACCAAGCTTTGGTCTTAGTAGCAAAGATTTAAATGGTCTTGTTTCAACAAACAATATACTGGCCCAACTAACAAAACTTGCTTCAGCCACAATAATTAAATCAATTTGTTCCAAGGTTGAATTTCTTTATCATATCGGGCTTGCTATTTTTCGGCCCAATAGCAAAATCTGCACAGCAAAATTATTTAATTAACACATATGAACCAAAATCAATTTAATAATTTTGCAATTAATCATATTAATAATGTTTAGTCATCACTATTTTAATTTTGAGTTTTCTAAACTCATCAGATTACTTTTATGTTCATGCACTCTTGTTAATTTTCATTCTCTTTAGTGCAATTTTGAGGTATTTCTTGTTTAATGTGCTTTCCTTAGTTGTTATTGTTAATTTCTTGCATTGGGTAGTTGTAGATTTTATTATTCTTGCAATTTCTCATGCTTTCCTTTTGTGCCTTCTAAGTGTTTAACAAAATACTTGGTTGGATGTTAGAGTAGTATTTGAGCATTCTTGGCTTGGAAAGAGAAATTAGGTGCTCTTGAGTCATTAATACCCAATTTAGATTGGTGATCTAGAGTTGTTAGTTAATATTATTTCCATTGACTCTCATCTCTTGCTAGTTCAATTAGTAAGTTGATTAGGACTTTTGGATTGAGATTAATAGTTTTATTTGACTTTCTCTCATGTGAAGATAACATTGTCGTTTCTTCCAATGTTGGAGATGACTAAATAGGATTAGCTCTTGATAATTATTGTGCTATGATTGATGACTAGGATAGAAAGCCTATATTCTCAATCCTTGCCATGAATGTCTCTCTTTATTAATTGCTTTCCTTAGTTGTTTGCTTTACATTTGTTGCCCTTTTTAATTATTTGTTTCATCAACCCAACCCCTCTTGTATCTCATAACCAATAATTGAGCACTCGATTGTAATTCCTAGGGAGAACGATCTGGGACTAATACTCTCGGTTATCTTTGTTGGGTTGGACTTGTGACAACCAAAATTAAACTTTGATTGAACATTACTTGTCGGTTTGGAACTATACTTGGAACGAGGTTATTTCTCTTTTACCGAGAAGAAATTCTTAACCGACGATAATCCTCTTTTACCAACGCCCATAAAGGACCCCCTAGCCAGCGTTCAACACCCTAAAGGCCTCCTATCACGTGGATCTCAATCAATCTCAGCCCAAACACTCACCAAGTAGGCCCCAGAAGTGGATTTTAGCACTAAAAGACTATTTTACCCTTTTTATGTAATCCTTAGTCATTAGTTTAGTATTTAAAGACTTTTATACCTATCATCAAGGGAGGACGCACACTTTACACGTTTTTATCATTGTATTTTCTATCAGTATGAGTTTCTAAACCTCCTAGGTTGAGGGGAGGACCCCTGCTGAGTTTTATGGATTAATAAAAGTATTACTGTTTCTTTTCAATTGGTGTTTGATTCTCTATTCTAAGATGTATCTTCGTTCTTCATTCTAAGACCGTGTGCTTGACAATCACCCGTGTTCTTCTTGAGTTCGTGTGACTACGTAACTGGAAAGTATTGAACCACCAGCTTGATTATACATCTCTTAGACGGCTAATCCACGACTTCGTTGGAGACTTCATGAGACACCAGTTCAGCCGAGTTATGGGGAAATTAAGGTCTTTGTGGTAGAGGCTAAAACCCAAAGGTGCAGCATTCTCTGATCTGGAGGATTCGACCTTGTCTGTGGCATTTTGAGTAGGATCATTAAGGAGAATGGACTATAGTAGCTTTACCCTCAACCAAAATGGATCCACACTAACCCTGGGGTTCAGATCTGGAGGAGCATTATGATGCCAAGGCATCTTAGCCTAGTTTTACTAGTCTTTTTCCCTAGTTTTTAATAGGTTTTATACACTTTCTTGAATTATAAGTAAGCCATTTTGGTAGAAATTCATGTGTACTTGGATTCAATCAACCATAAGTAAATTGATGCATTTTCATGAGTTTTGTGCTATAATTGCTTATATGTCAAGGATGAGAAGAAGTCTCATGATTTTAGCATAGCTTTGATACATTTGTTGATTGATGATAGGTGACCAAAAGGCTTAGAAGAAGGTTGAAGAAAGGGGATGGCAGGAATGGAAATGAAGGCACCATTGAGAAGATCACGTTTGAGTTAACGTTTGCCTCAAACATAAACTCAAACGTGGAATACAGCAAAGCCACCCTGAAGGAAGTTAACGTTTGCGCCAACGTTTGCCTCAAATGTTAGGTCAAACGTTGGCTCAATAATATACCCTGGAAGAAGCTAACGTTTGCGCCAACGTTTGCCTCAAACATGAGGTCAAACGTTGGCTCAATAATACACCCAGGAGGAGCTAACGTTTGCCTCAATAATACACCCAGCAGAAGCTAACGTTTGCGCCAACGTTTGCCTCAAACGTGAGGTCAAACGTTGGCTCAATAATACACCCACGAGGACTTAACGTTTGCACCAACATTTGTCTCAAACGTGAGGTCAAACGTTGGCTGAAAATTACCCTGGAGAGAATCACATTTGAGCTCATGTTTGACCTCAAACGTGAGTGATAGAAAAACTCCATTCTACAAAATGCTAATATAAGACGTTTGAGTTAATGTTTGCCTCAAACGTTGACTCAAACGTGAGTGATCCCAAAGTCCATAATGCAAACGGGTTTCTTCTCAAGACCAAGGGCAATCAACAGAGGCTATCTTCAATCCAATTCCATCAAGGCCAAGGGCCCAAATTCAAGGCTTAATGATCATTAGAAGGAAGTGTATAAATAGAAGCTAGTTTGATTTAGAGAAAAATTTTACTTTCACCTTTTCTTCTTTTAGAATTTTCATTCTATAACTTTGATTTTGGATCTTGGAGAATTGGGAGGAGAATTAAGTTCTCTTCCTCTCTGGGTTTTCTTGTTTTCTTTTCTGCAAAGCTTGCTTGAGTCTTGAAAGTGAAGAGTTGAGGAAATTCTGTCTCAACCTCACCTTGAGATCTCTTTGTTCCTTTTTGCATAATTCAAGTTTCTTTACTGATTTTCATCTTTCATTTTGTCTGCAATTGTTTTTTGAATTAGATCAAGGAAGGTAGTGAGATCTAGACTTAGTTTTCTAATCTCTTGACCCCTGAGATCTTGCATTTTCCTTTCTGTTCATCTGCTGAGGCTTCTTCAAGCCAAATTACTTTTCTATTTGAGATTTACTTCAGTTTAATTCATCCTTTACTCTTCTGTCCATTTCAATTTTACTTTCTCTTATTTAATTTCTGCAATCCCAATTCCTAATTCCTTTTATAATTCAAGCAATATACATTTCTTGTACTTTAAGCTTCAGTCATTTACATTTCTTGCAATCTAAGTTTCTGCAATTTACATTACTTGCACTTTAAGATTCAGCTCTTTTAATTCTTCTGCACTTTAAATTCTTGTCAATTATCCCTCTCCCTTTAAATTTCAAGCAATTTAGCTTCTGTTGGATACAAATCACTCAAATCAACTCTTGTTTGCTTGACTAAATCAACCACTAAACTAAAATTGCTCAATCCTTCAATCCCTGTAGGATCGACCTCACTCACGTGAGTTATTATTACTTGATGCAACCCGGTACACTTGCCGATGAGTTTTGTGTTGGATCGTTTTTCACACATCAAGTTTTTGGCGCCGTTGCCGGGGATTGATTAGGTTGACAACGATTAAGTGAGGTGGTAATCTAGATCAAGCATTTTTTTCTTTATTTTTGACTAACACATTAATTGTTTGAATTTTTGCCTAAACTAACCAAAACTTCACTCTAGCAATGGATTGAAGTGTTACTAGTTTTCTGGTTTTGTGTGTTTCTTGTGTTTTGTTTGTATGTCAGATACAAGGAGAGCTGTACCTACCTTTTGTGAACAAGACAAAAGAACTCTCAGAAGGATAAGAAGAGAAGCTAGAGGGAAGGCTATCGTTGGAGAAGAAGATTCTGAGGAGGAATATCACGAAATGGAAGGGGATCCCTCTAATTCCGATCATCCAGAAGGAGGGGTCAACAACAATCCACCACAGAGAAGAGTTTTGGCTTCCTATACATTTGCAAATCCTAGACATTGTGGGAGTAGCATTCTTACCCCAAATGTTAACGCAAATAACTTTGAACTAAAGCCACAACTCATCACATTGGTCCAAAACAATTGCTCTTTTGGAGGAAGGGCACTTGAAGACTGAAGAACGAATGATTGACGGTTTAGAATTCAGAATAAATTCCCGTTGCAAGTATAGTTTCTAAACCAAGCAATCATCATTTCTTACAAAAGTTTTGGTTGTCACAAGTAACAAACCCCTTTGAAATTGATAACTGAAGTATTCAAACCTCGGGTCGTCTTCTCAAGGAATTGCAGGGAGGTATTCTTATTAATGGTTATATGTTTGTAGATTGGGGTTTTGAAAGTAAGGAACAAGTAATTTAAATGACAAGTAAAGTAAATAAATAACTATAAAATAAACTCTTGGCAAGGTATGAAAATTCGGAAGTCCTATCCTAGTTATTCTTATGAGAATTGAAGTTAATCCCACTTAGTTAACCGTTACGAAAGCAAGGGAAAGTCAAGTGAACTAATTAGTTAGATCCCAAGTCCTAGCCGACTCCTAAGGAAAGACTAGAGTTAGTGGGATTCTAGTCAATTAGCAGACATAACAATCAATCATGATAAGGTTGATAACTCAAGAGCCTCCAGTTAATCAATTAAAGCCAAGAATATAAAAAAAAAAGCTAAATAAGAATCATAAATCTGAAATACCTCAATTGCATTAATAAGAGAAAATCAATCTAAACATAGAGAGTTCATAAACTAAATTGAGAAAATAAATAAAAGGAACATTGAACCTGGAACTCGGAAGAAATTGTAAGTTGAAATAATAAAGTTGAAATAATAAGAAATCCTAATTCCTTTAAGAGGAATCCTAATCCTAAATCCTAAAGGAGAGGAGAGAACCTCTCCCTCTAAAAACTACATCTAAAACTAAAAATTATGAATTATGAGCTGATGATTATGAATGAATGGATTCCCCCACTTTATAGCCTCTAATCTATGTTTTCTGGGCCGAAAACTGGGTCGAAAACAGCCCAGAAATCGCTGGAGAAGAAATCTGACATGCTGATTTTCGTCACTGCAACGCATCCACGTGGAGCACGCGTTCGCGTCGCCTAGCTTCAGGGCAACTATAGCATATTATATATCAAATCGAAGCCTCGAATGTAACATCCCTTCCAGCAAAATACCTTGCTTACGTCAGGGTATTTCTACTAGAAAGAATGTTACGTGACCTTTTCCAATATTAACTCTTAATTACTGAGCCTTTGTATCGATTTCGCGTTTCAGTTTTAAGAAAATTCTAGAAAATTTTGTTTTTATTTATTAAAGACATGTATCAAGGATAAACATTGCAAATAATAAGAACAATCACATAAGTATTATTAATAGTAATTCTTATACATAAGAAGTCATATAAACCCAGATACAACACCTACCCCTCTGTTAAAATAAAACCTCAAAGGACCAGAGCGAGGGGACTCTATGAAAGCAATTAAAACCATAAAGAAAGCCTACTAATTGCTTGCAGCTTCATATTGCATCTTCAAACCTGTGTCACTGAAAGGGTGGAAAATTTGGGGGTGAGAACCAAACCACATGTTCTCAGTAGAGGTCGAGAATGCCGTGAAAGTAAAGAATAAAGCGCAAATAGTTAATTTCATTCAGAGACATCTAAAAGAAAATTAACCTTCTTTAAAAGCATTAGTTAATTATTCAAAATCCTAGAACCATATTTTCTTTATAAAACTCTTAAAAATTTCCTAGACTGTATGAATGACCAACCTGTTCCAAGCATAGGTTCATTATGTCTATGCTGAACCAGTTTGATTTTTCATACTTTACTAGACCATATCATAAAAGAAGTTACCTACGCGGTATAAATGATCATCCTGCTCCAAGCATAGGTTCATTAAGTCTATGCTGAACCAGTCAGATACTTTATACAAAACTAGACCTCAAACGTACCAGTCACGGCCTTAGGCCCAACCAACTCAATCAACACCCATTTCACCACAATCCAGCCAATCAGTTACAAACACAAGTAATGAGGTTCAAACACAATCAAGAGCAATTACATCAAGTATAGCAACTAGCAGTTAAACAGAATTATTCACTTAGGCAAACCAATTACAATATACACACCCAAACAATACCACATAGATGCATATGATGCATGTCTAGTCCTAGTGCAGGCCATGAGCTCATGTGTCGGTTAGCACCTGCCTTCCCGACATTTATCCGGTCATGAGTTCACGATTTCCCGGATACGATTTTCTGTTCAAATAAATGCGCATATAATTATTAGCAGCTCTATTGAGACAGCCTCTGCTTTCTACTCACAGGAAACATATACTCTTGGGAACAGAAAATTACTCTTGGGTTGCCTCAGGGCAACAAACAAATATACAAAAATCTCTTGGGTTGCATTAAGTAACAAACAAATAAACAAACATCTCTTGGGTTGCATTATGCAACAAATATATATATATATAATATCTCTTAGGTTGCATTAAGCAACAAATATATATATAATATCTCTTGGGTTGCCGCAAGCAACAAACAAACATCTCTTGGGTTGCATTAAGCAACAAATAATCATACAATAAGTACTTTACTCTTTCCTTTTTCTTTCTTAATTGCAATGACGCAAGCGAGACAAGACCCACGCCCTTGCCAACAATCCCGTATACCAAATAATATTTTCTTGAAAGAATCATTGAAGTTATTATCATTAAATAAGCCTTAAATATTGATTTTGATTAAGTCCTTGTGCTTTTATAAAAATTTGGATATAATCTCCTTTAAAAATAGGACTTAGCCACCCTTACGGGTTCCTTCTTTCTCAACATTTCATCAGCCTCTTTCAGCAGTTGCCACAGCAATATATATTCTCAAAAAACATTTGATAATAGTATAGAAAATCTATTTCTTAAATTCCATATCCAAAATAATTGCCAACACAACTTGGCAGCCTGATTTCCATTTTGTTTTTAAAATATCAAATGAATTTGGAATCATGCAAACTTTATATCCATGCGACCGTCTCGGATTAAGCTTTCTATTAAACCAAAAATCATAATTTTTTGCTGACTCTAGCTTCGGGAATATAAGCAAAACCGTGACTGCTCTGTAGTGTTTTAAAATCAGAAGACAGCAGCAGCATACAACATTCGAAATTTCATATAAAATCCAAATTAAATCCAACTACCTTCAAAATTAATGTGGTTAAACATAACTCATCCAAATTTCTTTCTCAATTAGTTCCAAGGTCATACCATTTTTAATGAAGAAGTAACGTAGCTTCAAAATTAGATAATTCTCTGCAGAATTCTGTTTTACAAATCATTGAACACAACCTCTTCCTAGTCCCATAACTCACTTATTAAAACATGTAAAACCATGAAATTTAAATCACATATGCTAAACATACTTAATTTTTACCTCCAATTGGTTGTATCTCAATATCTATCTAGGATCAAAAGTTATAAACTCTCAAAGTTACTAAATTAAGAAAACAGAATCTGGCTTTTTCTGCATAATGCATCATCCTTCAAAAATTCATATCTTTAAAACTACAAGTCTAATTGTTCTAAAATTTTACGGAATTAAAATAATAGAAATAAGGTTTTATTTAAAATTGGTTCCATTTCAAAATTCAAACTGTAGAATTTCCAATAGAGGAATCAAGTTGCTGCTGTGTTAAACGTTCTGCAAAAAAACCAGATTTGACATCCATAATTCAAAAATTTACCATAAATCATAAACTTAATAAAAAAGTCTCAAATTCACCAGTCCAACTCCCTATATTCCCAAGCTTAATCCAGACTTAGTCCCACGCAAATCCGATCATCATAGAATTAGTTATAGATTTTCAAAATTTCTAATTTCATTTAAAGTAGTGCAGAAAATCAGATTCACGACTTAACTTTGAAAAATCATAACTAATGTTCCAGTTAATATGAAACCTTCAAAATTAAATCTCAACAATCACACTTAATATAATTTACTTAACATTTAAATTCTCATCATTTCAGTCACTATAGAGCCACTGATTCACTTTCAAAGTTGCTGTTTAATTTCAAGAGAACCTGATTTTCAGTAAACCATTTTGTATTCAAAATCCAACCATTCAATACCCCTCAAAACCAATTCCAAATCAACCACCAACCAAGTTCATTAACATTACAATATACCAAATAACAGCTCAGCGACAACAAATCCAACATTACCCATTAAAATTTAGAAATTCTCAACAATTAGTCATCAAACAATTTCCAATCCACATAATCAATCAATATCACTAATCAACAATTCTAAATCACAATCTCAACCATTCCAATCACAATTTCAGCCACAATTCAATATTCACATAATCAATCAATTACTCACAGCTATTAAATCTATTTGCAGTTATTCAATAAACCTTGTAGGCATTCTTAAATTGAAATCATTTAAACCCCCTACCTCGATTAGCTAAACCGGAGAGAATTAACCACGATAAACCTGCTCTTTTTGAATTCATACCAGCAGCAACAATTCCAACATTATTGGGATGCGGCAGCATTATCAACCATGATCACACTCTAACAACAACAAGTTTGACAGCTCCAGCAGAACACAGCAACACTAAAACAAAGGTATCGGCTACCGTAATTAAAATAAGAATATAGCAGAGAAACAAAATTCTAAATAGAACAAGAGTGGAAACATTACAGGATTATGAATGGAGGTTCAGAGTCAAAATGAAGAAGATGGCGCAACAGTTTGTCTTCTCTAGCGATGAGCTCCAATTGTGGCGATTCCAACGAATACAGTATAATTAGGAATATTAGAGGCCGAGACAGGATCATTTCAAAGCGACAATGGTTCAGAAATGGTAACTCTAATAGCTAGGACAGAATTGACTCACTCGCAACGATAGCGGCAACTAGGAATTCCAAAGACAAACCCTAGTAGCAACGGCAGCGGCGCTGCCTCCTCCTAGTCATCGTGTTCTTCTTCTTCCTGTACGCGTTCTACTTCGCTCATCACCTCGCTTCACACGGTGGCGTTCTCCTCCTGTAGTGACTTGAACGGCGGCGGCTATCCCAAACAGAGACAGCAATGTCGTCTCCCCTTCTCTCCACGCGCAGCAGCTCTGATCGATGATGGTAGCAGTGACGGATGCACGAGGATGACGAAGTCGAAGCCTTCTTGATCATCCCAGCGTCTTCCTCCTATTCCCTTACTCCCCGACTCCCGACTTCTCCATCTCCTCCTCTCGATCTCTCTTCTTCCCCCTTCGAGCTCCCCTTTCTCTCTTCACTGTTTCTTTCCTTTTCTCTGAACGTATGTAGTGTGCGTTTTGTGAAATTAGGGTATCAATTAGGAAATTTGTGATCTTAAATTAAATTAGATTTTGATTTGATAAATTAGGGAAAAATATATACAAGTAATATAACAATTTTACAAAATATTTATGATAGGATAACAATTTAGAATTCAAATATAATGCTATAAAGATTACTTTTAAAACGCATGAGATTGTATCTATCAATCTATTAACGAGCTCAAATAATTATTTTTAATTTAAATCATAGAGTAAATATATTAATCACATTTTTATAAAATATAGTTTAAACTCAATATTCAATTATTCAAATTAAATGATATAATTTTTTATTATTTTTCTATCACCGAAACTTTAATTTTAATTTACAAAATATCTAATTATAATAAAATTACTTAAACTTTAAGTATTTATAAAAATCTATTTAATCATTCCGAATAAATTAATCTCAAGGAGCTCAAATTAATAAAATAAACCATAATTTATCCATAATAGAAATTATTTAAATTATATAATTTTCAAAATACATGAAATAACCAACTATAAAAATTTACACAAGAATATTAATTGAATTAACTCCAAATATTAGTAAACTAATTCAATTACTCTTAATTAATTAATTTATAAAATAAGATATCAAATTAATAAAATAAATCGTAACTTTTTTCAGGATAAAAGTTACTTAAATTAAATTATATAATTATTTCTTATTTTTCAATTACTAAAATTATACAAAATATTCCATTATATAAAATTACATTAAGAATCTTAATTGGTTTAAAATGAAATTATCTCTGAATCTATTTAATTATTTCTAATAAAATAATTTTTAAAATTATAAAGTTTAAACTTAATAAAATAAAATCACAATTTATTCATAATTAGATTTTCAAAAATTCGAGATGTTACATCGGACGTTAGCTTTCCAACGCAACTGGAACCGCGTCATTTGGACCTCTGTAGCTCAAGTTATGACAGTTTTAATGCAAGAGGGTCAGGCTGACAGTTTTGCAGTTCCTTCAACTTCTTGTATTCCTTCCACTTTTGCATGCTTCCTGAAGAACTGAGGATTGAAGGTTTAGAAGTTATAATAAATACTCGTTGTAAGTATAGTTACTAAACCAAGCAATCAACCTTTCTTACAAACGTTTTGGTTGTCACAAGTAACAAACCCTATAAAATTGATAACCGAGTATTTAAACCTCGGGTCGTCTTCTCAAGGAACTGCAGGAAAGTATGTTCTTATTATTGGTTATGGAGGTTGTAAAATCGGGGTTGAGAGTGAAGAGTAGATATGAAAATAATTTAAATGGCAATTAAAATAAATAAATACTGTAAAGCAACCATTTGGCAAGGTAAGAGAAATTGGAAGTCCAACTTAATTATCTCCCTCAACAATAATGAAAGTTGAATCTAAATTCCACTTAGTTAACCTTTACTAAAGTAAAGGAAAGTCAAGGGACTAATTAGTTTGACCTTCGAATCCTATTTAATTCCTAAGAAAAAGTTGGGATTATTGAAGTTCAGTTCAATTAGCAAGATAGCGATTATCAGTTATGTTGAGTTTGATAATGTTGAGTTACTGATTTCTTAACCAAGACCAAAAGGGGATAAAGTAAAATTGCTGGAATAAAAATTTCCTTAGATGGAAAGCAATGGTAACACAAATTAAAGAGAAAGCAATCAATAACTGAAATACCTCAAATAATCATTAATTCAAATCATAACATGGAAAGGGTTCATAAACCAAATTGGCAACATTCATAGATACGAATAAAAGCATTAAAGTAAAAATAGCGTAGAAACATAAATTAAAGTAAATACTACACCTGAATCGAGAGTCACTCTTAAAAACTAAGAGAAGTCCTAAATCCTAATCCTAAGAGAGAGAGGAGAGAATCTCCCTCTCAAACTAAATCTAAATCATGGAAAGTGAAAATTGGCGAGCTCGTTTATGAATGGATGCATTCCCCCACTTTATAGCCTCTAATCTGTGTTTTCTGGGTCGCAAACTGGGTCGAAAATAGCCCAAAAATCGCTGGAGAAGAATTCAAACACGCTGATTTCCGTCACTGCAACGCGGCCGCATGAAGCAGGCGATCGCATCACCTACCGTCAGAGAAACTATAGCATATTATATATTAAATCGAAGCCTCGGACGTTAGCTTTCTAACGCAACTGGAACCGTGTCGTTTGGACCTCTGTAGCTAAAGTTATAGTCGTTTGAGTGCGAAGAGGTCAGGCTGGACAGCTTAGTAATTTCTCCAACTTCTTGTATTCCTTCCACTTTTGCATGTTTCCTTTCTATCCTCTGAGCCATTCCTGCCCTATAATATCTGAAATCACTTAACACACACATCAAGGCATCTAATGGTAATAAGAGAGGATTAATAATAAGCAAATATAAGATCAAAGAAGCATGTTTTCAATCATAGCACAAAATCAGGAAGGAAAACGTAAAACATGCAAATAGTATGAATAAGTGGGTAAAGAGTTGATAAAATCCACTCAATTGAGCACAAGATAAATCATAAAATAGTGGTTTATCAACCTCCACACACTTAAACATTAGCATGTCCTTATGCTAAGCTCAAGAGAAGCTATAAAGATGAAGAGGAATGGTAGATTAATATGAAATGCAACCTATCTGTATGAATGCAACTACATGCAAAATGTTTCTACCTACTTGGTTAAAAATAAACAAATCTTTCAAGCGGAAATATGAACTGGATTTTACTAATTCAAATCATGAAAATGAAGTACAAATAGACTTGCAAGAAGAAAATAGCTCATGAAAGCAGGGAACAAGGAATTGAGCATCGAACCCTCACTGGTAGTGTATACACTCTAATCACTCAAGTGTTTTTAGGTTCGATTCTCTCAATTCTCTACTAACCTTGCTTTCTAAGGCTTGCTCTTCATCTAACAATCAACATAAATTTAATGCACAGATACATATATCAAGAGGTCTTTTAAGGGTTGTAATGGGGTTAGGGTCAAGGTAGGATTGTATTTGGCCAAGTGGACTAAAATATGAATCCTTAATTAACTTAAACTTTCCACCTAACTTTAGACAATCCATGTCATCATAATACCACATCTAACTATCCATTAACCATATTTTCCACATATTCATGCATTCTAGTTTCAAGTACAGTACATATGCATTGCTTTCACCATTTACTTTGGGGCATTTTGTCCCCTTTTTCTTATTTGCTGTTTTCTCTTTTTTTTCTCTTTTTTTTTCTTCTCTTTTCTCTCTTTTTTTTTAATTATATTTTTATTTTCTTTTATTTTTTTCAATGCATATGATTAAATTATTGAATGCATGAACATGTCCTAAATATTTTTTTTTTTCATAAAGATATACAATGCCCAATTCTTAAACCAAATATTTCCAAACCCACTTTTCCCACACTTAAATCATAAGCATTCTCACTAGTCTAAGCTAACCAAGGATTCAAATTAAGAACATTATTATTTTTCGCTTAGAGTTAGTGATGAGCTAAAGTAAAGAACAAAGGGGTAAAATAGGCTCAAATTGGTTTGCAAAGGATAATGAGAGGTAAGGCCATATGGGTGTGTAAGCTCAGTGAAACAAAGGCCTCAATCATGTAAGTGTATGCATACATCAAATAATGGAAATATAGAATTAAGCAATACAAAGATCACAATTTTAGAGAGAAAAATACACACATCAAAAATAAAATATTGGTTGAAAAATGCAACCAATTCAAATAGGCTCAAAATCTCACAGGTTTTGTGTGTTCGAGCTCTAAACCATGTTCCAGTATAATATTTCTTCAAACAAGTGTAACATTAAATTTTATTCAAATTAGTGAAATTTTCTAAAAGGTTTCTTGAAAAAGAAAATATTACTTTAACCAAGTGGTAAAATATGCAAAAAAATCAAACAAATATCCAATTAAATATGCAAATGCAACAACTAACAAGAAAAATAAACCATTGGTGTTTGAGATAGGAAGGTACTAACCCACGGAGATCGGTATCGACCTCCCCACACTTAAAGATTGCACCGTCCTCGGTGCATGCTGAGATTTGCAAGTGGACGGGGGTTGTGGTTCCTCAGCTGGGGCTCTTTTTGTTCCTTTCCTTGCCGGTAGTTTGGGAGTAGCTTTCTCTTTACCCTTCTTGGTGGCCATCCTGAAAAGGGAAAAAGAAAGTGACTTATAAAGCTAAGGGTTAGAGCAAGGAAGAGAGCGGGAAAGGTGGTAATCAATGCACAATAAAGAAGAATAACGTTAACACACGCTCATGAGTACATGTGAAAAGTCATCAATGGAAAATAGCTAGTGCATATGATAACAATTGAATGCAAGGTGTTTATTGGCATGCAGGCAAAGGCATGAGTAGCATAGATCAAGCATTCAATGTCCAAGTTAGATTACCAAGTCTTTCAAACTAGCAACATGTTTGTAATGACAATTATATTGAATGAATATGATATGAAAAAGGGTTTTGTGAAAAGCAGACATTCAGAGTAGTAGGATAAAAGATACTGAAAAGTAGTGCACAATGCCATACGGGCGTTTTCACAAACACATAGCATGCATGGTAAATAATCTAATGAAAATAATAAAGTGAACATGCAAGTAACCCTTTAAAAAATAAATATATATAATTGTCAAATAATTCCTCTAATAATCCACAAGTAAAATATAGAAATAATGACCCAAATAAATTTCTAACACCAATGAAAATAATGCAATGAATGAAAGTATGCAAATAAATTAAAATAAAATAAAAAGAAAAATAAGAAGAATGAGAAAGGAAAGAAGATAAGAAAGGAAGAAGAAAGAAATAAGAAAAGATAAGAAAAATAAGGGTTAGAGAAGAAAAGATAAGAAAATTGGCTGATCTGGATATTCTGTGCGCCGCTTGTGACGCGGACGCGTGAGTGACGCGGTCGCGTGGTGCGTGATAAGGTCAGGTGTCGCGGACGCGTGGGTCACGCGATCGCGTGGGTCACGCAATCGCGTGGCCTGTTTAGTGCGATTGGCGCGAGTGCAGCCTCGCGGTCGCGCAACTCTCTGTTCGAAACTCTTTTGCCAAAAATCTGGGTGACGCGATCGCGTGGTCGACGCGATCGCGTGAGTGGCCTTTCTTTTAAAAATGACGCAGACGCGTGGGGCACGCATTCTCGTGGTAGGGCTTGGGCTTCCAGCACGAGTCCAGCCCAACTCCAGCTCAACTTTCTGCCATACACCCTTTTTACGCCGATTTCAGGTCACGCGGTCGCGTGGGAGGCTATTTTTCCAAATGACGTGGACGCGTCATCGACGTGGTCGCGTGGAGTCAATTTGTGCTAATGGCACGCCTCCAGCCATGCTTTCGCGTGACTCTCTGTTCAACCTCATTTTCTTCCAAACGCACATACGACGCAGACACGTCGGTACGCTGTCGCGTCGCGTGCAAAAATCCCCTTTTTTTTTTGATAATCTGAAAAAAAATGCAGAATGCATTGTTAATATGAATGTGATGCAAAAATCCAGGTTCAATATAAAATGAAATAAAACTCGAAAACAAACAAAACTAAATAAAAATGAAAAAGGAACGATCATACCATGGTGGGTTGTCTCCCACCTAGCACTTTTAGTTAAAGTCCTTAAGTTGGACATTTGGTGAGCTCCCTGTTATGGTGGCTTATGCTTGTATTCATCCAGGAATCTCCACCAATGTTTGTAATTCCAGTAGCCTCCGGGATCCCAAACTAAGCATGTAAAGCCCTTAAGAAGCTTCAAACAGATTCTTAGGCTCCCGGGGCAACAAGTGTCAGAGCAGATTCCAGGATCCCAAATCTTGCTTTTACACCCATCTTTGTCGGGATCTGTATTTTTCCAACTGGGTGATAAGTAAATTGAATTCTCACTGCAACTACCAAACAGCTTCATAGACCCATTCAGTTGAGCTTTACACCAACCTTTGCGTTTAAATTTAAAGCTTCCATGATAAACCTTGCAGGACAATTCTTACCACTGGCCATCTTCCTCTTACTCTTAATGCCACAAAGGGCTCTAAGTTGATCATCCGTCTCCAATAGCCCATATTCAAGTGGGATTGGAAAGCTAAGGGATATGAAATTTACCCATTTGAATGTTGTGAAGGATGATGGCAACTTAGGGGGAGGTATTTTTAATGAAATTGTAAGCTCCACTCCCTTGTTCTCTTCTCTGATAATTACCACCTCTTTGCAAGCTTTTTCAATTTCAACCTCTTCCTCTTGGTAGCTTTCTTCCAATTCAATCTCCTCTTCATTGCTTTCCAAGGGCATGGGAGGTTGTGCTTCTTCTTCTTGAATCTCCATCTCTTGATCAACCTCTTCCAAGTCCTTAACTGTGATATGCTTTGGAGGTTGTACACCCTCCTTAGCATCAATTTCAAACGTCTTGGAAGGGGGTTCTATGACTGGACTTTCCCATGGAGGTTCTGCATCTCCTAAGTCTTCAACCAATTCTTCTTCTTCAATAATTCCGGCTTCCTCTACTTGTTCCAGTACAAAGTCATGCTCCGTACTGTTCACTGGAGTTTCTAGTATCTCCTTCATACTGCGTTCTTCATTAGATTGTCCACATGAAGCCATGGGGGTTCCTTGAGTGTCCGAACGTCGGGAAGCTAATTGACTCATTATTGCTTGCTCCAATTGATGAATGGTTGCATGAAATTGATCCACTGTTTCCTTGAAACGATCCTTTGTCTCTTGATGCACTCGGCTTTTATAAATAGGATCATAGTGCTCTTGGATTGATGGATATGGAGATGGTGAATATTGAAGTGGTGGTTCTTGTGAGTAATTGGGTTGGAATTGGGGTGGTTCTATATATGGTTCATATGGCTCATAAGGTTGTTGGTATGGTGGTTGAGGGTTAGGGTCATATGGAGGTAAATGGTGTAAAGGAGCTTGTGAGTTTGGTGGTCCAAAGTCATGTTGAGGAAAGGGTTCATAGGCATATGGTGGTGGTTGTTGATAGTCCATTGGAGGTGGTTGTTGCCATGAGGGTTGATCAAATCCTTGTGGCTCCTCCCATCTTTGATTGTTCCAACCTTGATGCCTGTTCTCATTGTAATTTCTTCTTCCTGCAACATAATTGTAACCAGACTCATAGCCAAAGGGGTGAGAGTTCATAGTAACAAATAAAAATTAAAAACAAAAATAAAAACAAATTTAAATTAAAAAGGTTATTTAAATTTTTAAATTTGAATTTTAAATTTTTGAAATTTGAATTTTTGAAATTTGAAATTTGAAAATTTTTAAATTTGAATTTTGAAAATTTTTAAATTTGAATTTTGAAAAAAATTTTAAATTTGAATTTTGATTTTTGATTTTTGAAATAAGATAAGATAAGATAAAAATTTTAAAATAAAAACCAATAATCTCTTAATTTACGAAAAAGCAAAAATAAAAACAAAAATAAAAACAAGTAAAAAGCAAATATTTACAATAACCAATAATAAGGCACACATTTGCAAGTCCCCGGCAACGGCGCCATTTTAAAGAACTGAGGATTGAAGGTTTAGAAGTTATAATAAATACTCGTTGTAAGTATAGTTACTAAACCAAGCAATCAACCTTTCTTACAAACGTTTTGGTTGTCACAAGTAACAAACCCCTATAAAATTGATAACCGAGTATTTAAACCTCGGGTCGTCTTCTCAAGGAACTGCAGGGAAGTATGTTCTTATTATTGGTTATGGAGGTTGTAAAATCGAGGTTGAGAGTGAAGAGTAGATATGACAAATAATTTAAATGGCAATTAAAATAAATAAATACTGTAAGGCAACCTTTTGGCAAGGTAAGAGAAATTGGAAGTCCAACTTAATTATCTCCCTCAACAATAATGAAAGTTGAATCTAAATTCCACTTAGTTAACCTTTACTAAAGCAAAGGAAAGTCAAGGGACTAATTAGTTTGACCTTCGAATCCTATTTAATTTCTAAGAAAAAGTTGGGATTATTGAAGTTCAGTTCAATTAGCAAGATAGCGATTATCAGTTATGTTGAGTTTGATAATGTTGAGTTATTGATTTCTTAACCAAGACCAAAAGGGGATAAAGTAAAATTGCTGGAATAAAAATATCCTTAGATGGAAAGCAATGGTAACACAAATTAAAGAGAAAGCAATCAATAACTGAAATACCTCAAATAATCATTAATTCAAATCATAACATGGAAAGGGTTCATAAACCAAATTGGCAACATTCATAGATACGAATAAAAGCATTAAAGTAAAAGTAGCGTAGAAACATAAATTAAAGTAAATACTAATCCTGGATCGAGAGTCACTCTTAAAAACTAAGAGAAGTCCTAAATCCTAATCCTAAGAGAGAGAGGAGAGAATCTCCCTCTCAAACTAAATCTAAATCATGGAAAGTGAAAATTGGCGAGCTCGTTTATGAATGGATGCATTCCCCCACTTTATAGCCTCTAATCTGTGTTTTCTGGGCCGCAAACTGGGTCGAAAACAGCCCAAAAATCGCTGGAGAAGAATTCAAACACGCTGATTTCCGTCACTGCGACGCGGCCGCATGGAGCACGCGGTCGCGTCACCTAGCGTCAGGGAAACTATATTATATTATATATCAAATCGAAGCCCCGGACGTTAGCTTTCCAACGCAACTGGAACCGTGTCGTTTGGACCTCTGTAGCTAAAGTTATAGCCATTTGAGTGCGAAGAGGTCAGGCTGGACATCTTAGTAATTTTTCCAACTTCTTGTATTCCTTCCACTTTTGCATGTTTCCTTTCTATCCTCTGAGCCATTCCTGCCCTATAATATCTGAAATCACTTAACACACACATCAAGGCATCTAATGGTAATAAGAGAGGATTAATAATAAGCAAATATAAGATCAAAGAAGCATGTTTTCAATCATAGCACAAAATCAGGAAGGAAAATGTAAAACATGCAAATAGTATGAATAAGTGGGTAAAGAGTTGATAAAATCCACTCAATTGAGCACAAGATAAACCATAAAATAGTGGTTTATCACTTCCTTTCCATCCTCCAAGCCATTTCTGCCCTGTAATCTCTGAAAACACTTAACGCACATATCAAGGCATCTAATGGTAATAAGAGAGGATTAATATTTAGCAAATATAAGGCCAAGGAAGCATGTTTTCAATCATAGCACAAATTCAGGAAGGAAAAAGTAAAACCATGCAAATAGTATGAATAAGTGAGTAAAGAGTTGATAAAATCCACTCAATTGAGCACAAGATAAACCATAAAATAGTGGTTTATCAACCTCCCCACACTTAAACAATAGCATGTCCTCATGCTAAGCTCAAGAGAAGCTATAAAGGAGTGAAGAGGAATGGTAAAATGTATGAAATGCAATCCCATCTATATGAATGCAACTAAATGCAAAATGTTTCTACCAACTTGGCGAAAAGTAAATAAACCTTTCAAGAACAAACATGAACTGGATTTCACTAATTCAAATCATAAAAATGAAGTACAAATAGACTTGCAGACGAAAATAGCTCATGAAAGCCGGGAACAAAGAATCGAGCATCGATCCCTCACCGGAAGTGTATACACTCTAATCACTCATGTGTTTAAGGTTTCGATTCTCTCAATTCTCTACTAACCTTGCTTTCTAAGGCTTGCTCTTCATCTAACAATCAACAAAAATTTAATGCACAGATACACATATCAAGAGGTCTTTTAAGGGTTGTAATGGGGTTAGGGTCAAGGTAGGATCGTATTTGGCCAAGTGGACTAAAATCTGAATCCTTAATTAACTTAAACTTTTCCCACCTAACTTAAGACAATCCATGTAATTACAATGCAAAATCTAACTGCCCATTAACTGTGTTTCCACATATTCATGCATCCGATTTTGAGTACAGTACATATGCATTGCTTTCATCATTTACTTTGGGGCATTTTGTCCCCTTTTACTTATTTGCTCTTTTTCTTTTCTTTTTCTCACTTCTTCTCTTATATATATATATATATAGTTTTTTTCTTTTCTTTTATTTTTCTCAATGCATATGATTAAATTATTGGATGCATGAATCATGTCCTAAACATTTTTTTTTTCACATTTTCAGAAAATTCTAACATACTCAATTCTCAAACCAAATGTTTCCAAACCCAATTTTCCCACACTTAAATCATAAGCACTCTCACTAGTCTAAGCTAACCAAGGATTCAAATTAAGGACATTATTGTTTTTCGCTTAGAGTTAATGATGTGCTAAAGTAAAGAACAAATGGGTAGAATAGGCTCAAAATTGGTTTGCAAAGAATAATGAAAAGGGTAAGGCCATATGGGTATGTAAGCTTAGTGAAATAAAGGCCTCAATCATGTAAGTGTATGCATACATCAAATAATGGAAATATAGAATTAAGCAAGACAAAGATCACAATTTTAGAGAGAAAAACACACACCAAAATAAAATATTGGTTGATAAAATACAACCAATCAAATAGGCTCAAAATCTCACTGGTTTTGTGTGTTCAAGCTCTAAACCATGTTCCAGTATAATATTTCTTCAAACAAGTTTAACATTAAATTTTATTCAAATTAGTGAAATGCTTTAAAAGGTTTCTTGAAAAAGAAAATATTACTTCAACCAAGTAGTAAAATATGCACAAAATTAAATAATCATGCAATCAAACATGCAAATGCAACAACTAACAAGGAAAATAAACCATTGGTGTTGAGATAGAAGAGTAACTAACCCATGGAGATCGGTATCGACCTCCCCACACTTAAAGATTGCACCGTCCTCGGTGCATGCTAAGATGTACAAGTGGACGGGCTGCTCCAACTGATGTCTTTCTCTATAGATTGTGCAGATTGACTTGCCTGTCTCCCCAGTTAGAAGCTTTCCCTTTCCTTTCCTCGGTGGCGATCCTGAAAGAAGAGAAAAAGAAGGAAAGTAACCCAGAAATAAAGATAAGAACATAAATAAAATATGGGTGTTAATGCTAAATAATAAAGGTCTCAATTACATGGTAGCTACAACATGCAAGTGAGAAAATAGTAAAAGCAAATGGCATACCAGTGGTGCAAAAGTTGCAACAAATGGGGGAGAAGTGTGGGTAATGAAAGACAATATAAATTCATCTCAATGCAAAAGGAATACCAGTATTATAAAAATTAGCATTGACATATAATTGATACCGAATCAGAATCAAATAAGTCATGAAGCACCAGAATAATTCAAGAAAAGATGTAACAGTTGAATAAGAAAATTTAACACCAATGGAAAAATAATGAATTTAGAAAAGAAAAATAAAATATGCACTAAATTAAAATGTAATGAATAAAAGTTTAAAAATGAATTAAAATACAATAAAATAAAAAAAAAAGAGGAATGAGAAGTTAAAAAGATGAAGAAGAAGAAAGTAAGAAGGGAAGAAGAAAGAAATAAGAAGGGAAAAGAAAAAATTAGGATTAGGGAAGAAAAGATAAGATTTTTGGCCCTGATTTTGATAAGTTGTGTGGCGCAGGCGACGCGGACGCGTGAGTGACGCGGTCGCGTGGTGCGCGATAAGCTCAAGTGACGCAGACGCGTGGGTCACGCGATCGCCGGCCTGATTTGCGCGATTGGCACAAGTGCAGCCTCGCGTCCGCGCAACTCTCTATTTTAAATGCATTTTGCCAAAAATCTGGGTGACGCGATCGCGTGGTTGACGCGATCGCGTGAATGGCTATATTTGCAAAACGACGCGGACGTGTGAGGCACGCGTTCGCATGGTAAGGCTTGTGCTTCTATCACCGTTCCAGCCCCATTCCAGCCCAACTTGCTGCCAAGCACTCGTTTACGTCGATTTTACAGGGCCACGCGTTCACGTGGGTGACACAGACGCGTGGGAGGCATTTTTCCCACAAGACGCGGACGCGTCAGCGACGCGGTCGCGTGGATCAATTTGTGCCAAAGGCATGCCTCCAGCTACACATTCGCGTGACTCTCTGTCCAATTCGCTTTTCTTCAAACGCACTGGTGACGCGGACGCGTCAGCGACACTTACGCGTCGCGTGCGTTTTTTTTTTTTTTTTATGCAAAATGCAGAATGCAGTATACAGAAATTATGAATAATTCCAGGTTCAATAAAATAAAATAAAATTGAAAAACAAACTAAACTAAATAAAATTAAAATTGAAAAAGGAACAATCATACCATGGTGGGTTGTCTCCCACCTAGCACTTTTAGTTAAAGTCCGTAAGTTGGATATTTGGGGAGTCCTTTGTTATGGTGGCTTGTGCTTGAATTCATCCAGAAATCTCCACCAATGTTTGGAATGCCAACAGCCTCCGGGATCCCAAACTAGGCACAGAAAACCTTCAAGTAAGTTAAAGCAAGTGACAAGGCCCCAAGAGTGTTGATTGCCAGAATGAATTCCGGGGTCCCAAATCTTGCTTTTACACCTGTCTTCTTGTTGATCATTATGATTCCATCTAGGTAGCAAGCAATCTGAATTCTCACTAAAGCGGCCAAACAACTTCCTAAACCCATTCAGTTGAGCTTTACACCAACCCTTGCATTTAAACTCTGAGCACACAACCATGTTAAACCTTGCTTGACAACTCCAACCACTAACCATCTTCCTCTTACTCTTAATGCCACAAAGAGCTTTAAGTTAACCATCCGTCTCCAGTAGCCCATATTCAAGTGGAATTAGAAAGCTAAGGGATATGAATTTTACCCACTTGAATGTTGTGAAGGATGATGGCAACTTAGGGGGAGGTATTTCAACGAATTTGCAAGCTCCACTCCCTTTCGCTCTTCTCTGACAACTTCCACCTCTTTGCAAGTTTCTTCAATATCAACCTCTTCCTCTTGGTAGCTTTCTTCCAATTCAATCTCTTCTTCATTGCTCACCAAGGGCATGGGAGGCTGAGCTTCATCTTCTTTAATCTCCATCTCTTGACCAACCTCTTCCAAGTCTTCAACTATAATATACCTTGGAGGTTGTACACCCTCCTCAGCATCAATTTCAATCGCCTTGGAAGGAGGTTCTAGGTCTTGACTTTCCCATGGAGGTTCAGCATCTCCCAGGTCTTCAACCACTTCTTCCTCTTCAATAATTACTGCTTTGTCCAGTAGTTTTAATATAAAATCATACTCATCCTTGATAATTTTCTTTCCATGACAACTCCTTTCAACTATTCTTTCATCTTCAAGGGTCTCTCCTATCTCTATATTTTGGGCCTCCTCTTGCTCTAAGACAAAATTAGACTCCTCCTTGATGTCTTCCTTCACTAATTCTTCAATCACTCCTTCGACTTCAAGGGTCTTGACTACCTTCACCTTTAGGGCCTCCTCTAGCTCCTTATGAAGTATGGATTTACGAAGATGATCCCTTCTCTCTTGTTCCATGTCAATAGCATCATTGGGATCATGTTGCTCTTCGATTGATGGATGTGGGTGCTTTTCCATGGATGGTGGTGATGGGATGGAGAGATTATTCTGTGGTTGAAAAGGAAGTGCACTAGAGCTTGAGGGTTGATTGTTGAAGGTATTTGGTGGTCCGATTTGGGCGACGAGAGCTTGTATAGTAGAGTTTAGATCGGCAAGTGCTTTCTCCATGGAGGTTTGGGGTGGATAGGAGGGTTCATTTGTTGGCAGAAATGGTTCATGGTAGGAAGGTGGTTCTTCTTGATAATGATAAGGAGATGGTGTATATTGAGGTGGTGGTTCATGAGAGTAGTTGTGTTGGAATGGGGGTGGTTCTGTGTATGGTTCATTTGGCTCATAAGGTGGTTGGTATGGTGGATACGGGTTAGGGTCATATGGAGGTGAATGGTGGGAAGGGGCTTGTGAGTATGGCGGTCCAAAGCTATTCTGAGGAGGTGGTTCATTGGCATATGATGGAGCTTGCTGGTAACTACAAGGGGGTCCGCCATATCTATTGTCTTGGCATGCATTGTAGGATGGTCGTTGTCCATGGTATCTTGGGAGGTGATGTTGCCGAAAGGGTTGATCAGATCCTCGTGGCTCCTTCCATCTTTGATTGTTTTGACCTTGATGCATGTTCCTGTTATAATTTCCATTCCTTGCAACAACTTTGGGACCGAACTCAAAGCGATGGGGGTGAGAACTCATAATAGCAAATAAAAATTAAAAATGAAAATAAAAACAAATTTAAATTAAAAGGTTACTAAAATTTAAATTTTGAATTTGAAAATTAAATTTTTGAATTTTGAATTTTTGAATTTTGAAATTTGAATTTTGAAGTTGAAATTTGAAATTTGAAATTTGAATTTTAAATTTTTGAAATTTGAATTTTGTAAAAGTCAACAATATAAGATAAAGTTTTGAAAAATATTTAAATTTTGAAAAGGTTTGATTTTTAAAATTTTAAATTTAAATTTTGAAATTTGAATTTTGGAATTTAAATATTGAAATTTGAAATTTGATTTTTGAAATAAGATAAGATAAGATTTTTAAAAAGATATGATTTTTGAAAAAGATTTAAATTTTGAAATTTAAAACTAAGATAAGATAAGATAAAAATTTTTAAAAAATCTGAATATTTTTTTATGGAAATTTTGAAAATTCAATAAAAATAAAGAGAAAATATATTTTTGAATTAAATGAGGAAAGAGAAAAAAAATGACACTAAACTTAAAATTTTTAGATCAAAACGAAGAAAACAACTAAGAACAACTTGAAGGTCAGGATGAACACGAAGAACAAATTTTTGAAAAAAATTTTAATAACTAAATAAAAACCAATAACCTCTTAATTTATGAAAAAGCAAAAATAAAAACAAATAAAAAGCAAAAAGCAAATATTTACAATAACCAATAATAAGTTGCAATTCCCTGGCAACGGCGCCATTTTGAAGAACGAATGATTGACGGTTTAGAATTCAGAATAAATTCCCGTTGCAAGTATAGTTTCTAAACCAAGCAATCATCCTTTCTTACAAAAGTTTTGGTTGTCACAAGTAACAAACCCCTTTGAAATTGATAACCGAAGTATTCAAACCTCGGGTCGTCTTCTCAAGGAATTGCAGGGAGGTATTCTTATTAATGGTTATGAGTCTTGTAGATTGGGGTTTTGAAAGTAAGGAACAAGTAATTTAAATGACAAGTAAAGTAAATAAATAACTATAAAATAAACTCTTGGCAAGGTATGAAAATTCGGAAGTCATATCCTAGTTATTCTTATGAGAATTGAAGTTAATCCCACTTAGTTAACTGTTACGAAAGCAAGGGAAAGTCAAGTAAACTAATTAGTTAGATCCCAAAGTCCTAGTCGACTCCTAAGGAAAGACTAGAGTTAGTGGGATTCCAGTCAATTAGCAGACATAACAATCAATCACGATAAGGTTGATAACTCAAGAGCCTCCAGTTAATCAATTAAAGCCAAGAATATAAAAAAAAGCTAAATAAGAATCATAAATCTGAAATACCTCAATTACATTAATAAGAGAAAATCAATCTAAACATAGAGAGTTCATAAACTAAATTGAGAAAATAAATAAAAGGAACATTGAACCTGGAACTCGAAAGAAATTGTAAGTTGAAATAATAAAGTTGAAATAATAAGAAATCCTAATTCCTTTAAGAGGAATCCTAATCCTAAATCCTAAGAGAGAGGAGAGAACCTCTCCCTCTAAAAACTACATCTAAAACTAAAAATTATGAATTATGAGCTGATGATTATGAATGAATGGATTCTCCCACTTTATAGCCTCTAATCTATGTTTTCTGGGCTAAAAACTGGGTCGAAAACAGCCCAGAAATCGCTGGAGAAGAAATCTGCCATGCTGATTTTCGTCACTGCGACACATCCGTGTGAAGCACGCATTCGCGTCACCTATCGTCAGAGAAACTACAGCATATTATATATCAAATCGAAGCCCCGGATGTTAGCTTTCCAACGCAACTGGAACCGCGTCGTTTGGACCTCTATAGCTCAAGTTATGACAGTTTTAGTTTAAGAGGGTCAGGCTAACAGCTTTGCAGTTCCTTCAACTTCTTGTATTCCTTCCACTTTGCATGCTTCCTTTCCATCCTCCAAGCCATTCCTGCCCTGTAATCTCTAAAAACACTTAACGCACATATCAAGGCATCTAATAGTAATAAGAGAGGATTAATATTTAGCAAATATAAGGCCATGGAAGCATGTTTTCAATCATAGCACAAATTTAGGAAGGAAAAAGTAAAACCATGCAAATAATATGAATAAGTGGGTAAAGAGTTGATAAAATCCACTCAATTGAGCACAAGATAAACCATAAAATAGTGGTTTATCAAAGACCCAAACCAACACTTATCCACTTTTCTGAGGATATGTGATACTGTCAAATCTAATGGTGTGCATCCTGACATCTACAAGCTGTTGCTATTCCCATTCTCCCTCAGAGACAAAGCTACTCAGTGGTTAGAGACATTTCCAAGAGAGAGCATCAACACTTGGGAAGATCTAGTGAGCAAGTTTCTTGCCAAATTTTACCCACCTCAGAGGATTGTTAGATTGAAGACTGAAGTGCAAACATTTACACAATTGGATGCTGAATCTCTATATGAGGCATGAGAGAGATACAAGGCTTTGCTCAGGAAATGTCCACCAGACATGTTCACTGAATGGGACAAGCTTCAAAACTTCTATGAAGGACTCACTTTGAAGGCTCAAGAAGCACTGGATCACTCAGCTGGAGGCTCTTTGCAACTCATGAAAACTGCAGAGGAGGCCCAAAATCTCATTGATATGGTGGCTAACAACCAATATTTCTTTGCTCATCAAAGGCAATACCAACCATCACAAAGGAAAGGAGTGATGGAGTTGGAAGGAGTATACTCAATCCTGGCTCAAAACAAAATGATGCAGTAGCAGATTCAGCAACAATTTGAGCAAATAGCCAAGATGATTGATAGCCTTCAAGTTGCAGCAGTAAACACAAGCCAGCCATCAACCACATGGGGGCAAGGTAAAGAAGCTTGTGAAGATCAACAGCAAGAACAAGTGAATTACATGCACCATCAAGGCTCTGGACACAATGAGGTTTATGGTGACACTTATAACCCATCCTGGAAGAACCACCCCAACCTCAAATGGGGAGACAATCACACTCAAACTCAACAGCCATGGCAAAGGAATTCAACCCAAAACAGTTGGAAAAACACAAACCACAATAACCAGCAGAATAACAACTAAAATACATACAGAAAACCCCAAAACACTTACCCCAACTCTAACCATCATCCATCCAATAATCAAACCACCAACCAAAACACTTACCATCAACCCTCAACACCTCACAACCAACCAATCTCACAAGACTCTTAGAGGATCACCAATTTGGAGCTCTTAATGGAGAAAATAATGAAGCACCAAGAAATGACAACAAAGAACCAGGAAGCTTCCATGAAAAATATGGAAAGGCAGATTGGACAGCTTTCCAAGCAAATTGCTATTGAGAGACCATCAAGCTCATTACCAAGCGACACCATTTCTAATCCAAAAGAGGAGTGCAAAGCTATACAGCTAAGGAGTGGAAAGACATTGGTAGACAACAAAGAAGCAACCAAGAAAGCTATGGACAACAACAAAGAGCCAACAGAGAAAAAGGAAGCCAGCAATAAGGATGTGATAACAGGCAAGCAGGCTCAAGAAAAGGAAGACCAACCACAAATCTCAAGAAAGGGGAAGGAAGCAATAGAAGAACCAACCAAGGATCACAGACAGGGAGTGAACTTCACACCTCCATTGCCATATCCCCAAAGGTTCAACAAGGAGATTAAGGACCAACACTTCCCTAAATTTCTTGAAGTCTTCAAGAAATTGAAGATAAACATTCCACTGGCTGAGGCACTAGAGTAGATGCCTCTATATGTGAAATTTTTGAAGGAGCTTATTAACAAGAAGAGAAGTTGGCAAGAGAAAGAAACAGTACTTCTCACTGAAGAATGTAGTGCCATAATTCAAGGGGGTATCCCACCAAAGCTCAAAGATCCAGGGAGTTTTGTAGTTTCATGTACCATAGGTAAGATGACCTTAGACAAAGCTCTCTGTGACCTTGGCGCTAGTATTAATCTGATGCCATTATCAATGATGAGAAAGCTTGCCATAGGAGAACTCAAACCTACCAGGATGTCTTTGGTAATGGCTAATAGATCAATCAAGACACCCAATAAAATTGTGGAAAATCTCTTAGTAAAGGTGGGGGAGTTTATCTTCCCTGCAGATTTTGTGATTTTGGATACAGAAGAGGAAGGAAACAATTTAATCATCTTGGGAAGGCCATTTCTACCCACAGCCAGAGCCATTATTGACGTAGAGAAGGGAGAGATGATCTTCAAGGTGCATAATGAGCAAATGGTCATTAATGTCTTTAAATCAATGCAACATCCCCCTGAACAAGAGAACTACATGAAGGTGGATATGATAGAAAGTCTGATAGAGGAAATGTTAGAGTCCACCTGTCAAGAGCAACAGGAAGAAGAAGTGGAGGAGGAACAAGACGAGGAAGTGGTAGAAATCTCCATTGAAGATAAGGAGAAGGAGAAGCCAAGACAGGAGTTGAAGCCCCTTCCCCCTCACCTCAAATACATGTTCCTTGGAGAAGAAGAGACCCTGCCAGTGATCATTAACTCCTCCCTGAATGTGGAAGAAGAATCAAGGTTGATTGAAGTGTTGAAAGCTCACAAAACAGCTTTGGGCTGGACAATTGAAGACATCAAAGGCATTAGCCCAGCCATTTGTATGCACAAAATTCTGTTGGAAGAAGAATCAAAACATGTAGTTCAACCACAAAGAAGGCTCAATCTAGCCATGAAGGAGGTAGTTCAAAAAGAAGTCATGAAGCTATGGAATGCTAGGATAATCTTTCCAATCTCTAACAGCTCATGGGTGAGCCCGGTTCAAGTTGTACCAAAAAAAGGAGGAATGACAGTCATCACCAATGAGATGAATGAGTTAATCCCCACTAGGACAGTGACTGGGTGGAGAATGTGCATAGACTATAGGAGATTGAACGATGCTACAAGAAAAGATCACTTCCCTCTACCGTTCATTGATCAAATGTTGGAGAGATTGGCAGGCCATGCTTATTACTGCTTCCTAGATGGATACTCTGGGTACAATCAACCCCAAGGATCAAGAGAAGACCTCCTTCACATGTCCATTTGGAGTTTTTGCCTACAGAAGGATGCCCTTTGGGCTATGCAATGCCCCAGCCACCTTTCAAAGGTGTATGCTTTTCATTTTTTCTGATATGGTGGAAAAATTTTTAGAAGTCTTCATGGATGATTTTTCTGTCTTTGGCAATTCATTTAACACTTGTCTGCATCATTTAACTTTTGTTTTAAAAAGATACCAAGAAACTAACCTGGTATTAAATTGGGAGAAATGCTATTTTATGGTTCCTGAAGGGATAGTTCTTGGGCATAAAGTGTCATGCAAAGGTATAGAAGTTGATAAAGTTAAAATAGAAATTATTGAAAAACTTTCTATACCTGTTAATGTGAAAGCAATAAGGAGCTTTCTTGGGCATGCTGGCTTTTACAGGAGATTCATCAAAGATTTTTCAAAAATAGCAAAATCATTGAGCAATTTGCTAATGCTTGACAGCCCTTTCATCTTTGATAATATTTGCAAACATGCCTTTGAAACCTTAAAGGGAAAACTCATTACAACACCAATTATCACACCCCCTGATTGGAAACTACCTTTTGAACTTATGTGTGATGCAAGTGACCTTGCTATTGGTGCTGTGTTGGGGCAAAAGAAAGACAAGCTGCACCATGTCATATATTATGCCAGCAAAGTGTTAAATGAAACACAGAAAAATTATACCACCATTGAGAAAGAGCTTTTGGCAATTGTATATGCATTTGATAAGTTTAGACAATACTTGATTGGTTCAAAAGTTATAGTATATACTGACCATGCTGCTCTCAAGTATTTAATGTCTAAACAGAATTCAAAACCAAGGCTTATTAGGTGGGTGTTGTTGCTGCAAGAGTTCGATATTGAAGTAAGAGATAGAAAGGGAAGTGAGAATCAAGTAGCAGATCATTTATCAAGAGTGCCACAAGAAGCCAATCAGGATAGACCACAGCAAGTGAATGAGAATTTCCCTAATGAGCACCTTTTTCAAGTTCAGCAAGCACCTTGGTTTGCCGACATAGCAAACTACAAAGTGGGAAGGAAGATACCTCAAGAATTTTCCAAGAAACAAGTGAAGAAACTAATTAATGAAGAAAGAAGGTTCTTGTGGGATGAGCCTTTCTTATTCAAGAGATGCTCTGATGGAGTAATTAGGAGGTGTGTCCCTAAAAACGAAATGAGAGATATATTGTGGCATTGCCATGGTTCAGCCTATGGTGGACACTTTAGACTAGAAAGAACAGCTGCAAAGATACTGCAGAGTGGCTTTTATTGGCCAACTATCTTCAAGGATGCTAGAGATTTTGTTCACCAGTGAAATGAATGCCAAAGAGCTGGAGGGTTGACAAGAAGGAATGAGATGCCTCAAAATTTCATTCTGGAAGTGGAGCTATTTGATCTATGGGGGGTTGATTTCATGGGACCCTTTCCCCCTTCCTACTCTTTCAGATACATCTTGGTGGCAGTGGAGTATGTTTCAAAGTGGGTAGAAGCCATAGCCACAACCACCTGTGATGCACAGATTGTCCTTCAATTCCTTAAGAAGCACATTTTCACTAGATATGGAGTACCCAAGGGTCTTGTTAGTGATGGTGGTGGCCATTTCTGTAACAAACAAATGGAGAGACTCCTCCACAAATATGGAGTAATTCATAAAGTAGCCACACCATACCACCCTCAGACCAATGGCCAAGCTGAATTAGCAAATAGGGAGTTGAAGAAGATCTTAGAGAAAACGGTGGGAAGCACCTAAAAAGATTGGGCTAGAAAGCTAGAAGATGCACGTTGGGCATACAGAACAACTTTTAAAACACCCATTGAAAAGTCTCCCTTTCAGCTATTGTATGGCAAGTCTTGCCACCTCCTTGTAGAACTTGAACACAAAGCTTTTTGGGCTACTAAACTTCTCAACCTTGATTCTCAGACAACAGGAGAGAAAAGGTTATTACAACTAAATGAGTTGGATGAATTTAGGCTAGAAGCCTATGAAAATGATAAGATATACAAGGAAAAAGCCAAGAGGTGGCATGACAAGAAGATCTTAAAGAAGGAGTTCAAACCAGGACAGCAAGTACTCCTGTACAACTCATGGCTCAAGATTTTCCCTGGCAAGCTCAAGTCCAAATAGACTGGCCCTTATTTAGTGACAAAGGTTTTTCCTTATGGAAATCTTGAATTGCTAAATGAAGCAACACAGAGTCGTTTCACAGCAAATGGGCACAGAGCAAAGCCTTACTTAGGAGGGCAATGGGACAAGGAAAAAGAGATTCAAAACCTAAGCTAAGCAAGAATGAAGGATGTCAAGCTAATGACAATAAAGAAGTGCTTGTTGGGAGGCAACCCAACCTAAGGTAGTTTTCTTTTCATAGCTATTTTAATAAAAAGGTTAATTAGTTTTATCTATATTGCAAGAAGCTAAGTTTGGTGTTGCACACCAAAACAATCTAAGGGAGAATGAAGAATTCTAAATTTGGTGTTCCACCAAAAACCTCATCATACAACACATTTTCACCTTATGCACAATGCTAGCTTCAAGCAATCAGATAAACTAGTTAACCAATCTGCTGTTTTCTAGTTTTTAGTTCCATAACCTTTAGCAAGGCCAAGAGAGTTCATAATTAGTTAACTTGTTACATCAGAAAAGCAGTGGCAAGGGACTAAGTTTGGTGTTCACACACCGAAGTAAGTTCAAAATCCCATAAATAAGCTTTGCATACTAACCACCTGCCTTAAGGGCTTGAGAAGCAAGCAACTTTTGAGACTCATACAGGAAAATGGCCAATATTTGGAGACAATCTGTAGTAGAACCCAAAAGAGACACAACAGAAGGAAGAATGAAGAGCTGCAACCCAACAAGTTGTATTTACACTTGATCCTTGTTGTTGAGAAATATTTTAATTTTGGGAATTCTTATATGACCTGCTAAAGTGTTCCTTTGGTTGCAAGAGAAAAATTGTTTGTCAAGAATGCTGATCTGCATAATAATTGTCATCTTTCATTACCTTGAATTTTGTTTTGTTTCCATGTGCCTGAATAAAAGAGAAATGTTTGAATTAGGAAGTAAATATCCAATGTTGCATAAGTTAGAATGAAAGTTAATGGTGGTATTTGTTGATTTAATGCATGGCTCATAAAATAAATGCTGCATAATGATATGTTCTTTGAAGAAATGAACTAGTTTGGTGTTGTAAAGGCTTGTATCATTAAAAATCCCTTGAAAATAAAATAAAACAGAAAGAAAAAGAAAGAGAAAAAGCCAAGAGTAGCAAAGAAAACAAATGATAAGGCTAGGCACTAATAGCTTGGACCCTAGGACACATGCCTGTGGTGTTTTGTACTAGGATATACTTGGACAAGTAAGTTCTGAGGAGTACTTCAAAACTTGGCCACTTAGATCAACTAATTTGGGATTGCCAACTGAAAGTCCACAATAAAGAGCAACCTAGCCACAAAATATTTAGTTATCCAAAGAGATGCTGGGCATCAATGATCCTAGAAAGAAAAGGGTGAGCCATGTGTCTGTGGTGAAGGAATGTTGAGCAAAATTAAGCCAAAGGCTGCTGCAACATTTGCCACCAAGCCTTCAAAGAATAATAAGCTCTCTGAGCAAAATAAAGAAGGAAAAGTTAGCAAGGGAACAAGCAAAAGTAAAGCCTTATAGTAGCAAACTTAGTAAACCTTTAAGGAAACATCTTTTATGTAACAGCAAACAATAAATGAACCACCATTGTCTGCATAAAAATCCCATGGACTGAATTCAACTATATGCTCAATAAGGATATGCACACTTCTCTGTTTCATGTCTTTCTCTCTTATGTTTGATGCTTGCTTGGGGACAAGCAAGATTTAAGTTTGGTGTTGTGATGCCAAGGTATCTTAGCCTAGTTTTACTAGTCTTTTTCCCTAGTTTTTAATAGGTTTTATACACTTTCTTGAATTACAAGTAAGCCATTTTGGTAGAAATTCATGTTTACTTGGATTCAATCAACCATGAGTAAATTGATGCATTTTCATGAGTTTTGTGCTATAATTGCTTATATGTCAAGGATGAGAAGAAGTCTCATGATTTTAGCATAGCTTTGATGCATTTGTTGATTGATGATAGGTGACCAAAAGGCTTGGAAGAAGGTTGAAGAAAGGGGATGGCAGGAATAGAAATGAAGGCACCATTGAGAAGATCACGTTTGAGATAATGTTTGCCTCAAACATAAACTCAAACGTGGAATACAGCAAAGCCACCCTGAAGGAAGTTAACGTTTGCGCCAACGTTTGCCTCAAACGTGAGGTCAAACATTGGCTCAATAATATACCCTAGAGGAAGCTAACATTTGCGCCAATGTTTACCTCAAACGTGAGGTCAAACGTTGGCTCAATAATACACCCAGGAGGAGCTAATGTTTGCGCCAACGTTTGCCTTAAACATGAGATCAAACGTTGGCTCAATAATACACCCAGGAGAAGCTAACATTTGCGCCAACGTTTGCCTCAAACGTGAGGTCAAACGTTGGCTCAATAATATACCCAGGATAACTTAACATTTGCGCCAACGTTTGCCTCAAACGTGAGGTCAAACGTTGGCTGAAAATTACCCTGGAGAGAATCACGTTTGAGCTCACGTTTGACCTCAAACGTGAACTCAAACGTGAGTGACAGCAAAACTCCATTCTGTATAATGCTAATATAAGACATTTGAGTCAACGTTTGCCTCAAACGTTGACTCAAACGTGAATGATCCCAAAGTCCATAATGCAAACGGGTTTCTTCTCAAGACCAAGGGCAATCAACAGAGGCTATCTTCAATCCAATTCCATCAAGGCCAAGGGCCCAAATTCAAGGCTTAATGATCATTAGAAGGAAGTGTATAAATAGAAGCTAGTTTGATTTAGAGCAAAATTTTACTTTCACCTTTTCTTCTTTTAGAATTTTCATTCTATAACTTTGATTTTGGATCTTGGAGAATTGGGAGGAGAATTGAGTTCTCTTCTTCTCTGGATTTTCTTGTTTTCTTTTCTGCAAAGCTTGCTTGAGTCTTGAAAGTGAAGAGTTGAGGAAATTCTGTCTCAACCTCACCTTGAGATCTCTTTGTTCCTTTTTGCATAATTCAAGTTTCTTTACTGATTTTCATCTTTCATTTTGTCTGCAATTATTTTCTGAATTGGATCAAGGAAGGTAGTGAGATCTAGACTTAGTTTTCTAGTCTCTTGACCCCTGAGATCTTGCATTTTCCTTTCTGTTCATCTGCTGAGGCTTCTTCAAGCCAAATTACTTTTCTATTTGAGATTTAGTTTTCTAGTCTCTTGACCCCTGAGATCTTGCATTTTCCTTTTTGTTCATCTGCTGAGGCTTCTTCAAGCCAAATTACTTTTCTATTTGAGATTTACTTCAGTTTAATTCATCCTTTACTCTTCTGTCCATTGCAATTTTACTTTCTCTTGTTTAATTTCTGCAATCCCAATTCCTAATTCCTTTTATAATTCAAGCAATTTACATTTCTTGCACTTTAAGCTTTAGTCATTTATATTTCTTGCAATCTAAGTTTCTGTAATTTACATTACTTGCACTTTAAGATTCAGCTCTTTTAATTCTTCTGCACTTTAAATTCTTGTCAATTATCCCTCTCCCTTTAAATTTCAAGCAATTTAGCTTCTGTTGGATACAAATCACTCAAATCAACTCTTGTTCGCTTGACTAAATCAACCGCTAAACTAAAATTGCTCAATCCTTCAATCCCTATGGGATTGACCTCACTCACATGAGTTATTATTACTTGATGCGACCCGGTACACTTGCCGGTGAGTTTTGTATTGGATCGTTTTCCACACATCACATTAGCCACTTCACAACCGGCGTCAATCACGTACAGCCTGCCATAGAAGAAATCATTCATAGTTGAAGAAGACAGTAAGACCAGAATTAATCCAGAAGAACAAAGCATCTCCAAGCCTTAACCATCTTCTTATCATGGTAAACATATCAACCTAGTTATTGTTCTCTTTATTCCTTTTATGCGTTTAAACAAATCCAACAATTCTTCTATCTGCCTGACTAAGATCTGCAAGATAACCATAGCTTGCTTCAAATCACAATCTTCGTGGGATCGACCTTGACTCACTCAGGTATTACTTGGACAACCCAGTGCACTTGCTGGTTCAGTGTACGAAGTATGGGGATTCGTGCGCACCAGCCGCCGCCCTTCCAGTTGCTGCATGGTTATTGCCCATCGTGTATGGCCACCGGGAACATTGATGTGGCCGCCAGAACACCGCTTGAGCTGTTGCTGTTCGATTCAGTCATTCCTCCTTAGTTACAGTAAGTATTTTTGTTCTGGAACCCTTGAGAATCATTATTTTTGTTTCGGTAAGTATTTTTGTTATGGTCAATCAAAGGTTTTGAGATCTCGGCAACGTAGGATCATGATTGTTGCATGTCATGTTTGGAGTTGCAATTGGTGTCCTGGGAGCGATATGGAGCTGTAGTTGTGGCTGCCACTGTTACGGGCCGAGAGAAAAAGAGAGTTTCTTGCGTAGTTGAGTTGTGATCGAGGTAGGGGCGCGCTTCTTAAACTTAATTTATTTTCAAGAATTGTTACAAGTCGATATTAATGCAAAAAATATATTTTTATGATTATGTAAGTCTTATGGATTGAATTGAATTATTTTGCATGAATGACATTGTTTGCTCGATTGAGTGATTGATTGGTTGAGGTGGCTGAAAATTGTGATTCCTAATTGATTTTATGGATGTTAGTTTAAATTGTGATTTACTAGGTTGGTTGGTTGAGTTCTGGATTTTGTTGATTTTCATGAGTTGAGTTGCTATTGTTGTGATAATGGTTTGTTGGAAGTGATTTCAATGATTGAGAGATATTTGGTTCGGTTTGGTTGGAACCTTTGAAGGGTGGCAAAGTCCAAATTATAGAGGAGATACTGCCAAAATTTTTGTAAAAATTAGAGATTTGGTTTGAAGTGTTATTTAGAAAAGTTTGAATTCAAGAATTATATTATTTAATTTCGATTTATTAAGAAAATAAATGAACTATGTTTTGGAGCTTTATTTTTTTTAAAAAAAGTATTATTTTTTAGTTTGATTTCTTAAGAAAAGAATTATATCATTTTGAATTCGATTTATCAAGAAGAGAATTATGTTTCAAGTTTGATTCATTTGAGAAAAGAATCATGTTTTGAGTTTGAATTATTGAGAAAAGAATTTTTTTTAGTTTCAATTTATTAAGAAAAGGATTATGTTTTGAGTCTAATTAAAGAATTATATTTTGAGAAGTTTTGGTGGATTTACAGTATTTGAATTTGATTGGTATAGAGAGGTGATTTTTGAGTCTTCTGAGAAGTTATTAAACTTGAGAATGAAGTTGAAAGTGAGTTTTATGCGATTAATTCAAATCTGAGAGTTGTTCTTTTGAAGAATTTCAAATGGAATTGAAGAATCGGTTATTGAAGTTAAATTTGAGATTTTTGATTTGGTGAAAATAAGTTATGAATGAGAAATGGATTTAACTTTCTTTTTAAAAGAGATTTTGATATTTGAGCCTCTCGGGGTAGATGCAAGGGTGTGATTTTCCCCACTTGCTCCTAGTTGAGAGTAATACCTCTCGGGGTAGATGCAAGGGTGTGGTTCACCCCACTTACTCCTGGTTGAGATGAATTTGAACTTCCTAGGTAGACGTAAGGATTGTGATTTTGTCCCGCTTACTCCATGTCAAAATTTGAGCTTCCGAGATAGACGCAAGGATTGTGGTTCACTCCGCTTGCTCCGGGTTAGTATTTGTTGACCTTCCATCGCAAGATGTGGTCGAACACTTAGACCTTTCCGGATAAGTCCTCCAAGAGATGTGAATTCCTCTTGAGAGATGTGTGCACCCAAGGACTGTCCAGGGTTCGCGACCAGACATGTCGGATTTGGCTGTATAACCGATAGATGACCTCATTGACCATATGGTAGGCATACATCATTTGCATTCTTGTGTATTATTTAGGTGTGCATCTTGTATTTGGCTTGCCTATTTGCCTAATTGTACTTATATGCTAATTGAGCTAATTGCCTTAACTGTCCTCTCTGTTTGTGTATTCTTTATATTATTTTATTTGTACTTGAACAACTAACAGATCCCTTATGCTAGCGGTGGTGACGCTGAGAGTTATTCCTGATGTGGCACTTTTATGTTTGAGTATTGGTGATGAGTTGATGATAGTGTTGATTGGCTTTGTTTGGGCCGAAGCCCGAGATTTGTTTATATATTTTGGGCCATAGGCTATGATTTGATTTGGTAATGGGCTAGAGGCCGTGACTTTATTTGGTAATGGGCCGGGGGGGGCGTACTTGTTTATATTTTGGGATATTAATTGAGCTTTGAAATTTTTACCAGTGAAAAGTGATTTTCATACATATATTGTTGTGGGATAATTAATCGTTAACATTTTTAATAAATTCCTAAGACACACGATAATCACTACAATTGAAATCAATTCTTTTCTTTATATGTATCCTCTTATGATAATTCTTAAACCCTCTACTGAGACGTTGCGAGGACGATGTTCTCACTCCCGTACAGATTTTCCTTTTCAGAACGGACAAAGAGTTTGAGGAGTTCTTTCTGTGCATCTAGTTGTATTGCATATTATTGTATATATTATAGTTTTTTCTCGCCTTTATTCTTACATTTTTGTAAGAGGGATAGGAGTCGCGATATGTATTGTTTATAAGTTATTTGTATAAAGGACTCTTATTATTATTATTATTATTATTATTATTATTATTATTATTATTGTTATTGTTATTGTTATTGTTATTGTTATTGTTATTGTTATTGTTATTGTTATTGTTATTGTTATTGTTATTATGAAGTGTTGTGATTGATTTGTATATATGTATGTACGTTATTAAGAAAAAATAGTTCTGGCTTTTTGTGGAAAAGTTTATACAGTTTCGAGTTAAAGGCTCTTATCTTATTATTAAATATATGAGAGTCGTCGTAATATCCGCACTATAAAAGTGGTGCAGCCAGAAGCGTGATATTCTGATAGTAAGGGTGTTACATTATGGCATCAAGGCAGTCTTTCCTGTAGATCCTGAGGAATGGACCGACTATACTTCAAATTGCATACTCTGAGCGTTTATCATGTAGTAGGTCTTGTTCGGATTACAAGAGTTAGAGCTTTATGCACATGACTGTCTGCTAATTAATGTTGTTGGTCTTTCATTGCATACTTCATGGTATTAAGTTTGGCCAACTTAACGCTAATGGTTTATGTATATGAGGACACTAACGGGTTATCATAGACAATATAGGAGTTATAAGTAATGCATCACAGGGTTTGGGAAAACGTTAGAAGTTGCATCTCGAGGTTACTTGATTACGTATCTTGTTCTTTTATGGTTTGTCTTGAAGTTCTTGTTTGAGATTTCCTTATTGGAAAGTAAACTGATTATTCTCCAACCCTGCTCTTTATTCATATGAATTTTTTATTTGATCTTAAATGCATATGTTTGCTGATGAGCGGATATTTTATACGCTTTTTGGGGTTAATTTCATATAGTTTTTAGTATGTTTTAGTTAGTTTTTAGTTTATTTTCATTAGTTTCTAGGCAAAATTCATATTTCTGGACTTTACTATGAGTTTGTGTGTTTTTCTGTAATTTCAGGTATTTTCTGGCTAAAATTGAGGGAGCTGAGCAAAAGTCTGATTCAGGCTGAAAAAGGACTGCTGATGCTGTTGGATTCTGACCTCTCTGCACTCGGAATGGAATTTCTGGAGCTACAGAAGTCCAAATGGCGCGCTTCTAACTGCGTTGGAAAGTAGACATTCAGGGCTTTTCAGCAATATATAATAGTCCATACTTTGCTCAAGTATACACGACGTAAACTGGCGTTCAACGCCAGTTCCATGTTGCAGTCTGGCGTCCAGCGCCAGAAACAAGTTGCAAGTTGGAGTTCAACGCCAGAAAAGGATCCAAAGCTGGCGTTGAACGTCCAAAACAGCCCTATGCACATGATTAGCTTAAGTCTCAGCTCCAGCACACACTAAGTGGGCCCCAGAAGTGGATTTCTGCACTATCCATCTTAGTTTACTCATTTTCTGTAAACCTAGTTTACTAGTCTAGTATTTAAACAACTTTTAGAGACTTATTTTAGATCTCATGACATTTCAGATCTAAACTTTGTACCTTTTAACGGCATGAGTCTCTAAACTCCATTGTTGGGAGTGAGGAGCTCTGCTGTGTCTCGATGAACTAATACAAGTATTTCTGTTTTCCATTCAAACATGCGTGTTCCTATCTAAGATATCCATTCGCACTTCAATATGAATGTGATGAACGTGACAATCATCATCATTCCTCCACGAACGCGTGCCTGACAACCACTTACCTTCCACTGTAGAATGAATGAATATCTCTTAGATCTCTTAATCGGAATCTTCGTGGTATAAGCTAGATTGATGGCAGCATTCAAGAGAATCCGAAAAGTCTAAACCTTGTCTGTGGTATTCCGAGTAGGATTCAGGGATTGAATGACTGTGACGAGCTTCAAACTCGCGAGTGCTGGGCGTAGTGACAGACGCAAAAGGATAGTGAATCCTATTCCGGTACGATTGAGAACCTGCAGATGATTAGCCGTGCGGTGACAGCGCACCTGGACCCTTTTCACTGGAAGGATGGATGGTAGCCATTGACAACGGTGATCCACCAACACATAGCTTGCCATAGGAGGACATGCGTGCGTGAATCAGAAATAGAGGAAAGCAGAATTTCAGAAGACAAAGCATCTCCAAAACTCCAACATATTCTCCATCATTGCATACAAGTATAATTTGTGTTCTGCCCTTTTATTCCTTGCAATCAAATTTGATAAGTGAATTATTTTATTGTTTTCCTGACTAAAAGTTACAAGATAACCATAGATTGCTTCAAGCTAACAATCTCCGTGGGATCGACCCTTACTCACGTAAGGTATTACTTGGACGACCCAGTGCACTTGCTGGTTAGTTGTGCGAATTTGTGAAGAACTGTGATTTTCAATTTCGTGCACCAAGTTTTTGGTGCCATTGTCGGGGATTGTTCGAGTTTGGACAACAGACGGTTTATTTGTTGCTTAGATTAGGAAAAATTTTTCTTTTTGGTTTAGAGTCTTTTATTATTTATACCTTGTTAAAACACTTTAAATTTATAGCTCAATTAGCTAGAGCGTGGTGCTTATGTTCTTGGTAATTGGCTATCCTATTTTTAAAATCTTTTTCAAAAATAATTTTTCTTTGAATAAATCTTGTGCCAAACTTTAAGTTTGGTGTTTTCTTGTTGATTTTTTTTATTTTCGAAAATTTGTTTTGGTTTTCTAAAAATTTTAAGTTTGGTGTTCTTTCTTCATGTTCATGTGTTCTTGTGAGTCTTCAAAGTGTTCTTGAGTTTTCCTTGTGTCTTGATCTTAAAATTTTTAAGTTTGGTGTTCCTTGGTGTTTTCCCTCCAAAATTTTCGAAAACAAGGAGCATTAGATCTAAAAATTTTAGATCTTGTGTTATTTTATTGTTTTTCTCTTTCCTCATTAAATTCAAAAATATCTTTTCCCTCTATTTTTAAAGCAATTTTTCGAAAATCAATTTTAAAATTCAGATTTTTTTATTTCAAAATTTAAAACCCTTTTCAAAAAAAAAATCATATCTTTTTCAAAACTTCCTAACCACTCTCTCTCTCCCCTCATTTTTTCGAAAATCTTCACCTATTTTTATTTATTTTATTTTAATTTATTTTATTTTCGAAATAAATAAATAAATAAATAAATAAAAAATAAATTTTTTTACATCATCTCCCTTTCTCCATCATGGATCTAAGTGGAAATGAACAGTCCAGGAGGACTCTGGGGTCATATGCTAACCCCTCTACTGCTTCATATGGGAGTAGTATTTGCATACCCTCCATTAGAGTCAGTAGCTTTGAGTTGAATCCTCAGCTCATTATCATGGTGCAGCAAAGTTGCCAGTATTCCGGTCTTCCACAAGAAGAACCTACAGAGTTTCTGGCATAGTTTTTATAAATTGCTGACACAGTACATGATAAAGAAGTAGATCAGGATGTTTATAGATTATTACTGTTTCCATTTGCTGTAAAAGACCAAGCCAAGAGGTGGTTAAATAACCAACCTAAGGCCAGCATAAGGACATGGAAACAGCTGACAGAAAAATTTCTGAATCAATACTTTCCCCCAAAACAGACTACACAGCTAAGGCTGGACATCCAAGGCTTTAAACAAGGAGATAATGAATCTCTTTATGATGCCTGGGAGAGATACAGAGAGATGCTACGAAAATGCCCCTCTGAAATGTTTTCAGAGTGGGTTCAGTTAGACATCTTCTATTATGGGCTTGCAGAAAGAGCTCAGATGTCTCTAGATTACTCAGCTGGTGGATCTATCCACATGAGAAAGACAATTGAAGAAGCTCAAGAGCTCATTGATACAGTTACCAGAAATCAGCATCTGTACCTAAGCAGTGACCCTTCCATGAAAGAAGAGGTTAAAACAGTAATTGCTGAACTAAGTCCTGTAAAACAAGCTGCTGAATTCAATCAGCAATTGGACTTTCTAACAAAGTAGTTAGCCGAATTCAAGGATAGACTACAAGAGACAAGGATGGCTAATATAAATATGGAAGAACAATTGAAGCAAACAAAGCAGCAGCTGTCAAAACAAATAACAGAAGAATGCCAAGCAGATTAATTAAGAAGTGGGAAGACGTTAAATACCCCACCTCAAGGCAGCAAGAAGCCAAGAAATGAGCAAACCACCCAAAATCTACCTGAGGACAGTAAGAGCCCAGGGAAAAATAATTCTGGCGCTAAAACGCCAGAAATTGGGTGGAAGGCTGGCGCTGAACGCCCAGACCATGCTCAGGACTAGCGTTCAACGCCAGAAACAAGCAAGGATCTGGCGTTGAACGCCCAAAAGAAGCACAGTTCTGGCGTTCAGACGCCAGGAACAGATGAGGAGCTGGCGTCTAATGTCACTCCAGCTTCTAACTCTGGCACTCAATTGCCAGTGAGGGATCAGACACACACAAGTGCTGATGACAACCCATCTAAAAAGGCTTCTTCAACCACTTCTGTAGGAAATAAACCTACAGCAACTAAGGATGAGGAATATAAAGCCAAGATACCTTATCCTCAAAAACTCCGCCAAGAGGAGCAGGATAAGCAATTTGCTCGCTTTGCAGATTATCTCAGGACTCTTGAAATAAAGATTCTATTTGCAGAGGCACTTGAGCAAATACCTTCTTATGCCAAGTTCATGAAAGAGATCTTGAGTCATAAGAAGGATTGGAGAGAAACTGAAAGAGTTCTCCTCACTGAAGAATGCAGTGCAGTCATTCTGAAAATCTTTCCTGAAAAGCTTAAAGACCCTGGGAGTTTTCTGATACCATGCACATTAGAAGGTAATTGCACCAAGACAGCTTTATGTGATCTTGGGGCAAGCATCAACCTAATACCTGCATCCACTATCAGAAATCTTGGTTTAACTGAAGAAGTTAAACTAACCCGGATATGTCTCCAACTTGCTGATGGCTCCATTAAATACCCATCAGGCGTGATTGAAGACATAATTGTCAGAGTTGGGCCATTCGTCTTTCCCACTGACTTTGTAGTGCTGGAAATGGAGGAGCACAAGAGTGCCACTCTCATTCTAGGAAGACCCTTCCTAGCAACTGGACGAACTCTCATTGATGTCCAACAGGGGGAAATAACCCTGAGAGTCAATGATGATGAGTTTAAGTTGAATGCTGTCAAAGCCATGCAGCATCCAGACACATCAAAAGACTGCATGAAAGTTGATCTTATTGACTCTTTGGTAGAAGAGATCAACATGGCTGTGAGTCTCGAATCAGAGTTGGAAGACATCTTTAAAGATGTTCAGCCTGATTTGGAGGATTCAGAGGAAATGAAAGAGCCTCTGAAATTTCCTCTGGAAGAGGAAAAACCTCCTAAACCTAAGCTCAAACCATTACCACCATCCCTGAAATATGCATTTCTGGGAGAAGGTGACACTTTTCCAGTGATTATAAGCTCTGCTTTAAATCCACAGGAAGAGGAAGCACTTATTCAAGTGCTAAGGACACACAAGACAGCTCTTGGGTGGTCCATAGGTGACCTTAAGGGCATAAGCCCAGCTAGATGCATGCACAAAATCTTATTGGAGGATAATGCTAAACCAGTGGTTCAACCACAGAGGCGGCTAAATCCATCCATGAAGGAAGTGGTGCAGAAAGAGGTCACCAAATTACTGGAGGCTGGAATTATTTATCCTATTTCTGATAGCCCCTGAGTGAGCCATGTTCAAGTTGTCCCCAAAAAGGGAGGCATGACAGTTGTTCATAATGAAAAGAATGAACTGGTTCCTATAAGAACAGTTACAGGGTGGCGCATGTGTATTGACTATAGAAGGCTCAATACAGCCACCAGAAAGGATCATTTTCCTTTACCATTCATAGACCAGATGCTAGAAAGATTGGCAGGTCATGATTATTACTACTTTTTGGATGGCTACTCAGGCTATAACCAGATTGCAGTAGATCCCCAGGATCAAGAGAAAACAGCATTCACATGTCCATCTGGAGTGTTTGCTTATAGAAGGATGCCATTTGGGCTGTGTAATGCGCCTGCAACCTTCCAGAGATGCATGCTCTCTATTTTCTCTGATATGGTGGAAAAATTTCTGGAAGTCTTCATGGATGACTTCTCAGTATATGGAGACTCATTCAGCTCCTGTCTTGATCACCTGAAACTAGTTCTGAAAAGATGCCAAGAGACCAACCTAGTTTTAAATTGGGAAAAATGTCACTTTATGGTGACTGAAGGGATTGTCCTTGGGCATAAAATTTTAAACAAGGGAATAGAGGTAGATCAAGCAAAAATAGAGGTAATTGAAAAAATACCACCACCTGCCAATGTTAAGGCAATCAGAAGCTTTCTGGGGCATGCAGGATTCTATAGGAGGTTTATAAAGGATTTTTCAAAAATCACAAAACCTCTGAGCAATCTGCTAGCTGCTGACATGCCATTTGTGTTTGACACAGAGTGTCTGCAGGCGTTTGAAACGCTGAAAGCCAAGCTGGTCACAGCACCAGTTATTTCTGCACCAGACTGGACATTACTATTTGAGCTAATGTGTGATGCCAGTGATCACGCCATTGGTACAGTACTGGGGCAGAGGCATGACAAGCTTCTACATGTCATTTACTATGCTAGCCGCGTTTTAAATGATGCCCAGAAAAATTACACAACCACAGAAAAAGAATTGCTTGTAGTGGTTTATGCCATTGACAAGTTTAGATCATACTTGGTAGGATCAAAGGTGATTGTGTATACTGACCATGCTGCTCTTAAATATCTACTCACAAAGTAGGATTCAAAACCCAGGCTCATAAGATGGGTGTTGCTTCTGCAAGAGTTTGATATAGAAATAAGAGACAGAAAAGGGACAGAGAACCAAGTGGCTGATCATCTGTCCCGTATAGAGCCAATAGAAGGGACGTCATTCCTCTCTCTTGAAATCTCTGAGACCTTTCCGGATGAGCATTTGTTTGCCATTCAGGAAACACCATGGTTTGCAGACATTGTAAACTACAAAGCTGCAAGGTTCATTCCCAAGGAGTACAGCAAGCAACAAAAGAAAAAATTAATTACTGATGCAAAGTACTACTTGTGGGATGAACCCTATCTCTTTAAGAGATGTGCAGACGGCATAATCCGTAGGTGTGTGCCTAAAGAAGAAGCACAAAGGATCTTATGGCATTGCCATGGGTCACAATATGGAGGTCATTTCGGAGGTGAGCGAACAGCTACCAAGGTCCTCCAATGTGGCTTCTACTGGCCTACACTCTACAGAGATTCCCGAGAGTTTGTACGTAACTGTGACAGTTGCCAGAGAGCTGGTAATTTGCCTCACAGTTACGCCATGCCTCAACAAGAAATCTTGGAGATTGAGTTGTTTGATGTATGGGGTATTGATTTCATGGGGCCTTTCCCACCATCATACTCAAACACTTATATTCTGGTGGCAGTTGACTATGTATCAAAATAGGTTGAGGCCATTGCCACACCCACCAATGATACTAAAACAGTGCTGAAATTCCTCCAGAAACATATATTCAGCAGGTTTGGTGTCCCCAGGGTACTAATCAGTGATGGGGGCACTCACTTCTGCAACAAACAGCTTTACTCTGCCATGGTCCGGTATGGGATTCGCCACAAGGTGGCGACTCCATATCATCCACAGACAAATGGGCAAGCTAAAGTCTCTAACAGAGAACTAAAAAGAATTCTGGAACGGACTGTAAGTACCCGTAGAAAGGATTGGGCACGAAGCTTGGATGATACTCTGTGGGCTTACAGAACAGCATTCAAGACTCCTATAGGGACCTCTCCATACCAACTTGTGTATGGTAAGGCATGCCACCTGCCCGTGGAACTGGAACATAAAGCCTACTGGACAACCAGATTCCTAAACTTTGATGTCAAATTAGCTGGAGAAAAAAGATTGCTCCAGCTAAATGAGCTAGAGGAATTCAGATTCACTGCTTTCGAAAATGCCAAGCTTTATCAAGAAAAATAAAAAAAGTGGCATGACAGAAAGCTGTCATCTAGAATCTTTGAACCAGGACAAAAGGTTCTGTTGTTTAACTCTAGGCTCAGGCTATTCCCCAGGAAACTAAAGTCCCGGTGGAGGGGACCATATGTGATTACAAGTGTATCACCATATGGTTATGTGGAGCTTCAAGATATTGATTCTGACAAGAAGTTCATTGTTAATGGACAGAGAATCAAGCACTATCTTGAAGGCAATGTTGAGCAAGAGTGCTCAAGGCTGAAGCTAGATTAAAAGCTCAGCAAGGTCCAGCTAAAGACAATAAAGAAGCGCTTGCTGGGAGGCAACCCAGCCATGGGCATCACTTCCTTTAAGCATTTTACCCTATTCTTGATTTTATTTGTTTATATAAAGTTCACTGATACTAAGGTAAAGAGTCAATTGTATAAGTTCACAGGGTTACAGAAGGATTCTGCACACAAAACAGAGAAAAAGAGCTCACTGGCAAGAAAATGCCAGTAAGAGTCTCTTTTGGACGTTCAACGCCCAAAAGAAGCATCCACTGGGCGTTGAACGCCAGTAAGGATAGCCATCTGGGCGTTGAACGCCAGAAAGAAGCTCCTTCTGGGCGTTTAATGCCAGATTTACAGCGTCCTGGGCGTTCAGAAAAACGTCCTGTGACAAAGGAGTTCCTGGCGTTCAACGCCAGAAAGAAGCAACAGCTGGGCGTTGAACTCCCAGGAGAGGCAGCATTTGGGCGTTGAACGCCTAAAACATGCAGCGTTTGGGCGTTCAAACGCCAGGATGGTGGGGAGGAGGTGAATTCGTTTTTACTTCATATTTTTCATTCTAAATTTAATTTTCATGTTTCAATTCATGATTTCTTGCATAAACATGTTAAGAACCCTGATTTCTAAAATCCCTAATTTCTAAAAACCCTATTTTAAAAATATCAAATGTATCTTAATCCATAAGCACAAATCCTTTTTTATCCAATTCAACTCTTTTTCAAAATTTTCAAAACAAATCTATCTCTTTTCATTCAAAAATTTTTTCAACTAATCAATATCTTTTTCAAATCTCCATACTATCTTTTTCAAAAATCCAAATCTATCTTTTTCAAATATCTTTCATATCTTTTCAATTTTAAATCATATCTTCTATCTTATCTTTCTTTGTATTTTTGAAAAAAAAAACACCCCCTCTCCCTTTAAATATGGGTTTGGCCTCCCTCCCCTCCCATCCATAATTGCACCTAGCTCTCCTTCTCTCCCTCTCCTTTCTTTTCTTTTTGCTTGAGGACAAGCAAACCTCTAAGTTTGGTGTGCCTATCCGTGATCACTAAGATCATGGCTCCTAAAGGAAAATAACCCACTCCAAGAGGCAAGAAAGAGAGCGTTCCAAAACCACTTTGGAATCAAGGGAAGTTCTTAACTAAAGAACATTCAGACCATTATTACAAAATAATGGGTCTAAGATCAGTGATCCCGGAAGTTAGATTCAATCTGAAAGAAGACAAATATCCGGAGATCCAGGAGCAAATCCGAATCAGGAACTGGGAGATCCTAGCTAATCCTGAAACGAAAGTGGGAAGGAATATGGTCCAGGAGTTCTATGCTAATATGTGGCAAACAGACAAGCAAAGACTATCTGGATCTGCTATCAATGACTATCGGACCTTGGTCAGAGGAAAGATTGTTCATACCCACCCTGACAAGATCAGGGAGATCTTAAAGCTACCTCAGCTGAAAGATGATCTAGACTCCTTCAATAGGAGAATGATGAGAACAGACAAGGGCCTAGATAAGATTCTAGAGGATATATGTATCCCTGGAGCCAGGTGGACCACCAGCACGAAGGGTGTTCCAAATCAACTCAAAAGAGAAGATCTCAAACCAGTCGCCAGAGGATGGCTGGACTTCATTGGGCATTCTCTGCTGCCCACTAGCAACCATTCTGAAGTCACTATTAGAAGAGCAGTGATGATCCATTGCATCATGATGGGAAAAGAAGTGGAAGTTCATCAACTGATTTCAACTGAATTCTACAAAATTGCAAACAAAAATTCCAAAGATGCCAGGTTGGCTTATCCAAGCTTGATTTCTATGCTCTGCAAGGACGCTGGAGTAAGGATGGGAATAACTGAGTATATCTCAGTTGAGCGGTCAATCACCAAAGCATCAATGGAAAAACAACAAGCACAGGATGACCCCATCAAGAAGAAAACACAGGAATTTCTTCCAGAAATCCCTCAATCTGAATACTGAAAGTATCTTGAAACATCTATTACCAAGGTGCAAGAAGCTATGGAACAAATAAAGAAAGAACAGAAGGAACAAAGTAGCATTCTTTGCTATTTGCTTAAAGAACAGGAAGAGCAAGGGCGTGATTTAAGGGAATTGAAGCGCCAGAAATTATCTCTTGAAGGACCAAGCACCCCGCAGATTAGAGGAACATCCACTTCCCAGAACAAAGGTTGTTAAATTCTAATTTTTGCTTTAACTCTGTGATAGTTGTCATTATAGGAGTTTACCTTAGAAAGTAGATATAAGTAGTAGTAATCAGCATACCTATTTTGATCTTAATTTCAATTAAGTTATAATTTATTTTTCTCATCATCAACAAACATGAATAAAATAGTAGATCTTTAGAATAAGAGGCAATAAATTTCGAGTTTTTAACAAGAAAAAAATTCTAATTATTTACATGTGGAGGCAATGCTTTCTGTCTTCTGAATGAATGCTTGAACAGTGCATATGTCTTTTAAATTTGATGTTTAAGACTGTTAAATATGTTGGCTCTTGAAAGAATGATGAACATGAGACATGTTATTGATAATCTGAAAACTCATAAAAATGATTCTTGAAGCAAGAAAAAGCAGCAAAGAACAAAGCTTGCAGAAAAAAAAAATATAGAGAAAGAAAAAGAGAAAGCAAGCAGAAAAAGCCAAAGCTCTTAAAACCAAAAGGCAAGAGCAAAAAGCCAATAGCCCTTAAAACCAAAAGGCAAGGGCAATGAAAAGGATCCAAGGCTTTGAGCATCAGTGGATAGGAGGGCCTAGAGGAATAAAATCATGGCCTAAGCGGCTAAACCAAGCTGTCCCTAACCATGTGCTTGTGGCGTGAAGGTGTCAAGTGAAAACTTGAGACTGAGCGGTTAAAGTCAAGGTCCAAAGCAAAAAGAAGAGTGTGCTTAAGAACTCTGGACACCTCTAATTGGGGACTTTAGCAAAGTTGAGTCATAATCTAAAAAGGTTCACCCAATTATGTGTTTGTGGCATTTATGTATCCGGTGGTAATACTGAAAAACAAAGTGCTTAGGGCCACGGCCAAGACTCATAAAGTAGCTGTGTTCAAGAATCATCATACTGAAATAGGAGAATCAATAACACTATCTGAATTCTAAGTTCCTATAGATGCCAATCACTCTGAGCTTCAATGGATAAAGTGAGGTGCCAAAACTGTTCGGAAGCAAAAAGCTACTAGTCCCGCTCATCTAATTAGAATCTGAGCTTCACTCAAAAACTCTGAGACATTATTGCTTCTTGACTTATTAATATTCTATTTTATTTATCTAGTTGCTTGGGGACAAGCAACAGTTTAAGTTTGGTGTTGTGATGAGCGGATATTTTATATGCTTTTTGGGGTTAATTTCATATAGTTTTTAGTATGTTTTAGTTAGTTTTTAGTTTATTTTCATTAGTTTCAAGGCAAAATTCATATTTCTGGACTTTACTATGAGTTTGTGTATTTTTCTGTAATTTCAGGTATTTTCTGGCTGAAATAGAGGGAGCTGAGCAAAAATCTGATTCAGGCTGAAAAAGGACTGCTGATGCTGTTGGATTCTGACCTCTCTGCACTCGGATTGGAATTTCTGGATCTACAGGAGTCCAAATGGTGCGCTTCCAATTGCGTTGGAAAGTAGACATCCAGGGCTTTCTAGCAATATATAATAGTCCATACTTTGCTCAAGGATAGATGACGTAAACTGGTGTTCAACGCCAGTTCCATGTTGCAGTCTAGCGTCCAGCGCCAGAAACAAGTTGCAAGTTGGAGTTCAACGCCAGAAAAGGATCCAAAGCTGGCGTTGAACGCCCAAAACAGCCCTATGCACGTGATTAGCTTAAGTCTCAGCCCCAGCACACACCAAGTGGGCCCCAGAAGTGGATTTCTGCACTATCCATCTTAGTTTACTCATTTTCTGTAAACCTAGTTTACTAGTCTAGTATTTAAACAACTTTTAGAGACTTATTTTGGATCTCATGACATTTTAGATCTAAACTTTGTACCTTTTGACGGCATGAGTCTCTAAACTCCATTGTTGGAGGTGAGGAGCTCTGCTGTGTCTCGATGAACTAATGCAAGTATTTCTGTTTTCCATTCAAACATGCGTGTTCCTATCTAAGATATCCATTCGCACTTCAATATGAATGTGATGAACGTGACAATCATCATCATTCCTCCACGAACGCATGCCTGACAACCACTTACGTTTCACTGTAGAATGAATGAATATCTCTTAGATCTCTTAATCGGAATCTTCGTGGTATAAGCTAGATTGATGGCAGCATTCAAGAGAATCCAGAAAGTCTAAACCTTGTCTGTGGTATTCCGAGTAGGATTCAGGGATTGAATGACTGTGACGAGCTTCAAACTCGCGAGTGCTGGGCGTAGTGACAGACGCAAAAGGATTGTGAATCCTATTCCGGTACGATTGAGAACCTGCAGATGATTAGCCGTGCGGTGACAGCGCACCTGGACCCTTTTCACTAGAAGGATGGATGGTAGCCATTGACAACGGTGATCCACCAACACATAGCTTGCCATAGGAGGACATGCGTGCGTGAATCAGAAACAGAGGAAAGCAGAATTTCAGAAGACAAAGCATCTCCAAAACTCCAACATATTCTCCATCATTGCATACAAGTATAATTTGTGTTCTGCCCTTTTATTCCTTGCAATCAAATTTGATAAGTGAATTATTTTATTATTTTCCTGACTAAGAGTTACAAGATAACCATAGATTGCTTCAAGCCAACAATCTCCGTGGGATCGACCCTTACTCATGTAAGGTATTATTTGGACGACCCAGTGTACTTGCTGGTTAGTTGTGCGAATTTGTGAAGAACTGTGATTTCCAATTTCGTGCACCATTTGCTTAAATTCTTTAATATATCTACTTTTTGAGATGCCGTTTGGTTCTTTTATTTCATGTCTTATATCTTATGTATATCTCAATCTGACTATATCTTTGGTATTTTCTTGAAGTTCATGTTTCAAATCTTTATTGAAAAATCTTGATTTGATTTGTTACCTACTTGATTATGTTCTTAACCATTCTCTTGAATTCCTGTGAACCCTGTCCACGATTGTTGTCTTTCTTTTCCTTAGTTTGGTATCTTTTTGAGTGACTCGAGATGTGTTTTGGTGTCATATGCGACCATTAGACATAGCAAGCAATACGTTAGTTCCTTAGGACACATTCGATGGATGTGGAAGGTGAAGTTTGTAAGCGTGCGATGTCACAAGAGGTTGCAAAAATAAGTTATGTTGAAATTTAGAAAGTTGTAGTTCTGAAGTCGGTACGAGATCAGTGTGCGACGTTATATGATGTTGTAAAGCTTGGATTCTCGTGAAAGAGTTTTTCGATGTTAGGTTGTGACCAGTAATAGGTTTGTGGAGTGAGTGATGAGGTTGGGAACCCTCAGATGAGTCGTTTGACTATGTACGATTTGGAATAATGAAGACAATTTAATCACATTTTAACACCAGACTGTTTTGTGACCTTTCGCCACATTATCCTACCACCGCATGTTTGAGCCATATAATCTTTTGCATCAAGTATACCTTGTAGCTTCTGCTTCGCACCACACTTTTTCACCTATATATGTTTTCTACCTTTAAAATTGAAATTCTGCAATACTTGAACATTTTGGCCACCCTGCATAACTCGCGTACACGAGCCTCGCATGCGACACAGCCATTCTCTTCGGGTTTGGTGTCTTGTGTACATGAGTAACTGTACGCGTACGCGAGAAGTGAAATTTTGAAGGGTCACATACGTGAAGGGTAACACGCGATGCGGGCCTTTGTTTCGAGTCACACTCCTCGTGTATGCAAGTAGGGGGTCGCGTATGCGAACCCCTATTTTTCTAGAATATAAAATTGCACTTTTAAACCATTCGAACTTTCAAGCCTTGGTAACATTTGTTTTAAATCCTAATATTTGGTCCTTGGGTAGTGGAGTGTGGTGTATGATGAAGTAAGCCTTTTATTGACGAAGGAAGAGGTAAAAATGAATGAATGAATGAATGAATGAATGAATGAATGAATGAATGAATGAGTGTAAGTGAAAATGAAATAAGAATTATTACTAAAATATGATAGATGATTAAATGATTATGATTAATTGAGTAAGTGTGAAAATATGGCGAGTATGCCGGAGATGCATATATGAGTTAATGAATGAATGTGGTAAATGAATCATGAGGGAAAATGTTAGATGTGAGTATGCTTGTATTTTCTCTCTGGTTGTAAGGGAGACAGGGCACCGATATCCTCTACTGGTGACAGGGCACAGATACCCTCTAATGGTGACAGGGCACGGATCCCCTCTAATGGTATCAATGCGCAACAAAGAGACTGTGTCCGGGTTAGCTAACGGACATGTCGGGTTGGCTTGACAACCGACAGATGAGACTCATCAGCCATAAGATAGGCACACATCATATGCATTTGTCTGTTTGCTTTGGTTTGCATTCTTGGGATTGCCCATTTGATATTGATGTTTCACTGCTATATGCTCTGTTTGTTGTATCTGTAAACTATCTATGTTTTCCTTGTATACATTGTTTGTCTGTGTAACTGAGGTTCCACTGGTGTTTCAGAGGGTTGGAGGAAAGGAAATGATCTTAGGGCTTTAGTTAGAATTGGGATAGAATCAAGAATCTTTAGATGCCTCACCCTATTTGTGATTTTCAATTTTAGTTTTAAGCATGAATCAAATGTCAGAAGTTCTAGGATCCCTTTTGGCTTTTCCAGGACCTTATATGTTAGTTATGTGGGCACTGTTACCATGCTGAAAACCTCTGGTTCTCACTCCATACATATTTTGTGGTTTTCAGATGCAGGGCGTGAGGCACCTCACTGAGGCATTCTGGGAGCTTCGGAAAGTGAAGATTTTTTGTGTTTTGGGACTTTATTTTGGTTTTCATGTATATGTAGATACTCTTATATCTCCATATATATACTCTTATATATATATCGTGGTTTATCCCTCTTAGAGGTTCATTTGGAGAAACAGGTTCTGTAAACTGTATTCTGGGCCTTTTTGGGATTTCTTATGTATGTATGTATGTATGTATGTATGTATGTATGTATGTATGTATGTATGTATATATGTTTTGGCCAGTTTTAACTACGCCAGCCGGGTCAGAAGCTTTGCTCTTACCCCATCCGGTCCACGTTTATCGCTTTCAAGAGTAATGTGCTTTTCTGTTTATTGCTTTTGTTTAATCTTTCCTTCAAAGGCTCCTCGGTATAAATTTTCTTTCAACTATTTTATATATATATATATATATATATATATATATATTATTTTAGAGGTCGTAATACCTGACCACCTCTTTTTTATGACTTAAGCATAAGACTCTGTGTGGTAGGGTGTTACACCCTCAGCGTCACCTCCACCAACATGAGAGATCTCTCAGTTGCAAACCCATACAATTCAGGCAAAGAAAACACAAATAGAGGTACTGGTGCGCAAATTTGTGACTCGCACAACTGAACCGGCAAATGCACCGGGTCGTCCAAGTAATACCTCAGGTGAGTGAGGGTCGAATCCCACGAGGATTTCCAGATTGAGCAAGCTGTGGTTATCCTGCATATCTTAGTCAAGTGAATAGAAAGGTAGTTTTTGGTTGTTGTAGGCGCATAAACAAGCAATAACAAAAGCGATAAATAATTAAGATAGAGACAGTAATTAGCAGTCAGTTAAGGCTTCAGAGATGCTTCTTCTTCTGGATTAACACGTCATACCAACTACTTCAAAGATGAATGATTCCTTCAATGGCAAGGCTATAAGTGATTAAGCCATTGGTCGTGGTCATTAATCTCCTCAGGTCCAAACTAAACATCCGAATGGACTAGATCAATCTGGGAGAGGGTGAAGCGCGCGCAATTCAATCTCTTTGCTGATCCTACTCAAAATGCCATAGACAAGGTCAGATCTTCCGGATCAGAGACTGATGCTCTTATGGTTCTAGCCCTTAGAGCCATAGGAATTTTAATTACCCTTGACTAACGAGGTTTTATGTCACATACGCTAATTAGCCCAGATAACTTGTTGGAACCCGTGATGCATCCTTAAACTGTAGCTCAATATTATCTAGGTTAGGACTCATAAGGAACTCATGTAGAATCAAGATTCATAAGGATGAAGAACGACAATGAATCATATAATAGAATCAAAGACAGATTGAAGTAGAAAAGTAATTATATTAATCCATAGGAATCAACAGAGCTCCTAACATTAACTTAGGAGGTTTAGTTGCTCATACTGTACAAAAGTAAGTCCAAAGGTTCCAAAAGCTCTCTTAACAAGAGTGATCTTACTTCTATATATACTAATCTAATAATTAAAAATTATAAAAATGAAGTAAACTAAGTTGAATGGTGCGAAAATCCACTTCTGGGCCCACTTGGTGAGTGTTTGCGCTGAGCTTGGCTTCTAACTTGAAGGAGTGGGCGTTGAGCACCAATTAGGGAGTATCATGCTGCTTCCTTGCTCCACTTATGGTGTTGAATGCTAGGTTTGGGCATTGAACGCCAGCCTTGGTCCTCTTGTGCCGTTGAACGCCCACTAGGGGTAGTTTAGGCATTCAACACCCATTTTAGGCAGTCCAATCTGAAGAAAAGTATAAACCATTATATATTGCTGGAAAGCCCTGGAAGTTAGCTTTCCAACACTATTAAGAATACGTTATTTGAAACTCTGTAACTCCAAAAATTCTTGTTTGAATGCACGGAGGTCAGAACCTGACAGCATCTGCTACGCTTTCCTTGCCTCTAAATCAGACTTTGCCAAAACTTGCCAAATTCACCAAAATTTATCTAAAATCATAAGAAAAACATAAAAGCTCAAAGTAGCAATCAAAAAGTGAATTTTGCATTAAAACCTACTAAAACATAATAAAACTTAACAAAACCTACTGAAAACACTAAGAAAATAACATCAAAAAGCGTATAAAATATCCACTCATCAGAACACCAAACTTAAATCGTTGCTTGTTCTCAAGCAACCAAAAATAAGTAGGAATAAAAAGAAGAGAGAGATACAATAAGTTTCAAAGTATTTCAATGATACTTAGTTCTAAATCTTGAGTGGGGCTAACAGATTTTTACTTCTGAACAGCTTTGGTATCTCACTTTCCCTTGAAGCTCAGAAGTATTGGCTTCTATTGATTCTCTTAGTTTAGCTTTTCTTGATTCTTGAACACAGCTTCTTTTGGTACTTTAAACCTTTGAGCCTATCCATGACTCTAAGCGTTTTGTTTTTCTGTATTACCACCGGATACAAAAATGCCACAGGCACTTAACTGGGGGAACCTCTTGGATTCAAATTTAGCTTTGCTTAATTTCCCAAACAGTGGTGCCCAGAGTTCTTAAGCGTACTCTTTTACTTTGGATCACGACTTTAACTGCTCAGTCTCAAGCTTTTCACTTGACACCTTCACACCACAAGCATTTAGTTAGGGATAGCAACTCATTTGAGCTTTTTAGGCCAATTTCTGACCCACCTAACCATTGATGCTCAAAGCCTTGGATCCTTGCTCTTTTGATTTTTCTTTTAAGAGCATTTGTTCTTTTTCTCTTTTTTTTCTTTTTCTACTGCTTTTTCTTGCTTCAAGAATCAATATTTTTTTTATTTTTCAGAGAGTCAATAATACTTCTCTAAATTCTTTATTCTTCAAGAGCCAACATTTTCAATTTCAACATCAATTATGCACTGTTAATTCATACATTCAGAAGAAAAATACAAGTCCACCACATCAATTGAATGGAATAACTCATGATATATTTAAAACTTATGCATCTCACTAATTCTTTTTCAAATAATTTTTCTTTTAAGCATGGTGAGGATACAGAGGATATCTTATAATAAAAATAAAACAAGAAAATAAACTAGAAAAGGATAAAAGACTAGATCTGATCGTGAACTTAGAAAGAAAAACAAACAATGAATAAAAGTACAGTGAAAACAGAAATAAAACAGAGAGATATAATGGGACTTAACAACCTCAGTGGCAGCGGCTGTTGCTTCCCCTGGAGAATCCAATGGAGCGTTTGATATCCTCCATGTCACGCTCTTGCATCTGTTGCTCCTCCATCAATCGTCTCTGATCTTCTCTTATTTCATGGAGGGTATTGGCGTGCTCAGTGTGTTCCACCCTCAAATGCTCTACGTTTGAACTCAGCTCCCCTATCAAGGTTTCAGTTGATCCCAATAGTCTTCGGGAGGAAAATACATCCCTTGAGGCATCTTAGGGATTTCTGGTGGAGGTGGCTGCATAGGCTCTTATTTGGGTCCTTGTGCCGGCTCTCTGACATTCTCCATCCTCATCTTCGTGATGGGCTTATCCTTCTCAATGAGGGCATCACCTGGAATGTTAATTCCAACTGAATTACACATGCGATGGATGAGGTATGGGAAGGCTAGCCTTGCCTCGGTGGAGGCTTTTGTGGCTACCTTGTGTATTTCTTGAGAGATTACTTCGTGCACCTCCAATTCATTTCCGAGCATGACTCAATGCACCATGATTTCTCGGTCAATAGTAACTTCAGACCAGTTACTAGTAGGGATGATGGAGCGTTGCACAAGCGCCAAGCATCCTCTCACCACTGGCTTGAGGTCAAGCCTACTCAGTTTGTAGGGCTTGCCGTGTGCATCTAGCCTCCATTGGGCTCCATCCACACAGATGTCTGCGAGTACTTGCTCCAACTTCTGATCAGAGTTGACCCTTTTTGTGTAGGAGTGTGGGTCACCTTATAATTGGGACAATTGCAATGCCATCCTCACACTTTCCGGGCTAAAGTCCAAGAGTTACTCTCGAACCATGGTGCGGTAGTTCTTGGGTTATGGGTTCACATTAGTGTCATGCCCCTTCGTGACCCAAGCGTTGGTGTAGAAATCTTGCACCATTAGTGTGCCAACAGCCGAGATAGGATGGGCTAAAATTTTCCAGTCCCTTCTCCAGATTTCTTCAAGGATTTCCAGATACTCATCCTCCTTGAGCCTAAAGGGGACCTCAGGAATCACCTTTTTGTGCCTCACCATAGCATAAAAGTGATCTTGGTGGGCTCTAGTAAGGAATCTCCATTATTTCCATGGTTCAGAAGAGGAAACGGGAGCCTTTTCCTTTCTCTTCCTTGAGGCTTCACTGACCTTGGGTGCCATACTTAGAAATGGTAGAAGTAAAAAAGAAAAGCTTTTGCAACACCAAACTTAAGAACTTTACTCGTTCTCGAGCAAATATTAACAAAAAGAGAATAATGGATTAGAAGGAAGAAGAAATATAGAGGGCACAGGGAGAGAAACCTTCGGCCAAGTGGGGGATGAGGAAGGGGAAGAGTGTGTAGAGTGTGTAAGGCAAGAGGAAGAGAGTGTTTAGGTGTGAGGATAATAAGAGGAATGAAGGGGTATTTATAGGGGTGGGAGGGATAGGGTTCGGTTATGAGGAAGGGAAGAATGGGTGGAAATAGTTTGAATTTGAAGTGAGTGGGGTTGGTGAGAATTGAATGAAGGAAGTTATGTGAGGTTTTGGGAAGAGGAAAAGGTGATGTGAATGTGATTGGTGAGGGTGTATGGAGAAGAGGGAAAGTAGGGTGTGAGTTTCAAGGTTTAGAAGGTAGGAGAGAGAAGAAGGTCGGGTAGGTGGAGATTCTGTGGGACCCACTGTCCTGAGAGGCTATGAATTTTGAATTCCCTGCCCCCTACCTGGCGTTTAACACCAAGATCTGCTCCCTTTAGGGCGTTAAACGCCAACCTTACTCCCTGGCTGGCGTTCAATGCCAGCTTGTGCCCCCTTTTGGGCGTTGGACGCTCAGGATACTCCCTTTCTGGCGTTCAACGCCAGCTTCTCTCTCTCTTTGGGGCGTTGAACGCCCAGGATTCCCCCCTGTGTGGCGTTCAACGCCAGCTTTTGCTTCCTGTGGGGCATTGAACTCCCAGAAGGGATCAGGGAGAAAAGCTTCTTAGCTCTTTTATGTGCATTGAATGCCCAGCTCTTTCCTTGGCTGGCGTTCAATGCCAGCAAGTGACTCTCCTCAAGGTCTTCTATTTCTACTTCTGAATGTCTCTGTCACTGTTTTAAGTACTGCACATGATCACAAATGTCAAAAGTAAAGGAAGAACTATAATATCAAACTTAAAATAAATGGAAAGAAAATGAAAACTCCATGCTAATGGTTGGGTTGCCTCCCAACAAGTGCTTCTTTACCGTGATTAGCTTGACAGACAGCTCCATTACGAAGGTAAGTAGGAGCTCAGATCTTCATCCCTTACAGTGAACTTTCTTTCTGTGCTCTCATGATCAATACTCCACATGCTCTAGAGACAGGATTCTACTCACTGTGTATGAAATAACTAGACTCTTAGTAAAGACAACTCTCATTCCAGGTGAGAGGCATTTAGTGGGGATCTTCTTGTCCCTCCAGCCTTTAGGTACCTTCTTTTTAGTACCTTCCTTCCCAGTGCTTGATGATGGTTGCCCAACACCAAACCTAGAGTTGGTGTATGGGGACTCTGTAAACCTCTGCACTGAAAAGGAAGGCTGAAACATAATGTGTTGCACAATGGTACCACCTCTGTCAGAGGGAGATTGAGGGTTGGGGATCTTGAACAAGATGCAATCCTCATGTAGTCTCAAGACTAGCTCTCCTTTTTCTACATCAATAATGGCCTTAGCAGTGGCTAGAAAAGGCCTTCAAAGGATGATGGATTCATTTCTATCCCCCCCCAGTGTCTAGAATTACAAAGTCTACAGGGATGTAAGGTCCTCAACCTTTACTAGGACATCCTCCACCATACCATATGCTGTTTTTAGGGTCTTATCTAGCATCTCCAATGAGATTGTGGCACGTTGTACCTCTAGAATTCCTAGCCTCTTCATTATAGACAGAGGCATCAGATTGATGCTTGAGCCAAGGTCACATAGTGCCTTCTCAAAGGTGATGGTCCCTAAAGTACAGGGAATCAGGAAGCTTCCGGGATCTGGTAGCTTTTGAGGGAGCTTCTTCTGGACCAAGGCACTGCACACCTTGGCCAGTATCATAGGCTCATCTTCCTCTTCTAACACCTCTATATGAGAGTATTTGGCTCTCAACTTCCTAAGGATTGCTAGGTACCGAGCAATTTGCTCTTCCTTAGACTCTTCATGATCTTCTGAAGAAGTGTATTCTTCAGGTTCCTCTCTCGGCAAATGGGCCTATAAGGTGGCATTCTCAGTTTCCTCATGAGCTCTGATTTCTTTGAGCTCCTCTATATTAGGCTCCTCTTTAGGTTCGGTCACAACCTCTACCATGAGGGCCTTGCACTCTTCCTTTCGATTTACCTCTGTGTTACTCGGAAGAGTATTTGAAGGGATATCTGAGATCATCTTGCTCAGATGACCAACCTGTATCTCCAAGTTCCAAATAGAAGATCTAGTTTCAGCCATGAAACTATGTGTGATCTTAGAGAGGTTAGAGACTATAGTAGCCAAGTCAGAGAGGCTCTGCTTGGGTGTCTCTATCATCTGCTGAGATGATTCGAATGGTTTATTATTGAACCTGTTCTGGTTCATTCCATTCTGATTATTATTGAAACCTTGTTGAGGCTTCTACTAGTCTCTCCACCCAAAATTGGGGTGGTTCCTCTATCCCTGATTGAAAATATTTGAATAGGAATTGTTGTTGGAGTTTCTTGAGAAGTTTTCCATGTAGTTTATCTCCTATATGGTGGTCTAGGCGTTATCATCTACGTCTAACTCATAGGCTGTCTCTGGGCAGTAAGCCTCAGAGCTCTACGTCCCACTCAGGTGCTGAGTGATCATGTTGATCTGCTGAGACATGAGCTTGTTTTGAGCCAAGATGGTGTCTAAGGTTCCTACTTCTAGGATGCCTCTCTTCTGTGTAGCCCCATTGCTCACAGGGTTCCTTTCAAAAGTGTACATGTACTGGTTGTTAGCAACCATATCAATGAGCTCTTGCACCTCTTCAAGTGTCTTCTTCAAGTGGAGGGATCCACCTACAGAGTGGTCCAATACCATCTTGGACATATCAGATAGGCTATCATAGAAGATATCCAACATGGTCCAATCTGAGATCATGTCAGGAGGGCATCTCCTGATCAGTTTCTTGTATCTTTCCCATGCTTCAAAGAGGGATTCACCCTCTTTCTATCTGAAGGTTTATACTTTCACCCTAAGCTTGCTCAGCTTTTTAAGGTGGAAAGAACTTAGTCAAGAATCCATTAACCACCTTCTCCCAACTATCTAGGCTTTCCTTAGGCTGAGAATCCAGCCATAGTCTTGCTCTGTCTCTTACAGCAAAAGGAAAGAGCATGAGCTTGTAGACCTTTGGATTTACTCCATTAGTCTTAACAGTGTCACATATCTGCAGAAAGTCAGATAGGAACTTGTTTGGATCTTCCTGTGAAAGTCCATGAAACTAGCAGTTCTGTTGTACCAGAGTGACCAGTTGAGGCTTCAACTCAAAGTTGTTTGCCCCAATGACAGGAATGGAGATGCTATGCCCATAGAAGTCAAAATTGGGTGCAGTGTAAGATCCTAGGACCTTTCTTGCGTCACCTCCATTGTTTGGATTAGCTGCCATTGTTATTTCTTCTGCCTCTTATTCTAATGCTCATGTAAGATTCCTTACGGCTCTGCTAGCTTGAGCTTGTTGCAGACGCCTTTTCAGAGTCCTTTCAGGATCAAGATTTGGGTCAAAAAGAGGTTTTTTATCCCCACTCCTATCATAAACAAAAACAAAGAAACCAAGAAGAAAGAAGAAAAGATTCTCTATGTCAGAGTATAGAGGTCCTTTGTTAGAGATATAGGTAAAGAAGAAAAGAGAAGATGGTATCTTTTAATTAAAAAGAGAAGTTTCCGAAAATGGAGAGAGAAAGAGAAGAATTTTAAAACTAAAGAAAAAGAAAGAAACAAGAGATTTTCGAAAAAGATGAGAGAGAAAGGAGTTAGAATTTTCGAAAAAGAAGAGAGAGAAAGAGAGAAGAATTAGAAAGAATCAATCTTTTAAAATTAAAATGAAACAAACAAGTAACTAACTAAGAAAGATTTCAAAATAAAATAACATAAATGATTTGAAGGAGATTTAATTTTTGAAAATATTTAAAATTTTAAAAAGTAAGAAGTTGGAAAAGAATATTTGAAATTTAAAAATTAAAAAGAGAAAGTTAAAAGAGTGAAGCAAGATGAGATAAGATTTTAAAATTTAGGACAAAAGATTTTATTTTAAAAAGTTCTGAAATTAAAAGAAAGTTAAAGAAGGATTTTAAAAATTTAAAAATCTTAAAATTCAAAATTAAAATAAAGAAAAACAAACAAAATACTAAACTTTAAAAATTAAATTTAAAAGAAAGATAAGATAACAAGATTTTGAAAATCAAAGAAAGAAAAGATAAGATAAAGATTTGAAATAGAAGATAAACAAGAAATTTAAACAAAAACCAAAAGACAACTAACAAAACACCAAACTTAAAAATTTGAAATTAAATGACACAAGATTTAAAAATTTGAAAGGAAAAACACTAAAAGACACCAAACTTAAAGATTTTAAAAATCAAAGACACTAATTTTTGAAAACCTTGAAAGAAAAACACCAAACAACACCAAACTTGAAAATTTTGAAATCAAACAAGAAAAATAGCAAGAACAGTTCGAACACTAAGGAAAGAAAACAAGAACAATTTTTAAAGACTCAAGAAAAGAAATGAAAACTAAAGTGACACCAAACTTAAAAATTAACACAAGACTCAAACAAAAGAAAAACAATGATGACTAATAATGGAAAATATTATTTTTTATTTATTTATTTTTTTGAAAAATTTTTTGAAAAAGAAACAAGAAACACAAAAAGGAAAACACGTAAGGGTGCCTGATCTAAGGAACAAGATAACCGTTAGTTTGTCAATCACAAACAATCCCCGGTAATGGCTCCAAGTAATACCTGATGCACCACTATTTCATGGTACATTTTATGATGAATTGAATGGATTTTATTAACTTTTCTCACATTTATTCAATGAAATAGCATGGTTTTGTAATTCTCTCTTAATTTGTGCATAAGTGTGAAAACATGCTTTTTAGGCCTTTAATTTGCTAGTTTAATTCACCTTTGATTCCAATAAATACCTTGATGTATTTGTTAGTGAATTCAGGTTGAAAAGGCTAGGAATGGATCAAAGGAGTGAAGAAAAAATAATGCAAAGTAGAGAATTCATGGAAAATCAAGGATTTGTAGTGTATACATCGACGCGCACGCGTGAAAGACGTGCACGCGTGAATATGAAGTCGCATGGCGACGCGTACGCGTGACATGACGCATACGTGTGGGAAGCAAAATGCCAAACAACGCGTACGTGTGACCCATGCGTACGCGTCGCAGCTCGCACGTGACCTCATTAAAGTGAAAACGTTGGGGGCGATTTCTGAGCTTCCCAGGCCCAGACCCAACTCATTTTCTGAGCCTATTACATGCAGAAATCAAGAGGAGTGAAAGGGAGTTTTGATCATGTTTTAGTTAGCTTTTAGAGAAAGAAGCTCTCTCTTCTCTCTAGAATTAGGATTAGATGTAGATTAGGATTTCTTTAGATCTAGGTTTAATTCATGCTTTGATCTACTTTTCCTTCCTAATTTCTTGTTCCTTTACCTTTGCTTTCCTAGTTTAGTATTTTACTCTTTGTATTTGTTTACTTTGTTGTTGATGCACTCTTGTTTCTTCTATTTTTCTTTAATGCAATTTATGTTTGATTTCTTTTATTATTGATTTGCTTTGTTGTTGTTAATTCCTTGCAATTAGTAGTTGTAGATTTATATTTCTTGCAATCTTATTTTGCTTTCCTTTTATGCCTTCCAAGTGTTTGACTAAATGCTTAAAAGGATGTTAGAGTAGATTTTTGTGTTCTTGGCTTGGGATGGTAACTTAGGTAAAATTGAGTTGCTAATGTTCAAGTGTTGATAATTGGTATCCATTGACTCTAGCTTCCACTAAGTTAATTAGTGAGGTGGCTAGGACTTACGGATTGGGATTGATATTGCTCATTTGACTTTCCTTCACTTGTTAAAGGATGAGTTAATGGGATTGATCCTTGCAATTATCATGTTGTGGTTAGTAACAAGGATAAAGATCCTTAACTATCAACCCTTGCCAAGACCTTTTTTATTATTTGAGTTTCCTTTACTTTCTTGCCATTTATCTTTCATGTTCCTTATTCAAAATCCCAAAATACTTGTCCCATAACCAATAATAAGAACACTTCCCTACAATTCCTTGAGAGACGACCCGAGGTTTAAATACTTCGGTTATTATTTTTATAGGGTTTGTATTTGTGACAAAAAAATTTTTGATTGAGGAATTATTTATTGGTTTAGAACTATACTTGCAACGGGATTTCAATTGAGAAATTTTTTACTGATAGACAATTTTTTTCGTTCATCAAAATGGCGCCATTGCCGGAAAATTGTAAATGTGTGCCTTGTTATTGGTTATTGTATATATGTTAATATTGTGAATAGCTTGATTTTTGGATCGCTTGTTAGTTTTTGCTAGTTTTAGGATTTTGTTTCATTATTTCTTGTTAGCTTTTGCCTTTATTTTCTCTTTTCATTATGAATTCTCACCCCTTTGCTATGAGTTTGGTTACAACTATGTTGTAGAAAATGGAGATTACAATAAGAACATTCATCAAGGATGGAACAATCAAAGGTGGGAGGTGCCCCAAGCTTATGGACAACCTTCTTGGCAACAACCCCCTCTGGTCTCTTATAGGTATAATTTCACTCCTAATGCATATCAATCCAATGGCTATGGTAGACCTCATTGTGACTATCAACAACCATATGCCTATGAGCCTCATCCTCAACATAGCTCTCAACCATACTCACAAGCCCCTTTTTACCGAATACCCTCCTATGACCCTCATCCATCATATAACCAATCACCCTTACCTCATCCTTGTGACCATTATGAGAGAAAGCCCATAGAACCACCCACATTCCAATACAATTACTCCCAAGGACCACAAATTCCATACACACCACCTTTATACTCTTACCAAGAACAACTACCTTCCTATTATAAACCCTTTCTCCAAAATAATGAACCCTCCTATCCACCCAATCTCCAATAGATGAAATCCTTGGTCTTATCCTTCAAGGGCAAGAAGAGATGAAAAGGGAGGTACTAGAATTCACGGCCGCCTTGGACGAGGTAGTGAATCGATTAGCCTCCTAATGCTTGAACAACCAAGGCATTCCCATGGCCACATGTGGAGAATCAATTGAAGAGCATAGCATGAAGGAGAGATTGGAAACTCCGGTAGAAAGTAAGGAATGTTGCTTCTTGTTAAAACAATTGGAGGAACCTATGATTGTTAAAGAAGAGGAAGAAGTGGTTGAAGACTTAGGAGATGCGGAACCTCCATGGGAATCAAGAATCATAGAAAATTTCTCCAAGAAGATTGAATTTGATGTTGAGGAGGAAAGTGCACAACCTCCAAAATAATTGTTGAGTGAAGACTTGGAAGGAATGAAGCAAGAATTGAGTTTCCTTGGTGATGAAGATCATGCATCAAACCTTCTTGGTGGTGAATCCTTTGAACTTGAAGAACCTTCTCCCGATGAATTTGAAAGTATTGTGGGGGTAGATTTCTCTCATTCTCCCATTTATGATTTGAGTGATGGAGAAGAGTTAGATGAAATTGATAAACAAATGATTGAAATTGAGAAATCTTGTGAAGAGGTGGAGGTCCTTAGAAAAAGAAGGACGGGAGTTGAATATGCTTTGTCAAGACCCTTGGAACCTTCTTCACCTAGGTTGTCATCTACTCCTTCATTTAAGTGGGTAAAAGTCATCTCTATTAGCTTTATTTTCCCACTTGAGTATGGTTTACTTGAAACGAATGGTCAACTTAGGGAACTTTGTGGGATGAAGCGTAAAAGAAGGATGTTTCGTGGTTGGTGTTGTAAATCAAAGCTCATTTTGGTTGACACATCGAAGATGAGATGCAAAGGTTGGACTAGTGCTCAATTAGGTGGGTCTAGAAGGAGAGTTTGGCACTTCATTGAGAATTCATCTTGCTTGCCACCCAGATGGACTAATGAGAATCAACTTGAAGACGGGTGTAGAAATAAGATATGGGATCCGGGAATACATGAGGATCAATTTTAGGAGCCCTTAGTTTGTGAAGAACTCCATCAAAGCTTGGAGCTATTGATTTTGAAGAATGGAGCTTATTGGAAGTCCAAGCATTGGTGGATGTTCAAGGATGGCTTCAAGCATAAGCCACCTTGAGGAGGAGCTCCCCACAAGTCCAACTTAAGGACAATAAACAAAAGTGCTAGGTGGGAGACACCCCACCATGGTAACATCTTTTCATTTTTCTCTTTTGTAAATATTGATAAAATTAGTTAATTTCATGTTTTGATTGGTTTGTTGAGTTTAGTTGGTAGTCTAGTATGTTAAATAAGGTTTTATGGTGTTTTGGTGGTTGTTTGGAGGTTTAGAATGCTTGGTTTGGTGCAAGAACTTGGAAAAATTTTGAAAAATAGAGCACCAACCCACGCGTACGTGTCACCTCACGTGTACGCATGACCCCAAGCTTTTTCACCATCCACGCGCACGCGTCAGCCACGCGTACACGTGGATCCAAAATTTCCACCTTCCATACAAAATCCAAAGAGTTTTGCAAGTTTTGGGCTGGAATTGTGCCTTTCGCACAGGCCCATCCACGCGTACGCGTCATCCCTCTGAATAACCCATCACACGTACGCATGACCCACGTGTACGCGTCGCTCCCATTTCATCTATCTATGCTCACGCGTCACTCAACGCGTACGCGTGGATAGCCTTGTTTCATCACCTTCTTTTCTTCTCCTCTTTCCCATTCTTTTCTTCTCTTCTCCTCTCTTTTCTTTCCCTTTTCTTACCCATCATCCAACACTACCATACGCCATGAACCATTAGTTAGTTTAGTTAGTTAGCTATTTAGTAAGTTTCATTTTTGATTAATTTTCCATTTTCTTTGATGAGTGTTGGATTATTAATTTTGTTTGCTGTTTATTGCTGCTTATTATTAATTGAATGCTATTTTAGCATAATTATTTTTGGATATTCATTGTTGGATTCTCTTGTTGAGGTTATAATTTATTACTTGGTTTTGAATTTTTCATGCTTAACCTTTGTGAACACCAAGTACATGAGAATTTCCTTTAAAGCATGTTAAATCTTTTTTGAATTGCATGATTTGGCCAACATGTGATTTGAATCCTTTTCTTTGATTAGGCAATTTCTTGATGGATGTTATGCATTTATCTTAATGCATTGTGTTTCTTGATCATATGCATCCATATGTTTTGGCTTGAATGCTTTTGTACTTCTTTATTGCTTGTTTGGTTGTCTTAACTTACGAGTTTAGAGCATCTCAAGCACACTAGAATGAGTGAAGTGCATGCTCCTTTTCGTGTAACTGTGACATAGCTTTTTATGTTAGTGTGTGTGTTCTAAACTGCGCGCAACTTAGAATGCACACTTACCTTTATCCATGCCACACATTGAGTCACTCACTTCATTCTAGTAATTATTACCTCATTCCAACAATGTATGCTTCCTTGCTTTTGCATTTACTTTTCTTACTATCCTGTCTTCTATTTTCAGGATGAGTCATTATAAGCTAAAACGTAAGCGGGACAAAGAACATGCAGCAACCGATTGATCTACCAGCTGAAGGTAGCAACTCGGCAAGTCGCCATACCCCCTTGCTCATCTTTGAATACACCGAGGACGGTGCAAACTTTTAAGTGTGGGGAGGTCATCCGACTGAATCGGCGCTTTTGGGTGACAAATTTCTAAAACACTTTCACATTTCATTTTAGGCCTTTTAGGATTTTTAGTTGCATTTTCTTATTTTGCATATATATACATAATAAACTTAGTCAAAATAATGAAATTTTTCAAGAAATTTATCTATAGGGCATTGACATCCCAATTGATTTGGGTAAAAAATTTTCATTGAACTTGCTTGAACTATACATTGTGGAACATGTTTTGAGCTAAGAACACACAACCTCGTGAGTTTTTAGCCTAATTGTGTGGTTATATCTTATAACCACTTATTTTTCTTCTTGTGCGTGATCATTCTCTTTCTATTATTGTAATCTTTGATTTGTTTGATTCTATATGTCCATTATTTTGTGTATACATGCATTTATATGATTGAGGTCATTGTTCATTGAGCTCACTTACCCAAATAGCCTACCTTTTATCTTCCATAGTTAGCCAATTTTGAGCCTATGATTAACCCTCTTGTTCTTAATTTTAGCACATTACAAGCCTTAAAGCAAAAAGAAACAATAAATGTCCTTAATTTGGATCTTTGATTAGCTTAGGCTAGTGAGTGTGTATCATTCAAGTGTGGGGAAACTTGGGACATTGGTTGAGGTAAAAGTGTATTTTGTAATTTTGTTGAAAATCATGGAAATTAGGTACATACTCATGTGTTAATTAAATGTAAAATCATATGCATTGATACTTTTGTATATACTTTATTGCAAAAAGAAAAAAAATGAGAAAATAAAAAGAAAAAAATATATATGAAAAGAAAAATAAATAATAGAAAAAGAAAGAAAAAGCAAAGCAATAAAAAGGGGACAAAATGCCCCAAAGTGAAGTCCAATAACAATCAATGCATATGAGTTGTAATAAAAAAGAGAATGCATGAGTGTGTGAAAAACTGAGGATTATGGGTAGTTAGGCTTGTTTAGAATTCTATAGGTTGTTATATAGGTTAGGTGGGAAGTTTAGGTTAATCAAAGATTCAAATTCTAGTCCACTTGACCATATGCATCCTACCGTGACCTAGCCCAATTACAACCTTTGGGGAAGTCCTCATGATATTTGTATACATGCATGAAATAATTGTTGATTGTTAGATAAAAATCATATCTTTGAAAGCATGATTAGAAGAGAATTGAGTGAATCAACCCTATACACTTGAGCGACTAGAGCGGATACACATTCGGTGAGGGTTCGATTGCTCAATTACATGTTTTCACCTAGAATCATCACTTTTCTTGTAAGTTTGTAAAATCTTTTAATAATTCAATTCAATTGTGGGTTTGGCTTGGTTGTTAATACCTTTAGCCCTTATGTGCATATATGCTTTCTTGGAAGTTGATTTATTTTGACCAAATAGTTGCATTCATTTAGATAGTTGCATATAGATAGGTCGCATTTAGTTAGTTTGCATTTAATAATTGTTGATACCCTTTGTCTCTTTCTTGGTTTAGCATGAGGACACGCTTGGTTTAAGTATGGGGAGATTTGATGCACCACTATTTCGTGGTACATTTTATGCTGAATTAAGTGAATTTTATCAACTTTTCTCACATTTATTCAATGAAATAGGATAGTTTTGTAATTCTCCCTTAATTTGTGCTTAAGTGTGAAAACATGCTTTTTAGGCCTTTAATTTGCTAGTTTAATTCACCTTTGATTCCACTAGATGCCTTGATGTGTTTGTTAGTGAATTCAGGTTGAAAAGGCTAGGAAGGATCAAAGGAGTGAAGAGAAAGGCATGCAAAGTGGAGAATTCATGGAAAATCAAGGATTTGGAGTGCATACATTGACACGCACGCGTGATAGATGCGCACGCGTGAATATGAAGTCGCATTGCGACGTGTACGCGTGACCCATGCATACGCTCGCAACTCGCACATGACCTCATTAAAGTGAAAATGTTGGGGGTGATTTCTGAGCTTTCCAGGCCCAAATCCAACTCATTTTCTGAGCCTATTACATGCAAAAATCAAGAGGAGTGAAAGGGACGAGCACATAGGGAGTTTTGATCATGTTTTAGTTAGTTTCTAGAGAGAGAAGCTCTCTCTTCTCTCTAGAATTAGGATTAGATGTAGATTAGAATTTCTTTAGATCTAGGTTTAATTCATGCTTTGATCTACTTTTCCTTCCTAATTTCTTGTTCCTTTACCTTTGCTTTCCTAGTTTAGTATTTTACTCTTTGTATTTGTTTACTTTGTTGTTGATGTACTCTTGTTTCTTCTATTTTCTTTAATGCAATTTATGTTTGATTTCTTTTATTGTTGTTTGCTTTGTTGTTGTTAATTTCTTGCAATTAGTAGTTGTAGATTTATATTTCTTGCAATCTTATTTTGCTTTCCTTTTATGCCTTCCAAGTGTTTGACTAAATGCTTGGAAGGATGTTAAAGTAGATTTTTGTGTTCTTGGCTTGGGATGGTAACTTAGGTGAAATTGAGTTGCTAATGTCCAAGTGATGATAATTGGTGTCCATTGACTCTAGCTTCCACTAAGTTAATTAGTGAGGTGGCTAGGACTTATGGATTAGGATTGATGTAGCTCATTTGACTTTCCTTCACTTGTTAGAGGATGACTTAATGGGATTGATCTTTGCAATTATCATGTTGTGGTTAGTAACAAGGATAAAGATCCTTAACCATCAACCCTTTCCAAGACCTTTTTTTATTATTTGAGTTTTCTTTACTTTCTTGCCATTTATCTTTCATGTCCCTTATTCAAAATCCCAAAATACTTGTCCCATAACCAATAATAAGAACACTTGTCCCATTTATCTTTCATGTCCCTTATTTAAATACTTCGGTTATTATTTTTATTGGGGTTTGTACTTGTGACAAACAAATTTTTTTTTGAGGAATTGTTTGTTGGTTTAGAACTATACTTGCAACGGGATTTCAATTGAGAAATTCTTTACCGATAGAAAATTTTTTTCGTTCATCAATACCTCAGGTGAGTGAGGGTCGAATCCCATGAGGATTGCCGGATTGAGCAAGTTGTGGTTATCCTACAGATCTTAGTCAGGCGAATAGAAAGTTAGTTTTTGGTTGTTCTAGGTGCATAAACAAGCAATAACAAAAGCGATAAATAATTAAGATAGAGATAGTAATTAGCAGTCAGTTAAGGCTTCGGAGATGGTTCTTCTTCTGGATTAACACGTCATACTGATGCACGAAAAACTTGTCTCATAACAAATTTCCTTCGGCAAGTGTACCGAATTTGTCGTCAAGTAAAAACTCACAATAGAGTGAGGTCGAATCCCACAAGGATTGATTGATCAAGCAACTTTAATTAGAGGAATGTTCTAGTTGAGCGAATCAGAATTTGAGTTGAGAATTGCAAAAAATAAAATGGCGGGAAAGTAAATGGCAGAAAAAGTAAATGCTAGAATTAAAGAACTGAAAATAAATGACTAAAAGTAAATTGCAGAATTGTAAATGGGAATGGGGAAATCGCTCATAAAAGTAAATAACAGAAATTAAAGAGAATGGGTAAGATCAGAAATGGGGGTTCATTGGGCTCAGGAGATGTTGCATTCTCCGGATCAATTTCATTTTCATCTCTTCCTCAATCAATGCACTCATTGATCTCCTTGGCAATCTTAAGTAATTGAATTACAATTTCTTATAATTCAATCTCTCAAATCTTGATCAATAGCCAATTCCTTGGTCAATTGCTCATGAGAAGAGATGAAGTATGGTCACTGATTATACCACATGCATTTCCCAAATCAAGTGTTGAGAGGATTATAGTCACATATCCATCCAAACCCAATTTGGTCCAGCATGAGAAAGCATTTCTAGCATGATCTCTTCATTCCTCTTTCAAGGTTCAGAAGAGATCCAAGTATGAATAGCTTCTTTTCCAAGATAACTACCCAATTGGATGAAGATCAAAAGCTTTCAAGTAAAATCAAGAGAAAAGATAGAAGAAGAATAATGAAAACTAGTATTGATCCATCAAATTACAACAGAGCTCCCTAACCCAATGAAAGGGGTTTAGTTGTTCATAGCTCTGGAAAATGAAAACCAAGATGGAGAATACATGATGAAAACTAGAAGTGCAGAGAAAGTAAATACAGAGAGTAGTTCTATGCCCAGAGGCTCCCTATAATTTTCAAAACTCCCTAATTAATTCAAAGCTACTCCTATATATACTACTCTTCTACTCTTCTAGTTGGTTCTTCAAGTCTTGGGTTTGGGCCTTTGGATCTTGAGTTTGAAGCAGTTATCTTCTTCATTGGGCTTGGCTTTACTTGCAGAGAGAAAGTGTGAAGTGGGTAGAGACTTTTGCTCAGGACGTTAGTGGTGTTAACGTTCAGTGAAAATATGGGTTCGAGAACGTTAGTGACATTCAACTTTTTCACTAACGTTCCTTACCCAAGTAAGAGCCACGTTAACCTCAACGTTAGTAGCACAAACGTTGCCACTAACGTTGCCTCTTTGTCCTTTGCACACATTATTGGGACTCAACTTTTCCAATAACGTTGAGAAGCCTCTCCCTTCCCTACGTTAGAGTCCACATTAACTTAGTTAACGTGGCTCTTTTAACGTAGGCTTGCCAACCTTCGAGAACGTTAGTGACACTTAACATTGTCACTAACGTTCCATTGTGCCCCTTAGCTCCCACGTTAGAGTCCACGTTAACCTAGTGGCTTCTAACGTGGCCATGCTAGCCATCTCCAACATTAGTGACAAAGTTGAGTGTCACTAACGTTGGCTCAACATTCCCTTATCCACGTTAGCTTCCACGTTAACTAAGTTAACGTGGGAGTTAACGTGGCTCATGGTGGCATGTGTGGGCTTCTTCCAACGTTAGTGACAATGTTGGGTGTCACTAACGTTGGCGTCACCTCCCTTCTTCACGTTAACTTCCACGTTAACTTGGTTAACGTGGGAGTTAACGTGGCCTAGTGTGACTTGGCCAACGTTAGTGATAATGTTGAATGTCACTAACGTTGGCTTCCCCCCTTTCTTCTTAACGTTAGAGGCCACGTTAACTAAGTTAACGTGGTGACTAACGTGGCCACTTATGAGCTTGGTCCAACGTTAGTGATAATGTTAAGTGTCACTAACGTTGGTTTCATTTCCTTTTTTCCATGTTAGAGTTCACGTTAACTTAATTAATGTGACTCTTAATGTGGGCAATGATGGCTTCGAGAGCATTATTGGCAATCACTTTTCTTATTAACTTTGCAAGTTACTCCTATTCCACGTTAGTGTTAACGTTAGTGTAACTAACGTAGCCACTAATGTGGTTCTTCTTTGCTTCCTTTGTCCTGAAATCAAGCAATAAAGTGCATCAAAGTTCTAGTCCAAGTCATGGGAAATGCAACCTCCAATTTGTCCTTAAATTCATGCAAAATCCTCATGAAATCATGTAAAGTGCACAATGTATGCTTGAATCAAGATGTAAGTGAATATCTACCTAAAACTAGCTTATTTCCTAAGGAAATGCATGAAACTACCCTAAAAACAGTAAAGAAAAGGTCAGTGAAACTGGCCAAAATGCCCTGGCATCACAACACCAAACTTAAAGCTTGCTTGTCCCTAAGCAAGTACTGGAACAAGAGAATGATGAATGGAATGCCAAGAGAAATGAGTCATTCTTGTGGAAGTCATATCCCTGGTTTTATGGTGGTTTCATGCATAGCAACTTAGGTTCATTCCTGGCTTTCAGACCTTTATCATGTCCTAGAATACTCACTGTGATTGCATCCCATGAGACTTTTATTCATTGATCCTTTTGTTGTTATTTCAGGGCTTATTTGTGTTCTTAGACTAAGTATTCTGTGAGGGGACAACTCTTTAAAATAAGCTTTCAGCCAACACTCTAGAACCAGTTGGTTCAAGGTGCTAGGTGTTGAAGCACCCCTAAGGACTTACTTGCTCAAGTCTCTCCCCCATACATACACACCACAGGCACATAGTTTATTTATTTTCTTTTCTTGAGACCTTGGTGTCCAGCACCTCTTTGGGTTACTAAATGCTCTGTAGTGAGGGTTACTCTTGATAGTGGACTTTCAGCTGATAATCCCGAGTTAGTTAACCCAAGTTACCAAGTGATAAGGCACCCCTAAGAGCTTATTCATCTAAGTAGATCCCTCACACAGGAGCACCACAGACACATGCCTCAAGATTAAAAACCATTGGTGCCTAGCCTTATTGTTTGTTCTTTTTCTTTTATTCCTCAACTTTGATTGTTCTTTCCCTTTTTCTTATTAGGATCTTCTTATTTAGCTAGTCTCATGAGGTGTATCTCAAGCATAGTATTCATGACAGATAGTTGTCCTCCCACCTTATGGTTGAACCAACTTAGCTAACTTATGACTATACCATAAACTCATGAATTTACTCCATAGTATGAACTCTTCTCTGGTCTTAAAAAAAAACACTCATTCTCTTTTCATTTGATTCAAAGGGACAGGCATACAAATAAGTAAAGTCAGGATGCAGTGACATAAGGACTAGCAATCATAAACCTCTTCAACACAAAAACTTAAAAGACAGAATTTAAAAAGGTTTAAACTAACATGGAAGCAAGTTCTATTTCATACAAGATCTTCCTTATTTAAAGCATAGAAAAAGATGGACCAAAGAAGGAACTCCACCACCTTTTACTCTTGTGGATGTCCATGCTCTCCTTCTTGCTTGTCCTCCTGGTGTTTTTCTTGATTGCTTGTGCTCCCACTTTCCTTGCCTTTTCCAAGCAGCTTCTTCCAGAAACCACCATCTTCCATCTTCTTCTTGAGTGTTTCCTTCTGTTGTTTCACCTTCCTCTCTTCTTGTTCTACAAAATCTTTTTGGACCTCATCATATGTAGGGATGGCATAGTGTAGGTGATGCATATTACTGGACATGTAGTTCAACTTGGCTTGAGTGTTGACGTTGAACTCCTCCCTATGTAGTTGTCGTCCTTCATTAAGTACAGTGAACTCATTGAATGCTTTCATCTGGGCTATTTGTCGCTGATTGAGTTCCTGCAAATGCTTATCTTGACGTTCTTGCCTCTCAGTAACTTGGTGGATGGTTTGAGTGAGCTGGGAGTATTGTTCCTATTGCTGCTCCATTTTTTGTTTCTGCCACTCTTCTTGTTGGCTCATCCGGTTCAATATTTGCTCTTGTCCTTCCATATGTCTCATCCCCAAATCTTCAATAGCTCTTAGAAGGTGATTCATATTCAAGTCGGCTGGGTAAGGATGCTTTCCTTGTTGATATTCTTCCTGACGAGACTCCTCTTGGTGAGCTCCTTCTTTGGCTTTTAGTTTCCCTTTTTGTGGCCTTCTTTGTTGCTGAGCAGGTGTAGTATAGGCCATACGCTGGGTTGTCATTAGCCTCCCAGGGTTCACCCAGTCTGGATTGCTATCCTCAAAGACAACCTTGGCCTTTGTGCACAATCTGAGAATGGTGCTGGGGTACCAAAGCCTGGCACCTGATTCAAGCTTCTCAGCTGAATCTTGAATTCCCTCAGCTATAAATTCATGCACATTGATTTCTCCACCTTGTACTAGGCAATGTACCATAGTTTCTCGATTAATATTTACCTCTGAATTATTTGCAGCTGGGAGAATAGACCTCCTCACGAGTTCAAACCACCCCTTGGCTTCTGGGCTAAGGTCTCCCCTCTTGATGAACCGGGGTCTCCCATCTCTATACCTCTCCTAGGCAGCTGCTATAACACAGATGTCAGTCACGATCTCAGTGAGCTCATCATTCTCTTGGCTTTTACTTATCCTTGCATGATAGCTAGGCTCATCAAAATGTGGTGATTTCAGGTGAAGAGTTCTTATTATAGCATGTGGGCTGAAGTCCACCTCCTTTCCTCTTACATAGCTTTTGAAGGTTGGGGCCCTGGTTTTGTCTTCTCTGACCACATTTGCGTAGAACTCCTTGATGAGGTTTGCATTGATCTTCCCCTCTGGATTGGTGAGCATTTGCCACCCTCTTTCTTCAATCTTCTCCCGAATCTGTGGGCATTCGTCTTCATTGATTTGGAAGGTTAACTCAGGCAGTATCTTTTTAAGCTTTATCTGCTCAAATTCTCATTCATGGAAAGCAGTCTTAAATCTCTTCTCGTCGAAAGGAATGTTCTCCATTGGTTCCTTCCTCTTCTGCCTCTTGGAGCTTGATGTGCCATGAATGAAGTTAAAGTGAAAAGGGTGTAGTGAAGGGAAGAAATGTGGGATTTAGAGAGTGGGAAGTTGAAGAACTGGTTGCTGGAAAGTGAAGTGCAAGGGGTATGAATTTCGAATGTGGAGATGGTGCAGATTGGATCCACTTATATAGAGAAGTGATGAAGAGATGAAAGGTGTGGATTGATGGGGTTGGTGTATGATGAACGGATGGGGTTTTGTATGGAGTAAGCACGAGGATTATCAACTTTATGATGGAGTTAGTTCAGTTTCCAAGTTTGTTCTTCCTCCAATGTTGCATGGCAACCATTCCCAATGCATTCCCCCTTGAGGCACGTGTGTAGTACCCTCTTCATGAAGTGGCCGAACCTTTCTCATTAAATTGTCCAATCAATCTCCTTCAATACTCCTTTCCTTTCCCTATAAAGATCAAATAAGAAAAGTAAGAAATATTATAAAAAAATCAATTTAAATTTTTACGGCTAGAATAATAAAGAGAAGAAAAGATTTTGTTTATTCATGAACTCCAACTAACTAACTAACTGTGTATCCTTATATGCATATTGGTGGCACCATGGGGTGACACCAAACTTAGTTTGGAGCACTGTGATGAAAAGTTCTGTTCAAAGCTCCAAGACTAGCATGCTCTCAGTTACATTCATGCTTTCTTAGCATGCTTTGAACACCAAACTTGTTCTTCACTATACACTGCAATATAAGAACTTCACCAAGTTTTTGTCAAGTTTGGGTTGGAATTCATGAATATTGACTTATTCACTAGTAAAAGCTAATAAAACATAGGTTGCCTCCCATGAAGCGCTTCTTTAGCGTCACTAGCTTGACGTTTCTCCTTCATCAGGGAGGTTGATAATGCTTCAAGTCCTCCCCTCTTGCCTTGGACTTATATCCATTGGTTGTATCAATGATCTCTACATGTTCCAAGGAGAGAACTCTGTTGATAGTGAAAACCTTAGGTAACTGAGATGGTACAGTGGGGAGATTAGGGGGGATATCTGGGAAGTAAGCTGACATCACTTTATCTCCTGGAGAGAAGTCTTCCGTAGGGATCTTCTTGTTCCTCCACCCCCTTGGTACCTTCTTCTTTGTCCCTTTTGATGCTACCTTGCTCTTGGCGACTCCTTCTTCTAAGGGAATTTTGTTGTTGTATTCACATGTCTCTAGTGGTTTAGGTTCCTCTAGCTTCTCCTTGAGCTGTGACAATTGCTGTTTGCCTTGTTCATCATTCAGTGGGGTTCTTAGATGTGTTGGTTGTGCTTCAGTGCTTGTTTCCTCTGTCAGCATCTCATTATGATCATTGCTTGGTTCTTTGTTTTCTTGGTCTGCTTCTTGTGAGAGTTTGAAGACATTAAAGCTGAGTCGTTCATCATGGATCCTCAATATTAGCTCCCCTCGATCCACATCTATGAGTGCTCTGGCTGTAGCTAGGAATGGTCTTCCCAATATGATTGGGTGCGTGTGACTCTCTTCCATATCCAAGATGACAAAGTTTGTGGGAAGAAAATATTTCCCCACCTTTAACAACACGTTTTCCACCACCCCTCTTGCTTGTTTTTTAGTTTTGTCAGCCAGCCTGTTGACTACATCTGTGGGAAATATCTCATTGATCTGCAGCCTCTTCACCAGGGATAAGGGCATTAAGTTGATGCTTGCTCCCAAATCGCAGAGTGCTCTATCAAACATTATTTCCCCTATGGCACAGGGGACATGAAAACTCCCTGGATCTTTTCTTTTCGTAGGCAACTGCGGTTGAATGAGGGCACTGTACTCTTTGTTCATCACTATAGTTTGGCCTCCCTTGAGTGAGCTTTTCCTGGGAAGCAGCTCCTTCATATACTTGATATATGCAGGCATTTGTTGGATAGTCTTGATGAACGGTATGTTCACATGCAAAGATGCAAACAAGTCAAGAAATCTTGAGTATATTCTCTTCTTCACAGCACCATTGAGCAGTTGGGGAAAAGGTGCATAGAGTCTCAGCAGCTCCTGTTTTGAGATTTCTGGTTCTTGGTATTCTTTTTCCCCCTCCTCTACTGAGGTATCTTCAGGTTGTTCTGACAGCTTGCTTGGCTTGTCCTCAGTCTCCTTATCACTTATAGTGACCATCTTGCAATCTTCCCATCTTACTTTCTTTGTTTCACCTCTCGGATTCTTCTCTGTGTCACTTGGGAATCCATCTGTGGGTTTGGGAATTTGCTCAGAGAGATACCCCACTTTAGATTCCAACCTCTTGATTGTGTCTCCCTGGTTCTTGAAACTGGCTCGCACTTCCTCCTTGAACACCTTGTTGTCTTGAATCTCCTTGCTTATGCCTTCAAGTAGATTCTCAATCCTTGAGATTCTTTCATCAAATGATGATAGGACAGGCTGAGGAGGGTTATTCTGGCCTTGATATGAATGTGGAAAGGTGTTGTTATGGGGATGTTGATATGGTCTAGATGTGAAGTGTTGGTGGGCTGCATTGTTTGGATTTGGGCGTCTTTGATCAAGGCTTTGGTCTTGTTGATTTCCCCACCCAAAGTTTGGGTGATTCCTCCATCTAGGGTTGTAGGTCTTGGAGTATGGATCATGGTTTTGCCTAGGTAAATTCCCAATGTAGTTGGCTTGCTCCTCACTACCCTCTGCTTCTTCAGTCACTCCTTCTTGGGTTGTTGATGAAGTGGAGATTGCTGCTACTTGGTTCCTCTCCATCTTCTTGGTGAGGTCAGCCAGCTGCTGGGTAATGAGCTTGTTTTGGGCCAGCAAAGCATTTATATTGTTTAGCTCCATTACTCCTATTGTGTTCTGACAAACCCCAATTTGACGGTTTGTTTTGCATTGAATTTAGAGTATTTTGATAACCTTTTGTCACATTTAGCCTAGGAATTAGCATGATTTTGTTATCTCTCCCATATTTGTGCTTAAGTGTAAAAATATGCTTTTTTAAGCCTTATTTTGATGAATTCTAGTTCTTCTTTGATTCCATAAGATGCCTTGATGTGTTTGCTAGTAATTCCAGGATTGAAATAGGCTAGGCATGGATCAAAGGAAGCAAGGAAGGAAGCATACAAGTGGAGAGAAGCATAAAAAGGCAAAGAAGCAAAGTCAGCCATGCACGCGCACGCGCACAAGGCGCTCGCGCGCATATCGCAGAATTAGCCAGGGACGCGCACGCGTACCGTGCGCGCACGCGTCGATAAGGGCACATGACCTCACTAATGCAACACGTGCCTGGCGATTTGAGAGGGTTTCTGAACCCATTTTTGGCGCCAAATTGCTAAGGGAAAGGAATAAAAGGATGAAGGATTAAGGGGAAGGCATTATCATCATCATTATCATCACCTTCCAACCAATAATCACTTTTAGTTTTAGAATTTTAGAGAGAGAAGCTCTCTCTTCTCTCTAGAATTAGGATTAGGAATTAGGGTTAGATTAGGATCTCATAGTTCTAGGTTTAATTCAAGTCTTCTTCTACTTCTACCTTCAATTGATGATTGATACACTTTGGTTCTTCTCTCTATCCCTATTCTCTTGTTGTAATTTCTCTTATTTTGTTTCTAGGTTTTGTAATTGAGATACTCTTGTTCTCTTTATTTTCCTTCAATAATGCAATTTGAGGTAATTCATGATAATTGTGATTTCCTTGATTGTTGTTGTTAATTCTTTACATTCAATTGTAGTTAGAATTCATTCTTGTTGTGATTGACTATACTTTTCTTTTGCGCCTTCCAAGTGTTTGATTAAATGCTTGGAAGAATTTTAGACTAGGATTTTATGTTCTTGGCTTGAGAAGGTAACTTAGGATTTATTGAGTCACTAGTGTCCAATTGATTGATAGTTGATAGCCATTAACTCTAGCCTTCATTAATCCAATTAGTGGAAAGCTAGGACTTATGGACTAGGATTGATATAACTCACTTGACTTTCCTTTGTTAATCGATTTAAGGATGACTAAGTGGGATTAATCCTTGCAACTACCATACTTGTGGCTAGTGATAATGATGAAGACCCTTGACAACCAAACCTTGCCAAGACCATTTTGTGAATAAAGTTTTCCTACCATTTACTATTCACATTCCTCATCCAAAACCCCAAAATAAACAAGTCCATAACCAATAACAAGAACACTACCCTGCAAGTCCTTTGAGAGATGACCCGAGGTTTAAATACTTCGGTTTATAGATTTTAGGGGTTTGTACTTGTGACAAACAAATTTTTGCATGAAAGGATTATTGTTGGTTTAGAGACTATACTTCGACGAGATTTCATTTGTGAAATTCTAAACCGTCAATAATCCATTCGTCAAAATTGTGCCGTTGCCGGGGACTTGCAATGGTGTTGTGTTATTGGTTATTGTACATATGTGAATATTGTGAATAGGTTTATCTTTTGTTGTTTCTTAATTTTTGTTAGTTTTATTTTGTTTTGTTCTCTCATTATGAATTCTCACCACTTTGGCTTTGAGTTTGGTTCTAAGTGTGTTGTAGGAAATGTGGACTTTAATGGCAACATGTACCATGGATGGAACCAACAAAGATGGGAAGAGCCTCAAGGAATTGATCACTCCTATTGGCAACAACCTCCGGATACTTATAGGTATAATTTCCATCCTAATACGTGCCAACTTAGCGGCTATGATGATTTTTTTTGTGACACTCAACAACCACCATCATATGCCTATGAATCTCATCCTCAACATGAACCTCAACCATTCTCACAAGCCTTTCATCACCAAGCACCACCCTATGATCCATATCCATCATATAACCAATCATCCATACCATATTTTTATGGCCATTATGAGCAAGAACCTCTAGAATCACCACAACCATATCAAGATTACTCCCAAGAACCACCTCAATACTCATCATCTCCATACCTTTACCAAGAAGAACCACCTTCCTACCATGAACCCTCCCTCCAAAATAATGAACCTTCTTATTCACCCCAAGCCCCAATAGACGATCCTCTCACTTTGTTACTCCAAGGACAAGAAGCCATGAAGCGGGATACACTTGAGTTTGTGACCAATTTGACCAAGGTGGTGCACACTTTAGCCCACCAATGCTTGAATACTCAAGGTACTTCCGTGACCACATGTGAAAAGTCAAAAGAGGAGCAAAGTATGAAGGTGAAATTGGAAAATTCGGTGGAGAAAGAGGAGTCAAATTTTGTATTGGAGCAACTAGAGGAACCTACAATCATTGAAGAAAAGGAAGAAGTGGTTGGAGATTTGGGAGATGTTGAAAGTCCAAGGGAATGTAGTCTCATGGAGCACTCTTCCAAGGAGCTTGATATTGAAGTTGAAGAAGGTGCGCAACCCCTAAGGCATATCATCGTTTGAGACTTGGAAGGGGCTTATCAAGAGATGGATTCAATCATGGATGAATTTCTTTCTACAATGGAATCCTCTCCCATTGGACATGGAGTCGAAAGTATAAAAGAGTGTGCACAACCTCCCATACCCTTGGTGAGCAATGAGAAAGAAAGCTACCAAGAGGAAAATGTTGGTATGGTGTATATCGAAATTGAAGAATATGAAGAGGTTGACCAAGAAATGGATCTATTCATCAATGAATTTCTATCCAAAATTGAACCACCTCCCATTAGGCAAGAAATCAAAGTTCTTGAAGACAACACCAAGCTATGTGATAAAAGGGGAAAGGTTGAAATCAAGGAAGCTCGCAAAGAGATGGAAATACACAAAGAAGAGCACAAGGAAGTAGACCTTGCATTGTCTAAGTGTGGGGAGGTCTCCCTTCCCGAGTCACCATCCAACACAACATTCAAGTGGGTAAAATTCTTATCCATAAGCTTCACTTTCTCGCTTGAATATGGTTTGATTGAAACGGATGGACAACTTAGAGCTCTTTGTGGAATTAAAAGCAAGAATAAGTTGTGTAGTGGTTGCAAGTTAGGAATTAGGCTCATTAAGGTCAAAGTCTCAAGGCATAGGAACGATGATTGGAAGAATATCACATTGCATGGGTCTCAACAGAAGGTTTGGTATGTTAAAGAGAATTCTATATGTCAACCACCCGGAAAGGAAAAGTATGAAGATCAAATCGAAGATGGGTGTGAAGATAAGATATGGGATCCCGGTTCGCTATATAAAGACAAACTATGGGGACTCATATCTTGGGTTGAACTTTGCCCAAGCTTGGTGAAGACGGTTGGATATTCTGTCAACTAATTGAGAGGCAAAGATCCTTGGAGATTCAAGGATGAGCACAAACATAAGCCACCATGACAATGAGCCCCTCAAATGTCCAACTTAAGGACTTAAACTAAAAGTGCTAGGTGGGAGACACCCCACCATGGTAACCTCTTTCCATTCTCTTTTGGTTTTGTATAATAAGTGATTTGAGTTACCATTGTAGGTAGATGTTTCATACAAATTTGTTTGTACAACTTAATTGTTAGCTTAGTCACATGCATGTTGTGTTTAGTAGTAGATGAATAATATCAAAAGTTACATTTTTGGGGATTGTATGATGGTTGAGTGAATAAGAGTTGTGAACACTAAGGGGAGCAACCAGCAAGTTTCCTTTTTTTTCTGAAAAAAAAAAAAAAAAAAGAAGAGGAAGAAAGGGCGTGGACGCGCGCGCACAACGTACGCGTACGCGTCCCAGTGCGGATGCACCACGAGCCACACTCCCGAGAGTTGGGCCTCTCTTGGGCAAACATTATGCCTTGAGCCCAACCTGACCCACGCGGACGCGCACTACATGCGGGCGCGCCACCTATTAGAACATGGAAGTTCACGCGGACGCGCACCTGCCGCGTCCGCGCTGATTTGCTGCTGCAAATGATTGGGCCAAACCCCAGAGAGTTAAGCCATTTCTGGGCTCGCTTTAGGCCCCGGGCCCAACCCAATCTGCGCGAGCGCATGCATTGCGCCAGCGCGCCATTTCACAATTCGTCAATGTACGCGGACGCGCATTTACCGCGCGCGCGTCCTTGCGTGTTGCCACCAATCCAGGCCAGTCTCCAGAGAGTTAGGCCTGAGTTGGGCCAACTCTAAGCCCCTAGCCCAACTCCATGCACGCGTGCGCGCACGGTACGCGCACGCGTTCCTTCCTATTTTGCTCACCCCCGCTTAAGCGCGTTGTGCGCGCACGCATAGGACCCACGTTCTCTCAATGGACGCGAACGCGCGCGGCGCGCACGCGCGGATTCGAATTTTCACTTACCCCAGAGACGCGAGCCCTAACGCATTCGCGCACCCCAACTCTCTCTTCCTCTAACGTTCCATTTTCCCCACCATTCTTCACCTTCTTCTTCTCCTGACCGGCCGTCCTCCGGCGAGTGCTCCGTCTCCGTCGCCGCCACTGCCATAGCCTCGCCCTTCCCCTCTTCTTTCCCCCTTCTCTCTTACTTCTCTTACTCCTCTCTGTCTCCGTTCCTCTCCGCCTCTGTGCTCACCGCCGATACCGCCCATCACCGCCGGCGACAGTCACCGGCAACCCCTCTCCATCTTCTTTGCCAGCAGCCCCACCCCCTTCAGCACCCGAGCCCACTTACCTACTGGTTCAGCGTCTGTTTTGGTTCTTGGAGCGCGAGAGGCTTCATGTCAGACGCCGACTGGATCGGATGGATCAGGCACTCATCTCCCTTGGCGCTGAGTTACCTCCGCTCCCAGACTCTCCGACCTCCGATGAGCCGGATCATCAGGAGGAGGATGCGGAGGCACCGGTTCAGCAGGATGGCCCTGACACTACAGAGCCGCCACGGACTCAGGAGGAGCCGGTCCCACAGCCACAGCCACAGTCAGAGCCTGAGCCTATCGTTGTACCTCCCACTGATCCTCCGGTTTAGCATCGAGGACGATGCTTGGTTTTAAATGTGGGGAGGGCACCGGTAGCATTATTTGGGAACCGGTGAACTTTTCGGCCTAGTTATCTCATTTTGCACATCTTTGTATATATTTTGATGCATTTCTAGTTTGCTTTGGATACTTTTATTGCTTATTTTGGATTTTAGATATTTTGATGCTTTTGGATATTTTTTAGATATTTTGGATGATAGATTCCATACTTTTGGTTGGATTCTTCTTTATACATTTTGTTTATCTTTGTTTTTAGTTTGTAGTTGTGATTAGAAATCATACTTTGGATTGCAAATATCTAGTCACCCTTCTTGCATAATATATTGGTTCTAAGTGAAAAAGGAAAGGGTGAACTAAGAAAATTTTTGAACTTTTCAATCACAACAATGCTTAGTCAAACATTGAGATTTTTCAAGAAGTTTAAATATAGGGCATTAACCCAATTGATTGAAAGAGAATTTTTGAAACTTGCTTGAATTTCATACCTTGTGAAGCATGTATTGAATTGAGAACACAAGCTTGTGAGACTTGAGCCTATTGATGTGGTTACATTTTATAACCACTTATTTTCCATTCTTGTGTGAAATTGTTCTCTTTCCATGATTGTGATCCTTGATTTGCTTGATTCTATATACCCGTTTATTTCTTGTGTTTGTGCATTTATATGATTGAGGCCATTCTTTCATTAGCCACTTACCCAAATAGCCAACCTTTTACTCTCCATTGTTAGCCAATTTTGAGCCTATGCTTAACCAACTTATTCTTATTTTAGCACATTACAAGCCTAAGGCGGAAAACCAATGAAAAGTCCTTGTTTGGATCTTTGATTGACCTAGGCTAGTGAGAGTGTTTTACTATTCAAAGTTGGTGAGGCTTGGGAACATTGGATGGGATAAAAAGGGGCAGTACACTTTTATGTTTAGGAATTGGGCACATATTCATGTATTGATTAAATGTAGAGACCTTATGCATTGATGTTCTTGTATTTAGTTTGAAAGAAGAAAAAGAAAAAAATATATATATGAAGAAAAAAAATGATGAAAAGAAAAGAAAAAATGAAAAAAATGATGATGATGAAAAAGAAAAAAAATACAATAGAGAAGGGACAAAATGCCCCAAAGTGAAGTCAATAAAAAGGGGATCAATGCATAAGTATTATGAATCAAATAGGAATGCATGAGTATGTAAGAAAAAAAAAAGTGAACAATGGGTAGTTAGAATAGCTTGCATTTGTATAGGTCATTAAATAGGTTAGGTGGGAAAGTCTATGCTAATCAAAGATTCAAATCCTAGTCCACTTGACCATAAATGATCCTACCTTGACCCTAACCCCATTACAACCTAAATGAAAGACCTCATGATGAATGTATGCATGCATTGAATAAGTGTTGATTGTTAGAAGAAAATCAAATTTTGGAAAACATGATTAGAAGAGAATTGAGTGAATTAACCCTTAAACACTTGAGTGAATAGAGCGGATACACATCCGGTGAGGGTTCAAAAGTTCAATCACATGTATTCACCCAATTTATCTATATTCTTGCAAGTTTGAGCTCTTTTTGACAATTCAATACAATTGTGGTTTGGACTTAGTCCTTATTGCCTAGCTCTTGTGCTTACACATGCTCTCTTGAGAATTGATTTGTTTGAACTAAGCATTTCCAATTGCTTTAGATAATTGCATTTAGATAGGACTCATATAGTTTAGTTGCATTCAATAAATGTCATAACCCTTAGTTCCTTCTTATTTTAGCATGAGGACATGCTAAGGCTTAAGTGTGGGGAGGTTGACAAACCCCAATTTGACGGTTTGTTTTGCATTGAATTTAGAGTATTTTGATAACCTTTTGTCACATTTAGCCTAGGAATTAGCATGATTTTGTTATCTCTCCCATATTTGTGCTTAAGTGTAAAAACATGCTTTTTTAAGCCTTATTTTGATGAATTCTAGTTCTTCTTTGATTCTATAAGATGCCTTGATGTGTTTGCTAGTAATTCCAGGATTGAAATAGGCTAGGCATGGATCAAAGGAAGCAAGGAAGGAAGCATACAAGTGGAGAGAAGCATAAAAAGGCAAAGAAGCAAAGTCAGCCATGCACGCGCACGCGCACAAGGCGCTCGCGCGCACATCGCAGAATTAGCCAGGGACGCGCACGCGTACCGTGCGCGCACGCGTCGATAAGGGCACATGACCTCACTAATGCAACACGTGCCTGGCGATTTGAGAGGGTTTCTGAACCCATTTTTGGCACCAAATTGCTAAGGGAAAGGAATAAAAGGATGAAGGATTAAGGGGAAGGCATTATCATCATCATTATCATCACCTTCCAACCAATAATCACTTTTAGTTTTAGAATTTTAGAGAGAGAAGCTCTCTCTTCTCTCTAGAATTAGGATTAGGAATTAGGGTTAGATTAGGATCTCATAGTTCTAGGTTTAATTCAAGTCTTCTTCTACTTCTACCTTCAATTGATGATTGATACACTTTGGTTCTTCTCTCTATCCCTATTCTCTTGTTGTAATTTCTCTTATTTTGTTTCTAGGTTTTGTAAAGAGATACTCTTGTTCTCTTTATTTTCCTTCAATAATGCAATTTGAGGTAATTCATGATAATTGTGATTTCCTTGATTGTTGTTGTTAATTCTTTACATTCAATTGTAGTTAGAATTCATTCTTGTTGTGATTGACTATACTTTTCTTTTGCGCCTTCCAAGTGTTTGATTAAATGCTTGGAAGAATTTTAGACTAGGATTTTATGTTCTTGGCTTGAGAAGGTAACTTAGGATTTATTGAGTCACTAGTGTCCAATTGATTGATAGTTGATAGCCATTAACTCTAGCCTTCATTAATCCAATTAGTGGAAAGCTAGGACTTATGGACTATGATTGATATAACTCACTTGACTTTCCTTTGTTAATCGATTTAAGGATGACTAAGTGGGATTAATCCTTGCAACTACCATACTTGTGGCTAGTGATAATGATGAAGACCCTTGACAACCAAACCTTGCCAAGACCATTTTGTGAATAAAGTTTTCCTACCATTTACTATTCACATTCCTCATCCAAAACCCCAAAATAAACAAGTCCATAACCAATAACAAGAACACTACCCTGCAAGTCCTTTGAGAGACGACCCGAGGTTTAAATACTTCGGTTTATAGATTTTAGGGGTTTGTACTTGTGACAAACAAATTTTTGCATGAAAGGATTATTGTTGGTTTAGAGACTATACTTCGACGAGATTTCATTTGTGAAATTCTAAACCGTCAATAATCCATTCGTCATGTTCCCTCTTTCGGAAGCATAGAAATAGTCGTTCTCTGCTACTGTTTCAATGACATCTATGGCCTCCTCAATGGTCTTCTTCTTGTTCAAAGATCCTCCAGATGAATGGTCTACGGCCTTCTTTGACTCATAAGAGAGCCCTTCATAGAAAATGTACAGCTGCACCCATTCATTGAACATATCGGGTGGGCACCTCCTTGTTAGGTCTTTAAACCTCTCCCATGCTTCATATAGAGTCTCACCATCTTGTTGCCTGAAAGTTTGGACCTCAGCTCTCAGCCTATTGATTCGTTGAGGAGGGTAAAATCTTGCTAAGAATTTGTGCACCACATCTTCCCAAGTTGTCAAGCTCTCCCTTGGGAAAGACTCCAGCCACTTGGCTGCCTTATCCTTGAGTGAGAATGGAAATAAGAGCAGTCTATAGGCGTCAGGATGAACACCATTAGACTTCACTGTGTCACATATTCTCAGGAAGGTGGTTAGATGTTGATTGGGGTCCTCTTGGACACTTCCTCCGAACGAACAGTTGTTCTGAACAAGGGTGATGAGCTGTGGTTTTAGTTCAAAATTTTTGGCATGGATGGTTGGCTTTTGAATGCTACTTCCACAGTTTCCTGGGTTTGGATTGATGTAAGATTCTAAAACTCTTCTATCCTCCCCAGCATGATTTGCTCGTCCTCTTCCGCCATGGTTGTGAGCCTCTTCTTCGTGATGGTTTTCCATGTTTTCTTCCATGTTTGGTTCAAAGTATTCCTCAAAGTGTTCCTCCTCTTCTTCAGCACCAACTACACGTTTTTCTCTTGCCTCCCTCCTTAGTCTAAGGAAGGTTCTCTCAGGTTCAGAATCAAAGGAAGTTGAAGCCCCGCTTCTTCTCCCTGTCATACAACCAACAAGTACAAGCAAAGAGAATAGGTGCAGAAAGTATTTCTGTCAGAATTACTGTTAGTGTGAGTGATACAATATATCAAACAGTTAGTGGGTTAGTGAGATGAATGGTAAATAACAAAGAAAAAGTAGGGGGAAGGGAAGAAATTAACTAAAACAGGAAGTAAATGACTCAAACAGAAAATTAAATCAAACAAAAATAAAATGCTCAATCTAGTTATCCTCCAATCTAATCATTGTTGATGCACAATCAATCCCCGGCAACGGCGCCAAAAACTTGATACACGGAAAACTTGTCTCATAACAAATTTCCTTCGGCAAGTGTACCGAATTTGTCGTCAAGTAAAAACTCACAATAGAGTGAGGTCGAATCCCACAAGGATTGATTGATCAAGCAACTTTAATTAAAGGAATGTTCTAGTTGAGCGAATCAGAATTTGAGTTGAGAATTGCAAAAAATAAAATGGCGGGAAAGTAAATGGTAGAAAAAGTAATTGCTAGAATTAAAGAACTAAAAGTAAATGACTGAAAGTAAATTGCAGAATTGTAAATGGGAATGGGGGAATTGCTCATAAAAGTAAATAACAGAAATTAAAGAGAATGGGTAAGATTAGAAATGGGGGTTCATTGGGCTCAGGAGATGTTGCATTCTCCGGATCAATTTCATTTTCATCTCTTCCTTAATCAATGCACTCATTAATCTCCTTGGCAATCTTAAGTGATTGAATTACAATTTCTTGTAATTCAATCTCTTAAATCTTGATCAATAGCCAATTCCTTGGTCAATTGCTCATGAGAAGAGATGAAGTATGGTCACTGATTATACCATATGCATTTCCCAAATCAAGTGTTGAGAGGATTATAGTCACATATCCATCCAAACCCAATTTGGTCCAGCATGAGAAAGCATTTCTAGCATGATCTCTTCATTCCTCTTTCAAGGTTCAGAAGAGATCCAAGTATGAATAGCTTCTTTTCCAAGATAACTACCCAATTGGATGAAGATCGAAAGCTTTCAAGTAAAATCAAGAGAAAAGATAGAAGAAGAATAATGAAAACTAGTATTGATCCATCAAATTACAACAGAGCTCCCTAACCCAATGAAAGGGGTTTAGTTGTTCATAGCTCTGGAAAATGAAAACCAAGATGGAGAATACATGATGAAAACTAGAAGCGCAGAGAAAGTAAATACAAAGAGTAGTTCTATGCCTAGAGGCTCCCTATAATTTCCAAAACTCCCTAATTAATTCAAAGCTACTCCTATATATACTACTCTTCTACTCTTCTAGTTAGTTCTTCAAGTCTTGGGTCTGGGCCTTTGGATCTTGAGTTTGAAGCAGTTATCTTCTTCATTGGGCTTGACTTTACTTGCAGAGAGAAAGTGTGAAATGGGTAGAGACTTTTGCTCAGGACGTTAGTGGTGTTAACGTTCAGTGAAAATATGGGTTCGAGAACGTTAGTGACATTCAACTTTTTCACTAACGTTCCTTATCCAAGTAAGAGCCACGTTAACCTCAACGTTAGTGGCACAAACGTTGCCACTAACATTGCCTCTTTGTCCTTCGCGCACGTTATTGATACTCAACTTTCCCAATAACATTGAGAAGCCTCTCCCTTCCCTACGTTAGAGTCCACGTTAACTTAGTTAACGTGGCTCTTTTAACGTAGGCTTGCCAACCTTCGAGAACGTTAGTGACACTTAATATTGTCACTAACGTTCCATTGTGCCCCTTAGCTCCCACGTTAGAGTCCACGTTAACTAAGTTAACGTGGCTTCTAACGTGGCCATGCTAGCCATCTCCAACGTTAGTGACAAAGTTGAGTGTCACTAACGTTGGCTCAACATTCCCTTATCCACGTTAGCTTCCACGTTAACTAAGTTAACGTGGGAGTTAACGTGGCTCATGGTGGCATGTGTGGGCTCCTTCCAACGTTAGTGACAATGTTGGGTGTCACTAACGTTGGCGTCACCTCCCTTCTTCACGTTAACTTCCACGTTAACTTGGTTAACGTGGGAGTTAACGTGGCCTAGTGTGACTTGGCCAACGTTAGTGATAATGTTGAATGTCACTAACGTTGGCTTCCCCCCTTTCTTCTTAACGTTAGAGGCCACGTTAACTAAGTTAATGTGGTGACTAACGTGGCCACTTATGAGCTTGGTCCAACGTTAGTGATAATGTTAAGTGTCACTAACGTTGGTTCCATTTCCTTTCTTCCACGTTAGAGTTCACGTTAACTTAATTAACGTGACTCTTAACGTGGGCAATGATGGCTTCGAGAGCGTTATTGGCAATCACTTTTCTTATTAACTTTGCAAGTTACTCCCATTCCACGTTAGTGTTAACGTTAGTGTAACTAACGTAACCACTAATGTGGTTCTTCTTTGCTTCCTTTGTCCTGAAATCAAGCAATAAAGTGCATCAAAGTTCTAGTCCAAGTCATGGAAAATGCAACATCCAATTTGTCCTTAAATTCATGCAAAATCCTCATGAAATCATGTAAAGTGCACAATGTATGCTTGAATCAAGATGTAAGTGAATATCTACCCAAAACTAGCTTATTTCCTAAGGAAATGCATGAAACTACCCTAAAAACAGTAAAGAAAAGGTCAGTGAAACTGGCCAAAATGCCCTGGCATCACATACCAACTACTTCAAAGATGAATGATTCCTTTAATGGCAAGGCTATAAGTGATTAAGCCATTGGTCATGGTCATTAATCTCCTCAGGTCCAAACCAAACATCCGAATGGACTAGATCAATCTAGGAGAGGGTGAAGTGCGTGCAATTCAATCTCTTTGCTGATCCTACTCAAAACACCACAAACAAGGTCGGATCTTCCAGATCAAAGACTGATTCTCTTATGGTTCTAGCCCTTAGAGCCATAGGAACCTCAATTACCCTTGACTAACGAGGTTTTATGTCACATACCCCAATTAGCCCAGATAACTTGTTGGAACCCGTGATGCATCCTTAAGTTGTAGCTCAATACTATCCAGGTCAGGACTCATAAGGAACTCATGTAGAATTGAGATTCATAAGGATGAAGAACGACAATGGATCATAGAATAGAATCAAACACAAATTGAAGTAGAAAAGTAATTATATTAATCCATAGGAATCAGCAGAGCTCCTAACCTTAACATAGGAGGTTTAGTTGCTCATACTGTACAAAAGTAAGTCCAAAGATTCCAAAAGCTCTCTTAACAAGAGTGATCTTACTTCTATATATACTAATCTAATAATTAAAAATTACAAAAATGAAGTAAACTAAGTAGAATGGTGCAAAAATTCACTTCTGGGCCCACTTGGTGAGTATTTGGACTGAGCTTGGCTTCTAACTTGAAGGAGTGGGTGTTGAGCGCCCACTAGGGAGTGTCCATGCTGCTTCCTTGCTCCCCTTGTGGCGTTGAATGCCAGGTTTGGATGTTGAACACTAGCCTTGGTCCTTTTGGACCGTTGAAAGCCCACTAGCGGTAGTTTGGGCATTCAACGCCCGTTTTGGGCAGTCCAATCTGAAGAAAAGTATAAACCATTATATATTGCTGGAAAGCCCTAAAGGTTAGCTTCCCAACACCGTTAAGAAAGCATTATTTGGACCTCTGTAACTCCAGAAAGGCTCGGAGGTCAAAATCTGACAGCATTTGCTACGCTTTCCTTGCCTCTGAATGAGACTTTGCCAAAACTTGCCAAATTCACCCAAATTTCACCTAAAATCATAAGAAAAACATAAAAGCTCAAAGCAGCATCTAAAAAGTAAATTTTTCTTTAAAGCCTACTAAAACATAATAAAACTTAACAAAACCTACTAAAAACACTAAGAAAATAACATCAAAAAGCGTATAAAATATCTGCTCATCAGGTACCGATACGACAGTTAGAGAGCAAATAGCAATTAAGCATATATATAAGGATCTAGGCAAACCAAAACAAAGCATACTCAAACAAATCACACAAATGCATATGATGCATGTCTGCCCTTTGGCTGATGAGTCTCATTTGTCAGTTATAAAGCCAAACCCGAGATGTCTGGTAGTTAACCCTGGACAGAACACCAAACACAGAGCAAATGGGACCAATCTGCAACCCTTGCATCTTACCTGTGTACCCAGAGCAGGAGACAACCTCACCCTTGCCTCTTATCCAGGCAGTATTACAGTTCTCGATCCGGAGCAAGTGGTGACAGAATTCAGCCCTTGCCTCTTACCCAGAGTCTCGAACTCTTACCCGGAGCAAGTGGATAACACCACTGCATCTTATCCAAAGTCTCGACTCTAACCCGGAGCAAGTGGATAACACCACTGCATCTTACCTGAAGTCTCAATTTATACCCAGAGCGAGTGGACAACGCCACTGCCTCTTACTAGGTCACAAATATCTCACAATCATTTAATTCATTCAAATATCAAACTTTAATATCAATCCTCATCATCCTTTACTCAAGTTCAATCATCATCAATCCGTCTCTCATTCAATTTGTAATTCATTATTACCATCATCATATTTATCAACCACTTCTTATTTAACATCATCCACACTTCATTAATTCAGTTAACATTTTACAAAACCTTTCCAAATATCTCCTCAATTTATTTAACCGATTCATCCTTATTCTAATACTTAAAGGCTCACTAACCGATCATAAACAAGTGCAAAAGTGGTTTGGAAAGCTAGAGGTTTGGTTAAACATTAAAAAATATCACTTTTGGCCAAAATAGGGGTTTCGCGTATGCATGCCATGTTTCGCGTACGTGGGAATGTAAATTTGCCCATCTCGTGTACGCAACTCTTGTCCGCGCACGCAAGCCCCTTGGATACGAAAGCCTTCCCGCGTCGCGTGGTACTGCCTGCATACGTGAGCTTGTAAATCTTCCCATTTCGTGTACACACCCGCATATGCGGGAGATCTGGACAGAGCTCAGGGTCCGTGTCGCGTGTATGTTCGTGTACACATGCCTCACAAAAGTAGTAAAAAGTTGTTAAGTTCTACATAAATTCCTTTTGCACACTAAACTTCCAACGCGCATAACTTTTTTGTAAAAAAAAATTATTTTTAGTCCACTCTTCAAATGGCATAAGATTTACCGACCCAGTTTTCATTTGAAACAAGTTTGACAAAATTTAAGGATCCGGAAGCCAAGTTATGGCCCACCGAAGTTTGGTCAAAAATTAAGTTTTACGAAAAAATGCCAAACTTCTATTCTTACCAAATTTTCATTTTAAGACCAATGTACTACACCTCAAAACAACTCTCATTGTGTACAAAACAAGTCTATATCCATTCACCTCTTTCACATTATACCATTTACTCAATATATTCATTTTCACTTTAAAGAATCCAAATTCAAAATGACATAACTCATTATTCATCAAGCTACCAACATCTTAATTCAATATCATTATCAATCATCAAATTCATTAGTCATCAACTCATTGTTGTCATCAAACATCACAATCATCATTGTTCAACACATGCTCATAATCAATTTTAACATTCTCATCAAAATCACTAAACTTTAATAAGTCCTCATAGTTCAACTTAACCTATCATCAACTAGTCTACGTTTTCACATTACATTACACATTACCTACGGGAAACAAAAATCATACCTTGCCCGATTTCTCCCTAATTCTCAGACACCTCAAAATTCCTCCGTTCCACAAGCTTCAAAGCTCCAATTTCCAATTCCGCAAGCCCAAACACCTAAATTTCGTTCCAAACCGTCAACTTGAACTCCAAATCATCAAGAATACAATCTACTTCACACAACATCATTATAATCATTATAGGGCTCACTAATTCAATGATTCACTAGGGTTTAACAAGTTCTTACCTTATCCACGAGTCAAACGGGCAAAACCCAGCGATTACCCGCCTCTAGAGTTCACCTAAACCATCAAAGTCATTCAATTTCTCAATGTCAAAACCTAAGATTTTTGAAACAGAAAAGGGGAGATCTAGGTGAGAAAAGGTGATTCTCTTACTAAATTGCTCAGTAAATTTTGTAGAGAACTTCGAGACGAACGCGTGGCCGCTAGCAGCTCGTCAATCGGAGCTCTAGATTGAAAGTTACGTGGAATTGAATTTTTGGAGCAAGGTTTTTGTTCTTGTTTGCTCTCCTTGCCCTCCTCTTCAGCGTGAATTTGGTGAATGAAAGGGAAGAGGTGGCTGAGCTTTGGTTTATGTATGTGGGCTTTGGGTCCGGTTTGGATCCGATTCAATCGGTTTGACCCGACGGTTCAATCTTGAGCCAAATTCTTTAAAATTAGTGTTTAAATTCGAGTTAATACTCAAAATGACCCCTGAAATTTGACCTCCGACGCAATTTAGCCCTTAAACTTTCAATTGACTCAAATTGTACCCTGAAATTTTGACCTGTGCCTCAATTTGGCCCTTTCGACATTTTCCGTTACCGGAAAGCTGACATGGCAATTTTAAATGACACGTGGCACTATACGGTTAGATGATGTGGCCAAAATTTTCAAGGCATCAATTTAACCCCTCACAATTTGAACATAAAACCTACCGTAGCCCCAATTCTCTCAAATCGTAGTAGTTTCTCCAATCTTGAAGTATGATGTTGGGTCCAAAGTGGCATCCGATGATAATTCTGATTGATGAATTAGTACAAACTCCCCTTCAAGCTACACGCATGCGTACACACACCAAAAAGGAAAAGGTTAAACAAGGTACTTCCGTTTCTCGTTGCTCTAATAAGACAATAAAGTGTGTGTTTGGATTACCGTTTGTAAACGGAAGTTTTTATAAAATTGATTTTGTAAAATTGATTTTGATCAAAAGGTGAATGGAAAAGCTAGAATTTGTAACTTTTGGTAAACGTGGGTTGAAGATAGAAATCACTTCTGCGTTTAGAGGATAAAAATATTGCCAAACATAAAAATGAAGTATTCAAAGAACTCAAACGCACTTCTCTCTTCTCCAACGCAAATCCAAACACACCCGAAATAAGATTGTCAAAAATATACAATTATAATGGTAATTTCACATACCTTTGCGGCTTTTCCTGCTGTGCAACTTACACAGACAAGTCCACTTTACCTCTGTTGGCTTTTTCAGAATACTTTTATTGACATTATTTGCATTACTCTCTTGTTGGCTCAGTTTCTTAACCTCCAATGGAACTTTGTTATCACTGGATTGGAAGGTTGTCCCTTTAGCTAGAATAGGCCTTACCAAACCCAAACCATCCAATTCACTCAATGGCTTCCTTTTCTTAGAACTTCAAATGGAACTTCCTCCATCTCAACGTATTTTTCCTTCTTATAATACGATATCAATATCAAGAAAAGTAGCATCAGGATTAGCTTTTCTTCCCATTATCTAAAACAGCAAGTACCACAATGAATATAATTCATCAATAAGCATATACGGAGAACAAAATCAATGAATATAATTCTCTATACAAATCTTTTTCTTCACCCATGCCACCATGCGAACGAGCTCTGCTAGAACTACCTAAGCCTTGTCTACTACTCCCCAACTCTTGGAGAGACTACTACGATTTGGGGGAATTGGGGTTGCGTTAGGTTTTATATTCAAATTGTGAGGGGTTAAATTGATGCCTTGAAAATTTTGGCCACATCATCTAACCGTACAGTGCCACGTGTCATTTAAAATTGTCATGTCTGCTTTCCGGTAACGGAAAACGTCGAAAGGGCCAAATTGAGGCATGTGTCAAAATTTCAGGGTACAATTTGAGTCAATTGAAAGTTTAAGGGCTAAATTACATCGGAAGTCAAATTTCAGGGACCATTTTGAGTATTAACCCATTTAAATTCGTATTTTAATTATTTTTACCTCATTAAACTATAAAATTTAATTTTTTAATTTCTTTAAATAATTATTTATTTATTGACTATTTATTTATTAATTTCCAGGGTTTTACAATTTGTTGGTATAAATTTTGACCCATAAAAATTCGATTCATAGAAAGTCAAAATACAATTAAAATGATTCACTCAGTTATAAGATCCTTTTTCAATTATAAACGAAAATGAATGACGATCGAGGTCGAGGGATTGTTGGTCTAAAGTAAGTCGAACGTCAGAGTCGACACCACGTAATTAAATACAGACACGATGCAAGAACGTGGAATTTGAAGGACAAGACAAGATAGAACGTGGGGGGTATCATATGAAGATTCTTTAGGGTCAAAGTACAATCATGGTCTGAGAAAAAGGAGAAACCAAGGTAGTGGTCACAATTCTTTAGGAGCAAGTCCACCTTTGAAGTCTATAAATAAAAGAAATTCAGAAGAGAAAAAGGGACTTCAATCAACAATACTAGATCATCATACAAACTCATAAAAGTTTAGTCTTAGTGACGTAGCAGAAGATCATGGAATACAAGTGTATGTGAGTATTAGAAGTCATCTTCTAATTTATTTTCTTTTTGTTTTAGCTTTAATCCATTTTCTTTCATTTCTTTTATGTGTTGTGTCGTTATTTTATTCTCCTTGAAACTCTAGTTTTACACTTCCATTTATTCAAAGCTTTGTTTTACTCATTTATTTATTCATCTTCCTTTGTTTGTCATAAATTTGCCACTAGTGTTTCGACGTAATTTGCTTCGACATTATTGTTAAATAATTTTTGAGTCGAGTTCACTCTTTTTTAGAGGAGTCGTGTCTACTCTCCGAACAGAGATCAAGATCGATTCGACACCTTATCGAAAATACAAAAAATTGAGTAAAATAATAACAAAATGAATTTGTTTCTCTACAGAAAATATTTTTTAGATTTACTTTGACAGATTCTTAAAATAAAAATTTTTTAATTTTAAAATTTAATTTTAATATATTGTGATTGTAAAATAATTTTATATATATTTTATTATGTAATATTATATTAATAAAAATAATTATTTTTTATTAATTATATAAATAATTATTTAAAAAATAGATATAATTGTAACATTATATAAAACGTGTTATATAACTTATATTATCAATGTATAAAATTAAACTCTAATTCGTATGACAAATATTTCTCCGTGCACCCCACGTCAAGGGATAGATGATTTACAATATTGACTTTATATGACTTTATGTAATAAGAATATAATACGAATAAAATCATAAATAAATAAAAAATGCGCAGAGAAAAGAACTATAGAAAAACTTTTAATACGGAGAGACCAATTTGAAAACACAACCAAACTGCTCTCTCCCTTGGACACACTCCTTTTTATTCTCCGCCCAAATTGAAATTCTAGGGTACTATTCTTCACCAACTTTCGATTTCAATTTCAGTTTTGGGAATCCCTTCTTTTATTTTTCCCTTTCGCGGTTATCTTTGCTCTTTGCTCTTTGCTCTTTGCTCTTTGCTCTTCGTACTTCTACTTATTCGGTTCCGATCCTCACTCTATCGATCCCTCTGGTCGCTTCTTTTGTATGGGAGGTATGGTTCTCTCTCAAGAAATTTCCCTTTTAATTGTGATTTGTCATAATCCTATATTTTTTCTTCGATTCAATTTATTTCAACGCGTTTCGCTTTTAAGTTCAGCTTCTTCTGCTTCTTGGTGCTAAATTAGGGTTTGATCGCCGTGTCTTAGGGTTTGGTCTTGCTTATTTATTTGTTTATTTATTTATTTTGCATGGTTCACTTAATCAATTTCCATGTTTATTAACTTGCATTACTTTGCGTTTGATTGTGTTATGAATCGAAGTGCTAAGAACCCATTTACTCCGGAATTTGTTTTGTTGTTCTGCTATCAACACGTTTCTTTGTTGGAAACGTGTGGCACGGATTTGTATGTAGGGTATGACGATAAGAGTATTTCAAATACGCGTTAAATCAAATAATGTATGTATATGGTGAATTTTTTTAAGAATATGCTTGTGATTGCTGCAAGTTGAGTTTAAATAAGCTCGCCTAAAATGATGGGTTTTTGTGGAATATCAGCATGCTAGAATTTTTATTATCTTTTTTCCATGATATATGTTAGTTGTTGTTATGTAGATTTTAGTATGGCAGATAATAGATTTCCTGCTCTTTTATTTTTGTTTGGTTTCTGAATCATTCTTTGTGATTCCTGCTTATGAAGTATAGATGATAGGAAAAGGATTCTTCCGAGAGAACTTTCAACCGCAGTCATGCTCTGGGAAGAGAGCACCCAAAACTGGTCAGGGTAAAGGGAGTTCAGAAAACGTTGTTATCATTGATGCCGACAGTGATCGAGGTGATGATGTGATAATCATTGATGACTGTGATGAGTGTGTTTATAAAGAATCGCATGGTGCCGGTGGCAGTGCGCCAAGTAGAGTCAGATCATATACACATCAGAGCGTTATAAGTGTTGATGACGATGATGAAAGTGATGATGAATTTGTTGAAGGTGTTGGGGAATTGGATAGTGATGCTTCGTCAAGTAAACGATGTTCTTCTGGGCCAAGCTTTATGCAAAAATCTGTACACATAAACATTAATGATAGTCAAGTATATAAAAATGGCTTTGTATCTAGCACCCAAAGAAGTAGGGAAACATGCTCTGCAAAGGCCACTGGGAGAAGTCATAATGGTTTGGATAGGTCTGAAAACCCAGGCAGAAATCGTTATGGTTTGGATGGGTTGGAAACTGAGTCATCTGATAGTGATTGTTCTGATTGTGAAGTTTTGGAAGCTTGTGAACAGTGGGAAAGGGCTTCGATTAAGAGAAAGCGTCATGTCTCTAATGACCAATCATATTATGGTGAGCATCCCAGTTCTTCTGGCTTCCATAGGAATTTCTATGTTAATGTTGAAATGGAAAAAAGTGATGAACAACACAAAGTGAGTCCCGAATATTCTGCTCCCAGCAATGAAAACAATGTGAAAGAGAATCAATCTACTGTCTCATATAAGGATGATAGTCAAGTTGATGGGATCAATCCTTTTAGTGTTGGGACAGAAAGTCCATTCAAGGGTTCTGATCAGCAAGTTGCCCAGGACTGTTTTAAATCTTTTAAGTTTGAATCTCTCAAGGAAGTGCAGTCTTTGTCTCATAGTTCTACTGAGCATGCAGAAAGGAGCAGAAGTGAAGATAATTTCTATGGTGATTTTTCTTGTGCTTCAATGTTTGAGAAAGAATCAGGTGGTAAAGAGTCTAATTTTATGAGCTCTAGCCAAGGAGCATGTGAAATTCAAGTTAACAATGGATCTGCATCAAGGAGTAACACTGAGAATTTATCGGAAGAGAAATTGAAGTGTACTTCTTTTGAGGGAAGATCTGATAACCGTGATGAGATTATGTTACAAGTTCAATGTGATGGTCATACTGCTTCAGATGAGATAGATATAATTAATGAAAGAGAAAAGCTTAAAGAGACTGATGAGTATAAACAAGCTATTGAAGAGGAATGGGCATCCAGGCAGCGACAATTGCAAATCCAGGTGATAAACATATGGCATCATGTAACTATTTTCTTTCATGATCACTTTACAGCTTTACCTGTCTTGGCCTCTTAACCGGTTTATGGTAAGGGCTGGTCAATTGGTGTTTAAATTGCAATTCTGATATAGTTGTCAATTGTTTCCCTTATTGTTTACTGTTTAACGCTGTTATTTTAATTTTATTTTATGCCCTTGTGGTGTCTGGTTAGTTACTGGGTACTCTAGTGGTTTCAAGATTTTTTAATAAGGTTAATCCAACCTTACAACCCCCCCCCCCTTCTCTCTCTCTCTTTCAACACAAAAAAGAGATTTTTTATCTATTTTATTTTACCTCCTTGCTCCTTGAGGTTGACTGTTGTGTAACCTTTTCTAACTATGTGCTGCTGTATCTTTATATACCGCAGATTATGAGATTTAAGTGACTAGTGTATTTTTTATAGTTCTCTTATTATTTATATTGCCTTCCTTATGTTCTTTTGAGCTTCTGAATAGAAGATTGTTGCTATGGTCTTAACTCATGTCGTTATTATAGCTTAGATCACATGTTGACTATAGATATTTTTTATTTAATAGCCATTTGCCATGGTTGCATTTGTGAAGAGTTGTCATGTTTCACCCTTGCCAAAAACGATGCTTCGTGCAGCTATAACTTGTTCTGTTAGAACATTGCGATGCTCTATGCTTTAGGACTTAGGGATTCATGTGCATTTTCCTGAAGCTGTGTTGCTGATGCTTTTTAATGCACTGTTAGTGGCTGTTAGGTCTTTAGTAGCTCTCATAAGATTCATTTAAGGATGGATGTTTGCAAGCATGATTACATTGGCTTTTGTAAATGAGATTGGCATTCCTATCTGAACACAATGCCTGCACATTTGAAAAATTACTGTTCAATGCATTTTGGATTATCAAACATTGCCCACTTGTCATGTGACCCTATATCTTTGGACACATCATGTGCAGCCTAGTAATAATTGGAACCAAAATTTGTGGACGGTAAATCCTTTTGTTAAAGTATCACTATGTTGTTAATGTTTCTCTTTTCCTTCTGTTGTTAGCTATAATCAGTATTATGGTTTCTTGTATTTTGTCATTATCAGCCCTAGAGATGCTTTTTATGCTGATGCTGCATGCATCATCTGATTGCATTATTCCTGGGGCAACTTAATGTAATTATAAAATTGAATACTTAAATTTATTCCCTAAACTCAGGCTGAGGAAGCACAGAGATTGCGCAAGCGAAAGAAGGCTGAAACTAAGCGTATATTGGACATGCAAAGAAGGCAGAAGGAACGTGTTGAAGAAGTGAGAGAGACGCAAAAGAAGGTTGGATTTTTGTTTTAAACATTTATTATTGTGTTTCCTACACCAATTATTTTTTAATGTTTCACCATTGGTATTTTGCTTAGCATTGGCATGATTTAGTCATGGAACTTTTTCAGTAACTGATTAATTCTCTGTCAATCTGCAATAATGCTAAATTCAGGATGAAGAATTTATGAACAAGAAAGAGCAGCTGCGGGTAGAAATACGGAATAGGCTTAATAAATTGGAGAAGCAATGCAGTGACATGACATCATTGCTTCGTGGCTTAGGAATAGCTGTTGGAGTTGGTTTTTTCCCAAAGCCTACTGAGGTATGTTTATCTTTTCAATAATACATCATTCTCTTTATCACTTTATGCTTTTGGTTCTGCAGCTTGCTTGAATTCTATGCTACAATTCTTTTAATTGCTCAAGTTATATTTTGCTGGTATACATTCTTCAAGATTAATGTACTTGATCATCTTGGTAATTTTTTTTATTCATATTATATTTGAAATCATCTATAAGGTCTTATTAAAACCTATATGTTAATGTTTACTGAATGGATCTTTTAGAAGTTGGGAGGGTTGCCTGCCCAGTAAAACTAGAAAATCAGATATTAAGATAGCAACTAATGTTTCTGTTAACATTGTTTATAGTTTTCAATACCACAATAAATCCATAGGATAAAATCATATATTTAAAGTGGAGTGATATACAAAGTCAACAACAGATTTCAATGAAACTAAATACCCAAGTCAATTTCCACATAGTTGGTGTTACTTCAACTTTCACGCTAATGCGATCTGAATCTTGAATTGTGTAGTGTATTTGCACATCCAATTAACACCTTATATCTCTGACCTTTTTTTCTCCATCATTTAACTGGAACATTGTCAATACCCAATATTTAGTCTCATTTTTGCCATTCTTAAATCGTAAATTTGTGCAGTAAAGGTTTCGTATTAGCGTGAATGGTACAAAGTACTTCCAAGTCTCTCCATTTCATCCGCTCACCTATAACTCTTAAATGAAACTTGATTTTAACCTTTTGGTCAGTTCCATTATTGCATTTCTTAATCAGTCATATTTTGGCTTGTAAGGAAGCTCTAATTTTTGGGCATACAGTTTTCTGTTTCTTTCCATCCTATTAAAACAAAACCGTTAGCAGTTCTTTGGCCTGGTATTTAAAAAATAAAATAAAATGCAGCATTTCGGCCTCCTCTTAGTAAATGGAATTGACTACATGGTTTAAAAGACTCCGTCCGATTCGTTAAATCATAAAACTATGCCTATGAACACTAATATGGTAAACGCTAATATAGTAAACCTGATTCATATCGAGTTACTGACAGCTCCGCATAAAACTATGAGAAAGATGAATGGACATTCGGGTAAGGAGCTAGTGACTTGGATTTGTATATGTATCTTAGGCTTCATTTCCCCATTTACTCCCAAGCAATTAATCTGAGGTCTGAGATGCCTTTAGATCTGTTAACATTCTATGTTGTTCCCTCTCCTCAATGATGAGTTTAGTGCATATTATTTATCATAATGGGTTTGTCAACTGGTGGCCACTGTGTGCTTCATATTTCACCCACCCCTCTTGGTTGACGATCATGTCAGGTGCAGGCAGCATATAAACGGGCCTTGTTTAAGTTCCATCCAGATCGGGCATCAAAAACTGATGTTCGTGAGCAGGTCGAGGCAGAAGAGAAGTTCAAGCTCATCTCGCGCATGAAGGAGAAATTTTTGTTGACCTCCTGTCACTAGATGGTTATTTGTATTGGTATGTAGTTTGCTACTTTGAGTTAAGTGCCTTCACTACTTTGCTTTAATCTTCTTAAAATTGTTTTTTTTTTCTTTTGTTATAATTAAAATTGTATTTATTAATCTCTATTCCTTTTCCACAAATTTATTGCAGGATAAATAGGGTAACAGACAAGAATATATATGTAAGATATATAATGCCATTTTTTAAGGATGAGATGCAACTATCATCCTGTTCAAATTGTAAGTTTGCACCAGACTTTAAAAAAAGGAAAGAAAAAGAAATTCTGCACGTTAATATCACTTGATATATAAGTGCTTAATGTTTTGATGATGGATGAACCAAATTTAACTAGTTATTAACATTATTGTGACTTATAAAGACGTTTTAAACCTAAAAATGTCATAAAGCAGCTTGTGGGGACTTGGGCGCCTTGTGGATAGGGTGTTCGCAGTGTAGTTTGGTTCGATTATTTAGAAAAAAAAGTTATCCGATTCAATCGATTATTAAAATTGCGGTTTGGTTTGGTTCGTTTTTTATCGAGATCATATGAACCAAACCAAATTTATCGAAATTGGTTTGGTTGGGTTTGTTTTGTTTATTTAATTAATTCAAACAAAAACCATTCATACTATTTTACGAAGTCACCAACAATAATCAACCTAACTCAGAAATTACTAACAAATTAGCAGTAGTACAACAAATTAAAATAATTAACAATTTTGCAAAAATAGCAGAAGCAAAGCAGATGGAACAATGATTAATTTGACTCAGAAATTATTAGTAGAAGCACAACAAATTAAAATCATTAACAATTTTGCAAAAACAATAGAATCAGACATGAACTGAATTGAGAAAATAAAGAAAACTAGTTTCAAAAATTTTACAAAAATGGTGCACTAATTTCAAACTGAATCAGAAATACAACCAAATTAATTCTAAAAATTTTCATGTGGTGTACTAATTTTACAAATTCTTTCTCTTTCTCTTTCACTTTTTCCTTTCTTGCATTAACATTGAATAAATAAAAAGTTCAAAATCAACCCTAAACTAGAATTATCCTAAATCAAAACAGAACAAAAAGTTCAGAATTAAAAAATAAAATCAGAATCAACAATTTAACCATAGAATCAAGAACAAGCCAACAAAGTGTTCATTACAAATTAGAATCAATAAGAAGACTAAACCAGAAATAAAAAAGAAATAGAATAATAAAAAAAAAAAACAAACCTGAGACTTAGGCTCCATTACAGAGGACGACGGAGGTGCAGGATGGTAAGACGACGGCGGCGACGAACCAAAAACCACAGATGGAAGGACAACACTGCTTCAATGATGGAGAAGAAGAGACAGGACAGGCGACATGGCTTCAAGGACAAACGAGAGACGGGCGACGAAAGACGTCGGCTTCGACTGCGTCTGGCGCATGCTGCTGCGGTTCGTCGAGGACGACGGCAGCTGTTGGTTCGTGGAGGAGACGACGTGCTGTTGGAGAGGTGGTGTGTGGAGCCGTTGAGGATGAGGGAGAGAGAGAAGCGCTACGAGCCTACGAGGAAGGGAGAGAGAGAGAGAGGAAAGGGTCGCCCCGCCGCAATGGTGCTGTCCGATAGTGTCGATGGCGGAGAAAAAGGAGGAGGTTCGGAGCTGAGATTCGGTGTTAGAGAGACTGAGAAAGGGCTAGAGGGAATTAGGATTCCTGGTAGTGGGTGGCTGTGACTGGTTTAGGAGGAATTGTGGAGGGAGGCTACTTTTATATTAGGGTTTTTAATAACATAGGTGCGGTTCGGTTCGGCTAAAATTTTCTCTATCAGAATTGAAAACTGAACCAAACCGAAAGAAAACTGCAAAAAATCATTTTTTGGTTTTTTCGGTTTTTAATTTGTTCAGTTATCGATCTTTTTGAAACCTGAATTTCATGTATGTTAAAAAAAAAGGATAAATATGCCTTTTTTATTTTATTTTTTCTTTTTTATCAACGGTTAAGCTTAGTTTGGGTTTTTACCCATTTTCTAGTGATGTTTCTAATCTTTTTAAGGATATGATTTTGATCATTTTTACTGCAAGAATACGTTTTGAATATCTTGGAATTAAAATTAATTTGATTTAGAAATTAAACTTTCATATTGAAATTGAGTAAATTATCATTTCTATTCATAAATTTTTTTTATTCATGAATATTTAAAATATAGATAAATTTATTCAAAATAAAATAAAATAAATTGGTTTATTTATGAAAGATTTGTTTTGATCATAGTTGTCAGAACTAAATTGGTGATCAAATTGATTAAGTTACCGATTTATTGATTTATTAGTTCAACTAATGGGTTATTAATTGAATTGGTTGATTCGGTTCTACGTAAATAAAATATAGAATAATTAAAAATTTAAAATTAAAATCTGAAATATATATCTTCACTACTACTTTAAGAATAATCAAGCTTTAACAACTAAACATGCTGTGGTCAAACGCGTAGCGCCCCTTTGGGTTTTTTCCACGCTCTGCTAGGATTTCACTACGCCGTCTCCATGGTTTCATTTTTTTTTCAGCCTTTCTTCGTTAATTTCTTTTCCATCTTCTTCTACTTTCTTCTCCTAATTTCTTTTCTGTTTCTAATTCACTCCCACTTAGTTTTCTAATTTTTGTTTCCCCTTCTAATTCATTCCTACGCTGATTTCTCTTCTAATTCACTCTATTTTCTAATTCACTCATCTCATATATCTCTTTTTCCACTCTATCATCAATTATCCACTCTGCCTTATAATTTTCTCTACGCCATGAGCAACAAATTAGAGACTCAAAACTCCCATATAATTGACAGTGATCAGGAGGATGATTTGATCGTTTTAGCTAATGAAGGTGTTTCTGAAGGAATTCAAGTATGTACACGGAGTCTGTCTGGAATAATTTTCTCAGATCGGATCAATAGGTACCATGGAAGGAACTCTCTATGCAATATGGAATAAACCAGAAGGATTCAGAGTAGTAGAAAAATTTAGGAACCAATTTTAATTTTTCTTTGAGAATGACTCTGATGTGACTCGAATTGAGAGGGGTTTCCCTTTGTTATTCAAGAGTTTTGTCCTTCACGTTCGTAGATGGAAGCAATCAGTAAACATGGAGGATAATCACATATCTTCTTTTCTTGTATGGGCACAATTTTGGGGATCGCCCGAACAATACAAAAAATGCTTGAGGTTGGCCAAGTGGGAGACTTAGACAAATTAAAGATGTTGCCCTGTTTGAAGTTAGAGGCAAAGATACACGCATAGTGAAGGATAAAGTGGAACTGAATGGTGAAAAAAAGAGTGAGGGATACACTGAAATTGCTTGATCCTAATAAGAAAATGCTGGAAATTCGAGTTTGCTATGAATGTATAGGAGTGTTCTGTACTTATTGTGTGAAATTGGGGCATGAACCTAAGAACTGCCAATCTTTTATTGATGATTCTACCCAAAACAATATCAAGGAAGATAGAGTTCATGAATGGCTTAAGGTAGATTAGGTCGGAAGGTGTTTAACTAAAAAGAGAGCTTCCTTTAATCTTAATCAACCTCGGGAAGGTTTTGTTCCAGCTCAACCAAAGAAAAAATCTCCACCTACATGGCTTTTTGATAGTTTCTCAAAATTGAGTGTACAAGATGATCTGAAAAAACAGAATAATAAAAAAATTGTTGCCAATTCGGGTTCTAGAGCTAAAAAAGAGGGTGAATCAGATAACACTGGTACAACTACTGATACTAATTCTTCTTCTAATTCTTTATTGGAGATATCCTATCCCCTAAATAATGCCTAACACAATAATAGTGTCATGTCCAAGTTTAGAAAGGAGAATAAAAAACCAAACCTGAAACAACTTGCCAGAAAGTCCGTGATAGGTTTCAAATGGAGGAGTGGAGGTCATGTTACGGAAGATATTTCAAAGAAAATTTGTCTCAATGATATTATCTCTGATGCTATGACGGTAGAGGGTGCCAGCCTTCAAGTGGCACCCAATGGAATATGAAACTGCTCTCGTGGAATTGTCAGGGTTTGGGGAGACCCCTGACAATCCACAATCTTAAAGGGATTTGTAAATCTTACTCTCCCGAGGTTGGTTTTATCTGTGAAACAAAAAATCTGTCTCGACAAGTTGAAGAAAAACTAAGATCTTGTGGTTTCAAGGAATGGTTTATTGTGGATCCGGATGGATTATCTGGGGGTTTGGCAATGGCATGGAGGGATGGTTGCACTGTCCAGATTTTACATCATGGTAGATTCTTCATTGCGGCATCAGTTTTGACAACTGATTCTAATGATCCCTATGGTGTTCTAGGTGTTATTCTCAGTTCAAATGATCAACACAGAATGGCTCAGTTTGCTGAATTAACTTCAGTCACCCAATAGTTCCATGGTAAGGTTGTGTTAATGAGTGATTTTAATGCCATTTCTAATCAATTGGAGAAAGCAGGTGGGGGTGTTAAATCTCCTTCTTCTATTGAAACTTTTAGTATTTTTATTGATGATAATTTCCTGATTGATATTGGTATGGTCGGAAGACCAGTCACTTGGTCGAATAGGCGGTATGGTGATGAGTTGATACAGGAGAGACTGGACCGATTTCTGGTAGGAGTTGATTGGCAGCAACTCTATCTTAATGCATCAGTTCTTAGACAGAGAATCAGGGTCGGATCATTTCCCTCTTTCTCTTAGACTCTAATCCGAGAACTGAGAGATCTAAACGGTGATTTAAATTCCAAGAAAGATGGTGTTCCAATGATAAAATAAGGAAGATTGTTAGAGAGGTCTGTGAAGAACGGAAGATTGACGGTTTAGAATTAAGAATAAATTCCTGTTGCAAGTATAGTTTCTAAACCAAGCAATCATCCTTTCTTACAATCGTTTTGGTTGTCATAAGTAACAAACCCAATAAAATTTATAAACCGAAGTATTCAAACTTCGGGTCGTCTTTTCAAGGAATTGCAGGGAGGTGTTCTTATTATTAGTTATGGAAAACAGTGTTTTGGGTTTTGAAAGGTTTGAATAAGGAAAATAAATTGCAGGAATTAATAAATTAATGGCTAATAAAATTCTTGGCAAGATATGAAAATTCGGAAGTCCTATCCTAGTTATTCTTATGAGAATTGAAGTTAATCCCACTTAGTTAACCTTTACGAAAGTAAGGGAAAGCCAAGTGAACTAATTAGTTAGATTTTCCAAGTCCTAGCCAACTCCTAAGGAAAGACTAGAGTTAGTGGAATTCAAGTTAATTAGCAGACATAACAATCAATCACGATAAGTTTGATAACTCAAGAGCCTCCAGTTAATCAATTAAAGCCAAGAATATAAAAAGGCTAAATAAGAATCATAAATCTGAAATACCTCAATTGCATTAATAAGAGAAAATCAATCTAAACATAAAGAGTTCATAAGCCAATTTGGCAACATAAGTAATTAAAGAGCATTGAAGTATCTGAAAGTAAAAGAGAAATATAAAGTAAAAGGAATATTGAACCTGATAGAGAGTTGAAATCCTAAATCTTTTAAGAGGAATCCTAATCCTAAAACCTAAGAGAGAGGAGAGAACCTCTCTCTCTAAAAACTACATCTAAATTATGAAAAGTGAATAATTGGAAGGCTTGTTCATGAATGAATGGATTCTCCCACTTTATAGCCTCTAATATGTGTTTTCTAGGCCGCAAACTGGGTCAAAAACAGCCCAGAAATCGCTGGAGAAGAAATCTGCCGCGTTGATTTTCGTTACTGCGACGCGGCCGCGTAGAGCACGCGTTCGCGTTGCCTAGCCTCAAGGCAACTATGGTATATTATATATCAAGTCGAAGACCCGGACGTTAGCTTTCCAACGCAAATGAAACCGCGTCGTTTGGATCTCTATAGCTCAAGTTATGACAGTTTTAGTGCGAGAGGGTAAGGCTGACATCTTTGCAGTTCCTTCAACTTCTTGTATTCCTTCCACTTTTGTATATTTCCTTTCCATCTTCTGAGCCATTCCTACCCTATAAACTCTGAAAACACTTAACACACATATCAAGGCATCGAATGATAATAAGAGAGGATTAATAATTAGCAATTTAAAGGCCAAAGAAGCATGTTTTCAATCATAGCACAAAATCAGAAAGGGAAACGTAAAACATGCGATTTCTATGAATAAACGTGAGAATAATGGATGAAAAACCCCTCAATTTAGCACAATATAAATCATAAAATAGTGGTTTATCAACCTCCCCACACTTAAACATTAGCATGTCCTCATACTAAGCTCAAGATAAGCTATAAAGACGAAGAGGAATGATAGAATGTATGAAATGCAACCTATCTATATGAATGTAACTACATGCAAAATACTTTTTGTAACGACCCAACTTCCAATACGTCATGATCGTACCAAAAGTAAGGCGTTACTGACCTGTTTTCCTTATTAACTATTTACTATTAAGCCTTTAGTTCGATATCGCGATTCAATTTTAGTAAAAATACCAAAAATTTTTGTTTTTGTTTATTAAAATCATGTCAAAGAATCAACAAGCAATAATAATCAGATACTTATTAGTAATAATAAACATTATACAAGAGAATTTAAATAAAATTCAGGTACAACTCCTATCCCTCTGCATAAAATAAAAACCTTAAGCAGTAAGGGCGAGGGAATTCTATGAAAGAATCTCAAGTCATAAACTTAACTCATAAATAAATTCTAGAATCGCCCGCAGCTTCAAACTGAATCTTCGTACCTGTGTCACTGAAAGGGGGAAGATTTTGGGGTGAGAACAAACCACACGTTCTCAGTAGGGAATGGGAATGTCGTAAAAATAATGATTTACATGCAAATAATTAACTCAAGTTTCCAATGTAGTTTTCTTTATCAAACCTTTTCAAAAATTTCTTAAGACTTACTTGAAACAGTTTAAATTCCTTTCTTTAAATCATATTACTTACATAAAGTCTCAACCGCATTAGCAATTCATCAGCTACAAATAGCATTCCTCAATCATCACAGTAACTAAGTAAATCAGCAACATAAATAATATACCCAAACCTCATTTCACAAATACCATTCCTCAATACTTTACTAAGTTCACAGCATCAACAAAAATATCTAATCAAACACACAAGCAAGTAACTAAGACAAACAGCATAATCACAAGAAACAAAACAAGCAACACAAATTACAAAGAAATAAAACAAGCAAACACAATCAAATGCAGATGCGCAAATAAAGATGATGCATGTCTAGCCCTAGTGCAGGTAATGAGCTCATATGTCGGTTACTAACCCGCTCCCGACGTTATCCGGCAACCTCTGTTTGGATAAGGCTTTCCTATTGGCTATACCCCTGTGTACAGGAAATAACCCCTCTGCCACCACAGGGTCCACTGCATGCAGGAAATAACACATCTGCCACTGCAGGGATGTATGTCGACACACCTTCTGTATACAGGAAATAACCCCTCTGCCACTACAGAAATGGAACAGGTGGTCACGGTACTTCTGTAGCAGGAAATAACCCCTCTGCCTTACAGAAATAAAATATGGATTTGTACCGTAGGAAAGCGTTCTCAGTGATCACACCATTATCTATCTGACTGCCTCACTGCAGCAGATGATCATACAAGTATATCTGGAGTTGCCTTAACGCAACAAATGAATAAACACATCTCTTGGGTTGCCTCAAGCAACAAATGACCTTTCAACAGGTCCTCTGCTTTTTATTCTCTTTTATAATCATAAATACGCAAGCGAGACAAAACCCACATCCTTGCCAACAATTTCATAAACTGAATACCTTTCCTCAAAAGAATCAGTGTAATTATCATCATAAGTTATTATTCTCATTATTCGTTTCTAGTTACATATTCTTGTACAATATCTCTCTCTTTCTTTATTCAATCATGTTATACAAACTTCACGACTTCCTCTTTTGCAACCTCTTAACTCGAACCAATTTTAAAACTATTTTCTAGTTTAATTTTCTTTCAAAAGACTCGAGAAAATCATTTATTTTAAATTCGCTAAATACTTTTCAAAACATCACCCTCTTACTAAAAGTAACCAAATAAAACTCTTTTTCAAGTTTACTAACTTCCTAAAGACTCAAAAACCATCTCTCTTTAGTTCAAATATTATATATTCATTAAACTTCTAAAAAGTAATCCTTTATTTCAAACCCCAAGCATAACTTTTCTCATATTGAATAAATCTCAAAACATAACTTCTTTTCATATTAAATCAATCTTGAAATATAGTTTCTTTCCTAAATAATTTAATTTTGAAACATAAACCTTTCTTTAGTAAATCGAAATTAAAATAGAACAATTCTTTTCTTCACTGAATAAAACTTGAATAATATCATTTTCCAAATCTAAATCTTCTAAAATAACCTCTCAAATAAATCTTCAAATTTTTCAAAATTTCGGCAGCACCTCCCCTAAAATTCGGACTTAGCCACCTTTACGGGTTCCCTCTTTCTCAACATCTCATCAACCTTTCTCAACAGGTATCCAATAAAGGTTCTCAATCAATCAGTAAATCCATAATTCGCTATTCTCATATAATCCATCAATCCAACTTCAAACTCATCAATTCATAAATTAAGTTAACCAAAAGACTAATAGTTCCTCATTCCCAAATATCCAAACACATTATCGCCCCACTTAACCAGAATTTTAGTAACATTGACACCAAAATACAAAAATATGTATTATTCACAAAATCTTGGTTCTCCTATAATCAACTATTATGTTCACCCTAAAAGTCAACTTCATATAGTTTTCAATTATTACAAATTATCTTTATACTTTTAATAACAACTGCATCAGTTTATAATTTAGATTTTAAGAAATTAATTTAACAATCGATTTACAATCTCTTTACAAACTACAACTTCAAACCTATTTTATCAAAAATTACTTCAACACCCAATGTATTGCTTACAAGCAAGATCAGAATCTCCAGCAAGCATTCACCAAGCAATCCTCAATTCACATATTACTATAATCAAAGCACAAACATAATGTACTCATAGCTAGCCCAGCTAGCCCAACTAATCAGAATTTAGTAAAGTAATCAAAACACTGATCATTGTCATAACAACCTCAAAAGCAGTCACAATTCACAACCATAGCCAGGATCAATAAATCATGACACAGAAAATTAGTCCAGCCATCACAGAATTATTTATATACTCTTAAAGTTTACTTTATCATTTTAGAAAATCACAGGTTCTCAAAACAGTTTAATCCCTTAAGTTCCAATCCTTCAGTAACCACCAAAACTAAACTCCACTAGTCACAAGTAAACTTCACAGCCATTCCCATACATCAAATATCCAATTCAACATCAAACAAGACAATAATTCACTCAAAATCAGAATCTCAACCAATTCATCGCAGAATCAATAACTCAGTCACATCTCACAACCGCATCTAATTCCAATTACAATTCAGCGTAATCACAGCCACATTCAATTCTAATAATAAATCAGAATAATCACTCCAACAAGAACACCTACTGACATTCACAGCCACAATTCTAAAATGAATAAATTAATTATAATACTAGAAAATCATCTCAATACCAAACTTAATCCGAATTTCACAACCTCAAATTAAGCTTATTCCTATCAATTAATCATGTTTATGAATTATTTGCAATTACTCACTAAACCTCATTGGCATTCATAAGTTAAAAACTGTTAATTTCAAATAAAATCCCCTACCTCAAAGTCGAAATTGCAGAGTCTAAATGCCACAACAAGTATTTCGAAACCACCAGCAGCAGCGGCAATTTTAGCATCTCCGATCAACGGTAGCGGCACTCTATCAGGCTCTGGCATCCGTTTTGTCCCCTTGGCAGCAAACACAGTGTTCTTGGGCAGCTTCAGTAACAATTTCCAGCACCCACTTTGTTTCCTGGGTAGCAACCATGGTGGTTTTGAGCAGCTCCAGTGATGGTGGAAAGCCTCGGCAGCGGCCAAACAGCAAAGTTGGTTCCCACAGCAGTAGTGACAGTTGCAGTAGTACAAGGAAATCCGGATTCGATGAACTCAAGGCAGAAACAGCTCAAGACAGTGGACGTTAAATATGATTAGAATGGCAACAGGGCAGTAGCAACTCACCTCCGCTAGTGGCTCCAATTGCAGCAACTCCAAATCGATGGCGGCGGCGGCTTCCTTCGACGGTGACCAGGAAGCACAACAGTGACGGCTTGGTGAGACATAGCAGCGGTGGAGCATGACAACAGCGGCGATGGCTTCGTGGTGGCGTTTCCCTTCGCGCGCGCTCTCTCTCCTCTTCGTGGTTCTTCTCAGGCGACGGGATGGCAGCAAGGCGCGACGCCACTCTCCTCTGTTTCTCTCTTCCTTCTCGACGCGCGTGGATGGCACGACGGCAAGCAAAACATAGCTGGGTGTGACGAATTTGGCGGAGTCACAGCGACGGTGACGCGATGGTGCAACTTCGACGGCGTTCGGCTCCTCAGCGACTTCAGAACTAACGGCGACGTGACCTTGCTCCAGCGGCGGCGATGGCAAGGCGAGCTTGCAGCAGACGCGACGACGCTGCGCAGCAGCTCGACGGCGACGGTGGTACCAGGCCGGCGACGCTCTTCTTCCCTTCTGCCGGCGCTATCTCTTCCTCCGGTCTCCTCTCTGTGTGTGTGATTTTTTTTTATGTATAGGAAAGGAAGGGGAGAAATGGGGGTGCGGCTGAGTGTGGTGAGGGAGTTAGGGTTAGGGTTTTCAATTTGGGAAATTAGGTTTCTGAGTTTGATTTGGGAATTAGGGTTAAAAATTAGGATTTTATAAAAGAATAATGGATAGTTATGAATAGATATTTTGATAAAATTAGAGGGTAGAGTAATTTTAAAATCAAATATACTCTATTAAAAATATTTAGGAACATTATTTATCATCATATTGCTAAGTTCAATTAATTATTTCTTATTTAAATTATAAAATGAACAAGTTAATTATATTTTGTAAAGTACAATTTAAATTCAAATATCAATTTTCTAGGTTAAATCATATAAATCTCTATTATTTTTCTATCTCCGAAACTTTAATTTTAATTTATAAAATAATTAATTACAATAAAATTGTACATAAATATTAATTGACTTAAACTTAAAATATTTATAAATATCAATCTAATCATTTCTAGTAAATTAATTCCTATGAGTTCAAATTAATAACGTAATTCATTCAAAATAGAATTTATTTAAATTAAATTATACAATTCTTTCTTATTTTTCAATTACTAACATTATAATTTCAATTATATCAAATATCTAATAAAGATTATATAAAAATTCTAATTAATTTAAACTCCAATTATCATGAAACTCTATTTAATTATCATTAGTGAAATAATTTTCTTAAAATAAATCACAAATACTAATCATTTGATTTTCAAAAACTAGGGTTGTTACACTTTTTTCCTACTTGGTTAAAAGTAAACAAATTTTTCAAATTATACAATAAAAGACAAGTAAACTTGTAAGAAGATAGCTCATGAAAGCAGGGAACATAGAATCAAGCATTGAACCCTCACTGGTAGTGTATATCACTCTAATCTCTCAAGTGTCTAGGGTCAATCACTCTACTCTTCCCTAGTCATGCTTTCCCAACCTTGTTCTTCATCTAACCAATCAACAAATATTTAGTATACCAATGCAAACATCATGAGGTCTTTTCAGGTTTATAAATATATATATATATATATATATATATATATATATATATATATATATATATATATATATATATATATATATATATATATATATATATATATATATACTAAGTGAGCTAACAAAGTGAATCCTTGATTAGTCTAAGATCTCACCTAACATATACATACTTTATATAATTTAAAATGCTTTATCTAACTATCCAAATTTTTTCCACTTTTGTATTACATGCTCATGTATCAAACTTATTTTTGAATTTTGTCCCATGTGCATTGATTCTTTTTATTTTGAATTTGGGGTAATATATATATATATATATATATATATATATATATATATATATATATATATATATATATATATATATATTTTTTTTTTTTTTTTTCTTTTTTTGTATCCCCTTATTTAATTACTTAATATTTTTTTTTTTCAATGCACATGGTAATTTAATTATTTGATTTCACATGAGCATGCTTCCCAAATTTTCAAATAACTTATTCAATTTAATTCCCCCTTTTTTTTTTCTATCATCCTATGTTCCCATAAAATTCTCCATTCTTAAATTTTACACAATATCTATCTTAAGCTAACCAATGATTCAACTTGGGATTTTTATTTTGTTTTTCTGCTTAAGGCTAGTAATATGGTTATGAAATAGAAGGGGGTTAAAAAGTTCAAAGTGGCTAACAAGGGTGACATAAAAGGGTAGGCTTATTTGGGATAAGTGAGCAAAAACAAGTAATGGCCTCAATCATATGCAAGCATGTAAATACACTAAATAGTGAACATATAGAATGAAACAAAATATAGATTGCAGTTATAGAGAAGAAAACACACAAGAATTAAAAATTTATGGTTAAATAATGTAACAATATAAATAAGCTCAAAATCTCACAGGTTGTGTGTTCTTTGGCTCAAAAACCATGTTCCAAATACAACTTCAAACAAATTTAACAAATAGAAAATTTTAATTTTTTTAATTTAAATTAGTAAAATTTTTCAAAAATAGGGTCTTAAAAAGAAACTTATTATTTTTCAACCAAGTAGTACTTAAATGCAAACAATCAACTACACATGCAATCTATTATGCAATGCAACAATGAACTAATGAAGAAAATAAGACATTGGTGTTGAGAAGAGAATAACTAACCCATGGAGATCGGTATCGACCTCCCCACACTTAAAGGTTGCACCGTCCTCGGTGCATGCTAAGATGTACAAGTGGACAGGCTGCTCCAACTGATGCCATTCTCTATAGATTGTGCAGATTGACTTGCCTGTCTCCCATGTAAACGTCTTTCGGTTCCCTTCCGGGTGGCCATCTTGAAAGGAAAAGGGAAGAAAAGTAACCCAGAAATAAAGATAAGAAAATAAATGAAATATGAGTGTTAATGCCAGATAATAAGGGTCTCAATTACATGGTAGCTACAACATGCAAGTGAAAAAATAGTAGAAGTACATGGCAAATCAAGAGTGCAAAAATTTGCAACAATGGAGAAGAGAGTGGGTAAGGAAAGATAATATAATTTCATGTCAATGCAAAAGTAATACATGTATAAAAGATTGGCATTGATTTAAATAATATTACCTAACCAGAATAACATAACTCACTAAGCACCCAAAATAATTCAAGAGAAGATGCAACAGTTAAAAAAGAAAATTTTAACACCAAAGGAAAAATAATTAATTTAGAAAAAAAAATATGCACAAAATTAAGATGCAATGAATGAAATATGCAAATAAATTAAGTAAAATAAAATGAAAGATAAGAAGAATGAGAAGGAAAAGAAGGGAAGAAGAAGTAAGAAAGGAGGGAGGAAAAATTAGGATTGGGGAAGAAAAGATAAGATTTTTGGCGCTGATTTGGATAAGTTGTGCGACGCAGGCGACGCAGACGCGTCGCGTGGCCTGATTTGTGCGATTGGCGCGAGTGCAGCCTCGCGTTCGCGCAACTCTCTGTTTTAAATGCATTTTGTCAAAAATCTGGGTGACGCGTTCGCGTGGGTGACGCGATCGCGTGGATGGCCATATTTGCAAAACGACGCGGATGCGTGGGGCACGCGTTCGCGTGGTAAGGCTTGCGCTTCTAGCACCGTTCCAGTCCCATTCCAGCTTAACTTGCTGCCAAACACCCGTTTACGTCGATTTTACAGGGCCACGCGTTCGCGTGGGTGACGCGGACGCATGGGAGGCATTTTCCATATGACGCGGTCGTGTGGATCAATTTGTGCCAAAGGCATGCCTCTAGCCACGCTCTCGCGTGACTCTCTGTTTACTTTTCTTTTCTTCCTAATGCACCGCATCGTGTGCGTGCTTTTTTTTTTGTTTTTTTATGCAATATGTAGATGCAAATGCAGTACTGATATGGATGTTATGAATAATTCCAGGTTCAATAAAATGGAATAAAATAAAACTTAAAAACAAACAAAACGAAATAAAACTAAAATTGAAAAGGAACGATCATACCATGGTGGGTTGTCTCCCACCTAGCACTTTTAGTTAAAGTCCTTAAGTTGGACATTTGGTGAGCTCCTTGTCATGGCGGCTTGTGCTTGAACTCGTCTTGAAATTTCCACCAATGCTTGGACTTCCAATAAGCTCTATCAATACTAAGTAAATTCCTCAAGCTTTGATGGGGTTCTTCACAAGCTTTGAGCTCCCAAAGTTGATCCTCATATATTCCTGGATCCCAAATCTTGTTTCTACACCCGTCTTCAAGTTGATTATCATGATTCCATTCGGGTGATTCAGTTTTAGAATTCTCACTGAAGCGTCCAAACAACTTCTCAGACCCATTCAATTGAGCTCTACACCAACCTTTGTGTTTAAACTTAAAGCTTCCAACCATAATGAACCTTGCAGGACAATTCTTACCACTGACCATCTTCCTCTTACTCTTAATGCCACAAAGAGCTCTAAGCTGACCATCTGTCTCTAGTAGCCCATATTCAAGTGGGAAAGTAAAGGTCAAGGATAAGAATTTTACCCACTTGAATGTTGTGTTGGACGGTAATGGCCTTGGGAGAGGTATTTCTAACGAATTTGCAAGCTCCACTCCCTTGTGATCTTCTCTGACAACTTCCACCTCTTTGCAAGTTTCTTCAATATCAACCTCTTCTTCCTGGTAGCTTTCTTCCAATTCAATCTCTTCTTCATTGCTTACCAAGGGCATGGGAGGCTGTGCTTCTTTTTCTTTAATCTCCATCTCTTGACCAACCTCTTCCAAGTCTTCAACTATGATATGCCTTGGAGGTTGTACACCCTCCTCAGCATCAATTTCAATCGCCTTGGAAGGAGGCTCTATAACCTGACTTTTCCATGGAGGTTTAGCATCTCCTAAGTCTGCAACCACTTCTTCCTCTTCAATAATTACTGCTTTGTCCAGTAGTTTTAATATAAAATCGTACTCATCTTTGATGATTTTTCTTCCATGACAACTCCTTTCAACTATTCTTTCATCTTCAAGGGTCTCTCCTATCTCCACATTTTGGGCCTCTTTTTGCTCTAAGACAAAATCAGACTCCTCCTTGATGTCTTCCTTCACTAATTCTTCAACCACTCCTTCGACTTCAAGGGTCTTTACTACCTTCACCTTTAGGGCCTCATCTAGCTCCTTATGAAGTATGGATTCGCGAAGATGATCCCTTCTCTCTTGTTCCATGTCAATAGCATCATTAGGATCATGTTGCTCTTGGATTGATGGATGTGGGTGCTCTTCTGTGGATGGTGGTGATGGGATGGAGAGATCATTTTGTGGTTGAAAAGGAAGTGCACTAGAGCTTGAGGGTTGATTGTTGAAGGTATTTGGTGGTCCGATTTGGGCGATGAGAGCTTGTATAGTAGAGTTTAGATCGGTAAGTGCTTTCTCCATGGAGGTTTGGGGTGGATAGGAGGGTTCATTTGTTGGGAGAAAGGGTTCATGGTAGGAAGGTGGTTCATCTTGATAACGATAAGGAGATGGTGTATATTGAGGTGGTGGTCCATGAGAGTAGTTGTGTTGGAATGGGGGTGGTTCTGTGTATGGTTCATTTGGCTCATAAGGTGGTTGGTATGGTGGATACGGGTTAGGGTCATATGGAGGTGAATGGTGGTAAGGGGCTTGTGAGTATGGTGGTTCAAAGTTGTGTTGAGGAGATGGTTCATAAGCATATGGCGGGGCTTGTTGGTAACTACAAGGGGTCCACCATAGTCATCATTTTGGTATACATCACAGAATGGTTGTTGGTTATAGTGAAATGGAGGGGGTTGTTGCCAAGAGGGTTGATCAAATCCTTGTGGCTCCTCCCATCTTTGATTCTTCCAACCTTGATGCCTATTTTCATTATAGTTTCCATTCCTTACAACAACATTGGAACCAAACTTAAAGCGATGGGGGTGAGAACTCATAATAGCAAATAAAAATTAAAAACGAAAATAAAAACAAATTTAAATTAAAAAGGTTATTGAAATATAAATTTTGAATTTGAAAATTAAATTTTGAAATTTTGAAATTTGAAATAAGATAAGATAAGATTTAAAAAAAAGATATAATTTTTGAAAAGGATTTGAATTTTGAAATTTAAAACTAAGATAAGATAAGATAAAAATTTTAAAATAAAAATTTTGAAGAACGGCGCCATTTTGAAGAACGGAAGATTGACAGTTTAGAATTCAGAATAAATTCCCGTTGCAAATATAGTTTCTAAACCAAGCAATCATCCTTTCTTACAAATGTTTTGGTTGTCACAAGTAACAAATCCAATAAAATTTATAAACCGAAGTATTCAAACCTCAGGTCGTCTTCTCAAGGAATTGCAGGGAGGTGTTCTTATTATTAGTTATGGAAAACAATGTTTTGGGTTTTGAAAGGTTTGAACAAGGAAAATAAATTGCAGAAATTAATAAATTAATGTCTAATAAAATTCTTGGCAATCTATGAAAATTCGGAAGTCCTATCCTAGTTATTCTTATGAGAATTGAAGTTAATCCCACTTAGTTAACCTTTACGAAAGCAAGGGAAAGTCAAGTGAACTAATTAGTTAGATTTCCCAAGTCCTAGCCAACTCCTAAGGAAAGACTAGAGTTAGTAGAATTCAAGTCAATTAGCAGACATAACAATCAATCACGATAAGTTTGATAACTCAAGAGCCTCCAGTTAATCAATTAAAGCCAAGAATATAAAAAGGCTAAATAAGAATCATAAATCTGAAATACCTCAATTGCATTAATAAGAGAAAATCAATCTAAACATAAAGAGTTCATAAGCCAATTTGGCAACATAAGTAATTAAAGAAAAGCATTGAAGTATCTGAAAGTAAAAGAGAAATATAAAGTAAAAGGAATATTGAACCTGATAGAGAGTTGAAATCCTAAATCCTTTAAGAGGAATCCTAATCCTAAAACCTAAGAGAGAGGAGAGAACCTCTCTCTCTAAAAACTACATCTAAATTATGAAAAGTGAATAATTGGAAGGCTTGTTCATGAATGAATGGATTCTCCCACTTTATAGCCTCTAATATGTGTTTTCTAGGCCGCAAACTGGGTCAAAAACAGCCCAGAAATCGCTGGAGAAGAAATCTGCCACGTTGATTTTCGTTACTGCGACGCGTCCGCGTGGAGCACGCGTTCGCGTTGCCTAGCGTCAGGGCAACTATGGTATATTATATATCAAGTCGAAGCCCCGGACGTTAGCTTTCCAACGCAAATGAAACCGCGTCGTTTGGATCTCTATAGCTCAAGTTATGACAGTTTTAGTGCGAGAGGGTAAGGCTGACATCTTTGCAGTTCCTTCAACTTCTTGTATTCCTTCCACTTTTGTATGCTTCCTTTCCATCTTCTGAGCCATTCCTACCCTATAAACTCTGAAAACACTTAACACACATATCAAGGCATCGAATGGTAATAAGAGAGGATTAATAATTAGCAATTTAAAGGCCAAAGAAGCATGTTTTCAATCATAGCACAAAATCAGGAAGGAAAACGTAAAACATGCGATTTCTATGAATAAGCGTGAGAATAATGGATGAAAAACCACTCAATTTAGCACAATATAAACCATAAAATAGTGGTTTATCAGTCTGACACGAACAGATTGATGGTTCAGCCATGTATATGCTAGCTCAAAAAATAAAGCGTTGTCGGAATAAGCTTGTCATATGGCAGCAAGAAAACAGATCTAATTTGAAGGTGGAGATTGATTCACTACTATCTGAATTAGAGAAATTTCGTTTAGTAGGAATTCATGGAAGCAACATTGATGAGTTCATATTTGATGACAATTTTTTGCTTGGATTAGATGGATTTCATCAAATAAACCTACACTTATTCACTAAAATAGCATACTTTTGTGTTTTGTTTCTGAATTGAGCTTAAATGTGAAAACATAAATTTTTGTGCCTAAATTGAGCAATTTAATTTCACTTTTATTCCATTCAATGCCGTGATGTGTTTGTTGAGTGATTTCAGGTCCTAGAGGCAAGAATGGATAAGCAAAAGTGGAAGGAAGCATGCAAAAAAGGGAAAACACATGAAGAAAACAAAGGAGAATCACACAGCCATGTGTGCGTATGCACAACATCCTGTGCATACGCATAAGAGCAAAATCAGCAAGTGTACGTATGCACAATAAGAAAAATCAGCATGTGTGTACGCACAGGTACCAACGCGTGACTTCATTAGTGAGGCACGTGGATCGCGATTTTCCTCTTGGTCCAGTTTTGGATGTGCTGATGCTGAATTGAAGTGCTATATGAAGGGGAAATGACCACATATCAAATCATTAGGACATGGATAGTTTTAGAACATAATTTTAGGAGTAGGAGTAGGATAGTTAGAATGCTCTCTTAGGGTTTATGTAGTTTTCATTGTAGCATTTTACAGTTTCAAGTTTTCATCTTGGTTGATCAACTCTTTTGTAAGTACTTTTTAATTTCTCTTTAATTACATCACATTTACTCTCATTTTCTTTTGGTTCAAGTTACTTTATTTATATATGCAATCTTGGTTTTTTGAAGTTTTGATTGATAAATTTAATGTTTTATGCTTTCTTTATGCTTGATTGCATGTTTATTGTTGATATTGTGAATAGTTAGTTATAGTTTTCTATTTTTCCTTGCAATTTTCCATGTTTTACTTTTATGCCCACAAGGTGTTTGTGAAAATGCCAACTTTAGATTTTGAGTAGATTTTCACACCTTAGCTTGGGATTTGAGTTCCTAGGATACTAGAGTCATAATGTCCGACATTTAGTGGTAATTCTTGGGTAGTTAGTTGACTCCTATTTCCATTGACGCTAGCTTTTCACCAAGTTAATTGGTGAGTTAGCTAGGACTTATGGATTAAGGCCAATTATGCTTGCTTGACTTACTCCTCGATGTTAGGGTAGACGAAGCGAGATTGACTCATCATAGTTGCCATAGTTGTGATTATAACGATGATAGGATTCCTTAATTCTCATTTCCTAGTCAAGGCTCTTTTATGCATTTATAGCATTTTCACTAGTTTTGACCTTGTTTCTTTTAAATTGCATTAATTCCAATTTTGATAATCTCTTAGTTCTTTTATCTCTTAGTTCCTTTAATCTTTCGTTCTTTGATTTCAAAACCCCTTTTTCTCACAACCGAAAGTGTGACATTTCAATTGCATTCTTAGGGAGAACGACCCGAGGTTTAATTACTCTCGGTATTATTTTTAGTTTTGCCGGGGACATGCAATTGGTGTTATATTTTTGGTTGTTGTGAATATGTTAATAGTGTAAATAGCACTTTTTGGTTTTTTGTATGCTTTTGTTAGTAGGTTTTGTTTATATTTTCTTTTTGACTCATCCACACCATTACCACAATTCACCCCTATGGAACCCAAACACTTACCTTTCTAGTCACCAATTCTATACACCATCACCTCACTACATACAAAACCAAAATTCTTACTCTCATGAGTTTGATTGTCAAGCTTCATCACCTCAAATTTCATCTTCATATATGGATCAATCCACACAAGAAGCACTCCAAGTGCTTATTCAAGAACAAACGGAGTTCCGGAAGAAGCAAGAGCAAGTCATGTCTATCTTAGCGGAAACCTTGGATCGGTTAGCTTTATTGCGTTCATGCCACAACCAAGAAATTCTCGTGGATGAATGTGTGGAATCAAGTGAAGAGTGTGGAATGAAGGAAAGATTGCAAAATCAAGTAGAAGATTCCAAGTCACAGCATGAAGCACAAGAGGAGATGAATGAAGAGTTGATGGAAATTGATCAAGTGGACTCCATCATTCATGATTTTTTGTCCAACGTGGTCAATCCTTTCAAGGACCCTCATGAGCCTCCCTTGATTGAATTTGAAAGAGATGTTGATGTGGACTTTACACAACCTCCCATTTTTTACTTGAGTTATGATGAGGAAGATTTAAAGGAGGTTGAGGAAGATTTTAGCTACCAAGAAGTGAAGGCAAATCGTACAAGAGCAAATTGAGTGGGTAAAAATTTTACTAACAAGCTTCTTAGGCCTACATCAATATGCTATCTTGGAGACGGATCATCAACTTCAAACCCTTCTTGGAGTAGTAGATAGTGGAGAGAAGAATGTTAATTGGGAAGGAAATAGAAAGTTCATCAAGGAAGCCAATTCAATATTTGGAGTTCAACTATGGTGCAATAATAGTCAATTGAGTGGATTCCGGGGGGTACAAGTGTGTCAATGGTGATTCAAGAGGTCGTTTATCCAAGTGCAAAAGTGAAGATCAACAAGAAGGTGAACAAGAAACTAGAGTATGGGATCCAGGCATTAGGTTCAACACTCAACACTTATGGATCCTAGTTGCTAGCTTGGAATTTCTCAAAAGTTTGATGCATTTCATTTGGGACCCCGAAGGTCTAATCAAGAGCAAACTTGGGTGGAGATACAAGGAGGAGCGGAAACATAAGCCGTCCTAACAAGAATCTCCTCAAAAAGTCCAACTTGAGGATTTTAAACCAAAGTCCTAGGTGGGAGACACCCCACCATGGTAATATCCTTCTAACTCTTCTCTCTTTTAGCTTTTCTTTCTTGAATAATTGGTTGCATTGCTTAGTTAGTTTAGTTGAATTTTGGTGTTGGCTACATACTTTTAGTGGAATAATATGTTTTTGGAGCTTCAAAACCTGTTTTGGATGTCATGTTTAGTGCCTTAAAGGCATGAAAATTTCTGTAGAAACAGAGCTCTGTGCGTACGCACGAATCTGTGCGTGCACACACTTCCCTTATTTTTCGCCATCTGTGCGCTCATACAAGATTGTGCGCACGCACAACCCTCAACACACCTTCTGCTCGTAGTACTGCACCACCTTTGCGTGTGCACCCTATGTCTTTTCCCCTTCTGTGCGGCCGTAAACACGTGTGCGAGCGCACAAATAAGCCCTTTTTGTAAAAAAAAACCTCTGTGCGTGCGAATAGCGTTGTGTGCACGCACAACCTTCGACACACCTTCTGCTCATAGCGCTTACACCCAGTGTGCGTGAAAACAGAAACAGGCACGCGACACGTGAGCATCCTCCACGCGTACGCGTGGATGGCCCAAAATGAAAAGTGACGCGTGACCACTCGTTGTGCCAGACGTACGATTCCAGCTTCATACCCGCACAACTCTCTATTCAATGTACCAAATTACGCTGATGTTCATTCCACGCGTACGCGTAGAGCACGCGTACGCGTGGGGTGGGTTGTGTGCCTGGCACCCCTTTTGCACAGTACCAGGGTAACTCTCTGTTCATTATACTAGAGAGAGAACCTACATATGACGCGTGCACGTCATCGACGCTTACGCGTCAGCCACAATTTTTTTTATAAACTAACAAGCTACCAGAGTAAAGCCAAACTTTATTAAATAAGTAAAACCACAGCTTAAACTCAATAATCCAAACTAAAAATAAAAATTCAAATTATTACCAATATAAATAAAAGAGAAAATAGGAAGAATTTACCATGGTGGGGGTGTCTCCCACCTAACACTTTTAGTTAAAGTCCTTAAGTTGAACATTTGGTGAGCTCCTTGTCATGGTAGCTTGTGCTTGAACTCATCTTGAAACTTCCACCAATGCTTGAACTTCCAATAAGCTCCAACATTTCCAAGTGAATTCACCAAGCCTTGATGAAGTGCTTCACAAGCTTTGAGCTCCCAAAGTTGATCCTCTTATATGCTTGGATCCCAAATCTTGTTTCTACATCCGTCTTTAAGTGGATCATCATTGTTCCAACTGGGTAGCAAGCAATCCGAATTCTCAATGAAGTACCAAACTCTTCTCTTAGATCCAACCAATTGATCACTAGTCTAACCCTTGCATCTAGCTCTTGAAATCTCAACCTCGATGAGCCTTGATTTGCAACTCCAACCACGAAACATCCTTCTCTTATGCTTCATTCCACAAAGCCTCCTAAGTTGGGCATCTGTTTCAAGAATACCATACTCAAGTGGGACAGTAAAGCGGGTAGAGATAAGTTTTACCCACTCAAATGAAGGAGTAGACGGCAACCTACCTAGAGAAGTCTCCAACGATCTTGACAAAGCATATTCAACTCCCGTCCAACCTTGCCAAAAGACTTCTACCTTTTGAAAAGATTCTTCACTTTCAAGCTTTTTAACACCGAGTTCATCCAACTCTTTTCCGTTACTCACATCATAACTATGAGGTTGAGAGAAATCTACCTCAATGTTGCTTTTAATTTCATCGGGAGAAGGCTCTTCTAACTTAAGGATTTCACTTGTGGGTGCAAATTCATTACTAGGATGGCTTGATTCATGATCATCATCACCAAGGGAAATCGCCTCTTGATCTATTCCGTCCAATTCTTCATAAGGAATATGCCTTGGAGGTTGTGCACTAGCCTCCTCAACATTAATTTCAAGCTTCTTGGAGGAATACTCTACAACTCTAAATTCCCATGGAGGTTCAGCATCTCCTAAGTCTTCAACCACTTCTTCCTTTTCAACTATTACGGCTTCCCCCAATTGTTCCAATACAAAGTCACATTCCTCACTTTCCACCGACGTTCCTAGTCTCTCCTTCATGCTACATTCTTCATTAGATTCTCCACATGTAGCCATGGGAGTGCCTTGAGTGTTGACGTGCAGTTAAGCTAAATTATCTACTACCTCGGTCAAGGTAGCTATGAATTCTAGTGTCGTCCGCTACATCTCTCTTTGCTCCTGAAGAAGAACACTAAGAGTGTCATCCATTGGAGATTGGAGTGGATATGAGGGTTCATTGCTTGGGAGGAAAGGTTCACGATATGAGGGTGGTTCATCATGATAAGGATATGGCGGTTCAACACTCTCCATCTTTTCCACTTGTTGTACAACACATTCATCCGTGGAAATGCTTTGTTTGTTGCATGAGTTCCATGGGTCGAACTTTTGACGGATGGTTGCTTGAAGTTGATCCATTGCTTCCTTAAGACGATCCATTGGCTCTTGTTCCACTTGGCTATCATAAATAGGATCATAGTGCTCTTGGATTGATGGATATTGACATTCTCCTATGGAGGGTTGTGGTGGAAAAGAAAATTCATATTGTGGTTGAAAATTTTCGTACGTTGGAGGTGGTGTATATTAAGGTGGTGGTTCTTGGGAGTAATTGTGTTGGAATTGGGGTGGCTCTATGTATGATTCATAGGGCTCTGATGAGCGGATAATTTATACGCTTTTTGGCACTATTTTTAGTATGTTTTTAGTAGAATCTGGTTACTTTTAAGGATATTTTTATTAGTTTTTATGCTAAATTCACATTTCTGGACTTTACTATGAGTTTGTGTATTTTTTTGTGATTTCAGGTATTTTCTGGCTGAAATTGAGGGACTTGAGCAAAAATCAGATTCAGAGGTTGAAGAAGGACTGCTGATGCTGTTGGATTCTGACCTCCCTGCACTCAAAGTAGATTTTCTGGAGCTACAGAACTCAAAATGGTGCGCTTCCAATTGCGTTGGAAAGTAGACATCCAGGACTTTCCATCAATGTATAATAGTCCATATTTTGGCCGAGTTTAGACGACGTAAAAGGGCGTTGAACGCCAGTTCTACGCTGCTGTCTGGAGTTAAACGCCAGAAACACGTCACAAGCCAGAGTTGAATGCCAGAAATACGTTACAAATTGGCGTTCAACTCCAAGAATGACCTCTACACGTGTAACATTCAAGTTCAGCCCAAGCACACACCAAGTGGGCCCCGGAAGTGGATTTATGCATCAATTACTTACTTTTGTAAACCCTAATAACTAGTTTAGTATAAATAGGACTTTTTACTATTGTATTAGACATATTTTGAACATCTTTTGATCATTTTGAGATCTCTAGACCTCCATGGGAGGCTGGCCACTCGGCCATGCTTACCCTCTATTATCACTTATGTATTTTCATACGGTAGAGTTTCTGCACTCCATAGATTAAAGTGTGGAGCTTTGCTGTTCCTCAAAGATTAATGCAAAGTACTACTGTTTTTCTATTCAATTCAACTTATTCCGCTTCTAAGATATTCATTCGCACTTCAACCTGAATGTGATGAACGTGACAATCATCATCATTCCCTATGAACGCGTGCCTGACAACCACTTCCGTTCTACCTTAGATTGAATGAGTATCTCTTAAATCTCTTAATCAGAATCTTCGTGGTATAAGCTAGATTGATGGCGGCATTCATGAGAGTCCGGAAAGTCTAAACCTTGTCTGTGGTATTCCGAGTAGGACTCTGGGATTGAATAACTGTGACGAACTTCAAACTCGCGTGTGCTGGGTGTAGTAACAGACGCAAAAGGAGGGTGAATCCTATTCCAGTATGATCGAGAACCTCAGGTGATTAGCCGTGCTGTGACAGAGCATTTGGACCATTTTCACAAGAGGATGGGATGCAGCCATTGACAAAGGTGATGCCTTCAGACGATTAGCCATGCAGTGACAATGCATCGGACCATTTTCCAGAGAGGATAAAAAGTAGCCATTGACAACGGTGATGTCCTTACATAAAGCCAGCCATGGAAAGGAGAAAGACTGATTGGATGAAGACAGCAGAAAAGCAGAGGTTCAGAGGAACGAAAGCATCTCTATACACTTATCTAAAATTCTCACCAATGATATACATAAGTGTTTCTATCCTTATTTTCTATCTATTTATTATTTATGTTCGAAAACTCCATAACTATTTTATATCCGCCTGACTGAGATTTACAAGGTGACCATAGCTTGCTTCATACCAACAATCTCCGTGGGATCGACCCTTACTCACGTAAGGTTTATTACTTGGACGACCCAGTGCACTTGCTGGTTAGTTGTATTGAAGTTGTGAATGAAAAACGATTTATTAAGACGTGCGTACAGAGTTTCTGGCGCCGTTGCCTGAGATCACAATTTCGTGCACCAATTTTTTGGCGCCGTTGCCGGGGATTGTTCGAGTTTGGACAACTGACGGTTCATCTTGTTGCTCAGATTAGGTAATTTTCTTTTTGTTTTATTTTCAAAAATTTTTCAAAAAAAAAAAGTCTTTCAAAAATTTCTCCTTTGTTTTCGAAAAAAATTTTAAAATAAAAATGTTTTCAAAAATATATTTTTCTTCAGAATTTTTAAGAATGAATTCTAGTGTTTCATGAAGCATGTTGAAGCCTGGCTGGCTGTAAAGCCATGTCTAATTCTTCTGGATAGGGAATGTCAGGCGTGTCATGTCTGAGTTACATACTAAAGCTTGGCTGGCTATTAAGCCATGCCTGACCCTTTGATTAGAGCTTTAGACTAAAGAGCATAAGATTCCTGGAATTCATATTAAAAATTTTGGAATCCTTATTTTTCTTTCTCAAAATGATTTTTGAAAAAATTAAAAGAAAATACAAAAAAATTAATAAAATCATAAAAATCAAAAAAATATTTTTGTGTTTCTTGTTTGAGTCATGTGTCATGTTATAAGTTTGGTGTCAATTACATGTTTTAAAATTTGCATAAAATTTTCGAAAAACTCATGCATTCATAGTGTTCTTCATGATCTTCAAGTTGTTCTTGGTAAGTCTTCTTGTTTGATCTTGATGTTTTCTTGTTTTGTGTCTTTTCTTGTTTTACATAGGCATTCTTGCATTCATAGTGTCTATACATGAAAAAATTTTTAAGTTTCGTGTCTTGCATATTTTCTTTGCATTAAAAAAATTTTTCAAAAATATGTTCTTGATGTTCATCTTGACATTCAAAGTGTTCTTGGTGTTTATCTTGACATTCATAGTGTTCTTGCATTCATCACATACTTTGATCCAAAATTTTCATGCATTGAGTCTTTTTCATGTTTTTCCCTCTCATAATTAAAAATTCAAAAAATAAAAAAAAATATCTTCCCTTTTTCACTCATAAATTTCGAAGATTTGAGTTTACTTTTTCAAAACTTTTTAAAATCTAGTTGTTTTTATGAGTCAAATCAAATTTTCAATTTAAAAATCTTATCTTTTTCAAAATCTTTTTCAAAAATAAAATCTTTTTCAATTCTCTTATTTATTTTCGAAAATTTTAAAATATTTTTCAAAAATATTTTTCTTATCTTTATCTCCTAATTTTCGAAAATAACATCATCAATTAAAGTTTTGATTCAAAAAATTTCAAGTTTGTTACTTGCTTGATAAGAAAGATTCAAACTTTGAGTTCTAGAATCATATCTTGTGATTTCTTGTGAATCAAGTCATTAATTGTGATTTTAAAAATCAAATATTTTTCAAAACTAATTGCAATCATATCTTTTCAAAAATATCTCTTTATCTTATCTTTTTCAAAATTTGATTTTAAAATATCTTTTCTAACTTCTTATCCTCTTATCTCTTCAAAATTGATTTTCAAATTTGTTTCAGCTAACTAACTAACTTTTTCTTTGTTTCTTATCTTTTTCAAAACTACCTAACTAACTCTCTCTCTCTAATTTTCGAAAATATCTTCCCTCTTTTTCAAAATTTCTTTTTAATTAACTAATTATTTTTATTTTATTCCTAATTTTCAAAAATTACTAACCTTTTTCAAAAAATATTTTCGAAAATCACTAACTCTTTTTCAAAAATTATTTTCAAAAATTATTTTCAAAAATTCTCTCTCTCTCTCTCATCTCCTTCTATTTATTTATTCATCTACTCACACAGGGACCTCTATACTGTGGTAAAAAGGATCCCTATTATTATTATTTTTCTGTCCCTCTTTTTCATATGAGCAGGAGCAAGGACAAGAACATTCTTGTTGAAGCAGATCCAGAACCTGAAAGGACTCTGAAGAGGAAACTAAAAGAAGCTAGATTACAACAAGCCAGCAAGCACCTGTCAGAAATTTTCGAACAGGAAGAGGAGATGGCAGCCAAAAATAATAATAATGCAAGGAGGATGCTTGGTGACTTTACTGCACCTAATTCCAATCTACATGGAAGAAGCATCTCCATTCCTGCCATTGGAGCAAACAATTTTGAGCTGAAACCTCAGCTAGTTTCTCTGATGCAGCAAAACTGCAAGTTTCATGGACTTCCATCTGAAGATCCTTTTCAGTTCTTAACTGAATTCTTGCAGATCTGTGATACTGTTAAGACTAATGGAGTAGATCCTGAAGTGTACAGGCTCATGCTTTTCCCTTTTGCTGTGAGAGATAAAGCTAGAATATGGTTGGACTCTCAACCTAAGGATAGCCTGAACTCTTGGGATAAGCTGGTCAAGGCTTTCTTAGCCAAGTTCTTTCCTCCTCAAAAGCTGAGTAAGCTTAGAGTGGATGTTCAGACCTTCAGACAGAAAGAAGGTGAATCCCTCTTTGAAGCTTGGGAGAGATACAAAGGACTGACCAAAAAGTATCCTTCTGACATGCTTTCAGAATGGACCATCCTGGATATATTCTATGATGGTCTGTCTGAATTAGCTAAGATGTCATTGGATACTTTTGCAGGTGAATCCATTCACCTAAAGAAAATGCTTGCAGAAGCTCAAGAACTCATTGACATGGTTGCTAATAACCAGTTCATGTACACTTCTGAAAGGAATCTTGTGAATAATGGGACGCCTATGAAGAAGGGAGTTCTTGAAATTGATACTCTGAATGCCATATTTGTTCAGAACAAAATATTGACTCATCAAGTCAATATGATTTCTTAGAGCCTGAATGGAATGCAAGCTGCATCCAACAGTACTCAAGAGGCGCCTTCTGAAGAAGAAGCTTATGATCCTGAGAACCCTGCAATAGCAGAGGTAAATTATATGGGTGAACCTTATGGAAACACCTATAACCCATCATGGAGAAATCACCCAAATCTCTCATGGAAGGATCAACAAAAGCCTCAACAAGGCTTTAATAATGGTGAAAAAATAGGTTTAATAGTAATAAACCTTTTCCATCATCCACTCAGCAACAGACAGAGAATTCTGAGCAGAATCCATGTAGCTTAGCAAATTTAGTCTCTGATCTATCTAAGGCCACTGTAAGTTTCATGAATGAAACAAGGTCCTCAATTAGAAATTTGGAGGCATAAGTGGGCCAGCTGAGTAAAAGGATCACTGAAATCCCTCCTAGTACTCTCCCAAGCAATACAGAAGAAAATCCAAAAGGAGAGTGCAAGGCCATTGAATTGATCACCATGGCCGAACCTGTAAGGGAAGGAGAGGACGTGAATCCCAAGGAGGAAGACCTCCTGGGACGTCCAGTGATCAATAAGGAGATTCCGTCTGAGGAACCAAAGGAATCTGAGGCTCAACTAGAGACCATAGAGATTCCATTAAACCTCCTTATGCCATTCATGAGCTCTGATGAGTATTCCTCTTCTGAAGAGAATGAGGATGTTACTGAAGAGCAAGTTACCAAGTACCTGATGCCAAGGCATCTTAGGCTAGTTTCACTAGCATTTTTCTGTTAGTTTTAGTTGTTTTATGCATTTTCTTGAGCTTAAAGTAACCAAGAATGGTTAAATGAATAACAAAGCAATGAACCATCCAAACAGTATGATTTTGATGCAAATTCCATGAGTTTTTAGTTATATTACTTGAATGCTATGAATGGAAGATTTCTCATGAAATTTTGCAAGACTTTGATGCAATTGTTTGGATGATTTCAGGGAAGAAGAGGCTAAGCAAGGAAGCAACAAAATCAATAAAGGAAGCTTGAATATCACATGTGGAGTTTAAGTTCCAGTTTAAGCCTAAACTGGAGCTTAAACGCCAGAATCATGAAGGCTAAGAAATGCTGGAATTGAAGTTTAACCTCCAGTTTAACCTTAAACTGGAGGTTAAACGCCAGAATTAGAATTCCAATCAGGAAGCACTTCCACGTTTAACCTCCAGTTTAACCTTAAACTGGAGGTTAAACGCCAGAAGTGAAAAGGGCACCAAGGGGGGCAGTTCCACGTTTAACCTCCAGTTTAACCTTAAACTGGAGGTTAAACGCCAGAAAGGGGAAAAGCACCAGGGAGCCATTTCCACGTTTAAGCTCCAGTTTGACCTTAAACTGGAGCTTAAACGTGTTCGACCAAGTTTCTCCTCCAGGGTTGCTTTCTCCATTTCCACGTTTAAGCTCCAGTTTAACCTTAAACTGGAGCTTAAACGTGTTCGACACCTCCAGGGCTACCTTTCTAAGCTTCCACGTTTAAGCTCCAGTTTAACCTTAAACTGGAGCTTAAACGTGTTCGACCTCCAGGGCTACCTTTCTCAGCTTCCACGTTTAAGCTCCAGTTTAACCTTAAACTGGAGCTTAAACGTGTTCGACCTCCAGGATGGCTTTCTCTATTTCCACGTTTAAGCTCCAGTTTAACCTTAAACTGGAGCTTAAACGTGTTCGACCTCCAGGGTTGCCTTTTCTACCTCCACGTTTAAGCTTCAGTTTAACCTTAAACTGAAACTTAAACGTGTTCGACTAAGTTACCCTCCAGGGCTGCCTTCTTCCATTTTCACGTTTAAGCTTCAGTTTAACCTTAAACTGAAGCTTAAACGTGCTACCACAAAAGGCATCACTGGGAGTGTCTGGCGTTTAAGCTGCAGTTTAAGCTTAAACTGCAACTTAAACGCCACTCTTGGAAAAGGTTTCTGGGCCAAAAATATTGCGGTTTAAGTTAGTATTTGAGCACAAACATTAACTTAAACTTACTCTGGTATGAAACCCAATTGAATATCATGGTTTATGGGATTGGGCCTGAAGGATTGATGAGTCTGAAATTTCAATTTATTGAGTCATGTGTCATTATTTGATTATCACTAAGTTGGCTCAATGAATGTTACAGAATTTGGATCAACAGCCTCATCAAGATTATGGATCATAAACCCAAGGCAAAAGGAAAGCAGGGAGAGGCCTCAAAGCCCAAGAAACACAACAGAAGCTCAATATAGAAAGTGTATAAATAGGATAGAATTTAAGTTAGGAAGGACTTTTACCTTTTCATTTAGCTAGTTTTCATATCTTTGTAATTGAATTCAGAGCTATGACTCACTAAACCCCCTTTCATTGGGTTAGGGAGCTCTATTGTAATTCAATGAATCAATAATAGTTTATCTTCTTCTTCAATCTTTTCTCTTGAATTTTGTTAGAAAGCTTCTCGATCTAATTCCATTGGGTAGTTATCTTGGGAAAGAAACTACCCATAATTGGAATCCTTCGGAACCTTGGGAAAGGAATGGAGGATTCATGCTAGAGAAGCTTTCTCACAGTGAATTGGATTGGGGTTTGGATGGATATTGTGACATGTAATCCTACCAAATTGTGGTTCATGAAACTGTGTGGTATAATCAGTGATCGAGCATCATCTCTTCTTATGAACATTTAAACCAAGGGATTGGGAATTTGTTTGTTTTTAGAGAGAATTGGTGAGCCAAGGGATTGGGATCCAATCATATAAGATTGCCAAGCAAAGTTCAATGAACGCATTGGTTGAGGAAGAGATAAACATGTTTTGATTCGGAGATCTCAATATCTCCTATAACCCAATGAATTCCCATTTCTGATTTCCACTTTCTCTTTACATTCTGCAACTCAATTCATGCAATCACCCCCATTCCCTTTTAATTTCAGCAATTTAGCTTCTGCTCTTTAATTCATGCAATTTAAGATTCCGCCATTTAAATTTCTTGTCATTTACGTTTCCCGCCAATTTTACATTCCGCAAGTCTCATCTAAATCTTGATTCCGCTCAACTAGAACACACTTCTAATCCGAATTGCTCACTCAACCAATCCTTGTGGGATTCGACCTCACTCTATTGTGAGTTTTTACTTGACGATAACCGGTGCACTTGCCGGAAGGAATTTTTCCGATCGTGCAATTTCCTAAATCGTAGCATAACAAGTTTATGCGCATCAAGTTTATGGCGCCGTTGCCGGGGATTGGTTTTCGATTGACAATTCTCCAATTGGAAGTTAACTAGATTGAGCATTTTTTTTTGTTTTGATTAATTCAGTACAAGTTACTTGTTGAATTTTAATTTCTGCACTCTGTTACATGCTTTCTTTCTTTATGCCTTTAAATTCAAGCAACTAACTCACTGACTCACTAACTGTTTGAATTAATTCCTCAATTGCTCTAACCATACTCTTCCATTAACCAAGAGTATTTCACTTGTTTGTTGCCTGTGCTATGTTCTTGTATGACAGGTAGGAGAGGAGAGACGTCAACTCCTCCATATACCAAACCAGAGAGGACCCTTCATAGACTTAGAAGGGAAGCAAGAGGGAAGAGAGTACTGGGAGAAGAAGAATCTGAAGGAGAATCTGAGGACAATTTTGAGGAAGCTCTAGATCTCAACATGGATAGAGAAGTTCACAACCATGAGAGAGCTGATGGAAACAATGCCATTCCTGAGAGGAGGGTTCTTAGTTCATACATAAACCCAACCTCTGGGAATTGTGGTAGCAGCATTCAGAAACCACCCATTCAGGCCAACAATTTTGAACTCAAACCACAGCTAATATCACTTGTGGAGAATCATTGTTCATTTGGTGGGAGTGCTAATGAAGATCCCAACCAACATCTCACAAAATTCCTGAGAATTTGTGACACTGTGAAGTCCAATGGAGTCCAGGAAGATGCCTATAAACTGCTTTTGTTCCCATTTTCACTTAGGGACAAAGCAGCTAAGTGGCTGGAATCATTCCCAAGGGGGAGTCTAACAACATGGGATGAGGTGGAAAGCAAGTTTCTGGCACGTTTCTACCCCCCACAAAAGGTCAATAGGCTTCGATTTGAGGTTCAGACTTTTAGACAACAAGATGGTGAAACTCTCTACGAGGCATGGGAGAGATTCAAGGATTTGACAAGGAAATGCCCACCAGACATGTTCCATGATTGGGTGCAATTGCATATTTTCTATGATGGACTCTCTTATGAATCAAGGAAGGCTGTAGACCATTCATCAGGAGGTTCATTGAACAGGAAAAAGACTGTGGAAGAAGCCATTGAAGTGATTGAGACAGTGGCTGAGAATGAGTACTACTATGCATCAGAGAGGCACAACACTAAGGGAGTCATGGAGCTGAACCATGTTGATACAATTCTAGCCCAAAACAAGGTGTTTGCCAAGCAACTAGCAGAGCTTACCAGGCAATTAGAAACAAAGCAAGTGGCTGCAATACACACACAAGATCAAGAGGAAGTAAGCATTGAAGGAGGTGATTGGGAAGAGGCCAACTATGTGGGAAACCAACAAAGGCAATCATATGATCCACATTCCAACACTTACAACCCAGGATGGAAAAATCACCCAAACTTTGGGTGGGGGAACCAACAAACCCAACCACAAAACCACAAACCTTACAACCACAACCAACATAACAATTCCACATACCAAAACTCCAACCAAAGATCATACCAAGCCACACAAAACACTTACTCCCAACCATCATATCATGGCCAAAATAATCAACCTACCCAACCTAATCCGAACCAACAATTTCAAGATCAATTGAACCGGATAGAAGGAATGCTTGCAACCATGAGTCAAGACATAACCGAATTGAAAGCTTTTAAGGAAGAAGTAAATTCTAACCTGCAAAACCAAGGAGCTGCCATCCAGAAGCTAGAAAATCAAATTTTGTATTTGTCTAAGCAAACCCCTGGGACAAGCGTTTCTCATGCTGCCAAGGCTATTGCAAGGGAAGAATGTAAGGCCATAACCCTCAGAAGTGGAAAAAATCTAAAGGAGATCTCAAAGGAAACCACAGAGGATGAAGCAAGGGAACATGTGAGAGACAAGGAACAAGGACAATCTTTTACACCGTCCGCAACAAAAGAAAAAGAAAAAGAGGTCCTGAAGCCTTATACACCTAAAGCACCATATCCTCAACGTTTGATGAAAAGTGAAAAGGATGGTCAATTCTCCAGGTTCTTGGAGATTTTCAAGAAGCTCCAAATCAACATTCCGTTTGCTGAGGCAATAGAGCAAATGCCACTCTATGCAAAATTCTTAAAAGAATTAATGACCAAGAAGATAAGCTGGAGAAATGAGGAAACTGTGTTGTTAACTGAAGAATGTAGTGCCATCATTCAGCACAAATTGCCTCAGAAATTGAAGGACCCAGGCAGTTTCCAAATCCCCTGCATCATAGGAGAAGTCATGGTGGAGAAGGCCTTGTGTGACTTAGGGGCCAGCATCAATTTGATGTCTCTAACAATGATGAGAAGAATGAAGATTGAGGAAGCCAAACCAACAAGAATGGCCCTCCAATTGGCAGATCGAACTTTTAAATTCCCTCATGGGATAGTTGAGGATTTGTTGGTGAAAGTGGGAGATTTTATATTTCCTGCTGATTTTGTGGTGTTAGATATAGAGGAAGAAGCCAAAGCTTCAATAATTCTGGGAAGACCCTTCCTAGCTACTGCTGGAGCCATCATAGATGTACAAAAGGGTGAACTCACTCTTAGACTACATGATGAGAAATTGGTGTTTAACGTATTCAAGGCAATGAGCTATCCATCAGAATCACTAAGGGAATGCATGAGGGTTGATGTAGTGGACATTGCAGTACAAGAAACTTTTGAGGAAACAATAAAGGAAGTGGCAGAGGAGGAGTTCACCAAGGATATTGAAGTTAGTGACATCAAGGCTGCTGAAACAACCATGCCAAGCATGCCAGAGAGAGTGAAAGAAGAGAAGGAAGCACCAAAACCTGAGCTCAAAGCATTGCCCCCTAATCTCAAGTATGCATACTTGGGTAGTGATGAGAGTCACCCTGTTATCATTAGCTCTGCCCTGAGCCAAGAACAGGAAGAAGAATTGATCAAGGTACTACAAACTCATCAAGATGCCATTGGATGGACCCTAGCCGATTTGAAGGGGATAAGTTCATCCATATGCATGCATAAAATCTTGTTAGAAGAGGATGCTAGACCCTCCATTCAAGCTCAGAGAAGATTGAATCCCGTCATGAAAGAAGTGGTACAAAAGGAAGTCATGAAGTTATGGCAGGCAGGGGTAATCTACCCCATTTCTGATAGCCCATGGGTTAGTCCCATCCATGTAGTTCCCAAGAAAGGTGGCATAACTGTGGTGCCAAATGAGAAGAACGAACTCATACCCACAAGAACCGTCACTGGGTGGAGGATGTGCATAGACTACAGGAAGCTCAATGAAGCCACCAGAAAGGATCATTTCCCACTCCCATTCATGGATCAGATGCTTGAAAGGCTTGCCGGACATGCTTACTATTGCTTTTTGGATGGATATTCAGGCTACAACCAAATAGTAGTTGATCCTAGAGATCAAGAGAAAACATCATTTGTTTGTCCATATGGAGTTTTTGCTTATAGACGCATGCCCTTTGGATTGTGCAATGCACCTGCCACTTTCCAAAGATGCATGCTGTCCATCTTTTCGGACATGATTGAAAAATTTATTGAGGTCTTCATGGACGATTTTTCTGTGTTTGGAGATTCTTTTCCTAGCTGCCTACACCACCTTGCCTTGGTGCTTAAGAGGTGCCAAGAGACTAACCTAGTATTAAACTGGGAAAAGTGTCATTTCATGGTCACAGAAGGAATAGTCCTTGGCCACAAAATCTCTAATAGAGGCATTGAGGTGGACAGAGCTAAGGTGGAACTCATTGAAAAATTACCTCCACCAAGTAATGTCAAGGCAGTTAGGAGTTTTTTGGGACACGCTGGTTTTTACAGAAGGTTTATTAGAGACTTTTCTAAAATAGCCAAACCCTTGAGTAACTTGCTTGTCTCTGATACACCCTTTGTATTTGATAAAAATTGCATGCTAGCCTATGAACTTTTGAAGCAAAAACTTTCCTCTGCACCTATCATTGCCCCACCTGATTGGAACTTACCTTTTGAACTGATGTGTGATGCATCAGACCTTGCTATTGGGGCAGTGTTAGGACAAAGGAAAGACAATTTGGTACATGTGATTTATTATGCCAGTAAAGTCTTGAATGATAACCAAAGGAATTACACAACCACTGAAAAAGAACTCTTGGCAATAGTCTTTGCATTTGACAAATTTAGATCCTATCTCATTGGATCTAAAGTCATTGTCTTCACTGATCATTCAGCTTTAAAATACTTACTTGCTAAACAAGAATCCAAACCAAGACTTATTAGATGGGTTCTTTTGTTGCAGGAATTTGACATTGAAATCAAAGACAAGAAGGGTGTAGAGAACAAGGTGGCAGACCATTTATCAAGAATACCATGTGAAGAAGGAAGCGCACAAAGCACACATATAAATGAGTGCTTTCCTGATGAACAACTCATGGTAATTCACAAAGCACCCTGGTTTGCAGACATAGCAAACTTCAAGGCCACTGGGAGTTTACCGTTGGAATTTAACAAACATCAAAGGAAGAAATTGGTAAATGATGCCAAATACTTCATCTAGGACGAACCATACTTGTTCAAAAAATGTTCCGATGGCATACTCAGAAGATGCATATCCGAGGAAGAAGGAAGGGAAGTCTTATGGGACTGCCATGGCTCCACTTATGGAGGACATTTTGCAGGAGAAAGAACAGCAGCTAAGGTGTTGCAGTGTGGTTTTTATTGGCCCACTATCTTCAAAGATGCAAAAGAATTAGTGAAGCACTGCCATGAATGCCAGAAAGCGGGGAACCTGCCAAGAAGAAATGAAATGCCACAACAATTCATTCTGGAACTTGAATTGTTTGATGTATGGGGGATAGATTTCATGGGACCCTTTCCCTCCTCATACTCAAATAATTACATTCTTGTGGCAGTAGACTATGTCTCCAAATGGGTTGAAGCAATAGCAACTCCAACCAATGATAATAAGGTAGTCATGAACTTCCTCAGAAAACACATTTTTTGCCGTTTTGGGGTTCCAAGAGCAATCATCAGTGATGGAGGAAGCCACTTCTGCAACAAACCATTAGAGGCATTGCTTCTAAAATATGGAGTCAAACACAAGGTAGCCACACCATACCATCCACAGACAAGTGGGCAAGCCGAAATATCTAATAGAGAACTCAAAAGGATCCTGGAAAAGACTGTGGGAACTTCAAGGAAGGACTGGTCGATTAAGCTAGATGATGCTCTTTGGGCATATAGGACAGCTTTCAAAACACCAATTGGAATGTCTCCTTACCAACTAGTATATGGAAAAGCTTGCCATTTGCCACTGGAGTTGGAGCACAAGGCATACTGGGCCTTGAAACTTTTGAACTTGGACAACAAAGCTGCTGGAGAAAGAAGGATGTTGCAAATTCAAGAGTTGGAAGAATTCAGAGCGGAAGCTTATGAGAATGCCAAAATTTACAAAGAAAGAGCAAAGAAGAAGCATGACAACAACATAGCCCCAAGGAAATTTGAAGAAGGACAAAAAGTATTGCTCTACAATTCTAGGCTGAAGCTATTTCCAGGGAAGCTAAAATCAAGGTGGTCTGGACCATTCCTTGTCACCAAGGTCTCCAAATATGGACAAGTAGAAATCATGGAAGAAAAGTCACAACGAACCTTCATTGTGAACGGTCAAAGACTCAAACATTACTTGGGAGATGTGGAGGAGAAGGACAAAGTTAAATATCACCTCAACTGAGGAAGCTGACCGTCAAGCTAATGACGTTAAAGAAGCGCTTGTTGGGAGGCAACCCAACCTGAGGTAATACCCTTTTGCTGTTTCTTTTATTTGTTTCAATAAAAAGGGTGAAGTAGTTTCTGTGCATTGCAAAGAATTAAGTTTGGTGTTTCACACCAAACAATGAATTCGTGGATCAATAATTCAAAGGGGAATGTGTGACTCTAAGTTTGGTGTTCCACCATAAAGATCAACTGAACACAACAACCTTTGAATTATATGAAAGGAACAACCATTCTAAGCAGTCACAGAAATGCTTAAAACCCTTAGCAGCAACTTCATTCCAAAGAGAACTCAAGGATTCAAAGCACAGAGAAGTAAGTGGGAGACTAAGTTTGGTGTTCACACACCAACTTAAGACTCAGATACTTACCCACACATAGTTGAGCTAACCACTCAAGTGCTTGAGAAGCAAGCAACTTCATCACTCTTTGCAGGAAAGGAAACAAGGATCTTAAAGCATGAAGCAACATTTAGGAGAAGAAGGAGAAATCAAATTGTTTCCTGGCAACAAAGAGAAAACAAGGAATTTCACAAGGTGGTATTGTTCCTTGATAATTCTTTAAAAAGGGCAAACAAAAGCATGCTTGTTCTGGTTTAAACTGTAAATGTTGAATCTTTCTGGAATGTGAAGTTTTTAGTATATTTGTCTGTTTATTGCTTTGAATAAAGTGAATGCCTAGATGTTTGGATATAACTTCACCTTCTTAAACAAATGCTTGCCATGCTTGTTCTGTTTCCAAAAATAAAAGAAAAGCTTTGAACAAAAGTAACTTGGCTCAATTAGTGACAAATCAAGTAGAATTAAGTGGTGGTATGCATGCTTGATTGTTTAGTCAGATCACTAGAAATAGAGTGTAGAATTATCATTTTTTGTGTAGAAATTGAAAACTGTCTATGGATCTTGATGAATAAAAGTCTTTGGCCATGAAAAAGAAAGAAAAAGAAGAAGAAAAAGCCACTGAAAAAGGGCAACCAAATAAGCTAGGCACCAATGGTTTGAACTTCTGAGACAAATGCCTGTGGTGTTTATGTATTATCAACCAAAAGTCCATTATCAAGAGCAACCTAAATACAAAACATTTAGTCACACAAAGAGGTGCTGGGCACCAATGTCTCAAGAAGAATTGCGAACTAAAATGCCTGGAGTGGATATGTGTAGTGCACTGATAAGAAAAAGAAAATGCCAAAGGTTTGTGCAACACATGACACTAAGCAAACAAGGAGCAAAGAAGCTCTAAGAAAAAGAAAAGAAAAACAAAGAAGAGAAGTGCCAAAGACATAAGAATAACAAGAGGCCATAGCAGTGTTTGATGGATGCAAGGAAAAAGTGATAATCTTACCTGATAAGAATGAAAAAGTGATACTGCAACTTTCTGCATAAAACCCTTCTGATGAACTTCAAATGCTTGCTAATATAGCCAATGTAATTGCTTTCTGTTTCATACTTTCTTCTCAAATAACTCAGGACTTGCTTAGGGACAAGCAAGTATTAAGTTTGGTGTTGTGATGCCAAGGCATCTTAGGCTAGTTTCACTAGCATTTTTCTGTTAGTTTTAGTTGTTTTATGCATTTTCTTGAGCTTAAAGTAACCAAGAATGGTTAAATGAATAACAAAGCAATGAACCATCCAAACAGTATGATTTTGATGCAAATTCCATGAGTTTTTAGTTATATTACTTGAATGCTATGAATGGAAGATTTCTCATGAAATTTTGCAAGACTTTGATGCAATTGTTTGGATGATTTCAGGGAAGAAGAGGCTAAGCAAGGAAGCAACAAAATCAATAAAGGAAGCTTGAATATCACATGTGGAGTTTAAGTTCCAGTTTAAGCCTAAACTGGAGCTTAAACGCCAGAATCATGAAGGCTAAGAAATGCTGGAATTGAAGTTTAACCTCCAGTTTAACCTTAAACTGGAGGTTAAACGCCAGAATTAGAATTCCAATCAGGAAGCACTTCCACGTTTAACCTCCAGTTTAACCTTAAACTGGAGGTTAAACGCCAGAAGTGAGAAGGGCACCAAGGGGGGCAGTTCCACGTTTAACCTCCAGTTTAACCTTAAACTGGAGGTTAAACGCCAGAAAGGGGAAAAGCACCAGGGAGCCATTTCCACGTTTAAGCTCCAGTTTGACCTTAAACTGGAGCTTAAACGTGTTCGACCAAGTTTCTCCTCCAGGGTTGCTTTCTCCATTTCCACGTTTAAGCTCCAGTTTAACCTTAAACTGGAGCTTAAACGTGTTCGACACCTCCAGGGCTACCTTTCTAAGCTTCCACATTTAAGCTCCAGTTTAACCTTAAACTGGAGCTTAAACGTGTTCGACCTCCAGGGCTACCTTTCTCAGCTTCCACGTTTAAGCTCCAGTTTAACCTTAAACTGGAGCTTAAACGTGTTCGACCTCCAGGATGGCTTTCTCTATTTCCACGTTTAAGCTCCAGTTTAACCTTAAACTGGAGCTTAAACGTGTTCGACCTCCAGGGTTGCCTTTTCTACCTCCACGTTTAAGCTTCAGTTTAACCTTAAACTGAAGCTTAAACGTGTTCGACTAAGTTACCCTCCAGGGCTGCCTTCTTCCATTTTCACGTTTAAGCTTCAGTTTAACCTTAAACTGAAGCTTAAACGTGCTACCACAAAAGGCATCACTGGAAGTGTCTGGCGTTTAAGCTGCAGTTTAAGCTTAAACTGCAACTTAAACGCCACTCTTGGAAAAGGTTTCTGGGCCAAAAATATTGCGGTTTAAGTTAGTATTTGAGCACAAACATTAACTTAAACTTACTCTGGTATGAAACCCAATTGAATATCATGGTTTATGGGATTGGGCCTGAAGGATTGATGAGTCTGAAATTTCAATTTATTGAGTCATGTGTCATTATTTGATTATCACTAAGTTGGCTCAATGAATGTTACAGAATTTGGATCAACAGCCTCATCAAGATTATGGATCATAAACCCAAGGCAAAAGGAAAGCAGGGAGAGGCCTCAAAGCCCAAGAAACACAACAGAAGCTCAATATAGAAAGTGTATAAATAGGATAGAATTTAAGTTAGGAAGGACTTTTACCTTTTCATTTAGCTAGTTTTCATATCTTTGTAATTGAATTCAGAGCTATGACTCACTAAACCCCCTTTCATTGGGTTAGGGAGCTCTATTGTAATTCAATGAATCAATAATAGTTTATCTTCTTCTTCAATCTTTTCTCTTGAATTTTGTTAGAAAGCTTCTCGATCTAATTCCATTGGGTAGTTGTCTTGGGAAAGAAACTACCCATAATTGGAATCCTTCGGAACCTTGGGAAAGGAATGGAGGATTCATGCTAGAGAAGCTTTCTCACAGTGAATTGGATTGGGGTTTGGATGGATATTGTGACATGTAATCCTACCAAATTGTGGTTCATGAAACTGTGTGGTATAATCAGTGATCGAGCATCATCTCTTCTTATGAACATTTAAACCAAGGGATTGGGAATTTGTTTGTTTTTAGAGAGAATTGGTGAGCCAAGGGATTGGGATCCAATCATATAAGATTGCCAAGCAAAGTTCAATGAACGCATTGGTTGAGGAAGAGATAAACATGTTTTGATTCGGAGATCTCAATATCTCCTATAACCCAATGAATTCCCATTTCTGATTTCCACTTTCTCTTTACATTCTGCAACTCAATTCATGCAATCACCCCCATTCCCTTTTAATTTCAGCAATTTAGCTTCTGCTCTTTAATTCATGCAATTTAAGATTCCGCCATTTAAATTTCTTGTCATTTACGTTTCCCGCCAATTTTACATTCCGCAAGTCTCATCTAAATCTTGATTCCGCTCAACTAGAACACACTTCTAATCCGAATTGCTCACTCAACCAATCCTTGTGGGATTCGACCTCACTCTATTGTGAGTTTTTACTTGACGATAACCGGTGCACTTGCCGGAAGGAATTTTGCCGATCGTGCAATTTCCTAAATCGTAGCATAACAAGTTTATGCGCATCAGTACCTTGGTGCAATCATGAAGCTGAATGCCAAATTATTTGGTATTGAGACTTGAGAAGATGAACCTCCCTTGTTCACCAATGAACTAAGTGATCTGGATCAACTGACATTGCCTCAGAAGAAACAGGATCCTGGAAAGTTTTTAATACCTTGTACCATAGGCACCATAACCTTTGAGAAGGCTCTATGTGACCTTGGGTCAGGGATAAACCTCATGCCCCTCTCTGTAATAGAGAAACTGGGAATCTTTGGGGTGCAAACTGCTAAAATCTCATTAGAGATGGCAGACAATTCAAGAAAACAGGCTTATGGACAAGTAGAGGATGTGTTAGTAAAGGTTGAAGGCCTTTACATCCCTGCTGATTTCATAGTCCTAGATACTGGGAAGGATGAGGATGAATCCATCATCCTTGGAAGACCTTTCCTAGCCACAGCAAGAGCTGTAATTGATGTTGACAGAGGTGAATTAGTCCTTCAATTGAATGGGGACTACCTTGTGTTTACAACTCAAGGTTATCCTTCTGTAAACATGGAGAGGAAGCATAAAAAGCTTCTCTCAAAACAGAGTCAACCAGAGCCCCCACAGTCAAACTCTAAGTTTGGTGTTGGGAGGCCACAACCAAACTCTAAGTTTGGTGTTGAACTCCCATATCCAAACTCTAAGTTTGGTGTTGGGAAGTCTCAACAATGCTCTGAACATCTGTGAGGCTCCATGAGAGCCCACTGTCAAGCTATTGATATTAAAGAAGCGCTTGTTGGGAGGCAACCCAATTTTTATTTATCTAATTTTATTTTTCTTGTTCTTTCATGTTTTATTAGGTTCATGATCATGTGGAGTCACAAAATAAATATAAAAATTGAAAACAGAATAAAAAACAGCAGAAAAAAAAATCACACCCTGGAGGAGGATCTCACTGGCGTTTAAACGCCAGTAAGGAGCATCTGGCTGGCGTTCAACGCCAGAACAGAGCATGGTTCTGGCGCTGAACGCCTAAAATGGGCAGCATCTGGGCGTTTGAACGCCAGAATTGCACCCTGGAGAAGAGCTGACGCTGAACGCCCAGAACAAGCATGGTTCTGGCGTTCAACGCCAGATATGGGCAACAAATGGGCGTTCAACGCCCAGAACAAGCACCAATCTGGCGCTGAACGCCCAGAGTTGTGTGAAAGGGCATTTTGCATGCCTAATTTGGTGCAATGTTGTAAATCCTTGAACACCTCAGGATCTGTGGACCCCACAGGATCCCTACCTACCTCCACTCACTTCTTCTCACCCCTCTTTCACACAATCCCATAAACACTCTTCCCCAAAACTCTTCACCAATCACCTCAATCTCTCTTCCCTATCACCACTTCACCACTCACATCCATCCACTCTTCCCCATAAACCTACCTCATAAACTCCACCTACCTTCAAAATTCAAAATCAATTTCCCACCGAAACCCACCCTATATGGCCGAACCTTAACCCCCTCCCTTCCCTATATATAGCCCTCCATTCTTCCTCATTTTCACACAACACAACCCTCTCTTCCCCTTCTTGACCGAAACACATCTCTCTCTCCCTCACCTCCATTTCTTCTTCTTCTTCATCTCTTCTTTCTTCTCTTGCTCGAGGGCGAGAAATATTCTAAGTTTGGTGTGGTAAAAGCATAAGTTTTTTGTTTTTCCATTACCATTGATGGCACCCAAGACTGGGGAATCCTCTAGAAAAGGGAAAGAGAAGACAAAAGCTTCCACCTCCGAGTCATGGGAGATGGAAAGATTCATCTCCAAAGCTCATCAAGACCACTTCTATGATGTTGTGGCCAAGAAGAAGGTGATCCCCGAGGTCCCTTTCAAGCTCAAGAAGAATGAGTATCCGGAGATCCGACATGAAATCCAAAGAAGAGGTTGGAAAGTTCTAACAAACCCCATCCAACAAGTCGGCATCCTAATGGTTCAAGAGTTCTATGCCAATGCATGGATCACTAGGAACCATGATCAAAGTAAGAACCCAAACCCAAAGAATTATATTACAATGGTTCGGGGGAAATACTTAGATTTTAGTCCGGAAAATGTAAGGTTGGCGTTTAACTTGCCTATGATGCAAGGAGATGCACGCCCCTACATTAGAAGGGTCAACTTTAATCAAAGGTTGGACCAAGTCCTCATGGACATATGTGTAGAAGGAGCTCAATGGAAGATTGACTCCAAAGGCATGCCGGTTCAACTAAGAAGACTGGACCTCAAGCTTGTAGCTAGAGGATGGTTAGAGTTTATCCAACGCTCCATCATCCCCACTAGCAACCGATCTGAAGTTACTGTGGATCGGGCCATCATGATCCATAGCATCATGATTGGAGAAGAAGTAGAAGTTCATGAAGTCATCTCCCTTGAATTCTACAAAATAGCCGAAAAGCCCTCTCCTGGGGCAAGGCTAGCTTTTCCTCATCTTATTTGCCATCTATGTTACTCAGTTGGAGCTTTCATAGAAGGAGACATTCCCATTGAGGAAGAGAAGCCCATCACTAAGAAAAGGATGGAGCAAGCAAGAGAGCCCATTCATGGATCTCAAGAGACACATGAAGCTCATCACCATGAGATCCTGGAGATGCCTCAAATGCATTTTCTTCCATAAAACTATTGGGAGCAAATCAACACCTCCCTAGGAGAATTAAGTTCCAACATGGGACAATTAAGGGTGGAACATCAAGAGCACTCTATCATCCTTCATGAAATTAGAGAAGATCAAAAAGCAATGAGGGAGGAGCAACAAAGACAAGGAAGAGACATAGAAGAGCTCAAGGACATCATTGGTTCCTCAAGAAGGAAACGCCACCATCACTAAGGTGGATTCATTCCTTGTTCTTAATTTCTCTGTTTTTCGTTTTCTCTATGTCAAGTGCTTATCTATGTTTGTGTCTTATTACATGATCATTAATATTTAGTAACATTGTCTTAAAGTTATGAATATCCTATGAATCCATCACCTCTCTTGAATGAAAAATGTTTTAATTCAAAAGAACAAGAAGTACATGAGTTTTGAATTTATCCTTGAACTTAGTTTAATTATATTGATGTGGTGACAATGCTTCTTGTTTTCTGAATGTATGCTTGAACAGTGCATATGTCTTTTGAAGTTGTTGCTTAAGAATGTTAAATATGTTGGCTCTTGAAAGAATGATGACAAGGAGACATGTTATTTGATAATCTGAAAAATCATAAAAATGATTCTTGAAGCAAGAAAAAGCAGCAAAGAACAAAGCTTGTAGAAAAAAAAAAAGAGAAATAGCGAAAAAAAAATAGAAAGAAAAAAAAGAAAAAGCAAGCAGAAAAAGCCAAAGCTCTTAAAACCAAGAGGCAAGAGCAAAAAGCCAGTAACCCTTAAAACCAAAAGGCAAGGGCAATAAAAAGGATCCCAAGGCTTTGAGCATCAGTGGATAGGAGGGCCTAAAGGAATAAAATCCTGGCCTAAGCGGCTAAACCAAGCTGTCCCTAACCATGTGCTTGTGGCGTGAAGGTGTCAAGTGAAAACTTGAGACTGAGCGGTTAAAGTCAAGGTCCAAAGCAAAAACAGAGTGTGCTTAAGAACCCTGGACACCTCTAATTGGGGACTTTAGCAAAGCTGAGTCACAATCTGAAAAGGTTCACCCAATTATGTGTCTGTGGCATTTATGTATCCGGTGGTAATACTGGAAAATAAAGTGCTTAGGGCCACGGCCAAGACTCATAAAATAGCTGTGTTCAAGAATCATCATACTAAACTAGGAAAATCAATAACACTATCTAAACTCTGAGTTCCTATAGATGCCAATCATTCTGAACCTCAATGGATAAAGTGAGATGCCAAAACTATTCAAGAGGCAAAAAGCTACAAGTCCCGCTCATTTAATTGGAGCTATGTTTCATTGATAGTTTGGAATTTATAGTATATTCTCTTCTTTTTATCCTATTTTATTTTCAGTTGCTTGGGGACAAGCAACAATTTAAGTTTAGTGTTGTGATGAGCGGATAATTTATACGCTTTTTGGCACTATTTTTAGTATATTTTTAGTAGAATCTGGTTACTTTTAGGGATGTTTTTATCAGTTTTTATGCTAAATTCACATTTCTGGACTTTACTATGAGTTTGTGTGTTTTTCTGTGATTTCAGGTATTTTCTGGCTGAAATTGAGGGACTTGAGCAAAAATCAGATTCAGAGGTTGAAGAAGGACTACTGATGCTGTTGGATTCTGACCTCCCTGCACTCAAAGTGGAATTTCTGGAGCTACAGAACTCAAATTGGCGCACTTCTAATTGCGTTGGAAAGTAGACATCTAGGGCTTTCCATCAATGTATAATAGGCCATACTTTGGCCGAGTTTAGACGACGTAAAAGGGAGTTGAACGCCAGTTCTATGCTGCTGTCTGGAGTTAAACGCCAGAAACACGTCACAAGCCAGAGTTGAACGCCAGAAATACGTTACAAACTGGTGTTCAACTCCAAGAATGACCTCTGCACATGTAACATTCAAGTTCAGCCCAAGCACACACCAAGTGGGCCCTGGAAGTGGATTTATGCATCAATTACTTACTTCTGTAAACCCTAGTAACTAGTTTAGTATAAATAGGACTTTTTACTATTGTATTAGACATCTTTTGAACATCTTTTGATCATTTTGAGATCTCTAGACCTCCATGGGAGGCTGGCCACTCGGCCATGCTTACCCTCTATTATCACTTATGTATTTTCATACGGTAGAGTTTCTGCACTCCATAGATTAAGGTGTGGAGCTCTGCTGTTTCTCAAGGATTAATGCAAAGTACTACTATTTTTCTATTCAATTCAACTTATTCCGCTTCTAAGATATTCATTCACACTTCAACCTGAATGTGATGAACGTGACAATCATCATCATTCCCTATGAATGCTTGCCTGACAACCACTTCCGTTCTACCTTAGATTGAATGAGTATCTCTTAGATCTCTTAATCAGAATCTTCGTGGTATAAGCTAGATTGATGGCGGCATTCATGAGAGTCCGGAAAGTCTAAACCTTGTCTGTGGTATTCCGAGTAGGACTCTGGGATTGAATAACTGTGACGAACTTCAAACTCGTGAGTGCTGGGCGTAGTGACAGACGCAAAAGGAGGGTGAATCCTATTCCAGTATGATCGAGAACCTCAGATGATTAGCCGTGCTGTGACAGAGCATTTGGACCATTTTCACAAGAGGATGGGATGCAGCCATTGACAAGGGTGATGCCTCCAGACGATTAGCCATGCAGTGACAGCGCATCGGACCATTTTCCAAAGAGGATAAAAAGTAGCCATTGACAACGGTGATGTCCTTACATAAAGCCAGCCATGGAAAGGAGTAAGACTGATTGGATGAAGACAGTAGGAAAGCAGAGGTTCAGAGGAACGAAAGCATCTCTATACACTTATCTGAAATTCTCACCAATGATATACATAAGTGTTTCTATTCTTATTTTCTATCTATTTATTATTTATGTTCGAAAACTCCATAACTATTTTATATCCGCCTGACTGAGATTTACAAGGTGACCATAGCTTGCTTCATACCAACAATCTCCGTGGGATCGACCCTTACTCACGTAAGGTTTATTACTTGGACGACCTAGTGCACTTGCTGGTTAGTTGTATCGAAGTTGTGAATGAAAAACGATTTATTAAGATGCGCGTACAGAGTTTCTGGCACCGTTGCCTGAGATCACAATTTCGTGCACCAGGCTCATAGGGTGGTTGGTGTGGTGGGTAAGGATTAGGATCATATGAAGGTGTTTGGTAAAACGGGGCTTGTGAGTATGGTTGAGGGCTATATTGAGGAAGGGGTTCATAGGTATATGGTGGTGGTTGTTGATTGTCACGAAGAGGTCCACCATAGCCATTAGATGGGTATGCATCAAAGGGTGGTTCTTGCTCATAGTGCCTCGGGGGAGGTTGTTGCCAAGATGGTTGTCCGTAAGCTTGAGGCTCCTCCCACCTTTGGTTATTCCATCCTTGATGCTTTTTCTCATTGTAGCTTCCATTCCCTACAACATAATTTGAATCAAGCTCATAGCCAAAGGGGTGAGAATTCATGATAGCGAGAGAAAATAAAAACAAATACTAACAAAAACTAATGAAAATAAACTCCTAAAACTAGCAAAAACTAACAAAAAAACAAAAAGCAAACATATTCACAATATTCACAATAACTAATAATAAGGCACACATTTGCAATTCTCCGGCAACGGCGCCAAAATCTTGATGGAGGAAAAATGTCGGTAAAGATTTTCACACAAATTATTGCGTTGCAAGTATAGTTCTAAACCAACAATTAAACCTCAATCAATGTTTAAATTGTTTGTCACGAATACAAACCCAATAAAATTAACCGAAGTATTCAAACCTCGGGTCGTCTCTCAAGAAATTACAGGGAAGTGTACTTTTAATTGGTTATAGAAAAGTATTTTTGGGGGTTTTGTGATAAGAGGCAAGTAATGTAAATAACAAGGAAATAAAATAACAACTAAGAAAAAGTCCTAGCAAGGATAGAGAATTTGAATTCCTATCCTCATTATCATCATCAATTGTGATGGTAATTGTCTTTTGCTTTCACTTAGTTAACCTCTAACAATGAAGAAAAGTCAAGTGAGAAAAATCAACTTAAGTTCACAAGTCCTAATCAAAGACTAGATTTAGCAAAGCCTAAGCCAACCAGCAAGTCTCAATTACCATCAACAAAAGAATTTTGATAACTCAAGAGTCTCTAATTAATCAATCCAAGTTAAGAACATAAAAATCTAATTTGAAATCCAACCAAGCATTTTATCAAACACTTGGAAGGCATAAAATAAAAACTTAGAAAACTAACAAGACATAGCAAAATCTAAGACTAACAATTGCAAGAGGAAACAATAACAACAAAGTAAAGGAAGCAATCATAAACATAAAAACATAAATTGCATTAATATGGATTAAAGGAAATAGAAGAGTTCATAAACTAAATTGGCAACATAAAGGAATCAATAATAGAAGTAGACAAACCAAAGTACTAGAACAAATAAAAGTAGAAGAAAGCTAAATAAAAGCAAGGTAGAAATCTAAATTTGAGAAAAGCTAAACCTAAAAACCCTAAGACCTAGAGAGAGGAGAGAACCTCTCTATCTAGAAAACTACATCTAAACCTAATAATTGTGAATGAAAAGTGAATGAATGATTCCCCCCATCCAGCTCCACTCTGCAGCCTCTAATCTTCACTTTCGGGCTTGAAACAGGGCCAAAAGCAGCCCAGAATTCACCCGCAGCATTTTCTGATAATTGCAGCACGTGACGCTCTGTCACGCGTACGCGTTAGCCATGTGTACGCGTTGATGAAAGAATTCCTAGTCATGCGTATGCATCATCCACGCGTGCGCGTCGGTTGTCTGTTGCACTGGTTGCGTGTAGGCGTCGCCCATGTGTGCGCATCGCTGCCAGCTTCTCAAAACATCAATTTTCTGTGTTCCTTCCACTATTGCATGCTTCCTTTCCATTCTCTAAGCCATTCATGCCCTATAAAATCTGAAAAAACTGAACACACATATCACAGCATCGAATGGTAATAAGAGAGGATTAAAAATTAGCAAATTTAAGGCCAAAGAAGTATGTTTGTAATGATAGTACAAAATCAGGAAGAAAAATGTAAAACATGCGATTTATATGCATAAGTGTGAGAATAATGGATAAAATTCACTCAATTCAGCCTAAAATGTACCACAAAATACTGGTGCATCACCACCCTCAACCCAGACCACACTGATGCCAGGGCATTTTGGCCAGTTTCACTGACCTTTTCTTTACTGTTTTTAAGGTAGTTTCATGCATTTTCTTAGAAAATAAGCGAGTTTTGGGTAGATATTCACTTACATCTTGATTCAAGCATACATTGTGCACTTTACATGATTTCATGAGAATTTTGCATGAATTATATGATAAATTTGATGATGCATGATCCCATGATTAAGAGCAAAACTTTGATGCACTTTGTTTGATTGATTTTAGGCCAAAAGAAGAAGAGAAGAGCCACGTCAGTTGCTACGTTAGTTACACTAACGTGGGCACTAACGTGGAAGGAAGGAAAGCCCCAACGTTAGTGAGAAAAGTTAGTGGCATTAACTTTGAAGAAAGAGAGCATGGAACGATGGCAAGGAAGACCCACGTTAAGAGTCACGTTAGCTACACTAGCGTGAACTCTAACGTAGGGACAAAAGGTACCAAGCAACGTTAATGGGGAAGGTGAGCCCCAATAACGCTTGCGAAAGGGGTATATGCCAACGTTAGTGGAAAAAGAGAGTGCCACTAATGTTTGCGAAGGCTAGAAGACCCACGTTAGTCTCCATGTTAGTTAGATTAACGTGGGAACTAACGTGGAAGGAAAGGGAGATGCCAACGTTAGTGGAAAAGGTGATCTCCACTAACGTTTGCAAAACAAAAAGACCCACGTTAGCTTCCACGTTAACTAGATTAACGTGGTAGTTAACGTGGGCAAAAGTCCCACCTGGCAGCCTGACCATGCCTTCTTCAAACACGCATAACTTGAGCCACAAAGCTCCAAATGAGGTGATTCCAGTGGCATTGGAAAGTAGGATTCCAGAGCTTTCCAAGCATATATGGCACTACATGATTGACACTAAATTGGAGGGAGAAAACCGGCCCCGAAAGTGCAAAGATGAACATGGTATCAGCCTGTAGTAAGGCCAACTGACCTCTTCACCTTCCAAGAAGTGTAACTCGAGTTGTAGAGCTCCAAATAATGCGCTTCCAAAGGGGTTGGAAAGTAGACATCCAAATCTTTCCAGAAATATATAATAGTATAGGGTGGAAATTGATTTTGAGCTCCAGAACCTGGAAATATTAAGCCCCTGGTCGCTAGCATTATCGGGACTCACATTTTCCATTAACGCTAGCAACTATGCCAGCGACCATGTCCACTTCAAAGGAGCATAACTTGAGTTATAGAGATCCAATTGAGGTGATTCCAGTTGCGTTAGAAAGCTGACATTCAGAGCTTTCCAACGATATATAATACTCCATAGTGGAAATAAAATTAGAGCACAAACAAGAGGCATCTTTTAAGTCCCAAAAACACCAACTGGGCAGCAAGTGCAACGTTAGCCACAATAACTTTAGCACTAACGCCACACTTGTAGCGTTAGTGTGGCTAACTTTAGCACTAACTTTAGCACCTGGACCTCAACTTAACTCACTTCTCTCTCAAGTCCACTTCAAAGCTCAAGCAAGCAAGCCCACAATTGTCAACCAATCAAGGCCACAAGAAGCATCTAGAATAGGAATTTTCATTTAATTGTAATTTGCTTTTCATTTTATTTTGTAATTTAGAAGAGCCTATATAAAGGCCCATACCCAAGACTTGAAGAGCCAACTAGAAGATCAAAAGAGTAGTATATATAGGAGTAGCTTTGAATTAGTTGGGGAGCTGGAAACTTTAGGGAGCCTTTGGGCATAGAACTACTCTCTGTATTTTACTTTTTCTGCACTTCTAGTTTTACTTTCATGATGTATTCTCCATCTTTGTTTTCATTTTCCAGAGCTATGAATAACTAAACCCCTTTCATTGGGTTAGGGAGCTCTGTTGTAATTTGATGGATCAATTTTAGTTTTCATTCTCCTTCTTCTATCTTTTCTCTTGATTTTACTAGAAAACTTTCGATCTTCATTCAATTGGGTAGTTATCTTGGAAAAGAAGCTATTCATACTTGGATCTCTTCTGAACCTTGAAAGAGGAATGAAGGGATCATGCTAGAAATGCTTTCTCATGCTGGACAAAATTAGATTTGGATGGATATGTGACTATAATCCTTCCAACACTTGATTTGGGAAATGCATGTGGTATAATCAGTGACCATACTTCATCTCTTCTCATGAGCAATTGACCAAGAAATTGGATATTGATCAAGATTTGAGAGATTGAATTACAAGGAATTGTAATTCGATCACTTAAGATTGCCAAGGAGATCAATGAATGCATTGATTGAGGAAGAGATGAAAATGAACTTGATCCGGAGAATGCAACATCTCCTGAGCCCAATGAACTCCCCATTTCTGATCTTACCCATTCTCTTTAATTTCTGCCATTTACTTTTATGAGCAATTACCCCATTCCCATTTAAGATTCTGCAATTTACTTTCCGCCATTTACATTCAGCTCTTTAATTTTAGTATTTACTGTTTCTGCTATTTACTTTCCCGCCATTTAATTTTCTGCAATTCTCAACTCAAATTCTGGTTCGCTCAACTAGAACATTCCTCTAATTAAAGTTGCTTGATCAATCAATCTCTGTGGGATTCGACCTCACTCTATTGTGAGTTTTTACTTGACGACGAATTCGGTATACTTGCCAAAGAAAATTTGTTTCGAGACAAGTTTCCGTGCGTATCAAGTTTATGGCGCCGTTGCCGGGGATTAATTGTGATTAACAAACTACCGGTTGGTTGATTACCTAGATTAGACATTTTCTTTTGTTTTGCTTTATTCATGTAATTGCTTTAGTTCTTTATTTTCTATGCTCTCTAACTGTTTGTGTTAATGCCTCACCAAGAAGCCCATGTTCGTGACAGCTCTGGCTCTTGGTGATTTTGTTATTAATACAACAGTTCTTTTACTCAGCTTCTTTCCAAATAAAATTGGCATATGATCACATTCTAAGTTTGGTGTTGCCCTGCAACAATCTGTTTTCAATCTTTCTAGATACTTGCATCAATTCTAAGAGAAAGTGTCACACTAAGTTTGGTGTGCCACTTATTTTTCTATGCAATGTATCCAGCAACACCACTTGTTTGTATAATCATAATGCCTTTGCTTCTTAGGCTTGCAGTGTTATCCTTAATTTTTGCTTGCTTAACCACATACATCACTTACATTTCAGTATGTAAGACGTTCATAACCCATCATCGACCCCACCACCACTGTTTTATTTGCTGCTTGAAGACAAGCAATTAGTCTAAATTGGTGTGGGAAGGGAGAAAAGTAGGAGAAAAAGGGCAACAACAATAAAGATGAACTACAAGGTGGTAAAGTTCCTTTTTCCTCTTACTTATTTCCAGTACATTCAATTGCATGATTGTCTTCTAAGTTCTTTGTATGTATGTGTGCTTGCTCCTTGTGAATAAGCATGTCAATTCTGTCTTTTAAACTTTTTATTGATTAAGGCTGTGTTTTCTAGTCTGAATGTTATTACTGCATCCTTACTTTGTTTACTTGTATGCTTGTCCCTTTTGAATCAAATTAAAAGAGAATGAGTGTTTATTAAAAGACCAGAGTGGAGTTCATACTATGGAGTAAGTTCCTGAGTTTGTGGTGTGGTCATAAGTTAGCTAAGTTGGTTCAACCACAAGGTGGGAAGATAACTATCTGTCATGAATACTATGCTTTGAACATACCCATGAGACTAGCTAAATAATAAGATCCTAATAAGAAAAAGGGAAAGAACAATCAAAGTTGAAGAATAAAAAAAAATAGCAAGAAAAGAGGCTAGGCACCAAGGGTTTGAGCCTTGAGGGATGTGTCTGTGGTGTTCTTGTACCAAGGATTTGCTTGGATTACTAAGCTCTCCGAGGTGCTTTATCACCTGATAACTTGGGTTAACTAACCCGGGATTATCAGCTGAAAGTCCACTATCAAGAGCAATCTTTGCTATAGAACATTTAGTAGCCCAAAGAGGTGCTGGACACCAAGATTTCAAGGAAAGAAAATAAACAAACCATGTGCCTGTGGTGTGTATGTATGGGGGAGAGACTTCAGGAAGTAAGTCCGTAGGGGTGTTTCAACACCTAGCACCTTGAACCAACTGGTTCGGGAGTGTTAGCTGAAAGCTTATTTTAAAGAGTTGCCCCCTTACAGAGCACTTAGCCTAAGAATACAAATAAGCCCTGAATTGACAAGAAACAAAAGGGATCAATGAATAAAAGTCTCATGGGATGCAAGCAAAGTGAGTATTCTGGGACATGATAAAGGTCTGAAAGCCAGTGAAGCAATGAACTTAAGTTGCTATGCATGAAACCACCATAAAACCAGGGACATGACTTCCACAAGAATGATTCATTTTCTCTTGGCATTCCATTCATCATTCTCTTGTTCCAGTACTTGCTTAGGGACAAGCAAGCTTTAAGTTTGGTGTTGTGATGCCAGGGCATTTTGGCCGGTTTCACTAACCTTTTCTTTACTGTTTTTAAGGTAGTTTCATGCATTTTCTTAGAAAATAAGCGAGTTTTGGGTAGATATTCACTTACATCTTGATTCAAGCATACATTGTGCACTTTACATGATTTCATGAGAATTTTGCATGAATTATATGATAAATTGGATGATGCATGATCCCATGATTAAGAGCAAAACTTTGATGCACTTTGTTTGATTGATTTCAGGCCAAAAGAAGAAGAGAAGAGCCACGTCAGTGGCTACGTTAGTTACACTAACGTGGGCACTAACGTGGAAGGAAGGAAAGCCCCAACGTTAGTGAGAAAAGTTAGTGGCATTAACTTTGAAGAAAGAGAGCATGGAACGATGGCAAGGAAGACCCACGTTAAGAGTCACGTTAGCTACACTAACGTGAACTCTAACGTAGGGACCAAAGGCACCAAGCAACGTTAATGGGGAAGGTGAGCCCCAATAATGCTTGCGAAAGGGGTATATGCCAACGTTAGTAGAAAAAGAGAGTGCCACTAACGTTTACGAAGGCTAGAAGACCCACGTTAGTCTCCACGTTAGTTAGATTAACGTGGGAACTAACATGGAAGGAAAGGGAGATGCCAACGTTAGTGGAAAAGGTGATCTCCACTAACGTTTGTGAAACAAAAAGACCCATGTTAGCTTCCACGTTAACTAGATTAACGTGGTAGTTAACGTGGGCAAAAGTCCCACCTGGCAGCCTGACCATGCCTTCTTCAAACACGCATAACTTGAGCCACAAAGCTCCAAATGAGGTGATTCCAGTGGCATTGGAAAGTAGGATTCCAGAGCTTTCCAAGCATATAGGGCACTACATGGTTGACACTAAATGTAAGGGAGAAAACCGGCCCCGAAAGTGCAAAGATGAACATGGTATCAACCTGTAGTAAGGCCAACCGACCTCTTCACCTTCCAAGAAGTGTAACTCGAGTTGTAGAGCTCCAAATGATGCGCTTCCAAAGACGTTGGAAAGTAGACATCCAGAGCTTTCCAAAAATCTATAATAGTATGGGGTGGACATTGATTTTGAGCTCCAGAACCTGGAAATATTAAGCCCCTGGTCGCTAGCGTTATCGGGACTCACGTTTTCCATTAACGCTAGCAACTATGCCAGCGACCATGTCCACTTCAAAGGAGCATAACTTGAGTTATAGAAATCCAATTGAGGTGATTTCAGTTGCATTAGAAAGCTGACATTCAGAGCTTTCCAACAATATATAATACTCTATAATGGGTATGAAATTGGAGCACAAACAAGAGGCATCTTTTAAGCCCCAAAAACACCAACTGGGCAGCAAGTGCAACGTTAGCCACAATAACTTTAGCACTAACGCCACACTTGTAGCGTTAGTGTGGCTAACTTTAGCACTAACTTTAACCACAATATCTTTTCTCTTGATTTTACTAGAAAGCTTTCGATCTTCATCCAATTGGATAGTTATCTTGGAAAAGAAGCTATTCATACTTGGATCTCTTCTGAACCTTGAAAGAGGAATGAAGGGATCATGCTAGAAATGCTCTCTCATGCTGGACCAAATTGGGTTTGGATGGATATGTGACTATAATCCTTCCAACACTTGATTTGGGAAATGCATGTGGTATAATCAGTGACCATACTTCATCTCTTCTCATGAGTAATTGACCAAGGAATTGGCTATTGATCAAGATTTGAGAGATTAAATTACAAGGAATTGTAATTCGATCACTTAAGATTGCCAAGGAGATCAATGAATGCATTGATTGAGGAAGAGATAAAAATGAACTTGATCCGGAGAATGCAACATCTTCTGAGCCCAATGAACTCCCCATTTCTGATCTTACCCATTCTCTTTAATTTCTGCCATTTACTTTTATGAGCAATTACCCCATTCCCATTTAAGATTCTGCAATTTACTTTCTGCCATTTATATTCAGCTCTTTAATTTTAGTATTTACTATTTCTGCTATTTACTTTCCCGCCATTTAATTTTCTGCAATTCTCAACTCAAATTCTGGTTCGCTCAACTAGAACCTTCCTCTAATTAAAGTTGCTTGATCAATCAATCTCTATGGGATTTGACCTCACTCTATTGTGAGTTTTTACTTGACGACGAATTTGGTACACTTGCCGAAAGAAATTTGTTACGAGACAAGTTTTCCGCGTATCACACACCACCCAACCACCTCCGTCCGTTCGACGACCCTACCACTGGCGACCACCGTCGTCCACCCTTCTCTCTTCCCCTTCTCCTTCTTCCTGCCTTTCTCCATTTCTTCTGCTCTATACATATCACCCCTGTTTGCGTCAAGCCTCTGTCGGTGTCTTCAGTTCCGGCGAGCAAACCACTAGCAGCGGCGAAGTTCTATGCCACTGCACCACCACTGCTCCCTACCCCACCGTTATTCCTCCTTCTCATCAATGCAGGTTTCATTGATCCCTTCCCATGTGTCTATTTTTTTCATTTATTCTCAGTGCTTTTTAATTCTGTTTTCACCAATCTTTTTTAGGTTTAGGTTAGTTAATTTGTGTTTTCTGGATTAAATATTGGCTGATTGAAATTTTTCTGGGTTGATGAATGCCTCTATTGAATTGAAAATCTCTGTTTGAAAGTGATGCACACCATATGTTTGATAGATTGCCTAAGTGACAATTTTTTGTTCAATTCTTATGTTTGGCCAACATCTGTTCTGGATTTCATTTTCCTTAGGCAATATCATGAAAGCTTGTGCAGTTTTATGTCCTTTTGATGATGTTTGAGATCAAATTTCATTATGCACTTGGTGGATATTCTTGTTAAATGCCAAATTGAACTGAAATTTTAACTTTAATTACTTGTTTGGGGTTATATGCTAAGTGCATTGATGAGCGAATATTTTATACGCTTTTTGACATCATTTTCATATAGTTTTTAGTAGTTTTTGTTTAGTTTTTATAGGTTTTAGTGTTAAATTTATATTTTTGGATTCTACTATGAGTTTTTTGTATTTTTGGACAATTTCAGGCATTTTCTGGTTGAAATTGAGGAGCTGGAGCAGAAGTCTGATTCAGAGACAGAGAAATCACTGTAGATGCTGACTGAATCTGACCTCCCTGCATTCGGAAGAGCTTTTCTGGAGATATAGAAGTTGAATTGGAGCGCTCTCAACAAATATGGAAAAATGACTTCCAGAGCTCTCCAGAAATATATAATAGTCCATACTTTGATTTGGATTAGAAGGCTCAAAACTGGCGTCCAACGCCAACATCCTTCCCCCTTCCAGATGTCCAGCACCCAAAGAGCAGAAACCAATGTACAAACGCCCAGAGAGGACACCCTAGCTGGAGTTCCACGCCCAAGGAGCCTCATTGCACGTGAATCTCATCAAAGCTCAGCCCAAACACTCATCAAGCGGGCTCCAGAAGTGGATTTTAGCACTAAATAGACTGTTTTACCCTTACTAGTCATTTGTTTAGTATTTAAGGGTTTTAATTTATTTAATTAAAGAGTTTTTGAACCTATTAAGCCCTATTTTCATTTTACATTGTATTTTTACTTCAGTATGAGTTTCTAAACCTCCTAGGCTGAGGGGAGGAGCCCTCCTAAGTCCTATGAATTAATAAAAGTATTACTGTTTCTCTTCTCAATCCGTGTTTGATTAATTTTAAGATGTGTATTTGTTCTTCATCACTATGAATGCGTTGAACTGGCATAAGGTTATCACATTCTACATGGGTTCAGAGTGTGTCTTTCATCGGACAATGATGAACCACCAGCTTGAATACACGGCTCTCAGACGGCTAGTCCATGACTTCGTTGGGGACTTCTTGAGACATCAGTTCAGCCGATTTATGGGAAGATTAGGGTCTCTGTGGTAGAGGTTAGAACCTAACGCGCTTCACCCTCAAGTAGAGATGGATCCGCATTAAACCTGGAGTTTAGCTCCGGAGGAGTATTGGCAGCTGCTCAAACCAGTGTCAGTCACATACAACCTGCCATTGAAGAAATCACTCACAAGCAAGGAGAGCAGTAGTACCAAAGTTAATTCAGAAAGACAAAGTAACTCTAACTCTCAACTCTATTCCTATTATTTAATCCAATTGGTTTTACCCCTTTCGGACATTTTTCTTACAACTCTATTCCTATTATTTACTATTCCCAGCATATAATTCCTATTGATGATTTTAAGGTATACATTACTCTTACAACCTCAAACAATCTTTTGATTCCGCCTGACTAAGACCTGCAAGACAACCATTGCTTGCTTCAAGCCACAATCCTCATGGGATCGACCCTGACTCGCTCACGTATTACTTGGACAACCCAGTGCACTTGCTGGTACAGCTGTACGAAAGTGTGGGGATTCGTGCACCAAGTTTTTGGCGCCATTGCCGGAGATTGTTGAGTTTGGACAAACTGGCGCCATTGCCGGAGATTGTTGATATTTTTAATTGAGTTTTGAGTCCTCTATTTTTATTTTTTTCTTCTTATTTTTTCGAAAAATTAAAAACCTTTTCAAAAATATTTTTTTCTTTTCGTTGTTCAATTTATGTTCTTGTTGAGTCTTTGATTTTTGCAAGAGTATAACTTTGATTAGAGTCCTTTATTTTTATTTTCTTCAAATTTTCGAAAATATTAAAAGTTTTCAAAAATAATTTTTATTTTATTTGTTTAATTTTTATTCTTAGTTTGAGTCTTATGTTCTTGTTCTTGTTGAATTTTTCGTGTTCTTGGAGTCTTTCTTTCTAAAAATTTTCAAAAATATTTTCTTTGGTTAAATCTTGTTTCAAATCTTTAAGTTTGGTGTTTTATTGTGTTTTTCTTTTTGTTTTTCTAAAATTTCTTGTTAGTTTTCTAAAAATTTTAAGTTTGGTGTTCTTTTTATGTTCATGTGTTCTTTAAGTCTTTGAATTTTGTTCTTTGTGTTCTTGTGAGTCTTCAAAGTGTTCTTGAGTCTCTTTTGTGCTTTGATCTTAAAATTTTTTAGTTTGGTGTCCCTTTGTGTTTCCCTCCAAAAAATTTCGAAATTAATGGGTGCTAGATGTAAAAATTGTCTTGTGTCTTTTACTTGTTTTTCTTTTTCATCATTAAATTCAAAAATAAAAAATATCTTTTTTATTTTTATTTTAAGTAATTTTCGAAATTTTAAGTTAAAAATTCAGATTTTAATTTTAAAATTTTTTTATCTTATCTTATCTTAATTTTAAAATTCAAAAAAAAATCAAATCTTTTCAAAATAAAAAATCATATCTTTTTCAAAATCTTATCTTATCTTATTTCAAATTTAAAATTTCAACTTACAAAATTTCAAAAATTGAAATTTCAAATTTCAAAATTCAATTTCAAAATCTAAAATTTAAAATTTAAATTTCAATTTTAAAAAATTAAACCTCTTCAAAATTCAAATCTTTTTCAAATCTTCATCTTATCTTGTTTCAAATTCAAAATTCAAAATTTAAAATTTCAAAATTTAGAATTAAAAAAATTAAATTTCAAATTTCAAAATTCAAATTTAAAAATTTCAAAATTAAAAATTTAATTTTCAAATTTCAAATTTTAAATTCAAATCTTTTTAATTTTAAAACTTATCTTTTCTTAACCTTCTTATGTTTTGTATCTTATCTTTTCTTTTTAAATTTTAAAATTAAATCTTTTTCATATCATTTTAATTTCTTATTAAATTTTAATTTCAAATCTTTTCTTTTCTTATCTTATTTTTAAAATTCAAATCTTTTCTTAATTAATCACTTCTTTTTCTCTCTTATTTTTCAAAACATCCTAACTAACTTCTTCTCTCTTCTAATTTTTGAAAATTTTCTTCTTCTTCTCTCTCTTATATTTTCAAAATTTAGTAATTAAATTTTAATTTTTTCTTTTTTATTTTCGGTTTAAATAAATAAAAAAATTTTAATTATTATTTATCTTTTCTACTTTTATCTCTTCTTCTACTACTTCTATCTTCTTCCTTCTTCATCTTCTACCTTTCTTAATCTTGAACCCAAGTGGGAATGAAGAGCTCAGAAGAACTTTGGGATCTTATACAAGTCCCAATACTGATTTCTATGGAAGAAGCATCAGCATACCTCAAATAAGAGCTAGTAGCTTTGAATTAAGCTATCAACTTATTACTCTGGTGGAGCAGAACTGCTAATATTCTGGGCTTTCTCAGGAAGAACCTATAGAATTTCTTACAGATTTCTTAAGGATTGCTAACACAGTACACAGTGAGGGAGTATACCAAGAGGTCTACAGGTTATTGCTATTTTCTTTTGCTTTAAAGGATCAAGAAAAAAAGTGGTTAGATAACCAGCCTAAAGCTAGTTTAAAAACTTAGAAACAGCTAGTGGATAAGTTTTTAAACCAATACTTCCGCCCAAGAAAGGTGACCCAGCTGAGACTGGACATCCAAGGTTTCAAACAAGGAGATGGTGAATCTCTTTATGATGCCTGGGAGAGGTATAAGATGATGCTAAGAAAATGTCCCACTGAAATGTTTTCAGAATGGGTACAGTTAGACATCTTCTACTATGGGCTTTCAGACATGGCTATAATGTCCTTGGACCACTCTGCTGGTGGTTCCATGCACATGAGAAAGACCATTCAAGAAACCCAAGAGCTTATTGAGACAGTTGCCATTAATAAGCATCCGTACTCATTTCCTGAGGCCTCTATAAAAGGAGAGGTTAAGGCAGTAGTTGCTGAACCTAACCCCCTTAGAGCAGGATGGCCCATTGACTCAGCAACTACAAGCCCTTGCCCAGTAAATGCTAGAACTGCAAGAGGCTCTGCGAGAAACTCAGGCTTCTAACAAAAATGTAGAGGCCCAGTTGAGTCAGACAAGGCAGCAGTTATCTAAGTAGATAACAGATGAATGGTAGGCCATTCGACTGAGGAGTGGGAAAACCTTAAGCTCCCAACCTCAGCCCAATAAGAACGAAAAGCCCATAGAGGATAACCAGATCTCTGCATAAGATGGTTCTGGGCGTTCAAACACCCAGAAAAGCACCACTCCTCGCGTTGAACGCCAGGAAAAGGGCAGAGACTGGGTGTTCAAACACCCAGAGAGGTATCCCTCTTGGCTTGAATGCTAGGAAAGGGCAGAGAGTGGGCGTTTAAACTCCCAAGGGGGCAGCAGCATGGGCATTGCATGCCCATGCAAAGGAGGTCAGTCACAGCCTAATAACAACCCTCCTAAGCAAGCTAGTAACCCCCTTCCAACTCACATGGCATTCGGCCTTCATCAACCAAGGTTGATGAATACAAGGCTAAGATGCCATTTCCTCAGAAACTCTGTCAAGAGGAAAGGGATAAACAGTTTGTCCACTTTGCGGAGTATCTCAGAACATTAGAGATAAAGATCCCTTTTGTAGAAGCTCTTGAACAGACCTTCTTATGCTAAGTGATGAAGGGATTTTTCGTGCTATAGAATTTCACAAATAATTTCTCGTTGCAAGTATAGTTCTAAACCAACAAACAATTTCTCAATCAAAAATTTGTTTGTCACAAGTACAAACCCCAATAAAAATAAAAACCGAAGTATTCAAACCTCGGGTCGTCTCTCAAAGGAATTGCAGGGAAGTGTTCTTATTATTAGTTATGGGACAAGTATTTGGGGTTTTGTGATAAGGGACAAGAAACTTAAATGACAAGAAAGTAAATGAAACTCAAATGATAAAAAAGTCTTGGCAAGGGTTGATGGTTAAGGATCTTTATCCTTGTTACTAACCACAACATGATAATTGTAAGGATCAATCTCATTAAGTCATCCTATAACAAGTGAAGGAAAGTCAAATGAGCTACACTAATACTAATCCATAAGTCCTAGCCACCTCACTAATCAACTTAGTGGAAGCTAGTGTCAATGGACACCAATTATCAACACTTGGACATTAGCAACTCAATTTCACCTAAATTACCATCCCAAGCAATGAACACAAAAATCTACTCTAACATCCTTCCAAGCATTTTGTCAAACACTTGGAAGGCACAAAAGAAAAGCAAAATAAGATTGCAAGAGATATAAATCTACAACTACCAATTGTAAGAAATTAACAACAACAACTCAAATCAATAATAACGGAAATCAAACATAAATTGCATTAAAGGAAGATTAAAGAAACAAGAGTGCATCAACAACAAAGTAAACACATACAAAGAGTAAAATACTAAACTAAGGAAAGCAAAGGTAGAGGAACAAGAAATTAGAAAGTAAAAATAAATTAAAGCATGAATTAAACCTAGATCTAAGAAATCCTAATCTACATCTAACCTAATTCTAGAGAGAAGAGAGAGCTTCTCTCTCTAGAAACTAACTAAAGCATCATGAAAACTAAACTATGTGCTCCCCCTTGATTCCTCTTAAATTCTACATGTAATAGGCTCAGAAAATGAGTTGGATCTGGGCATGAGAAGCTCAGAAATCGCCCCTAGCATTTTCACTTTAATGAGGTCACGTGCGAGCTGCGACGCGTACGCATAGGTCACGCGTACGCGTCGATTGGAATTTTTACATTCCACGCGTACGCGTCATGTCATGCGTACGCGTCGCCATGCGACTCCATGTTCACGCGTGCGTTGCATTCCACGCGTGCGCGCTGATGAATGCACTCCCAATCCTTGATTTTCCATGATCTCTCCACTTCGCATGCCTTTCTCTTCACTGCTTTGATCCATTCCTAGCCTTTTCAACCTGAATTCACTGACGAACACATCAGGGCATCTAGTGGAATCAAAGGTGAATTAAAATTAACCAATTAAGGGCCTAAAAAGCATGTTTTTACATTTAAGCACAAATTAAGGGAGAATTACAAAACCATGCTATTTCATTGAATAAGTGTGAGAAAAGGTGATAAAATCCCCTCAATTTAGCATAAAATGCCCCACGAAATAGTGGTGCATCAAATCTCCCTATACTTAAACCATAGCATGTCCTCATGCTAAACAAAGAAAGAGACAAAGGGTATTACCATTTATTAAATGCAAACTAACTATATGCAATCTACCTACATGCAACTATCTAAATGCAAGTATCTAAATGGATGCAATTACTTGGTCAAAACAAATCAACTTCCAAGAAAGTATGTATGCACATAAGGGCTAAAGGTATAGCACTCAAATCAAACCACAATTGAATTGAGTTATTAAAGGTTTTACAAACTTGCTAGAGAAGTGATGATCATGGTGAAAACATGTAATTGAGCAATCGAACCCTCACCGGATGTGTATGCGCTCTAATCACTCAAGTGTACGGGGTTGATTCACTCGATTCTCCCCTAATCATGCTTTCTAAGATTTATTTTTCATCTAACAATCAACAATTATTTCATGCATGCATACAAATATCACGAGGACTTTCCATAGGTTGTAATGGGGCTAGGGTAAAGGTAAGGATGCATATGGTTAAGTGGACTAGAATTTGAATCTTTGATTAACTTAAACTTTCCACCTAACCTATATAACAACCTATACAATTCTAAACAAACCTAACTACCCATTCTTCACTTTTTCACAACCAATGTCACAAGTTTCCCCACACTTGAATGATACACACACTCACTAGCCTAAGCTAATCAAAGATCCAAATAAAGGACATTTATTGTTTTTTTGCTTTAAGGCTTGTAATGTGCTAATATTAAGAACAAAGTGGGTTAATCGTAGGCTCAAAGTGGCTAACAATGGACGATGAAAGGTAAGGCTATTTGGGTAAGTGAGCTAATGAAACAATGGCCTTAATCATCTAAATGCATATATACATGGAATAATGGACATAAGGAATCAAACAAATCAAGGATTGCAATCATAGAAAGAGAATAATACACACAAGAATGAAAATAAGTGGTTATAAGATGTAACCACACAATTAGGCTCAAATCTCACATGCTTGTGTTCTTAGCTCAAAAATCATGTTCCACAATATATAGTTCAAGCAAGTTTAATGAAAAAAATTTTTACTCAAATCAATTGGGATGCCCTATAGATAAAATTTTCTTGAAAAATATTCATTATTTTGACTAAGCTTATTATTATATGCAAAATAAGCAAGTACAACTAAAAATCCTAAAAGACCTAAAAATGAAATGCATAGGTGTTGGGATTAGAAATTTGTCACGCAAAAGCGCCGATTCGGTCAGACGACCTCCCCACGCTTAAAAGTTTGCACCGTCCTCAGTGCATTCAAAGATGAGCAAGGGGGTATGGCGACTTGCCGGATTGCCACGTTCAGCTTGTGGATCAACCGGTTGCTGCGTATTTTTTCTCCCGCTTCTGTTTTTGCTTATGGTACATCCTCCATGAAAAATAGAAACCAGATAAGAAAACAAGTAAATGCAAAAGCAAGGAAGCATAAATTGTTGGAATGAGATAATAATCACTAGAATTGAGTGAGTGACCCAATGTGCGACATTAATGAAACAAGTGTGTGAGTTCTAAGATGCATGCGGTCTAGAAACACACTAGCATAAAAAGAACTATGTCACAGTTACACAAAAAGGAACATGCACTTTACTCGTTCTAGTGTGCTTGAGATGCTCTAAACTCGTAGGTTAAGACAACCAAACAAGCAATAAAGAAGCATGAAAGCATTCAAGCCAAAAACATATGGATGCATATGATCAAGAAGCGCAATGCATTAAGATAAATGCACAACATCCATCAAGAAATTACCTAATCAAAGAAAAGAATTCAAATCACATGGTGGCCAAATGCAATTCAAAAAGATTTAACATGCTTGAAGGCAATGTCATTCACTTGGTGTTCACAAAGGTTAAGCATGAAAAGTTCAAAACCAAGTAATGAATTGTAACCTCAACAAGAGAATCCAACAATGAATATCCAAAAACATGTATGCTAAAATTGCATTCAGTTAGTAATAAGCAGCAATATACAGCAAACAAAATCAATAATCCAATACTTATCATGAAAAACAGAAAATTAAACAAAAATGAAACTAGCTAAATAGCTAACTAACTAAAAGGAATGGTTATAAATGGTGTTTGGTAGTGTTGGATGATGGGTAAGAGAAGGGAAGAAGAGAAGAGAAGAAGAGAAGAGTGGTGAAACTAGGGGTGTACATGGCCCGACCCGACCCGAAGACCCGGCCCGGCCCTGAACACTTTATGGGCTAATTTAGTGTGATTTTATCGGGGCTAGGGTCGGGTAAGGGTCTCAAAAATAGACCCGGTCATTATTTCGGGTCGGGTCCGGGCCATGGCTCGGGTCACCCGAACTCGGCCCGGTGGCCCGGTCATCATACACAATTAATATTTTGTATTATTAGTGATGGATGATGGCTATTCTTATGTGGAATTTAAATATTGTAAACCTTCATATTTTGTGTTATTAATCATTATAAGATTATAAGTTAATGTTTTATGTTTAAAATGCATAAGACTTTAGACTAATGCATAATATTATGTTATTTGTAATGATTTAAATATTTGGTGTTATTAGACAATATTAGTATTGATTATGGTTATGCTTTAATTTTAGAGAAAGGTTGGTTCTTGTTATATTTTTTGAAATGAATTTTACTATGTGAATTGTGAAATAATGGTTGGAGATTAGGTGATTTTTACATGCTAAAGACCCGGTTTTTACCTGGTTTTCACCCGGCCCGAAGATGCGTAGGTTTCATCGGGTCTAGGATCGGGTTAGGGTCTAAAAATTAGGCCCGGTCTATATTTCGGGTCAGGTCTGGGTTAAGCCAAACCAGTGTGGCCCGGCCCATGTACACCCCTAGGTGAAACAGGCATACCACGCGTACGAGTGCAGTGACGCATGCACGTGGGTTGGTGAAATGGGAGAGACGTGTACGCGTGGCTCACGCGTAAGCGTGTTGGGTTATTCAGAGAGGCGACGCGTATGCGTGAGGTGACACGTATGCATGGGTAGGCCTGTGCCTCGCGCACAAAGTTGGCATGAAGTAGGCATAACTCTCTGGATTTGGTATGGAGGTGAAAATTTTTGATCCACACGTACGCGTGGGTGACGCGTACGCATGGGTTGGTACTCTGTTTTTTCAAAATTTTTCCATGTTCTTGCACCAAACCAAGCATTCCAAACCTCCAAACAGCTACCAGAACACCCTAAAACCTTATTTAACATACTAAACTCTTAAATGAACTCAACAAACCAATCAAAACTTGAAATTAAACCAATTCTACCAATATTTACAAAAGATAAAAATGGAAAGATGTTACCATGGTGAGGTGTCTCCTACCTAGCACTTTTATTTATTGTCCTTAAGTTGGACTTATGGGGAGCTCCTCATCATGGTGGCTTGTGCTTGAACTCTTCCTTGAACAACCACCAATGCTTGGACTTCCAATAAGCTCCATTCTTCAAAATTAATGTTACCAAGCTTTGATGGAATTCTTCACAAACCATGAGCTCCCAAAATTGATTCTCCTTGTGCGATCTGGGCTCCCATACTTTGTTTTGACACCCGTCTTCAAGTTGATTCTCATTAGACCATCCGGGTGGCAAGCAAGATGAATTCTGACTAAAGCGACCAAATATCATCCTAGACCCAAGCGATCTAGTTCTACACCAACCTTTGCTTTTAAGCCTTGAGCATGCAACCATCATGAACTTTAATTCACAATGCCAACCACTAACCATCTCCTTTTTGCTCTTAAAGCCATAAAGAGCTCTAAGTTGCCCATCCGTCTCAAGCAAACCATATTCAAGTGGGCTAATTAAGCTTAGAGATGAGAGATTTACCCACTTAAATGAAAGAATGGATGGTGATGGCTTGGGGAGAGGTGTTTCCAATGTTCTTACAAGCTCTACTTCCTTGTGTTCCTCCTTGATTACTTCCATCTCTAGGCAAGCTTCTTCAATTCCAGCTTCTTCCTGTTGGTAGCTTTCTTCCAATTCAATCTTTTTTTCATTACTTACCAAAGACATGGGAGGTTGTGCCTCTTATTCTTTAATCTCCATGTCAAGTCCAATGGGGGAGGATTCGATTGTGGATAAGAACTCACTAATAATTGAATCCATCTCTTGATAAACCTCTTCAAAATCTTTAACCATGATATGTTTTGGAGGTTGTACACCCTCCTCAACATCAATTTCAAGCTTCTTGGAAGAGGACTCCATGATTCTACATTCCCATGGACTTTCAACGTCTCCTAAATCTTCAACCACTTCTTCCTCTTCTTCAACAATCATAGGCTTCATCAATTGTTCCAATACAAAATCTAATCCCTCATTTTCCACCGGATTTTCCAATCTCTCCTTCATGCTACACTCTTCTATTGATTCTCCATATGTGGCCATGGGAGCTCCTTGAGTGCTCAAGCATTGGGAGGCTAATCGGTTTACCACCTCACCCAAGGCGGCTGTGAATTCTAGTACATCCCTCTTCATCTCTTCTTGCCTTTGAAGGAATAAAGTGAGAGAATCATCCATTGGGGCTTGGGGTGGATAGGAGGGTTCATTATTTTGGAGAAAGAGTTCATAATAGGAAGGTGGTTCTTCTTGGTAAAAACGTGGAGGTGGTGTATATTGAGGTGGTTCTTGGGAGTATTGATGATAGAATTGTGGTGGTTCTATGGATTTTCTAACATAATGGTCACAAGGATGAGGTAAGGGTGATTGGTCATATGATGGATGAGGGTCATAGGAAGGTATTTGGTTAAAAGGAGATTGTGAGTATGGTTGAGGGCTATGTTGAGGATGAGGCTCATAGGCATGTGGTGGTGGTTGTTGACAAGTACAATGAAGATTACCACATCCACTAGATTGATATGCATAAGGAGTGGAATTATACCTATACGAAATTGGAGGAGGTTGTTGCCAAGAAGGTAGTCCATAAGCTTGAGGCTCCTCCCACCTTTGATTATCCCATCCTTGATGCATATTCTCATTGAAATTTCTATTTCCTACAACATAGTTGTAACCAAACTCATAGCCAAAAGGGTGAAAATTCATAATAGTAGGAGCAAATGAAAATAAAATCCTAAGACTAGCAAAAGCTAACAAACAAACCAAAAATCAAGCTATTCACAATATTAACATATATACAATAACCAATAATAAGGCACACATTTGCAATTCCCCGACAACGGTGCCATTTTGATGAATGGATTTTTCGTGGTATAGAATTTCACAAATAATTTCTCGTTGCAAGTATAGTTCTAAACCAACAAACAATTCCTCTATCAAAAATTTGTTTGTCACAAGTACAAACCCTAATAAAAATAAAAACCGAAGTATTCAAACCTCGGGTCGTCTCTCAAAGGAATTGTAGGGAAGTATTCTTGTTATTAGTTATGGGACAAGTATTTGGGGTTTTGTGATAAGGGACAAGAAACTTAAATGACAAGAAAGTAAATAAAACTCAAATGATAAAAAGGTCTTGGCAAGGGTTGATGGTTAAGGAACTTTATCCTTGTTACTAACCACAACATGATAATTGTAAGGATCAATCTCATTAAGTCATCCTTTAACAAGTGAAGGAAAGTCAAATGAGCTACACTAATCCTAATCCATAAGTCCTAGCCACCTCACTAATTAACTTAGTGGAAGCTAGTGTCAATGGACACCAATTATCAACACTTGGACATTAGCAACTCAATTTAACCTAAGTTACCATCCCAAGCCAAGAACACAAAAATCTACTCTAACATCCTTTCAAGCATTTTGTTAAACACTTGGAAGGCACAAAAGAAAAGCAAAATAAGATCGCAAGAGATATAAATCTACAACTACCAATTGCAAGAAATTAACAACAATAACTCAAATCAACAATAAAAGAAATCAAACATAAATTGCATTAAAGGAAGATAAAAGAAACAAGAGTGCATCAACAACAAAGTAAACACATACAAAGAGTAAAATACTAAACTAAGGAAAGCAAAGGTAGAGGAACAAGAAATTAGAAAGGAAAAATAAATCAAAGTATGAATTAAACCTAGATCTAAGAAATCTTAATCTATATCTAACCTAATTCTAGAGAGAAGAGAGGGCTTCTCTCTCTAGAAACTAACTAAAGCATCATGAAAATTAAACTATGTGCTCCCCCCTTGACTCCTCTTGAATTCTGCATGTAACAGGCTCAGAAAATGAGTTGGATCTGGACATGGGAAGCTCATAAATCGCCCCCAGCGTTTTCACTTTAATGAGGTCACATGTGCTGCGCTGCGTACGCATGGGTCACGCGTTCGCGTCGATTGGCATTTTTACTTTCCATGCGTACGCGTCGCCATGTGACTCCATATTCACGCGTGCGCGTTGTTCCACGCGTGTGCATCGATGAATGCACTCCCAATCCTTAATTTTCCATGATCTCTCCACTTTGCATGCTTTTCTCTTCACTCCTTTGATCCATTCCTAGCCTTTTCAACCTGAATTTACTAACAAACATATCAAGGCATCTAGTAGAATCAAAGGTGAATTAAAATTAATCAATTAAGGGCCTAAAAAGCATATTTTCGCATTTAAGCACAAATCAAGGGAGAATTACAAAACCATGCTATTTCATTGAATAAGTGTGAGAAAAGGTGATAAAATCCCCTCAATTCAGCATAAAATGCACCACAAAATAGTGGTGCATCGCTAAGTTCATTAAGGACATCTTAAGTCATAAGAAGGATTGGAGAGAGACACAAATAGTCCTCCTCACTGAGGAATGCAGTGCAGTCATTCGAAATAGCTTGCCAGATAAGCTTAAGGATCCTGGAAGCTTTATGATACTATGCACTCTAGGTTATGCTTGTACAAGGACAGCTCTATGTGACCTTGGAGCAAGCATCAACCTAATACCTGCTTCTTTAATAAAGAAGCTTAGTTTGACTGATGAAGTCAAACCAACCCGCATGTGCCTTCAACTTGCTGATGGTTCTTTTAAAACCCCATCAGGAGTATTTGAAGACATGATTGTCAGGGTTGGACCTTTTGCCTTTCCCACTGACTTTGTGGTAATGGACATGGAGGGGCACAAGAGTGCATCCCTTATCCTAGGAAGACCGTTCCTAGTTACAGGACGGACCCTCATTGATGTTGAAAAAGGGGAAGTAACCCTAAGAGTCAATGAGGAAAAGTTCGTCCTAAATGCTGTCAAAGCTATGCAGCACCCAGACATTCCTGAGGAATGTATGGGCATTGACCTCATTGATTCCCTGGTAGAAGAGGTCAACATGGCCAAAAGCCTCAAGGAAGGGCTAGATGACATCCTTGATGATACTCAGCCTGATTCAGAGAAACCTCTGAAAACCTCTGAGGAAAAGGAGAAGCCTCCTAACTTGAGCTTAAGCCATTACCCTCCTCCCTGAAATATGTATTTCTGGGAAAAGGAGATACCTATCCTGTGATCATAAGCTCTACACTAAAGTCACAGGAAGAAGAAGCACTAATCCAAGTGCTTAAAACACATAGGACCGCCTTTGGGTGGACTATAAGTGACCTTAAGGGCATTAGCCCGGCCCGATGCATGCATAAAATTCTATTGGAGGATAATGCCAAACCAGTGGTATAACCACAGAGGCGTTTGAATCCAACTATGAAGGAAGTAGTGCAGAAGGAAGTCACTAAACTATGGGAGGCTGGGATCATTTATCCCGTTTTTGATAGCCCTTGGGTGAGCCCTGTCCAAGTTATCCCCAAGAAGGGAGGGATGATAGTGGTTCATAATGAAAAGAATGAGCTGATCTCGGAAAGGACAGTCACAGGGTGGCGTATGTGCATTGGCTATAGAAGACTCAATGATGCCACCAGGAAAGATCACTTTCCTTTACCCTTCATTGACAAAATGCTAGAAAGACTAGCAGGTCATGCTTTTCATTGTTTCCTGGATGGATATTCTGGGTACAATCAAATAGCAGTAGATCCACAGGATCAAGAGAAGACAGTATTCACATGTCCATCTGGCATGTTCGCCTATAGATGAATGCCATTTGGCCTGTGCATGTACCTGCCACCTTTTAGAGATGCATGCTATCCATCTTCTTTGATATGGTAGAGAAATTTCTGGAAGTATTCATGGATGACTTCTATGTTTATAGAGACTCATTTGACTACTATCTTGATCATCTGATCCTGGTCCTAAAAAGATGCCAAGAAACAAACCTAGTTCTAAATTGGGAGAAATGCTATTTCATGGTAACTGAAGGCATTGTTCTTTGGCATTGGATCTCAAATAAGGGGATAGAGGTGGATCAAGCTAAGGTGGAAGTGATAGAACGCTTGCCCCCACCTACTAATGTCAAGGCAATCAGAAGTTTCCTAGGACATGCAAGATTTTACAGGCAGTTCATAAAGGATTTTTCTAAAATTTCCAAACCCCTGTGTAATCTCTTAGCCACTGATGTTCCATTCGTCTTTGACCAAGAGTGCCTGCATGCATTTGAAACTCTGAAAGCTAAGCTTGTCACTGCTCCTATCATCTCTGCACCCAATTGGGACTTGCCATTTGAGCTAATGTGTGATGCAAGTGATCATGCAATTGGTGCAGTCCTAGGTCAGAGACATGACAAGCTTCTGCATGTCATTTACTATACTAGTCGCATATTAAATGATGTGCAAAAAAACTACACTACTACAGAAAAGGAGATACTTGCAGTGATTTATGCCATTGACAAGTTCAAATCTTACCTAGTAGGATCTAAGGTCATTATTTATACTGACCATGCTGCTCTAAAGTATCTACTCACTAAGCAGGAGTCTAAAACCAAACTTATAAGATGGGTATTACTCCTGTAAGAGTTTGATATTGAAATTAGAGACAGAAAAGGGACAAAAAATCAGGTGGCTGATCACTTGTCCCGAATTCAGCCAGTAGCAGGGACTTTTTCTCTCTCCACTGACATATCCAAATCCTTTCTAAATGAGCAACTCTATGCCATCTGGACAGTACTTTGGTTTGCAGACATTGTAAACTACAAGGCTATAGCAACGGAAGTTAGATTTGTGCAGGTTTAATAAATATACTAGCTTTATTACGTATTCCAATTGTATTCTCAAATAAGAAGGGGTGGTGTGTAAACTCTCCCACCTTTGTAAATTAGAATTCTCCCTATTAATATAATAGAAATCTATATATATATAATTTTGATAATTTGGAATTTTGAAAAAAGAATTGAAAAGGGAGGGATTAAGTATTCTAAAATGAATTCTATGATTTCTATTATATTGTTCTATATTATATTGTTTAGGATTATTCATTCCCAAGGAGTTTACCAGGCAGCAAGCCCGAAAACTCATGCATGATGCAAAATATTACCTATGGGATGAGCCATATCTCTTTAAGAGATGCTCAAATGGAATAATCCGAAGCTGTGTGTCTGAAGAAGAAGCACAGAGAATTCTATGGCATTGCCATGGCTTTGACTATGGAGGACACTTTGGAGGTGAGCGGACAGCCCCTAAGGTACTCCAAAGTGGCTTTTACTGGCCTACTCTCTTCAAAGATTCTAGAGAGTTCGTCCGTAACTGTGATAGTTACCAGAGGGCTGGCAATCTTCCTCATGGTCACAGCATGCCTCAACAAGGAATTTCAGAGATTGAGTTGTTTGACGTATAGGGCATAGATTTCATGGGACCATTCCCGCCTTTATACTCAATCACCTACATCCTTGTGGCAGTATATTATGTGTCTAAATGGGTTGAAGCAATAACAACACCTACCAATGACACCAAAGTAGTAATGAAGTTCCTCCAAAAGAACATCTTCAGCAGATTTGGTGTCCCTAGGACACTAATCAGTGATGGAGGAACTCATTTCTGCAACAGACAGCTGAATTTTGTCTTGAGCCGATATAGAGTTTGCCACAAAGTAGCAACAATGTATCATCCCCAAACCAATGGAAAAGCTGAAGTCTCAAATAGAGAACTAAAGCGAATCCTAAAGAGGACAGTAAGTGCCTCTAGAAAGGATTGGGCCAGAAAGCTTGATGATGCTCTGTGGGTATACAGAACAGCTTTTAAAACCCCCATTAGAACTTCACCATATCAGTTAGTATATGGGAAGTCCTGTCATTTGTCAGTGAAACTAGAGCACAAGGCCTATTGGGCCACTAGATTTTTCAACCTCGATGCTAAAGCAGCAGGAGAAAAATAGCTGCTCCAACTAAATGAGTTGGATGAATTCTACTTAGATGCAATTGAGAATGCAAAAATCTATAAGGAAAAAGGCAAAGAGGTGGCATGACAGGAAGATAGCTTCTAGAGTCTTTGAACCAAGGCAGAAAGTTCTGCTCTTCAACTCAAGGCTCAGATTATTCCCTGGGAAACTCAAATCCCGCTGGAAGAGACCGTATGTGATTACAAGAGTATCACCTTACGGACACAAAGAACTTCAAGGAAAAGATCCTGAAAATAGGTTCACTGTCAATGGACAGAGAATTAAGCATTACCTTGAAGGAGATATATAGCCAGGAGGCTCAACACTGTTACTAAATTGAGTACAGTAAAGGTGGTCAAGCTAGTGACGTTAAAGAAGCGCTTGTTGGGAGGTAACCCAACCTTACTCAACTATATTTATTTTCTTTATTTTGTTTTTCTTTTCGGTTGTTAGAGTCATGATCATATGCATCAGTTAAGAGATAGAATCTACAGCAGTGAAAACAGAGCACTCTGGATAGAGTGTCAAAGTTGAACGCCAGCCAGGGTATCCCTGTTGGGCGTTCAACGCCCATTATGGGCAGCATTGCTGGTGTTGAACGCCAGCCAGGGAGCAGTCCCTGGGCGTTTAAATGCCAATGCAGAGAAGCAGGAAAACTAGATTTCCCAGCCTCCCAGGACCTGTAGGTCCCACAGAAGCTCCACCTACCCCACCTTCTTCTACTCTACTTTGCTCGAGGACGAGCAAAATGCTTAAGTTTGGTGTTGCAAAAGCTTTGCTTTTTGACTTCTACCACTCCTAAGTATGGAAGAAGAGGATGGAGCAAACTAGGAAGCATGCACAAGAGCCTGTGTAGCCGCCTCAACAAAGACAAAGGAGTGACATTGAAGAGATCAAGCACTACATTGGATCCTCAAGGAGGAGCACTAGCCACCATCATTCAGGTGGATTCGTTCTTTTTATACCCCTTTCCTATTTTTCTATTTTCTGTTTGTTTTATTTATCTGTTCTCTAGTTCTAGTTGCATGATCATTTGCATTGATGTTTTAACGATGTAAAATATTCCATATGTCTCTCACCTTGCTTAAATAAAAAAACTTTTATTTGAAAAAGAACTGAGAGATGCATGAATTTCAAGTTTAAAATAAGATTAGTTTAATTAGTTTGATGTGGTGTCATTTTCTTTTGCCTTCTGAATGTATGATTAAACAGTGCATATTTGAAGTTGAAACTTTAGAATGTTGGCTCTTGAAAGAATAAGGAAAAAGGAAAAGTATTATTGATAATCTAAAAAATCTAAAAATTCATTCTTGAAGCAAGAAAAAACAACAAAAAGAAAAAGAAAAAGCATGTTGCAAAAGAAAAAAAATATATGCATGCAAGAAAGAAAAAATGGCGAAAAAGAAGAAAAAAAGCAGAAAAATCCATTACTGCCCAAAAATGCAGGAAAAGGAAGGCAGATTGAAAAAGCCAGTAACCCTTTAAACCAAAAGGCAAGGGTAAAAAGGCCCAAGGTTTTGAGCATCAGTGGTTAGGAGGACCTAAAGGAATTAAATCCTGGCCTAAGCGGCTAAACCAAGCTGTCCCTAACCATGTGCTTGTGGCGTGAAGGTGTCAAGTGAAAAGCTTGAGATTGAGCAGTTAAAGTCGTGGTCCAAAGCAAAAAGAGTGTGCTTAAGAACTCTAGACACCTCAATCTGGGGACTCTAGCAAAGCTGAGTCACAATCTGAAAACGTTCACCCAGTTAAAGTGTCTGTGGCATTATTGTATCCGGTGGTAATACTGGAAAACAAGGTGCTTAGGGTCACGGCCAAGACTCTGAAAGCTGTGTTCAAGAATCAAAATAAGCTTAACTAAGAGAGTCAATATATATATATATATATATATATATATATATATATATATATATATATATATATATATATTGTACTTTATATTACTTGGTACATATTATAGATATTAGTTGTGATTGGATGATGTGAATAGCATAGTGCTTAGTTCAATTTTGATCCTAATTGTTCAGTTTGGTTTTTGGATGTTGAAAATTAGGGAAAAACAACAAAGATTTCCAAGAATTTTGCTTTTAGGGCATTCTATTGAATTGATTTGGAAAATTGTTTTTTTAAACTTGCTTGAATGATTTTTATGGAACATAGAAGAGAGATAGAACAAAATACTTTGAGCTTATATTGAGTGGTTACACATTCTAACCACAATTTTTGTTCATTGTGTGCTATGCTCCTTCTACGATTGTGATTTTGATTTTGCTTCATTTTTTATTTCTAATAGTTGATGTTTGAATGCATTGAGCATGATTGAGGCCATTTTTGAATTAAGCTTACTCACCCATATAGCCATACCCATTATATCTACCATTGTTAACCATCTTTGAGCTTTTTAATCCCCTTTTGTTCTAATTGTTACCACATCACCAACCTTAAGCGAAAAATCATGATTTACCTTGATTTGTATCCTTGATTAGCTTAGGTTGAGAAGTGTGTTGCATTCAAGTGTGGGGAGAATCTTTGGAAAACATTGGTAGTGAATGAAAAAATTTGTTTTGGGTATTTTATTGAAAAATTTGGAAAATGGGTGCACATTCATGTGTCAACTTACTTTAACCATATGCATTTGTCATAGAAAAAGAAAAAAGTAGAAAAGAAAAAAGATATAATATAGCAAAAAGGGGACAAAAGTTTCCCCGAAAGAAAAAAAAATGAATAAGAAATGCATATGTGTTTTGAATGAAAACTAAGGCATGAATGTGTGTGAAAAGAAGTAATGGGTGGTTAGAATACATTTTTGTGGTTTGATTGATATAGGTTGAGTTGGATACTTAAGCTAATCAAAGATTCAATCTTTTAGTCCACTTAGCCATATATTCATCTTACCCTTATCCCAACCCCATTACAACCTTCTAAAGTTCTCATGATAATTGCATTCATGCATCATATATTTATTGATTGTTAGATAAAAAGCAAATCCTTGAAAGCATGATTAGAGGAGACTTGATTGATTAAACCCTAAAAACCGAGCAATGAGAGTGTATACATACATAGTGAGGGTTCAATTACTCAATTCTATGTCTTCACACCTCTTGTCATGTATTCTTGCAAGTTGCTTCATTTTGATGAGTTGAATCAATTCTTTATATTTTGATTGCATTGAATTACTTCTTTGCTTTGCCCTATATGTTTATACTCTTGCTTGGAAATTTGATTGTTTGTTTTCATCAATTCAATAGGATACTATAGTATAGATAGACATAGATAGTATATAGTATACTTGCATGCATATAGATAGTTTCATTCAATAAGTTGTCACCCTTTGATCATTTTCCTTGTTTATGTTTAGCATGAGGACATGCTATTGTTTAAGTGTGGGAGAATTGATGAGTCCATATTTGATGATAATTTTTGGCTTAGATTAGATGGATTTCATCACATAAACCTACACTTATTCACTAAAATAGCATACTTTTGTGTTTTGTCCCTGAATTGAGCCTAAATGTGAAAACATGCATTTTTATGCCTAAATTGAGTAATTTAATTCCACTTTTATTCCATTCGATACTGTGATGTGTTTGTTGATTGATTTCAGGTCCTAGAGGCAAGAATGGATAAGCAAAAGTGGAAGGAAGCATGCAAAAAAGGGAAAACACATGAAGAAAACAAAGGAGAAGCACACAGCTATGTGAGCATACGCACAACATCCTGTGCGTACGCACAAGAGCAGAATCAGCAAGTATGCGTACGCACAATACTCGGTGTGTGCACACAAGAAGAAAAATCAGCATGTGTGCGTAGGCACACGTCTGTGCGTACGCACAGGTACCAGCGCGTGACTTCATTAATGAGGCACGTGGCTCACGATTTTGGGGGCCTCTTGGCCCAGTTTTGGATGAGCTGATGCTGAATTGAAGTGCTATATGAAGGGGAAATGACCACATATCAAATCATTAGGACTTAGATAGTTTTAGAACATAATTTTAGGAGTAGGAGTAGTGTAGTTAGAATGCTCTCTTAGTGTTTATATAGTTTTCATTGTAGCATTTTATAGTTTTAAGTTTTCTTCTTGGGTTGATCAACTCTTTTGTAAGTACTCTTTAATTTCTCTTTAATTACATCACATTTACTCTCATTTTCTTTTGGTTCAAGTTACTTTTTTTATATATGCAATTTTGGTTTCTTGAAGTTTTGATTGATGAATTTAATTTTTTATGCTTTCTTTATGCTTGATTGCATGTTTATTGTTGATATTGTGAATAGTTAGTTATAGTTTTCTATTTTTCCTTGCAATTTTGCATGTTTTACTTTTATGCCCACAAGGTGTTTGTGAAAATGCCAACTTTAGATTTTGAGTAGATTTTCCCACCTTGGCTTGGAATTTGAGTTCCTAGGATACTAGAGTCATAATGTCCGACATTTAGTGGCAATTCTTGGGTAGTTAGTTGACTCTTGTTTCCATTGACGCTAGCTTTTCACCAAGTTAATTGGTGAGTTAGCTAGGACTTATGGATTAAGGCCAATTATGCTTTCTTGAATTACTCCTCGATGTTAGCGGTAGACGAAGCGAGATTGACTCACCATAGTTGCCATAGTTGTGGTTATGACGATGATAGGATTCCTTAAATCTCATTCCCAAGTCAAGGCTCTTTTATGCATTTATATCATTTTCACTAGTTTTGACCTTGTTTCCTTTTAATTGCATTAATTCCAATTTTGATAATCTCTTAGTTCTTTTATTTCTTGGTTCTTTTACATTTTCCATTTTATACTTCAAAACCCGTTTTTCTCACAACTGAAAGTGTGACATTTCAATTGCATTCCGAGGGAGAACGACCCAAGGTTTAATTACTCTCGGTTAAAATTTGTAATTTGAAAATTCAAACTTTGATGTTGGCCAATTATTGGGTTGGGACTATACTTGCAACGAAGAAATTCTATTTTAGTGTGAAAATTCCTAACCCGCTTTAGGCTAATCATCAGACATCATTTCAGAACTAGTGGACAAATTTGAGAAAACAATACAAAATGAGGAATTTTTTGGAAAGTTAAGTCTAGAATCAAGTGGCTCAAATCTGGTGATTAGAATACAACTTTCTTCCATCAGAAATTTAGAAATCGAACCTGAAAGAATAAAATTTGGCAATTAACTGGCAGTGATGGTGAAGTGGCTACTTCAAATGCTGGTATTGCTTTTGTGGCTACATCTTATTTCAAGGACATCTTCTCCTCCACTTGTCATGAGAACCCTAAACTTTTGTTTACTGATTTTGAACCTATAGGCTTCAAAGACCAGTGACTATTATTCTTAGTTTTATTCAATTTGACTTATTATTTTTTTCTAAGATTTTTCTTCGTTTTTCGACCATGCACCGTTGGATGAATACCTTCAGTGTATTGCTTTGGGAAATCTCCACATTTGATTATGCTGTCCTGCTTTTGGACATCTTTATATTTTATTTTTCAATAATTAATGAAGTATAACCTACTACCTTTGGAAAAAAAAATCAAGCTTTAACAAATTATAATCATTAAGTTATAATTCAGTTATTATTAAATAATTATATAAAAGTTTAGTTTTTTTTCATAATAAAAATGTTTAAATTTAATTTTTATATTAAAGTAACTTTTTAATTTTAACAACTAACTAATTAGTTTATATTTATTATATTATTATATACTATATATATTTATTAAAAAATAATATTAATAAATATCATATAATCATGAAAAGAATAATTATATTGCAATTCATAAAAATATTTGATGTTTTTTATTTATACATGTTTAATAACATTTGTATTTATATTAATAAGCATGCATAATAAAAAAATATAATTAATTTAAACATAAGTGAGTATAAAAGTAAAATAATATCTAACAAAATTATTATACATTTTTACGATATAATTAATAATTATCATATAAAATAATAAGAAACAACATAATCTAGTGACAAAGCGAGCATGTTCGATTGGATTGGTTTCTATCACTTTTGACTGGTGTTTACTAAATTTAACCGGTCAATCCGGTCTGATTTTGATAACTATGATTTTAATTGAATAAATTATTTTAATTTTCAAAAATTATTCAAAATTTTTAAATTCTTACTTACCTAATCTTATATAGTTACCTTTCATAAGGTAATTGTCAATCAGAATCTATTTTTATAAGTACGATATACATTTTTTTATTGAAATATTACTTTAGTCTTTGAAATTCATATAAAAAAAATTTATTTAATTTGTAAATTTTGTATATTTAAATTATAACTAAATATAAATTCCTTTATTGTTTTAACAATCTGGTCAAGATTGAAATAATTTAGTGCATTACAAAGTAGATTTTTATTTTGAAAAGGTTATAAGTAGTAATATAAAAAAAGAAAAGTGTTTGGAAACTTAAAGTGGTAGGGGTTTAGTAGTAGTTTGGAGGATGAATTTAAATCACGTTTTAGTTAAATAACTTGAATAGTCATTTAAACCAATGAAATTGATGGATTTAAATTGTTAACAGAGAAAGCTAGGATACATAGATATTGACATGGATATGAACACGATACGATATGGGATATGTAGACACACAAATTTTAAATTCTTATAAGATACAGAGATAATATATACATAAAATATAAAGTAATTTTTTAGATAAATTATAATGATATTTTGATATTCTATTAATATTAAAATATAAATTAATTTTTTAATTGATTGTAATATATTTTTTAATAATATAAATAGTTAAAATATTTTGTTTTAATATATAATAATATATACTATTTTTAAACTCATTTTTATAATATATGTTAAGAATAAAGTTGGACACACTAATACGTGATGGTATTTAGATGTATCCAAATGTATTCGATTTTTTTTATTTTTTATTAAGACATAGTTAAAAATAAAAGACACTTAATAAGTATTATGTCTAAAATGTATTTGACATATTAACATAATAACTCTGTGAAGTATATGTAATTCATAGATATAAAGTGTTTCTATTGTCAATTTATTAAAGTTAAACCCTTGTTTCAATTGTAGAGGATTACTGCAGTTAACAGAGATTTTTGACTTGACAATACTAAGTTGAAAAGAGTTGTATATGTTTATTGGGGCTGTTTTGTTTTTGTTAGGGTTAGAGGTGTAGTTTTATCTCCTTTTATTATGCTGAAGAAATGGATTACAAAGCTACAAGGACAAGTTGTGGATGATGCTGGGGCTTCAGATGGAGCAGAAGTTCACTACCAATTTTGGTGGCTAGAAAAAGGTAGTTTCTAGCTTTTGCTTCTCTATATGATACTTAGAACTCTTTTTGTTGTGTAAATATTTCTAATGATCTCCATATATGCCCATTTTTTCATGTTGAAGAGCATAGACTAATTATCGGACAAAATACAAATTGACACTACAATTCACATAGTTAATGAGTACTTCAATGAGCTGAGGGATGAAATCCGGTAATGGGCTGAGGTGGATTGGAAGAGCCGTAGGGCCGTGGCAGCCCTGTTCCCATGACCATGTGAACCAAAACCACCCAGAGGCTTTCCTTCCAAGTTAACTAAGTCAAATAATTTCACTGTAACTAATGTTTTATTTACGGTTTAAGGTATATGTCCCTCGTGTGCCCTTCGTTTTGAACACCTTGGGCTCTTTATGCCCCCTTTTGTCAAAGTCAGGGTCAGACATCACTTTGAAGTGGTATTGAATTATCGTTGAACAAGGCTCCACTTCGATGTTGAGGCTATCCAACTGTGCTTTTTTAAATACTATGTACTAATGTTGGACCTAAATATTTTGTGTTACATGCAAGGACATACTATGTACTAATGTTGAACCTCATATTAACATACGTGCCGAATTTAGCGGTACTTTCCTTTTATCTTATGTGTGGCGATGAATTCTGATGTCAAACACTTAAATCACAAATTCATCTCTTTCTGTTATAAACAAGTAATTCACGCATGCAAGGTGACCTTATAGCCCTAGCTGTTATGTTCATACTAATGTGGGGGAATGGAATTATCTCGTTCTGGCAAGGATAATGGTAACATAAAATTACTCCACCCCCAGCATAAAGAAAGGAGTGACGAATTTCTAGGCTAAACTCCTATGACACATAGACCAACTACTGCATCACAGTTTCACCTCGTATAGGAAGACCCTCGGTGTGTTTTATCTAAGCTATACCTTTCCTAAATCCCAAGAATGTCATACTCTTCAAACCAAACTACCAACCACGAAACAAAACAAATACAAGGAACACATAAACCCTAAATTTTAGCTAAAGTTTCAATCACACATGAGAAAGACACAAACCAAAGACTTCCGCACAAGCAACGCTAACTCGATGTCTCAACGGCTTTTCCTAGCCTAGTATGCATGCCATTCGAGGTATATTGGACCATAAAGGTGTTACACAAGATATCGCTCCATAATTTATACTACCCAGTGAAGTATTGGATTTACAAACATTGTTACGTCATTACAGAACATCACCATTGTAATTGAACGGCATCACACAGGCCACAACATCCAACATTGCATCACCATTTGACTCATTTTCTTCTACATTAAGTTTCTCAGTATTCTACAACAACTGATACTATTCTACAGCAACTTATCTTATACCTTAAACCCACATGGATCAGAGACAGACAACACAAGTTGACCTCCCCCAGCACAAGTTAACATGGTACTTGCATTACCCACACAGTTACCATTACCGTTCAACCAAATTAAAAGGATCTTCATAGATCATAGCTTATGCATATCTCCATCCGAATGTCAATACCACATGTGGATTACATAAAAATCTAAATAATTATCCCTAACGATGATTTACCTCCATGAATATTAGTTCAAGCAACTCCCTCTATATCAAAGTAGTCATCACCTTCTGATAAACCTCAATTTTAGGGTTTATTTTGTGTAGAATTTGGGGGGTTTTATCAATATTCTATCACACTTATCCAAATAAAATGCATAGTTTTGTAGCTCCTTCCTAATTTTGCTTGATGGTTGAAAACATGCTTTTTAGGCCTTAAATATGCTGTATTTTTATCTCCCTCTATTACCATTCGATGCCATGATCTGTTTGTTAAGTGATTTCAAAGTTTATAGGGGCAAGAATGGTCTAGAAGAGAGGAAGGAAGTATGCATAAGTGGAAGGAGCATGAAAAATGGAGCTTTGGAGCATTGGCATCGACGCGCAAAAGTGGCCGACGCACACGCGTGGGAGCTTGGATTTGGGATTGGCGTGTAAAGTTGACGCATCTGCGTGGCTGTGCGGAAATCTCATCGACGCGTACACGTGCTTGACGCGTACGCGTGGCTAGCAAAAACCCAATCGACGCGCACGCGTGACTGACGCACACGCGTGATGCTCGGCATGTGACTTCATTAGTGATATCGTGGCTGGCGATTTCTGAGGAGCTTCAAGCCCAATTTGAGCTGAATTCTGGAGGAAAAGGACCCAAGGGACCAAGGAGGAATGGGGGGATACACACATTAGACAATTTCCTAGCTAGTTTTTGAATTTGTGGTTCTAGAGAGAGAAACTCTAACTTCTCTCTAGGTTTTGACTTTTTCAATTTTAATTTCACTTGGATGCTTTGGTTAGATCTAAATTTAATTCAATTTTGCATTGCTCTAATTTGTAGATCTCCTTCTCTTACTCTCATTTAGTGTTCTTCTTATTCTAGTTATTTTGGATCTAGGATTTGGATCTTGTTTACATTGATTTCTATTAATGCATTGAGGAATTTCATGTTCATTGTTGTTAATTACTTTAATGTTGTTGATTGCTTATAGTAGATAGCTCTAATTTTGAATTCTCTTCTCAATTTCACAATGCCTTTCATTCTTGTTCACCAAGTGTTTGAGAAAATGTCAATTATAGCTATGGAGTAGATTTTCACTCTTGGCTTGGGGGTTGGGTAATTGGTGACACTTGAATTGTCAAAGCCTTTTATTGATTGATAATTGGAAATTGCTAATTGACTAGGACTTGTGGACTCAAATTGATTATCTCCACTTGACTTTCCTTCATAGTTAGAGGTTAACTAAGTGGAGCAATAACCAATTGTTATCACAATTGATGGAGGCAGTGAGGATAGGAATTTCAATTCTCACCCCTAGCCAAGGATTTTACATTGATTGATAGTCATCCACTTGCTAGCTTAAGTTCTTGTTTTCCTTAGTTCAATTGTTAATTGCTCATTGCTTAAATTCATGTTCATTTACTTTTCTTGTATTCAACTTCAAACTACCAAGAGAACTCCTAACCAATGATGTGTATCTGATAAACTCCAATTTTGTAGTTTATCTTGTGTTTATTTAAGGGATTTTATCACCTTTTTCCATATTTGTTCAATGAAATAGCATGGTTTTGTAATTCTCCCTTAAATTGTGCTTAAGTATAAAAACATGCTTTTTAGGCCCTTAAATTAGTGATTTTAATTCACTTTAATTCTATTCGATGCCTTGATGTATTTGTTGAGTGATTTTAGGTTCATAAGGCAAGTATTGGATGGAAGAAATGAAGAGAAAAGCATACAAAGAGGAGAATGCATGAGGAAACAAGGATTTGGAGTACATCAACCCACGCGCACGCACAGAAGGTGCGCACGCGTGGAAGTGAAGTTGCATGGCAACGCGTACGCGCACATGACGCGTACGCGTGGATGGAAAATTGCCAAGCGACGTGCACGCGTGACCCACACGTACGCGTCGATGCTCGCACGTGACTCACTTAAAGGCAAAACGCTGGGAGCAATTTCTGAGCTGCCCAAGCCCAAATCCAACTTGTTTCTGAGGGTATTTGATGCAGAATTCAAGCTTGAGCAAAGAGGGGGGGGGAGCACTTAGTTAGTCATAATGAGCCCTTAGTTTGTTTTCTAGAGAGAGAAGCTCCCTCTTCTCTCTAGAATTAGGTTAGGATTAGGTTAATTTCTCTTAGATCTTGAATTGATTACTTGTTTTCATCTTGTTCCCTCTACAATTCCTTGTTCTAATACTTCAATTCTTCTTGGTTCTTTTGTTAATTATACTTTTATGCTTCTTTTATGTTTATGAATGCTCATGTTAAATTTAGTTTACATTTAATGAAATTTGATGTTTGATGTTCTTTTATCGTTAATTTGAGTTGTGAATTTTACTTTCCTTGCAATTGGTAGTTGGTAGATTTTATCATTCTTGCACATTCACTATGCTTTCCATTTATACCCACTAAGTGTTTGACAAAATGTTTGGAAGGATGTTAGAGTAGATCTTGAGCATTCTTGGCTTAGAAAGAGTAATTAGATAATCTTGAGTCATGAACACCCAACTCAAGTTGGCAATCCAGAGTTGTTAGTTAATACTATCTCCATTTACTCTAATCTCTTGCTAATTCAATTAGTGAGTTGATTAGGATTTTTGGAATGAGATTAACTTTTCTTGTTTGACTTTCTCTCATGGAAGATAACTTACACCTTCTTCCACATTGGAGATGATGAAATAGGATAAATTCTTGTTAATTATTGTTATTGGTGACTAGGATGGAAAGCCTATGATCTCAATCCTTGCCATGAATGTCTCTTTTTACTATTCGCTTCTCTTTACTACTTGTCATCTTTAAATGCTTGCTTGATTTACTCTTCTTGTCATTTATTTTCTTGCAGATTATAAATCAAACCCCCTGGTTCCTTCATAGCCAATAATTGACCACTTCATTGCAATTCCTTGTGAGACAACCCGGAGTTTAAATACTTCGGTAAATTTTCATTGGGGTTTGTACATGTGATAACCAATATTTTTGCATGTGAGGATTCCTTGTTAGTTTAGAACTATACTTGCAATGAGATTTCAATTGAGAAATTCTATATCAACTAAAGTTCTCACGTCAAAATGGCACCGTTGCCAGGGAGTTGCAATAGTGCTATGTTATTGGCTATTGTATATATTGTGAATAGCTTGATTTTTGGTTTGTTTGTTAGTTTTTGCTAGTTTTAGGATTTGATTTCTTTGTTTCTTGTTAGCTTTTGTTTTTATTTTCTCTTATCACCATGAATTCTCATCACTTTGACTATGAGTTTGGTTCAATCTATGTTGTAGGAGATGGAAGATTTAATGATAGCATGTGTCAAGGATTTAGAGATCAAAGTTTGACAAGAGTGCTTGGGGATATGACTACTCTCCTCACGAAGATGCACAAGGACCAAAAGGCATTTCATTCCATCCGAGCCGTTCAAGCGCCACCCCAACATAACTACTCTTCGGATTGTTATGGGTATACTCTTAATCCTAATGCATACCAATCTAATGTATGTGATGACCCCTATTGTGATTGTCAACCACAACCACCACATACATATGAACCCCTTCCTAACATAGCCCTCAACAACCATACTCACAAGCCTCATACCACCATTCACCTCCATATAACCCCAACCCATACCCACCATACCAACCACCATATGAACCATCTTTAGAACCACCACCATTCCAATACCAATACTCCTAAGAGCCATAAATTCCATGTACATCACCTCAAGACTCTCACCAACATGAACCACCTTCCAACAACAACACCTTTCCCTCAAATAATGAACCCTCTCTTCCACCACCGCCCCCCAATGAAGCTCTCACGCAAGAACTAAGAGATCTTGAATCTCATATCCTAAGGCAACAAAAAGGGACGGAAAAGGAGTTTAAGGAGATAGAAGCCAAGATGGCTATCATGGTAGAGGCCGTGAGTCACATAACCTCCCACCTAAGCTCATGCATCCCAAGTACTCCCATTGTTGAATGTGGAGAAGCAATCAAGGAGCCTAGTGAGGGAGTGGACTTGAAGCTCCAAGGTGAGGAAGAGAAGTTAGAGCAAGAAGTACAACAAGAGGAGGAAGTAGAGATTATTGAACAAAAGGAAGTAGTGGTTGGGTACTTAGGATATGTTGAGTACATAGAAGAATCTCAAGTTGAAGAGCCTTCTTCCATGGAGTTTGGAAAGGAAGTTAAGGAGGAGAGTAATGTTAAAGAAGTGGATAGAGAGTTAAGGGATATTGATCAAGAAGTGGATTCCATCATTAGTGATTTTTTATCCACATTGATCAATCCTCTTGATGATCTTGTTGAGCCTTCTTCCATTGAATTAGAAAGCAATGTTGAGGAGGATTTGCAACTTCTAAGGCATACTGTGAGTGAAGAATTGGAAGAAGTGTCCCAAGCAACAAACCCTCCTATATATGATAATTCTGCATCAACATATGATCCTTTTGAGCTTGATGAGCCCTTCCCCGTTATGCTTGGAATTGATGTTGAGGTAGACTTCACTAAAACTCCTATTTACGACTTGAGTGATGGGGATGAGATAGAAGAAGTTGGTGAGCAAGGAATTGAAATTGAAGAAGCTTATAAAGAGGTGGAAGTTGCAAGGGAAGACCACAAGGGAATGGACCTTGTATTGGCTAAGTGTGGGGAGGCCACCCTCCCTAAACCACCATCATCCAACACAACATTCAAGTGGGTAACATTTCTCTCCCTAAACTTCACTTTCTCACTTGAATATGGGTTGCTTGAAAATGATGGTCAACTTAGAGCCCTTTGTGGAGTTAAGAGTAGGGGAGAGTTGTGTAGTGGTTGGAGATATCCCTCTAAGTTCATTATGGTTGGAAGCTCGAAATTGAGGAGCATGAATTGGTGTAGTGCTCAATTGAATGGGTCTAGGAGAGTGCTTTGGTGCTCACATGAGAATTCGGATCACTTGCCACCCAAATAAAATTGTCTTGATCAACTAAAAGATGGGTGTGAGAATAAGATATGGGATCTCGGATCACAACATGAAGACCAATTTTGGGAGCTCATACCTTGGAAAGAACTTCCCCCAAGCTCGGTGAAGATGGTTGGAAATTCTGACAACCAATTGAAGAGGAAGCATTCGTGGAGGTTCAAGGAAGAATACAAGCATAAGCCACCATGACAAGGAGCCTTCCGAATGTCCAACTTAAGGACTTAAACTAAAAGTGCTTGGTGGGAGACACCCTACCATGGTACACTCTTTCCATTCTCTTGTAGATATAATGAATGAATAAATTGAGTTCCATTGTAGATAGCTTCTTTACTCTTTAGTATATTTTGTCTTGCTTGCTAGATTGTTTATACATTGTATGGTATGCCTTAAATAAGATTACTTCTTTGAATTTGAGTTTTTGCTTGGATTACAAGTTTCCTCAAATTGTTTGAAAAATCCTAGAAAATTCAAAATGTGGCTAATTTTTCATTTTGGCTTGTTGTTGAGTCATAGGGAAGGTTAGGAGAATTTTGAGTTATTAAAAAAAAAGAAGGGGGTAGGGACGCGTGAGCACGCTGTACGCACACGCGTCGATATGTTGAACGTAACCCCAATACATGAGACCCGAGAGTTACGCGCACACTGCGCATGCAATGTGCTTTTCACGTATGTTTCAATCCACGCGAATGTGTACATCACGCGTACGCGTCGGCGCGCTCCACTCCCATCTACGCTTAAGCGTATAGTACGCGTACGCGTCGAAGCGCACCCTTTCAACCCACGCATGTGCGCATATCGCGCTTACACATCTATCATGTTTTTCGCCCACCCACGCGGACGCGTCAAGGATGCGCACGCGTGGATTCAAAAACCATAACCCCAAAGGACGCGAGCCCTAGCGTAGTCGCGTCCCTTATCCCCTCCCCCTCTCTAACGTCTCCTCTTCTTCTCCCTCCAACCTCCAAAATCTCCCTCCGACCTTCAACCATCACTGGCCGCCTCAGCTCCGTTCGCCGCCGACCACCGCCCCATCACCTTTCTTCCCTCTTTCTCTCGTTCTTCCGCTCTTTCCCACTCACTCAATTCACTGCCTTCTCTCACCACTCTCCTCTCTCAGCTTTTTGTCCGGCCACCACCATTGTCGCCGGTAAACCTTCAACCACCACCAACCTTCTTCTCCTTCCTCAGCCAACCCCTTCCTCCATTCCATACCTTTCCCTTTGCTCCATACACACACCACTCCTCACTCTGTTTTCGCCGCTCCTTTGCTCTGCTTCGTTCTAGCGCCACCGCGAGCACCACTGAACCGCCGCCACTACTGGGCGGTGCTGCTTCCCCTCTCTTCTTACATTTCTCCAATTCTGTTTTACTCGCCCTTCTAGGTTTCCAGCACTCTCCTGTTTACTGCCTTCTGCTATGTTTCTTTACTTTGTTTTATTATTTTTGTTGGTTAGATTTTGTTAGATTAGCTGTTTGAATTTTGTATGTTAGGTTAGATAGAAATACATGCTGTTAGGTAGTTAGGATGTGGTTAGAGGATTCTAGGTCTGATAAGTGCTCCGTTCTTGTTTATTTTTCGAATAATGCATGCTTTGCTGAATAATGGCTGCTGTGATGATTTATGTTTTATATGCTGTTACCTACTGATGCCTTGCTGAGATTCATTGTCTGATTGTGTTTGATGCTGCCTGAATATATGTAATCCATGCTTATATCATGCTTGTTGCATTCTTGGATTCATATGTGATTTTGGCTGCCAATTCCTATCCGGAAATGTCCAATTTACTGCCGGGATGCTGCCCAAATTTCTAGAAAATTATTTTGTTCCTAACTTGCAACCTAAGGATTGAACTTGACACTTTTTCAATTTGAGTTTTACATGACTTCAACAAGTTCACTTCATAGGTTGCCTGGGTTGGCATTTCTATGCTTATTTGTGTTTTTCGTGATATGCATTGACATAGTTATTTCAAGGAATTGTTTGATGGATCTCTAAGTCACCCAATCCCTTGCCTGACTTATCTATGTGAACCTTCATGTGCTTTCAATGCCAAGATTAAGTCAAATGCCCTTTGACTCAAACTAAATTTACCATTTGACCTTAACTTGCAAATTCTTGAATATGGTTCATTCACTTGCAATGTTTGGTGGATTTCACTAGTGTAACTCTTTTTATTCAAAACTGTTTTCAAGTTTCTTTTTATTACACATAGTGCATGCTTCACATCCTTACACCAATTATTGCAAACTTCGTGACCATGGCATTGATTGATGATTTGCTTCCCATTTATATGATTTTATGTGAATTTTCATATTCATCATCAATGACCGCATCTCCTTCATGAATGTGAGTGTGCTTATCTTCCATACTTTGTACATTCCTTTTAATTGAGCTAACAACCGTCATACCACTAACCTTTGAACCGGTTTTCTAACCTCTAACTTGATTAACCACCTAACTTCTTTTTTTTGTTTTCAAATTAACCCATTAACCAATCTTTTGGGTATGACGTTGTTTAGGCTTAATAAACAAAGCATTGTGCAAATATGGCTTGAATTCTTGGGTTGTGACTTTGTTTGAGTTCTAAATTTTGTTTCTTGCATTCCAAGAATTCTTATCTCTTAACTCACTTCATGATTGCTTATCGATCCTCTTGTCTTCCGAATATGCCATTCTTGGCTTTGTTTTCCTCTACGTGTCATAATTGTTTATATCATGTATATCTCTTTTTTAGGATGGCCGACAGAGGAAAAGCTAAGGTTACCTCAAGGAAGAAAAAGAAAACTTAACCATTCACTCTTTCTCCCTACTATGACTATGCAAAGAATCCTCTGAATGACGAGAACAAGGCCAACCAGCAGCTACCGCCTACGGATGCTCACTGGTTCCCTAACCTCTATTGTGAGCTCCGGTTTCTGACATACCAAAAGAAAAATCTGAATATAGAGAAGAAACTGGTCCTCCCGACTGATGTGAGACAAGCTATGATGACCCGTATTCAGGGGATGGGCATGGGATTTATTGACATGGATCTAGGCAGGGTGAACTCCTCTTGGGTGAAGGAATTCTACTATAACTTCTTCAGACACACCCTTGAGTCAGTTCACCTGCGAGGCGGGCAAGTATTGGTTACGGAGGCAGCTATTCAGGATAGACTCGGCTATCTGCCTAAGACCGGTACTACGGATGCCATTGAGTAGGCAGAGGTGGCCATACATTACATGACCTTCGATTATGATGCTTTGAGGGATGTGATTGCCACCCCGGACGCCTCTTGGGTGATGGACGCCGACAACAGGAAGCCCAAGGGGATGCTGTTTACTCATCTTTCTAGGGTGGCCAGGACGTGGCAGCAGATCTTCGCACATTACGTTATGCCGACCACCCACTTCACAGAGATCCCCATGGACATGCTTGTCCTGATCGGATGCGTCATGGAAGGGAAGGAGGTATACTTCCCTCGACTGATTAGACGATACATGTGGCGGGCCCATGTCCGTGGCTTACTTCCCTTTCCCACCTTGGTCACCACGATGATTCAGTTAGCCGGCGCCCTGTGGGAGGCAAATGATGAGATACCACCCCCGATCCATGAAAAGGAGGAAGTGATTCCATGGGGGGAGTGGGTGCACGAGAAGCCAGCTTTCCGGCGTCGCTCTAGAGCTAGAGCAGCAGCAGCCAGACCTTCTTCTTCATCAGCTACAGCAGCACCGTCAATACCATCAGCATCCATTGCACCACCAGCAGTACCCCAGCTGACCTGTCTGTTAGTTCAGCACCTGATCCGATTCATGGAGCGCAGTGAGCGCCGCATTATGCGACGCCTGAGGAGGAGGAGCATTGAGCGTTGAGTTGCCCCCTCTTCCCGAGTCTTCTGCATCAGAGGAGAAGCATGCTGAGGAGCATGAGGCGGAGCCATCTTAGAGAGAGGCACCACCGCAGACACAGGCTACTCCGAAGATTCAGCAGCCACCTGAGGAGCCACAGCCTGAGACCCAGCAGCCAGACGCGACTGTTGACCCCCATTCTGAGCCATACCAGTAGCGTCGAGGATGATGCATCATTCTAAGTGTGGGGAGGTCACCGTCGTCGTTGTCGGTGGGACCGCTATTTTGGGTGACGAGTTCGGACATTTGTCTTTTCTTTTGTGTTATTTCTTGTATTTTGCACTCTGTTTTACCGCACTTTTTTGGATCATTGTATATATTTGTCATTCTGGAAACTTTTATTTTAGTTTGTTGCATTTTACACCATGGTTTGGATATACTCTTTATCTTAGATTTTTAGTTGAATTTGCATTTGTAGTTGATAGTATATATATGTAGTTGCTTTAGTTAATGATTGTGATTTGAAAATTATGAATTATTGGAGCTTGGTTACCCTTTTTACATATGAAAATTTGGTTTGATTGAAAAAGGGGATAAACTAAGGAATTTTAAAATTTTCTAAACCACAACATTGCATTAGGTTAAGCTTAGTTAAAATAATTAAAATTTTCAAGAATTTTTATCTATAGGCACCCCAATTGATTGAAAATTTTTTTTAGAACTTGCTTGAGCTACATATTGTGGAACATGAATTTTGAGCTAAGAACACAAGCATGTAAGTTTTTAGCCTTAATTGTGTGGTTACATCATATATAACCACTTATTTTCATTCTTGTGTGTATCATTCTCTTCCTATGATTGTAATCCTTGATTTGTTTGATTCTTTATGTCCATTATTTTGTGTATACATGCATTTACATGATTGAGGCCATTGTTCAAATAGCTCACTTGCCCATATAGCATACCTTTTATCTTCAATTGTTAGCCAACTTTGAGCCAATGCCTAACCCATTTGTTCTTAATTGTAGCACATTACAAGCCTAAGTGAAAAATAATAAATGTCCCTTGTTTGGATCTTTGATTAGCTTAGGCTAGTGAGAGTGTTCATTATTTGGCTTGGGAGAGTTGGGAACATAGGGCAGAGATAAAAAGGTGTTGGTATTTTTGTTGAAAATCGTGGGAATTGAGTACATACTCATATATTAATCATGTGTAAACCATATGCATTGATGCTTTTGTATATATTTTAGTTGATATATATATATATATATATATATATATATATATATATATATATATATATATATATATATATATATATATATATATATATATATATATATACAGAAAAAGAAAGAAAAAGAGTTGCAATAAAAAGGGGACAAAAATGCCCCAAAGTAAAGTTCAATAAGAATCAATGCATATGTGTGGTGATCAAAAGAGAATGCATGAGTGTGTGGAAAAGTGAAGAAGGGGTAGTTAGGTTTGTTTAGCATTGTATAGGTTCTCATAGGTTAGGTGAGAAGTTTAAGTTAATCAAAGATTCAAATTCTAGTCCACTTGACCATATGCATCTTTACCTTGACCCTAACCCCATTACAACCTATGGGAAAGTCCTCATGATATTTGTATACATGCATGAAGTAATTGTTGATTGTTAGATGAAAAACAAATCTTGGAAAGCATGATTAGAGGAGAATTGAGTGAATCAACCCTATACACTTGAGTGCCTAGAGCAGATATACATCTGGTGAGGGTTCAATTGCTCAATTACATGTTTTCATCCATGATCATCTCTTCTTGCAAGTTTGTAAGATCTTTCAATGATTCAATTCAATTGTGGGTTTACTTTTATTGTTAATGCTTAGCCCTTGCACTTGTATATGTATTCTTGGAAATTGATTTGTTTTGACTAAGTAGATGCATTCATGTAGATAGATTGCATATAGATAGGTTGCGTGTAGTTAGTTTCCATTGAATAAATGTTGATACCCTTTGCATCTTTCTTGATTTTAGCATGAGGACATACTTAGTTTAAGTGTGGAGAGGTTTGATAAACCCTAATTTTGTGGTTTATCTTGTGCTTATTTTAGGGGATTTTATCATCTTTTTCCATATTTGTTCAATAAAATAGCATGGTTTTGTAATTCTCCCTTAAATTGTGCTTAAGTATAAACACATGCTTTTTAGGCCCTTAAATTGGTGATTTTAATTCACTTTAATTCCATTCGATGCCTTGATGTGTTTGTTGAGTGATTTCAGGTTCATAAGGCAAGTATTGGATGGAAGAAATGAAGAGAAAAGCATACAAAGTGGAGAATGCATGAGGAAACAAGGATTTGGAGTACATCAACCCACGCGCACGCGCAGAAGACGCGCACGCGTGGAAGTGAAGTTGCATGGCGACACGTACGCGCACATGACGCGTACGCGTGGATGGAAAATTCCCAAGCGACGCGCACGCGTGACCCACGCGTACGCGTCGATGCTCGCACGTGACTCACTTAAAGGCAAAATGCTGGGGGCGATTTCTGAGCTGCCCAGGCCCAAATCCAACTTGTTTCTGAGGGTATTTAATGCAGAATTCAAGCTTGAGCAAAGGGGGGGGGGAGCACTTTGTTAGTCATGATGAGCCCTTAGTTAGTTTTCTAAAGAGAGAAGCTCCCTCTTCTCTCTAGAATTAGGTTAGGATTAGGTTAATTTCTCCTAGATCTTGAATTGATTACTTGTTTTCATCTTGTTCCCTCTACAATTCCTTGTTCTAATACTTCAATTCTTCTTGGTTCTTTTGTTAATTTTACTGTTATGCTTCTTTTATGTTTATGAATGCTCATGTTGGATTTAGTTTACATTTAATGAAATTTGATGTTTGATGTTCTTTTATCGTTAATTTGAGTTGTGAATTTTACTTTCCTTGTAATTGGTAGTTGGTAGATTTTATCATTCTTGCACATTCACTATGCTTTCCATTTATACCCACTAAGTGTTTGACAAAATGCTTGGAAGGATGTTAGAGTAGATCTTGAGCATTTTTGGCTTAGAAAGAGTAATTAGGTAATCTTGAGTCATGAACACCCAACTCAAGTTGGCAATCTAAAGTTGTTAGTTAATACTATCTCCATTTACTCTAATCTCTTGCTAATTCAATTAATGAGTTGATTAGGATTTTTGGATTGAGATTAACTGGTCTTGTTTGACTTTCTCTCATGGAAGATAACTTACACCTTCTTCCACATTGGAGATGACGAAATAGGATAAATTCTTGTTAATTATTGTTATTGGTGACTAGGATGGAAAGCCTATGATCTCAATCCTTGCCATGGATGTCTCTTTTTACTATTCGCTTCTCTTTACTATTTGTCATCTTTAAATGCTTGCTTGATTTACTCTTCTTGTCATTTATTTTCTTGCAAATTATAAATCAAACCCCTGGTCCCTTTATAGCCAATAATTGACCACTTCATTGCAATTCCTTGTGAGACGACCTAGAGTTTAAATACTTCGGTAAATTTTCATTGGGGTTTGTACATGTGACAACCAATATTTTTGCATGTGAGGATTCCTTGTTAGTTTAGAACTATACTTGCAACGAGATTTCAATTGAGAAATTCTATATCAACTAAAGTTCTCACGTCAGTATCTTAGGGCAACTCCTAGGGAGAACGACCTGGGATTCTACTCCCGGTTATTGATTTTGAATTATGGTGACACATTTTCTAAGTTTGATGCGTTATAGCTTGTTGGCTTAGACTATACTCACGACAAAATTTATTGCTAAAATTCTATACCGACAAAATATCACGCATCACCTTCCTCTCCTACTACTATGCTTTAGTAAGCCAATGGTGCCTCACAACTATCGATGTTGTCCCCCGGTTGTGATTCATGACACTTTCGAGCATTGTGTCCAGCCTTTCCACACAGTCGACACCTCTGAACATGGCAGAACTTACTCCTAGCCGTGACAACTCTTCATCCGCATCCTTTGTACTTTGCTCGCAACGGATCTCGAACAGAAATTGATAAACCCCAATTTTTTTATTTATCTTGTGCTTAATTTGGGGGATTTTATCACCTTTTCCCACATTTATTCAATGAAATAACATGGTTTTGCAATTCTCCCTTGATTTGTACTTAAATGTGAAAACATGCTTTTTAGGCCTTAAAATAGCTAAATTTGATTCACTTTAATTCCATTCGATACCTTGATGTGTTTGTTGAGTGATTTCAGGTTCGTAAGGCACGTATTGGATGGAAGAAGTGAGGAGAGAAGCATGCGAAGTGGGAGAACTCATGAAGAAATGAAGGAACCGTAAAGCTGTCAAGCCTGACCTCTTCGCACTCAATCGATCATAACTTGAGCTACAGAGGTCCAAATGAGACAGTTCTAGTTGCATTGAAAAGCTAACATCCGGGGCTTCAAAATGATATAAAATTTTCCATATTTGCTTTGCGTTTATGGGTGCGCACGTGCACTGTACGCATGCGCACCGATGTTGCACGTGGGTCTATTTTGGGCAACTCGTTGGGGGCGATTTTTGAAGCATTTTTGGGCCCAATCCAACTTATTTTTGATGCTATTTCATGTAGAATTCAATCTTGGGCAAGGGGGAGCAATTGTTTATAGTTTTGGCATCATGTAGTTTAGTTTCTAGAGAGAGAAGCTCCCTCTTCTCTCTAAAATTAGGGTTCCTTAGGATATTTGCATCTTAGATTTAGGTTCAATTACATGTTTTCATCTTGTTTCTTTTATGAATTCTTGCTTCTACTCTTTCATTCTCATGATTTGTAATGTTAATTTCCCTTTTTGCTCTCCTTTGTGATGATGAACACATGTTGGATTTGGATCTTTTCTTTAATGCAGTTTAAGCTTTGATGTTATTTTATGGTTGATTTGAGTTGTGATCTTACTTTCCTTGCAATTGGTAGTTGGTAGATTTGATTGATTCTTGCAATTTATGATGTTTATTTTTATTGCACTCTAGGTGTTTGATAAAATATTTACACTAGTTTTTGAGTAGTTTTCTTGACTCTTGGCCTAGGCTAAGGGAATTGAGTGACCTTGAGTCATTGTGTCTCATTGAATTGGTGATTTGAGAACCCTTGGTGATCAATTTGATACCCATTGATACTAACCCACTACTAATCTAATTAGTAGATAGGTTGGGACTTATGGGTTGATGTGATCAAGCCTATTTGATATACTTCAAGTATAGAAGTAAACTTAATGAGCTTGGTTCCTCATAATTGTCAATATTTGGTTTGTAGACAAGGATGGTGATCTCAATTACCTAAGTCTAGCCACGAGTTCTTTCCATTTATTTTATTAGTTCTTGTTATTTTACTTTCTTGTTTATTTTCTTGCAAAAATATAAAATCAAACCCCCCTTTGCATTTTCATAGCCAATAATTAAACACTTCATTGCAATTCTTTGTGAGACGACCAAGAGTTCAAATACTTCGGTTAATTTTTATTTGGGGTTTGTACTTGTGACAACTCAAATTTTTTATGTGAGAATTGTTTGTTGGTTTGGAGCTATGCTTACAACGAAGTTCTTATTTCTATAAGAGAAATTCTAGACCATCGAGCAAATCTCATTCATCAGAATTCCTACTGTCTTCCTCAGCAACGCCTAGTCTTTGGCGATGTTTCTCCTGCAGGGATAGATGCCCCTTGGCCAATCTTGTTTTCACGTCGAAGTAGTCGTCAAAGAACCGGCAGGACAAGTTCACTAATTCCCTGCAATCCTCCAATATTGCCGCGTTCATGCTAATGTATGCTGCATTTGGAATCTCCCTCACATATATTCTGTCGCTGGTCGCACTCGGCTGCTTTGCCCTCTTTATCCACCGATCAAGGATGAGATTTCTTGGGATAGTAGTCATGTTCAAATACACCAGCACCCTAACCATGTGTACACAAAGCAGCCCGAACGACTCCATGCAATGACAAGAATAGCTGAATTCTTCATCTTTATTAGTTGATGCCACGACCCATGATATCTACTTGAAGTACGTTACGACCTCGTAAAAAACACAAGTGCTCGTCCTCTTGGTGGAAACAACTCTGAAACAGTTCGAAAACCTCTTTTGTATAGACCGTCGCTGCAAACTGCTCAATTGCTTCGAGTTTTATTTTTACTACAGGATAGCCATATGCAGACTTATAATCTGCCACTAATTCTCTTCTTCTCATGAACTCAAGATAGTGGTGGAAGTGCTCCACAAACTCTCTCAGATTATACCTATTATGTATAAATTTCCTTATCCGCATATTCAACGCCTCGCACCTCGATGTTATCTTCAGTCCTGCGAAGTATTTGCCCCGGATGTGTGTATTAGACTACGAATGCTTCATTGCATACATGTCAGCTATCCACAGATGGTTCTCTAACCCGAACTCTGCGACGCTATCCGTCTATATTCTCTCAAATTCGTCAACCTCTAGATCACCGCCCATCAAGCATAAATGGAAATTCTGAAGAAACCCATGCCGTCCAACATTAGCAGTGCCATTCCTTAACAAATGCCAGCTACACAACCTGTGATGTGCACTGGGAAAAATTGTACTAACCGTACTCTTCATTGCAAGATTCTGGTCTGTCATCATGGATTTTGGCTGTTTTCCTTTCATTGCCTCAAGAAATGAGCGCAACAACCATACATAGCTTTCTTCACTCTCGTTGCTCAAAATCGCGTAACTAAACACCACCGTCTTCATATAATGGTCCACATCTGAGAATATTACCAAGGGGCATTTGTATTTGTTCTGACCTTGCATCAAATCCCAAGACATCCCCAAACACACTATAATCATAACAACTTGTACCTTTGCACCAGAAGAGATTTTGAAGCCTCTTGTCACCATCCAACGAGTACTTCCAGAATATTCCACAATCAGTACTCTTTAAACCTGACAAGATTTTCAATGCTTCCTCAGCATTTGTCGTCCTAGCCTGCCTTTTGTTTTCTATTGCATTATAGATATCTTTTATCTCGAACAACTTTTATCTTTTATCTTTTATCTCGAACCCAACAGTCTCGAATTCCCCTAACTGATTGGCAAAAGTGCAGAATATCATCGGCACTCACAACTAGCTTTCCTCATCGAATTGATTTGGTGCAAATCACCTTCCTTGACTGATCTGTGTGACCGAATCAAACCCCTAAACCTCACATCCAGCATGGCATGATTATGGTTATCAAAAAATTGTTCAACATACCATTGCCCATTAGTGTCATCAACATGCACCTTTATCCGAGCTTCACACCTGTACTGTATGATAGGTCGAGGATCCATCTTCCTGTCTTCTGGCTGCATGTGTTTTCCCTCTAGCTCTCCTTCCTTCGAGCACACGAATATTTGCCAAATGCTTTCACCCTCCGACCCCTGTTTTGTTCTGCAACCCACCTTCGACCTCCTCACTGAAAATCCTTTAATGCGACCGTATTCATTGTAGTAGTCATAAGTTTCCTGTAAATTTATGAACTCTGTCTTCAGGATGTCCTTCGCTGTCAGGGCTGAAAGTTCAATTGCATCAAATGACCCAATCTCATCAACAATCATCATTGATTCTTCTACTTCTATGTCTGCATTTACTTTTGACAAATCCACCGCTTCTATTTCCTCTATAGGAACGGTTTTGCTGCTCATCGCATCCTCTCTAACCTAAAACACACAACATAGACCATGGGTGACACTAAGCAATGGGCCACATCAACATAAACCAGTCAATAAAAAATCATAAACTTTAAAACTGAACAACACACACACACTTGCAGCGCAAGGACTCGGTTAAAATTAGATGAAACCTTGTAGCTTCGTTCTGCAAACCCATTCGCTTGTCATAGTTCACACATCCCACTAAGTGAAACTTGGCATTATCAATCATAAATACGAACACACAACTATATCATACATCTCCTAAAATAATCTTGTACATATGTCGAATCCAACTACAATTCATTCATTGAAACAACCAACAGCAATTTCAACACACATGTTAATAACTTCAAATTCCAATTCTTAAAATTTTTCTTCTTCTATTTTAATTTTAATCTCCACAACTTAAAAACGAAAACTAACCACATTAAATGCTTAACAAAATCAAATATTTAAATTCTATATGTTTGTACCTACACCGGACACCACAAACATCGCAACATCAGATTTGTCATCAATTCGGAGTCACGGCGAAGGCACGGTCCCTAATTGAAACCAATTTCGGGAGCATACCTCCAGCAACCTCCGGCGACATTATCAAACCATAAAGAACTCAACGTAATCCACACAACATACCTGCGTCGTGAAGCGTCGTCTCCTTCTAGGTGGTCCAAACAAAGCTTCCGTGTGACCCCAACCTAACGCAACCCTACCTATTAATGGACTTTGGTGCTTTCTTGTAATAAAAAATTCTCACCTCGTAAATAACTTTCTCTATTTTTCCAAAATTCTCCCTCAACTATTACTCTTCTTTATTTGTGAACCAACCCATGTGTTTTTTATTATTTTCATTTACAACCAGGTCCTTCAAGGTCTTGAAAATACTTTTTCCATCGAAGAAAGCTCCATAAGACATATTTACATTGTATTAAAGAATTATTTTCATATGACTTATATTTACTAAGAAATTTAAATTCTCACTATATCTATGTACATGTATGTGGTTACAGATGAAACTTAGTAAGGACTTGTGAAAGGTAGATTATTGCAAATGTGTGTATTCTACAACATTGTGTTACCAGCGTTTACGCGAGCAAGGTGAGGCATACACAAAGTGACTGGACAACATTCTGCATGAACAGTATTCCACAAAAACTCCCAGTCACTACACTTGTAAAGAGAATAGTTTACAGGCTTAATGAGTTGTTCACCAGGAAAAGAGCTAAACATAAGGCTCGAATAAATGCTGGCCATATGTTCCATGAGCTTGTAACCTCCAAATTGCATGCAAATAAGCGTGCAGCGGAAAACATTCATGTTGATTGTTTCGACAAGTAGAATGAGTTCTTTGAGGTGTGTAAGATGCCTAGTGGTTTGGAGTTTGTAGTTTATTTACGTTAGCATCATTGTGGTTGTGGTGAATTCTAAGTGGATTGAATGCCATGTCATCATGCTTGTTGTGTAAATCAGTGCTTGGGTTAGCAAGTATACGTTCATGATGTCTACAAGATAGACCACGCTTGAAGGGTATAGAGCACTAGGTTTAGGCCACTCGAGAATCCCAATACATGGCCTGTTTATCACAAACCTTGGTTCGTACCAAATCTGTTCCTTAAGTGAGTGACCAAGGGTCGGCCAAAGATAACCCAGTTCTTGAATAAGATGAACATGCAAATGATGCATGGTCCAAGGATAATAGGCAATATGGGGGTGAGAGCCACAACCATAATAGATGCTATCAACGTGGTGGTTCAAGTGCAGGAGGTGCTTCTCAAAGTCAAAATACCTTATTGTGATCCAATTGTGTCTTGTTGCATTAGTAGTAGTGTCATATCATGTTAGAAATTTTGTAATTTATATTCTTTTACTCATCATGATGTTACCACTCAAAAAAATTTTGTCCCTAAAGTAGTTACACAAAGTCCAAATATGTGAATGAAACAGCATAAAATAGTTACACAAAGTATAAATAACTCATTTCGTCACATTCTACTACCCCATTGCCCACTTTAGATCTTTGTAAAAATTTGTACACTTCTTTGCGACATTTGTAAATGCAGATGGTGTGAATCTGTTTGCATTACAGCGTGGAGGATTAGATCTAAGATTGTATCATTTTCCTTACGCAAATGGAGTTGAGGGGCCACTTGTGGCTATACTTGTCCCACCTAAGTAAAAATTAAAGATAACATATATATCAACCTACTAATAATATTCTATGCATTAAAATATAAGTACATCCATCAATGAACAAAAGTATGTTACTTACGCTAGACCTAGGGTCATCACCACAATCGTCATCGTCATCATCAAGACTAGCATCCTCATCATCATCCTCATCTTCGTCATCACCCTCCGGGAACTCTATTAGATAGTCACCATCATCACCATCAACCCCCCTTGTGCTCTCTTCGATAAGACTCATTGGGATATGACAGGGATTTCCGCTATTGACAACACCTTAACCCTCTCACTCCTTCTCAAATCAATAGACAGTCTCCCTCCAGAGTTTCCTGAGGGAGTGCAGCAATAAAGTCTTGAATCCAATGACCTTCTTCCTAAGGTCAGCACATTAGGGTGCACTGACTGGGGTAGGGGGACCTCACTAAGGTTACACGACTGTGATCGAGTTGGATATGTCTCCATGAATTCGAACATTTGGCTAAACTATGTTGGGTCCTCTATTTCCATCTATTGTACACCCTAATGCTATTGACGCGGTGGGTATGATAGTGTAAAATAAGATGTGGTATGAGTTTGAGGAATATATGAAGTCAAAGGCTGCTGAGGTGGCTCTTGCAATGGTGGTGACTATGGGGCTTGTTGCGGATGTGGCGGGGCTGGCTAATTCACCACAACATTGTCCTCTTAATATTCTTGAAACATAAGTTCAGTCTTCAGACAACTGCAAGTGAGTGCCATATTTCATGTGGTACCAATAAATGTAAAGGTCCAATGAATACTGCAAAGGCATAAGATCCTCAACTAGAATTTGACTGTATCGGTTGGTCCATTGCATTATGTAAAACGAGTGGTTGATGGACTAGTCAAAGTTTCTTGGCCCAGATAAAACCTCTCCATGTTGACCATCCAGAGACCTCTCTTGATGTCCTTGTATAAAACCAAACTGTCTCCTGCACCTGTCGATTGCATCCACTCAAGAGTCTCAAATGATATCAATGGTAATGTTGTGATCCAAACCACTAAATGATGACCAATATCTTATGAAATAACCTCCGGATCTATGCGATCAACACCGTATGCTTTTCAAACAAACTAGACAGATACGAAAAAATAGAGGATTATTCACCAAATAATACAAAGGTTCAACAAACATGGATATCAAGATCATTTTATATATTCTATTAGAACATACCTGGCCTTCCTGTATCTCATATAACAATCTCCTGAAGTCAGCAAGAGTATGATATTTGTACAACTGATTAGCACGCTCCCAGTTAATTCACCTGACATTATTTTTTTTACTACTAAACTTTCTAAGTATACATTAAAGTACAATGTAATGTACTTTGTAAAGTTATTAATAATAAACATTACTGGTTAGCAAGCAAAAAATATCGGGGGAACTGGAAATCGGGGCAAGAAATTAAATGGCAGACGAATTCAAGCCTAGACATGCAACAATGTTAGTGGACCACCGATCTCCTTACAGTTAAAACAATACGCTCTATATAATACTCTATACAAGTGTGCTAGGGATGCTAATCCCCAATCGAGTTCGATGATTCCAGAAAAGTCGTGGAGCAACGACATAAATTTCAAGTGAATCAATGACGTAGACTTGTCATCAGCAAACAATGTTGACGCAAACTATAACAAGATGCGGTGCTTCACGTATCTCTCGATGGTAACTTGATCATTTAGATGTAGCCAATCTTTCACGTCTCTAATCTAGGTCAACTTGATATAGCTTTCTCTACAATCTCTAGTCCTAGGTTCAACTCTAAATTGGTGCATACACTCAACTTGCATAGCCTTGTGACTACTCATAGTTACTCTTGTCATGGGAAGACCAGTTATCGGAAGACCTAGAATTAGTGCGGTATCTTCCAACATAGCGGCGCACTTACCAATTAGAAGATAAAATGTATAGGTCTCTGGGTGCCATCTCTCAACCAGAGCTAGCTATTAATAAAGGTAACTCTCTTTGGATCATTCTAATCTAAGAAACGTGATAAAAGCCAATTTTCTCCAAAACAGATTCCACAATAAAGTTGTATACATCGGGTGGATTCATGTAAACACACATCAAAATTTGTGAACGCTACAAAATATAGACAAATAATAACACAAGTAAACTCAGTTATTTAATCAATAAACAATTAAAACACATGATTCTAATTTTCGTAAACATACTAACATTAATATTAAATTTAAGAAAAATTCTTTTAACCTCTATACTAACTATTGTACTTAATAAAATTATATCCACTAAAATAATTTTAACTTAATTACCGTAGTAGCTAATAATTATCAACAACACCCAGGCAAATTTAATCTTATTTTCTAACAACTATATACTGTAAATAATAAATAAATTTACCCTAAAAATATAAATAGTTACAATTCTAATTAAAAATTTAACGCTCCCAAAATATAACTAACTAATAGTATTATTATTATTATATGCAATATCTAATTTCTAATTCTTATCCTATCCCAGACAAAAATACAATATTATTTTCCATTAACATAATATACTTATTTTAATTTTCATTTTCATTATCATTAATTCGTTTCATTATAATACAGCTTAAAATACTAATTGTCATTGGCTAAGTATCATTAACTAAGAAACCTAGCAGTTGTTATATGAAACAACACACGTACAAATCTATTAATTATCTTTAACTAAGATTCTTAACAATTATTAACCTTACTAATAGTTAATATTTCATTAGCATACCGCTATACTATAACACCTCTATTAAATATACCTAAGTAAAATTTTAAAATACTAATTATCATTGTCTAAGACTAACTAATACTTATCTAAGCATACACTATATAAACTACTATTTAATCAATGTATACAATCAACATAAATCTATAATATTATCATTTTTTCACATAAATTAAAAGAAATAAATTACTTATATAATTAGATTGGCTAAGATACTTAATAATGTAAAATTTAGGACGATCAACTTTTTTAATTTTTGGTTTCCTTGCATTATTGAAGCTGAATAAATCCTCTTTCTTGTGCACAAAAAATTGAGAGTAGAAGAAGAAATTTCAGCTGAACTGTTTTTGCTAATAGATATGTTTCAAGAAAAATGAAGTTAACAAGAAAGAGGAGAAAAGGTATGCTTGCACCACAATGCACACCACATGCATGAGCGTTGCGTGTCCTAAAGAGCACAAGTATGAGGCTCGATTTTGTGAAAAAGAATTCTGAGAGTCCAAATTCTGAGCAACATCTAGCCGTCTGTCTTGGTCCTCAAATCTAAGGCTCCGATGTCTTGAGAAACAGTCCAATTTGTATATCACAATCTATCTGTCTGACAATATAAGTAGAACATTGAATACTGTCAGATTTATCGACGAATTTAGGAAGGGTCGTTACCAGCGGTTTTAGAGGCAAAATTTTCAAGGTTACGAGTGTAATTTCGTTGCCAAAAAAAATTACCGTTGAATTCCATAACATAATTCCAATGGTAATGACGGGTGCAAAAACTTTATATGCACCAATTTTATTGAGGGATTTACCGTTGAAAATTTCTGACGGTAATGTGAATAAATGAAACGCGGCATTTTGGACAACTACAAGCGTATTACAGTCAGATTTATTCGCTGATAAATTTGATGAAAAAACTGAATGAAATTCAAATTCAGAAACTGGTGCGGAATTTATAACCCACAAACTAATTGGCAAGTACACCGAGTCATACCAACTAGTACCTCAGGTGAGTGAGGGTCGATTCCACGAGGATTGATAGATCAAGCAACAATGATTGAGTGATTGGCTTAGTCAGACAAGCAAAAATTGGTGTTTTGAGAATTAATTGCATTAAACAATAAACAAGAAATTAGGAAGCAACAGTAAATTGGTGTGAAGAATATATGAGAAAACAATTAAGGTTTCGGAGATGTTTATTTTCCGGAGTTAACTTTTCTTACCAACTATTTTAATAATGCAAGATTCAATTCATGGCAAACTATATGTGACTAAACCCTAATTCCTTAGACATTTTTAGTCTTCTCTAACCTTCATCAACTGCCAATTCCTTGGTCACTTGATTTCAATTAGAGGGTTAAGTTCAAAACTAGTTTATGTGCCACAGAAACCCTAATTATCCAAATATAAGAGGATTATATGTCACATATCCCGTTAAGTCCAGATAATTAGTGATTTATGAAAATTCATTTTCAAGATGTTGTCCAGGTAAATTGCTTTTCCAAGGTTTACAAGAACTTAATTAGAATAAGGATTATTCTTCCGATATACCCTAATCCGTAAGATGAAGAATGAAAACAAATTCTTGAAATTAAAATAAATACATGAATTAAAATAGAAGGGTAATAGTATCAATCCATACAATAAACAGAGCTCCTAACCTTAATAGTGGAGGTTTAGTTGCTCATGGCTCAGAGAGAAAACTAGGATTCTCAAAAACTGTAAATTGCAGAATAAGGTAAGAGAGAAGAGAGCAGAGCCCGAAGGGCTGAATCTTTTCCCTTTTATATCTAATCCTAATTAATGTAAGATATATTTTCTAAAACTAAATAATATCTTTTCCTATTTTTAATTAAAATAAAAAGTTTTAATAAAAAATTAAATAAGATTGCGTTCTGGTATTTGTGGAGAAGCAGGGACCACCCCAGATTGTTGAACCTGGTGCCTAACTTCAAGAATTTGAAGTTAGGCATGGCCTAGGCAGATTGCAAATGGAGCGCATGTTCTTCTTCCGGCACCTAACTTCGGAAAAGCCAAGTTAGGTGCCAAAATGGCTGTACAGGTTGGACAAGAAGTGTATACTATTATACATGGTTGGAAAGCTCTGGAAGTTATCTTTCCAATGCCACTAAAAGCACGGCAATTGGACCTATGTAGCTCAAGTTATATCCGTTAGAGTTGATGGCGAAGAATTGAATTCTGCACAAACTAACTGGCAAGTGTACCGGGTCGCATCAAGTAGTAAAACTCACAAGAGTGATGTCGATCCCACAGGGATTGATGGATCAAGCAACTTTAGTATGGCGATGAGTCTAGTCAAGCTAAAAAGTGATGATTTGAGTGAAGTTGGATCAACAGAAAGTAAATAGCATGAAATCTAAAGTGTTGAATGTAAATTTGCTTGAAACTTAATTGGCAAGAAACTTAAATTGCATGAAAAATAAATTGCAAGAAACTGTAAAATAAACTGAATCTTAAATTGAAATAAAAATAAATGACTGGAATCTTAGATTTAAAGAAAGTAAAAGAGCAAAATCTAAATGGCACTGAAATTTAAATTTCGCGAATTATAAATGGCAATTGGGTGCAGGGAATGAAGAAAGGCAGTAAACAATTGCAAATGAAAGAAAATTTAGAGAGATCTAAATTAAAGAAAATCAAAGAGAATGATTCATTAGGGATTGGAGATATCATAATCCATCATGAATCAAATGGGTCTCAACTCCTTTCTCAATCATATGAGTAGATCTATGGCGGATTGAAATTGATTGGATCCCAATTCCTTTGCAATCCAATCTTTCTAATCACAATCAATCTTGCCAATTCCTTGATCTAATTGTCATGAGAAGAGGTTAAGTGCATATCTCTCATCCATAAGCCACACTAACTCTCAAGATCTCAATTCCTCCCGAATGGTGTTGATCAAGAGAGTTGCGAAGGATAGAGCTCCAATTCTAATGCAAGTGATTCCCCTTCCGAGGCTCACACAAGCATTCAATTGAATCAAACCCCCTTCAGGAGTAAATAATTCACAATCAAAACAGAAGTTATCTTATAGCTACACAAATGAATTGAGAAGAAGAAGAATTTTATTGATTCATTATGATTACAATAGAGCTCCTCCCGTTAATGAGAATGGGGTTTAGTTCATCATTGCTCAAGTAAAACAGAAAAGAAGAACTGCAGAAAATTTTAGAAAAGAAAGTAAAGAAAATACAAAAGAAAAATGAGTGTAGAGTTTCCCAATTTGGGTCCCCTCACTCCCAGCCTTCCAGTCCCCTTTCTAACTCAAATTCTCCTCTATTTATACACTTTCTTCTTTCAGCTCTTCAAGTCTTTGATGTGGGCCTTGGCCTTTGTTGAAGCTAGTTGAAAGTGGCCTTTAGTGTTGTTGATGAGGACGTTTGCACATTAATATCCATACTCTATATGGTACCATTTTGCATTTGAAGTTGGCTTTGAAGTTGGAGTTCACGTTGGGGTCAACATTTATGGGCAAACGTTGGGTCAAATGTCACTTGAAAAATGAATTCTAGGTGTTTCCAGCAACGTTTGACTCAACATTGGTGCACCAACGTTCGCTACGCGTCACCCACGCGTACGCGTGAATGCTGCTCTTTTTTCATTCCACACGTACGCGTAATCCACGCGTACGCGTCATATCAAAATTTCCCAAGAATGTTATCGCATTCGTTGGATCTAACGTTGGATCACCAACATTACCTCCAACATTGGCATTGTCACGCGTACGCGTCAACCACGCGTATGTGTGGACTGCAATTTTTCCACGCTCACGCGTTCGCGTCGATGCAATTTTTGCAACTTCAAATTTTGAGATTTCATCGAGCACGTTGGAGGTAACATTGGACCACCAACATTCCCTCCAACATTGGCACTTCTCTACCCCCAACGTTGGACCCATAGTTGGATTCCAACTTTGCCTCCAAATATGCACCTTTCTCTTGGCCAACGTTTGAGGTAGAGTTTAAGGTCCAACTTTGGACTCAAATGTTGCCTCTTGCTTATAGTTTGAGGCATAGTTGGAGGTCCAACTATGACTCCAACTATGCACCTTTCTTAGCCAACGTTTGAGGCATAGTTGGAGGTCCAACTTTGGCTCCAACTATGCACCTCTTTGAGCATAACGTTTGAGGCAACGTTGGAGCACCAACTTTGGCTCCAATGTTGGTCTCCCCTTTTCTTCATCAACGTTTGAGGCAACGTTGGTGAGCCAACTTTGGTTACCAACGTTGCTTCCTTTTGCTCCTTTCCATGGCCCTTTTGTTGCTTGTTTGCTTTCCCTTCCTTAACTTCTTTTCCACCTATCATCAATAAAACAATTGCATCAAAGTTTGCTATAATCATAAGATATTTGCATCATTTAATCATCAAGTAAATTTGTATAAAATCTTATGAAAAAGAACATAAACAATCATGTTTGATTGAATCAAGGGGTGCATGAAATTCTAATCCAATTACTTACTTATTGCTCAAGAAAGTGCATGAAACCTAATGAAAACTACAAAAAATGCTTGTGAAACTAGCCTAAAATTACTTGTCATCAAGAGCGCAGGGAGGTCAGGGTTGACAACATCATCCACTTTCTTCCTCTTCTTTTATAAAACTCCGTCAAATCTATCCGAATGCTACCTGAAATAAACAAAATTGATCACAACTCAAAGTAGCATTTATATTGGCTAAAAAGTATTTAAATCTTGATTAAACTTAACAATTCAAATGCAAATTCACTAGGAAAATCACTAGAAAAAGATAGGAAAAATACTCACGCATCACAACACCAAACTTGAATTGTTGTTTGTCCTCAAGCAACCAAAACTAATGTAAACTTAGGATGTGAATTTGCATGAGAAGTGAGTACTCAATTAAGCTCTTGTTTGTCTCAAAGTGGGGTTTATAACACTGAAACTCCAAATATTTTTGGCATCTCACTATCCTTTGAATTTGAAGATTGTCACTGTCATTTGGAATTAGAATTCGAGTAATCTTATAAATCATCTGGCCTTTTTACTTTGGATTAATCCTTGAACACAACATTTTTCTTTCATTTTCTTTTCTTTGATACTTTGTACCTTGAGCCTAGCTGTGACTTTAAATGTTTTGTCTGAATCTTTACTTGACACAAAAACATCACAGGCACTTGACTGGGGAACTCTCTTTTAGTTCAGATTCTTCTTTCAGTTACTCCCAGACAGTGGTGCTCAAAGCCTTTGGCATACTCTGTTAAATGCACTTGATCTCGACTCTTAGTGCTCTGTCTCAAGGGTTACTTGACACATTCACACCACAAGCATATAGCTAGCAAAACAACTCTTTGAGCTTTTAATCATATTTGACTTTCCTAACTATTGATGCTCAGAGCTTTGGATCTTAATTTTCTTTATTCTCTTTTCACTGTTTCTTTTGCTTCAAGGATTAAGCTTTTGTTTAATTCAGAGAATTCATAATAGTTCTCTAAATTCCTATTCCTTATGCACCAACATCCTTAGATTCAAATTCAACTATGCACTGTTCATATCATGCATTCAGAATCACAAATAATACCACAACAATTAAGTAAATAAGACTACTCTTAAATATAAACTCAATTTCTCAAGCAATACATCACTTCTTTTCTTTTCTTTTTAGATTCAAGCTCAGTGAGCGGTACATGAGGCAAATTTTTTTTAAACTAAAGCAAATTAACAGAAGGAAACTAAATCTAAGAACTGAAAGTACTAAAGATCATGCAGTCAATCAAAGCAATAGAAAACATAAGACAACAAAATAAGAACGGAAGGGGAAATAGAATGAAAGGAACTCAACCACCTCAGTTATGCTGGTGGCCGTCTCATTCCTCCGGCTGTGCTCCTCCATGAAGAACATTCATCTCCCCATGGTGCCACTTATGATAAGGTAAACAGAGAAAGCACTCTAGAACACCAAAATTAAAAGTTTTCTTCTCTCCAAGCAAAGAAAAACTCCAGGGTGTGAAAATTCCTTTTAATTGCTCCTGTTCTTGTTCTAATCACTCTGCATGACCAAAACATATATAAAACAAGAAAAATTCAAAAAAAATTGAGATCAAGTAATTTAAAACCAGAAGTAAAATAACTATAATGCTAAAATCAAAATAATTATAAAATTAAAACCAAAGTAACTGCAAAACCAAGGATACTAGTAGTTGGGTTGCCTCCCAACAAGCGCTTCTTTAACGTCACTAGCTTGACGATTGATTGTTACTTTTCTTCCTCTTCTTCTAGTTAGTTAAAAGAAATGATTTTAGTGGACATGAGGAGAAAAATGACACCCACCAAAAAGCAACTCCCATACAACTCTCTGATTCATTAGGACCAAGGAAAGCATATTCAAGTATTGAGGGAGAAGACTTCAATTCAAATGTGGACAGTGTATTCAGATTTTTCTTCTCAGGAGCTTGCATGCATAGAATTAAAGAGACTTATATGGCTTCCTCCGAAATTATTGGAATGTGCAAGCATGGAGTGTGCATGGCTTCCTCCTTTGTTTGTGTATCTTCCTCCTTTGTTTGTGCATCTTCCTCCTTTGTTTTTGCATCTTCTTCTTCTTCCATGTGTGAGGGTGGAGAGTTCTCTAATTCACTGGAGTATGAATGCCTTTGATTAATTTCCTCACTTTCTTCCATAGGATCTTGCATTGTATCTCTTGGGAAGGAATTCGCTTGTTCCTCTTCCTAGGGCTTGATAATCAACTCCACATATTTCTCTATATTTTTGAAACTCATCCTTATATCATGTATTCATTCTTTCATGACAAGCTCAAGAGCTGATGGCTTTTCATATGAATAAAAAGGAGATGATGGTTCTTGATAAGAGTAAAAAGAGGATGATTCTTGGTATGAATAGGGAGATGGTGGTGATAAACCATTATTTTATGATTTATATTGTGTTTAATTGAGTGGTTTTATCAAGTCTTTACCTTGCTAGGAGACAATCATGAAACCATGATATTTTAGTGGGTAAATGTGGGAAAAGGGTGATAAAATCCCCTAAATTTAGCATAGGATGCACCCCCAAATAGCGGTGCATCATGCGCGCTCCATAGCTTGGAACCAATTATCTGCTTCCGTGGGATTAGTTGAACCTCAAAAACTTGGAGGATGAATTTTAAGAAAAGTCGCCAAAGTCATCGGAGCACCTCCCATGTTATCTCCATTTCCCTCAGCATTGTCATTCACGTTTCCCTCACTATTTGCGTTTCCATTTCCCGCCAGTTGGGCTAACCTCTGCACCGCTTGCAAACTTGCAGTAGCATTAGCCTCCATGGTATTCGCTAAATTCGCCATCGTTGCAATGAATTCGGCATGGTTATCGGCCGGTTGCTCGTTTCTACTCTCTCTTCGTGAACGTGTACGACCTCATCCGCGAGTAGCCATTAGGGTTCCTGTCTCCACAAAACATTCAATATCAAGGTGATCAGTCTCAATATCAAAAGCCTGATTCTTCAATTATCCCAAAAAGGCACTCGCAAACAAGCATGCTATGAAATATCAAGTAGATAACCTAAATAGCATGAAAGAAAAATGACCCAGAGTATGCAATGAAGCACAATCGGTCCATCCCTCAGGCTCACGATAACGAACCTCTCTGATACCACTAAATGTAACACCCCAATTACCCTAAGCCTTACCTCTAGCTGTAAGGCAAAGGTTAATAAAAGGTTACGATAATTCTAAGGCTTATACATATTTATATAGAAGGAAATAATATATTCTAGAAGCCTGATGAAGGATTGAGCTCAAAAACAGGATTACAAAAGCGCGAAATGTTCACACGAAACTAACGCATAAGATACAAGATATAGATGCAAAGGAATGGAATATATATAGATATAATAGTGTAATAATCATAAGAGACTAGTCGCGACTTGCGGAGTTTAAGCCGACTAGTATATACAGACATACAAAGTTTGGAGTTAAAAACAGCTTATACAACTATTCTCTCAAATAAGCCTCTAAGGCCATAAAGATAAATATACAAAAGATGTGAGAGCAACTATAACAAAGAAAAACATAAATAAACCAAAGAGGAACCATACTCCGCTCTGTCACCATATCCGCAATCTCACCAAGGTGGACTACGACCTGTATTTGAAAAATAACAACAAAGTATGGAATGAGAACCAGAGGTTCTTGATGGTTGTGGATTATGTCGGTATAGAATTTCTCAATAAAATCCTGTTGTAAGTATAGTTCTAACCAACAACAATCCTCAAGTCAAATTTTGAAGGAATTGGTTGTCACAAGTTCAACCCTAATAAAAATAACCTAAGTATTCAAACCTCGGGTCGTCTCACAAGGAATGGGCAAACATGTGCATCAACATTGCTTAGAATTCTGGGGTTGCAAGTCATGAGCAAGAAATTAACTAAGAATCCTAACAAGCAAGTAATCTTGGAGTGCAAGAAACTAATTCAAACAACTAAAGCAAGATGTGAGCAATTCCAAACTAATAAGATAACATCCAATATAACCCTACTCTAAGACTAACCAAATAACTATGACTAAGACAAGCAATTACGATTTTTGGAGTTTTCAAATATGAATAATAAAGCAACTCTTGGCTAGACATGGGAATTGGGGTCACTATCCTTGTCTAATAACCATATCTTGACAACTTTGAGGAACCAAACTCATTAAATCTACTTCTATACTTGAAGTATGTTAAATGGTTTAGTCAACATCAACCCATAAGGTCCAACCTAGCTACTAATTGACTTAGTAGTAGGCTAGTGTCAATGGCTATCAAATTGACCACTAAGGGTTCCCAAATCATCAAATCCATTAGACCCAATGACTCAAGTTTACTGATGGGTTGAAATCAAAATTCCAACACCTAAACTCACCGGCAAGTGTACCGGGTCGCATCAAGTAGTAAAACTCACTTAGAGTGAGGTCGATCCCACAGGGATTGATGGATCAAGCAACTTTAGTGGGTGATTAGTTTAGTCAAGCTAACATTGAAGTGAAATTGGATGAAATGTAGCCAACAGAAAGTAAATTGACAAGAATTGTAAATGACAGAATGTAAATAGGCAGAAAACTTAAAGAGCAAGAAATGTAAATTGACAGAATCTTAAATGACAAGAAATGTAAATTGCATCAAATGTAAAGGGGGTTGGGTGCTGGAAAGTTAAATGAAAGCAGTAAATCAGTAACTTAGAGCAATTGCAGGAAATATAAATTTGCAGAAAATGTAAATCAAGCTCACAACAAACATCAAATGTAGATTGCAGAGGAACAGGAAGATTTAAATTGCATGAAAGTAAATTGGGTGCAATGGGAATAGAAAGCAACGAGAACAGAAGATTGAAATTAATGCTCAATGTAAATTGAATTGTGAAATTTTAGAAAGGAAAACTTGCAGAAGAACTAAAACAGAATTTAAATTTAGCTCAATTGTGAATTCTAAAGGAGAAATTCAAGATCTTAGGGGATCAATGAGACTAGAAAACAAGTCTAGATCTCAATTCCTTCCTTGATCCAACAGAGAACAATTTGCAAAAGAGATGAAGATGAAAGCAGTAAAGGAAACTCAGATTAAATTTTCAATTCACTAAGATTATGCAGAAGAAGAACAAAGAGATTTCAAATCAAGATTTGAAACAGAATTCCTTCAAATCTCAACCCAAAATTCAGAAACAGAAAGTAGAATTTCAGAAGTAAAAGCAAAGAGAAGAGAGCTCTCTATTCTACTTACTCCCTAGTGGAGCCAGCTTTCCCATGAAATGAGAATGATGCCTTTATATAGGCTTTTTACAAAATGAAAATAAAATGAAATTGAAATTAAAAACAAATTACAATTTAAATGAAATTCCTCATCTAATTGATCCTTGTGCCTTTGAGTTATTGGGATTTGCTTCCTTTGGATTTGAAGAAGAGTGGATCCGGTTGGCTTTGGTTCAAGTTGGTTGGAAAATGAACCAAGGTCACCTCCCAGGGGAATGCTCAGTTGATGGAGTGAGCGCAGCACTCCCCCTTGCCTTGGCCTTCCAATTTTGGTGCGTGACAAGCCTTCCCTTAGGCAGCTCTCAATGCTCGGTTAACAAGGAGAACGCAGCATCCATGTTCGAGCCTTGGTGGAAGCATTTCAGCGCCCAATTTGAAGAATAACCAAAGGCAGCGCTCCTCCAGCTCCTTGGTTCGAATCTTGGCTGCCCCCTTTTTTTTGTGTAGCGCCTTGCAATTTCCTTGGGATGGAGCCCGATAATGCTCGGTTAGTGCAAAGAGTGTAGCGCTTCATGCTTTCCTTGGATGATGAGTAGCGCTCGGTTGGTGCAATTCACGCAACGCCCATGCTTCCTTGTTTTCATTTTGCAATGTTACATGCATGCTTGCATTTACTTTAATAAAGCTTAATGCATTAACATTAAAGCACTCATTTTCCAATTGCAATGCATGGTTTTAACGTTAATTGCATTAGTAATTAAAGTTGCATGCTTTCATGACTTTAATTAATAATGCTTTAATGCATTAACGTTATTTGCCAATTACATTAAACATTTCATGCATGCATGCATATGATATTAATGCATGTGCCAAGGCTTCATGGTCATGGGCCATGCTTTTAAAAGCGTGGCCTAAGGTTCCGAAACGTGCTCAATCTTCAAAGCGTGCCCAAAATTCCTCTTTTCTTCTTTTTAGCTTATTTTGTGCTCTTTTGCTTCTTTTTCTTCTTATTTCCTACAAAATTTATAAAATCAAAAGATCAAGGAAGTATACCATTTAAGCACAAAAGAATGCAATATTTAGGCACTAATTATCAATTTCTTGTATGAAAAAGCATTGAAAAACATGACATGATGGCATGTCATCACAACACCAAACTTAAACCTTGCTTGTCCCCAAGCAAGAAAAGAATCATGCAATAAAGATTGATAATCCAAGGTAGGAAAAATAGCAAGTTAATGTTCATGGTAAGCTAGTTTTCAATGCAAGCTACAATCACAAAAGAAATATAAATGATTAATGCTTCTATCTAGCTCAATTTATGAAATGTTTTCCTTATAATTTTTCCTTGAAATAAGCTTTTGATTTTCTTATTAGCTTCTCCTTTTGGGTGCTTTGCCCCATGAGTTGATAATAAAGCTACGACTTCTAAATGCTTTGTTTTCAAGTATTACCACTTGATACATAAGCACCACAAGCATTTAATTAGAGGACTTCATTAAGCTCATTTGTTTCTTTTCTTGACTCTCTAATCATTGATGCTCAGAGCCTTGAGCTTTGAGGGAGTGCATTTGCACTTTGAGCCTAACCTTGACTCTAAGTGTTTTGTTTTCAAGCTTTTTGCTTGATACATAAACACCACAAGTACTTAACAAATTAATTGTCTTTGGTACACAGAGCCTTCAGCTTTCTCATTCTTTCCTTTTTGCTTTTCTTGCCTTAATTGTATTTTCTTCTTCAAGTTTTTCATGATTTTCAAAAGATTTCACAAAATGTCCTAGATGAAAACTTCAATAAAATAAAATCTAATGCAATTGAGCAACAATTAATTATACTAGCTTTCCAAAACTTGTATGCACATGCTAAGTTCTTCTTTAATGACCTTGTTTGTTTATGATCATGATGCTTTATTGCTTTTGAATTCACAAAACTCAAGTTGGTAGTCATAATGTCACAGCAACATTATGCAAATCAAAATTTAGGCTATGCTTATTCATACCACACATGCATATAGAGAAGATAAAGACAAGCATGCAATTTAAAGTGCTGGAAACAAATGAGAGGAAAAGGAACTTTACAACCTTGTAATTCATCTTCTCTATTATTGTCATTTTCCTCCCATTCTCCTCCTTCCCATACCACACTTAGAATGCTTGCTTAGCCTTAAGCAACAATTAGAACAATGGTGCTGGGGTCTAAAATGGATCATGAATGTCTTACACAAGAAGATGTCAGTAGCATATGTGTTTAAGCAAGCAAGTTAAAAATAACCATTAAGGCACAGAGAAACAGAAACATTGTGATTGCAAACATAAGAGGGTGTGCATGATACATTTCATAAAAGATAAGTGGCACAACAAACTTAGTGTGACACTTTCACTTAGAATTGATGCAAGTATCTTGTAAGGATTGGAACCAAATTTTGTTGCATAGCAACACCAAACTTAGAATGCAATCATATGTCAATTTATTTGAATTAAAACTAAGCACATGAAACTGTTATATGTTAAGTACAATCACCAAGACAAGAATATGTCATTAATAAGGATCTCTTGGTGATGTCCTAACAAAGACAGTTAATAAGCAAACTAGATGAAGGCATTTAAAAACAGAAAAAATGACTAAAGCAAGTAGAATGAAAAAGTGTCAAATCAAAAGAGAAAAATAAAACTGCAGAGGCATTATGATTATGCAGACAAGTAGTGTTGCTTAATGGATTGCATAGAAAAATAAGTGGCACACCAAACTTAGAATCTTAGTGTGACACTTCCATGTAGAATTGATGCAATCATCCAAAGGGTTTGAAAACAAATTGTTGCAGGGCAACACCAAACTTAGAATGTAACCGTATGCCAAATTTATTGAAATTTAAACAAAGCAAAGATAGAAAGTAAACAAAGCAAAGAAATGTTACCTACGATTGACATGTTCTTCACTTTCTTCCTCTTCTTCCAGTTTGTTAAGAGGAATGACCTCAAAGGGGGAGAAGATTCAGCTAGTGTCCCTTGTCTTGGCCTCTCCTCAGCAAGCTTCCTTTTGTAGATGGCTTGATTGAGCTTGCTTGCTGGATCAGGGACAGGATTGGTGCTCTTGTTAGTTGCCTTCACTTCTTAGATATCAAGACATGGTTGCTGTGTTATTATTGGAGTTTTGTCCTCATCAAGAGTCCCTTGCAATGGTGGTTCCGTGAGCTCTTCCTCTATGCACTTCTCTACTTTACTTGAGTGTGAATTCTCTTGAGTATCTTCCTCCATTTCTTCTTCATGATTTTCCATTAATTCCTTTGGGAGGGAATCTTTATGTTTCATTGTCACCTCAAGTAGCTTTTGTGAATGTAAAACCTTGGCTCATGTTCCTCATCCTTCATTGCAATTTCACTTGACACAGGGACCTTTTGTTCTTGTTTTTCCACTTCCTCACCCATAAATTGGTCTTCATCCTCACTGTTTAATGGTTCTAAGTTCCTCCTTGTTTGCTCTAAGGGCCCATTCATCTTCTTGAAGAGGATTTCTTTTCAGGATTGGGATTGCGTGTATCTTTCCACGAGTTGCCTGTGTATTTCAATGGCTTGGCATCGACTTTCTGAGGGTTCTTTGGACCATTGAAGGTAATCCTCAACTGCTAGTTCAAGAGATGAAGGTTGAGAGAAATTTTGGTGACATGGATGTGTTGTGTGAAGTTGTGTTGAGGGGTGTGGAATGAGTTGTGTGATTGGTGGGATGACTTGTATGGATCTTGGAGGAAACTTTGTGTCGAGGCATAATCAAGTGATGAAGAACTTTCAAATGAGAAACTGGGACGTGAGGGTGGATGCTCTTTCATTCCTTGGTGATACTCCCAGCCACCATTAGAATAATGACCTGAATCATTTTGTGGTGGTGGGAAGTATCCCATATGATTCTTTTGCTCATCTTGTGTCTCTGAAGAAAATTTCCATGAATTGGAGTGCTCAGAATTGGTTCTTTTTTTGGTGATATTCCCAGCCACCATTAGAGATTAGTGATGGTGGGTAATATCCCATAAAATTTGTTTGATCATAAGATGAGTTAAACTCTATTTGAATTTTGGAAAACACAACCCCAAGGAAAATTGAAATTACTCATATCAGAGATGAGAATTTCTTAGTGACGCAATAACTCAAACACCTTGGTGTCACTTTGAAACAGAAAATAAAAACAAAGAAAATGCTTGATCTAGACTTCTCACCCACTTAATCATTGTTGATCTAAATCAATCCATGGCAACGGCGCTAAAAACTTGATGGGTTGAAATCAAAATTCCAACACCTAAACTCACCGGCAAGTGTACCGGGTTGCATCAAGTAGTAAAACTCACTTAGAGTGAGGTCGATCCCACAGGGATTGATGGATCAAGCAACTTTAGTGGGTGATTAGTTTAGTCAAGCTAACATTAAAGTGAAATTGGATGAAATGTAGCCAACAGAAAGTAAATTGACAAGAATTGTAAATGACAGAATGTAAATAGGCAGAAAACTTAAAGAGCAAGAAATGTAAATTGACAGAATCTTAAATGACAAGAAATGTTGCATCAAATGTAAAGGGGGTTGGGTACGGGAAAGTTAAATGAAAGCAGTAAATCAGTAACTTAGAGCAATTACAGGAAATGTAAATTTGCAGGAAATATAAATCAAGCTCACAGCAAACATCAAATGTAGAATGCAGAGGAACATGAAGATTTAAATTGCATGAAAGTAAATTGGGTGCAATGGGAATAGAAAGCAACGAGAATAGAAGATTGAAATCAACGCTCAATATAAATTGAATTGTGAAATTTCAGAAAGGGAAACTTGCAGAAGAACTAAAACAGAATTTAAATTTAGCTCAATTGTGAAATCTAAAGGAGAAATTCAAGATCTCAGGGGATCAATGAGACTAGAAAACAAGTCTAGATCTCAATTCCTTCTTTGATCCAACTGAGAACAATTTGCAAAAGAGATGAAGATGAAAGCAGTAAAGGAAACTCAGATTAAATTTTCAATTCACTAAGATTATGCAGAAGAAGAACAAAGAGATTTCAAATCAAGATTTGAAACAGAATTCCTTCAAATCTCAATCCAAAATTCAGAAACAGAAAGTAGAATTTCAGAAGTAAAAGCAAAGAGAAGAGAGCTCTCTATTCTACTTGCTCCCTAGTGGAGCCAGCCTTCTCATGAAATGAGAATGATGCTTTTATATAGGCTTTTTACGAAATGAAAATAAAATGAAATTGAAATTAAAAATAAATTACAACTTAAATGAAATTCCTCATCTAATTGATCCTTGTGCCTTTGAGTGATTGGGATTTGCTTGCTTTAGATTTGAAGAAGAGTGGATCCGGTTGGATTTGGTTCAAGTTGGTTGGAAAATGAACCAAGGTCACCTCCCAGGGGAATGCTCGGTTGATGGAGTGAGCGCAGCACTCCCCCTTGCCTTGGCCTTCCAATTTTGGTGCGTGACAAGCCTTCCCTTGGGCAGCTCTTAATGCTCGGTTAACAAGGAGAGCGCAGCATCCATGTTGTGGATTGAGGCTTCAGGTTCGAGCCTTGGTGGAAGCATTTCAGCGCCCAATTTGAGGAATAACCAAAGGCAGCGCTCCTCCAGCTCCTTGGTTTGAATCTTGGCTGCCCCTTTTTTTTTGTGTAGCGCCTTGTAATTTCCTTGAGATGGCGCCCGATAATGCTCGGTTAGTGCAAAGAGCATAGCGCTTCATGCTTTCCTTGGATGATGAGTAGCGCTCGGTTGGTGCAATTCACGCAGCGCCCATGCTTCCTTGTTTTGGTTTTGCAATGTTACATGCATTCTTGCATTTACTTTAATAAAGCTTAATGTATTAACATTAACGAACTCATTTGCCAGTTGCAATGCATGGCTTTAACGTTAATTGCATTAGTAATTAAAGTTGCATGCTTTTATGACTTTAATTAATAATGCTTTAATGCATTAACGTTATTTGCCAATTACATTAAACAATTCATGCATGCATGCATATGATATTAATGCATGTGCCAAGGCTTCATGGTCATGGGCCACGCTTTTAAAAGCGTGGCCTAAGATTCCGAGGCGTGCTCAATCTTCAAAGCGTGCCCAAAATTCCTCTTTTCTTCTTTTTAGCTTATTTTGTGCTCTTTTGCTTCTTTTTCTTCTTATTTCCTACAAAATTTATAAAATTAAAAGATCAAGGAAATATACCATTTAAGCACAAAAGAATGCAATATTTAGGCACTAATTATCAATTTCTTGTATGAAAAAGCATAGAAAAAACATGACATGATGGCATGTCATCATTTACCCAATTTCCTTAGCCTAGGCCTAGAGTAAAGAGAACTACTCCATAATCAAAGGAAACATTTCATCAAACACATGGTAAGCATTACTGAAAGACATATTCAAAGTGCAATTAAATTGAAATTAACAAGTACCCACTAACAATTATCAACATACAATCATTCAAACAACACAATTAATCATAAAAATCATCAATGTAACATTAGCAATTCAAGATTCACAAGATTCATGAAATGGGTATAAAATGACAATTGATAAGAAAACATAAAACTAACACAAGATCTAAACAAAATTATGCTAAGAAATTCAAATTAAGCCATTAAAACTAGTAATTAACAAGATCCAATTCAGAATTCAACAAGGGAAGATCAAATCAAAGCTAGATCTAGAGTGGAACAAGGGTTTCTCTCTCTAGAAGAACAAGAACCAAAAACTAGCTAAAAATTGTGTCTAAGTGTAAAATGAATGATCCTCCCCTTTCCCCTAGCATCCTTGGGTCTTTTCTATGCAGAACCAGCTTGAATTTGGGCCTATTGAGCCTCAGAAATTGCCAGCCACGATTTCCTTTAATGAGGTCACGTGCAGCTTGTCGTGTATATGCGCCATGCGTGCGTGCGCGTCGATTGCTTTTGTGATCCACGCGTGTGCGCCGGTGTGAATTTTCCTAATCTGCGGGGATGCGTCGATCTTTGCGCGCCGCTTCCAGCTGTCCACATCCACGCGTGCGTGCAAGGTACGCGTGCGCGCCCATGCTGAAATTTCCGAAATCCAAATCTTCATGTTCCTTCCTCTTGTGCATGCTTTCTTTCTCTCTTCTAGGCCATCCTTGCCCTATAAATTCTGAAATCACTCAACAAACACGTCACGGCATCGAATGGCAATAAAAGAGGATCAAAATATAGTAATTTTAAGGCAAAAGAAGCATGTTTTCCATCATGAAGCAATATTAGGAAGAGAACACAAAACCATGCAATTCTTGTGAATAATAAGTGTGAAAAATATTAACAAAACCCCCCAAATTCTACACAATATAAACCACAAAATTGGGGTTTATCAAATCTCCCCATACTTAAACTAAGAATGTCCTCATGCTTAAAAAAATAAAAAGACCAAGGATCATGGTAAGAAAGGGTTTATGAAATGCAAATTTCCTAAGTGAATGCATGCAACTAATGTAAAATCATCTATTTACTTGGTCAAGGGTAAATCTATCCTCCAAGAACACATATGAGCATATGGGGAGAAAATGATATGTAGTTCATAAATCCTACCAATTTGAACATTACTATGAAGTGCATATAATTTGCTAGATGAACGCTTGTGAAAGCCGGGAACAAGGAGTTGAGCATCAAACCCTCACCGGAAGTGTATCCGCTCTATTCACTCAAGTGTATAGGGTTCGTCACTCAATCCTCTCCTGATCATGCTTTCCAAGATTTGTCTTTCATCTAACAATCAACAATTACTTAATGCATGCTTACAAGTATCATGAGGTCTTATTCATGGGTTGTAATGGGGCTAGGGTGAAGGTAAGGATGTATATGGTCAAGTGAGCTTAAAATTTGAATCCTTGATTAACCTAAGATCCTACTAGACACATAGGACAACCTATACAACTATAATACAATACCTAGCTACCCATGGGTTTCACTTTTTACATATTCATGCATTCTTTTCAATTGACATCCCATATGCATTGTTATTATTACTTTGTCTTGGGTCATTTTTGTCCCCTATCATTGCTTTCTCTCTTTTTTTTTTATTTCTTTTTCTTACATTCTCATATATACACACAATTTTTTTTGGTCCCCTTTTTCTTGGGATTTTATGTACAAAAGTTTCAATGCATATGGTTCAATCATTCAATACATGAGTATGTTCCCAAATCCTAGAATTTTCAATTACAACTACAATACACCTCTTTACATCTACCCAAGTTCCCAAGTACACCCTCCCTTTTGAATGATACACACCTCCACTTACCTAAGCTAATCAAGGATTCAAATTCAGGGACATTTATTGTTTTTTGCTTAGGGTTGTTGATGCACTCTATTTAAGAACAAAGAGGGTTTATCATGGGCTCAAAATTTGTTAGAAATGGTAGATAAAAGGGTTAAGGCCATTTGGAAAAAGTGACTATTGAAATGATGGCCTCAATCACGTAAATGCATTCATACACAAAGTAATAGACATATAGAATCAGACAAAGCAAGGATTACATTCATAGAGAGAGAATAATGCACACAAGAATGGAAAATAGTGGTTAGAAGATATAACCACACAATAGGCTCAAAACTCACATGCTTGTGTTCTTAGCTCAATCACTATGTTCCAAAATACATTCTCGACGCAAGTTTACAGAAAATTTTTTTTTCAAAATTGGTAGGGTATCCCAAAATTACAGTTTCTTGGGGAAGAAGTCATTATTTTGACCAAGTAACTCTATAGAGACTAACTATCATGCAAAGGGTATTTACAAGCAAGACTAACTACAAATGCAATGTACTAACTACTAAGCAAAAGATAGATCTATGCGTGTTGAAAGGAAGAGATTGTTACCCATGGAGATCGGTCGAATGACCTCCCCACACTTAGAATTTAGCACGGTCTTCCGTGCTACCAACAATGCGCAAAGGACGGTCAGGACCGGAACCTTCACTATCCCCTTCATCAGAGCTCCCATCACTTGGGTTTGAGGTGGATGTGAATATTTCGGGTTCCTCCATGCTAGGGGTAACACAACGCAGAAGCTTCTTGATGTAAGTGTATCGGTGTTGGTTGCACCGCTCATATCTATCAATCTTCCGATGTAGATCTTCTATCCTTTGATGGGTGGATCTTTGCCGTGGTGTTGACGATGAGGTGGAAGGAATAGTAAATGGGAGGGCGATGTCAAGGCTTGTGTTGTTCATAGGAAGATGTAAGTATTTTCCACTTGGGACCACATCGCCCTTAGCCGGAATTATAGCCTTCGTGTCCATGGCTTCCCAAGGAACACCTGCAGCAGCAACTAAATCAGATACCAATGCTGGAAATGGCAAATTACCTCGGGCGTGGACTTGACCCATCGCTTGCCTGATAAGAAGCGGAATGTTCACCGGTCTCTCCGTGAGAATACACCAAACAAGCAAGGCGAGATACGCCCTGAAGGACAACTTGTGGGCGCTAGATAGCACATAGTGGGATAGGATCTGGGCTCAAGCTCTAGCTTCTATAGTGAGGAAACGTGCGTCAATGCACTTGGGCCTCATCCGGAGTCGACCATGGGTCCAAAATGTCTCTAGTTCAGTAATGACTCGGAGGATCGAGTCCCAATCAGATCCAAACTCTACTTGCTGATGTAAGACCTCTTGGTAGCCATCCATGTCACTTGGTACCGGTAACACATTAAGCACTTGCTGAATAGCCTCTACTGAAATTGAGACTTGCTTCCGACGCACGTATACCGATTAAAGAGAGGGAAGATGGTAGTTAGTGTAAAACTCTACCACCCATGAGAGGTTAACCTCCTGTGGTTTTCTCAGAAGAAACTTCCATCCTCGCCGTTCAATGCGGGGTAGAATACAAGGAGCAACCTTGTCTGGCGGGGCGAGTAGATACTCGGCATGATAGTTCCTTTCAACCATGGCGGGGAACTCAAGTTCACAGAAGCGGTTGGGGAACCTTGAGGAATCCTTTGCCGGTTTTCTCTTCTCTTTTTTATCAATAGGAGCAGGTGCCTTCGCCTTCTTAGATAGGGGTTTGGCTCCTAATGACGAGTGCGCCTTAGGATTTGACTTTCGGGGTGCCCTCTTTGCGGCTGGTTTCCTTGAAGCTTTCTCCTTGCCTTTCTTGGTGGCCATCCTGAAAAAGGAAGGGAAAGAAGGAAAGCATTAAACCCAAAGGATCATCTCAACAAAAACATGCAAGTGAAAGATAGTGCCTAAAAGAAATAGTGCAATAAAGTAATCATAGAGGCATGTGTCACAACACTTGGCATGGGATGCAAGAGGGAGTAAAGCATGCAATATGGCATGAGAAGAGTAATCTCAAGCATCCATAACAAAGAGCAAGTCATGTTCAATGAGTATCTAATTAGCAAGCATACACTCTAAGCAAAGTGGACTCAATGTACTTAGAAGAGAGCAAGTGAATGAGGAGGAAGCACCAAATTAAAGGTATATGATTAAAATAACCCAAAATGGCATTCGTGCATTTCCTTGAACACTTGGCGTGCAGTTATCAAGCAATGAGCAATTATGAGATACTCAACCAATTTGAATCCCAAAATGAAATATCAATCATCATACAACATCACTTACTGATAAAGATAATGAGAGACATGATAAACCCCATTTGTAGGGTTTATCTTGTTAGGGGATTTTATAACCTTTTACCCACATTTATTCAATGAAATAGCATGCTTTCATGATTGTCTCCGAATTTGTGCTTAAGAGTGAAAACATGCTTTCTAGGTCTTAAAATAGCTAAATATTAATTCACCTTGATTCCATTAGATGCCTTGATATATTTGTTAAGTGATTTCAGATTTAGGAGGCAAAGATTGGATCAAGGGAATGAAGGAAAAGCATGTAAAAATGGAGAACTCAATGAAGAAATGAAGGAATCGCAAAAGCTGTCAAGCAGACCTCTTCGCACTTAATCGACCATAACTTGAGCTATAGAGGTCCAAATGATGCGGTTCTAGTTGCGTTGGAAAGCTAACATCCAGAGCTTCGAAATGATATAAGATTTTCCATAGTTTTATCTGCGCATAGAGGCACGCACGCGCACGGTACGCATACGCACCGATGGTGGCACATGCTTCACTTAATGCAACTCGTGGCCAGCGATTTTAGAAGCCTTGTGGGCCCAATCCAACTCATTTCTGATTCTATTTAAGCCCAGGATTGAAGGGGAATTAACATACTTTACATACTTTTGATCATTAGTTTATTTTAGGTTAGTTTTAGAGAGAGAAGCTCTCACTTCTCTCTAGGATTAGGATTAGGTTTTAGATCTAGATTAGAATTTCTTAGATCTAGGTTTAATTCATGCTTTGATTTAATTTTCCTTTACAATTTCTTGTTCTTCTACTCTTCCTCTCTCTAATTTTGTATTTCATTCTTGTAATTACTTACTTTGTTGTTGATGCACTCTTTCTTCTTCTATTTTCCTTTAATGCAATTTGAGGTAATTCATGTAGATCTTATTTTCTTTAGTTGTTGTTGTTAATTCCTTGCAATTGAGTAGTGTAGATTTACTTTCCTTGCAATTTTACTATGCTTTCCTTTTGTGCCTTCCAAGTGTTTGACAAAATGCTTGGTTGGATTTTAGAGTAGAATTTTATGCTCCTGGCTTGGGAAGGTAACTTAGGAACTCTTGAGTTGCTAATGTCCAAGTGACCGACGATTAGGAGCCATTAACTCTAGATCTCACTAGTTGACTTGGTGGAGAACTAGGACTTATGGAGTTGGATTGACATAGCTCATTTGACTTTCCTTTATTAGTTAGAGGATGACTTAATGGGGTTGATCCTTGCCAATTCTCATGTTGTGGTTAGTGATTAGGATAGAGATCCTTGACCACCAAACCTTGCCAAGACCTTTCTAGTTGTTAGCTTATTTTCATTGCCATTTACTTTTCATGCCTCTTATACCAAAAACCCCAAAATATCTCATAACCAATAACAAGAAACTTTATTGAAATTCCTAGGGAGAATGACCTAAGGTTCCAATACTTCGGTTTATAAATTTAGGGGTTTGTACTAGTGACAAACAAATTTTTGTATGAAAGGATTATTGATTGGTTTGGAAACTATACTTTACAACGAGACTTCATTAGTGAAATCCTAAACCACACAAAATCCCAATCATCAAGACAACAAGAAGATCTATTAAAGCAATTTACAACTCAAATTCAACATCCATGGAAAAGCAAGAAAAAGGAAAAGTAAACAAATAAAAAGTAAGTAGTATAATCATGTAACTAAAAGAGAAAATAAGTGAATCAACAAGAAACATCTAACTAGAAGAAGAGATTGTGCAAAGAAAGTAATAGATGAGATATAGAAGAAGTAGAACCTTGAGAAGTGTAAAAGAATCAAGGTAGAATTTTCTTGTTGTGAAAATGAGAAAGAGATAGAAGAGATATAGTGCCACCGGAGGTGGTGGTGGTCGCCAGTGAGTGGCCGGAGACGGTGGTGGTGGGTTTTGGAAGAAGAAGGAGGGAAGAGAGGTGATGGAGAAAGAAGAAGAAAGAAACAAGAAAGAAGGTGGGAGAGGGACAGAACAGGGCGCACTAGCTTTAAAACTAGTTCGTGCAATCGACGCGCGCACGCATGGTGCGCTACCGCGTCGATGAGGGTGGAGCGAAGAGCGCATACGCCTGAAGTCAGTTGGGCTCCTGGCATAGAGTTGGCACAAAGTAGGCCTAACTCTCGGGTCATTTGTACCAAAGTTGGCATGCAGCACAAGTGGCACAGACGCACACAGTACGCCTGCGCGTCAGTGCGGGCACAGACTAGGCATAAGTATGGCACAACTATCTGGTTTTTGTACCAGGGAGTTCATATTGCACAACCGACGCATGCACGCACAGTGCGCTGGCGCGTCGATAGCCAAGTTGCAAGGGACGCGCATGCGGCATGCACGCTAGTGCGTGGGTGCCTGACACGAAGTGGACACAAAGTGGGCATAAGTCTTGGGTTTTTGGACCAGGAGTATGAAATGCACCACCAGCGCGCGCGCGCGGATGCCCCTTTTTCCCTTTTTTTTTAAACAACATAGAAAGGGCTATTCTAACACATTATTGGCAGGTGTTTAAGCTAGTAGTCAAGAGAACACTCACAAATTCATGCATTATTCAAAACATAGCATTCTCTCTACTTCAACAATTCATCCATACCAAAATGAGGAAATCTATATGAATATCCTAATTATCCAACAAGATAAACAAAACTAGCATTTTTATGTAATCAACAACATCAGGATGTCACAAAATGCACAAAAATCTAGAGCTAAAAACAAGAAGGTATACACAAGGAAGATCTTACCACGGTGGAGTGCCTCCCACCAAGCACTTTTCTTTAACGTCCTTAAGTTGGACGGTCAGTCGCTCAAGCTTTTCCTCCTCTAGGTGCATCCGTAAGTAGGAACACCTCTAGCTCTTTTGGAAACTTGTAGCGATGGTACTTCTTCACTCTACTTTCCATTCACTTTGAAAGTTGCTTCACTTTTAGGATCAAACAACTCCACCACTCCATAGGGCTTTATCTCTTTCACCTTGAAGGGTCCTTCCAATCTAGAGCGGAGCTTGCAAGGCATGAATCGAAACCTCGAGTTGTAGAGGAGAACCTCATCACCTTCTTGAAAATCCTTCTTCCGGATGTGATGGTCATGAAATGCTTTAGTCTTTTCTTTGTAGATCTGGGCATTCTCATATGCTTCATTCCTCAAACACTCGAGCTCCTCTAGCTATAATTTTCTGGCCACTCCCGCCTTGGTTAAATCCATCTTGCATTGCTTTACCGCCCAATAGGCTTTATGCTCAATTTTCATCGGAAGGTGGCATGCCTTACCGTAGACGATCCGGAAGGGACTCATCCCCAACGGAGTCTTGTAGGCCGTCCTATACGCCCATAATGCATCTCCTAACTGGAGGCTCCAATCCTTCCTTTGTGGATTGACCACTTTCTCCAAGATTCTCTTAATCTCCCGGTTGGACACTTCCGCTTGTCCGTTGGTTTATGGGTGATAAGCAGTGGCAACCTTATGCAATAATCCATAGCGCGTGAGTAGTGCCTCTACTTTTTTGTTACAAAAGTGGGATCCTTGGTCACTCACGATTGCTCGTGGCGACCCATAATGGCATACAATGTGATTTCTAATAAAAGAAATGACGGTATTGGCATTGTCAAGGCGGGTAGGTATTGCTTCTACCCACTTTGACACGTAGTCAACCGCTAACAGAATATATAGATACCCACTTGAGTTGGGAAACGGTCCCATAAAGTCAATGCCCCACACATCAAATATCTCACAGAACAACATAAGTTGCTGAGGCATCTCATCCCTTTGGGATGTGTTTCCTGACTTTTGACACTGATGACAAGACACACAGAATCGGTTAGCATCCTTGAATAAGGTTGGCCACCAGAATCCACAATCCAACACCTTTTTAGCTGTCTGTTGTGGGCCAAAGTGGCCACCACATTCGGATGAATGGCAAGCTTTAAGAATGGGTTGGATTTCAGATTCTGGGACACATCTTTGAATTACTTGGTCAACTTTCCTCCTCCACAAATGAGGGTCATTCCAAATGTAGTATTTAGAATCACTCCTCAACTTGTCTCTTTGGTGTTTAGAAAAGTTAGGAGGAAAGATTTTTGCAACCAAGTAGTTTGCCATTGGTGCAAACCAAGGAAAGCTATCCGACACAGCATGCAAACTATCCAATGGGAATGAGTCATTGATTGGAAATGGGTCAAATTTTAAATTCTCAATGCAGCTTAAATGATCCGTAACTAAGTTTTGAGACCCACTCCGGTCCCTAATCTCAATGTCGAATTCTTGCAAAAGCAAGATCCAACGTATGATTCTAGGTTTTGACTCATTCTTTGTCAATAAGTACTTTAAAGCTGCATGATCCGTGTATACCACTATCTGTAGTGGTATAGTTGGATTGTGCTTCATCTAATGTTTTAGAAGAGTAAGCAATGACATAAGGGAGTTTACCATCGCGCTGTGCAAGCACATCACCTACAGCATGGTTCAACGCATCGCACATTATCTCAAATGGTAGCGTCCAGTTGGGACCTCGCACAATCAATACTGTGGTAAGAACTCTCCTTAGCTCTTCAAATGCACTCACACATGCACTGTCAAACTCAAAGTCCACATCTTTTTGGAGTAGGCGCGACAATGGCAAAGCAATCTTGCTGAAATCTTTAATAAAGCGCCTGTAGAATCCTGCATGTCCTAAAAATGAGCGGACCTCCCTCACAGATGAGGGGTGAGGTAAAGTGGTGATAACATCGACCTTGGCCGGGTCTACAGAAATGCCTTCACTAGATACTACATGTCCTAACACTATACCTTGTCTTACCATAAAGTGACATTTTTCAAAATTCAAGACAAGGTTAGTATCAACACATCTAGCAAAGACCTTGGCCAAGTTCTCTAAGTAACAATCAAATGAAGTTCCATAAACACTGAAGTCATCGATAAAGACTTCCAGACAATTCTCCATCAGATCGGAAAAGACACTTGTCATACACCGCTGAAAAGTAGCAGGTGCATTACATAGTCCAAATGGCATCCTTTTGTAAGCAAAGGTGCCAAAAGGACAAGTGAATGTGGTCTTTTCCTAATCCTCAGGAGCAATGTGAATCTGGAAGTAACCAGTGAATCAATCAAGAAAGCAATAATGGGATTTACCCGCCAAACGGTCCAATATCTGATCGATAAAGGGCAAAGGGTAGTGGTCCTTCCTTGTAGCGGCGTTCAATCTTCTATAATCGATGCACACTCGCCACGCATTTTGCACTCTCTTTGTGACCACTTCACCATCATCCTTTATAATCGCAGTGATGCCTGATTTCTTGGGAACAACCTGGACCGGGCTCACCCACTCACTATCAGAAATTGGGTATATGATACCCGCATTAAGTAGCCTAGTGACCTCCTTCTTTACCACATCAAGGATGGTTGGGTTGAGCCTCCTTTGTGGTTGCCTAACCGGCCTAGCTCCCTCTTGGAGAAATATACGATGCATGCACTTGCGAGGGTCAATCCCCAAAATATCGGCTAGGCTCCAACCAATTGCCTTCTTGTACTTTCTTAGAACATCTAGGAGCTTCCTTCTTCTTCACTAGAAAGATCACTAGCAATAATGACTGGAAACTTTTGGTTGTCCTCTAAGAAAGCATACTTCAAATGAGATGGAAGAGGCTTCAGTTTACTCTTTGCCTCAAGCTGAAGTTCCTTTTCATCAAGCTCATGGAGTTCATTCTCAACAACTTTCTCTTGTTTATCCTCTTGGTCATTCGTTCCTTCAACAATAGGGTAGCATAACTTGTTGTAGTCTTCTTTTCGCACTTCCACTACCACTTCATCGATTACATTACATCGAAGAACGGAATGCTCTTCGGAAGGATGCTTCATGGCTTCCTCCAAATTGAACTTGATAGTATTGTCTCCAACCTCAAAAGAATATGTGCCAGTAAAGGCATCTAACTTGAATTTAGAGGTCTTAAGGAAGGGTCTACCAAGTAGAACGGAGGATGAGCTTCTATTTTCTGTTGGAGGCATTTCAAGGATGTAAAAGTCAACCGGAAAGACTAAGTCCTTGATCGCCACAAGTACATCTTCTGCTATTCCCATCACCGTGATCACACTTTTATCGGCTAAGGCAAACTTCGCCGTCGACTTCTTTAATGGAGCTAAATTCAACTGCACAAAGATAGAAAGCGGCATGATGCTTACACAAGCTCCTAGATCACACATACAGTCATGAAAAGTGTGCCCACCAATACAACAAGACACCAAACAAGGCCCAAGGTCACTACATTTTTTTGGAATAGGCTCCATCAAGGAAGAAATTGAACTACCCAAGGATAATGCCTCCAACTCTCCTATCCTATCCTTGTGTGTACACAAGTCTTTCAAAAATTTTGCATACTTCGGAATTTGTTGGATAGCATCAAGAAGTGGTATAGTTACCTCAACCTTCTTGAACACTTGAAGCATGTTCAAATCAAATTCTGGGGTCTTCTTTGCTTTCTTCACCATGGAAGGGAATGGGATAGGAATGAACTCATCCACTATAGCTTTTCTCTTGGGTTCCTTAAAGCTTACTCCTTCTTCCTCATGCCTTTTGTCTTCCTCCTCTTCTTCATGCGGAGCTTCAACAACCACTTCTTCCTCATCGTCTTTCATGACCCTAGGAGGTATCTCCTCCAATGTAGTCCCCAACCGTAGAGTGATGGCGTTGAGACCACCCTTGGGGTTTGGTTGGGGTTGGAATGGAAGGTTAGAAGAGCTTGAGGGTTGGTTGGTGTTGTTGTTGGGAGAGGGCATGGTCATCTTTGAAAGCATGTTGGTGAGATTGGCCAATTGAGCGCCCAAGGCATCAAATTGAGCCTTGTTGCTCTCGTCCTGTTTCTCCATAGCGTCTCTAAGCTCATCAACTTGATTAGTGGAAGATGAAAAGGTTTGGTTGGATTTTTGTCTATGGTGAGGTGCTTGATATTTGGTGTAGTTGTTTTGGTTTTGGTTGGGGTGATTTTGGTTGGCTTGGTGGTTGGTGTTGTTATGGTGGTATTGGGATGAAGATTGGTTGTTGTTGTGATGATAAGAAGAGTTGTTCCATCTTTGGTTTTGACTGCTCCCTTGTACATTATCCCTCCACCCTTGATTTTGATTACTACCATGAGGGTAGCTATTTTTGGCCTTGAGAAGGATAGGGCGGACGGTTGTTGTAATTCACATTGGCCACGACAAGGGCATGCTCCTCTTGAATTTGATGGCATTGATCGGTGTAATGTGTGGTGCTAGAGCACAAACCACAAATCCTAGGAGGGCCTTCAAGTTGAGTAACTGGGGGTGGGACTTGGATGGCTTGGATGGAGTAGTATTCCTTTTGATCTTTTTGTATCTGCATGAGGATAGTGGTCATGTCCCCAAGCGCCTTGGTCAAGCTTGCTTCGGAAGGGAATGGTTCTACCACACCCTTGAGAGGATTACTTCTCACCCTTACATGTTGTGTAGCCTCGGCAACATCATTTATCAATTTCCAAGCTTCTCCCTCCATCTTGTTTTTTGAAAGGGAACCACCACTAGAAGCGGTGAGCAATCTTCTATCTTCCACACAAAGACCTCCGGTGAAGTAACTAATGAGCAAGTGAGTGTTCAATCCATGGTATGGACAAGATTCCAATAGCCTCTTGAACCGAGTCCAATACTCATATAAACTCTCTTGATCCCTTTGCATTATACTCGAGATCTCTTTCCGGACGTAATCGGTCTTCTCCAGTAAAAAGAACTTATCTAGAAACTCTCTTCTCAAGAAATTCTAATTGGTCACAATCTCATCCAGTAGTGAATAAAACCATGTCTTTGCTTGCCCTTCAAGAGAGAAGGGAAAGGCAAAAACCATAATAGCCAACTCATCGGCTCCATACCTTCGAGCCGTAGAACAAGCAACTTGAAAGTCTCTTAGATGTCGGATAGGGTCTTGACCCGGCAACCCATGATACTTAGGAAGTAGATGTATCAAGCTACTCTTCAACTCAAAGTTTGAATCAAGGTTGGGATACCTTGCTTGCAAAGGTTAAAGTATGATATCTGGAGCTCCTTGCTTATGCAAAGTGATCCGTCGTGGCTCCGCCATGTATGGTTCACCTGTAGGATGCAAAGATGTATTAGTAGTGCCAACAGAAGAATAGGAAGTAGCGGACTCCAAGTCACTCTCGGTACCTGATGACTGGACTTTTGACGGTTTAGAATTCACAATAAGTCTCGTTGTAATATAGTTTCTAAACTAACATCAATCCTTTCATACAAAAATTTGTTTGTCACAAGTAACAAACCCCTAAATTTAAAAACCAAAGTATTGAACCTCGGGTCGTTCTCCCTAGGAATTGCAATAAAGTGTCTTGTTATTGGTGATGAGTTATATTTGGGGTTTTTTATAAGAGGCATGAAAAGTAAATGGAAATGAAAATAAACTAACAACTAAAGAGGTCTTGACAAGGTTTGGTGGTCAAGGATCTCTATCCTAATCACTAACCACAACATGAGAATTGGCAAGGACCAACCCCACTAAGTTAACCCCTAACTAATAGTAGAGGAAAGTCAAGTGAGCTATGTCAATCCAAGTCTATAAGTCCTAGTTCTCCACCAAATCAATTAGTGAGATCTAGAGTTAATGGCTCCCAATCGTCAATCACTTGGACATTAGTAACTCAAGAGTTCCTAAGTTACCTTCCCAAGTCAAGAGCACTAAAATCTACTCTAAAATCTAACCAAGCATTTCATCAAACACTTGGAAGGCGCAAAAGAAAAGCATAGTAAATTGCAAGAATTAAAGGAATCTACAACTACAAAAGTAAGAGATTAACAATAGAAAGGCAAAACAATAGAAAAGTAAACTCATAACTAAAAGAAGTATTTTAACAAACACATAGAAGGCAATAAAAGTAAACAACATGAATTGCAAGAATTAAAGAGAGATCTAACTAGAATAGCAAGAGATCAACAATAGAAAAGGAAAACAATTATGAAACAACAAAGAACTTACCAATTGCATTGAAGAAGAAATGTAGATCTACAAAAGAAAGTTCATAAACTACAACTAACAATACAAAGGAATTACAAGAGAAGAAGAATTCTACAACCACAAGAGAACAATTAAGGAAAGGAAAGGAAAATTAGAAGAGAGAAGAAGAACTAGATCTAGATCTACAACCTAATCCTAATTCTAGAGAGAAGTGAGAGCTTCTCTCTCTAGAAACTAACTCTAACTACTCCTAAAGCTTAAACTATGACTAATGATCAAAGGTATGTAAAGTATATCAATTCCCCTTCAATCCTTGGCTTAAATAGCATCAGAAATGAGTTGGATTGGGCCCACAAGGCTTTAGAATTCGCTGGCCACGAATTTGCATTTAATGAATCACATGCAAATCAGCGCATATGCTTACTGTGCGCGTGCGCACCCTTATCCGTAATGCAAATATGGAAAATCTTATATCATTTTGAAGCTCCAGATGTTAGCTTTCCAACACAACTAGAACCGCATCATTTGGACCTCTGTAGCTCAAGTTATGGTCGATTAAGTCCGAAGAGGTCGGCTTGACAGCTTTTGCGATTCCTTCATTTCTTCATGAGTTCTCCATTTTTACATGCTTTCCCTTCATTCCCTTGATCCAATCTTTTCCTCCTAAATCTGAAATCACTTAAAAAACATATCAAGGCATCTAATGGAATCAAGGTGAATTAAATTTAGCTATTTTAAGTCCTAAAAAAACATGTTTTTACTCTTAAGCACAATTAAAGGAGAATTTACAAAATCATGCTATTTCATTGAATAAATATGGGAAAAGATGATAAAATCCTCTAAATTAAGCACAAGATAAACCCTATAAATGGGGTTTATCAACCTCCCCACACTTAGACCAAGCATGTCCTCATGCTTAAACCAAGAAAGAACAAAGGGTATCAACATTTATTCAATGTAAACTAATCTAAATGCAAACTACTTATATGCAACTAGCTACATGAATGCAATTGCTTGGTCAAAATAAATCAATTCCCAAGAATACATATATGCACAAGGGCTAAGAATTAGCAAGTCTAATCCACAATTGAATTGAGTTATTAAATATTTTTACAAACTTGCATGAAAAGAAATGATCATAGGTGAAAACATGTAATTGAGCATCAAACCCTCAACGGATGTGTTTGCACTCTATTCGCTCAAGTGTTTAGGGTTGATTCTCTCAATTCTCCTATATTTCATGCTTTCTAAGATTTGTTTTTCTTCTAACAATCAACATATATTCCATGCATGCATACAATTATCATGAGGTCTTTTCTTAAAATTTGAATCTTTGATAAGATTAAACTTCCCACCTAACCTACAACATCATATACAATTTCAAAGCTAACCTAACTACCAATTTTTCTCACTTTTTCACATACTCATGCATTTTCTTTCCTTGATCATGACACTTATGCATTGATTTTATTGAGCTTCGCTTTGCTTTAGGGCATTTTTGTCCCTTTTTTATTTCTTTCTTTTTCCTTTTTCTTTCTTTTTCTATTTTCTTCTTTTCTTTTCTTTCTTTTTTTCTTTCTTTTTCTTTTTCTTTCATTTTTCTCATTTTTTTCTTTCTTTCAAACTATATACAAGAACATCAATGGATAAGGTCTATACATTTTATCAATACATGAGCATGTACCCAATTCCCAATAATTTCAATAAAAATACAAAACTAATCTTTTATTCCCCCAATGTCCCAAGATTCCCACACTTGAATGATACACACACTCTAGCCTAAGCTAATCAAAGATCTGAATTAACAACATTTATTGTTTTTTGCTTTAAGGCTTGTAATGTGCTAAATTAAGAACAAGTGGGTTAATCATAGACTCAAATTTTGGCTAACAAAGGAAGATAAAAGGTAAGGCTTTTTGGGTAAGTGAGCTAATGAAATGATGGCCTCAATCATATAAATGCATGAATACACAAAATAATGGACATAGAGAATCAAACAAATCAAAGATTACAATCATAGAAAGAGAATAATGCACACAAGAAGGAAAAAATAAATGGTTATAAGATGTAACCACGCCATTAGGCTCAAGTCTCACTTGCTTGTGTTCTTAGCTCAAAAATCATGTTCCACAATATATATATAATTTAGGCAAGTTTTATGAAAAGTTTTCACTCAAATCAATTGATGCCCTATAGATAGAAATCTTGAAAAATTTCATTATTTTGACTAAGCTTATTATGTATATGTATGTAAAAATATGAAAATGAAAATAAAAATCCTAAAAGACCTAAAATGAAATGCAGAAGTGTTGAAATTAGAAACTTGTCACCCAAAATCGCCGAACGGTCGGACGACCTCCCCACACTTAAAAGTTTGTACCGTCCTCGGTGCACTCAAAGATGAGCAAGGGGGTACGGCGACTCTCCGGATTGCTACCTTCAGCTGGTAGGTCAACCAGTTGCTGCATGTTCTTTCTCCCGCTTCCGTTATTGCTTGTGGTGCATCATTCATGAAAAACAAAAATATAACACCATAAGATGAGAGAATACAAAAGCAAGGAAGTATAATTGTTGGAATGAGGTAAATCACTAGGAATGAGTGAGTGAATTATTGTGACATTAATGACAAAAAGGTGTGTGAGTTCTAAATTGCGTGGTTTAGAACGCACACTAGTACAAAAAGCGATGTCAGAAAAGAAGCATGCACTTTACTCATTCTAGTATGCTTGAGATGCTTTAAGTAAGCTTGTAAGGTAAAACAATCATTAAAGAAGCATGAGAGCATTCAATTCATAACATATGGATGCATATAATCATGAAACACAATGCATTAAGGTAAATGCACAACATCCAATGTCAGGAGATTGCCTAATCAAAGAATAGGGTTTAAATCACATGGTGGCCAAATCATGTAATTCAAGAAGAGTTACAAGCTCGAAGACAATTCTCATCACTTGGTATTCATAAAAGGTAAGCATGAAAAACTCAAAACCATGTAGCAAAATATAACCTCAACAATAGAATCCAACAAAGATTATAAACATAATAATGTTAAGATAACATCCCTTTTTAATACTCAGCAGCAATTAATGGTAAACAAGAATAACAATCCAACACTTACAATGAAAAAGAGAAAATGAAATGAAAATTAAACTAACTAACTAATCAACTAGCTAACTAACTAATTAGTTAACTAAAATAAATGGTCATCAATGGTGTTTGGGAGTGTTAGATGAGGGGTAGAAGAAGGGAAGAAGAAAGGAGAAGGAAAGAAATGGAAAGAGGAGAAGAAAAGAAATGTAATGAAGGAAGGACATCCGCGCGTACGTGCGCATGGCGCACGCGTGGATGGTGGTGGATTGGATGCGACGCGTACGCGCACATGGCGTGTTGGTGCACAAAATCGTGATCATCAATGGCACCAACAACTTGGTACGCACAATTGTAATCTCAACCCTTTATCACAACTTCGCACAACTAACCAGCAAGTGCACTGAGTAAGGGTCGATCCCACGGAGATTGTCGGCTTGAAGCAAGCTATGGTCATCTTGTAAATCTCAGTCAGGAAGATTTAAATGGTTATGGAGAATTGATAATTAAAAGATGAATAAAACATAAAATAGGATAGAGATACTTATGTAATTCATTGGTGAGAATTTCAGATAAGCGTATGAAGATGCTTTGTTCCTTCTGAACCTCTGCATTCCTATTGTCTTCTTCCAATCATTCATACTCCTTTCCATGGCAAGCTTATGTTGGGTTTCACCGTTGTCAATGGCTACCTCCCGTCCTCTCAGTGAAAATGGTCCAAATGCGCTGTCACCGCACGGCTAATCAGCTGTTGGTTCTCGATCATGTTGGAATAGGATCCATTGATCCTTTTGCGTCTGTCACTACGCCCAACACTTGCGAGTTTGAAGCTCGTCACAGTCATTCCTTCCCACATCCTACTCGGAATACCACAGACAAGGTTTAGAGTTTTCGGATCTCAGGAATGCTGTCAATTGATTCTAGCCTATACCACGAAGACTCTGATCTCATGGAATGGAAGGCTCGGTTGTCAGGCGAGGCAACCATGCGTCATGAACCAGGAGGCTAAGAGATACGCACTCAAGCTATTGCAAGTAGAACGAAAGTGGTTTTTAGGCATGCGTTCATAGGTGAGAATGATGATGAGTGTCACAGATCATCACATTCATCAGGTTGAAGAACGAGTGGATATCTTAGAACAGATATAGGCTTGAGTTGAATAGAAAAACAATAGTACTTTGCATTAATTCATGAGGAACAGCAGAGCTCCACACCTTAATCTATGGTGTCTAGAAATTCCACCGTTGAAAATAAAAAGTGATAATGGTGATCATTGGCTTCGGCCCCAGAGAGGGAACCAGAAGAACCAAGATGAAAATACAATAGCAAAAGGTCCTATTTATAGAGAACTAGTAGCCTAGGGTTTATGAAAATAAGTAATTAATGCAGAAATCTTCTTCCGGGCCCACTTGGTGTGTGCTTGTGCTGAGCATTGAAGCTTTCACATGTAGAGACTTTTCTTGGAGTTAAACGCCAGCTTTTGTGCCAGTTTGGGCGTTTAACACCAGCTTTTTTGCCAGTTCTGGCGTTTTGACGCCAGAATTTTTATGCTGATTTGGAATGCAGGTTTCGGCCATCAAATCTCAAGCAAAGTATAAACTATTATATGTTGCTAGAAAGCCCAGGATGTCTAATTTCTAACGCAATTAAGAGCGTGCCAATTGGGTTTCTGTAGCTCCAGAAAATCCGCTTCGAGTGCACAAAGGTCAGAATCCAACAGCATCTGCAGTCCTTTTTCAGCCTCTGAATCAGATTTTAGCTCAGGTCCCTCAATTTCAGCCAGAAAATACCTGAAATCATAGAAAAATACACAAACTCATAGTAAAGTCTAGAAATGTAATTTTTATTTAAAAACTAATAAAAATATAATAAAAACTAACTAAAACATACTAAAAACATACTAAAAACAATGCCAAAAAGCGTATAAATTATCCGCTCATCACAACACCAAACTTAAATTTTTGCTTGTCCCCAAGCAACTGAAAATCAAATAGAATAAAAATAAGAGAATATACTATAAATTCCAAAATATCAATGAAACTTAGCTCCAATTAGATGAGCGGGACTAGTAGCGTTTTGCCTCTGAACAGTTTTGGCATCTCACTTTATCCTTTGAAGTTCAGAATGATTGGCATCTATAGGAACTCAGAATTCAGATAGTGTTATTGATTCTCCTAGTTCAGTATGTTGATTCTTGAACACAGTTACTTTATGAGTCTTGGCCGTGACCCTAAGCATTTTGTTTTCTAGTATTACCATCGGATACATAAATGCCACAGACACATAACTGGGTGAACCTTTTCAGATTCTGACTCAGCTTTGCTAGAGTCCCCAATTAGAGGTGTCCAGAGCTCTTAAGCACACTCTTTTTTTGCTTTGGACCACGACTTTAACTGCTCAGTCTCAAGCTTTTCACTTGACACATTCACGCCACAAGCACATGGTTAGGGACAGCTTGGTTTAGCTGCTTAGGCCAGGATTTTATTCCTGTGGGCCCTCCTATCCACTGATGCTCAAAGCCTTGGATCCTTTTTATTTTACCCTTGCCTTTTGGTTTAAAGGGCTATTGGCTTTTTCTGCTTGCGTTTTCTTTTTCTTTCTTTTTTCTTTTTTTCGCCAATTTTTTTCTCTTCTTTTTTTTTCGCAAGCTTTTCAATGTTTTTTCTTGCTTCAAGAATCATTTTTATGATTTTTCAGATTATCAATAATATTTCTCTTTTTTCATCATTCTTTCAAGAGCCAACAATTTTAACATTCATAAATAACAAATTCAAAAAATATGCACTGTTCAAGCATTCATTCAGAAAACAAAAAGTATTGTCACCACATCAAAATAATTAAACTAGTTTCAAGGATGAATTCGAAATCATGTACTTCTTGTTCTTTTTTTATTAAAATATTTTTCTTTTAAGAAAGGTGATGGATTCATAGGACATTCATAGGTTTAAGACATAGACACTAAGACACTAATGATCATGTAATAAAGATACAAACATAGATAAACATAAAGCATAATTTTCGAAAAACAGAAAAATAAGAGCAAAGAGATTAAAGAACGGGTCCACCTTAGTGATGGCGGCTCGTTCTTGCTCTTGAAGATCTTATGGAGTGCTTGAGCTCCTCAATGTCTCTTCCTTGCCTTTGTTGCTCCTCCCTCATGAATTTTTGGTCTTCTCTAATTTCATGGAGGAGGATGGAATGCTCTTGGTGCTCCACCCTTAGTTGTCCCATGTTGGAACTTAATTCTCCTAGGGAGGTGTTGATTTGCTTCCAATAGTTTTGTGGAGGAAAATGCATCCCTTGAGGCATCTCAGGGATTTCATGATGAGGATTTTCCTCATGCTCTTGTTGAGGTCCATGAGTGGGCTCTCTTGTTTGCTCCATCCTTTTCTTAGTGATGGGCTTGTCATCTTTAATGAGGAGTCTTCGCCACAACTTCATAGAAGTGGTCTTGATGGACCTTTGAGATGAATCTCTCCATCTCCCATGACTCGAAGGTGGAAGCAATTGCCTTTCCTTTCCTCTTTCTAGAGGTTTTTCCGGCCTTAGGTGCCATAAATGGTTATGGAAAAACAAAAATGCTGAGCTTTTCCACACCAAACTTAAAAGATTTGCTCATCCTCGAGCAAAAGAATAAAGAAAGGAGGAGAAGAAGAAGAGATGGAGGAGATGGAGGTGTGTGAATTGTTCGGCCAAAGGGGGTTTTAAGTGGTTATGATGTGGAAAAGGAAGGAGTGATGGTTTGAATTTGAGTGGGTGGGTGTAGGTGGGTTGTATAATGGTTTTGGAGGAGTAATAGAGGTGATTGGTGGAGGTTATTTGGGGAAGAGTATTATGAAAAGGTGTGAAGAAGTGAGAGAGAGTGAGTTGAGGTTGGTGGGGATCCTGTGGGGTCCACAGATCCTGAGGTGTCAAGGATTTCTCATCCCTGCACCAATTAGGCGTGCAAAATGCCCTTAGAGTGCAATTCTGGTGTTAAACGCCAGTTATGTGCCCCTTTCTAGCGTTAAACGCCAGTCTGGTGCCCATTTTTGGCGTTAAACGCCCAGAATGGTGCCAGACTGGGTGTTTAACGCCCATTCTGCTACCCTTACTGGCGTTTAAACGCCAGTAAGCTTCTCCTCCAGGGTGTGCTATTTTTAATACTTTTTTTCATTCTGTTTTTGCTTTTTCAATTGTTTTTGGGACTTCACATGATTATCAACCTACAGAAAACATAAAATGACAATGGAGAATAAATAGATATAATTAAATAAAATTGGGTTGCCTCCCAACAAGCGCTTCTTTAATGTCAATAGCTTGACAGTGAGCTCTCATGGAGCCTCACAGATAATCAGAGCAGGGTTGGGGCCTCTCAATACCAAACTTAGAGTTTGGTTGTGGCCTCCCAACACCAAACTTAGAGTTTGGATGTGGGGTTTTGTTTGACTCTGTATTGAGAGAAGCTTTTCATGCTTCCTCTCCATGGTTACAGAAGGAGATCCTTGAGCCTTAAATACAAGGTAGTCCCCATTCAATTGAAGGACCAATTCTCCTCTGTCAACATCAATTACAGCTTTTGCTGTGGCTAGGAAGGGTCTTCCAAGGTACTTAGCAACTTGCTCTTCAGTGACATCTTCATCCTCTTCAGAGGAGGAATATTCATCAGAGCTCATGAATGGTAACAGGAAGTTCAAAGGAATCTCTATGGTTTCTGTATGAGCCTCAGATTCCTTTGGTTTCTCAAAGGGGAACTCCTTACTGGTCAGTGGACGTTCCATGAGGTCTTCCTCACTGGGAATCACTGCCTTTTCACTCTCTCCAGGTTCGGCCACACCAAGTAAGGTTATGGCCTTGCACTCTCTTTTGGGATTCTCTTCTGTATTGCTTAGGAGAGTGCTAGGAGGAGTTTCAGTAATCTTCTTACTCAGCTGACTGGTGCACGAAATTATGATCTCAGGCAACGGCACCAGAAACTCTGTACGCACGTCTTAATAAATCGTTTTTCATTCACAACTTCGATACAACTAACCAGCAAGTGCACTGGGTCGTCCAAGTAATAAACCTTACGTGAGTAAGGGTCGATCCCACGGAGATTGTTGGTATGAAGCAAGCTATGGTCACCTTGTAAATCTCAGTCAGGCGGATATAAAATAGTTATGGAGTTTTCGAACATAAATAATAAATAGATAGAAAATAAGGATAGAAACACTTATGTAATTCATTGGTGAGAATTTCAAATAAGCGTATAGAGATGCTTTCGTTCCTCTGAATCTCTGCTTTCCCGCTGTCTTCATCCAATCAGTCTTACTCCTTTCTACGGCTGGCTTTATGTAAGGACATCACCGTTGTCAATGGCCACTTTCAATCCTCTCTGGAAAATGGTCCGATGCGCTGTCACTGCATGGCTAATCGTCTGGAGGCATCACCCTTGTCAATGGCTGCATCCCATCCTCTTGTGAAAATGGTCCAAATGCTCTATCACAGCACGGCTAATCATCTGAGGTTCTCGATCATACTGGAATAGGATTCACCCTCCTTTTACGTCTGTCACTACGCCCAGCACTCGCGAGTTTGAAGTTCGTCACAGTCATTCAATCCCAGAGTCCTACTCGGAATACCACAGACAAGGTTTAGACTTTCCGGACTCTCATGAATGCCGCCATCAATCTAGCTTATACCACGAAGATTCTGATTAAGAGATCTAAGAGATACTCATTCAATCTAAGGTAGAACGGAAGTGGTTGTCAGGCACGCGTTCATAGGGAATGATGATGATTGTCACGTTCATCACATTCAGGTTGAAGTGCGAATGAATATCTTAGAAGCGGAATAAGTTGAATTGAATAGAAAAACAGTAGTACTTTGCATTAATCTTTGAGGAACTGCAGAGCTCCACACCTTAATTTATGGAGTACAAAAACTCTACCGTATGAAAATACATAAGTGAAAGGTTCAGGCATGGCCAAATGGCCAGCCCCCAAACGTGATCACAGGATCAAAAATACAATCCAGGATGATCCCCAAGATCCTAATACAATAGTAAGAAGTCCTATTTATAATAAATTAGCTACTAGGGTTTACAAAAGTAAGTAATTGATGCATAAATCCACTTTCGGGGCCCACTTAGTGTGTGCTTGGGCTGAGCTTGAATGTTACACGTGCAGAGGCTCTTTCTGGAGTTGAACGCCAGGTTGTAACGTATTTCTGGCGTTCAACTCTGGTTTGTGACATGTTTCTGGCGTTTAACTCCAGACAGCAGCGTAGAACTGGCATTCAACGCCCTTTTACGTCATCTAAACTTGGCCAAAGTATGGACTATTATATATTGCTGGAATGCCCTGGATGTCTACTTTCCAACGCAATTGGTAGCGCGCCATTTTGAGTTCTGTAGCTCCAGAAAATCCACTTTGAGTGTAGGGAGGTCAGAATCCAACAGTATCAGCAGTCCTTCTTCAACCTCTGAATTTGATTTTTGCTCAAGTCCCTCAATTTCAGCTAGAAAATACCTGAAATCATAGAAAAACACACAAACTCATAGTAAAGTCCAGAAATGTGAATTTAACATAAAAACTAATGAAAACATCCCTAAAAGAAATTAGATTCTACTAAAAACATACTAAAAACAATGCCAAAAAGCGTATAAATTATCCGCTCAGCACAACACCAAACTTAAATTGTTTCTTGGCCCCAAGCAACTGAAAATCAAATAGGATAAAAAGAAGAGAATATACTATAAATTCCAAACTATCAATGAAACATAGCTCCAATCAGATGAGCGGGACTTGTAGCTTTTTGCCTCTTGAATAGTTTTGGCATCTCACTTTATCCATTGAGGTTCAGAATGATTGGCATCTATAGGAACTCAGAGTTCAGATAGTGTTATTGATTCTCCTAGTTCAGTATGATGATTCTTGAACACAGCTATTTTATGAGTCTTGGCCGTGGCCTTAAGCACTTTGTTTTCCAGTATTACCACCGGATACATAAATGCCACGGACACATAATTGGGTGAACCTTTTCAGATTCTGACTCAGCTTTGCTAAAGTCCCCAATTAGAGGTGTCCAGGGTTCTTAAGCACACTCTTTTTTTGCTTTGGACCTTGACTTTAACCTCTCAGTCTCAAGTTTTTACTTGACACCTTCACGCCACAAGCACATGGTTAGGGACAACTTGGTTTAGCCGCTTAGGCCAGGATTTTATTCCTTTAGACCCTCCTATCCACTGATGCTCAAAGCCTTGGGATCCTTTTTATTTACCCTTGCCTTTTGGTTTTAAGGGTTATTGGCTTTTTGCTCTTGCCTCTTAGTTTTAAGAGCTTTTGGCTTTTTTTGCTTGCTTTTTCTTTTTCTTTCTATTTTTTTTCGCTATTTTTTTTCTTTTTTTTTCCTGCAAGCTTAGTTCTTTGCTGCTTTTTCTTGCTTCAAGAATCATTTTTATGATTTTTCAGATTATCAAATAACATGTCTCCTTATCATCATTCTTTCAAGAGCCAACATATTTAACATTCTTAAACAACAACTTCAAAAGACATATGCACTGTTCAAGCATTCATTCAGAAAACAAGAAGCATTGTCACCACATCAATATAATTAAACTAAGTTCAAGGATAAATTCGAAACTCATGTACTTCTTGTTCTTTTGAATTAAAACAGTTTTCATTTAAGAGAGGTGATGGATTCATAGGACATTCATAACTTTAAGACAAAGTTACTAAATACTAATGATCATGTAATGAAGACACAAACATGGATAAGCACTTAACATAGAGAAAATGAAAAATAGAGAATGTAAGAACAAGGAATGAGTCCACCTTAGTGATGGTGGCGTTTCCTTCTTGAGGAACCAATGATGTCCTTGAGCTCTTCTATGTCTCTTCCTTGTCTTTGTTGCTCCTCCCTCATTGCTTTTTGATCTTCTCTTATTTCATGAAGGATGATGGAGTGCTCTTGATGTTCCACCCTTAATTGTCCCATGTTGGAACTTAATTCTCCTAGGGAGGTGTTGATTTGCTCCCAATAGTTTTGTGGAGGAAAATGCATTTGAGGCATCTCTGGGATCTCATGGTGATGAGCTTCATGCGTCGCTTGAGATCTATGAATGGGCTCTCTTGCTTGCTCCATCCTTTTCTTAGTGATGGGCTTCTCTTCCTCAATGGGAATATCTCCTTCTATGAAAGCTCCAGCTGAGTAACATAGATGGCAAATAAGATGAGGGAAAGCTAGCCTTGCCCCAGGAGAGGGCTTTTCGGCTATTTTGTAGAATTCAAGGGAGATGACTTCATGAACTTCTACTTCCTCACCAGTCATGATACTATGAATCATGATGGCTCGATCCACAGTAACTTCGGATCGGTTGCTAGTGGGGATGATGGAGCGTTGGATGAACTCTAACCATCCTCTAGCTACAGGCTTGAGGTCCAATCTTCTTAGTTGAACCGACTTGCCTTTGGAGTCAATCTTCCATTGAGCTCCTTCCACACATATGTCCATGAGGACTTGGTCCAACCTTTGATTAAAGTTGACCCTTCTAGTGTAGGGGCGTGCATCTCCTTGCATCATAGGCAAGTTAAACGCCAATCTCACATTCTCTGGACTAAAATCTAAGTATTTCCCCCGAACCATTGTAATATAATTCTTTGGTTTTGGGTTCTTACTTTAATCATGGTTCCTAGTGATCCATGCATTGGCATAGAACTTTTGAACCATTAGGATGCCGACTTGCTGGATGGGGTTTGTTAGAACTTCCCAACCTCTTCTTTGGATTTCATGTCGGATCTCCGGATACTCATTCTTCTTGAGCTTGAAAGGGACCTCGGGGATCACCTTCTTCTTGGCCACAACATCATAGAAGTGGTCTTGATGAGCTTTGGAGATGAATCTTTCCATCTCCCATGACTCGGAGGTGGAAGCTTTTGTCTTCCCTTTCCCTTTTCTAGAGGATTCTCCGGTCTTGGGTGCCATCAATGGTAATGGAAAAACAAAAAGCTTATGCTTCTACCACACCAAACTTAGAATTTTGCTCGCCCTTGAGCAAGAGAAGAAAGAATAGATGAAGAAGAAGAAGAAATGGAGGAGAGGGAGAGAGAGATGTGTTTCGGTCAAGAAGGGGAAGAGAGGGTTGTGTTGTGTGAAAATGAGGAAGAATGGAGGGCTATATATAGGGAAGGGAGGGGGTTAAGGTTCAGCCATATAGGGTGGGTTTGGGTGGGAAATTGATTTTGAATTTTGAAGGTAGGTGGGGTTTATGAGGTAGGTTTATGGGGAAGAGTGGATGGATGTGAGTGGTGATAAGGAAGAAAGATTGAGGTGATTGGTGAAGAGTTTTGGGGAAGAGTGTTTATGGGATTGTGTGAAAGAGGGGTGAGAAGAAGTGAGTGGAGGTAGGTGGGGATCCTGTGGGGTCCACAGATCCTGAGGTGATCCTGTGGAGTCCATAGATCCTGAGGTGTTCAAGGATTTATAACCTTGCACCAAATTGGGCATGCAAAATGCCCTTGCACACAAATCTGGGCGTTCAGTGCCAGATTGGTGCTTTTCTGGGCGTTGAACGCCCATTTGTTGCCCATTTCTGGCGTTGAACGCTAGAACCATGCTTGTTCTGGGTGTTTAGTGCCAGCTCTTCTCCAGGGTGCAATTCTGGCATTCAAACGCCCAGATGCTGCCCATTTTGGGTGTTCAGCGCCAGAACCATGCTCTGTTCTGGCGTTGAACGCCAGCCAGATGCTCCTTACTGGTGTTTAAACGCCAGTGAGATCCTCCTCCAGGATGTGATTTTTCTTCTGCTGTTTTTTATTCCGTTTTCAATTTTTATATTTATTTTGTGACTCCACATGATCATGAACCTAATAAAACATGAAAGAACAATAAAATTAGATTTAGATAAATAAAAATTGGGTTGCCTCCCAACAAGCGCTTCTTTAATGTCAATCGCTTGACAGTGGGCTCTCATGGAGCCTCACAGATGTTCAGAGCATTGTTGAGACTCTCCAACACCAAACTTAGAGTTTGGATATGGGAGTTCAACACCAAACTTAGAGTTTGACTGTGGGGGCTTTGGTTGACTCTGCAGTGAGAGAAGCTTTTTATGCTTCCTCTCCATGGGTACAGAGAGAGATCCTTGAGTTTTAAACACAAGGTTGTCCTTATTTAATTGAAGGATCAATTCTCCTCTGTCCACATCAATCACAGCTCTTGCTGTGGCTAGGAAGGGTCTTCCAAGAATGATGGATTCATCTTCATCCTCCCCAGTATCCAGGATTATGAAATCAGCAGGGATGTAAAGGTCTTTAACCTTTACTAACATGTCCTCTACTTGTCCATAAGCTATTTTCATGGATTTGTCTGCCATTTCTAATGAGAAATTGGCTTCCTGTACCTCAAGGGTTCTTAATTTTCATGGATTTGTCTGCCATTTCTAATGAGAAATTGGCTTCCTGTACCTCAAGGGTTCTTAGTTTCTCCATTACAGAGAGTGGCATGAGGTTTATTCTTGACCCAAGGTCACACAGAGCCTTCTCAAAGGTCATGGTGCCTATGGTACAAGGTATTAAGAACTTTCCAGGATCCTGTTTCTTCTGAGGCAATGTCAGTTGATCCAGATCACTTAGTTCATTGGTGAACAAGGGAGGTTCATCTTCCCAAGTCTCAATACCAAATAATTTGGCATTCAGCTTCATGATTGCACCAAGGTACTTGGTAACTTGCTCTTCAGTAACATCCTCATTCTCTTCAGAAGAGGAATACTCATCAGAGCTCATGAATGGCATAAGGAGGTTTAATGGAATCTCTATGGTCTCTAGATGAGTCTCAGATTCCTTTGGTTCCTCAGAGGGAAACTCCTTATTGATCACTGAACGTCCCAGGAGGTCTTCCTCACTAGGATTCACGTCCTCAACCTCCCTTACAGGTTTGGCCATGGTGGTTATGTCAATGGCCTTGCACTCTCCTTTTGGATTTTCTTCTGTATTGCTTGGGAGAGTACTAGGAGGGATTTCAGTGATCCTTTTACTCAGCTGGCCCACTTGTGCCTCCAAATTTCTAATGGAGGACCTTGTTTCATTCATGAAACTTACAGTGGCCTTGGACAGATTAGAGACTAAGTTTGCTAAATTAGAGGTATTTTGTTCAGAGTTCTCTGTCTGTTGCTGAGTGGATGATGGAAAAGGTTTACTATTGTTAAACCTATTTCTTCCACCATTATTAAAGCCTTGTTGAGGCTTTTGTTGATCCTTCCATGAGAGATTTGGGTGATTTCTCCATGATGGATTATATGTGTTTCCATAAGGTTCACCCATATAATTTACCTCTGCTATTACAGGGTTTTCAGGATCATAAGCTTCTTCTTCAGAAGATGCCTCTTGAGTACCGTTGGATGCAGCTTGCATTCCATTCAGACTCTGAGAAATCATATTGACTTGCTGAGTCAATATTTTATTTTGATCCAATATAGCATTCAGAGTATCAATTTCAAGAACTCCCTTCTTCACAGGCGTCCCATTATTCACAGGATTCCTTTCAGAAGTGTACATGAACTGGTTATTAGCAACCATGTCAATGAATTCTTGAGCTTCTGCAGGCGTTTTCTTTAGGTGAATGGATCCACCTGCAGAAGTATCCAACGACATCTTAGCTAATTCAGACAGACCATCATAGAATATATCCAGGATGGTCCATTCTGAAAGCATATCAGAAGGACACTTTTTGGTCAGTCCTTTGTATCTCTCCCAAGCTTCATAGAGGAATTCACCTTCTTTCTTTCTGAAGGTCTGAATATCCACTCTAAGCTTACTCAGCTTTTGAGGAGGAAAGAACTTGGCTAAGAAAGCCTTGACCAGCTTATCCCAAGAGTTCAGGCTATCCTTAGGTTGAGAGTCCAACCATATTCTAGCTCTGTCTCTCACAGCAAAAGGGAAAAGCATGAGCCTGTAGACTTCAGGATCTACTCCATTAGTCTTAACAGTATCACATATCTGCAAGAATTCAGTTAAGAACTGAAAAGGATCTTCAGATGGAAGTCCATGAAACTTGCAGTTCGGCTGCATCAGAGAAACTAATTGAGGTTTCAGCTCAAAATTGTTTGCTCCAATGGCAGAAATGGAGATGCTTCTTCCATGTAAATTGGAATTAGGTACAGTAAAGTCACCAAGCATCCTCCTTGCATTATTATTATTTTCGGCTGCCATCTCCTCTTCTTGTTCGAAAATTTCTACAAGGTTGTCTCTGGACTGTTGTATTTTAGCTTCTCTTAGTTTCCTTTTCAGAGTCCTTTCAGGTTCTGGATCTGCTTCAACAAGAATATTCTTGTCTTTGCTCCTGCTCATATGAAAAAGAGGGATAGAAAAACAATAATAATAGGGATCCTTTTTACCACAGTATAGAGGTCCCTGTGTGAGTAGAACAAAAGAAGAAGAAAAAATCTGAACTCAGAGAGAGAGAGGGGGTTCGGATTTTTGGTGAGTGAGGAAGAGATGTTAGTAAATAAATAAACAAATAGAAGAAGATGAGAGAGAGAGTGAATTTTCGAAAATAATTTTTGAAAAAGAGTTAGTGATTTTCGAAATTAGTTTTTGAAAAAGGTTAGTAATTTTCCAGAATTAAAATAAAAAATTAAAATAATTAGTTAATTAAAAAGAAATTTTGAAAAAGAGGGAAGATATTTTCGAAAATTAGAGAGAGAGGGAGTTAGTTAGGTAGTTTTGAAAAAGATAAGAAACAAACAAAAAGTTAGTTAGTTAGTTGAAACAAATTTGAAAATCAATTTTGAAAAGATAAGAAGATAAGAAGTTAGAAAAGATATTTTAAAATCAAATTTTTGAAAAAGATATGATTTTGAAAAAGATAAGATAGAAAGATATTTTTGAAAAGATATGATTGAAATTAGTTTTGAAAAAGATTTGATTTTTAAAATTACAATTAATGACTTGATTCACAAGAAATCACAAGATATGATTCTAGAACTCAAAGTTTGAATCTTTCTTAACAAGCAAGTAACAAACTTGAAATTTTTGAATCAAAACATTAATTGATGATGTTATTTTCGAAAATTAGGGGATAAAGATAAGAAAAAGATTTTTGAAAAATATTTTTAAAATTTTCGAAAATAAATAAGAGAATTGAAAAAGATTTGATTTTTGAAAAAGATTTTGAAAAAGATAAGATTTTTAAATTGAAAATTTGATTTAACTCATAAAAACAACTAGATTTTAAAAAGTTTTGAAAAAGTCAACTCAAATCTTCGAAATTTATGAGTGAAAAAGGGAAAGATATTTTTTTTTATTTTTTGAATTTTTAATGACGAGAGGGAAAAACATGAAAAAGACTCAATGCATGAAAATTTTGGATCAAAGTATGTGATGAATGCAAGAACACTATGAATGTCAAGATGAACACCAAGAACACTTTGAATGTTAAGATGAACATCAAGAACATATTTTTGAAAAAAATTTTAATGCAAAGAAAATATGCAAGACACCAAACTTAAAAATTTTTTTATGTATAGACACTATGAATGCAAGAATGCATATGTAAAACAAGAAAAGACACAAAACAAGAAAACATCAAGATCAAACAAGAAGACTTACCAAGAACAACTTGAAGATCATGAAGAACACTATGAATGCATGAGTTTTTCGAAAATTTTATGCAAATTTTAAAACATGCAATTGACACCAAACTTATAACATGACACATGACTCAAACAAGAAACACAAAAATATTTTTTTTTATTTTTATGATTTTATTAATTTTTTTGTATTTTCTTTTAATTTTTTTGAAAATCATTTTGAAAAAGAAAAATAAGGATTCCAAAATTTTTAATATGAATTCTAGGAATCTTATGCTCTTTAGTCTAAAGCTCCAATCAAAGGGTCAGGCATGGCTTAATAGCCAGCCAAGCTTTAGTATGTAACTCAGACATGACACGCTTGACATTCCCTATCCAGAAGAATTAGACATGGCTTTACAGCCAGCAAGGCTTCAACATGCTTCATGAAACACTAGAATTCATTCTTAAAAATTCTGAAGAAAAATATATTTTTGAAAACATTTTTATTTTAAAATTTTTTTGAAAACAAAGGAGAAATTTTTGAAAGACTTTTTTTTTTTTGAAAAATTTTTGAAAATAAAACAAAAAGAAAATTACCTAATCTGAGCAACAAGATCAACCGTCAGTTATTCAAACTTGAACAATCCCCGGCAACGGCGCCAAAAACTTGGTGCACAAAATTGTGATCTCAGGCAACGGCGCCAGAAACTCTGTACGCACGTCTTAATAAATCATTTTTCATTCACAACTTCGATACAACTAACCAGCAAGTGCACTGGGTTGTCCAAGTAATAAACCTTACGTGAGTAAGGGTCGATCCCACGGAGATTGTTGGTATGAAGCAAGCTATGGTCACCTTGTAAATCTCAGTCAGGCGGATATAAAATAGTTATGGAGTTTTCGAACATAAATAATAAATAGATAGAAAATAAGGATAGAAACACTTATGTAATTCATTGGTGAGAATTTCAGATAAGCGTATAGAGATGCTTTCGTTCCTCTGAATCTCTGCTTTCCCGCTGTCTTCATCCAATCAGTCTTACTCCTTTCTACGGCTGGCTTTATGTAAGGACATCACCATTGTCAATGGCTACTTTTAATCCTCTCTGGAAAATGGTCCGATGCGCTGTCACTGTATGGCTAATCGTCTGGAGGCATCACCCTTGTCAACGGCTGCATCCCATCCTCTTGTGAAAATGGTCCAAATGCTCTGTCACAGCACAGCTAATCATCTGAGGTTCTCGATCATACTGGAATAGGATTCACCCTCCTTTTGCGTCTGTCACTACGCCCAGCACTCGTGAGTTTGAAGTTCGTCACAGTCATTCAATCCCAGAGTCCTACTCGGAATACCACAGACAAGGTCTAGACTTTCCGGACTCTCATGAATGCCGCCATCAATCTAGCTTATACCACGAAGATTCTGATTAAGAGATCTAAGAGATACTCATTCAATCTAAGGTAGAACGGAAGTGGTTGTCAGGCACGCGTTCATAGGGATTGATGATGATTGTCACGTTCATCACATTCAGGTTGAAGTGCGAATGAATATCTTAGAAGCGGAATAAGTTGAATTGAATAGAAAAACAGTAGTACTTTGCATTAATCTTTGAGGAACAGCAGAGCTCCACACCTTAATCTATGGAGTGCAGAAACTCTACCATATGAAAATACATAAGTGAAAGGTTCAGGCATGGCTGAATGGCCAGCCCCCAAACGTGATCACAGGATCAAAAATACAATCCAGGATGATCCCCAAGATCCTAATACAATAGTAAGTAGTCCTATTTATAATAAACTAGCTACTAGGGTTTACAGAAGTAAGTAATTGATGCATAAATCCACTTCCGAGGCCCACTTGGTGTGTGCTTGGGCTGAGCTTGAATGTTACACGTGCAGAGGCTCTTTCTGGAGTTGAACGCCAGGTTGTAACATATTTCTGGCGTTCAACTCTAGTTTGTGACATGTTTCTGGCGTTTAACTCCAGACAGCAGCGTAGAACTAGTGTTCAACGTCCTTTTACGTCATATAAACTTGGTCAAAGTATGAACTATTATATATTGCTGGAAAGCCCTGGATGTCTACTTTCCAAAGAAATTGAAAGCGCGCCATTTTGAGTTCTGTAGCTCCAGAAAATTCACTTTGAGTGCAGGGAGGTCAGAATCCAACTGCATCAGCAGTCCTTCTTCAACCTCTGAATTTGAGTTTTGCTCAAGTTCCTCAATTTCAGCAAGAAAATACCTGAAATCACAGAAAACACACAAACTCATATTAAAGTCCAGAAATGTGAATTTAACATAAAAACTAATGAAAACATCCCTAAAAGTAACTAGATTCTACTAAAAATATACTAAAAACAATGCCAAAAAGCGTATAAATTATCCGCTCATCACTGACCCACCTGTGCCTCCAAATTTCTAATGGAGGACCTTGTTTCATTCATGAAACTTAGTGTGATATTAGATAGATCAGAGACTATGGTTGCTAGGCCAGAATGGCTCTGTTCAGAATTCTCTGTCTGTTGTTGAGAAGATGATGGAAAAGGCTTGCTATTGCTAAACCTATTTCTTCCACCATTATTGTTGAAGCATTGTTGAGGCTTCTGTTGGTCCTTCCATGAGAAATTAGGATGATTTCTCCATGAAGGATTATAGGTGTTTCCATAGGGTTCTCCCATGTAATTCACCTCTGCCATTGCAAAATTCTCAGGATCATAAGCTTCTTCTTCAGAAGATGATTCTTTAGTACTGTTGGATGCAGCTTGCAATCCATTCAGACTCTGAGAAATCATATTGATTTGCTGATTCAATATTTTGTTCTGAGCCAATATGGCATTCAGAGTATCAATTTCAAGAACTCTTTTCTTATGAGGCGTCCCATTGTTCATAGGATTCCTCTCAGAGGTGTACATGAACTGGTTATTTGCAACCATTTCAATGAGTTCCTGAGCTTCTGCAGGGGTTTTCAGATGAAGAAATCCTCCTGCAGAAAGGTCCAATGACATTTTTGACAACTCAGACAGACCATCATAGAATATATATATGATGCTCCATTCTGGAAGCATGTCAATAGGACACCTTTTGATCAATTGCTTATATCTTTCCCAAGCTTCATAAAGGGACTCGCCTTCCTTCTGTCTGAAGGTTTGGATTTCCACTCTAAGCTTGCTCATCTTTTGAGGTGGAAAGAATTTGGCCAGGAAAGCACTGACCAGGTTTTCCCAAGAGTTCAGGCTTTCCTTAGGTTGTGAATCCAACCATGTTCTAGCTCTGTCTCTCAAAGCAAAAGGGAAAAGCATAAGCCTGTAGACCTCGGATCAACTCCATTAATCTTGATAGTGTCATAGATTTTCAAGAATTCAGATAAAAACTGATGGGGATCTTCCAATAGAAGTCCATGAAATTTGCAATTCTGTTGCATTAGAGAAACTAATTGAGGCTTAAGTTCAAAGTTGTTTGCTCCAATGGCATGAATTGAGATGCTTCTTCCATAGAAATTGGAAGTTGGTGTAGTGAAATCACCAAGCACCTTCCTTGCATTGTTGTTGTTGGGTTCGGCCATAGTTGTTTTCTCTGTTTCAAAAATTTCAGTTAGGTCCTCTTTAGAGTATTGTGCTTTAGCTTCTCTTAGTTTCCTCTTAAGAGTCCTTTCAGGTTTAGAATCAGCTTCAACAAGAATGCCTTTGTCCTTGTTCCTGCTCATATGAAAGAGAAGAGAACAAGACAGTATGGAATCCTCTATGTCACAATATAGAGATTCCTTCATGTGAGTAGAAGAAGAGGAGAATAGAAGAAGGAGAAGTGAAAAATTCAAAAATTAATAAAAATATTTTTTGTTTTTATTTTAAATATTAATTAGAATTCAAAAAAAGAAAAATTAAATTAAATTAAAATTTAAAACAATTAGTTAATTAAAAAGAATTTTGAAAAAGGGGAAGGAGTTTTCGAAAATTAGATAGAGAAAATTAGTTAGGTGGTTTTGAAAAAGATATGATTGAAATAGAAGATTTTTAAAATCAAACAGAAAGTCAGGTAGTTAATTGAAAAAAGATTTGAAAATCAAATTTGAAAAGATAGGAAGTTAGAAAAGATTTTGAAAATTGATTTTTGTAAAAGATATGATTGAAATGATTGAAATTATTTTGAAAAAGATTTGAAAAGGAAATTAAAAATATTTGGTTTTGAAAATTAAAGTTGATTACGTGACTAATAAGAAACTAAAAGATATGATTTTAAAATTTAAAGATTGAACCTTTCTTAATAGGCAAGTAACAACTTCAAAAAATTTTGAATCAAAACATTAAATGCTAGTAGTAATTTCGAAAATTATGAAGCAAAATAAGGAAAGGATTTTGAAAATCAATTTTTTTATAAATTTTTGAAAAGCATTAAAGGAAAAATGAAAAATATTTTGAAAAATTTTAAGCAAGAATTCGAAAATATAAAAAGGAAATTGAAAAAGATTTGATTTTGAAAAAGATTTGAAAAGATAGAATTTTTAAATTGAAATTTATGAGTAAAATAAGGAAAGATATATTTTTTATTTTTGACTTTTTAATGAGGAGAGAGAAAAACAACTAAATGATGCAAAACATAAAAATTTAAGATCAAAACTAATAATGCATGCAAGAACACTTAGAATCTCAAGATGAACACCAAGAACACTTTGAATGTCAAGATGAACACTAAGAACTTACTTTTGAAAATTTTTTGAGAAAAGAAAAACATGCAAGACACCAACTTAGAAATTTTCAATGTTTAGACTCTAATAAATCTAAAATTCATATGAAAAACAAAGATAAGACACAAAACAAAAAAAAATTAAAGATCAAACATATAAAATTAGCAAGAACAACTTGAAGATCATGAAAAACACATGCATGAATTTTTGAAATTTTTTAAGAAAAGTTAAAAAGATGCAATTGACACCAAAATTGACACAAGACTCAAACAGAAAACACAGAATATTTTTGGTTTTTATGATTTTATTGATTTTTTTTTTGCATTTTTCGAAAATAAAAAATAAAAAGCTTAAAATTAAAATAAATTTACCTAATCTGAGCAACAAGATGAACCGTCAGTTGTCCAAACTCGAACAATCCCCGATAACGGCGCCAAAAACTTGGTGCACGAAATTGTGATCATCAATGGAGCCAACAACCTTAGTACGCACAATTGTAATCTCAACTCTTTATCACAACTCCGCACAACTAACCAGCAAGTGCACTAGGTCGTCCAAGTAATAAACCTTACGTGAGTAAGGGTCGATCCCACGGAGATTGTCGGCTTGAAGCAAGCTATGGTCATCTTGTAAATCTCAGTCAGGCAGATTCAAATGGTTATGGAGAATTGATAATTAAGAGATGAATAAAACATAAAATAGGATAGAGATACTTATATAATTCATTGGTGAGAATTTCAGATAAGCGTATGAAGATGCTTTGTTCCTTTCTGAACCTCTTCTTTCCTAATGCCTTCTTCCAATCATTCATACTCCTTTCCATGGCAAGCTTATGTTGGGTTTCACCGTTGTCAATGGCTACCTCCCGTCCTCTCAATAAAAATGGTCAAAATGTGCTGTCACCGCACGGCTAATCAGCTGTTGGTTCTCGATCATGTTGGAATAGGATCCATTGATCCTTTTGCGTCTGTCACTACGCCCAACACTCGCGAGTTTGAAGCTCGTCACAGTCATCCCTTCCCAGATCCTACTCGGAATACCACAGACAAGGTTTAGACTTTCCGGATCTCAGGAATGCTGCCAATTGATTCTAGCCTATACCACGAAGACTCTGATCTCATGGAATGGAAGGCTCGGTTGTCAGGCGAGGCAACCATGCGTCATGAACCAGGAGGCTAAGAGATACGCACTCAAGCTATTGCAAGTAGAACGAAAGTGGTTGTCAGGCATACGTTCATAGGTGAGAATGATGATGAGTGTCACGGATCATCACATTCGTCAGGGTGAAGAACGAGTGGATATCTTAGAACAGAAATAGGCTTGAGTTGAATAGAAAAACAATAGTACTTTGCATTAATTCATGAGGAACAGCAGAGCTCCACACTTTAATCTATGGTGTGTAGAAACTCCAACGTTGAAAATACAAAAGTGATAATGGTGATCATTGGCTTCGGCCCCAGAGAGGGAACCAGAAGAACCAAGATGAAAATACAATAGCAAAAGGTCCTATTTATAGAGAACTACTAGCCTAGGGTTTACAGAAATAAGTAATTAATGTAGAAATCTTCTTCCGGGCCCATTTGGTATGTGCTTGTGTTGAGCATTGAAGCTTTCACATGTAGAGACTTTTCTTGGAGTTAAACGCCATCTTTTGTGGCAGTTTGGGCGTTTAACTCCAGCTTTTCTACCAGTTCTGGCGTTTTGACACCAGAATTTTTATGCTGAATTGGAACGCCGGTTTGGGCCATCAAATCTCGAGCAAAGCATAGACTATTATATATTGCTATAAATGCCCAGGATGTCTACTTTCTAACGCAATTGAGAGTGCACCAATTGGGCTTCTGTAGCTCCAGAAAATCTGCTTCGAGTGCACGGAGGTCAGAATCCAATAGCATCTGTAGTCCTTTTTCAGCTTCTGAATCAGATTTTTGCTCAGGTCCATCAATTTCAGCCAGAAAATACCTGAAATCACAGAAAAACACACAAACTCATAGTAAAGTCCAGAAATGTGATTTTTATTTAAAAACTAATAAAAATATAATAAAAACTAACTAAAACATACTAAAAATATACTAAAAACAATGCCAAAAAGCGTATAAATTATCCGCTCATCACGCATCCGCGTCAATGGCTTATTTCGAGAGTGACGCGTACGCGTCATGTGTGCGTACGCATGAGTTGGTTTATGTGAAAGGCACAATGCGCGCGAAACGTTCGCACAACTCTCGGGTTTTTGGCTTAGGGGTGGAATTTCTCAATCCACGTGTACGCATACATGGCGCGTCCACGTGGGTAGGCAAAAATGCTTGATCCACGCGTACGCGCGGATGGTGCTCTGTTTTTCAAAATTTTTTTCTTGGTTTTTGCACCAATCCAAGCATTCCAAACCTCCAAACATCTACCAAAATACCATAAAACCTTATTTAACATACTAAACTATCAACTATACTCAACAAATCAACCAAAAACATGAATTTAAACTAATTACCAATATGTACAAAAGAGAAAATGAAAAGAATTTACCATGGTGGGGTGTCTCTCACCTAGCACTTTTGTTTATTGTCCTTAAGATGGACTTATGGGGAGCTCCTCTCAAGGTGGCTGGTGTTTGAATTCATCTTGGAACTCCCACCAATGATTGGTTCTCTATTGTGCCCCAAGAATTCTTATTTGTTGCACCAAGTGTTGATGGAGTTCTTCACAAGCTTGGGGCTCCCAAAGTTGATCCTCGTCTTGTGAGCTGGGATCCCACACTTTATTTTCACACCCGTCTTGAAGTTGATCATCATTATTAGTCCAACCGGGTGGTGAGTAAGGTGAATTCTCAATAAAGTGGCCAACAATCCTCCTAGACCCCTCTAGTTGAGCACTACTCCAACCTTTATATCTCATGTTTGAAGCATCAACCATAATGAGCCTTGATTTGCGACGCCAACCACAAAATAATTTTCTTTTACGCTTCATCCCACAAAGTTTCCTAAGTTGGCCATCCGTTTCAAGTAAACCATATTCAAGTGGGATAATAAAGCTAATAGAAATGAATTTCACCCACTCAAATGAAGGAGTAGATGGCAACCTAGGCAAAGACAACTCCAAGGGTCTTGATAAAGCGTATTCAATTCCCATCCTCCTTTTTCTAAGGACTTCCACCTATTCACAAGATTTTTCTAATTCAATCATTTGTTCATCAATACTATCTAAGCCTTTTCCCTTAATCAAACTATAATTAGGAGGATGAAAGACATTTACCTCCACATCATTTTCAAATTCATTGGGAGAAGGTTCTTCATGCTCAAATGATTCTTCACCTCTAAGCTTTGATGCTTGGTCTACATCACCAAGGGAACTCAATTCTTGCTCTATCCCATCCAAGTCTTCATATGGAATATTCCTTGGAAGGTGTGCACTTTTCTCCTTAGCATCAAATTCAATATTCTTGGAGGGGTTTTCTTCAACTCTATGTTCCCATGGAGGCTCTGCATCTCTTAAGTCTTCAACCACTTCTTCCTCTTCTTCAACAATTGTAGCTTTCTCTAATTATTCCAATACAAAGCAACTTCTCTCATTCTCCACCAATCTCTCCTTCATGTTATGCTCTTCATTTGAATCTCCACATAGAGCCATGGGAGTTCCTTGAGTGTTTAAGCATTGGGATGCTAATCGGTTTACCACCTCGTCCAAGGCGGCCGTGAATTATTGCACATTCCTTTTCATCTCCTCTTGTCCTTGAACAAGAACATCAAGGATGTCATCCATTGGAGGTTGGGGTGGATGGAAGGGTTCATCAATTTGGGGAAAGGATTCATTGTAGAAGGTGGTTCTTCTTGGTAGAGTTGTGGTGGTTCAATATTATCCATTCTTTCCACTTGTTACACAACACACTCCATGGTTGTTTGAAATTGATCCAATGTTTCCTTGAGATGATCCCTTGACTCTTGTTCCTCTTGGATATCATGAGTAGGATCATATGGCTCTTGGATGGATGGACATGAATATTCTTCCATGGGAGGTTGTGGTGGAAAGTAGTATCCATCTTGTGGTTGGAAATTTGCATGCATTGGAGGTGGTTCATCTTGATAATAATATGGAGGGGGTGGTTCTTGAAAATATTGATGTTGGAATGGTGGTGGCTCTATATGTGGCTCATATGGCTCAAAAGGTTGTTGGAATGGTGGATATGGATTAGGGTCATATGAAGGTGGTTGGTGAAAAGTGGCTTGTGAGTATGGTTGAGGGTTATGTTGAGGGTATGGCTCATAGGCATATGGTGATGGTTCTTGAAAGTCATAAGGAGATTTACCATAGCCATTGGATTGATGTGCATCATAGAATGGCTCTTGTTCATAGTGCATTGGTGGAGGTTGTTGCCATGAAGATTGATCATATGCATATGGCTCCTCCCACCTTTGGTTATCCCATTCTTGATACACATCCTCATTGAAGCTCTCATTTCCTACAACATAGTTAGAGCCAAACTCATAGCCAAAGTGAGAATTCATGATGAAAAGGGAAAATAAAATTCAAAAGCTAATAGAAAAATAATGAAACAAAGTCCTAAACTAGCAAAGACTAGCAAACAATCCAAAAATCAAGCTATTCACAATATTCACATATGTACAATAACCAATAACACAGCACCATTGCAATTCCCCGGCAACGGCGCCATTTTGATGATTGGACTTTTAATGGTTTAGAATTCACAATAAGTCTCGTTGTAATATAGTTTCTAAACCAACATCAATCCTTTCATACAAAAATTTGTTTGTCACAAGTAACAAACCCCTAAATTTATAAACCGAAGTATTGAACCTCGGGTCGTTCTCCCTAGGAATTGCAATAAAGTGTCTTGTTATTGGTTATGAGTTATATTTGGGGTTTTTGATAAGAGGCGTGAAAAGTAAATGGAAATGAAAATAAACTAACAACTAAAGAGGTCTTGACAAGGTTTGGTGGTCAAGGATCTCTATCCTAATCACTAACCACAACATGAGAATTGGCAAGGACTAACCCCACTAAGTTAACCCTTAACTAATAGTAGAGGAAAGTCAAGTGAGCTATGTCAATCCAAGTCCATAAGTCCTAGTTCTCCACCAAATCAATTAGTGAGATCTAGAGTTAATGGCTCACAATCGTTAATCACTTGGACATTAGTAACTCAAGAGTTCATAAGTTACCTTCCCAAGCCAAGAGCACTAAAATCTACTCTAAAATCCAACCAAGCATTTCATCAAACACTTGGAAGGCACAAAAGAAAAGCATAGTAAATTGCAAGAATTAAAGGAATCTACAACTACAAAAGTAAGAGATTAACAATAGAAAGGCAAAACAATAGAAATGTAAACTCATAACTAAAAGAAGCATTTTAACAAACACATAGAAGGCAATAAAAGTAAACAACATGAATTGCAAGAATTAAAGAGAGATCTAACTAGAATAGCAAGAGATCAACAATAGAAAAGGAAAACAATTATGAAACAACAAAGAACTTACTAATTGCATTGAGAAAGAAATGCAGATCTACAAAAGAAAGTTCATAAACTACAACTAACAATACAAAGAAATTACAAGAGAAGAAGAATTCTACAACTACAAGAGAAAAATTAAGGAAAGGAAAGGAAAATTAGAAGAGAGAAGAAGAATTAGATCTAGATCTAAAACCTAATCCTAATTCTAGAGAGAAGTGAGAGCTTCTCTCTCTAGAAACTAACTCTAACTACTCCTAAAGCTTAAACTATGACTAAAGATCAAAGGTATGTAAAGTATGTCAATTCCCCTTCAATCCTTGGCTTAAATAGCATCATAAATGAGTTGGATTGGGCCCACAAGGCTTTAGAATTTGCTGGTCACAAATTTGCATTTAATGCAAATCGGTGCGAACGCATACCATGCACGTGCGCGCCCCTATATTCGATGAAACTATGGCAAATCTTATATCATTTTGAAGCTCCAGATGTTAGCTTTCCAATGAAACTAGAACCGCATCATTTGGACCTCTGTAGCTTAAGTTATGGTCGATTAAGTGTGAAGAGGTCGGCTTGACAGCTTTTGTGATTCCTTCATTTCTTCATGAGTTCTCCATTTTTACATGCTTTCCGTTCATTCCCTTGATCCAATCTTTGCCTCCTAAATCTGAAATCACTTAACAAACATATCAAGGCATCTAATGGAATCAAGGTGAATTAAATTTAGCTATTTTAAGTCCTAAAATAACATGTTTTCACTCTTAAGCACAATTAAAGGAGAATTTACAAAACCATGCTATTTCATTGAATAAATGTGGAAAAAGATGATAAAACCCTCTAAATTAAGCACAAGATAAACCCTACAAATGGGGTTTATCAGTACCATCTAGTGATTCGGTGTGTTCTTCAAGAGAGGCCGAAATACTAGCCGTATAGTCCAACTGCCGTCTAGCTTGCCGAGTATGTAACAAGGTTCTTTCAATCTCAGGGTCAAACTCGGCTAAGCTAGAATTCGGTTGAGACCGAGTCATCAAACTTGGGAGTCATAGCACACATACAAAAAAAATCTAAACTATAGCTAAGTATTGAAAGAAAGTAAACTATCTACAATTTTCACATATTTACATAACCAATATCAAGGCATTTGTCGCAACCACTTCCCGGCAACGGCGCCAAAAATTTGATGGTTGCGGATTATGTCGGTATAGAATTTCTCAATAAAATCCTGTTGTAAGTATAGTTCTAACCGACAACAATCCTCAAATCAAATTTCAAAGGAATTGGTTGTCACAAGTTCAACCCCAATAAAAATAACCGAAGTATTCAAACCTCGGGTCATCTCACAAGGAATGGGCAAACATGTGCATCAACATTGATTAGAATTCCGGGGTTGCAAGTCATGAGCAAGAAATTAACTAAGAATCCTAACAAGCAAGTAATCTTGGAGTGCAAGAAACTAATTCAAACAACTAAAGCAAGATGTGAGCAATTCCAAACTAATAAGATAACATCCAATATAATTCTACTCTAAGACTAACCAAATAACTATGACTAAGACAAGCAATTAGGATTTTTGGGGTTTTCAAATATGAATAATAAATCAACTCTTGGCTAGACATGGGAATTGGGGTCACTATCCTTGTCTAATAACCATATCTTGACAACTATGAGGAACCAAACTCATTAAATCTACTTCTATACTTGAAGTATGTTAAATGGTTTAGTCAACATCAACCCATAAGGTCCAACCTAGCTACTAATTGACTTAGTAGTAGGCTAGTATCAATGGCTATCAATTTGACCACTAAGGGTTCCCAAATCATCAAATTCATTAGACCCAATGACTCAAATTTACCCAATTCCCTTAGCCTAGGCCTAGAGTAAAGAGAACTACTCCATAATCAAAGGAAACATTTCATCAAACACATGGTAAGCATTACTGAAAGACATATTCAAAGTGCAATTAATTGAAATTAACAAGTACCCACTAACAATTATCAACATACAGTCATTCAAACAACACAATTAATCATGAAAATTATCAATGTAACATTAGCAATTCAAGATTCACAAGATTCATGAAATACGTATAAAATGACAATTGATAAGAAAACATAAAACTAACACAAGATCTAAACAAAATTATGCTACAGAATTCAAATTAAGTAATTAAAACTAGTAATTAACAAGATCCAATTTAGAATTCAACAAGGGAAGATCAAATCAAAGCTAGATCTAGAGAGGAACAAGGGTTTCTCTCTCTAGAAGAACAAGAACCAAAAACTAGCTAAAAATTGTGTCTAAGTGTCAAATGAATGATCCCCCCCCTTTCCACCTAGCATCCTTGGGTCTTTTCCATGCAGAACCAGCTTGAATTTGGGCCTCTTGAGCCTCAAAAATTTCCAGGCATGATTTCCTTTAATGAGGTCACGTGCAGTTTGTCGCGCGTACGCGCCATGCGTACGTTCACGCCAATTGCTTTTGTGATCCACGCGTGCGCGCCATGTACGCGTGTGCGCCGGTGTGAATTTTCCTAATCTACGCGGATGCGTCGATCTTTGTGTGCCGCTTTCAGCTGTCCACATCCACGCGTGCGCACAAGGTGCGCGTGCGCGCCCATGCTGAAATTCCAAAAATCCAAATCTTCATGTTCTTTCCTCTTGTGCATGCTTTCTTTCTCTCTTCTAGGCCATCCTTGCCCTATAAATTCTGAAATCACTCAACAAACATGTCACGACATCGAATGGCAATAGAAGAGGATCAAAATATAATAATTTTAAGGCAAAAGAAGCATGTTTTCCATCATGAAGCAATATTAGGAAGAGAACACAAAACCATGCAATTCTTCTGAATAAATGTGAAAAATATTGACAAAACCCCCCAAATTCTACACAATATAAACCACAAAATTGGGGTTTATCAGTTCTCAGTATGGTAACAGTGCCCATTGATGTAAGATGTAAGGCTCTGGGACACCGAAGGTAATCCTAGAACTTCACATCACATATAGATATTCAAGCTTAGAACAAAATAAATAAATATATATAAAACTTAAACCATAAACCGGGTTATCTAAACTTAGGGGAATTCTAACTAATATTAATCACACCGCTGTATCCCACAGCCTACGCCACCCTAACCTCCATGCGATCTCATCGCCACCACCTACCTAACCTCTTCAGCACTAGACAATCACAATTAATACAAACAAGTAAAACACAGATAATATTCATATACAACAAGTAGTCCAAGAAGCAGGTAGGCATGTTATACAATTAGGCAAACTCAAGTAAACAAAGCAAGCAAGTATACAGAAGATGCACATGATGAATGTCTGCTCTATTGGCTGTGATATCACATGTCGGTTATCGCCAAACCCGACAGAATATCCAATTGACAACTCCCGGATTAGTCTCTCTATCGCGCATGAGGAGGAAAATTCCGAGGGATGAGTGCCCTACCACCTTCTCCTTTCAAAGGAAAATATTCGGAGGGAGTGTGCCCTATCACCTTCCTCTGGCTGTCGCATAATTCCATGGGTTAGTGTCCTACCACCTTGCAATCAGAGAGAAGTCACATTTTCAGGAGGAATAGTTCCGAGGGATAAGTGCCCTACCACCTTCTCGTTTCAAAGGAAAATATTCCGAGGGAGCGTGTCCTACCACCTTCCTCTGGTTGCAAGAAATATGAGTGAGAAGCCCAGCTTCAACTCTCACATCCGAACATAGGCGGGAGATTGCCACAGTCCCTACAACGGAGAACAATGCATATCGTAATCACATATTCACCACTCTTCATTCTCTCTCAACCAACTCATCCTCAGTACCCCGGAAACCTAAACCTCCGTTTGCTAACTTTTCAAAGTAAAACCTAATCAAACCTCCTAGGACCTTTCCCCTGTTCCAATATCCAAAAATAAACCCAAGAATTTCAAAATGGTGTCACAGAAGCTTACAAGCTTGTTGGGAAGGTGAAACAATTGAAAACAAAGTTTAAGTTTGAGAAACAGGGCGTGTGCGTACGCACAAGGGTGTACGTGCGCACGCCCAGGAAGTTTCAAAATGTGTGCGTATGCACAGGGTATGCATATGCATAGGTACCAAAATTCACAATGTGTGTTCACTCGCACAACCTGTGCTAGCGCCCCCAACAGACTGACCTTCCCAACGTGTGCGTGCGTACAGGGCTGTGCACACGCACAGGTTGTAAAACTTCCTTGGTGTCTGCGTGCGCACAAGGCTGTGCGTGCGCACATACCAGAAATCACAAAATTCTGCAACTCTGCAGAATTTCAGATTTTGACACCAAATTTTGAATGATCATAACTTCCTCTACAAAAATTCAAATTTTACAAACTTTCTATCAATTTGAAGAGTTTTCAATGAACTTTAATTTAACTTAAATCTCAACAAATTTCGAAAACCGAGGCGCAAGTTATGATCCGTCAAAGTTCACCAAAAATCCATTTTTACCCAAAAACCTCATAACCTCAATTTAACCAACTTTTAAACCAAAACCAATCTAATCACTACCCTAACAATACCAAAACAACATAAAAGGCCATACCTCTCATTCCTCAATCTAATCAACCATAAAAATTATATATTACATAAAGAAAACCGAAACCATACCTTGGCCGATTCCCAAACGCTCCAAACACCAAAATGAAGCCACCAAACTTGATCCAAAGCCTCAACCAACCCCAACAAACACCAAAGCTCAAACTAACAACACATATATCACCAAAATCAAAACCTAAGATACACAAAAAAACTAAACACAAGGGTTTAGTGAAACCTTACCTTACCCAACAAGATTAGGAGTAAAATCTAACAATTACCCACTACTAGAGATCACCTAAACAAGCAAAATCATAAAACTTGCTAAGAAACCAAACCCAAAAATGCGCAGGAATTTAGGGCTAAAAATTGGAGCATGAAGAGAGAGATCTTACCAGATTTCTTTAGATAGAAAGGAAGAGCTCGCCGAGAGCTTCACGTGGCCGTAAATGGTTCGTCAATCGGAGCTCCGGATCAAAAGTTATGGAGCTTTGAAGGAGGAGGTGAATAGTGTTCTTTCTTCTCCCTCTCCTCTCATGGCAGCTGCGCCCCTCTCTTCATTTGGGGAAGAAATAAGCTGAAAAGCTCATTTAATGAGCTTATATATGTTGGACCTTGGGCCCAACTTGGGCCCGGTCCAACCCGTTAGCATTTTTAGCCTGTCCGGTCCAACTTTGGGCCAAACCTTTAACATTAACGCCCGGTTTTCCATTTCTAATATTTTTCTAAGGTTTTTGATTTTTTTCACTTTTTCTCGCACAGTACCGGGCAGACTTAAACCGGTTCGATCGGTTCAACTGCCGGTTTGCGGTTTTTCACGGTTTTTTGCAGAAAACACATTTTCTGACTCGAAAAGACCTACTGAGTCCAAAAATCATATTTAAATCCCTAAATTCTCATTCTAACTTTTCAGAACTTAATTTGGGCATTTAAATTATTTTATTCGTGAAAACTCCGGGTTCTTACACATAGCTCAGAGAGAAAACTAGGATTCTGAAATATTATAAATTTGCAGAATGAGGTAAGAGAGAAGAGAGCAAAGCCTGAAGGGCTGAATCTTTTCCCTTTTATATCTAATCCTAATTAATGTAAGATATATTTTCTAAAACTAAATAATATCTTTTCCTATTTGTAATTAAAATAAAAAGTTTTAATAAAAAATTAAATAAGATTGCGTGCTGGTCTTTGTGGAGAAGCAGGGACCACCCCAGATTGTTGAACCTGGCCCCTAACTTCAAGAATTTGAAGTTAGGCGTGGCCTAGGTAGATTGCAAATGGAGCGCATGTTCTTCTTCCGGCACCTAACTTGGGAAAAGCCAAGTTAGGCGCCAATATGGCCATACAGGTTGGACATGAAGTGTATATTATTATATATCGTTGGAAAGCTCTGGAAGTTATCTTTCCAATGCCACTAAAGTCATGTCAATTGGACCTCTGTAGCTCAAGTTATATCGGTTAGAGTGCAGGGAGGTCAGGGTTGACAGCATTATCCACTTTCTTTGTCTTCTTCTATAAAACTCCATCAAATCCATCCGAATGCTACCTAAAATAAACTAAATTGCACACAACTAAAAGTAGCATTTATAGTGGCTAAAAAGTATTTAAATCTTGATTAAACTTAACAATTCAAATGCAAATTCACTAGGAAAAGATAGAAAAGATGCTCACGCATCAGAAACCATTTCCCTCACTTCTGTAACTTCACCCCCTCTCTCTCTTTCTCTCTCTCTCTCTCTCTCTCTCTCCTTCTCTCTCACCTTGGTTCTCCCCCTCATCTCCCTTTTTCACCAGAGATCGAGATGTCGGCCTCGCTTCTATCTCATGGGTCACTGTCGCTGCCGGGTTCCATGGGTCGCCATCGCTGCCTCGAGTTCCATTGCTGTCGCTGCTGCCACGTTGTTGGTCGTCGTCGCCATGTGGGAGATTGATGAAGGGATCAGGTATCACCGTCTCACAAACAGAACTAACAAGAATTAACAAGATCGTCGAAGTATACCGGCGGGTGAGTGACTTTCATGAAGATAAAGACCAAACTGGTATGTAGTCTAAGTTCGTTTGGTTATTAAGTTTGTTTTGTCTTTGACATTTAATGTTATTATTACTTGATTTAACATATTATTTCAACATGTGTAGTCTAATTCCTTGGATCGTGATGTGACGATGGTGGAGACTTTCAAGTATACTCATACCTTGAAAGAGAAAAATGAGAGATTTGTTGATCAATGGTCTGTAGATCATTATGTGATTAAACATCATGTGATATAAAGTTTTCAATTAACTGTCATTCAAATCATAACATGTGTTACATAGGAGTCCTACATGCAGAGATTTGAGAGTGCAACTGACAATGAGAATTTATCGTTGATCTAGATTTTCACAAAATAGAATTCCGTCGTTGAAAGTATAGTCTAGACCAACAATTAATTCCCAAATCAAATGTCAAATTCAAATCAAAACACAAAATATAAACCAAGAGTATTTAACTCCTGGGTTATCTTCCCTAGGAGTTACAATTGAGTGTATAATAATTGGCTATGAAAGAGAGAGCATGGGGGATTGGGAATGAAAGCAGAAAGCAAGTAATGTAAATAGCAAGAATTGAAACAAGCATGCAAGAAATTGAAAAGAAAGCAATTAAAAGACTCTTAGCAAGAAGTGGGTAATCTAGGTTTTCTATCCTAGTTGTGGACTACAAACATAGCAATTGTGTGGAATCAATCCAAATCAATCAATCCTCCTTGAGAATTAGTCAAAAGAGTGTAATTGATCTCAATCCATAAGTCCTAGTCAACTCACTAATTACTTAGTGAAAGACTAGCGTCAACAGAAACCAAACCAATTAACCATTCTCACACAATGCGGAATGGACATCCACAACTCAATTCCACCCAAACACCCAATTTCTCAACCAAGAGTGTGAAAACTAAACATGCAAGAAATTAAACATCAAAGCAATAAAAGTTAAAGCAATTAAATTCAAGAAAAAGGAATGGCAAGAAAGTAACTTAACATGCAAGAAAGTAAATGAAAGCAAGTAAAAGTCAAAGCAATAAAACTTCGAAGGCAAGAAACCTCTTGGCAAGTAATTGAGGACTAAGGCTACCTATCCTAGCCATTGACCACAAACATATGATGATTATGAAGAGTAAATCCTACTTAGTCAACCTTAAATCGAAGATAAGTCAAATAGACATAGTTAATTTCAATCCCTAAGTCCTAAGTCAGCACTAAAGGGTCACATAGAGTCAAGGGAGAACAAATCAACTAACTACTCTAATATATCAAACAAGAATGGACATGATGGACTCAAGGAGCACCAAAGTCAACAATTTCAAGCCAAGAGTGGAGAAAAACTAAGTAAAAACTAAGCCAAGCATTTTATCAAACACTTGGTGTGCATGAAAATAAAATAACATTAAATTACAATAAAATAAATTCTATAACTACCAAAGCAAGAAAATAGCAATAACAACAAAAGAAAGCAATAAATGACATGGAAACATAAATTTGCATTAATTGGAATTAAAATAACAAAAGTGTTCATAACATGAAAATTCATATAAAAGAGAAAATAACAAAAGAGATGAAGAAGATAAAGACAATAAAGCATAGAAACATAAATGAAACTACACTAAATTAAAGTGCTGAAATTAAAAGGGAACTAAGCTAAAAACCCTAATTCTAGAGAGAGGAGGGAGCTTCTCTCTCTAGAGAACTACCTAAAACATGATAAAAGCTAACCCTCATTGGCCCCCCTTGTTTCCACTTGAATTGGGGTTGGAATAGCTTCAGAAATGAGTTGGACTGAGTTTTGGAGGCTTAGAATTTGCCCCCAGCGATTTGCAATTAATGAGCTGACGTAATTCGGGTCACGCGTACGTGTCCCTGCGCCAAAAATCCATCCACGCGTACGCGTCGCTCTGAAATCCTCGTTGTACGTACGCACGCGTGCTGAAACTTCCAACCTCCATTTCTTCATAGTTTCTTCCCTTTTGCATGCTATTTTCCTCACTTCTTCAACCCATACTTGCCTTGGAAACCTAAAATCACTTAGCAAACACATCAAGGTATCATATGGAATTAAAGTGGATCAAATTTATCACTTATAAGGCCTAAAAAGCATGTTTTCACTTTCAAGCACAATTTAGGAAGAAATCATGAAACTATGCTATTTCAATGGATAAGGGTAGGAAAAGTTGATGAAATCCACCCAAATAGAGCAAATAAATACCATGAAATGTAGATTCATCAGCAACCCAGCAATGTCAGTATACTAGAGAGGACGACAACAACTTCGCTGATTCAGTTGTTGATCCTGATACGGTTTGGCGCGAGACTTCATCTTAGCCATAAAAGAATCGCATTGACATGTTGGGATCATTTTTCACCAACAATCTCCGCACCTCCACATTGAGGGCTTCATCTGCCTCTTCTACTAGCCCTGTTGAGGCTGAGGATAGGGTCAATTTGAGGAAGTAGGTGTAGAATTTCACCCAAAGCCTTTACCAATAGGCTAAGCAGCTGGAGTAGTTTGAGGAGAGGTATAACGAGATCCTCGCACATGTGTGAGACACAGATTCCCTCAGGATGGATCTTAGGCAGGAGGTGGAGCGGATGCAGCAACAGATAAGAGTGTACCACGAGCAGATGCGCGCTGGAGGTAGTGGCATTCCTGTTGGAGGGGCACCGAAATCACCGACTAGTATGTTGCCTCAGCAGGAACAGGGGGATGACGATGACAACTATTAGGATTTATAGTGATTAAAGTTTTATTTTATACTATTCGATTGCATTTTATTTATTTAACTTTTTATTCTGTACGTACAATTGATCTTTAATAAAATTATCATTTGGTTTCTATTATTTAGAATTTTACTACTAATTGTGTTTAAAAACATAAAAAATTAAATTTGACTAAATAAGTTTAAAATAAATTTAAAAAATTGAATTTTACATCGAATTTATCAGGAGAACAATTCAACAGTAAGTAGGCACGAAACAATATAGTGTGGCGCCATAGTTCGCTGGTAACCAAATAGTTTTTGGGCAAAGAATTCGCTACAGAATCCGTTAGTAATTGCTGTCAGATTGAGATATCCGACGGTAATTGTTTATCAGTGCGGGTTTTATCATCGGATTATTTTTGACAGTAAATCCAATGATATTATATTTACTGGCAGATTATTTTTGTTATTCTGCCAGTAAATTCAATGCTTTTACCTGTTTTTCTTGTATTGTGATTTGCGTTGAAACATGTCCTCAGTGGTGTGATACACACCTAGCTCCCATAATGTTGGGAAGCACCATTAAGCGACCCCTATTAAAATTTAAAAGTGTCAAAAAGTCAAATAGAAGTAGAGTAATTCTCTTTTCTTAATTTTCCTCTTATTTTAGGTCTCGTTTTATATCAAATTTAATAAGCTTTTCCAAGTTTCAGTTTTGTTTTTAACGTGTCTAAAACACTATTTAACCCCTTCTCATGTACATTTTTAATAGTTGTGATAGTGAAAAATAGAGAATGAAAATTTTGGTGGGAAAAGGAAAAGAAAAAGAAAAAGAAAAAGAAAGAGGAAGATGAAAAAACATAAAACTGGACAAAAAAATTATTGTTGGCAAATGGTGGTGATTAAAAAGAGAAAATGAAAATTTTGAAGAAAAAAACGAAAAATTAAAAAAAAAGTAAATTTTTTTTTTTCAGACCATTGTCTATTTTAATTTCTACTAAAGGATAAAATCTTAAGATTGAAAAAAATTTTAGTAAAATTAAAACAAAATAACCTTTAGGAATAAAAAAAAAGCCATGTTCAAAAGTTGAGCGTTAAAAGGTATATTTTTTCCTAGTTAATGGTAAGAAAAGTGATATTTAAGTTAGTCTCTTATAATAATTATATAGGACAAATTAGCTCTCATTAAAAAAAAATTGACAAATTAACATCGTAGTATTAGGAAATTAAATAAATTATTCTTTTGCAAAATCAAAAGATAACTTACTACTTTATTTTTCTGAATTTTAGATAATTTAATCTCTTTACAATATTTTTTTTTATCGAAAATAATAGTTGAACACAAATAACTTTATTATTTTTTGAGAAAGTTTATGTAATCAACTCTACTTGCAACTAACTTGAATAACTTTTCAAAAATTTTGATTTTGAAATTAAAAAAAATTAGGATTAGGTTTAAAAACACGCGACCACCCACTCCAATCATTCTTCCCCCGAAGTTGTGACCTCCATCACAAGTTCTTGTCCCTCGCCCCTGCGTCGTCCCCCTCCACTATATCTGTCACTCACCCCTACGTCCTCCTCCTTCACCATGTCTGCCAGTCGCTCCTGCATCGTCCCACTCCTCTGCGTTTGCCACTCGCCCCAGCGTCCTCCTCCTCCACGCGTCTACCACTCTCAACGGCGTCCTTCCCCTCCACCGCATCTCTTGGTGGCACTGTTTCCTCCTCATTCAGCCTTGGTCATGCACGATGATTCTTGCAACATGACTCATTGCACCACTGGGACTGCCACGCCCCCTGATCACCGCGACATCGTGCTTCTTTATGCAACACGTCTCCCCATGCCCGCCGACCCTTGCACATCCAAATGCACCAGGGTCTTCTGGCCACACTTTTTGGTTTTGGATTATTCTTTTTACTAGTTTTAGATGTTTTTTTTCTTTTGTTTTAAAGGCTTCTTTTTGGGTTTTGGATTTTTTTTAAATAGTTTTAGATGTTTTCTTTTAGTTTTCGGATGTTCTTTTTTCAATATTGTGTTAGATGTCTCGTTTTGTTAGGTTTTAGAATTTTAAAAAGATTTTAGGTAACTAATTTTTGTTAGGTTTTGAATATTTCTTTTTTTTTTATGTTTTGAATGTTTCTATTTATTAGGAATTTTTAAAATAATTTTCAAAATTTTGAAATGATTTTTTAAAATGATTTTACAATGATTTTAGATGTTTATTATTTTTTTATGTTTTTTTCTCATAAGTAATGCAGATTTTACAACCCACGTACAATTGGTAAGTGCACCGAGTCGTACCAAGTAATACCACGAGAGTGGGTTATCATTCCCACGAGAATTAACGCATTAAGCAAGCAATAGTCAAATGATTATTCTAGTCAAACAATAAAAATCAAGGGTTTCAAGAGCAATTGCATAAAAATAGTGAATTAAATAAAAGTAAGTTGTGTGTAATTGAGAAAGAAATATGATTCAAAAGAGTTAATGTTTTAGACATGTTGAAACTTCCAGAAAAACATTTTTCACTTTTGACCTTGATCAAGTAATGATGCATCTATGGCAAATCATAAGTAAATAAACTCCAATTCCTTGGTAATTTAATTTTTCTAATCCTAATCAATTATCAATTCCTTAATTAACTAATTGTGACAAGAGGTTAAGAACGTTCATTGATTTAAAGACCACACAATTCTCAAGAACCAAACTTGGTTGATTCGATGTCACTTATCAAGTCCAAGTTCAAAACCTAAGAATCATGAGAAAAAGTTTTTAAGCTTACTTCGATTAATTAACTTTTCCAAGATATTAAGAGAATTAAAGTTAGAAGAGAATTGTTTCCTAACACATTCAAATCCTTTGGATGAAGAACGAAAACTTTTTCTTAAGAAAACATCAATGTATTAATCAAGATAGAAAAGCTATAACATTAATTCATAAGAATCAACAAAGCTCCTAACCTTAACCGAGGAGATTAGTGACTCATGCTTCAATGAAAACCCAAAACTCAAAATGAAAAATGGCAAAAAGATCTCCAAAGATTCCCCGTCAAAATTTTTTAGAGAGACCTTATATACTAAATCTAAAACAAAACCTAATAATTAAATTCAAACTTAATACAAAACAAAATCACATCATACCATATCTTTGACATTAAATCTTCAACTTTGAACTATGTCTTCAGGAGTTCTAGGCTTCAGTGATCCAATTGTTTAGCATCCTTAGTGGGCTTGGAGTGTTGTAACATGTAACACCCTACCACACAGAATCTTATACTTAAGTCATAAGACATAGGTGGTGAGGTATTACGACCTCTAAAAGAAAAATTATATATATATATATTTGAAAAAAAATTTATAACTAGGAGCCTTTGAAGAAAAGTTAAAAAATGAAGGCATCAAACAGAAAAGCGCAACACTCACGAAGTGATAACGTAAACGAAACAAGATAGAGAGAACTAACACAGATATATACAAAAGAGTTCCAAAATACAGATAACAAAAGCTCAAGACTTGGCTCGTGAAGATAAACCGGCCGGAGCACATAAGTATATATATACATATATATAAGAGAACCCAAAATACAAAGTTTACAGAACCTGTTTCTCCAAAATAACCTCTAAGAGGTAGCTCATACATTATATAACTAAGCAGTGGAGATAATAAGTATCTACATATATACATAATCAAAATAAAGCCCCAAAAGACATAAAGATCTTCGCTATCAGAAGCCTTCAGCATGCCTCAGCGAGGTGCCTCACGTCCTGCATCTGAAAAATAACAATATCGTATGGGATGAGAACCGGGGTTCCCAATATGGTTAAGGTGTCCACATATAATAAATAAGGTATCAGAAAATCTAGAGGCAATCCTAGAACTCCGACACTTAGATTATAAAATTAAAGATTTAAAACGGGAAACCATAAACAGGGTGGTCCTTTAAGGTTCTTAAACTTAAGCAAACCTCTATCCCAAACCTCCATCATCTACTTTCCTCCAAGACCTCCAACTCTGATAGAACCACACAGACAATCAAGTAGACAATGGCAAACATAATTAGAATACAAGTAATGCAGATAACACATATAACAATTAAGCATATTAAATTCACATAGGCATTCCCAAATAAAGCACAAGCAAGAAATTCAAACATATGCATATGATGTATGTCTATCCTACTGGCCGTGAGCTCACGCGTCGGTTAAATCGCCAAAACCTAACACATCCGGTAGCTAACCAGATATGATCTCTAGGTTATGCATTCTCAGGAGGAACTTTAACGAAGGAGAGTGCCTTTCCACCTTCTCCTGGAGGTATCACGAAGGAGAGTGCCTTTCCACATCGCAAGAGTGTACCTTTCTACTTTGTAACCAGAGAAGGATGTGGGGAAAACAAAACAAAGGAGAGTGCCTTTCCACCTTTCCCAAATCTCCATCATGACAAGAGAGAGAATCCTCTATCCTCAACTTGCCACACATTAAAGTTTTCAGTTAACTCGTAGGCAGGATCACACCCGGACCCTGCCATCCATCTCGGCCATTCTGGCCATACTCGGTCATTACCAATCTCAATATTTACCTCTCAATACAATCACATCATAAATCAAATCTTACCATTCTCAGCTTTGTCATTAATCATACATCATCATCAATTATACACTTCTTCAATCATAATTTATCACCGAAACCTTTCTTCACTTCCAAGCTACCTCACCTTCCTTAACTTTACCTCATCACTAAGTGATAAACCACTATTTTATGGTTTATCTTGTGCTAATTTGAGTGGCTTTTATCAAGTCTTTGCTCACTTATTCATATGATTTGCATGATTTTACAAATCCTTCCTTATTCTGTGATATAGTTGAAAACATGTTTCCTGGACCTTTAAACTGTTAACTTTGAATACGCTTTATTACCATTAGATGCCGTAATTTGTGTGTTAAGTATTTTTCAGGCTTTATAGGGCAGGAATGGCTTAGAGGACTGAAGGAAAACATGCAAAAGTGGAAGGAACACGAAAAATGAAGTTTTGAAGAGCTGGAAGCGACGCGCACGCATGGACGACGCACACGCGTGCCTAGCGCAGAAGCCAAGCGACGCGTACGCGTGACTTACGCATACGTGATGACAAGTCATCTTAGCCTATTTTAACTAGCCTTTTTCTTTTGTTTTCAATTGAATTATGCACTTTCTTGAGCCATAAGCAAGCCAATTGGGTAGATTTTCATGTTTCCTTTGATTTAATCAACCATGTATGAATTCATGCTATTTCATGAGGTTTTATGCTATATTTGTTGCATATTATGAAAGAATGAATATCTCATGATTTTGAGCATAGCTTTGATGAGTTTGGTTGATTAATGATAGGTGAAGAAAACTTGGAGAAAGGTTGAAGCAAAGAGGAATGGCTAGGAGTGAAGAGAGGACAATGGAATAAATGAAATTGAACCAGGAAGCAAGAAGTTAGCCCCAACGTTAGCCCCCTAACTTGGAGGCTAACGTTGGAACTTGAAATTTCCTCCCTGGCCATCCCACGTTTGCGCCAACGTTAGCCCCCTAACTTGGAGGCTAACGTTGGCACATGAATTACAAAGGGAGAAGGGCCAACGTTAGCCCCAACGTTAGCCCCCTAACTTGGAGGCTAACGTTGGCACATGAATTACAAAGGGAGAAGGGCCAACGTTTGCGCCAACGTTAGCCCCCTAACTTTGAGGCTAACGTTGGCGCCACACACCACAAGGCATACAAGGGGTATACTTCCAACAAGAATAACTTGAGCTACAGAGCTCCAAATGAGGTGATTCAAGAAGCATTGGAAAGTAGGAATCAAGAGCTTTCCAAGCATATATGGCACTGCATGGTGGACACTAAAATTGAGGGAGAAAACTGCCCTGCAATGTGCATAAATGAACATGGTGGCAACATGCAGTGAGGCCACTTGACCTCTGCACCTTCGATGGAGTATAACTCGAGCTGTAGAGCTCCAATTGATGTGCTCCCAACGGCATTGGAAAGTAGACATCCAGGGCTTTCCAACAATGTATAATAGTATGGGGTGGACAATACATTTGAGCCTCCAGAACTGGCGTTTTCGCCAACGTTTGAGGGCTAACGTTACATCAAACGCTGCACACCAAAGCCAGCGACCATGCCCTCTTCAAATGATCATAACTTGAGTTGTAGATGTCCAATTGAAGTGATTCCAAGTGGGTTAGAAAGCTGACATTCAGAGCTTTCCAACCATATATGATAGTCTATATTGGGCATAAAATTGGCAACATGACAAGAGGACAAAGTTGGCGCCATAAATGTGCATAAGGGAGGCCAACGTTAGGGTCAAAGTTAGACCCCTAACGTTGGCACCAACGTCCATACCAGCAGAATGTGTTTGCTGCTATGAAAAGTTGGACCTCTAACTTTGGCTCAAACTTTTGGTCCAACTTTTGCTAACCTCAAACCCGGTTCAATTGGTTCAATTCGGTTCCTCTTCAAACTCCAAGAGCAATCAACCAAGGCCTTTATCAACCCAATTCCATCAAGAGCAAGGGCCCAATTGACACCACTCAGAGGCACAAGAGATAGTTAGAATAGAAATTTCATTTTAATTGTAATTTGTTTTGAATTTCATTTTCATTTTGTAGAAATGCCTATAAATAGGCATCTGTTTCATATTTGTAGGGAGGCTGGCTCCACTAGGGAGCATTAGGATTTGAGAGCTCTCTCTTAGTTTTCAATTTCGTTTTGAACCTTGGGTTGAGAATTGAAGAAATTCTGTTTCAATCTCACCTTGAGAATTTTCTTGTTTACTTTCTCTGCACAATTGAATTTCCATTCCTGTTTACTACTTCACCTTCTCTTGGCTTCTGCAATTTACTTTTCTTTAATTTCTCTTGCAATTGTTCTTGTTGGATCTAGGAAGGCATTGAGATCTAGACTTGGTTATCTAGTCTCTTGAGTCCTGAGATCTTAATTCCAATTTTACATTCTCTGTTTATTGCTTTTCATGTTTATTTATATTTCTGTTTTGGCTCCGAATCAATCAAATCCATCTTTTACTTCTCTGCTTGTTGCAATTTAACTTTTCCTTGTTTAATTTCTGCAAATCCAATTCCCAATTCCCTTTACATTTGATGCAATTTATATTTCTTGTCATTTAAGATTCTTGCAATTTACATTTCTTGCTCTTTAAGTTACTTGCCAATTTACATTCTGCAACTTTAAATTCATTGTCATTTACTTTCTGTTGGTTACAATTTCACACAATTCACATCAATGTTAGCTTGACTAAACTAATCACCCACTAAAGTTGCTTGATCCATCAATCCCTGTGGGATCGACCTCACTCCCGTGAGTTATTATTACTTGATGCGACCCGGTGCACTTGCCGGTTAGATTTGTGTGTTTTGGGAGAAATTTATTTTTCCTCCGAAATACTCATCAATACGCGTGACAAGGAACTTGGCCAAATGATGCGCATGCGTGACTGACGCGTATGCGTGACGGACGCCACGTGCAGAAAGTTGCAGAAAGCGCTGGGGGCGATTTCTGGGCTCCTTTTCGGCCCAATTCCAAGCCTGAGAACACAGAATAGAGGCTGCAGAATGGGGGAATCATTCATTCATCAATTCACAATTTTAGGTTTTAGATGTAGTTTTCTAGAGAAAGAGGCTCTCTCGTCTTTCTAGGTTTTAGGATTTAGGATTTCTCTTAGGTTAGGTTTTCTTCTTCTCCATTCCAGGTTCAATGTTCCTTTAATTTAGTTTCTCTTCTACCTTTATTTATTCTAGTACTTTGGTTTATCTATTTCTCTTATTAATTACTTATGTTGCCAAATTGGTTTATGAACTCTTCATGTTAGATTGGAATTTCTATTTAATGCAAATTGAGGTATTCCAGATTTATGATTTTAATTTAGCTTTTTACATTCTTAGCTTGAATTGATTAATTGGTGACTCTTGAGTTATCAAACTCCTTTGTTGATTGATAATTGGAATTTGCTGGTTGATTTGGATCCCTCTAAAGCTAGTCTTTCTTTAGGAGTTGACTAGGACTTGAGGAATCAAATTAATTAGTCCGCTTGACTTTTCTTTATTTAGTAAGGGTTAACTAAGTGGGAGTAATGAACAATTCTCATCACAATTGATAAGGGTAACTAGGATAGGATTTCCAGTTTTCATACCTTGCTAAGAGCTTTATTAGTTATTACTTTAATTCTTGCAATTTACTTTTCCTGTTCATTATTCAAAAATCCCAAAAAGATAATCTTCCATAACCAATAATAAATACACCTTCTTGCAATTCCTTGAGAGACGACCCGAGGTTTAAATACTTCGGTTTATTATTTTTATTAGGTTTGCTTTAGTGACAAACAAGTTTTTGTACGAAATGATTCTTTGTTGGTTTAGAAACTATACTAGCAACGATAACTTATTTGTGAATTCTTTACTAGCAAAAATCCATTCGTCAAAATGGCGCTGTTGCTGGGGAATTCCAAACTTGTGCCTTATTGTTGGTTATTGTAAATATTTGCTTTTGCTTGTTTATTTGTTTTTGTTTTTGTTTTTTTTTTTATTAGCTACTATGAATTCTCACTCCTGTCGCTTTGAGTTTGGTTCCAATGTTGTTGTAAGGAATGGAAGCTATAATGCGAACATGCATCAAGGTTGGAATAATCAAAGATGGGATGAGCCACGAGGATTTGATCAACCCTTTCGGCAACAGCCCCCTCCAATGCGCTATAACCAACAACCATTCTGTGATGCATACCAAGACAATAGTTATGGTGGACCTCTTCATGACAACCAATCTCCACCAAATTACTATGGTCAAGAGCCATTCCAGAGTGGATATCAAGACGACAATTATGGTGCACCCCCTTGTAGTTACCAACAAGCCCCACCATATGCTTATGAACCATCTCCTCAACATAGCTTTGAACCACTATATTCACAAGCACCTTACCACCAAACACCCTCATTCCAACACAATTACTCCCAAGAACCACCACCTCAATATATACCATCTCCTTATCCTTATAAAGAAGAACCACATTCCTATTATAAACCATTCTTCCCATGCGATGAACCCTTCCAATCACCCCAATCCCCAATGAATAAAACCCTTGGTATACTTCTTCAAGGGCAAGACAGGATGACTGAGAAGGTACTAGAATTCACAGCTGCCTTGACCGAGGTAGTAAATCGATTAGCCTCCCAATGGTTGGACACTCAAGGAACTCCCATAGCTTCATGTGAAGAATCTAATGAAGAACGTAGCATAAAGGAGACACTAGAAACTCCAGTGGATAATGAGAAACATGACTTTGTATTGGGACAATTAGAGGAAGTCGTAATCATCAAAGAGAAAGAAGTGGTTGAAGATCTAGGAGATGCTGAACCTCCATGGGAATCGAGAGTTGTAGAGAATTCTGCCAAGAAGTTTGAAATTGATACTTAGGAGGATAGTGCACAACCTCCGAGGCATATGAGTTATGAAGAATCGGACGGAACAGATCAAGAAGCAAGTTCCCTTGGCAATGATGATCATGAATCAAGCTCTCCTAGCGATAAACTTGCATCCGCAATTGAACTCCTTGAGCTTGAAGAACCTTCCCCAAGTAAATATGAAGATGATGTGGAGGTAGACTTCTCTCAACCTCCAACTTATGACTTGAGTAATGGGGAAGAAGTCGAAGACTTTGATTAAGACGCGGTTGCAGTTGAAGAGGTTTGCAAGGGGGTGGAAGAATTCACAGAAGAGTACAAAGGAGTAGAGCTTGAAAGACAACTAGAAACACCTCCCCCAAGGCCATTACCACCCAATACAAACTTCAAGTGGGTAAAATTCTTAGCCTTTATCTTTACTTTCCCATTTGAATATGGTTTGCTTGACACAGATAGCCAACTTAGAGCTCTTTGTGGTTTTAAGAGTAAGAGGGAGATGATTGGTAATAGGAGTTGGCAAGCAAGGTTCAATATGGTTCCACGCTCAAAATTGAAGCACAAGGATTGGTATCAAGCTCGATTGAATGGGTCTCGGAAGATGTTTGAGTATCTCAGTGAAAATTCCGATTGCACACCACCCGGTTGGAACAATATATATCAAGGCAAAGATGTGTACAAAAACAAAGTTTGGGACCCTGTAATTCATTACGGTAATTAACACTCCTGGAGCTTGGTCACTTTCTTGAACTGGCTCGAAGGCTTTACGTGCCTAGTTTGGGACCCTGGACGCCATTGGAATTGCAAACGTTGGTGGAGATTTCTAGATGAGTTCAAGCATAAGCCACCATGACAAAGTTCTCACCAGATGTCCAACTTAAGGTTTTTAACTAAAAGTGCTAGGTGGGAGACAACCCACCATGGTATGATCGTTCTTTTTCAGTCTTAGTTTTATTTTATTTTGTTTTATTCTTAGTTTTATTTTATTCTATTTTTCTTAGTGTTCATTCATAACATCTGCATCAGCATCTCCATTATGCATTCTATATACTGCCTAAAAAAAAACACACACACACACACACCACGCGTCCGCGTAGGCCACGCGTGGGCGTCGATCCCAAATCGGCGTCTCCATCCAACGACCAGAAAGTTGGGTTGGAATCGTGCGGCTGGTGTGCTATAGGCACAAATTGGCCCACGCGTACGCGTCCATGACGCGTTCGTGTCAATTTCATTCTAGCACATCACGTGTGGGCATGAGCGACGCACACGCGTCGCATGCAAATTTTTGCCCCCTCAAATGGAACAGAGAGATGTGCCAAAACGACGCTGGACTCCTGCGTTTAGCACAATTCTGGTCGACGCGTATCTGTGCCTCACGCGTATGCGTCATCTCCACTTATTCCTTCTCATGTGTTCGCGTACATGACGCGCACACGTGAAAAAATGAAACTCTCGCGCGATCTAGAATTTTTGCAAATAAATTCGCGTTGTAAGTATAGCTTCTAGACCGACAAGAATTCCTTCTTTACAAAAGTTTTGTTTGTCACTTAAGCAAACCCAATAAAATTGATAACCGAGTATTTAAACCCCGGGTCGTCTTCTCAAGGAATTGCAGGGAGGTCAGACTTATTATTAGCTATGAAAAAGGTAGAATTTTGGGTTTTTTTATGTATAAGATAAAAAGCAAGAATAGTAAATGGCAAGAAAATAAATTGTAAGGAATTAATTTAAGTAAATAATAAAACTCTTGGCAAGGTATAAGAACTGGAAGTTCTATCCTATTTATCCTTATCAATTGTGATGAGAATTGAATTTTTCTCCCACTTTGTTAACCTCTAACTATGAAGGTAAATCAAGTGGACTAATTAGCTTGATCCTCAAGTCCTAGTCAATCCCTGTGGGACGACTAGCTTTAGAGCGATCTAGTTCAATTAGTAATCTGCCAATTTCAACCACTGCTTTATTTGATAACTCAAGTGTCACCAATTACTCAACCAGAGCCAAAAGGGAAGAGAATCTACTCGAATGAAATAATTTGGATAAATCGAAAGCATTCATAGCATAAATAAAACAATCTTATAACTGAAATACCTCAAATTATATTAAATAGAATATTCAAACCTAACATGGAAAAGTTCATAAATTAAATTGGAAAAATAAATAAAAAGAACATTGAACCTGTGATGAAGAAGAAATAATCCTAAATCCTAAAACTAAATCCTAAGAGAGTGGAGAGAACCTCTCTCTCTAAAAACTACATCTAAAACTAAAAATTATGAATTATGAGCTGATGATTATGAATGGATTCATTTCCCCACTTTATAGCCTCTAATCTGTGTTTTCTGGACCAAAAACTGGGTCAGAAACAGCCCAGAAATCGCTCCCAGTGATTTCTGTTACGTTCAGGTCGCGGCAAAGTGACGCGGAGGCGTCGTCCATGCGTTTGCGTGGATTGCATTTTTGCCAGGTCACGCGTCCGCGTGATCCACACGTTCGTGTCACCTGGCATCGGGGAAGCTATGGCAAATTATATATCGTTGCAGAGCCCAGGATGTTAGTTTTCCAACGCAACTGGAACCATCTCATTTGGACTTCTGTTGCTAAAGTTATAGCCGTTTGAGTGCGTAGAGGTCAGGTTAGACAGCTTAGCAATTTCTCCAACTTCTTGTATTCTTTCCACTTTTGCATGCTTCCTTTCCATTCTCTGAGCCATTCCTATCCTGTAATCTCTAAAATCACTTAACACACATATCAAGGCATCTAATGGTAATAAGAGAGGATTTAAACATAGGGAACTTAAGGCCAAAGAAGCATGTTTTCAATCAAAGCACATAATTAGGAAGGCAAATATAAAACCATGCAAATAGTATGAATAAGTGGGTAAAGAGTTGATAAAAACCACTCAATTGAGCACAAGATAAACCATGAAATAGTGGTTTATCAACCTCCCCACACTTAAACATTAGCATGTTCTCATGCTAAGCTCAAGAGAAACTATAAAGGGGTGAAGAGGAATGGTAGAATGTATGAAATGCAACCTATCTGTATGAATGCAACTACATGCAAAATGTTTCCACCTACTTGGTTAAAAGTAAATAAGCTCTTCAAGACAAACATAAATCAGATTTTACTAATTCAAATCATACAATAAAAAGCAAGTAAACTTGTAAGAAGATAGCTCATGAAAGCAGGGAACATAGAATTAAGCACTGAACCCTTACTGGTAGTGTATATCACTCTAACTCTCAAGTGTCTAGGGTTAATCACTCTACTCTTCTCTAGTCATGCTTTCTAAACTTTATTCTTCATCTAACCAATCAACAAAAATTTAATGTACTAATTGATGAGCGGATAATTTATACGCTTTTTGGCATTGTTTTTAGTATGTTTTTAGTAGGATCTAGTTACTTTTAGGGATGTTTTCATTAGTTTTTATGTTAAATTCACATTTCTAGACTTTACTATGAGTTTGTGTGTTTTTCTATGATTTCAGGTATTTTCTAGCTGAAATTGAGGGACTTGAGCAAAAATCAGATTCAGAGGTTGAAGAAGGACTGCTGATGCTGTTGGATTCTGACCTCCCTGCACTCAAAGTGGATTTTCTGGAGCTACAGAACTCGAAATGGCGCGCTTCCAATTGAGTTGGAAAGTAGAAATCCAGGGATTTCCAGAAATATATAATAGTCCATACTTTGGCCAAGAATAGACGATACAAACTGGCGTTCAACGCCAGCTCTCTGCCCAATTCTGGCGTCCAGCGCCAGAAAAGGATCCAAAACCAGAGTTGAACGCCCAAACTGGCACAAATGCTGGCGTTCAACTCCAAGAAGGACCTCTACACGTGCAACACTCAAGCTCAGCCCAAGCGCACACCAAGTGGGCCCCGGAAGTGGATTTATGCATCAATTACTTATTTTTGTAAACCCTAGTGACTAGTTTATTATAAATAGGACCTTTTACTATTGTATTAGACATCTTTGGACGCCTGGTTCTTAGATCAGAGGGTCTGGCCATTCGGCCAAGCCTAGACCTTTCACTTATGTATTTTTAACGGTAGAGTTTCTACACTCCATAGATTAAGGTGTGGAGCTCTGCTGTTCCTCAAAGATTAATGCAAAGTACTACTGTTTTCTATTCAATTCATCTTATTTCGCTTCTAAGATATTCATTCGCTCTTCAACCTGAATGTGATGAACGTGACAATCATCTTCATTTCCTATGAACGCGTGCCTGATAACCACTTCCGTTCTACCTTCGACTGAATGAGTATCTCTTAGATCTCTTAATCAGAATCTTCGTGGTGTAAGCTAGAATGATGGCAGCATTCAAGCGAATCCGGAAGGTCTAAACCTTGTCTGTGGTATTCCGAGTAGGATTCAATGATTGAATGACTGTGACAAGCTTCAAACTCGCGATTGCCGGGCGTAGTGACAGACGCAAAAGGATAGTAAATTCTATTCCAGCATGGTCGAGAACCGACAGATGAATAGCCGTGCCGTGACAGGGTGCGTTGACCATTTTTCACTGAGAGGATAAGATGAAACCATTGACAAGGGTGATGTCTCTAGACGATTAGCCGTGCCGTGACAGGGCATTTGGATCATTTTCCCGAAAGAAGACCGAAAGTAGCCATTGACAATGGTGATGTATCACATAAAGCCAGCCATGGAAAGGAGTAAGACTGATTGGATGAAGATAGCCGGAAAGCAGAGGTTTAGAGGAACGAAAGCATCTCTATTCGCTTATCTGAAATTCTCACCAATGAATTACATAAGTATTTCTATCCTTTATTATTTATCTTTTAATTATCTAATCCAATCACATTTAACCCTACCTGACTGAGATTTGCAAGGTGACCATAGCTTGCTTCATACCAACAATCTCCGTGGGATTCGACCCTTACTCACGTAAGGTATTACTTGGACGACCCAGTGCACTTGCTGGTTAGTTGTGCGAAGTTGTGAACCATGGTATTGGCATTATGTTTTTGGAGCCATTACCAGGGAAAGAAAGAGCGATAAATTTTACATAATTAAAGTGTAATCACAATTTCTACGCACCAAGTTTTTGGCGCCGTTGCCGGGGATTGTTCGAGTTTGGACAACTGACGGTTCATCTTGTTGCTCAGATTAGGTAATTTTCTTTTTGTTTTCTTTTCAAAAATTTTTCAAAAATATTTCAAAATTTTCTCACCTGTTTTCGAAAAAAATAAAAATGTTTTCAAAAAAAATATATTTTTATTCAAAATTTTTAAGAATGAATTCTAGTGTTTCATAAAGCATGTTGAAGCCTGGCTGGCTATAAAGCCATGTCTAAATTCATTTAGACTGAGGCTTGCAATTTGTTATCAAGAGCAAGCTAGTTGTTGCTAATCCACCTGCTGCTGTTCCTGATATCTTGCTGAAGCTTGGCTGGCCATTGGCCATGTCTAGTGTTTTGGACCGAAGCTTTCATTGAAAGCTTGGCTGGCTAGTGAGCCATGTCTAATTCCTGGACTGAAGCTTTAGACTAACACTGCAAGATTCCTGGAATTCATATTAAAAATTTTGGAATCCTTATTTTTCCTTTTTCAATTAATTTTCGAAAAAAAAATCCAAAAATAAAAATTTAGAAAATCATAAAAATCAAAAATATTTCTCTGTTTCTTGTTTGAGTCTTGAGTCATGTTATAAGTTTGGTGTCAATTGCATGTGCATCTTGCATTTTTCGAAAATAATCATGCATTCATAGTGTTCTTCATGATCTTCAAGTTGTTCTTGGTAAGTCTTCTTGTTTGATCTTTGCATTTGCATGTTTTGTGTCTTTTCTTGTTTTTCATATGCATTCCTGAATTCTTTATGTCTAAGCATTAAAGAATTCTAAGTTTGGTGTCTTGCATGTTTTCTTTGCATTAAAAATTTTTCAAAAATATGTTCTTGGTGTTCATCATGATCTTCATAGTGTTCTTGGTGTTCATCTTGACATTCATAGCATTCTTGCATGCATCACATGTTTTGATCTAAAAATTTCATGCATTGCATCTTTTTAGTGTTTTTCTCTCTCATAAAAAAAAAATTTCAAAAATCAAAAAAATATCTTTCCCTTTTTCTCCCTCATAAATTCGAAAATGAGATTTGACTTTTTCAAAATTTTTTAAAAAAAATCTAGTTGTTTTCATGAGTCAAATCAAATTTTCAATTTGAAAATCCTATCTTTTTCAAAATCTTTTTCAAAAATCAAATCTTTTTCATTTTTTTAGTTATTTTCGAAAATTACAAAAATGTTTTTCAAAAATCTTTTTCTTATTTTTATATCAAATTTTCGAAAATAACATCATCAATTAATGTTTTGATTCAAACTTTAAGTTCTAGAATCATATCTTGTGATTTCTTGTGAATCAAGTCATTAATTGTGATTTTTAAAAATCAAATTATATCTTCTTATCTTATCTTTTTCAAAAATTTGATTTCAAAATATCTTTTCTAACTTCCTATCTTCTTATCTTTTCAAAATTGATTTTCAAAATTTGTTTCAACTAACTAACTAACTTTTTGTTTATTTCTTATCTTTTTCAAAACCACCTAACTAACTCTCTCTCTCTAATTTTCGAAATATCTCCCCCCTTTTTCAAAAATTTCTTTTTAATTAACTAAAATTTTTTTTATTTGAATTTTCGAAAAACTACTAACCTTTTTCAAAACTATTTTCGAAAATCACTAACTCTTTTTCAAAAATTATTTTCGAAAATCCTTCTCCCTCATCTCCTTCTATTTATTTATTCATCTACTAACATCTCTTCCTCACATCACCAAAAATCCGAACCCTCTCTCTCTCTCTGAGTTTAGATTTTCTTCTTCTTTTCTTCTACTAACAATAAGGAACCTCTTTACTGTGACATAGAGGATTCCTCTTCTTTTCTTTTTCTCTTCTCTTTCTTATGAGCAGGGACCGAGAAAAAGGCATTCTTGTTGAAGCTGATCCAGAACCTGAAAGGACTCTGAAGAGGAAACTAAGAGAAGCCAAATTACAACAATCCAGAGACAACTTGATTGAAAATTTTGAACAAGTAAAGGAGATGGCAGCCGAACCCAACAACAATGCAAGGAGAATGCTTGGTGACTTTACTGCACCAAATTCCAATTTACATGGAAGAAGCATCTCCATTCCCGCCATTGGAGCAAACAACTTTGAGCTGAAACCTCAATTAGTTTCTCTGATGCAGCAGAACTGTAAGTTTCATGGACTTCCATCTGAAGATCCTTTTCAGTTCTTAACTGAATTCTTGCAGATATGTGATACTGTTAAGACTAATGGAGTAGATCCTGAAGTCTACAGGCTCATGCTTTTCCCTTTTGCTGTAAGAGACAGAGCTAGAATATGGTTGGACTCTCAACCTAAAGACAGCCTGAACTCTTGGGATAAGCTGGTCACGGCTTTCTTAGCCAAGTTCTTTCCTCCTCAAAAGCTGAGCAAGCTTAGAGTGGATGTTCAAACCTTCAAACAAAAATATGGTGAATCCCTCTATGAAGCTTGGGAAAGATACAAACAGCTGACCAAAAAGTGTCCTTTTGACATGCTTTCAGAATGGACCATCCTGGATATATTCTATGATGGTTTATCTGAGTTATCAAAGATGTCATTGGATACTTCTGCAGGTGGATCCATTCACCTAAAGAAAATGCCTGCAGAAGCTCAAGAACTCATTGACATGGTTGCTAATAACCAGTTCATGTACACTTCTGAGAGGAATCCTGTGAGTAATGGGACGCCTATGAAGAAGGGAGTTCTTGAAGTTGATACTCTGAATGCCATATTGGCTCAGAACAAAATATTGACTCTGCAAGTCAATATGATTTCCCAGAGTCTGAATGGAATGCAAGCTGCATCCAACAGTACTCAAAAGGCATCTTCTGAAGAAGAAGCTTATGATCCTGAGAACCCTGCAATGGCAGAGGTGAATTACTTAGGTGAACCTTATGGAAACACCTATAACTCATCATGGAGAAATCATCCAAATTTCTCATGGAAGGATCAAAAGCCTCAACAAGGCTTTAATAATGGTGGAAGAAACAGGTTTAGCAATAGCAAGCCTTTTCCATCATCCACTCAGCAACAGACAGAGAATTCTGAGGAGAATTCATCTAGCTTAGCAAACTTAGTCTCTGATCTATCTAAGGCCACTGTGAATTTCATGAATGAAACAAGGTCTTCCATTAGAAATTTGGAAGCACAAGTGGGCCAGCTGAGTAAAAGGATCACTGAAATCCCTCCTAGTACTCTCCCAAGCAATACAGAAGAGAATCCAAAAGGAGAGTGCAAGGCCATTGACATAACCAAAATGGCCGAACCTAATGAGGGAGAGGAGGACGTGAATCCCAAAGAGGAAGACCTCCTGGGACGTCCAGTGATCAATAAGGAGCTCCCCTCTGAGGAACCAAAGGACTCTGAGGCTCATCTAGAGACCATAGAGATTTCATTGAACCTCCTTATGCCCTTCATGAGCTCTGATGAGTATTCCTCTTCTGAAGATAATGAGGAAGTTACTGAAGAGCAAGCTGCCAAGTTCCTTGGTGCAATCATGAAGCTGAATGCCAAATTATTTGGCATTGATGCTTGGGAAGATGAACCTCCCTTGTTCATAAATGAACTAAGTGATCTGGATCAACTGACATTGCCTCAGAAGAGACATGATTCTGGAAAGTTCATAATACCTTGTATCATAGGCACCATGATCTTTAAGGCTCTGTGTGACCTTGGTTCAGGAATAAACCTCATGCCCCTCTCTGTAATAGAGAAACTGGGAATCTATGGGGTGCAAGCTGCTAAAATCTCATTAGAAATGGCAGACAATTCAAGAAAACAGGCTTATAGAAAAGTAGAGGACGTGTTAGTAAATGTTGAAGGCCTTTACATCCCTGCTGATTTCATAGTCCTGGATACTGGAAAGGAAGAGGATGAATCCATCATCCTAGGAAGACCTTTCCTAGCCACAGCAAGAGCTGTGATTGATGTTGACAGAGGTGAACTAGTCCTTCAATGGAATAAGGACTCCCTTGTGTTTAAAACTCAAGGATCTCCCTCTGCAACCATGGAGAGGAAGCATGAAAAGCTTCTCTCAAAACAGAGTCAACCAGAGCCCCCACAATCAAACTCTAAGTTTGGTGTTGGGAGGCCACAACCAAACTCTAAGTTTGGTGTTGAACTCCCATATCCAAACTCTAAGTTTGGTGTTGGAGAGTCTCAACAATGCTCTGAATATCTGTGAGGCTCCATGAGAGCCCACTGTCAAGCTATTGACATTAAAGAAGCGCTTGTTGGGAGGCAACCCAATTTCTATTTATCTAACAATATTTTTCTTAATTATATGTCTTTATAGGTTCATGATCATGTGGAGTCACAAAATAAATATAAAAATTGAAAACAGAATCAAAAATAGCAAAAGAAAAATCACACCCTGGAGGAGCATCTGCCTGGCGTTCAATGCCAGAACAGAGCATGGTTCTGGTGCTGAACGCCCAAAATGGGCAGCATCCTGGTGCTGAACGCCCAGAACAAGCATGGTTCTAGCGTTCAATGCTAGAAATGAGCAACAAATGGGCGTTGAACGCCCAAAATGGGCACCAACCTGGCGCTGAACGCCCAGAGTTATGTGCAAGGGCATTTTACATGCCTAATTTGGTGCAAGGTTGTAATTCCTTGAACACCTCAGGATCTGTGGACCCCACAGGATCATCTCAGGATATGTGGACCTCACAGGATCATCTCAGGATCTGTGAATCTCACAGGATCCCCACCCACCTCACCCTCTCTCTCTCCATTCATGGTCATCCCTTCTGTTTTCCATTCACCACTCACATCCATACACACATCCCTCTATCTCCTCCATATCTTCTTCTTCTTCATCTATTCTTTCTTCTCTTGCTCGAGGGTGAGCAATATTCTAAGTTTGGTGTGGTAAAAGCATAAGCTTTTTGTTTTTCCATTACCATTAATGACACCTAAGGCCAGAGAAACCTCAAGAAAGAGGAAAGCGAAGACAAATGCTTCCACCTCTGAGCCATGGAGATGGAAAGATTCATCTCACAAGTTCATCACTAAGAAAAGGATGGAGCAAACAAGAGAGCACATTCATGAATCTCAACAGGCACATGAAGAAGCTCATCATCAAGAAATCCCTGAGATACATCAAGGGATGCACTTTCCTCCACAGAATTTTTAGGAGCAAATCAACACCTCCCTAGGAGAATTAAGTTCCAACATGGGACAATTAAGGGTGGAACATCAAGAACACTCCATCATCCTTCATGAATTTAGAGAAGATCAAAAAGCAATGAGGGAGGAGCAACAAAGACAAGGAAGAGACATAGAAGAGCTCAAGGACATCATTGGTTCCTCAAGAAGGAAACGCCACCATCACTAAGGTGGATTCATTCCTTGTTCTTATTTCTTCTATTTTTCGTTTTCTATGTGATGTGCTTATCTATGTTTGTGTCTTCATTACATGATCATTAGTAGTTAGTAACTATGCCTTAAAGTTATGAATGTCCTATGAATCCATCACCTCTCTTAAATGAAAAATGTTTTAATTCAAAAGAACAAGAAGTACATGAGTTTCGAATTTATCCTTGAACTTAGTTTAATTATATTGATGTGGTGACAATGCTTCTTATTTTCTGAATGAATGCTTGAACAGTACATATGTCTTTTGAAGTTGTTGTTTAAGAATGTTAAATATGTTGGCTCTTGAAAGAATGATGATTAGGAGACATGTTATTTGATAATCTGAAAAATCATAAAAATGATTCTTGAAGCAAGAAAAAGCAGCAAAGAACAAAGCTTGCAGAAGAAAAAAAAAATAGGCGAAAAAAAATAAAGAAAAAGAAAAGCAAGCAGAAAAAGCCAAAAGCTCTTAAAACCAAGAGGCAAGAGCAAAAAGCCAATAACCCTTAAAACCAAAAGGCAAGGGCAAATAAAAAGGATCCCAAGGCTTTGAGCATCAGTGGATAGGAGGGCCTAAAGGAATAAAATCCTGGTCTAAGCGGCTAAACCAAGCTGTCCCTAACCATGTGCTTGTGGCGTGAAGGTGTCAAGTGAAAACTTGAGACTGAGCGGTTAAAGTCAAGGTCCAAAGCAAAAAAAGAGTGTGCTTAAGAACCCTGGACACCTCTAATTGGGGACTTTAGCAAAGCTGAGTCACAATCTGAAAAGGTTCACCCAATTATGTGTCTGTGGCATTTATGTATCCGGTGGTAATACTGGAAAACAAAGTGCTTAGGGCCACGGTCAAGACTCATAAAGAAGCTGTGTTCAAGAATCATCATACTGAACTAGGAGAATCAATAACACTATCTGAACTCTGAGTTCCTATAGATGCCAATCATTCTGGACCTCATGGATAAAGTGAGATGCCAAAACTATTCAAGAGGCAAAAAGCTACAAGTTCCGCTCATCTGATTGAAGCTATGTTTCATTGATAGTTAGAATTTATAGTATATTCTCTTGTTTTTATCCTATTTGATTTTCAGTTGCTTGGGGACAAGCAACAATTTAAGTTTGGTGTTGTAATGAGCGGATAATTTATACGCTTTTTGGCATTGTTTTTAGTATGTTTTTAGTAGGATCTAGTTACTTTTAGGGATGTTTTCATTAGTTTTTATGTTAAATTCACATTTCTGGACTTCACTATGAGTTTGTGTGTTTTTCTATGATTTCAGGTATTTTCTGGCTGAAATTGAGGGACTTGAGCAAAAATCAGATTCAGAGGTTGAAGAAGGACTGCTGATGCTGTTGCATTCTGACCTCCCTGCACTCAAAGTGGATTTTCTGGAGCTAAAGAACTCAAAATGGCGCGCTTCCAATTGCGTTAGAAAGTAGACATCCAGGGCTTTCTAGCAATATATAATAGTCCATACTTTGGCCAAGAATAGATGACGCAAACTGGCGTTCAATGCCAGCTCTCTGCCCAATTCTGGCGTCCAGCGCCAGAAAAGGATCCAAAACCAGAGTTGAACGCCCAAACTGGCACAAATGCTGGCGTTCAACTCCAAGAAGGACCTCTACACGTGCAAAACTCAAGCTCAGCCCAAGCACACACCAAGTGGGCCCCGGAAGTGGATTTATGCATCAATTACTTATTTCTGTAAACCCTAGTGACTAGTTTATTATAAATAGGACCTTTTACTATTGTATTAGACATCTTTGGACGCCTGGTTCTTAGATCAGAGGGTCTGGCCATTCGGCCATGCCTGGACCTTTCACTTATGTATTTTTAACGGTAGAGTTTCTACACTCCATAGATTAAGGTGTGGAGCTCTGCTGTTCCTCAAAGATTAATGCAAAGTACTACTGTTTTCTATTCAATTCATCTTATTTCGCTTCTAAGATATTCATTCGCTCTTCAACCTGAATGTGATGAATGTGACAATCATCTTCATTCCCTATGAACGCGTGCCTAACAACCACTTCCGTTCTACCTTCGACTGAATGAGTATCTCTTAGATCTCTTAATCAGAATCTTCGTGGTGTAAGCTAGAATGATGGCGGCATTCAAGAGAATCCGGAAGGTCTAAACCTTATCTGTGGTATTCCGAGTAGGGTTCAATGATTGAATGACTGTGACGAGCTTCAAACTCACGATTGCCGGGCGTAGTGACAGACGCAAAAGGATAGTAAATTCTATTCCAGCATGATCGAGAACCGACAGATGAATAGCCGTGCCGTGACAGGGTGCGTTGACCATTTTTCACTGAGAGGATAAGATGAAACCATTGACAAGGGTGATGCCTCCAGACGATTAGCCGTGCCATGACAGGGCATTTGGATCATTTTCCCGAGAGAAGACCGAAAGTAGCCATTGACAATGGTGATGTATCACATAAAGCCAGCCATGGAAAGGAGTAAGACTGATTGGATGAAGATAGCAGGAAAGCAGAGGTTCAGAGGAACGAAAGCATCTCTATTCGCTTATCTGAAATTCTCACCAATGAATTACATAAGTATTTCTATCCTTTATTATTTATCTTTTAATTATCTAATCCAATCACATTTAACCCTACCTGACTGAGATTTGCAAGGTGACCATAGCTTGCTTCATACCAACAATCTCCGTGGGATTCGACCCTTACTCACGTAAGGTATTACTTGGACGACCCAGTGCACTTGCTGGTTAGTTGTGCGAAGTTGTGAACCATGGTATTGGCATAATGTTTTTGGCGCCATTACCAGGGAAAGAAAGAGCGATAAATTTTACATAATTAAAGTGTAATCACAATTTCTGTGCACCACCAATGCAAACATCATGAGGTCTTTTCAAGGTTGTAATGGGGCTAAGGTGAGGGTGAGGGTATATATATTTGGCTAAGTGAGCTATAAATTGAATCTTTAATTAACCTAAACTTTCACCTAACATACATATACTCTATATAATTCTAATTTATGCCTAGCTACCAAAAATTTCCACCTTTGCATCACATACTCAAGTATCAACTTTTCTTTTTAATTTATCACATGTGCATTGATGTTTCATTATTAAACTTTGCATTGGGGTAATTTTGTCCCCTTATTTATTTACTTATTTATTGAATTTTTTTTTGGATTTTTTTTCCTTTTTTTAGAAAAATAAACAACTTATCAATGCACATGGATTTTTAATTTTTCTAGTCTCACATGAGTAGGTACCCAAATTCCTAATATTTTATCAAAGTAGAAAAACATAATACATTCCCTTATTAACCCATGTTCCCATAGTTTTCCCACACTTAATTGTTACACAATCTCTATCTTAAGCTAACCAAAGATTCATTTGGGGTATTTAATTATTTTTCTGCTTAAGGCTAGTGATGTGGTTATAGAACAGAATAAATGGGGGTAAAAGGCTCAAGGTGGCTAATAAGGGTGATGTAAAAGGTAGGCTTATTTGGAATAAGTGAGCTAATAACAAATAATGGCCTCAATCATATGCAAGCATGTAAATACACTAAATATTGGGCATATAGACTGAAACAAAGCAAAGATTGCAATCATAGAAAAGAAAACACACAAGAATAAAATATTTATGGTTAAATAATGTAACCATATAAATAAGCTCAAAATCTCACAGGTTGTGTGTTCTTAGCTTTTTAAACTATGTTCCAGATACAACTTCAAACAAGCTTTAATAGAAAAGTTTTTAATTTAAATTAGTGAAATACTATAAAAATTTCTTGAAAAAGAAAATATTACTTCAACCAAGTGGTAACTAAATGCATAAAATCAAACAAACATGCAATTAAATATGCAAATGCAGCAATTAATAAAGAAAATAAAATATTGGTGTTGAGAAGAAAATAACTAACCCATGGAGATCGGTATCGACCTCCCCACACTTAAAGATTGCACCGTCCTCGGTGCATGCTAAGATGTGCAAGTGGACGGGTTGCTTCAACTGACGCTTTTCTCATCATGGAATGTGCGTAGGAACTTGTTTGTCTCTCCCATGTAAATGTCTTCCGGTTCTCTTCCTGGTGGTGATGCACGGAAAACTTGTCTCGCAACAAATTTCCTTCGACAAGTGTACCGAATTGTCGTCAAGTAATAACTCACAAAAGAGTGAGGTCGAATCCCACAGAGATTAACGGATTAAGCAATCAATGGTTAATTGATTATCCTAGTTAGACGAATCATATTGGAGTAATAAGCAACAAGGAATTGTAAATTGACAGAAAAGTAAAGAAAGCAATAAAGTGCAGAAAAGTAAAATGGCAAGAAAAGTAAATATAAGAATTAAAAATAAAATGAACATTGGGATCAAGAGATATTACAATCCTCCGGATCAAGTTCATTCTCATCTCTTCCTCAATCAATGCATTCATTGATCTCCTTGGCAATCTTAATTGATCGAGTTACAATTCCTTGTAATTCGATCTCTCAAATCTTGATCAATAGCCAATTCCTTGGTCAATTGCTCATGAGAAGAGATGAAGTATGGTCACTGATTATACCACATGCATTTACCAAATCAAATGTTGGAAGGATTATAGTCACATATCCATCCACACCCAATTTGGTCCAGCATGAGAAAGCATTTCTAGCATGATCTCTTCATTCCTCTTTCAAGGTTCAGAAGAGATTCAAGTATGAATAGTTTCTTTTCCAAGATAACTACCCAAATTGATGAAGATCAAAAGCTCTCTAGTAAAATCAAGAGCAAAGAAAGAAGAAGAAGAATAAGAACTACACTTAATCCATTGAATCACAATAGAGCTCTCTAACCCAATGTAAAGAGTTAGTTGATCATTGCTCTACAAAAATAGAAAAGAAAGAAAGTGCAGAAAAGTAAAGATGAAGATTCAAACTGAAATTGAAAATTCAACATTCATAAATGAAAATTACAACTAAAAGAAAGAGAAGGAAAAGTGTGTGAGGGGAGGGAGTCTGAAGACCCCTCCTCAATCCCCCAATTCCAGAATTGTCCAGATCCCAGAATGCTTTCAATGTAAAAACTAAGGCCTTTATATAGGCTCTCCTAAATTACAAAATAAAATTAAAAGCAAATTACAATTAAATGAAAATTCCTATTCTAGATGCTTCTTGTGGTCTTGATTGGTTGACAATTGTGGGCTTGCTTGCTTGAGCTTTGAAGTGGACTTGAGAGAGAGTGAGTTAAGTTGAGGTCCAGGTGCTAAAGTTAGTGCTAAAGTTAGCCACACTAACGCTACAAGTGTAGTGTTAGTGCTAAAGTTATTATGGCTAACGTTGCACTTGCTGCCCAGTTGGTGTTTTTGGGGCTTAAAAGATGCCTCTTGTTTGTGCTCTAATTTCATGCCCACTATAAAGTATTATATATCGTTGGAAAGCTCTGAATGTCAGCTTTCTAATGCAACTGGAATCACCTCAGTTGGACCTCTGTAGCTCAAGTTATGCTCCTTTGAAGTGGACATGGTTGCCGGCATAGTTGCCAGCGTACTGGAAAACTTGAGTGCCAATAACGCTAGCGATCAGGGCTTCATTATTGCCAGTTTCTGGAGCTCAAACTTAGTGCCCACCCCATACTATTATATATTTTTGGAAAGCCCTGGATGTCTACTTTCCAATGCTTTTGGAAGCGCATCATTTGGAGCTCTACAACTCGAGTTACATATCTTGGAAGGTGAAGAGCTCAGTTGCCCTTAATACAGGTTGATACCATGTTCATCATTGCACTTTCGGGGTAGATTTTTTCCCTCAAATTTAGTGTTAACCATGTAGTGCCATATATGCTTGGAAAGCTCTGGAATCCTACTTTCCAATGCCACTAGAATCACCTCATTTAGAGTTTTGTGGCTCAAGTTATGCGTGTTTGAAGAAGGCATGGTTAGGCTGCCAGGTGGGACTTTTGCCCACGTTAACTACCACGTTAACTAAGTTAACGTGGGAGTTAACGTGGCTCATAGTGGCTTGTGTGGGCTCATTCCAACGTTAGTGACAATGTTGGGTGTCACTAACGTTGGCGATCACCTCCCTTCTTCACGTTAGCTTCCACGTTAACTAGGTTAACGTGGGAGTTAACGTGGCTTATTGGGGCTTGTGGGGGTTCCTTCCAACGTTAGTGACAATGTTTGGTGTCACTAACGTTGTCAACCACCTTGTTTCTTCATGTTAGCTTTCACGTTAACTAGGTTAACGTGGGAGTTAACGTGGCTTATTGTGACTTGGCCAACGTTAGTGATAAAGTTGAATGTCACTAACGTTGGCTTCCCCTTTACTTCTTAACGTTAGACGCCACGTTAACTAAGTTAACGTGGCAACTAACGTGGCCACTTATGAGCTTGGTCCAACGTTAGTGATAATGTTAAGTGTCACTAACGTTGGCTCCATTTTCTTTCTTCAAAGTTAATGCTACTAACTTTTCTCACTGACATTGGGGCTTTCCTTCCTTCCACGTTAGTGCCCACGTTAGTGTAACTAGCGTAGCCACTAACGTGGCTTCTTCTCTTCTTCTTTTGGCCTGAAATCAATCAAACAAAGTGCATCAAAGTCTTGCTCTCAATCATGGGATCATGCATCATCTAATTTATCATATAATTCATGCAAAATTCTCATGAAATCATGTAAAGTGCACAATGTATGCTTGAATCAAGATGTAAGTGAATATCTACCCAAAACTAGCTTATTTTCCAAGAAAATGCATGAAACTACCTTAAAAACAGTAAAGAAAAGGTCAGTGAAACTGGCCAAAATGCCCTGGCATCACAACACCAAACTTAAAGCTTGCTTGTCCCTAAGCAAGTACTGGAACAAAAGAATGATGAATGGAATGCCAAGAGAAATGAGTCATTCTTGTGGAAGTCATGTCCCTGGTTTTATGGTGGTTTCATGCATAGCAACTTAGGTTCATTCCTGGCTTTCAGACCTTTATCATGTCCTAAAACACTCACTTTGATTGCATCCCATGAGACTTTTATTCATTGATCCTTTTATTGTCATTTCAAGGTTTATTTGTGTTCTTAAGCTAAGTGCTCTGTAAGGGGGCAACTCTCTAAAATAAGCTTTCAGCCAATACTCCTGAACCAGTTGGTTCAAGGTGCTAGGTGTTGAAGCACCCTAAGGACTTACTTGCTCAAGTCTCTCCCCCATACATACACACCACAAGCACATAGTTTATTTATTTTCTTTTTTTGAGACCTTGGTGTCCAGCACCTCTTTGGGTTACTAAATGCTCTGTAGTGAGGGTTACTCTTGATAGTGGACTTTCAGCTGATAATCCCGAGTTAGTTAACCCAAGTTACCAAGTGATAATGCACCCCTAAGAGCTTATTCATCCAAGTAGATCCCTCACACAGGAGCACTACAGACACTTGCCTCAAGATTAAAACCATTGGTGCCTAGCCTTATTGCTCACTCTTTTTCTGTTATTTTTCAACCTTTATTGTTCTTTCCCTTTTTCTTATTAGGATCTTCTTATTTAGCTAGCCTCATGGGGTGTGTCTCAAGCATAGTATTCATGACAGATAGTTGTCTTCCCACCTTGTGGTTGAACCAACTTAGCTAACTTATGACCACACCACAAACTCAGGAACTTACTTCATAGTATGAACTCCACTCTGGTCTTTTATAAAACACTCATTCTCTTTTCATTTGATTCAAAAGGGACAAGCATACTAGTAAGCAAAGTAAGGATGCAGTAATGACATTCAGACTAGAAAACACAGCCTTAATCAATAAAAAGTTTAAAAGACAGAATTGACATGCTTATTCACAAGGAGAAAGCACACATACATACAAAGAACATAGAAGACAATCATGCAAATTAAAGTGCTTGAAATAAGTAAGAGGAGAAAGGAACTTTACCACCTTGTATTTTATCTTCATTGTTGTTGCCCTTTTCCTCCTATTCTTCCCCTTCCCACACCAGACATAGAATGATTGCTTATACTCAAGCAACAATTAAAACAGTGGTGACGGGGTCCATGATGGATCATGAATGTCTTAGAATGAAGTGTGAGTATGCATGTGTTTCAGCAAGCAAGGTTAAGGATACAATAAAGACACAAGAGATACAAACAGAGACATTTTGATTGCATTAATAAGTGGTGTTGGTATGGTACTTTGCATGAAATTTAAGTGGCAACACCAAACTTAGTGTGCCACTGTCAATTTAGAATATTGCAAGTACCCAGTGAAGATTGAAAATCAAATTGTTGCATGGCAACACCAAACTTAGAGTGCAATCATATGCCAAATTATTGAAAGTAAACTAAGCAAAGCAAGAAAATGTTACCTACGGTTGGGTTGCCTCCCAACAAGCATTCTTTTAATATCATTAGCTTGACATGTTGTTCACGACTTTCTTCCTCTTCTTCCAGTTTGTTAAGAGGAATGACCTCAAGAGGAAAGAGGAGCCAGTTAATGCCCCTTGTTTTGAGTGCCTCTCCCCAGCAAGCCTTCTTCTGTTGTTAGCTTGAGTAAACTTGCTTGTTGGGGTAGGGGGTGGGATGGCTTTTGGTTGACCTTTTCTTCTTCATGAATATTGTCCTTCCTTTCTTGGTCACCATCCTTTTGTTAGTGTTCATGTTGATTGCCTTTACCACCTTGATTTCAGGATTTGGGTATTGTATGATGGGTGGAGCATCCTCTTCATCAAGAACTTCTTGAATTGGTGGTTCAATGAACTCACCCTCTATGCAGCTCTTTGTTTCGTTGGAGTGTGAGTTCCCTTAATTGACTTCCTCCCTTATTCTTGACCTCTGAATGAACTCCTCTGTTTCTGGAGAGAGTGAAGTGGTCTCTCTTTGTGATCTCAGCTCTTCAATGAATTGTTCTTCAGAATAGAGTTGTGCATTCTCCCTCAATTTTTCTTCATGGTCCCTTTTTGCTATTTTCTCCTCTTTGATTATTTTTATTATTTCTTCAAGGAGGAGTTCTATCCTAGTGAGTCTCTCCTCTACTCTACTTTTTCTGAGTTCTTCAATGACGAGTTCCACCCTAGCAAGTTTATCTAAAGGGGGTTGGGTAGATTGTAATGGTTGGGCGGGGTTGGCTTGTGAATGGCATTGGTTGTTTTGTGGTTGTGTGTTCTGAAAGTGGTATGACTCTTATGGGTAGTGGATTGAGTTTTGTGGATGGTGAAATGAATTGTATGGATTTAGGATAGACTTTTATGCTGAGGCATACTCAAATGATGAAGAATTTAGGTATGTAAAACTTGGAGGTGAGGTTGTATAATTGAGAGGTGATGGCTCTTGATGAATGGGGTATGAATGAGTGAAATCTCTTTGATTATGATCTTCCCAGCCACAACTTGAGTAGTGATTAATTTCACCAAAATATGGACCATTTTGTGGCTCTGGAAAGTACCCCATTTCATGTTCTTGATACTCCCACCCACCATGAGCATAGTAAAGTGAATCATTATGTGGTGGTGGAGAGTTTCCCATGAAATATGATTGACTAAAATATGATGGATGCTCCTTTCTTTCCTGCAGAAAGCTCTGTCTCAAACAATAATCACCAAAAGAAATTGGAATCTCCATTGTCACAGATGAGGAAATTCCCAGTGAGGCAATATCACAAATAGTTAGTTACCAAAAGAAAATAAAGAAGCAAAAGAAAATAAAGACAAAAGAAAAGTGTCTAATCTAGTAAATCAATCAACCGGTAGTTTTTTAATCATGATTAATCCCCGGCAACAGCGCCATAAACTTGATGCACGAAAAACTTGTCTCGCAACAAATTTCCTTCGGTAAGGGTACCGAATTGTCGTCAAGTAATAACTCACAAAAGAGTGAGGTCGAATCCCACAGAGATTAACGGATTAAGCAATCAATGGTTAATAGATTATCCTAGTTAGACGAATCATATTGGAGTAATAAGCAACAAGGAATTATAAATTGACAGAAAAGTAAAGAAAGTAATAAAGTGCAGAAAAGTAAAATGGCAAGAAAAGTAAATGTAAGAACTAAAAATAAAATGAACATTGGGATCAAGAGATATTGCAATCCTCCGGATCAAGTTCATTCTCATCTCTTCCTCAATCAATGCATTCATTGATCTCCTTGGCAATCTTAAGTGATCGAGTTACAATTCCTTGTAATTCGATCTCTCAAATCTTGATGAATAGCCAATTCCTTGATCAATTGCTCATGAGAAGAGATGAAGTATGGTCACTGATTATACCACATGCATTTACCAAATCAAATGTTGGAAGGATTATAGTCACATATCCATCCACACCCAATTTGGTCCAGCATGAGAAAGCATTTCTAGCTTGATCTCTTCATTCCTCTTTCAAGGTTCAGAAGAGATTCAAGTATGAATAGTTTCTTTTCCAAGATAACTACCCAAATTGATGAAGATCGAAAGCTCTCTAGTAAAATCAAGAGGAAAGAAATTAGAAGAAGAATAAGAACTACACTTAATCCATTGAATCACAATAGAGCTCTCTAACCCAATGTAAAGAGTTAGTTGATCATTGCTCTACAAAAATAGAAAAGAAAGAAAGTGCAGAAAAGTAAAGATGAAGATTCAAACTGAAATTGAAAATTCAACATTCATAAATGAAAATTACAACTAAAAGAAAGAGAAGGAAAAGTGTGTGAGGGGAGGGAGTCCGAATACCCCTCTTCAATCCCCCAATTCCAGAATTGTCCAGATCCCAGAATGCTTTCAATGTAAAAACTAAGGCCTTTATATAGGCTCTCCTAAATTACAAAATGAAATTAAAAGCAAATTACAATTAAATGAAAATTCCTATTCTAGATGCTTCTTGTGGTCTTGATTGGTTGACAATTGTGGGCTTGCTTGCTTGAGCTTTGAAGTGGACTTGAGAGAGAGTGAGTTAAGTTGAGGTCCAGGTGCTAAAGTTAGTGCTAAAGTTAGCCACACTAACGCTACAAGTGTGGCGTTAGTGCTAAAGTTATTATGGCTAACATTGCACTTGCTGCCCAGTTGGTGTTTTTAGGGCTTAATAGATGCCTCTTGTTTGTGCTCTAATTTCATGCCCACTATAGAGTATTATATATCGTTGGAAAGCTCTGATTGTCAGCTTTCTAACACAACTGGAATCACCTCAATTGGACCTCTATAGCTCAAGTTATGCTCCTTTAAAGTGGACATGGTCGCTGGCATAGTTGCCAGCGTTACTGGAAAACTTGAGTGCCAATAACGCTAGCGATCAGGGCTTCATTATTGCCAGTTTCTGGAGCTCAAACTTAGTGTCCACCCCATACTATTATATATTGTTAGAAAAGCCCTGGATGTCTACTTTCCAATGCCTTTGGAAGCGCATCATTTGAAGCTCTACAACTCGAGTTACACTTCTTGGAAGGTGAAGAGGTCAGTTGGCCTTAATACAGGTTGATACCATGTTCATCATTGCACTTTCGGGGTAGGTTTTCTCCCTCAAATTTAGTGTCAACCATGTAGTGCCATATATTCTTGGAAAGCTCTGGAATCCTACTTTCCAATGCCACTGGAATCACCTCATTTGGAGTTTTGTGGCTCAAGTTATGCGTGTTTGAAGAAGGCATGGTCAGGCTGCCAGGTGGGACTTTTGCCCACGTTAACTACCACGTTAACTAAGTTAACGTGGGAGTTAACGTGGCTCATATTGGCTTGTGTGGGCTCATTCCAACGTTAGTGACAATGTTGGGTGTCACTAACGTTGGCGATCACCTCCCTTCTTCACGTTAGCTTCCACGTTAACTAGGTTAACGTGGGAGTTAACGTGGCTTATTGGGGCTTGTGGGGGTTCCTTCCAACGTTAGTGACAATGTTTGGTGTCACTAACGTTGTCGACCACCTTGTTTCTTCACGTTAGCTTCCACGTTAACTAGGTTAACGTGGGAATTAACGTGGCTTATTGTGACTTGGCCAACGTTAGTGATAAAGTTGAATGTCACTAACGTTGGCTTCCCCTTTACTTCTTAACGTTAGAGGCCACGTTAACTAAGTTAACGTGGCAACTAACGTGGCCACTTATGAGCTTGGTCCAACGTTAGTGATAATGTTAAGTGTCACTAACGTTGGCTCCATTTCCTTTCTTCAAAGTTAATGCCACTAACTTTTCTCACTGACGTTGGGGCTTTCCTTCCTTCCACGTTAGTGCCCACATTAGTGTAACTAACGTAGCCACTAACGTGGCTTCTTCTCTTCTTCTTTTGGCCTGAAATCAATCAAACAAAGTGCATCAAAGTCTTGCTCTTAATCATGGGATCATGCATCATCCAATTTATCATATAATTCAGGCAAAATTCTCATGAAATCATGTAAAGTGCACAATGTATGCTTGAATCAAGATGTAAGTGAATATCTACCCAAAACTAGCTTATTTTCCAAGAAAATGCATGAAACTACCTTAAAAACAGTAAAGAAAAGGTCAGTGAAACTGGCCAAAATGCCCTGGCATCAGGTGGCCATCCTGAAAGAAAAAGGGAAGAAAAGTAACCCAAAACAAAGATAAAAAAACAAATAAAACATGGGTTGGTTAATGCCAAATAATGAGGGTCTCAATTATATGGTAGCTACAACATGCAAGTGAGAAAATAATAGAAGCACATGGCATATCAGTGGTGCAAAATTTTGCAACAATGAGGGAGAGTGTGGGTAAGGAGAGGTAATGTAAATTCATGTCAATGCAAAATTAATACAGGTATAAAAGATTGGCATTGATTTAAATAATATTACCTAACCAGAATAAAACAACTCTCTAAGCACCTAAAATAATTCAAGAGAAGATGCAACAGTGAAATAAGAAAATTCAACACCAAAGGAAAAAATAATGAATTTAGGAAGGAAAATATGCACAAAATTAAAATGTAATGAATGAAAGTATGCAAATAAATTAAATAGAATAGAATGGAGGTGAAAAAAAGATGAGAAGTTAAAAAGATGAAGAAGAAGAAAGTAAGAAAAGGAAGAAGAAAGAAGAAAAGATAGAAGAAATTAGGATTAGAGAAGAAAAGATAAGATAATTGGCACTAATCTGGATAGGTTGTGCGACGCTAGCGACGCGGACGCGCGGGGTACGCTTTCGCACGAATTGCGCTTATAGGAATCGACGCGGATGCGTCGGTCACGCGGACGCGTGACTCGTTCTGTGCTACCTCGCGCCCGTACAACTCTCTGTTCAAAACTCATTGTTGCCAATTTTCGAGGTGACGCGTTCGCATGGTGGACGCGATCGCGTGAATGGCCAAGATTGAAGGATGACGCAGATGCGTGGGGCACGCGTTCGCGTGGTAAGACTTGTGCGTCTAGCGCCAGTCCAGCCCTACCCCAGCACAACTTTCGGCCATGCACCCCTTTTACGTCGATTTGTTAGAGCACGCGTTCGCGTGGGTGACGCGGATGCGTGGGAGGCTATTTTTCCAAATGACGCGGTCGCGTGAGTCACGCGGAGGCGTGGGCATGTTTGTGCCTAAAGCGCGCCTCTAGCCACGCTTTCGCGTGACTCTCTGTTTACTTTCTTTTCTTCACAACGCACTGGTGATGCGGACGCGTCAGCGACGCTGCCGCGTCGCGTGCGTGTTTTTTTTTTAATAATGCAGTTTGCAGAATGCAGTGCTAATATGAATGTTATGCATGATTCCAGGTCCAATCAAAACTCAAAAACAAACAAAACAGACTAGAATTAAAACTGAAAAAGGGACGATCATACCATGGTGGGTTGTCTCCCACCTAGCACTTTTAGTTAAAGTCCTTAAGTTGGACATTTGGTGAGCTCCCTATTATGGTGGCTTATGCTTGAATTCATCCAAAAATCTCCACCAATGTTTGGAATTCCAGTAGCCTCCGGGATCCCAAACTAGGCGCAGAAAGCCTTCAAGTAAGTTAAAGCAAGTGACAAGGCCCCAAGAGTGTTGATTGCCAGAATGAATTCTGGGGTCCCAAATCTTGCTTTTGCACCCGTCTTCTTGTTGATCATTATGATTCCATCCGGGTAGCAAGAATCTGAATTCTCACTAAAGCGGCCAAACAACTTCCTAGACACATTCGGTTGAGCTTTACACCAACCCTTGCATTTAAACTTTGAGCACACAACCATGTTGAACCTTGCATGACAACTCCAACTACTAACCATCTTCCTTTTACGCTTAATGCCACAAAGAGCTCTAAGCTGACCATTTGTTTCAAGTAAAGCATATTCAAGTAAGCTAATTAAGCTTAGAGATGAAAGATTTACCCACTTGAATGAAGGAATGGATGGTGATGGCTTTGGGGGAGAGGTCTCCAACAGCATTGGCAAGGTGATTTCCAGCTCCATTCCCTTGAGTTTTTCCTTGACAACTTCCACCTCTTTGCAAGTTTCTTCAATATCAACCTCTTCCTCTTGGTAGCTTTCTTCCAATTCAATCTCTTCTTCATTGCTCACCAAGGGCATGGGAGGCTGTGCTTCTTCTTCTTTAATCTCCATCTCTTGACCAACCTCTTCCAAGTCTTCAACTATGATATGCCTTGGAGGTTGTACACCCTCCTCAACATCAATTTCAATCACCTTGGAAGGAGGTTCTATAACCTGACTTTCCCATGGAGGTTCAGCATCTCCTAAGTCTGCAACTATGTCTTCCTCTTCAATAATTACTGCTTTGTCCAGTAGTTTTAATATAAAATCGTACTCATCCTTAATGATTTTCTTTCCATGACAACTCCTTTCAACTATTCTTTCATCTTCAAGGGTTTCTCCTATCTCCACATTTTGGGCCTCCTCTTACTCTAAGATAAAATCAGACTCCTCCTTGATGTATTCCTTCACTAATTCTTCAACCACTCTTTCGACTTCAAGGGTCTTTACTACCTTCACCTTTAGGGCCTCCTCTAGCTCCTTATGAAGTATGGATTTACGAAGATGATCCCTTCTCTCTTGTTCCATGTCAATAGCATCATTGGGATCATGTTGCTCTTGGATTGATGGATGTAGGTGCTCTTCCATGGATGGTGGTGATGGGATGGAGAGATCATTCTGTGGTTGAAAAGGAAGTGCACTAGAGCTTGAGGGTTGTTTGTTAAAGGTATTTGGTGGTCCGATTTGGGCAACGAGAGCTTGTATAGTAGAGTTTAGATCGGTAAGTGCTTTCTCCATGGAGGTTTGGGGTGGATAGGAGGGTTCATTTTTTGGGAGAAAGGGTTCATGGTAGGAAGGTGGTTCATCTTGATAATGATAAGGAGATGGTGTATATTGAGGTGGTGGTTCATGAGAGTAGTTGTGTTGGAATGGGGGTGGTTCTGTGTATGGTTCATTTGGCTCATAAGGTGGTTGGTATGGTGGATATAGGTTAGGGTCATATGGTGGTGTTTGGTGGAAAGGGGCTTGTGAGTATGGTGGTCCAGAGTTGTGTTGAGGAGGTGGGTCATAGGTATATGATGGGGGTCCACCATATCTATTGCTTTGGCATGCATTATAGGATGGTCTTTGTCTGTGGGATTGTGGAAGGTGTTGCTGCCGGAAGGATTGATCAGATCCTCGTGGCTCCTTCCATCTGTGATTGTTTTGACCTTGATGCATGTTCCTATTATAATTTCCATTCCTTGCAACAACATCGGAACCAAACTCAAAGCGACGGGGGTGAGAACTCATAATAGCAAATAAAAATTAAAAACGAAAATAAAAACAAATTTAAATTAAAAGGTTATTTAAATTTTGAATTTAAAAATTAAATTTTGAAATTTGATTTTTGAAATAAGATAAGATAAGATAAAAATTTTAAAATAAAAATCTGAAATTTTTTTTTTAATAACTAAATAAAAACCAATAACCTCTTAATTTATGAAAAAGCAAAAAAAATAAAAATAAAAACAAATAAACAAGCAAAAAGCAAATATTTACAATAACCAATAATAAGGCACACGTTTGCAATTCCCCGGCAACGGCGCCATTTTGAAAGAACGAAACTCTCGCGCGATCTAGAATTTTTGCAAATAAATTCACGTTGTAAGTATAGCTTCTAGACCGACAAGAATTCCTTCTTTACAAAAGTTTTGTTTGTCACTTAAGCAAACCCAATAAAATTGATAACCGAGTATTTAAACCTCGGGTCGTCTTCTCAAGGAATTGCAGGGAGGTATGACTTATTATTAGCTATGAAAAAGGTAGAATTTTGGGTTTTTTTATGTATAAGATAAAAAGCAAGAATAGTAAATGGCAAGAAAATAAATTGTAAGGAATTAATTTAAGTAAATAATAAAACTCTTGGCAAGGTATAAGAACTGGAAGTCCTATCCTAGTTATCCTTATCAACTGTGATGAGAATTGGATTTTTCTCCCACTTTGTTAACCTCTAACTATGAAGGTAAATCAAGTGGACTAATTAGCTTGATCCTCAAGTCCTAGTCAATCCCTGTGGGACGACTAGCTTTAGAGCGATCTAGATCAATTAGTAATCTGCCAATTTCAACCACTGCTTTATTTGATAACTCAAGCGTCACCAATTACTCAACCAGAGCCCAAAGGGAAGAGAATCTACTCGAATGAAAATAATTTGGATAAATCGAAAGCATTCATAGCATAAATAAAACAATCTTATAACTGAAATACCTCAAATTATATTAAATAGAATATTCAAATCTAACATGGAAAAGTTCATAAATTAAATTGGAAAAATAAATAAAAAGAACATTGAACCTGTGATGAAGAAGAAATAATCCTAAATCCTAAAACTAAATCCTAAGAGAGAGGAGAGAACCTCTCTCTCTAAAAACTACATCTAAAACTAAAAATTATGAATTATGAGCTGATGATTATGAATGGATGCATTTCCCCACTTTATAGCCTCTAATCTGTGTTTTCTGGGTCGAAAACTGGGTCAGAAAAAGTCCAGAAATCGCCCCCAGGGATTTCTGTTACGTTCAGGTCGCGGCAAAGTGACGCGGAGGCGTCGTCCACGCGTTTGCGTGGATTGCATTTTTTCCAGGTCACGCGTCCGCGTGATCCATGCATTCGCATCGCCTGGCATTGAGGAAGCTATGAAAAATTATATATCATTGCGAAGCCCCGGATGTTAGCTTTTCAACGCAACTGAAACCATCTCATTTGGATCTCTGTAGCTAACCTTATAGCCGTTTGAGTGTGTATAGGTCAGGCTGGACAGCTTAGCAATTTCTCCAACTTCTTGTATTCCTTCCACTTTTGTATGCTTCCTTTCCATCCTCTAAGCCATTCCTGCCCTGTAATCTCTGAAATCACTTAACACACATATCAAGGCATCTAATGGTAATAAGAGAGGATTTAAACATAGGGAACTTAAGGCCAAAGAAGCATGTTTTCGTTCAAAGCACATAATTAGGAAGGCAAATGTAAAACCATGCAAATAGTATGAATAAGTGGGTAAAGAGTTAATAAAAACCATTCAATTGAGTACAAGATAAACCATGAAATAGTGGTTTATCAACGCGTCAATAGATTTTTTCCTCATCCACGCTCTTGCGTGATCCACGACCCTCACTGTCGCGCCTCTGCCGCGCCGCCCTCTGCCACCGCAAGGATCGTCGCCGCCACCATTACTAGGCGGCGCCACTGTCTTCCCCCTTTTTCCACTTCCCAGCACCCTTCTCTTCTACCCTGTTCCAGCTTCCCATGCTTCCATGGCTCTGTCTCCTCCTTACTTTAATTAATTTTTGTTTGTTAATTCTAGCTAGTTAATTATTTACTCTAAATGTTAGGCTTAGATAGAAATACATGTTGTTAGGTAACTAGGTTGTGGTTAGAGGATTCTAGGCCTGATAGGTGCCCCGTTCCTGCTGTTTGCTTTATCTGCTTTTCACAATTGCCCTGGTGTCTGAATTGGTTGCACATTCTATTGTCTGTGCTGGTAATGCTATGCCCCGTGCTGCATTATTACTAATACCATGTCAATTTGATTCCTTGATATTGGATTCTTCATGTCTGATTTTAGTAGAATTCAAGTCTGAGTTAGTATTGCTATTCGATTCTTGTTGCAAGTTGATCGTCATTATTAATTCAGTGAATTTACTTGCTTGAATACATATCTCTTGCTATTGCTTGCTTTCTGAATTTGATGAGGCTAGGCTAATTGCATATACCTGCCTATTGCTGTTTTGGATTGGCTCAATTGCTACATTCTTCTGAACTTACATATGATTCTTGTCATAGTTACTGCTTTCATAAGAAATCCAAACTGCTAAACTGAGTTTAGGTCTAGCCTGCTACTTTCTTCTATTTTCTAATGTCTAAGTCACATGAGTTACCTTGTTCTTCATGCTATTGCCTTATATCAATATTCATGTGCTAACTGACAATGCTGGCTTATTGCATGATTCCTGTTGCTATTTTTCTGAAATTTCCTTTGTTTCATCAAGTGCTCCATTTCAATCCTGCACTTGTATCTTTAAACTCAATCATGCTTGATTGTTGCTTACCTTAGTCTAATGCTGCTGTTTTGGTTGATATTATGCCTTGAGTCTATCTTGATTGAAAATTCTGCTCAATGCCATTTTACTTGCTAATTTGGTACAACTTGTTCTGTGATTCATATAAGCTGCTAATTCTGTTTGAAATTGCTGTTGCTTGCTTTGATTATTCTGCTGTTCGATTTTCCGGGAACGCTCCTTTTACTGCCGGAATGCTACCCAATTTTTTCTGAAACACTATTTTACTTAACTTCCACTCGTAATTGACTTTCATGCTTTTGACATTGTGACTTACTTGATTTACATGAAAGCCATTTCATGAGATGCTGGGCTAGCATTTCCGTTCCAATTGGTTCCCTTCTTCATTGAATTGCATTGTTGATGATATTATTTCCCTTTGTGCTTTCTTTACTACCTGAATTATCATCAATAATCCACATTCTTTGCCTGAAAGTGAGTTGCTTGTTCTTCAAACTTGTGAACTTCTATTAACTAGGAACTCCAGTACCATGCCACTAATTTTAACTTACCTTTTTAAATCTTGACTTCCTAACTTCTCTCTTAGTTTTACACTAACTCCTTTCACCCCTTTCCATGCATGTTGATTGTTGTTCCTTGCTAAAACAAGCATCCTGCATTTCATTTAATAGTTTTTGGATTGTGATTTTTAATTGAATTCTTTGAATTTTATCTTGCAATTCAGTCCAAAATTCTAAATCTTTCTAACTCACTTCATGCTTTGGCTTTCATTCCTCTGTTGCCCATCTACTGCTTATATTGCTTGCATACCATTTGCCTTCCTGTTTTTCTACGTTAGTTTGATAAATTATATCCTAAAATTTCTGTTTTTCAGGATGTCTGACCCAAATGAAAAGGGTAAGGCTAAGGCCACCACAGGTAAGAGGAAAAGAGGCCAATCTTCTGTGGCTCTATCAGATATTCTGTATGATGATTCCTGGCATGAGAAGAACTTCACTCCGCAGGAAAAAGCAGATCAACTAGTGCCTGCAACTGATCCAATCAAGTTTGCAAATCACTACTGTGAACTGAAATATCAGGTCTTTGCGGATAAGAGGCACCTGTATTTGGAAAAGACCCTCAGAATACCAAATGAATTATAACAGTACACTACAGAGCAAATCAAACAAAGAGGCTGGTTCTTTTTAGAAAGGAATTTGACTGAGGTTAATGCATCCTGGGTCCGGGAATTCTACTGCAACTATTACAAGACAACCTTGGATGCAGTACAGTTAAGAGGAAAACAGATCCTGGTCACCGAGGAAGCCATTGAGGATATCCTCCATTTCCAACCTAAATCAGACGAGCCAGATGGCTATCAGAAGGCTGAGGAATCCATGAGGTTTATGAGCTTTGACTGGGATGCGGTGAAGCGCACCATAGCCATTGATCCTGCTGTCCCATGGGCTATGTGTAAGTCGACCGTAAACCCAAAAGGCATCAAAATTATTTATCTTAATGATGAGTCTTGGCTACGGCAACAAATCCTGAGCAACTATGTTATGCTGATCACTCACGAGACAGAGGTGCCAGCTGCCATGATAATTCTCATCTGGTGCATTATGGAAGTCAAGGACCTGTACCTTCCACGGTTCATCCGGAAGTACATGGCTAGGGTTCATGTGCGAGGCACTCTGCCATTCCCATATCTGATTACCTAGATGGCCCGCCGGGCTGAGGTACCCTGGGAGGCTGAGGATGAGAAGCCACCAGCTGTAGAATGTAAAAAGATTATTCCACATGGCAAGTGGTTTGAAGCTTTAGGCCACAGACCACCGTCTCTTATTGCCTCCACTGATGCAGCCACATCCTCTGCAGCCCCTTCAACACTTGCTGCACCACCCACATCCACAGCACCCTCACCCGCTTTCCAGCCTATCTACCACCTAGTGCACCGAGTCTTTGAGCGACTAGATCAGATGGAGCGTCGCAACCAGCGGCGTTATGAGCGGTCTGAGCGTCGCAGTAAGCGACGCTATGAGCATCTGAAGCTGATGATCAGGTCGGGCCATACTGACATCCCCTCCGAGCCTGACACACCATCGGAGCCCTCTGAGGAGGAGGCGAATGAGCAGGAGGAGGATGCACAGGGAGAGGATCAGTGCGAGGAGCCCCAGCACGAGGAGCCTCAGCTTGAGCAGTCTGCAACAGCACAGGCCCCTATACAGGCAGAGCCACAGGCTCCTACACTACCAGAGCTCACAGAGCCAGCAGCCACACACCCCTCAGGTGGTGACGACCCTTCACACCCGGCTTGACTGAGCATCGAGGACGATGCTATGATATAAGTGTGGGGAGGTCGCCATCTCTGGTGGATTTTATCTTGGTGAACTATTTTAGACTTTTTCATCCTATTTTGCTTCATTCTTGTATTTTTATTTTAATTTATTTTATCTTATTTTCTCTTTAGTACTTGCACATTTTCTTTTACTGTACTTTTGTTTATTTCTACTTTATTATATTTTGCACTTTGGGCTGTATATATCTTAGATGTTTAGCTTGATTTGCACTCTTAGTTTATTAGTTGTGATATAGAAAAACATGGATTATTGAGTTTAGTTTACCCTTTTAGCATATAAGAATGGTTTAATTGAAAATAGAGAGTAAGCTAGAAATTTTAAGTTTTTCATAATCTCAACAATCCACTTAGTATATATATATATATAGTAATTAATGTTGGTCAATAGATGACATTTTCAAGGAACATATTTATTTTTAGAAAAGCCATTTAAAGATTCCCATTGATTTGAGTTGAAACTCTTTATTCTTACTTGCATGATATACATAACTGATATATAGTTTGTGAGCCAAAGAACACACAACCTGTGAGATTTGAGCTTAATTACATGGTTACATTATTTAGCCATAAAATTTTATCCTTGTGTGTTTTTTCCCTATATTTGTAATCTTTACTTTTGTTCCATTCTATATGTCCAATGTTTAGTGTATTTACATGCTTGCATATGATTGAGGCCATTATTTGATTCTTGCTCACTTATCCCAAATAGCCTATCCCTTCAATCACCTTTGTTTGCCACTTTGAGCCTTTTAATCCCCATTTATTCTGCATTTTACCACATCACTAGCCTTAAGCAGAAAAACAAATTAATTACCCCAAATTGAATCTTTTGTTAGCTTAAGATAGAGATTGTGTATCAATTAAGTGTGGGGAACCGTGGGAACTTGGGTTGATAGGAAAGTATTAAATTGACAAATTATTTGGAATTTGGGTGCATGCTCATGTGAAACCAAAATAATTAAAATACCATGTGTATTGATATGTTATATTTATTTAAAAAAAAGAAAAAAAATCCCTATAATTAAATAAATAAATAAGGGGATAAAATTACCCCATTATTAAGTTTAGTAAAAGATCAATGCAGATGTTATAAAATTAAAAATAATTTAGCACATGAGTGTGTGATGAGAAAGTGGGAATTATGGATAGCTAGGCATAATTTTAGAAGCATATAGAGTGTGTGTATAGGTGAGAGCTTAGGTTAGTCAAAGATTCAATTTATAGCTCACTTGGCCATATATATACCCTCACCTTTACCTTAGCCCCATTACAACCTTGAAAAGACCTCATAATATTTGTATTTGTGCATTAAATATTTGTTGATTGGTTAGATGAAGAACAAAGTCTTAGAAAGTATGACTAGGGAAGAGTAGAGTGATTAACCCCAAACATTGAGTGATTAGAGTGCACATACAAATCCAGTGAGGGTTCAATAGCTCATCTCCATATATCCATGTTTGATCATTGTTTATCTTGCAAGTTTGTGAACGCTTTTGATTAACTCAACTCAATTGTGAATGTGTTTTAATATGATTTAGCCCTTGGTTGTGCATATATGATTCCTTGAAAAGCTGACTCAATTTAACCACATGTAAACTTTATATATATATAGGTAGATAGTAATTAGAATTACATGATTCATTTAGGTAGCTCGCATTTAGATAGATTGCATTGCATAAATTCTACCATTCTGCCTTCACTCTTTTTTAGTTTCTCTTAAGTTGAGCATGAGGACATTCTAATGTTTAAGTGTGAGGAGATTGATAAACCACTATTTTATGGTTTATCTTGTGCTAATTTGAGGGGGTTTTATCAAGTCTTTGCTCACTTATTCATATGATTTGCAGGTTTTACAAATTCTTCCTTATTTTGTGATATAGTTGAAAACATGTTTCCTGGACCTTTAAACTGTTAACTTTGAATACCCTTTATTACCATTCGATGCCGTAATTTGTGTGTTAAGTATTTTTCAGGCTTTATAGGGAAGGAATGGCTTAGAGGATGGAAAGAAAACATGCAAAAGTGGAAGAAACGCGAAAAATGAAGTTTTGAAGAGCTGGGAGCGATGCGCACGCATGGACAACGCGCACGCGTGCCTCGCGCAGAAGCCAAGCGATGCGTACGCTTAACTTATGCATACGCGTGACAAGGAACTTTGCCAAATGACGCACATGCGTGACTGACGCGTACGCGTGACAGACGCCACGTGCAGAAAGTTGCAGAAAGCGCTGGGGGCAATTTCTGGGCTCCTTTGCAGCCCAATTCCAAGCCCGAGAACACAGAATAGAGGCTGCAGAATGGGAGAATCATTCATTCATCAATTCACAATTTTAGATTTTAGATGTAGTTTTCTAGAGAGAGAGGCTCTCTCCTCTCTCTAGGTTTTAGGATTTAAGATTTCTCTTAGGTTAGGTTTACTTCTTCTCCATTCCAGGTTCAATGTTCCTTTAATTTAGTTTCTCTTCTACTTTTATTTATTCTAGTAGTTTGGTTTATCTATTTCTCTTGTTAATTACTTATGTTGCCAAATTGGTTTATAAACTCTTCATGTTAGATTGGAATTTCTATTTAATGCAAATTGAGGTATTTCAGATTTATGATTTTAATTTAGCTTTTTACATTCTTAGCTTGAATTGATTAATTGGTGACACTTAAGTTATCAAACTCCTTTGTTGATTGATAATTGGAATTTGCTGGTTGATTTGGATCCCTCTAAAGCTAGTCTTTCCTTAGGAGTTGACTAGGACTTGAGAAATCAAATTAATTAGTCCGCTTAACTTTCCTTTATTTAGTAAGGGTTAACTAAGTGGGAGTAATTAACAATTCTCATCACAATTTATAAGGATAACTAGGATAGGATTTCAAGTTTTCATACCTTGCTAAGAGCTTTATTAGTTATTACTTTAATTCTTGCAATTTACTTTTCCTGTTCATTATTCAAAAATCCCAAAAAGATAATCTTCCATAACCAATAATAAATACACCTCCCTGCAATTCCTTGCGAGACGACCCGAGGTTTAAATACTTCGGTTTATTATTTTATTGGGTTTGCTTTAGTGACAAACAAGTTTTTGTACGAAAGGATTCTTTGTTGGTTTAGAAACTATACTAGCAACAAGAACTTATTTGTGAATTCTTTACTAGCAAAAATCCGTTCGTCACTAAGCATACAACTAAGGTTTAGGGACTAAAAGAGTAAAAATAGAGGTTTAGAGGTTCGAAATTAAGTTTTAAAACACAAAAGTTCCTTTGCTGAAAAACAGGGGTCACACATACGCGTAGGCCACGTGTACGTGTGCGCGTGCATTTTTCTTGAAAATAGGGGTCACGCGTACGTGTGGACCACGTGTACGCGTGGGCATGCATTTTTCCTTCCTCGCGTACGCAAGCACCTTGCTCGCGTACGCGAGATTCTCAACCCAAAAGGGTTGGTCGTGTCGCGTGTAGGTGGTCGTGTACGCAAGACATGTAGAATGGCAAAAATGTTGAATACTGCAGAATTTTCAATTTTGCGATCTAAACTTTCGACGCCCATAACTTTTTCGTTTTAAAGCTTTTTTTATCCGTTCTTCAAACGGCGTAAACTTCACGGATCCAATTTTCATATGAAACAAGTTTGAAATAATTTAGGGGTCCAGAAGCCGAGTTATGGCTCGTTAAAGTTTAGCCAAAAACCAGTTTTTCACAAAATCTTCTAAACCTCTATTTCACATAACATAAATCACTAACCATATCTAGTCAACAATACCTTGCACCAAAACATACCAAAATCATAGCAACACAACCCCACACTCTTCCAAAACCAATCATAACTCAATTTTTAAACAATCTCATACAAATCCATCAAGCTCAACTTCAATAATCAACAAAACCTCATATTCAAGGATTTCATAATCAATACCACCTCATATTCAAACATTAATATATTACTATCATTCATTCAATTCATCGTATCATCAACTATCCACCACATTTATATCATTAACCAACATCCAATTATCCACAACCAAACTCAACACACACTGTATTAACCAAAGTCACTAAACATACATCAATCATACAGTTTAATTTATCCTATGTCGTCTAACCTAAGTTTTCACGACACCGTACATATTATATATGAGAAACCAAAAACATACCTTGACCAATTTCTTCCCTAAGCGAAAAACACCCAAAGTGACGAGATCACAAGCCTGCAACATCGAAACCTCAACACCCAAGGCTCAAACAAGCTTTCAATCTCTTCAAATGAGTTCCAATTTCACATATAAACTACCTAACACATTATCACATTCATATACCAATCTCCAATATCGAAACACATATAAACAAGGAATTGACTAGGGCTGATGATCCTTACCCTGTATGTGCCTCAATTTAGCAAAATCCCACTAATTCCTCAAGTCAATTTGATCCTAAACCATCAAATTAACCAAAATCTAAACACCCTAAAACCATGACATTTTCGAACTGAAGAAGAGGGAATAGGAACTGGGAATGTGATTTCCTCGTCTTATAATGTATCAGGCTTCGTAGAGTTCGTCACTACAAACACGTGGCCGTAAATGGTGCGACGATCGCAGCTCGGAGTGAAAAGTTTTATAGATTTGATTGTGGTGTTAGGGTTGGAAGTTTTTATTCCTCCTCCCCTTTCTTTGTGCAGCGTGAAACATCAAATAAGAGAGAAGAATAAGCTGAGCTCATTTTATTCATGGGTTTGGTTGGGCCCTTGGGCCCATTTTGGGTCCGGTTCGACCGGTTCGGTCCGTTTGGTCCAATTTTGGGCTAAATTCTTTAAAATTAGTGTCAAATTTCTTATTTTAATTAGCTCTATGGTGCACGAATTGTGAATCACACTTTTCACACTCGTACCACTAACCAGCAAGTGCACTGGGTCGTCCAAGTAATACCTTACGTGAGTAAAGGTCGAATCCCACGGAGATTGTTGGTTTGAAGCAATCTATGGTTATCTTGCTATTCTTAGTCAGGAAGTCAGTTATATTTATCAGTTGAGTTGCGAATAAACAAGAGAGCATGGATTAAAGGTTACTTGTTATGCAGTAATGGATAATATGCTGGAGTTTTGGAGATGCTTTGTCTTCAGAATCCCTGCTTTCCTCTGTCCTCTGATTCATGCACGCACGTCCTCCTATGGCAAGCTGTGTGTAGGTGGATTACCGTTGTCAATGGCTACCATCCATTCTTCCAGTGAAAAGGGTCCAGGTGCGCTATCACCGCACGGCTAATCATCTGCAGGTTCTCAGGCGCACCGGAATAGGATTTACTATCCTTTTGCGTCTGTCACTACGCCCAGCACTCGCGAGTTTGAAGTTCGTCACAGCCATCCAATCCCAGAATCCTACTCGGAATACCACAGACAAGGTTTAGACTTTCCGGATTCTCATGAATGCCGCCATCAATCTAGCTTATACCACGGAGATTCTGATTAGAGAATCTAAGAGATATTCATTCAATCTGATGTAGAACGGAAGTGATTGTCAGACACATGTTCATGGATTGAGGAAGGTGATGAGTGTCACTGATCATCACCTTCTCCATAGTTAGGCACGAATGGATATCTTAGGTAGGAACACGCATGTTTGAATGGAAAACAGAAATACTTGCATTAATTCATCGAGACACAGCAAAGCTCCTCACCCCCAACAATGGAGTTTAGAGACTCATGCCGTCAAAGAGTACAAAGTTCAGATCTAAAATGTCATGAGATACAAAATAAATCTCTAAAAGTTGTTTAAATACTAAACTAGTAACCTAGGTTTACAGAAAATGAGTAAACTATAACAGATAGTGCAAAAATCCACTTCTGGGGCCCACTTGGTGTGTGCTGGGGCTGAGACTAAAGCTTTCACGTGCCTGGGGCTGTTTTGGGCGTTCAACGCCAGCTTTGGATCCTTTTCTGGCGTTGAACTCCAACTTGCAACGTGTTTCTGGCGCTGGACGCCAGAATTGGGCAGAGAGCTGGCGTTGAACGCCAGTTTACGTCATCTATCCTTGAGCAAAGTATGGACTATTATATATTGCTGGAAATCCCTGGATGTCTACTTTCCAACGCAATTGGAAGCACGCCATTTGGAGTCTTGTAGCTCCAGAAAATCCATTTTGAGTGCAGGGAGGTCAGAATCCAACAGCATCAGCAGTCCTTTTTCAGCCTGAATCAGATTTTTGCTTAGCTCCCTCAATTTCAGCTAGAAAATACCTGAAATTACAGAAAAACACACAAACTCATAGTAAAGTCCAGAAATATAAATTTTGTCTAGAAACTAATGAAAATAAACTAAAAACCAACTAAAACATACTAAAATCTATATGAAATTAACCCCAAAAAGCGTATAAAATATCCGCTCATCACAACACCAAACTTGAACTGTTGCTTGTCCTCAAGCAACTAGACAAATAAAATAGAAGACTAATAGGTTGAGAAGCAATAATATCTCAAGAGTTTTTGAGTGAAGCTCAAATTCTAATTAGATGAGCGGGACTAGTAGCTTTTTGCTTCCGAACAGTTTTGGCATCTCACTTTATCCATTGAAGCTCAGAGTGATTGGCATCTATAGGAACTTAGAATTCAGATAGTGTTATTGATTCTCCTATTTCAGTATGATGATTCTTGAACACAGCTACTTTATGAGTCTTGGTCGTGGCCTTAAGCACTTTGTTTTCCAGTATTACCACCAGGTACATAAATGCCACAGACACATAATTGGGTGAACCTTTTCAGATTGTGACTCAGCTTTGCTAAAGTCCCCAATTAGAGGTGTCCAGGGTTCTTAAGCACACTCTTCTTTTTGCTTTGGACCTTGACTTTAACCATTCAGTCTCAAGTTTTCACTTGACACCTTCACGCCACAAGCACATGGCTAGGGACAGCTTGGTTTAGCCGCTTAGGCCAGGATTTTATTCCTTTAGGCCCTCCTATCCACTGATGCTCAAAGCCTTGGGATCCTTTTTATTACCCTTGCCTTTTGGTTTTAAGGGCTATTGGCTCTTTCTACTTGCTTTCTCTTTTCTCTCTCTTTTTTTTTTCTGCAAGCTTTGTTCTTTGCTTCTTTTTCTTGCTTCAAGAATCATTTTTATGATTTTTCAGATTATCAATAACATGTCTCATGTTCATCATTCTTTCAAGAGCCAACATATTTAATAGTCTTAAACAACAAATTCAAAAGACATATGCACTGTTCAAGCATTCATTCAGAAGACAGAAAGCATTGCCACCACATGTTACTAATTAGAATTTTTCTTATTAAAAAAAAACTCGAATTTTATTGCCTCTTATTCAAAAGATCTACTATTTTATTCATGTTTGCTGATGATGAGAAAATTAGACTATAACTTAATTGGAGGTAAAATCAAAATAGACACTAATTACTACTATATGACTCCTAAGGTAAACTCTTATAACGACAACTATCACAGAGTTAAATCAGAAATTGGAATTTAACGACCTTTGTTCTGGGAGGTGGATGTTCCTCGAATCTGTGGGGTGCTTGGTCCTTCAAGAGATAACTTCTGGCGCTTCAATTCCCTCAAGTCACGCCCTTGCTCTTCCTATTCTTTAATCAAATATAGCAAAGAATTTGACTGTGTTCCTTCTGTTCCTTTATTATTTGTTCCATAGCTTCTTGTATCTTGGTAACTGATGTTTCAAGATACTCCCAATATTCAGATTGAGGGATTTCTGGGAGAAATTCCTGTGTTTCCTTCTTGATGGGGTCATCCTGCGCTTGTTGTTTTTCCATTGATGCTTTGGTGATTGGTTTCTCAATTGAGATATACTCAGTTATTCCCATCCTTACCCCAGCGTCCTTGCAGAGTAGAGAAATCAAGCTTGGGTAAGCCAACCTGGCCTCTTTAGAATTTTTATTAGCAATTTTGTAGAATTTGGTTGAAATCAGTTGATGAACTTCCACTTCTTTTTCCATCATGATGCAATGGATCATCACTGCTCTTTTAACAGTGACTTCAGAACGGTTGCTGGTGGGCAGCAGAGAATGCCCAATGAAATCCAGCCATCCTCTGGCGACTGGTTTGAGATCTTCCCTTTTGAGTTGATTTGGGACACCCTTCGTGCTAGTGGTCCACCTTGCTCCAGGGATACATATATCCTCTAGAATCTTATCCAGGCCCTTGTCTGTTCTCATCATTCTCCTGTTGAAAGAGTCTGGATCATCTTTCAGCTGAGGTAGCTTTAAGATCTCTCTGATCTTGTCAGGGATGGTATGAACAATCTTTCCTCTGACCATGGTCCGATATTCATAGAAAGCAGTTCCAGATAGTTTTTGCTTGTCTGTCTGCCACATATTAGCATAGAACTCCTGGACCATATTCCTTCCCACTTTCGTCTCAGGATTAGCTAGGACCTCCCAGTTCCTGATTCGAATTTGCTCCTGGATCTCCGGATATTCGTCTTCTTTCAGATCGAATCTAACTTCCGGGATCACTGATCTTAGACCCATTATTTTGTAATAATGGTCTGAATGTTCTTTAGATAAGAACTTCCCTTGATTCCAAAGTGGTTTTGGAACGCTCTCTTTCTTGCCTCTTGAAGTGGGTTGTTTTCCCTTAGGAGCCGTGATCTTAGTGATCACGGATAAACACACCAAACTTAGAGGTTTGCTTGTCCTCAAGCAAAAGAAAAGAAAGGAGAGGGATAGAAGGAGAGCTAGGTGCAATTGTTGATGGAAGGGGGAAGGCCGAACCCATATTTAAAGGGAGGGGGGGTGGGTTCGAAAATTTAGAAAAGATATGATAAAAAAGATTGATTTGGAAAAGATAAGATAGAAGATATGATAAGAGAGGATATAGTTTAAAATTGAAAAGATATGAAAAATTTTTGAAAAAGATAAATCTAGATTTTGAAAAAGATAATGTGGAGGTTTGAAAAAGATATTAGTTGAAAAGATAGATTTGTTTTGAAAATTTGAAAAAGAGTTGAATTGAATTGAAAAAGAGGGTATGTGCTTATAGATTAAGATACATTTGATATTTTTAAGGTAGGGTTTTTAGAAATTAGGGATTTTAGAAATCAGGGTTCTTAACATGTTTATGCAAGAAATCATGAATTGAAGCCTGAAAATTAAGATTAAAATGAAAAATATGAAGAAAAAATGAATTTACCTCCTCTCCACCATCCTGGCGTTTGAACGCCCAAACGCTGCATGTTTTGGGCATTCAACGCCCAAATGCTGCCTCTCCTGGGCGTTCAACGCCCAGCTGCTGCTTCTTTCTGGCGTTGAACGCCAGGAAGTCCTTTGTTACTGGGCATTTTTTTGAACGCCCAGAATGCTGTAAATCTGGCGTTAAACGCCCAGAAAGAGCTTCTTTCTGGCGTTTAACGCCCAGATGGCTATGCTCACTGGCGTTCAACGCCCAGTGGATGCTTCTGTTGGGCGTTGAATGCCCAAAACAGACTTTTACTGGCGTTTTCTTGCCAGTGAGCTCTTTTTCTCTGTTTTGTGTGCAGAATCCTTCTGTAACCCTGTGAACTTATACAATTGACTATTTACCTTAGGGTCAGTAAACTTTATATAAATAAATAAAAATAAAAATGGGGTAAAATGCTTAGAGGATTGATGCCCCATGGCTGGGTTGCCTCCCAGCAAGCGCTTCTTTATTGTCTTTAGCTGGACCTTGCTGAGCTTTTAGTCTAGCTTTAGCCTTGAGCACTCTTGCTCAACATTGCCTTCAAGATAGTGCTTGATTCTCTGTCCATTGACAATGAACTTCTTATCAGAATCAATATCTTGAAGCTCCACATAACCATATGGTGATACACTTGTAATCACATATGGTCCCCTCCACCGGGACTTCAGTTTCCCGGGGAATAGCCTGAGCCTCGAGTTGAACAACAGCACCTTTTGTCCTGGTTCAAAGATTCTAGATGACAGCTTTCTGTCATGCCACTTTTTTTATTTTTCTTTATAAAGCTTGCCATTTTCGAAAGCAGTGAATCTAAATTCCTCTAGCTTATTTAGCTGGAGCAATCTTTTTTCTCCAGCTAATCTGGCATCAAAGTTCAGGAATCTGGTTGCCCAATAGGCTTTATGTTCCAGTTCCACGGGCAGGTGGCATGCCTTACCAGAGACCAGTTGGTATGGAGAGGTCCCTATAAGGGTTTTGAATGCTGTTCTGTATGCCCACACAGCATCATCCAAGCTTCTTGCCCAATCCTTTCTACGGGTATTTACAGTCCGTTCTAGGATTCTTTTTAGCTCTTTGTTAGAGACTTCAGCTTGTCCATTAGTCTGTGGATGATATGGAGTCGCCACCTTGTGGCGAATCCCATACCAGACCATGGCAGAGTAAAGCTGTTTGTTGCAGAAGTGAGTGCCCCCATCACTAATTAGTACTCTAGGGACCCCAAACCTGCTGAAGATATATTTCTGGAGGAACTTCAGCACTGTTTTAGTATCATTGGTGGGTGTGGCAATGGCCTCAACCCATTTTGATACATAGTCAACTGCCACCAGAATATAAGTGTTTGAGAATGATGGTGGGAAAGGTCCCATGAAGTCAATTCCCCATACGTCAAACAACTCAATCTCCAAGATTCCTTGTTGAGGCATGGCGTAACCATGAGGCAGATTACCAGCTCTTTGGCAACTGTCACAGTTACGTACAAACTCTCGGGAATCTTTATAGAGTGTGGGCCAATAGAAGCCACATTGGAGGACCTTGGTGGCTGTTCGCTCACCTCTGAAATGGCCTCCATATTGATATCCATGGCAATGCCATAGGATCCTCTGTGCTTCTTCTCTAGGAACACACCTATGGATTATTCCGTCTGCACATCTCTTAAAGAGATAGGATTTATCCCACAAGTAGTACTTTGCATCAGTGATTAATTTTTTCTTTTGTTGCCTGTTGTACTCTTTGGGTATGAACCTTGCAGCTTTATAGTTTGCAATATCGGCAAACCATGGTGTTTCCTGAATGGCAAATAGATGCTCATCCGGAAAAGTCTCAGAGATCTCAAGAGAGGGGAGGGACGTCCCTTCTACTGGCTCTATTTGGGACAGATGATCAGCCACTTGGTTCTCTGTCCCTTTTCTGTCTCTTATTTCTATATCAAACTCTTGCAGAAGCAACACCCATCTGATGAGCCTGGGTTTTGAATCCTGCTTTGTGAGTAGATATTTAAGAGCAGCATGGTCAGTATACACAATCACTTTTGATCCTACTAAGTATGATCTGAACTTGTCAATGGCATAAACCACTGCAAGTAATTCTTTTTCTGTGGTTGTGTAATTTTTCTGGGCATCATTTAAAACGCGACTAGCATAATAAATGACGTGCAGAAGCTTGTCATGCCTCTGTCCCAATACTACACCAATGGCGTGATCACTGGCATCACACATTAGCTCAAATGGTAATGTCCAGTCTGGTGCGAAAATAACTGGTGCTGTGACCAACTTAGCTTTCAGCGTTTCAAACGCCTGCAGACACTCTGTGTCAAACACGAATGGCGTGTCAGCAGCTAGCAGATTATTCAGAGGTTTTGCGATTTTTGAAAAATCCTTTATAAACCTCCTATAGAATCCTGCATGCCCCAGAAAGCTTCTGATTGCCTTAATATTGGCAGGTGGTGGTAATTTTTCAATTACCTCTATTTTTGCTTGATCCACCTCTATTCCCTTGTTTGAGATTTTATGCCCAAGGACAATCCCTTCAGTCACCATGAAGTGACATTTTTCCCAGTTTAAAACTAGGTTGGTCGCTTGGCATCTCTTCAGAACAAGTTTCAGGTGATCAAGACAGAAGCTGAATGAGTCTCCATATACTGAGAAGTCATCCATGAAGACTTCCAGAAATTTTTCCACCATATTAGAGAAAATAGAGAGCATGCATCTCTGGAAGGTTGCAGGCGCATTACACAGCCCAAATGGCATCCTTCTATAAGCAAACACTCCAGATGGACATGTGAATGCTGTTTTCTCTTGATCCTGGGGATCTACTGCAATCTGGTTATAGCCTGAGTAGCCATTCAGAAAGCAGTAATAATCATGACCTGCCAGTCTTTCTAGCATCTGGTCTATGAATGGTAAAGGAAAATGATCCTTTCTGGTGGCTGTATTGAGCCTTCTGTAGTCAATACACATGCGCCACCCTGTAACTGTTCTTGTAGGAACCAGTTCATTTTTTTCATTATGAATCACTGTCATGCCTCCCTTTTTTGGGACGACTTGGACAGGGCTCACCCAGGGGCTATCAGAAATAGGATAAATAATCCCAACCTCTAGTAATTTGGTGACTTCTTTCTGCACCACTTCCTTCATGGCTGGATTTAGCCACCTCTGTGGTTGAACCACTGGTTTAACATTATCCTCCAATATGATTTAATGCATGCATCTAGCTGGGCTTATGCCCTTAAGGTCACCTATGGACCACCCAAGAGCTGTCTTGTGTGTCTTTAGCACTTGAATAAGTGCTTCCTCTTCCTGTGGATTTAAAGCAGAGCTTATGATCACTGGAAAAGTGTCACCTTCTCCCAGAAATACATATTTCAGGGATGGTGGTAATGGTTTGAGCTCGGGTTTAGGAGGTTTTTCCTCTTCCAGAGGAAATTTCAGAGGCTCTTTAATCTCTTCTGAATCCTCCAAATCAGGCTGAACATCTTTAAAGATGTCTTCCAACTCTGATTCGAGACTCTCAGCCATGTTGATCTCTTCTACCAAAGAGTCAATAAGATCAACTTTCATGCAGTCTTTTGATGTGTCTGGATGCTGCATGGCTTTGACAGCATTCAACTTAAACTCATCATCATTGACTCTCAGGGTTATTTCCCCTTGTTGGACATCAATGAGGGTTCGTCCAGTTGCTAGGAAGGGTCTTCCTAGAATGAGAGTAGCACTCTTGTGCTCCTCCATTTCCAGCACTACAAAGTCAGTGGGAAAGGCGAATGGCCGAACTCTGACAATCATGTCTTCAATCACGCCTGATGGGTATTTAATGGAGCCATCAGCAAGTTGGAGACATATCCGGGTTGGTTTAACTTCTACAGTTAAGCCAAGCTTTCTGATAGTGGATGCAGGTATTAGGTTGATGCTTGCCCCAAGATCGCACAAAGCTGTCTTGGTGCAGTTACCTTCTAATATGCATGGTATCAGAAAACTCCCAGGGTCTTTAAGCTTTTCAGGAAAGCTTTTTAGAATGACTGCACTGCATTCTTCAGTGAGGAGAACTCTTTCTGTTTCTCTCCAATCCTTTTTATGACTCAAGATCTCTTTCATGAACTTGGCATAAGAAGGTATTTGCTCAAGTGCCTCTGCAAATGGAATCTTTATTTCAAGAGTCCTGAGATAATCTGCAAAGCGAGCAAATTGCTTATCCTGTTCCTCTTTCCGGAGTTTTTGAGGATAAGGTATCTTGGCTTTATATTCCTCAACCTTAGTTGCTATAGGTTTATTGCCTACAGAAGTGGCTGAAGAAGCCTTTTTAGAGGGGTTATCATCAGCACTTGTGTGTGTCTGATCCCTCACTGGCAATTGAGTGCCAGAGTTAGAAGCTGGAGTGATGTGAGACGCCAACTCCTTGTCTGTTCCTGGCATCTGAACGCCAGAACTGTGCCCATTTTGGGCGTTTAGCGCTAGATCTTTCCCATTTTGGGCGTTCAACGCCAGATCCTTGCTTGTTTCTGGCATTGAACGCCAGTCTTTGCTTGTTACTGGCGTTGAAAGCCAGTCTTGGGCATGGTCTGGGCGTTCAGCGCCAGCCTTCCACCAGATTGCTGGCGTTTTAATGCCAGAATTACTTTTTCCTGGGCTCTTACTGTCCTCAGGTAAATTTTGGGTGGTTTGCTCATTCCTTAACTCTTTGCTGCCTTGAGGTGGGGTATTTAATGTTTTCCTACTTCTTAATTGAACTGCTTGGTATTCTTCTCTTATTTATCTTGACAGCTGCTGCTTTGTTTGCTTCAATTGTTCTTCCATATTTATATTAGCCATCCTTGTCTCTTGTAGTTTATCCTTGAATTCGGTTAACTGCTTTGTTAGAAAGTCCAATTGCTGATTGAATTCAGCAGCTTGTTTTACAGGGCTGAGTTCAGCAGTTACTGTTTTAACCTCTTCTTTCATGGAAGGGTCACTGCTTAGGTACAGATGCTGATTCCTGGCAACTGTATCAATGAACTCTTGAGCCTCTTCAATTGTCTTTCTCATGTGGATAGATCCACCAGCTGAGTAATCTAGAGACATCTGAGCTCCTTCTGCAAGCCCATAATAGAAGATGTCTAACTGAACCCACTCTGAAAATATTTCAGAGGGGCATTTTCGTAGCATCTCTCTGTATCTCTCCCAGGCATCATAAAGAGATTCCTTATCTCCTTGTTTAAAGCCTTGGATGTCCAGCCTTAGCTGTGTCATCCGTTTTGGGGGAAAGTATTGATTCAGGAATTTTTCTATCAGCTGTTTCCATGTCCTTATGCTGGCCTTAGGTTGGTTATTTAACCACCTCTTAGCTTGATCTTTTACAGCAAATGGAAACAGTAATAGTCTGTAGACATCCTGATCTATTTCCTTATCATGTACTGTGTCAGCAATTTGTAAAAATTGTGCCAGAAACTCTGTAGGTTCTTCCTGTGGAAGACCGGAATACTGGCAACTTTGCTGCACCATGATAATGAGCTGAGGATTCAACTCAAAGCTACTGACTCCAATGGAGGGTATGCAGATACTACTCCCATATGAAACAGTAGAGGGGTTAGCATATGACCCCAGAGTCCTCCTGGACTGTTCATTTCCACTTAGATCCATGATGGAGAAAGGGAGATGATGTAAAATAAAAAAATTTATTTTTATTTATTTAGTTATTTCGAAAATAAAATAAATTAAAATAAAATAAATAAAAATAGGTGAAGATTTTCGAAAAAAATGAGGAGAGAGAAAGTGGTCAGGAAGTTTTGAAAAAGATACGAATTGAAAAAGATTTTAAATTTTGAAAAAAAAATCTGAATTTTAAAAAATAATTTTCGAAAATTTGTTTTAAAAATAGAGAGAAAAGATATTTTTGAATTTAAATAGGAAAGAGAGAAACAATAAGATAGTACAAGATTTAAAATTTTTAGATCTAATGCTCCTTGTTTTCGAAAATTTTGGAGGGAAAACACCAAGGAACACCAAACTTAAAAATTTTAAGATCAAGACACAAGGAAAGCTCAAGAACACTTAGAAGACTCACAAGAACACAAGAACATGAAGAAAGAACACCAAACTTAAAATTTTTAGAAAACTAAAATAAAATTTTCGAAAAACAAAGGAAAATCAACAAGAAAACACCAAACTTGAAGTTTGGCACAAGATTTAATAGAAAAATTATTTTTGAAAAATTTTTGAAAAGAAAATAAAAGACTCTGACCCAAATAAAAAAGACAAAAAATTTCCTAATCTAAGCAACAAGATTCACCCTCAGTTGTTCAAACTCAAACAATCCCCGACAACGGCGCCAAAAACTTGGTGCACGAATTGTGAATCACACTTTTCACACTCGTACCACTAACCAGCAAGTGCACTGGGTCGTCCAAGTAATACCTTACGTGAGTAACGGTCGAATCCCACGAAGATTGTTGGTTTGAAGCAATCTATGGTTATCTTGCTATTCTTAGTCAGGAAGTCAGTTATATTTATCAGTTGGGTTGCGAATAAACAAGAGAGCATGGATTAAAGGTTACTTATTATGAAGTAATGGATAATATGCTGGAGTTTTGGAGATGCTTTGTCTTCAGAATCCCTGCTTTCCTCTGTCCTCTGATTCATGCACGCACGTCCTCCTATGGCAAGCTGTGTGTAGGTGGATCACCGTTGTCAATGGCTACCATCCATCCTTCCAGTGAAAAGGGTCCAGGTGCGCTGTCACCGCACGGCTAATCATCTGCAGGTTCTCAGGCGTACCGGAATAAGATTTACTATCCTTTTGCGTCTGTCACTATGCCCAGCACTCGCGAGTTTGAAGTTCGTCACAGCCATCCAATCCCAGAATCCTACTCGGAATACCACAGACAAGGTTTAGACTTTTCGGATTCTCATGAATGCCGCCATCAATCTAGCTTATACCACGGAGATTCTGATTAGAGAATCTAAGAGATATTCATTCAATCTGATGTAGAACGGAAGTGATTGTCAGACACACGTTCATGGATTGAGGAAGGTGATGAGTGTCACTGATCATCACCTTCTCCATAGTTAGGCACGAATGGATATCTTAGGTAGGAACACGCATGTTTGAATGGAAAACAGAAATACTTGCATTAATTCATCGAGACACAGCAGAGCTCCTCACCCCCAACAATGGAGTTTAGAGACTCATGCCGTCAAAGAGTACAAAGTTCAGATCTAAAATGTCATGAGATACAAAATAAATCTCTAAAAGTTGTTTAAATACTAAACTAGTAACCTAGGTTTACAGAAAATGAGTAAACTATAACAGATAGTGCAGAAATCCACTTCTGGGGCTCACTTGGTGTGTGCTGGGGCTGAGACTAAAGCTTTCACGTGCCTGGGGCTGTTTTGGGCGTTCAACGCCAGCTTTGGATCCTTTTCTGGCGTTGAACTCCAACTTGCAACGTGTTTCTGGCGCTGGACGCCAGAATTGGGCAGAGAGCTGGCGTTGAACGCCAGTTTACGTCATCTATCCTTAAGCAAAGTATGGACTATTATATATTTCTGGAAAGCCCTGGATGTCTACTTTCCAACGCAATTGGAAGCACACCGTTTGGAGTCTTGTAGCTCCAGAAAATCTATTTTGAGTGCAGGGAGGTCAGAATCCAACAACATCAGCAGTCCTTTTTCAGCCTGAATCAGATTTTTGCTTAGCTCCCTCAATTTCAGCTAGAAAATACCTGAAATTACAGAAAAACACACAAATTCATAGTAAAGTCCAGAAATATGAATTTTGTCTAGAAACTAATGAAAATAAACTAAAAACCAACTAAAACATACTAAAATCTATATGAAATTAACCCCAAAAAGCGTATAAAATATCCGCTCATCACTCTACCTGATTAAACTTATAAAAATCTATTTTCTAATTTCTTGGATTAATAATTAATTTATTGAGTAATTATTTATTAATTTGGTGGGTTTTACATAACATGACTTGTGGAAACAAGGCCTTGGGCGTGTGGAACGCCACTATTTTCCTTCCCCTGGGAGTAGCTCTCTTGGCATATGTCACGCAACTCCTTAGTCCCCCTTGGAGCTTCATTCTTCTTGGAATGTGACATGCCCTTGCTGTGGCGTGTGGCATACCCAATGGTGCATTGAAGTGGTCTTCTGAAATTCTGGCCCAGCGTGCAATGCCGTGAGCCCGCGTGTGGCATGCTATGACAAAGTTCAATCTTAGGAGGTGTGATCTGGGCGTGTGGCATGCCCCATATGTAACGTGTGAAATGCCAATATATGCATGGTTTTGAGCTTCGAAGGCGTGCCATTTTGGCATGCCCTTGTATAAGGGCGTGTTAAATGCCAACTATTGAAAGGGGTCATGCGTGATCATGCAAAATTCCTCATTTGTGTGTACACATGGGGATGCGTACGCATGATTCAGCAATCTTTAGGTGTTGCGTGAACACATGGGATGCGTACGCATGTATGCCCTTTTGAGGGCGTGCCAAAATACCACGCCCATTAACTTTGGCGTGTAAAATGCCATGCATGTAAGCTTCCTAGGAGTGATTTTTCTTGGCATGTTGCACGCCTGTTTCTTGCTCGATTTTCCTTTGGTTTGAGCCTTTGGAAAGTTAGCCCAGCGTGCCACGCTCATTTCTCGTCGTGTTGCACGCCGAGTTCTTGAAATTGTCTTACATCTTCTTCAATGTGCGTGTGGCAGACCGGTTGCTCGGCGTGTCACATGCCAAGGCCAAAGTCACCCTTGGGAGTTGAATTATTAGGCGTGTGGCATGGCCACTTTGTTCCTCCCAGATGACTCCCTAGATTCTTGGCCTGGAGTACCACGCCCTTATGCTAGCTTGTTGCATGCCAGGTCCTCTGGTTTGGCCTGTATGGGCCTATTGCACACCCATTGTCTTGCGTGTTGCACACTAGTTCTCTGCCTCCTGAAGGATGCTTTCCTGGTTACTTTCCTTTGCTTGTGCTTTGCTTCTTTTTTGCTATCCTTTTCCTACAATTAACAAGAAATCAGAGGACTCAAAGTACTAATAGAGTATTGTATAAAATCACATCGTAATCAAGCAAAAGTCGTCAATTTTACCTAAGAAATACCCAAGAAAAGTACTTAAGATGCTTGATGAGCGGATAATTTATACGCTTTTTGGCATTGTTTTTAGTATGTTTTTAGTAGGATCTAGTTACTTTTAGGGATGTTTTTATTAGTTTTTATGTTAAATTCACATTTCTGGACTTTACTATGAGTTTGTGTGTTTTTCTGTGATTTCAGGTATTTTCTGGCTGAAATTGAGGGACTTGAGCAAAAATAAGATTCAGAGGTTGAAGAAGGACTGCTGATGCTGTTGGATTCTGACCTCCCTGCACTCAAAGTGGATTTTATGGAGCTACAAAACTCCAAATGGCGCTCTCTCAACGGCGTTGGAAAGTAGACATCCAGGGCTTTCCAGCAATATACAATAGTCCATACTTTTCCCGAGATTAGACGATGCAAAAGGGCTTTGAACGCCAATTCTACGCTGCAGTCTGGAGTTAAACGCCAGAAACACGTCACAAACCAGAGTTGAACGCCAAAAACACATTACAACTTGGCGTTCAACTCCAAAAGAAGCCTCTGCACGTGTAAACTTCAAGCTCAGCCCAAGCACACACCAAGTGGGCCCCAGAAGTGGATTTATGCATCAATTACTTACTTCTGTAAACCCTAGTAGCTAGTCTAGTATATATAGAACTTTTTATCATTGTATTCAGAGTCTTGGTTACTCCGGTTCCCCTCTGGAGCCGAGACTAATGAACTCCATTATCACTTATGTATTTTCAACGGTAGAGTTTTTGCACTCCATAGATTAAGGTGTGGAGCTCTGCTGTTCCTCATGATTTAATGCAAAGTACTACTGTTTTATATTCAATTCAACTTATTCCGCTTCTAAGATATCCATTCGCACCCAAGAACATGATAAATGTGATGATTATGTGACGCTCATCATCATTCTCACTTATGAACGTGTGCCTGACAAACACTTCCGTTCTACATGCAAACAAGCTAGAATTAGTATCTCTTAGATATCTAATACAGAGGACCGAGTCTGAGATATTAGAGTCTTCGTGGTATAAGTTAGAACCCATGGATGGCCATTCCTGAGATCTGGAAAGTCTAAACCTTGTCTGTGGTATTCCGAGTAGGATCTGGGAAGGGATGGTTGTGACGAACTTCAAACTCGCGAGTGCTGGGCGTAGTGACAGACGCAAAAGGAGGGTGAATCCTATTCTAGTATGATCGAGAACCTCAAGATGATTAGCCGTGCCATGACAGAGCATTTGGACCTTTTTCACAGAGAGGATGGGATGTAGCCATTGACAACGGTGATGCCTTACAGAAAGCTTGCCATGGAAAGGAGTAGGAATGATTGGATGAAGACAGCAGGAAAGCAGAGGTTCAGAGGAACGAAAGCATCTCTATACGCTTATCTGAAATTCTCACCAATGATTTGCCTAAGTATTTCTATCTTTATTTTCTGTTTATTTATTATTATTATTCGAAAACTCCATAACCATTTGATATCCGCCTGACTTAGATTTACAAGATGACCATAGCTTGCTTCATACCAACAATCTCGGTGGGATCGACCCTTACTCACGTAAGGTTTTATTACTTGGACGACCCAGTGCACTTGCTGGTTAGTTGTATCGAAGTTGTGAATGAAAAAGGATTTATTAAGACGTGTGTACTGAGTTTTTGGTGTCGTTGCCTGAGATCACAATTTCATGCACCAATGCTCATGCATCAATAAGTTTCGGATGTTTCTTTTCTTATGTTTTAGATGTTCTTGTTGGATTTTGGATAATATTTTTCTCATAGTTTTAGATTTTTTTTCTTAGTTTTTAGATGTTCTTTTTTCAATATTTTGTTGGATGTCTTGTTTTGTTAGGTTTTCAAATTTTAAGAAGATTTTGGATATCTCATTTTTGTTAGGTTTTGGATGTTTCATTTTGTTACGTTTCAGATGTTTTATTATTTCTTTTTATTAGAAAATTTAAAATGATTTTCGAATTTTAAAATAATTTTGTAATTTTTATAATAAATTTTTAAAATAATTTTATAATGATTTTGATGCTTGTTATTATTTGATTTTAAATGTTCTTTTTAGATTTTGGATGTTTCTTTTTTCATTAGATTTTCAATGTTTTACATGATTATTTGAATTCACGTTCCCTCTAAAAAAAGAATAAAAAAGCTACTAGTTGGTTGCAGTTGGCTGCATCATTTATTGGTTACCTAATAAAAAAATCTAGAACAATCATCAATAAAAGTTATAAAATATTTTTTTCCTCCTCTAGTAATATTGTTATTTAATTCACAAATATCAATATAAACCAAATCTAATAAGTGTGTATTTCTTTCAACTTTTGAAAAACATTTCTTAGTAATTTTGGATTTATGCAAATATCACATTTCTTATTAAAATCCTTATTACTATGATTAATATAGTTATTTTTATGCATATATTCAATTGTAATTTAAGTATTACAAAGAAACATTCACTTTTTTTTATTAATACTAAGTTTGAACATGTCTTCAGTATAATATCCTTTTCCTACAAATACATCATTCTTAAGCAAAATTCTATTATAACTTTAAGTTATCAAATTCCATTACAACTTTAAATCCTTTCTTACATAAGAAACTAATAGAAACTAGATTTTTTATCAAATCCAAAACATGAAGCACATTTATTAAACTTAATTTCTCTCCAAATGTAAAATTTAATTTCATAGTTCCTTGATCACAAACTTTGGCTGAGTTATCATTGCCCATTAAGACTTCTCTGTTGTTCACTTTTTCATATGTTTTTAATTGGTTGCGATCATTGCAAACACGAACAGTAATCCTAGAATCTAACCACCATTGAAGTGATCTTTCTTGTATTGCCATGTTGAGTTCTGTACCATGTCAATATGCATATTTTGTACTTTTCTGCAACCATAGTAATTAGGTCCTTCTCTTCTACTAAGTTGGCCTTTGGTATTTTTTTTTTCAGAAGTCTATATTCTTTGATGTAATGTCCTTTCTTGTGACAATGATAACATTCTCTTTGTCTCTTCTTGTCTTATTTAAGATTCTTTGAGAACTTTCTTTTCTTCTTATTGGTGTTGTTTTCACCTATATAATTCACTTTAAAACTTTGAGAAAGATACACAACATCACATTTTCGAGTTTCCTCCTCTATACATATATGTCTTAGTAATTTCTCAATTTTGAAGTCCTCACCAAGATGTAAGCATTTCCTATTATAACCATTCCAAGATGAAGGCAATTTTGAAATAATTATTCCAACTTATATTGATTCAAGGATTACCACTTGTAGATCACGAAGTCTACTTACAAAAATTTGTAATTCATGAATTTGATCCATAATAGACATACTATCATTCATAATAAATTCAAAATATTTATCATAATAAAATATATATGTTCCTTGTCATTCAGTATTGTACATTTCTTCCAAAGACTTCTAAATCTCCCATGGTGATTGAATTAACATATAGAGATCATAAAGTCAGTCAGATAAAATGTTGAGAAAATGACCTCGACACGCAAAAGTATCTTCATCATGTTTCTTCTTTAATTGAGTAACCTTTTCTTTTTCTTCCAGTGTGGCATTTTCAGCAGCATCGGCAACTGGTATAGTCTTTAGGTCAATCACATATGCAAGATTGAGAACCGAAAGAAGAAACATCATCTTATCCATCCAATGGTTGAATTTCATTCCATCAAAGTGATCTAACTTGATAAACTCTTGATTCATGACTGATGAACGGATTTCTAACGATTTAGAATTTCACAATAAATCCTCATTGCAAGTATAGAATCTAAACCAATAAAGAATTCTTTCATGAAAAAAATTGTTTGTCACAAGTAACAAACCCCTAAAAATAATAACCGAAGTATTCAAACCTCGGGTCGTCTCTCAAAGGAATTGCAGGGAAGTGTAGTTATTATTGGTTATGGAAAAGTATCTTTTTGGGGTTTTGAATAAGGAACAAGAAAAGTAAATTGCAAGAGAGTAAACTAATAGTTAAGAAAGGCTCTTGGCAAGGTATGAGAACTAGAAGTCCTATCCTAGTTATCCATATCAATTGTGATGAGAATTGTCCATTGCTCCCACTTAGTTAACCTCAAACTATGGAGAAAAGTCAAGTGGATGAATCAATTTGATTTCTCAAGTCCTAGTCAACTCCTAGGGAAAGACTAGCTTTAGAAGGATCCAAATCAATTAGCAACTTCTCAATTATCAATCAACAAAGGAGTTTGATAACTCAAGAGTCTCCAATTACTCTACCAAACCAAGAGGAGAAAAATCTAACTTAAAACCCTCCCAAGCATTTTATCAAACACTTGGAAGGCATAACATAAAAACATAGGAAACTAGTAAGGAATATTAAATCTAAACAACCAATTGCAAGCATCAATGATAACAAATAAAGGAAGAAGCAATAAACATGAAATACCTCAGATTAGATTAAAAAGGGAATCAAATCTAACATGATAATTCATACTAAATTGGCAACATAAAGTAATCAACAGGGGAAATAAATAAACTAGAATGCTAAGAAAAATAAAAGTAGAAGAGAAACTAAATTAAACTAAGATAAAAATCTGAAATTGAAAGTGAATAAAACTAAGAATCCTAGAAAACTACACCTAAAATCTAAAATTATCTGAATGAAAGTTGAGTGAATGAATGAATGATTGATTCCCCACTCTGAAGTCTCTAATCTGTTTTTTCAGGCTTGGAACTGGGCCAAAAAGGAGCCCAAAAACTGCCCCCAGCGTCTTCTACAATTTCTGCACGTGGCACACGTCACGCGTAGGCGTACATTATGCGTATGCGTCGCTGAACTTTCGCAAAGTCACGCGTATGCCTCGCCTAACTGCATGGCAATTATGGCAAATTACATATCATTTTGAAGCTCCGGATGTTAGCTTTCCAACGCAACTAGAACCGCCTCTTTTGGACCTTTGTAGCTCAAGTTATGATTGATTTAGTATGAAGAGGTCAGGCTTGACAACTTAGCAATTCCTTCAATTTCTTGTATTCCTTCCACTTTTGCATGCTTCCTTTCCATCCTCTAAGTCATTCCTGCCCTATAAATTCTGAAATCACTTAACACATAGATCAAGGCATCGAATGGTAACAAAAGAGGTTTAATAATTAGAAATTTTAAGGCCAAAGAGGCATGTTTTCAATCAAAGCACAGAATTAGGAAGGAAAATATAAAACATGCAATTTGTATGCATAAGTGTGAGAATGAAGGATAAAATCCACTCAATTTAGCATAAAATGAACCACGAAATAGTGGTGCATCAAATCTCCCCACACTTAAATATTAGCATGTCCTCATGCTAAGCTCAAGAGAAGCTATAAAGGAGTGAAGAGGAATGGTAAAACTTATGAATGCAACCTATCTATATGAATGCAACTAAATGCAAAAATACTTCTACCTACTTGGTTAAAAGTAAACAAATTCTCCAAGACAAACATAAATCAGATTCCACTAATTCAAATCACACAATAAGAGACATGTAAACTTGTAAGAAGATAGCTCATGAAAGCCGGGAACACAAAATCAAGCATTGAACCCTCACTGAAAGTGTATATGCACTCTAATCGCTCAAGTGTCTAGGGCTAATTCACTCTACTCTTCTCTAGTCATGCTTTCTAAAACTTCGTTCTTCATCTAACCAATCAACAAATATTTAAGGGTGAGGATACATGTATGGCTAAGTGAGCTGTAATATGAATCTTTGACTAACCTAAGTTCTCACCTAACACACACACACTTTATATAACTCTAAAATCATGCCTAGCTACCCAAAATTCCACTTTTGCATCACATACTCATGTATCAAATATATATATTCATCACATATGCATTGATCTTTTATTGAACTTAGCATTGGGGTAATTTTGTCCCCTATTCATAAGTATTTTTGGTATTTTTTTCTCTTTATATATATATATATATATATATATATATATATATATATTAAAAGCATAATATATCAATGCATATGGTTTTTCAATTTTTACATGAGTAAGCACCCAGATTCCCGTTGTGTTTTGTTAATAAAACACAACACATTCTCATTAACCCAAGTTCCCACGATTTCCCACACTTTGTTGACATACAATCTCTATCTTAAGCTAACCAAAGATTCAAATGGGGTAATTAATTATTTTTTCGCTTAAGGCTAGTGATGTGGTAAAATATAGAACAAATGGGGTTTAAAAGGCTCAACGTGGCAAACAAAGGTAATTGAAGTGGTAGGCTATTTGGGATAAGTGAGCTAATAACAAATGATGGCCTCAATCATATGTATGCAGGCAAATACACTAAACAATGGACATATAGAATGGAACAAACCATAGATTGTAATCATAGAGAAGAAAAACACACAAGAATAAAAATCATGGTTAAATAATGTAATCATATAATTAAGCTCAAATCTCACAGGTTGTGTGTTCTTAGCTATAACCCATGTTCCAATTACAATCTTCAAACAAGTTTAACAAAAAAGTTTTAATTTAAATTAGTGAAATGCTATAAAAAGGGTCTTGAAAAAGAACTTATCACTCCAACCAAGTAGTGGTAGAAGAACATGCACAAAATCAAACAAACATGCAATCAAACATGCAAATGCAACAACTAATTTAACAAGAAAAATTAAACATTGGTGTTGAAATAGGAAGTAACTAACCCACGGAAGTCAGTATCGACCTCCCCACACTTAAAGATTGCACCGTCCTTGGTGCATGCTGAGATGTGCAAGTGGGCGGGCTGCAACAACTGATACTTTTCTCCAAAGAATGTTTAGATGGACTTGTATGTCACCCCATTGAAAAGCTTCTCCTTTCCCTTCTCGGTGGCCATCTTGAAAGAAGAGGAAAAAGAAGAAAAGTAACCCAGAAATAACGATAAGAAAACAAATAAAGTATGGGTGGGTTAATGCCAAATAATGAGGGTCTCAATTACATGGTAGCTACAACATGCAAGTGAGAAAATGGAAGAAGCAAATGGCATATCAATAGTGCAAAAATTGCAACAATGGGGAAGAGATAGTGGTTAATGCAAGATAGTATAAGTACATATCAATGCAAATGGAATGCAAGTATCATAAAAATTAGCATTAACTTATAATTAATAATACCCAACAATTTAAAACAAGTAACGAAGCACGAAAATAATTCAATTACAGATGCAACAGTTGAGCAAGAAAATTCAACACCGAAGAAAAAGTATCAAATTTAGAAAAGAAAATGAAAACATGCACAAAATTAAAATGCAATGAGTGGAAGTATGCAAATGCAATAAGGAAAATAGAATGAAAGAGAATAAGGATGAGAAGTTAAAGAAATGAAGAAGAAGAAAGTAAGAAAAAAGGAGGAAAGAAGGAGAAAAGATAAGAGAACAAGAAATGAACGCAACGCGCGCGCAAGCATAACGCGTACCCGTGAAAACTGAAGAAGCCATGCAACGCGTACGCGTGGGTGGCCAAACATGCACACTGACGCGTGAGCATCTGTCACGCATACGCGTGACTACTCGCACGCTTCCAGCACGGTGGCCGCACAACTCTCTGTGAAATTCACGCTTTTATGCCGTTTTCATGCCCACGCGAACACGTCCTTGACGCTTACGCGTGGGTTGAAATTTCTGCAGGGGACGCCTTATTTTCTGTATTTTATTTTATTTTATCTTATTTATCTTTCAGTACTTGCACATTTTTCTTTTACTGTATTTCTGTATTTTGCACTTGGGTTTATATATATATCTTAGATATTTAGTATAGTTTGCACTTTTAGCTTATTAAGTTGTGATATAGAAAATATGGATTAATTAGTTTAGTTTACCCTTTTAGCATATGATAAATTGGTTTAATTAAAAATAAAAGAGTAAACTAGAAACTTTAGTATAACAGAATCACAACAATCCACACACCTTATATACAATAGCAATAAATGTTGGTTAATTGACAACATTTTTCAAGGAAAATATTAAATTTTATAAAAGCCATTCTAAGATTCACATTGAGTTGAATGAAAATTCTTGATTCCTACTTGCATGACATATATAACTGATATACGGATTTTGATCCAAAGAACACACAACCCGTGAGTTTTTTAGCTTAATTGTATGGTTACATTTAACCATAAATTTCATTTCTGTGTGTTTCACACTTCTTTTCTATGCTTGTAATCTTTACTTTGTTTTAATCTATATGTCCAATATAGAATGTAGATACATACCCACATATGATTGAGGCCATCATTTGAATTTTTCCTCACTTATCCCAAATAAGCCTACCTTCTACATCACCCTTGTTAGCCCCCTTGAGCCTTTTAACCCCCTTTTGTTCTATAACCATATCACTAGCCTTAAGCAAAAAAAAAAACAAATTAAAAATCCCAAGTTGAATCCTTGATTAGCTTAAGACAGAGATTATGTATCAATTAAGTGTGGGAAAACATGGGAACATGGGTTGATAGGAAATGATTAAATTAAATAAGAATAATCAGAAGTTTGGGAGCATGCTCATGTGAAACCAAATTAAACTAAAATACCATATGCATTGATATATGTTGTGTTTATGTTTCAAAAAAAAACCTTTAAGTGTTTTAATAAGCAAATAAATAAGGGGACAAAATTACCCCAATAATGAGTTTAGTAAAGAAATCAATGCACATGGAAGTAAAATCAAAATTGGTACATGAGTATGTAATACAAAAGTGGGAAAATTGGGAAGACCAGGATAATTATAAATTATATAGAGTATGTATATGTTAGGTAAGATCTTAGACCAATCAAGGATTCAACTTATAGCTCACTTAGCCTTATATATATCCTCACCTTTACCTTGGCCCCATTACAACCTTGAAAAGACCTTATGATGTTTGTATCTATACATTATATATTTGTTGATTGGTTAGATGAAGAACAAAGTTTTAGAAAGCATGAATAGAAAAGAATAGAGTGATTAACCCCAAACACTGAGTGACTAGAGAGTAAACACAAAAATCCAGTGAGGGTTCAATAGCTCATCTCCATATATCCAATTTTAATTATTAATTGTCTTGCAAGTTTGTGAATTCCTTTAACTCAACTCAATTGTGAAAGTGCTTTAACATGATTTAGGCTTGGCTATGCGTATATGATTCCTTGAAAATATAAATCAAATTAACGACATGTAAGCTCTATATATATAGGTGGACAGAAATTAGAATTGCATGATTCATTTAGGTAGCTTGCATTTAAAATAAATTGCAATGCATGAGATTCCACCATTCTACCTTCACTTTTTCTCTTGGATTCAGCATGAGGACATGCTATTTTTTAAGTGTGGGGAGGTTGATAAACCCATATTTTATGATTCATCTTGTGCTCAATTAAGTGTTTTTATCAATTCTTCACCCACTTATTCATGTAAATTACATGATTTTACTATTCCTTCCTTATTTTATGATATATGTAAGAACATGTTTCCTATGCGTTAAAAATATTAAATTTAATTATCCTTTATTACCATTCGATGTCGTGATTTATGTGTTGAGTATTTTCAGGCTTCATAGGGCAGGAATGGCTTAGAGGACAGAAAGAAAACATACAAAAATAGAAGGAAAGCACAAAAATAGAGTTTTGAAGAAAAGGGCAGCAACGCACACGCGTGGATGATGCGGACGCGTGCCTAGCGCAAAATGGCAGCGACGCATACGCAAGGACGATGCGGACGCGTGCCTTGAGTAGAACGCAAATGACGCGTACGCGTGACCAGGAAAAACTCCAAACGAACGCGTGACCCACGCGTACACGTGATGGACGCCACGTACAAGAATCTGCAGAAAATGCCCTCAGCGATTTCTGGGCCCCTTTTGGCCCAGATCCAAGCCCAGAAACACAGAATAGAAGCCAGAGAATGGGGGAATAAAAAAAAACAATTGATACAACATTCATTCACATAATTTTAGGTTTTAGATGTTGTTTTAGAGAGAGAGAGAGAGAGGCTCTCTCTTCTCTCTTAGGATTTAGGATTAGGATTAGGATTTAGGATTTCTATTATGATTAGGCTACTTCTCTTCAATCACACGTTCCATGTTCCTTTAATTTAGTTTTTACTTTTATTCTATTACTTTAATTATTATTTATCTTTTCAATTTGGTTTATGAACTCCATGTTAGGATTGATTTTCTTAATTAATACATATTGAGGTATTTCAGATTTATGATTGCTTTCTTTAATTTATGTTATTGATACTTATAATTAATCCAAATTATTTTCATTCGAGTAGATTTTCTTCCCTTTTGGCTTTGGTTGAGTAATTGGTGATACTTGAGTTATCAAACTCAGCAGTTGATTGGAAATTCGGATTGCTGATTGATTTGGATCCCTCTAAAGCTAGTCTTTCCATAGGAGTTGACTAGGACTTGAGGAATCAAGTTAATTAGTCCACTTGACTTTCCTTTATTTAGTAAGGGTTAACTAAGTGGGAGCAAAATCCAATTCTCATCACACCTGATAAGGATAACTAGGATAGGATTTCCAGTTCTCATACCTTGCCAAGAGATTTTCTAATTATTAATTTATTTTTCTTGTCATTTAAATTACTTGTTCTTTATTCTAAAAACCCAAAACAAAATATACTTTTTCCATAACCAATAATAAATCATACTTCATTGCAATTCCTAGAGAGACAACCCGAGGTTTAAATACTTCGGTTATAAATTTTATTGGGTTTTGTTACTTGTGACAACCAAATTTTTGTAAGAAAGGATTCTCTGTTAGTTTAGAAACTATACTTACAACGCGATTACTCTTATAAAAATTCTTTACTAACAGAAATTCAGTTCGTCGATCATAGAGAAGAAAAACACACAAGAATAAAAATCATGGTTAAATAATGTAACCATATAATTAAGCTCAAATTTCACAGGTTGTGTGTTCTTAGCTATAACCCTTGTTCCAAATTACAATCTTCAAACAAGTTTAACAAAATTGTTTTAATTCAAATTAGTGAAATGCTATAAAAAGGGTCTTGAAAAAGAACTTATCACTCCAACCAAGTAGTGGTAGAAGAACATGCACAAAATCAAACAAACATGCAATCAAACATGCAAATGCAACAATGAATTTAACAAGGAAAATTAAACATTGGTTTTGAAATAGGAAGTAACTAACCCACAGAAGTTAGTATCGACCTCCCCACACTTAAAGATTGCACCGTCCTCGGTGCATGCTGAGATGTGCAAGTGGGCGGGCTGCTACAACTGATGCTTTTCTCCAAAGAATGTGCAGATGGACTTGTATGTTGCCCCAGGGAGAAGCTTCTCCTTTTCCTTCTCGGTGGCCATCCAGAAAGAAGAGGAAAAAGAAGAAAAGTAACCCAGAAATAATGATAAGAAAACAAATAAAGTATGGGTGGGTTAATGCCAAATAATGAGGGTCTCAATTACATGGTAGCTACAAAATGCAAGTGAGAAAACAGAAGAAGCAAATGGCATATCAATAGTGCAAAAATTGCAACAATGGGGAAGCGATAATGGGTAATGCAAGATAGTATAAGTGCATATCAATGCAAATGGAATGCATGTATCATAAAAATTAGCATTGACTTATAATTTATAATACCCAATAATTTAAAACAAGTAACGAAGCACCCAAATAATTAAAGAAAAGATGCAACAGTTGAGCAAGAAAATTCAACACCAAAGAAAAAGTATCAAATTTAGAAAAGAAAATGAAAACATGCACAAAATTAAAATGTAATGAGTGGAAGTATGCAAATGCAATAAGGAAAATAGAATGAAAGAGAATAAGGATGAGAAGTTAAAGAAATAAAGAAGAAGAAAGTAAGAAAAAAGGAGGAAAGAAGGAGAAAAGATAAAAGAACAAGAAACGGACGCGACGCACGCGCAAGCATCACGCGTACGCGTGAAAACTGAAGAAGCCATGCGACGCGTAAGCGTCGCGCACGCATACGGGTGGGTGGCCAAACATGCACACTGACGCGTGAGCGTCTGTCACGCGTACGCGTGATTACTCGCACGCTTCCAGCACGGTGGCCGCACAACACTCTGTGAAATTCATGCTTTTACGCCGTGGGTTGAAATTTCTGCAGGGGACGCGTACACGTGTGATGAGCGGATAATTTATACGCTTTTTGGCATTGTTTTTAGTATGTTTTTAGTAGGATCTAGTTACTTTTAGGGATGTTTTTATTAGTTTTTATGTTAAATTCACATTTCTGGACTTTACTATGAGTTTGTGTATTTTTCTGTGATTTCAGGTATTTTCTGGCTGAAATTGAGGGACTTGAGCAAAAATCAGATTCAGAGGTTAAAGAAGGACTACTAATGCTATTGGATTCTGACCTCCCTGCACTTAAAGTGGATTTTCTGGAGCTACAGAACTCAAAATGGCGCGCTTCTAATTGCGTTGGCAAGTAGACATCCAGGGCTTTCCAGCAATATATAATAGTCTATACTTTGGCCGAGCTTAGATGACGCAAAAGGGCGTTGAACGCTAGTTCTACGCTGCAGTCTAGAGTTAAACGCCAGAAACACATCACAAGCTAGAGTTGAACGCCAGAAACACGTTACAAACTGGCGTTCAACTCCAAGAATGACCTCTCCACGTGTAAACTTCAAGCTCAGCCCAAGCACACACCAAGTGGGCCCCGGAAGTGGATTTATGCATCAATTACTTACTTCTGTAAACCCTGGTAACTAGTTTAGTATAAATAGGACTTTTTACTATTGTATTAGACATCTTTGGATTATCTTTTGATCTATTGATCACGTTTGGGGCTGGCCATTCGGCCATGCCTGGACCATTATCACTTATGTATTTTTAACGGTAGAGTTTCTGCACTCCATAGATTAAGGTGTAGAGCTCTGCTGTTCCTCATGATTTAATGCAAAGTACTACTGTTTTCTATTCAATTCAACTTATTCCGCTTCTAAGATATCCATTCGCACTTCAACATGAATGTGATGATCGTGACAGTCATCATCATTCCCTATGAACACATGCATGACAACCACTTCCGTTATACCTTAGATTGAATGAGTATCTCTTGGATTCCTTAATCAGAATCTTTGTGGTATAAGTTAGAACCCATGGATGGCCATTCCTGAGATCCGGAAAGTCTAAACCTTGTCTGTGGTATTCCGAGTAGGATCTGGGAAGGGATGGCTGTGACGAACTTCAAACTCGCGAGTGCTGGGCGTAGTGACAGACGTAAAAGGATAGTAAATCCTATTCCAGTATGATCGAGAACCTCCAGATGATTAGCCATGCCATGACAGAGCATTTGGACCATTTTCACAGAGAGGATGGGATGTAGCCATTGACAATGGTGATGCCCTTACAGAAAGCTTTCCATGGAAAGGAGTAAGACTGATTGGATAAAGACAGCGGGAAAGCAGAGATTCAGAGGAACGAAAGCATCTCTATACGCTTATCTGAAATTCTCACCAATGATATGCATAAGTATTTCTATCTTTATTTTCTGTTTATTTATTATTATTATTCGAAAACTCCATAACCATTTGATATCCGCCTGACTGAGATTTACAAGGTGACCATAGCTTGCTTCATACCAACAATCTCCGAGGGATCGACCCTTACTCACGTAAGGTTTTATTACTTGGACGACCCAGTGCACTTGCTAGTTAGTTGTGCGAAGTTGTGAAGTTATGTTTGGACCATGGTATTGTGCACCAGTTATTGGCGCCATTGCCAGGGAGAGAACGAACAACAAATTTTACAACCTCAGAGTAACAATTTCGCATACCAAGTTTTTGGCGCCGTTGCCGAGGATTGTTCGAGTTTGGACAACTGACGGTTCATCTTGTTGCTCAGATTAGGTAATTTTCTTTTTGCTTTATTTTCAAAAATTTTTCAAAAAAAAAAAATTTTTTTCAAAAATCTTTAAAAAAATATTTTCCCCTCTGTTTTCGAAAATCATTCTAAATTTTTAAGAATGAATTCTAGAGTTTCATGAAGCATGTTGAAGCCTGGCTGGCTGTAAAGCCATGTCTAAATTCATTTAGACTGAGGCTTCCAAGTCATCATTACAAGAGCAAGCTAGTTGTTGCTAATAAAATTTGTTATTGTATGACTGATTTGTATCTTCTAAAGCTTGGCTGGCTATTAAGTCATGTCTAACCCTTTGATTGGAGCTTTGGGATAATATTGAAAGATTCCTGAAATTCTTCTTAAAGATTTTGGAATCCTTATTTTTCTTTTTCACATTAATTTTCGAAAAATCCAAAAAAAATCATAAAATCATAAAAATAAAAAATATTTTGTGTTTCTTGTTTGAGTCTTGAGTCAATTTCAAGTTTGGTGTCAATTGCATTTTTTCTAAAAATTCTTTGCATTTTTCGAAAATTCATGCATTCATAGTGTTCTTCATGATCTTCAAGTTGTTCTTAGCCAGTCTTCTTGTTTGATCTTCATATTTTCTTGTTTTGTATCTTTTCTTGTTTTTCATATGCATTCTTGCATTCATAGTGTCTATACATGAAAAATTTCTAAGTTTGGTGTCTTGCATGTTTTTCTTTTCTTGAAAATTTTTCAAAAATAAGTCTTGATGTTCATCTTGACATTCAAAGTGTTCTTGGTGTTCATCTTGACATTCATAGTGTTCTTGCATGCATCACATGTTTTGATCCAAAATTTTCATGCATTGAGTCTTTTTGATGTTTTTCTCTTTCTTCATTAAAAATTCAAAAAATCAAAAAAATATCTTTCCCTTTTTCACTCATAAATTTTCAAAAATTTGAGTTGACTTTTTCAAAAATTTTTAAAATCTAGTTGTTTTTATGAGTCAAATCAAATTTTCAATTTAAAAATCTTATCTTTTCCAAAATCTTTTTCAAAAATCAAATCTTTTTCATTTCTCTTATTTATTTTCGAAAATTTTAAAAATCTTTTTCAAAAATCTTTTTCTTAATTTTATATCATATTTTCGAAAATATCATCAACAATTAATGTTTTGATTCAAAAATTTCAAGTTTGTTACTTACTTGTTAAGAAAGATTCAAACTTTAAGTTCTAGAATCATATCTTGTGATTTCTTGTGAATCAAGTCATTAATTGTGATTTTAAAAATCAAATCTTTTTCAAAACTAATTTCAATCATATCTTTTCAAAAAAATATCTTTTATTCTTATCTTTTTCAAAATCATATCTTTTTCAAAAAAATTTTTTAAAATATCTTTTCTAACTTCTTATCTTCTTATCTTTTCAAAATTGATTTTCAAATCTTTTCTCAACTAACTAATTGAATTTTTTTTGTTTGTTTCTTATCTTTTTCAAAACCACCTAACTAATTTTCCCCCTATAATTTTCAAAAATTATCTCCCTCCTTTTTCAAAATTCTTTTAATTAACTAATTGTTTCAAATTTTGATTTTAATTTTATTCCCCCTTTAATTTTTGAAAATCACTAACTCTTTTTCAAAATTATTTTCGAAAACTTCTCTCTCTCATCTCCTTCTATTTATTTATTCATTTACTAATACTTCTCTTCATCTCAAATCATTGCTCTTATCCTTACCCTTGTGTTTGGATTATCCATTCTTCTTCACTCTTATTCCCTTTTCTTCTAACAACAAGGGAACCTCTATACTCTGGTAAAAAGGATCCCTATTATTATTTTTTGTTCCCTTCTTTTTCATATGAGCAGGAGCAAGGACAAGAATATTCTTGTTGAAGCAGACCCTGAACCTGAAAGGACTCTGAAAAGGAAACTAAGAGAAGCTAAAATACAACAATCCAGAGACAACCTTACAGGAATTTTCGAACAAGAAGAGGATATGGCAGCCGAAAATAATAATAATGCAAAGAGGATGCTTGGTGACTTTACTGCACCAAATTCCAATTTACATGGAAGAAGCATCTCCATCCCTACCATTGGAGCAAACAATTTTGAGCTGAAACCTCAATTAGTTTCTCTGATGCAACAAAACTGCAAGTTTCATGGACTTCCATTTGAAGATCCTTTTCAGTTCTTAACTGAATTCTTGCAGATCTGTGATACTGTTAAGACTAATGGAGTAGATCCTGAAGTCTACAGGCTCATGCTTTTCCCGTTTTCTGTAAGAGACAGAGCTAGAATATGGTTGGATTCTCAACCTAAAGATAGCCTGAACTCTTGGGATAAGCTGGTCACGGCTTTCTTAGCCAAGTTCTTTCCTCCTCAAAAGCTTAGTAAGCTTAGAGTGGATGTTCAAACCTTCAGACAGAAAGAAGGTGAATCCCTCTATGAAGCTTGGGAGAGATACAAGCAACTGACTAAAAAGTGTCCTTCTGACATGCTTTCAGAATGGACCATCTTGGATATATTCTATGATGGTCTGTCTGAATTGGCTAAGATGTCACTGGATACTTCTGCAGGTAGATCCATTCACCTAAAGAAAATGCCTGCAGAAGCTTAAGAACTCATTGACATGGTTGCTAATAACCAGTTTATGTACACTTCTGAGAGGAATCTTGTGAGTAATGAGACGCCTCAGAAGAAGGGAGTTCTTGAAATGGATACTCTGAATGCCATATTGGCTCAGAATAAAATATTGACTCAGCAAGTCAATATGATTTCTCAGAGTCTGAATGGAATGCAAGCTGCATCCAACAGTACTCAAGAGGCATCTTCTGAAGAAGAAGCTTATGATCCTGAGAACCTTGCAATAGCAGAGGTAAATTATATGGGTGAACCTTATGGAAACACCTATAACCCCTCATGGAGAAACCACCCAAATTTCTCATGGAAGAATCAACAAAAGCCTCAACAAGGCTTTAATAATGGCGGAAGAAATAGGTTTAACAGTAGTAAACCTTTTCCATCATCCACTCAGCAATAGACAGAGAATTCTGAGCAGAATCCATCTAGCTTAGCAAATTTAGTCTCTGATCTATTTAAGGCCACTCTGAGTTTTATGAATGAAACAAGGTCATCCATTAGAAATTTGGAAGCACAAGTGGGCCAGCTGAGTAAAAGGATCACTGAAATCCCTCCTAGTACTCTCCCAAGCAATACAGAAGAAAATCCAAAAGGAGAGTGCAAGGCCACAAGAGAGGAGAAGGACGTGAATCCCAGTGAGGAAGACCTCCTGGGACGTCCAGTGATCAATAAAGAGTTTCCCTCTGAGGAACCAAAGGAATCTGAGACTCATCTAGAGACCACAGAGATTTCATTGAACCTCCTTATGCCATTCATGAGCTCTGATGAGTATTCCTCTTCAGAAGAGAATGAGGATGTTACTGAAGAGCAAGTTGCCAAGTTCCTTGGTGCAATCATGAAGCTGAATGCCAATTTATTTGGTAATGAGACTTGGGGAGATGAACCTCCCCTGTTCACCAATGAACTAAATGCATTGGATCAACTGAGATTGCCTCAGAAGAAACTGGATCCTGGAAAGTTCCTAATATCTTGCACCATAGGCACCATGACCTTTGAGAAGGCTCTATGTGACCTTGGGTCAGGGATAAACCTCATGCCACTCTCTGTAATGGAGAAACTGGGAATCTTTGAGGTACAAGCTACTAAAATCTCATTAGAGATGGCAGACAACTCAAGAAAAGAGGCTTATGGACAAGTAGAGGACGTGTTAGTAAAGGTTGAAGGCCTTTACATCCCTGCTGATTTCATAATCCTGGATACTGGGAAGGATGAGGATGAATCCATCATTCTTGGAAGACCCTTCCTAGCCACAGCAAGAGCTGTGATTGATGTTAACAGAGGTGAACTAGTCCTTCAATTGAATGAGGACTCCCTTGAGTTTAAAACTCAAGGACATCCTTCTGTAAACATAGAAAAGAGGCACAGTAAGCTTCTCTCAAAACAGAGTCAACCAAAGCCCCCACAGTCAAACTCTAAGTTTGGTGTTGAGAGGCCACAACCAAACTCTAAGTTTGGTGTTGAACTCCCATATCCAAACTCTAAGTTTGGTGTTGGGGAGTCTCAACAATGCTCTGAACATCTGTGAGGCTCCATGGGAGCCCACTGTTAAGCTACTGACATTAAAGAAGCGCTTGTTGGGAGGCAACCCAATTTTTATTTATCTAATTTTAATTTATTTTTATTGTTATTTCATGTTTTATTAGGTTCATGATCATGAGGAGTCACAAAATAAATATAAAAATTAAAAACGGAATCAAAAACAGCAAAAGAAAAATCACACCCTGGAGGAGGATCTTACTGGCGTTTAAACGCTAGTAAGGAGCATCTGGCTGGTGTTCAACGCCAGAACAGAGCATGGATCTGGCGTTGAATGCCAGAAACAAGCAGCATCCTGGCGTTCAGATGCCAGAAATGCACACTGAGGAAGAGCTGGCGCTGAACACCAGAAACAAGCATCTGGCTGGCGTTCAACGCCAGAAATATGCTGCATTTGGGCACTGAACGCCCAGAACAAGCATCAATTCGGCGTTTAAACGCCAGAATTTAATGCAAAGGCATTTTACATGCCTAATTGGTGTAGGGATGCAACTCCTTGACACCTCAGGATCTGTAGACCCCACAGGATCAACTCAGTATCTGTGGACCCCACAGGATCCCCACCTACCACCACTCACTCTCTTCCCTCTTCTCAATGTTTATCCTCTCTTCCTAATAAACACTCTTCCCCAAAACTCTTCACCAATCACCTCAATCTCTCTTCCCTATCACCACTTCACCACTCACATCCATCCACTCTTCCCCATAAACCTACCTCATAAACTTCACCTACCTTCAAAATTCAAAATCAATTTCCCACCCAAACCCACCCTATATGGCTGAAACTAACCCCCCTCCCCTCCCTATATAAAGCCCGCCATTCTTCCTCATTTTCACACAACACAACCCTTTCTTCCCCTTCTTGGCCGAATACACCTCTCCCTCCTCTCCTCCATATTCTCTTCTTCTTCTTCATCTATTCTTTCTTTTCTTGCTCGAGGGCGAGCAATATTCTAAGTTTGATGTGGTAAAAGCATAAAGCTTTTTGTTTTTCCATTACCATGTCACCCAAGACCGGAGAATCCTCTAGAAAAGGGAAAAGGAAGACAAAAGCTTCCACCTCCGAGTCATGGGAGATGCAAAGATTCATCTCCAAAGCCCATCAAGACCACTTCTATGATGTTGTGGCCAAGAAGAAGGTGATCCCCGAGGTCCCTTTCAAACTCAAGAGAAATGAGTATCCAGAAATCCGACATGAAATCCAAAAAAGAGGTTGGGAAGTTCTAACAAAACCCATCCAACAAGTCAGAATTCTAATAGTTCAAGAGTTCTATGCTAATCCATGGATCACTAGAAACCATGATCAAAGTAAGAACCCGAACCCAAAGAATTATCTCACCATGGTTCGGGGGAAATACTTAGATTTTAGTCCGGAAAATGTGAGGTTGGCGTTTAACTTGACTATGATGCAAGGAGATGCACGCCCCTACACTAGAAGGGTCAACGTTGATCAAAGGTTGGACCAAATCCTCATGGACATATGTGTGGAAGGAGCTCAATAGAAGATTGACTCAAAAGGTAAACCGGTTCAACTGAGAAGACTGGAAGCCTGTAGCTAGAGGATGGTTGGAGTTCATTCAACGCTCAATCATTCTCACTAGCAACCGGTCTGAAGTTACTATAGACCGGGCCATCATGATCCATAGCATCATGATTGGAGAAGAGGTGGAAGTTCATGAGATTATACCTCAAGAACTCTACAAGGTGGCTGACAAGTCCTCCACTATGGCAAGGTTAGCCTTTCCTCACCTCATTTGTCACCTATGCAATTCGGCTGGGATTGACATAGAGGGAGATATCCTCATTGAAGAGGACAAGCCCATCATTAAGAAAAGGATGGAGCAAACAAGAGAGCCTATTCATGGATCTCAAGAGATGCATGAAGAAGCTCATCACCAAGAAATCCCTGAGATGCCTCAAGGGATGCACTTTCCTCCACAGAATTTTTGGGAGCAAATCAACACCTCCCTAGGAGAATTAAGTTCCAACATAGGACAATTAAGGGTGGAACATCAAGAGCACTCCATCATACTCCATGAAATTAGAGAAGATCAAAGAGCACTGAGGGAGGAGCAACAAAGACAAGGAAGAGACATAGAAGAGCTCAAGGACATCATTGGTTCCTCAAGAAGGAAACGCCACCATCACTAAGGTGGACTCATTCCTTGTTCTTACATTCTCTGTTTTTCGTTTTCTTATGTTAAATGTTTATCTATGTTTGTGTCTTTATTACATGATCATTAGTGTCTAAGTGTCTATGCCTTAAAGTAGTGAATATGAATCCATCACCTCTCTTAAATGAAAAATGTTTTTAATTCAAAAGAACAAGAAGTACATGAGTTTCGAATTTATCCTTGAACTTAGTTTAATTATATTGATGTGGTGACAATACTTTTTGTTTTCTGAATGAATGCTTGAACAGTGCATATGTCTTTTGAAGTTGTTGTTTAAGAATGTTAAATATGTTGGCTCTTGAAAGAATGATGACAAGGAGACATGTTATTTGATAATCTGAAAAATCATAAAAATGATTCTTGAAGCAAGAAAAAGCAGTGAATACAAAGCTTGCAGAAAAAAAAAAGAAAAAAATGGCAAAAAAATAGAAAGAAAAAGAAAAAGCAAGCAGAAAAAGCCAAAAGCTCTTAAAACCAAAAGGCAAGAGCAAAAATCCAGTAACCCTTAAAACCAAAAGGCAAGGTTAAATAAAAAGGATCCCAAGGCTTTGAGTATCAGTGGATAGGAGGGCCTAAAGGAATAAAATCCTGGCCTAAGCGGCTAAACCAAGCTATCCCTAACCATGTGCTTGTGGCGTGAAGGTGTCAAGTGAAAACTTGAGACTGAGCGGTTAAAGTCAAGGTCCAAAGCAAAAATAGAGTGTGCTTAAGAACCCTGGACACCTCTAATTGGGGACTTTAGCAAAGCTGAGTCACAATCTGAAAAGGTTCACCCAATTATGTGTCTGTGGCATTTATGTATCCGGTGGTAATACTGAAAAACAAAGTGCTTAGGGCCACGGCCAAGACTCATAAAGTAGCTGTGTTCAAGAATCAACATACTGAACTAGGAGAATCAATAACACTATTTGAACTCTGAGTTTCTATAGATACCAATCATTCTGAACTTCAATGGATAAAGTGAGATGCCAAAACTATTCAAGAGGAAAAAAGCTACAAGTCCCGCTCACCTGATTGGAGCTATGTTTCATTGATATTTTGGAATTTATAGTATATTCTCTTCTTTTTATCCTATTTGATTTTCAGTTGCTTGGGGACAAGCAACAATTTAAGTTTGTTGTTGTGAAGAGCGGATAATTTATACGCTTTTTGGCATTGTTTTTAGTATGTTTTTAGTAGGATCTAGTTACTTTTAGGGATGTTTTTATTAGTTTTTATGTTAAATTCACATTTCTGGACTTTACAATGAGTTTGTGTGTTTTTCTGTGATTTCAGGTATTTTCTGGTTGAAATTGAGGGACTTGAGCAAAAATCAGATTCAGAGGTTGAAGAAGGACTACTGATGCTGTTGGATTCTGACCTCTCTGCACTTAAAGTGGATTTTCTGGAGCTACAGAACTCAAAATGGCGCGCTTCAAATTGCGTTGGAAAGTAGACATCCAGGGCTTTCCAGAAATATATAATAGTCCATACTTTGGCCGAGTTTAGATGACGCAAAAGGGCGTTGAACGCCAGTCCTATGCTGCAGTCTGGAGTTAAATGCCAGAAACACGTCACAAGCCAGAGTTGAACGCCAGAAACACGTTACAAACTGGCGTTCAACTCCAAGAATGACCTCTCCATGTGTAAACTTCAAGCTCAGCCCAAGCACACACCAAGTGGGCCCCGGAAGTGGATTTATGCATCAATTACTTACTTCTGTAAACCCTAGTAACTAGTTTAGTATAAATAGGACTTTTTACTATTGTATTAGACATATTTGGATTATCTTTTGATCTATTGATCACGTTTGGGGGCTGGCCATTCGGCCATGCCTGGACCATTATCACTTATGTATTTTCAACGGTAGAGTTTCTGCACTCCATAGATTAAGGTGTGGAGCTCTGCTGTTCCTCATGATTTAATGCAAAGTACTACTGTTTTCTATTCAATTTAACTTATTCCGCTTCTAAGATATCCATTCGCACTTCAACATGAATGTGATGATCGTGACAGTCATCATCATTCCCTATGAAAACGTGCCTGACAACCACTTCCGTTCTATCTTAGATTTAATGAGTATCTCTTGGATTCCTTAATCAGAATCTTCGTGGTATAAGTTAGAACCCATGGATGGCCATTCCTGAGATCCGAAAAGTCTAAACCTTGTCTGTGGTATTTCGAGTAGGATCTGGGAAGGGATGGCTGTGACGAACTTCAAACTCGCGAGTGATGGGCGTAGTGACAGACGCAAAAGGATAGTAAATCCTATTCCAGTATGATCGAGAACCTCCAGTTGATTAGCCATGCCGTGACAGAGCATTTGGACCATTTTCACAGAGAGGATGGGATGTAGCCATTGACAACGGTGATGCCCTTACAGAAAGCTTGCCATGGAAAGGAGTAAGACTGATTGGATGAAGACAGCGGGAAAGCAGAGATTCAGAGGAACAAAAGCATCTCTATACGCTTATCTGAAATTCTCACCAATGATATGCATAAGTATTTCTATCTTTATTTTCTGTTTATTTATTATTATTATTCGAAAACTCCATAACCATTTGATATCCGCCTGACTGAGATTTACAAGGTGACCATAGCTTGCTTCATACCAACAATCTCCGTGGGATCGACCCTTACTCACGTAAGGTTTTATTACTTGGACGACCCAGTGCACTTGCTGGTTAGTTTTGCGAAGTTGTGAAGTTATGTTTGGACCATGGTATTGTGCACCAGTTATTGGCGCCATTGCTAGGGAGAGAATGAACAACAAATTTTACAACCTCAGAGTAACAATTTTGCATACCAGCGTGGGGTGGCTTGTGCGCCACGCACCCTTCCCGCGCGTCTCCATCGCAACTCTCTGTTCATTTGTGCATACACATACGACGTGTACGCGTCATAGACACTTGCGCATCAAAGCATTTTTTTTATGTAGAATGCAGGTGATTATGCAGAATTTATAAATGAACACTGAGAAAAATAAAATAAAACTAAAAATAAAAAAAAGTAATGATCATACCATGGTGGGTTGTCTCCCACTTAGCACTTTTAGTTAAAGTGCTTAAGTTGGACATTTGGTGAGCTCCTTGTCATGGTGGCTTGTGCTTGAACTCATCTTGAAACTTCCACCAACGCTTGGTCTTCCAATAAACTCCGACATTTTCGAATGAATTTGCCAAGCCTTTAGGGAGTTCTTCACAAGCTTTGAGCTCCCAAAATTGATCCTCTTCTATGCCCGGATCCCAAATCTCGTTTCTACACCCGTCTATAAGTGACTCATCATTGCTCTAACCAGTTGGTTTAGCCTTGAATTCTCATGTAAGCATCCAAACATCCTCCTAGACCCAATCAATTGAGAATTATACCAACCCTTGCAATTAGGCCTTGAGCTTCCAACCATAACGAACCTTGGATGGTGTTGCCAACCACTAACCATCTCCCTTTTACTCTTAAAACCGCAGATAGCTCTAAGTTGTCCATCTATTTCAAGCAGACCATATTCAAGTGGGAAGGTAGAGTTTAAGGATAAGAATTTTACCCACTTGAATGTTGTGTTGGATGGTAATGGCTTGGGGGGAGGTATCTCCAGTGGCGGCCTTGCCAATATATGCTTCACTCTCTTGGGCTCCTCTTTGATGATATCACCTCATGACAAGCTTCTGCAACATTAACCTCTTCCTCTTCAACCATGACATGCCTTGGAGGTTGTACACCCTCCTCAACATCAAATTCAAACGTCTTGCAAGGAAGCTCTATGACTTGAGTTTCCCTAGGAGGTTCCGCATCTACTAAGTCCTCAACCACTTCCTCTTTTTTGATAATTTTGGTTTTCTCCACTTGCTCTGGTACAAAATCTAACTCCTCCTTGATGACCTCCACCTCTTGACAACTTTCTTCAAGAGTTTCTCCTACCTCCACCTTTTGGGCCTCCTCTTGCTTCTCTTGAAGTATGTATGCGTGAACCCGATCCATTACGTCCCTAAGACGATCTATTCTCTCTTGTTCCATGTCAATAGCGTAATTTGGATCATGTTGCTCTTGGATTGATGGACATGGGTGAAAAGGAAGAGCACTAGAGCTTGAGGGTTGAGTATTGGGAGTAAATGATGGATTCACACGAGATATAAGAGCTTGGAGAGTAGAGGTGAGACCGGTGAGAGCAGAGGTAAGTGTGGTTTGAAGCTCCTGTTGCCCTTGGTGAATAACACTAAAGGTATCATCGATGGGAGCTTGGGGTGGATAGGAGGGTCCATTTGTTGGGAGAAAAGGCTAATAATACGGAGGTGGTTCTTCTTGATAAGGGTATGAAGATGGTGTATATTGAGGTGGAGGTTCTGGGTCTAATTCATATGGTTCGTATGGTGGTTGGTGTGGTGGATAAGGCTTAGGGTCATTGATGAACTGGAAGATTGATGGTTTACAATTCACAATAAATTCTCGTTGCAAGTATAGTTTCTAAACCAAGCAATAATCCATTCATACAAAATCTTGTTTGTCACTTAAGCAAACCTAATAAAATTAATAACCGAAGTATTGAAACCTCGGGTCGTCTCTCAAGGAATTGCAGGGAGGTATGATTTATTATTAGTTATGGAAAAAGTATATTTTGTTTTGGGTTTTTAAAATAAGGAACAAGTAATTTAAATGACAAGAAAAATAAGTTAATAATTATAAAGAAAACTATTGGCAAGGTACAAGAACTGGAAATTCTATCCTAGTTATCCTTATCAGGTGTGATGAGAATTGTTTATTGCTCCCACTTAGTTAACCCTTACTAAATAAAGGAAAGTCAAGTTGACCAATTAATTTGACCCTCAAGTCCTAGTCAACTCCTGTGGAAAGACTAGCTTTAGAGCGATCCAAATTAATCAGCAATTCACAAATCTCAATCAAATGCTGAGTCTGATAACTCAAGTGTTACCAATTACTTAACCAAAGCCAAAAAGGGAAAATAAATCTAAATTAAGTTGAAAGCATCATAAATAGAATAAAACAATCATTAATCTGAAATACCTCAAATTGCATTAAATAGAATATTCAAATCTTAACATGAAGAGTTCATAAGCCACTTGGGCAACATAAGTCAAATACAAATAAAAGCATTAGAATAACTAAAAGTAAAAGAGAAACATAAATTAAAGAACATTGAACCTGGCATTGAAGTAATAACCATAAAGTAAAAGAAATCCTAATCCTAAAACCTAAGAGAGAGGAGAGAGCCTCTCTCTCTAGAAAACTACATCTAAATCCTAAAATTGTGAATTATGAATGTTCTCTATTGTTGTTCTACTTGTTGTTTTTGATTCGCCCATTCTCTGGCTTATATTCTATGTTTCAGGCTTGGATTTGGGCTGAAAAAGGGTCCAGAAATCGCTGAGGGCATTTTCTGCAGATTTCTGCACATGGCGTCCATCACGCGTGCGCGTGGATCCCGCGTTCGCGTGGTTTAGAGTTTTTCCTTGTCACGCGTACGCGTCAGTCACACGTACGCGTCATTTGCGTTCTGCTCAAAGGACGCGTCCGCGTCGTCCACACGTGCGCGTCGCTCCCTTTCTCTTCAAAACTCCATTTCTGTGATTTTCTTCCATTTTTGTATGTTTTCTTTCTGTCTTCTAAGCCATTCCTGCCCTATGAAACCTGAAAATACTTAACACACAGATCACGGCATCGAATGGTAATAAAGAATAATTAATTTTAATATTTTTAAAGCATAGGAAACATGTTTTTACATATATCATAAAATAAGGAAGGAACAGTAAAACCATGCAATTTACATGAATAAGTGGGTGAAGGATTGATAAAAACACTCAATTGACCACAAAATACATCATAAAATAGGGGTTTATTAACCTCCCCACACTTAAACAATAGCATGTCCTCATGCTAAATCCAAGAGAAAAAAGTGAAGGTAGAATGGTGGAATCTTATGCAATGCAATCTATTCTAAATGCAAGCTACCTAAATGAGTCATGCAATTCTAATTATCATTCACCTATATATACAGAGCTTACTTGTGATTAATTTGATTCATATTTTCAAGGAATCACATATGCATTGCCAAGCCTAAATCATGTTAAAGCACTTTCACAATTGAGTTGAGTTAAAGGAATTCACAAACTTACAAGACAATTAACAATTAAACAGGGATATATGGAGATGAGCTATTGAACCCTCACTGGATTTGTGTTTACCCTCTAGTCTCTCAGTGTTTGGGGTTAATCACTCTATTATTTTCTATTCATGCTTTCTAAAACTTTGTTCTTCATCTAACTAATCAACAAGTATATAATCTATACATACAAACATCATGAGGTCTTTTTGAAGGTTGTAATGGGGCCAAGGTAAAGGTGAGGATATATATAAGGCTAAGTGAGCTATAAATTGAATCCTTGATTAGTCTAAGATCTCACCTAACATATACATTCTCTATAAAAATTTTAAAATTATCCTGGTCTTCCCAATTTTTCCACTTTCTTATTACATACTCATATACCAACTTTATTTTGATTTTATTTCATGTGCATTGATTTCTTTACTAAACTTATTATTGGGGTAATTTTGTCCCCTTATTTATTTAGATAATTAAAAAGGATTTTTTTAAACATAAACACAACATATATCAATGCACATGGTATTTTAATTTAAATTGGTTTCACATGAGCATGCTCCCAATTTTTTTATTATTTTACTAATTTAATCCTTTCCTATCAACCCGTGTTCCCACGCTTCCCACACTTAGTGGATACATAATCTCTATCTTAAGCTAACCAAGGATTCAACTTGGAAATTTTTAAGTTGTTTTTTGCTTAAGGCTAGTGATGTGGTTATAGAACAAAAGGGGATTAAAAGGCTCAAGGGGGGCTAACAAGGGTGATGTAGGAGGTAGGCTTATTTGGGATAAGTGAGCAAAACAAGCAATGGCCTCAATCACATGCATGTATGTATCTACATTCTATATTGGACATATAGATTGAAACAAAGTTAAGATTACAAGCATAGAAAAGAAGTGCGAAACACACAGGAATGAAATTTATGGTTGAATGTAACCATACAATTAAGCTCAAAAACTCACAAGTTATGTGTTCTTTGGCTCAAAAACCATATATCAGTTATGTATGTCATGCAAGTAGAAATCAAGAGTTTCCATTCAACTCAATGTGAATCTTAGAATGGCTTTTATAAAATTTAGTATTTTCCTTGAAAAATGTTGTCAATTAACCAACATTTATTGCTATATATATATATAAGGTGTGTGGATTGTTATGATTCTGTTATACTAAAGTTTCTAGTTTACTATTTTTATTTTCAATTAAACCAAATTATCATATGTTAAAAGGGTAAACTAAACTAATTAATCCATATTTTCTATATCACAACTTAATAAGCTAAAAGTGTAAACTAAATTAAATATCTAAGATATATATATAAACCCAAGTGCAAAATGCAAAAATACAGTAAAAGAAAAATGTGCAAGTACTAAAAGATAAATAAGATAAAATAAAATACAAATAAAATAAAATACAGAAAATAAACAAAATAGGATAAAAGAGAGTCTGAAAGTGGTTCACCAAAATAAAGTTCGTCGGAGATGGCGACCTCCCCACACTTAAATAATAGCATCGTCCTCGATGCTCTATCAAACTATGTGTGAAGAAGTGGCATCTCCGGAAGGATGTACTGCGGGTGTCTCGGTGGTGGCCTGAGGGTCTGCAGTCTGTATGAGGGTCGGAGGGTTTGTCTGCTGAAGTGGAGGCTCTGTCTATAGAGGGACCTCTGGATTTGCTGGCTGTATTTGATGTGGCTCCTCATGATGTGGTGCAGCCTGCTCAGGTCCTGCTGCTCAGCCGCTGCACGTGCCTCCTCCTCATGATCGTCCCCCTCCTCCTCAGATGGCTCAGAAGGGGTGTCGGGCTCGGAGGGGATGTCGTGGTGGCCGGATCGAATCATCAACTTTAGGTGCTCATAGCATCGCTTGCTGCGACGCTCAGATCTCTCATATCGCCGCTAGTTGCGATGCTCCATCTGGTCCAACCGGTCAAATAGGCGATGCACGAGGTGGTAGATGGGCTCTGAAGCAGGTGAGGGTCCGTGGTGGTGGCTGGGGTAGTAGGTGCTGAAGGAGCAGCAGAAGATGTGGCTGCCTCAGCAGAGTCAGTGAGAAAAGGAGGTCGGTAGCCCTAGGCCTGGAACTTCCTACTGTGAGGGATAATCTTCTTGCAGTCTGCGGTGGTTGGCTTTTCATCAGCAATCTCCCAGGGCACCTCAGCTCGGCGGCCCAGCTGAGTAATCAAGTAGGGAAAGGGGAGAGTGCCTCTAACATAGACCCTGGCCATGTAATACCGGATAAAGCAGGGAAGATATAAGTTCTTGCCCTCCATCACACACCAGATGAGGGAGATCATGGCAGTTGGCACCTCAGTATCATGAGTGCTCGGCATCATGCAGTTACTCAAAATCTGCTGCCAAAGCCGAGCCTCATCATTCAGATAAATGAGCTTAATTCCCTTTGGGGCCACTGTGGACTTGCTCATGACCCATGGGACAGTAGGATCAAGAGCTATAGTCCTTTTGACTGCGTCCCAGTCAAATCTCATGAATCTCATATCCTCCTCAGCCTTTTGGTAACCGTCTGGCTGATCTGATTTAGGCTGAAGTTGGAGGATTTCTTTAATAGCTTCCTCAGAAATAAGAATTTGCTTTCCTCTAAGCTGTACTGTATCCAGGGACGTTTTGAAGTAGTTACAGTAGAATTCTCTGACACAGGATGAGTTGACTTCAGTCAGGTTTCTTTCCAAGAAGAACCAGCCTCTCTGTTTAATTTGTTCCGAAGTGTATTGTTTGAGTTCTTCTGGAATTTTGAGGGTCTTTTCCAGGTATAGGTTTCTGGAAGTTTGAAAGACAGGATATTTCAGCTCACAGTATCTGTTGGCAAACTTTTCTGGGTCAGTGGCAGGCACCAACTGATCAGCCTTTTCCTGCGGGGTAAAGTTCTTTTCTCGCCAGGAATCATCATGGAGGATATCTAAAATAGAGGTAGAGAATTCTCCTCTTTTCCTTTTGCCAGTGGTTGCTTTGCCTTTTCCTTTACTTTTAGGGTCAGACATCCTGAAAAGCAGAAATTCCAGGATACAGTTTAAGAACTAAAGCAGGAAAACAGGTAAGCAAATAGGATTTTATCAATATAAGCATAGAGTGGCAAAAGAGGCATAAAGTAGCAATATAAGCATGAATTGAGTTAAATAGATGTAAAATTTTGAATTGTATTCAAGTGAAAAGTTTGAGAATGAAAATCACAATCCAAAATTTATTATATGTGGAATTCTTGTTAATCAGGAAAAACAATAATCATGCCTTGAAGTGGTTTGAAAGTGGTTAGTTGAAAGCTAATAGAAAAGTTAGAAAGTTAAAGTAGTTAAAGTTAAAAATGAAGTTAAAGTAAGTGGCATGGTGTTTTGGTTCCCAATTAACTAAAATTGCACAAATTTGAAAACAAGTAACTCAAATTTAAGTAAATATTGCAGATTATTGATGATTAATCATAGAAAAGAAATTCAAAATTAAAGTGAAATCATCAATAATGTTGTTTAATGAATAAGGGAATCAGAAGTAAGAAAGCTAGCCTGTGCATTCATGAATTGTTTTGGTTGAAACCATGTAGTGCAAAATTTGAAATTTCCAAAACTAATTCATGAATGGTAGTTGAGTGAAACAATTTGCTTAAAAAAATTGGGCAGCATTTCGTCTAAAAATTGGACATTCCCGAGTAATAAACAACAGCAAAAATAGTTCATATGATAATAAAATAGTGCAGAAAAGAGTAACAAATAGTAATTCACATGAATTCAAAATAAACAAACTCAATCTGCATCAAAGAATATTAAAGAACAGCATATGAACAACATCATCATCATAGCATATTCAAAATTGCGAAATAGATAAAACAATTAACAAGAACGGTACAATTATTAGGCCTAAATCCACTAACCACACCCTAGCTACCTAACCACCTAAAATCCACTACGATCATGCATCTCTAACTATCCAAATTTGAACATAATTCGAAAAACTAACTAAATAACTAACGAAAAGAGGAATCGCTGTTTGGTGGAACCTGGTGTGCAGAGGAACAAGAATTGGGCTCAGGGAGATGGTGGTGGTATGGTAGTAGCGGTGGTGATGCGGCGGCACTGTGAGGAGAAGCGGTGGCAGTCCGTGGTGGAGGCAGGGCGGCGGTTCTGAGTGGTCGGGGGAGAAAGGGGGATATGGGGGGAAGGGAAGAAGGGGGCGAGTAGGGTGAGGGTTATGGGGGGTGGTGGTCGGTCGGAGGTCCTGGGTGGTGGCGGCGGTACTGGGGCGGCTTGGGTATGGGGCTGGGGTCGTGGAGAGAGGAGGGGAGAGGGGAGGGAAGCGGGAAGAAGATGGGGAGGGAGGAGGGGGTGCTGTGAGGACGGCGCGGTGGTAGGAGCACGGCGCGGCAGGGCTGGGTGGTGGTTGCTTGATCGGTGGTGGCAGAAGGGAAGAGGGAGAGTGCAGAGGGGTAGGGGGTGGGTTTTGGGACGTGAAAGGGGTAGGGTTTCGCATGGGTTGGGAGTTAGTGTATTTAAATCCACGCGAACGTGTGGGTCACGCGATCGCATGATTGAGGCAAAGAGGTAATGACGCGATCGCTTGGGTGAGGGATAATGAAAGTGACGCGTACGCGTTGGGCACGCGTACGCGTTGGGCACGCGTACGCGTTGGGCATGCATACGCGTTGCTCAGATTTGTGCTAAACGGACAATTCCAGCGTCGTTTTGGCACAACTCTCTATTTCCTTTTAGGGGGGCAATAATATTCACGCGCCGCGTACGCGTCGCTCACGCTTTCGCGTGCTGTGTGTGAAGTGAAAGTGACGCGCTCGCGTCACTGACGCAAACGCGTGGCCCAATTTGTGCCTAACGCATACTAGCTGCACGATTCCAGCCCAACTTTCTGGGCGTTGGATTGTTACGTCGATTTCGAATCGACGCCCACGTGTGGCCCATGCGCACGCGTGGGGTGCATTTTTTTTATATGTAGTATGCAGATGCAAATGCAGGTATGGATGTTATGAATAATTCCAGGTTCAGTAAAAATAGAATAAAATAAAACTTAAAAACAAACAAAACGAAATAAAATAAAAATTGAAAAGGGAACGATCATACCATGGTGGGTTGTCTCCCAGCTAGCACTTTTGGTTAAAGTCCTTAAGTTGGACATTTGTTGAGCTCCCTGTTATGGTGGCTTGTGCTTGAATTCATCAAAAAATCTCCACCAATGTTTGGAATGCCAATAGCCTCCGAGGTCCCAAACAAGGCACGTAAAACCCTTGACTAAGTTCAAACAGGTTTTCAGGCTCCCGGGGTGCTGGATGTCAAAATAGATTCCAGGATCCCAAACCTTGTTTTTATATCCGCCTTTGTTTCGATATACATTTGTCTAGCCGGGCGGTATGGAATTTGTATTCTCACTAAGATGACCAAACATCTTCCGAGACCCATGCAATCGAACTCGAAACCAATCCTTGTACCTCAAATTGAAGTGTGGAACTTCATGGAATCTTGCATACCAGCTCTGAGTGCGAGCCATCTCTCTTTTACTCTTAAAGCCGCAAAGAGCTCTAAGCTGGCCATCTGTTTCAAGCAAACTATATTCAAGTGGAAAATTAAAGATAAAGGCTAAGGATTTTACCCACTTGAAGTTTGTATTGGATGGTAATGGCCTTGGAAAAGGTGTTTCCAGGGGTTTCGTAAGCTCTACTCCCTTGTATTCTTCTGTAAATTCCTCCACTTCTCTGTAAACTTCTTCGACTGCAACCACGTCTTGATCAAAGTCTTCGATATCCTCCTCATCACTCAAGTCATAATTTGGAGGTTGAGAGAAGTCTACCTCCGCATCATCTTCGTATTTACTTGGGAAAGATTCTTCAGTCTCAAAGAATTCACTTGCGGATGCAAGTTCATTACTAGGAGAACTTGACTCGTGATTATCATTATCAAGGAAACTCGTTTCTTGAGTTGTTCCATCCAGTTCTTCATAAGATACCTGCTTTGGGGGCTGTGCACTATCCTCCTCAGCATCAATTGCAAATTCCTTGACGGAATTCTCCATAATTTTGGACTCCCATGGAGGTTCAGCATCTCCTAAGTCTTCAAACAATTCTTCTTCTTCGATAATTTCAGCTTCCTCCACTTGTTCCAGTACAAAGTCATGCTCCTTACTGTCCATTGGAGTTTCTAGTATCTCCTTCATGCTACGTTCTTTATTAGATTGTCCACATAAAGCCATGGGGGTTCCTTGAGTGTCCGAACATCGGGAAGGTAATCGATTGATTGCTTGATCCAGTTGGTGAAGGGTTGCATGAAATTTTTCCACTGTTTCCTTGAGACGCTCCCGTGATTCTTGGGTCGATGGATATGGACATGGTGCATAGCGAAGTGGTGGTTCTTGGGAGTAATTGGATTGGAATTGGGGTGGATATGGGTTAGGGTCATATGGAGGTGAGTGTTGGTAGGTGGCTTGTGAGTGTGGTGGTTCATAGCTATGTTGATGAGGTGGCTTGTAGGCATATGATGGGGCTTGTTGGTAACTACAAGGGGGTCCACCATATCTATCATCTTGGTACGCAACTCGGAATGGCTCTTGACCATAGTATACTGGTGGGGGTTGGTTGTCACGAGAAGGTCCACCGTAACTATTGTCTTGGCATGCATTGTAGAATGGTCGTTGTCCATGGTATCTTGGAAGGTGTTGTTGCCGAAAGGGTTGATCAGATCCTCGTGGCTCCATCCATCTTTGATTGGTTTGACCTTGATGCATGTTCCTGTTATAGCTTCCATTCCTTGCAACAATATTAGAACCAAACTCAAAGCGACGGGGGTGAGAACTCATAGTAACTAATAAAAATTAAAAACAAAAATAAAAACAAATAAAAAGCAAAATAAAATATTTACAATAACCAATAATAAGGCACATAGTTGCAATTCCCCAGCAACGGTGCCATTTTGATGAACTGGAAGATTGATGGTTTAGAATTCACAATAAATTCTCGTTGCAAGTATAGTTTCTAAACCCAGCAATAATCCGTTCATACAAAAACTTGTTTGTCACTTAAGCAAACCCAATAAAATTGATAACCGAAGTATTGAAACCTCGGATCGTTTCTCAAGGAATTGCAGGGAGGTATGATTTATTATTGGTTATGGAAAAAGTATATTTTGTTTTGGGTTTTTAAAATACGGAACAAGTAATTTAAATGAGAAGAAAAATAAGTTAATAATTATAAAGAAAACTATTGGCAAGGTACAAGAACTGGAAATTCTATCCTAGTTATCCTTATCACGTGTGATGAGAATTGTTTATTGCTCCCACTTAGTTAACCCTTACTAAATAAAGGAAAGTCAAGTGGACCAATTAATTTGACCCTCAAGTCCTAGTCAACTCCTGTGGAAAGACTAGCTTTAGAGCAATCCAAATTAATCAGCAATTCACAAATCTCAATCAAATGCCGAGTCTGATAACTCAAGTGTTACTAATTACTTAACCAAAGCCAAAAGGGGAAAATAAATCTAAATTAAGTTGAAAGCATCATAAATAGAATAAGACAATCATTAATCTGAAATACCTCAAATTGCATTAAATAGAATATTCAAATCTTAACATGAAGAGTTCATAAGCCAATTGGGAAACATAAGTCAAATACAAATAAAAGCATTAGAATAACTAAAAGTAAAAGAGAAACATAAATTAAAGAACATTGAACCTGGCACTGAAGTAATAACCATAAAGTAAAAGAAATCCTAATCCTAAAACCTAAGAGAGAGGAGAGAGCCTCTCTCTCTAGAAAACTACATCTAAATCTTAAAATTGTGAATTATGAATGTTCTCTATTGTTGTTCTACTTGTTGTTTTGATTCCCCCATTCTCTGGCTTATATTCTGTGTTTCTGGCTTGGATTTGGGCCGAAAAAGGGTCCAGAAATCGCTCAGGGCATTTTCTGTAGATTCCTACACGTTGCGTCCGTCACGCGTGCGCGTGGATCACGCGTTCGCCTGGTTTGGAGTTTTTCCTTGTCATGCGTACGCGTCATTTGCGTTTTGCTCAAAGCACGCGTCCGCTTATTGATTCGTTGAGGGGGGTAAAATCTTGCTAAGAATTTGTTCACCACATCTTCCCAAGTTGTCAAGCTCTCCCTTGGGAAAGACTCCAGCCACTTGCCTGCCTTATCCTTGAGTGAGAATGGAAATAAGAGTAGTCTATAGGTGTCAGGATGAACACCATTAGACTTCACTGTGTCACATATTCTCAGGAAGGTGGTTAGATGTTGATTGGGGTCCTCTTGGACATTTTTTCCGAACGAACAGTTGTTCTGAACAAGGGTGATGAGCTGTGGTTTTAGTTCAAAATTGTTGGCATGGATGGTTGGCTTTTGAATGCTACATCCACAGTTTCCTGGGTTTGGATTGATGTAAGAGCCTAAAACTCTTCTATCCTCCCCAGCATGATTTGCTCGACCTCTTCCGCCATGGTTGTGAGCCTCTTCTTCGTGATGGTTTTCCATGTTTTCTTCCATGTTTGGTTCAAAGTATTCCTCAAAGTGTTCCTCCTCTTCTTTAGCACCAACTACATGTTTTTCTCTTGCCTCCCTCCTTAGTCTAAGGAAGGTTCTCTCAGGTTCAGAATCAAAGAAAGTTGAAGCCCCGCTTCTTCTCCCTGTCATACAACCAACAAGTACAAGCAAAGAGAATAGGTACAGAAAGTATTTCTGTCAGAATTACTGTTAGTGTGAGTGATGCAATATATCAAACAGTTAGTGGGTTAGTGAGATGAATGGTAAATAACAAAGAAAAAGTAGGGGGAAGGGAAGAAATTAACTAAAACAGGAAGTAAATGACTCAAACAGAAAATTAAATCAAACAAAAATAAAATGCTCAATCTAGTTATCCTCCAATCTAATCATTGTTGATGCACAATCAATCCCCGACAACGGCGCCATAAACTTGATGCATGGAAAACTTGTCTCATAACAAATTTCCTTCGGCAAGTGTACCGAATTTGTCGTCAAGTAAAAACTCACAATAGAGTGAGGTCGAATCCCACAAGGATTGATTGATCAAGCAACTTTAATTAGAGGAATGTTCTAGTTTAGCGAATCAGAATTTGAGTTGAGAATTGCAGAAAATAAAATGGCGGGAAAGTAAATGGCAGAAAAAGTAAATGCTAGAATTAAAGAACTGAAAGTAAATGACTGAAAGTAAATTGCAGAATTGTAAATGGGAATGGGGGAATTGCTCTTAAAAGTAAATAACAGAAATTAAAGAGAATGGGTAAGATCAGAAATGGGGGTTCATTGGGCTCAGGAGATGTTGCATTCTCCGGATCAATTTCATTTTCATCTCTTCCTCAATCAATGCACTCATTGATCTCCTTGGCAATCTTAAGTGATTGAATTACAATTTCTTGTAATTCAATCTCTCAAATCTTGATCAATAGCCAATTCCTTGGTCAATTGCTCATGAGAAGAGATGAAGTATGGTCACTGATTATACCACATGCATTTCCCAAATCAAGTGTTGAGAGGATTATAGTCACATATCCATCCAAACCCAATTTGGTCCAGCATGAGAAAGCATTTCTAGCATGATCTCTTCATTCCTCTTTCAAGGTTCAGAAGAGATCCAAGTATGAATAGCTTCTTTTCCAAGATAACTACCCAATTGGATGAAGATCGAAAGCTTTCAAGTAAAATCAACAGAAAAGATAGAAGACGAATAATGAAAACTAGTATTGATCCATCAAATTACAACAGAGCTCCCTAACCCAATGAAAGGGGTTTAGTTGTTCATAGCTCTGGAAAATGAAAACCAAGATGGATAATACATGATGAAAACTAGAAGTGCAGAGAAAGTAAATACAGAGAGTAATTCTATGCCCAGAGGCTCCCTATATTTTCCAACTCTCTAATTAATTCAAAGCTACTCCTATATATACTACTCTTCTACTCTTCTAGTTGGTTCTTCAAGTCTTGGGTCTGGGCCTTTGGATCTTGAGTTTGAAGCAGTTATCTTCTTCATTGGGCTTGGCTTTACTTGCAGAGAGAAAGTGTGAAGTGGGTAGAGACTTTTGCTCAGGACGTTAGTGGTGTTAACGTTCAGTGAAAATATGGGTTCGAGAACGTTAGTGACATTCAACTTTTTCACTAACGTTCCTTACCCAACTAAGAGCCACATTAACCTCAACGTTAGTGGCACAAACGTTGCCACTAATGTTGCCTCTTTGCGCTTCGCGCACGTTATTGGGACTCAACTTTCCCAATAACGTTGAGAAGCCTCTCCCTTCCCTACGTTAGAGTCCACGTTAACTTAGTTAACGTGGCTCTTTTAACGTAGGCTTGCCAACCTTCGAGAACGTTAGTGACACTTAACATTGTCACTAACGTTCCATTGTGCCCTTTAGCTCCCACGTTAGAGTCCACGTTAACTAGGTTAACGTGGTTTCTAACGTGGCCATGCTAGCCATCTCTAACGTTAGTGACAAAGTTGAGTGTCACTAACGTTGGCTCAACATTCCCTTATCCACGTTAGCTTCCATGTTAACTAAGTTAACGTGGGAATTAACGTGGCTCATGGTGGCATGTGTGAGCTCCTTCCAACGTTAGTGACAATGTTGGGTGTCACTAACGTTGGCGTCACCTCCCTTCTTCACGTTAACTTCCACGTTAACTTGGTTAATGTGGGAGTTAACGTGGCCTAGTGTGACTTGGCCAACGTTAGTGATAATGTTGAATGTCACTAACGTTGGCTTCCCCACTTTCTTCTTAACGTTAGAGGCCACGTTAACTAAGTTAACGTGGTGACTAACGTGGCCACTTATGAGCTTGGTCCAACGTTAGTGATAATGTTAAGTGTCACTAACGTTGGTTCCATTTCCTTTCTTCCACGTTAGAGTTCACGTTAACTTAGTTAACGTGACTCTTAACGTGGGCAACGATGGCTTCGAGAGCGTTATTGGCAATCACTTTTCTCATTAACTTTGCAAGTTACTCCCATTCCACGTTAGTGTTAACGTTAGTGTAACTAAAGTAGCCACTAATGTGGTTCTTCTTTGCTTCCTTTGTCCTGAAATCAAGCAATAAAGTGCATCAAAGTTCTAGTCCAAGTCATGGGAAATGCAACATCCAATTTGTCCTTAAATTCATGCAAAATCCTCATGAAATCATGTAAAGTGCACAATGTATGCTTGAATCAAGATGTAAGTGAATATCTACCCAAAACTAGCTTATTTCCTAAGGAAATGCATGAAACTACCCTAAAAACAGTAAAGAAAAGGTCAGTGAAACTGGCCAAAATGCCCTGGCATCAAATACCATGGTCCAAACATAACTTCACGACTTTGCACAACTGACCAGCAAGTGCACTGGGTCGTCCAAGTAATAAAACCTTACGTGAGTAACGGTCGATCCCACGGAGATTGTTGGTATGAACCAAGCTATGTCACCTTGTAAATCTCAGTCAGGAGGATATCAAATGGTTATGGAGTTTTCGAAAATAATAATGAATAAACAGAAAATAAAGATAGAAATACTTATATATATCATTGGTGAGAATTTCAGATAAGCGTATAGAGATGCTTTCGTTCCTCTAAATCTCTGCTTTCCCGTTGTCTTCATCCAATCAGTCTTACCCCTTTCCATGGCAAGCTTTCTGTAAAGGCATTACCATTGTCAATGGCTACATCCCATCCTCTCTTGTGAAAAAGGTCCAAATGCTCTGTCACGGCATGGCTAATCATCTGGAGGTTCTCGATCATACTGGAATAGGATTCACCCTCCTTTTGCCTCTGTCACTACGCCCAGCACTCGCGAGTTTGAAGTTCCTCACAGCCATCCCTTCCCAGATCCTACTCGGAATACCACAGACAAGGTTTAGACTTTTCGAATCTCAGGAATGGCCATCCATGGGTTCTAACTTATACCACGAAGATACTAATAACTCGGACTCGGTCCCCTGTATTAGATATCTAAGAGATATTCATTCTAGCTTGTTTGCATGTAGAACGGAAGTGTTTGTCAGGCACGCATTCATGAGTGAGAATGATGATGAGCGTCACATAATCATCACATTCATCATGTTCTTGGGAACGAATGGATATCTTAGAAGCGGAACAAGTTGAATTGAATAGAAAAACAGTAGTACTTTGCATTAAATCATGAGGAACAGCAGAGCTCCACACCTTAATCTATGGAGTGCAGAAACTCTACCGTTTGAGAATACATAAGTGATAATGGTCCAGGCATGGCCGAATGGCCAGCCCCCATGAAAGTCTAAGATAGCATAAAACTAATCAAAGATGATCCGAAGATGTCTAATACAATAGTAAAAAGTCCTATTTATACTAAACTAGTTACTAGGGTTTACAGAAGTAAGTAATTGATGCATAAATCTACTTTCGGGGCCCACTTGGTGTGTGCTTGGGCTGAGCTTGAAGTTTACACGTAGAGAGGTCATTCTTGGAGTTGAACGCCAGTTTGTAACGTGTTTCTGGCGTTCAACTCTGGCTTGTGACGTGTTTCTGGCGTTTAACTCCAGACTGCAGCGCAGAACTGGCGTTCAACGCCCTTTTGCGTAGTCTAAACTCGGCCAAAGTATAGATTATTATATATTGCTGGAAAGCCCTGGATGTCTACTTTCCAACGCAATTGGAAGCGTACCATTTTGAGTTCTGTAGCTCCAGAAAATTCACTTTAAGTGCAGGGAGGTCAGAATCCAACAGCATCAGTAGTCCTTCTTCAACCTCTGAATCTGATTTTTGCTCAAGTCCCTCAATTTCAGCCAGAAAATACCTGAAATCACAGAAAAACACACAAAGTCATAGTAAAGTCCAGAAATGTGAATTTAACAAAAAAAAAACAAATAAAAACATCCCTAAAAGTAACTAGATCCTACTAAAAACATACTAAAAACAATGCCAAAAAGCATATAAATTATCCGCTCATCACAACACCAAACTTAAATTGTTGCTTGTCCCCAACCAACTGAAAATCAAATAGGATAAAGAGAAGATAATTCGCTATAAATTCCAAAATATCAATGAAACATAGCTCCAATCAGATGAGCGGGACTTGTAGCTTTTTGCCTCTTGAATAGTTTTGGCATCTCACTTTATCCATTGAAGTTCAGAATGATTGGCATCTATAGGAACTCAGAGTTCAGATAGTGTTATTGATTCTCTTAGTTTAGTATGTTGATTCTTGAACACAGCTACTTTATGAGTCTTGGCCGTGGCCCTAAGCACTTTGTTTTCCAGTATTACCACCGGATACATAAATGCCACAGACACATAACTGGGTAAACCTTTTCAGATTGTGACTCAGCTTTGCTAAAGTCCCCAATTAGAGGTGTCCAGGGTTCTTAAGCACACTCTGTTTTTGCTTTGGACCTTGACTTTAACCGCTCAGTCTCAAGTTTTCACTTGACACCTTCACGCCACAAGCACATGGTTAGGGACAGCTTGGTTTAGCCGCTTAGGCCGGGATTTTATTCCTTTAGGCCCTCCTATCCACTGATGCTCAAAGCCTTGGGATCCTTTTTATTTACCCTTGCCTTTTGGTTTTAAGGGTTATTGGCTTTTTGCTCTTGCCTTTTGGTTTTAAGAGCTTTTGGCTTTTTCTGCTTGCTTTTTCTTTTTCTTTCTATTTTTTTCGCCATTTTTTTTCTCTTTTTTTTTCTGCAAGCTTTATATTCACTGCTTTTTCTTGCTTCAAGAATCATTTTTATGATTTTTCAGATTATCAAATAACATGTCTCCTTGTCATCATTCTTTCAAGAGCCAACATATTTAACATTCTTAAACAACAACTTCAAAAGACATATGCACTGTTCAAGCATTCATTCAGAAAACAAAAAGTATTGTCACCACATCAATATAATTAAACTAAGTTCAAGGATAAATTCGAAACGCATGTACTTCTTGTTCTTTTGAATTAAAAACATTTTTCATTTAAGAGAGGTGATGGATTCATATTCACTACTTTAAGGCATAGACACTTAGACACTAATGATCATGTAATAAAGACACAAACATAGATAAACATTTAACATAAGAAAACGAAAAACAGAGAATGTAAGAACAAGGAATGAGTCCACCTTAGTGATGGTGGCGTTTCCTTCTTGAGGAACCAATGATGTCCTTGAGCTCTTCTATGTCTCTTCCTTGTCTTTGTTGCTCCTCCCTCAGTGCTCTTTGATCTTCTCTAATTTCATGGAGTATGATGGAGTGCTCTTGATGTTCCACCCTTAGTTGTCCCATGTTGGAACTTAGTTCTCCTAGGGAGGTGTTGATTTGCTCCCAAAAATTCTGTGGAGGAAAGTGCATCCCTTGAGGTATCTCAGGGATTTCTTGATGATGAGCTTCCTCACGTGTTTCTTGAGCTCCATGAGTGGGCTCTCTTGTTTGCTCCATCCTTTTCTTAGTGATGGGCTTCTCTTCCTCAATGGGAATGTCTCCTTCTATGAAAGCTCCAGCTGAGTAACATAGATGGCAAATAAGATGAGGGAAAGCTAGCCTTGCCAAGGGGGAGGGCTTTTCGGCTATTTTGTAGAGTTCAAGGGAGATGACTTCATGAAATTCTACTTCCTCTCCAATCATGATGCTATGAATCATGATGGCTCGATCCACAGTAACTTCAGATCGGTTGCTAGTGGGAATGATGGAGCGTTGGATGAACTCCAACCATCCTCTAGCCACAGGCTTGAGGTCCAGTCTTCTAAGTTGAACCGGTTTACCTTTTGAGTCAATCTTCCATTGAGCTCCTTCCACACATATGTCCATGAGGACTTGGTCCAACCTTTGATCAAAGCTGACCCTTCTAGTGTAGGGGCGTGCATCTCCTTGCATCATAGGCAAGTTAAACGCTAACCTCACATTTTTCGGACTAAAATCTAAGTATTTCCCCCGAACCATGGTGAGATAATTCTTTGGGTTCGGGTTCTTACTTTGATCATGGTTCCTAGTGATCCATGCATTAGCATAGAACTCTTGAACCATTAGAATTCTGACTTGTTTGATGGGTTTTGTTAGAACTTCCCAACCTCTTCTTTGGATTTCATGTCAGATTTCTGGATACTCATTTCTCTTGAGTTTGAAAGGGACCTCAAGGATCACCTTCTTCTTGGCCACAACATCATAGAAGTGGTCTTGATGGGCTTTGGAGATGAATCTTTCCATCTCCCATGACTCGGAGGTGGAAGCTTTTGTCTTCCCTTTCCCTTTTCTAGAGGATTCTCTGGTCTTAGGTGCCATGGTAATGGAAAAACAAAAAGCTTTATGCTTTTACCACACCAAACTTAGAAAATTGCTCGCCCTCGAGCAAGAAAAGAAAGAATAGATGAAGAAGAAGAAGAAATAGAGGAGAGGGAGAGAGAGAGATGTGTTTCGGCCAAGAAGAGGAGGAGAGGGTTGTGTTGTGTGAAAATGAAGAAGAATGGAGGGCTTTATATAGGGAAGGGAGGGGGGTTAAGGTTCGGCCATTTAGGGGGTTTGGGTGGGAAAGTGATTTTGAATTTTGAAGGTAGGTGGGGTTTATGAGGTAGGTTTATGGGGAAGAGTGGATGGATGTAAGTGGTGAATGGGTGATAGGGAAGAAAGCTTGAGGTGATTGGTGAAGGGTTTTGGGGAAGGGTGTTTATTGGGAAGAGAGGATGAACATTGAGAAGAGGGAAGAGAATGAGTGGTGGTAGGTGGGGATCCTGTGGGGTCCACAGATGCTGAGTTGATCCTGTAGGGTCCACAGATCCTGAGGTGTCAAGGATTTGCATCCCTACACCAATTAGGCATGTAAAATGCCTTGGCATGCAATTCTGGCATTTAAACGCCGAATTGATGCTTGTTCTGGGCGTTCAACGCCCAGATGCAGCATGTTTCTGGCGTTGAACGCCAGTTCTATGCTTATTTCTGGCGTTCAGCGCCAGCTTTCTTCAGTGTGCATTCCTGGCGTCTGAATGCCAGGATACTGCTTGTTTTGGGCATTCAACGCCAGATCCATGCTCTGTTCTGGCATTGAATGCCAGCCAGATGCTCCTTACTGGCGTTTAAACGCCAGTAAGCCCTTCCTCCAGGGTGTGATTTTTCTTCTGCTGTTTTTGATTCTGTTTTTGATTTTTCTATTTATTTTGTGACTCCACATGATCATGAACCTAATAAAACATGAAAAAACAATAAAAAGAAAAATAGATTAAGATAAATAAAAATTGGGTTGCCTCCCAACAAGCGCTTCTTTAATGTCAATAGCTTGACAGTGGGCTCTCATGGAGCCTCACAGATATTCAGAGCATTGTTGAGACTCCCCAACACCAAACTTAGAGTTTGGATATGGGAGTTCAACACCAAACTTAGAGTTTGGTTGTGGCCTCCCAACACCAAACTTAGAGTTTGACTGTGCGGGCTCTGGTTGACTCTGTTTTGAGAGAAGCTTGCTGTGCCTCTTTTCCATGTTTACAGAAGGATGTCTTTGAGTTTTAAACTCAAGGGAGTCCTCATTCAATTGTAGGACGAGTTCACCTCTGTTAACATCAATCACAGCTCTTGCTGTGGCTAGGAAGGGTCTTCCAAGGATGATGGATTCATCCTCACCCTTCCCAGTATCTAGGATTATGAAATCAGCAGGGATGTAAAGGCCTGCAACCTTTACTAACACGTCCTCTACTTGTCCATAAGCCTGTTTTTTGGAATTGTCTGCCATCTCTAATGAGATTTTAGCAGCTTGTACCACAAAGATTCCAAGTTTCTCCATTACAGAGAGTGGCATGAGGTTTATTCCTGACCCAAGGTCACATAGAGCCTTTTCAAAGGTCATGGTGCCTATGGTGCAAGGTATTAGGAACTTTCCAGGATCCTATTTTTTTTGAGGCAATCTCAGTTGATCCAAAGCATTTAGTTCATTGGTGAACAAGGGAGGTTCATCTCCCCAAATCTCTTTACCAAATAAATTGGCATTCAGCTTCATAATTGCACCAAGGAACTTGAAAACTTGCTCTTCAGTAACATCTTCATTCTCTTCAGAAGAAGAGTACTCTTCCGAGCTCATGAATGGCATAAGGAGGTTCAATGGAATCTCTATGGTCTCTAGATGAGTCTCAGATTCCTTTGGTTCCTCAGAGGAAAACTCCTTATTGATCACTGGACGTCCCAGGAGGTCTTCCTCCTTGGGATTCACGTCCTCCCCTTCCTCCTTGGGTTCGGCTATGATGGTTATATCAATGGCCTTGTACTCTCCTTTTGGATTTTTTTCTGTATTGCTTGGAAGAGCACTAGGAGGAGTTTCAGTGATCTTCTTACTCAGCTGGCCCACTTTTGATTCCAAATTTCTAATGGAAGACCTTGTTTCATTCATGAAACTCACAGTGGCCTTAGATAGATCAGAGACTAAGTTTGCTAAATTAGAGGTATTTTGTTCAGAGTTCTCTGTCTGTTGCTGAGTGGATGATGGAAAAGGCTTACTATTGCTAAACATGTTTCTTCCACCATTATTAAAGCCTTGTTGAGGCTTTTGTTGATCCTTCCATGAGAAATTTGGGTGATTTCTCCATGAGGGGTTATAGGTGTTCCCATATGGTTCACCCATGTAATTTACCTCTGCTATTGCAGGGTTCTCAGGATCATAAGCCTCTTCTTCAGCAGATGCCTCTTGAGTACTGTTGGATGCAGCTTGCATTCCATTCAGACTCTGAGAAATCATATTGACCTGCTGAGTCAATAGTTTGTTCTGAGCCAGTATGGCATTCAGAGTATCAATTTCAAGAACTCCCTTCTTCTGAGGCATCCCATTACTCACAGGATTCCTCTCAGAAGTGTACATAAACTGGTTATTAGCAACCATGTCAATGAGTTCTTGAGCTTCTGTAGGCGTTTTCTTTAGGTGAATGGATCCACCTGCAGAAGTATCCAATGACATCTTAGCTAATTCAGACAGACCATCATAGAATATATCCAGGATGGTCCATTCTGAAAGCATGTCAGAAGAACACTTTTTAGTCAGTTGCTTGTATCTCTCCCAAGCTTCATAAAGGGATTCACCTTCTTTTTGTCTGAAGGTCTGAACTATAACAACCCTAGTTTTTGAAAATCAAATAAATAGTTATTTGTGATTTATTTTATTTGTTGATAATTTTATTCTAAGAAAATTATTTTACTAAAGGTAATTAAATGGAGTTTCATGATAATTGAAGTTTAAATTAATTAGAATTTTTATATAATCTTTATTAAATATTTGGTATAATTGAAATTATAATTTTGATACTTGAAAAATAAGAAGAATTGTATAATTTAATTTAAATAAATTCTATTTTGAATGAATTATGTTATTAATTTGAACTCCTAGAAATTATTTTATCAGAAATGATTAGATCGATATTTGTAAATACTTTAAGTTTAAGTCAATTAATATTTATGTACAATTTTTATTATAATTAATTATTTTATAAATTGAAATTAAAGTCTAGTGGTAGAAAAATAATGAGAAGCTATATCATTTAATTTGAATGATTAATATTGAATTTGAACTATATTTTATAATTATATGATTAATATGTTCATTTTATATTTTAAATTAGAAATAATTGATTGAACTTAGCCATATGTTGATAAATAATGTTTCTAAATATTTTTGATAAAGTATATTTGATTTTAAAATTATTCTACTATTCTATTTTATCAAAATATCTATTCATATCTATCCATATTACTTTATAAAATCCTAATTTCTAACCCTAATTTCCAAATCAAACTCAGAAACCCTAATTTCTCAAATTAGAAACCCTGATTTCAAATACCCTAACCCTAATCCCCTTACCCTCTACAGCCGCCACCCTCAAACCCTAGTTTCCTAATTCCAGCGCTGTCACCCCACCCCTTACAGATAGAAACCTCAGTAAGAAAAAAAAAAAGAAGAACGGGAATAGAAAGGAAAGGGGGACTGAGGAAGGAAGGAAAGGGGGAGAAGAGAGAGGCGGCGCAGTGGGTGCCACTGCCACCGTCGCCGCCGTTGCTAGCATAGGGGAGGGGAGATCTGAGCGAAGAGAGAGCTCGGAATCGGCAGGGAAGGAGACGCACTCTACACCGTCCAATTCACCGCCACCGCCGCACCTTGCCTGCGCCGTCACCACCGTTCCATGGAGCCGCCGCCGTCGCCCTCATCGCCGCTCCGTCAAGCCCGCTTCGTCACCGCCGTCGAGGTCTTCATCGTCGCTGGTGTGGTCAGAGCCGCCGTCGCTTGAGAGAGAGCAAGCACGAGTCTGAGGAGGGAGAGAGAGAGATACGACGCAAACAGAGGAGGAAGAAGTCTTCTGTCATCAACCCCACGTCTCTTCACCGCTGCTGCCGTTGATGGAAGTCGTTGCCGTCGCCGAACCACCGCGCCACCGTAGCTGTCACCGGGAAGGTTGATGGAGCTTGCCAAGGATACTGTTCTGATTCTGAAGCAATTCATCGGATGTCACTACTCATCTTTACCCCCTGTTCTGCCACCATCAAGTTTGGGGGAGGAAGTTGCCATTGTTACCATTAAAGCTCGCTAGAGAAGGAGCTATTAACAGAAGCTGCTGCTGCTCTTGATCTGTACTGCTCTGTTCTGTCCCTGATTCTGGTTTCGCAGTTGCCAGAACCTCTGTCGTCGAGGGTACTGCTGTTGGAGTCGCCAGGAACCAACGCTGGAGTTGTCGTAGTTGGTGACTTTCGTGATTTTCGACACCGAGGTAGGGGATTTAACGTTTTTAATTTAGAATGCCTACAAAGTTATTGGATAAGTGTAAATAGTTAACAAAGGTTAAGAATTTCTTAATTAACATGAATGACTTGAAATGCATGTGGAATTAGTTGGTTGTTGTGATTATTCTGAGCTGATTGAATTTAGATGCTGTTGTGAATAATGATTAATTTAGTATAGTTTATTAAATTGAAATATGCCGAGTTAATTATTGAAAAGCTGTGGTATGGATAACTGATGAATTGAGTTTTAATTATTGCTGTGAATGTAATTAGTTTTGTTGTTATGAGAGACTAATTGATAGAAATAAGCTTGGTTTGAGGTTGTGAAATTTGGAATAAGTTTGATGATATTTTAGTGCTTCAATTGGATTATTGAATTCAGGTTAAGGCTGCGAATGTCTTTGGGCTTTGTTGTGAGTGTTTGAAGTTGTAATTGATATTGTTTTCTCTGATGTGGATGGAATTGAGTTGAATTATAACTGTAGTTGGTGATTGATTTGATGATTGTGAGTACTGAATGTTGTAAGGGATAGAATAAATGGTGTTACTTTTGTTGCTGAGCTTGCTGGTGTGAATTGATGAGTTATTGTGTGTTTGAATGATGATGAGTGTATATGGAAAATTATGCTTGGCATAGTGTAGAAAAGAAAAGGTTTGATGATGCTTAAGTACTTGACATCGTGTGAATTATTGATTCTGGGCTCTTGGGCTGTGTTGGCAATGAAGACAATTTTGAATAACTGGAAAGAGGTTAAACGTGTGATTTTGGAAGGGTTATAAGTTCAAATGTGGTTTTTGATAAGTAAGGTTGTTGAAAATGCTTAAGGCAGAATTTCTGCATACATGACAGTAGAAAGAATCAATTTCTGGGAGCATCCCAGGTCATATACTTGAATGAAACTATTTTTGCATGAAACTTTACTGTGTTTTGAGCATCTCATAAAAAATTCAGAATTTATTGATGAGTATTTTGGGAGAAATGAATTTTTGAAGATTGATGGTTTCTGCAGAAAATTCTATTTCTTTACTGCAGAAGCACCCACTTCCAACTCACTTAACTTTCAATTCTGGTAATTATTTGAGCTGAAACTAACGGCATTTTCAAGCTTCCTGTGTCCACAATCTTCATTTTAAATTTCATGTCAATATCCTATTTAACCAAGTAGATATGTTGAAAAGAGTGTGGATAACTCACTGGATTTTGGAAACCGAATTCTAAAAGGCCTGGCTGTGTTTCTCACTTCATAACTTTTTCATATGACATGGTATTAATCTGGAATTTGATTCAATAAAAAGCTAAAAGAGTCTTGTTTGAGGTCGTGAATTTTGAAAGGTATTGGGTGAAAACTGGATTTTTAAGAAATTTATCAAATTTACTACTTGCTGCTGTTTTTTTCTGTATTTTCTTAGGAAACAATAACAGAATTATAAGAGAGATGGTACAAGTTTTTATTGTGACCAAATTACCTCAACACCAAGTTTCTTGGAATACTAGTTTATTGAGTTTAATTTTGAAAGAATCCTATGATAAGTGAAAGTTAGTTACGAATTGATGAGGTGAAAGTTGAATTGATGGGTTATGTGGGAATTGTGGGTTATGACCAAACTGTTGGCTATTGTAAATTGTGAATTTTCTGACTGATTTGAGAACCTCTTATTTGGTAGTTGTTGAGGAAAGGGGGAGACTTGTTGAGAAAGAGGGAACCCGTAAGGGTGGCTAAGTCCGAGTTTTAGAGGAGGTGTTGCCGAAATTTTATAAAATTTGAGGTTTTATTTGAGAAGTTATTTTAGAATATTTGGATTTGAAAAATGATTATTTAAGTTTTATTTGATTACTTCTAATGAGAGGCTATGTTTTGAAAGGTGTTTAATGAAATTAAAATAAATGATTTTCTTGAGTCTTTTGATAGAGGACTAAACTGAAAAATAGTTTTAAAGTTGGCTTGACTCAAGGTTGCTAAAGCAGAGATTATGAACTGAATTGATGATTGAGATTTTTGCGAACGAATGCTTGAGAAAGTTAAGAAAGGTTTAAGAAAATATGTTAAGGATTCAAAGGGAAAAGATAATGGGAAACTGATATATGGATTGTTGAGTTTTAGAAAGGAAAATGAAAAGTAATAAAATACGGGAAAACCCCACGAACTGTTAGTTGTTTAACTACGGGAAAAATCCATGAATTGATAATTGGTAAAATTCGGGAAGTACCCACGAACTGAATGATCATTGATCTCGGGGAAAACCTATAGATTGTTATTTGTTTTATATGCGGGAAAAACCGACGGACTGATAATCATTGATTACGGGAATAACCCATGAATTGTTGTATATTGATCTCGGGTATAGCCCATGAACTGAAGATCAATGTTTGTTGTGTATTGATCTCGGGTATAACCCACGAACTGAAGATCGCTATGTTATTGTGTATTGATCTCGGGTATAACCCACGAACTGAAGATCTCTGTTTTGTTTGTGAATTGATCTCGGGGACGCCCACGAACTGAGGATCACTGTTTCCCCTTGTGCATATATAATGGGGTCGGGCTTCGCGCCGACTGCCGGTAGTCACGAAGGAGTGGTATTCTTACCACCGACACATATGCACTAAGGACACAAAGGAAAGCCATATCTGGGACTTGTTCCTAGGTAATGTCGGGCTGCAGGGTGTAAACCGACACATGAGCTCATGGCCTGCTTAGGACAGACATGCATCATATTGGTTGTGCATTTGCATTTGGTTGTGTTTGCTTATATTACTTCTCTATGATTATGTTGTTTGTTTTATTGTGATTTGTTTGTGTGTTTAATTGAGTTTCTTACTTGTGCTGGTAGTCTGTGAATGTATAGAGATGATTGATAACTGTTTGTTGTGACTGAGAATCAATTATGTGGCTGAAAGATATTTAATATGTCAAATTTTGTGATTGAGATCTATTTTGGGTTTAGGAATCTAAAGAAAGTAACTATTTATCTAAAGTAAGATTAAAAAGTATTTCAAAGGATTGACAAAGAATGTTTATTAAGCAAAGTTAATTATTTGCATGTTAATCATTACTTTTACAGCATTCCCATTCCCTACTGAGAACGTGTGATTTGTTCTCACCCCAAATTTTCCACCCTTTCAGTGATACAGGTTCCAAGATTCAGTTTGAAGCTGCGGACGATTCTAGAATTTATTTGAGTTAATTTGCTTTCATAGAGTTCCCTCGCCCTTATTGCGTAAGATTTTTATTTTATACAGAGGGATAGATTTGTATCTAAGTTTTATTTTAAATCTTTTGTATGACAGAAATTATTATTAGTAATTATGTGATTATTATTACTTGGTGATGTTTGCTATATGATTTTAATAAACAAAAATAAAAAATTTCTGGTATTTTTACTAAAATTGAATCGCGATATCAAACTAAAGGCTTAATAGTAAATAGTTAATAAGGAAAATAGGTCGGTAACGCCTTACTTTTGGTACGATCATGACGTATTGGAAGTTGGGTCGTTACATGAACATCCACTCTAAGCTTACTCAGCTTTTGAGGAGGAAAGAACTTGGCTAAGAAAGCCGTGACCAGCTTATCCCAAGAGTTCAGGCTATCCTTAGGTTGAGAGTCCAACCATACTCTAGCTCTGTCTCTTACAGCAAAAGGGAAAAGCATGAGCTTGTAGATTTCAGGATCTACTCCATTAGTCTTAACAGTATCACATATCTGCAAGAATTCAGTTAAGAACTGAAAAGGATCTTCAGATGGAAGTCCATGAAACTTGCAGTTTTGTTGCATCAGAGAAACTAATTGAGGTTTAAGCTCAAAGTTGTTTGCTCAAATGGTAGGAATTGAGATGCTTCTTCCATGTAAATTGGAATTAGGTGCAGTGAAGTCACCAAGCATCCTCCTTGCATTATTATTATTTTCGGTTGCCATCTCCTCTTCTTGTTCGAAAATTCCTGTAAGGTTGTCTCTGGATTGTTGTATTTTAGCTTCTCTTAGTTTCCTCTTCAGAGTCCTTTCAGGTTCAGGGTCTGCTTCAACAAGAATGTTCTTGTCCTTGCTCCTGCTCATATGAAAAAGAAGGGTACATAAAGTAATAATAGGGATTCTTTTTACCACAGTATAGAGGTTTCCTTGTGTGAGTAGAAAAAAAGAAGAATAAGAATGTAGAAGAGAAGAATTCGAACTCAGAGGAGAAGAAGGGGTTCGAATTTTGGGTGAAGAGGAGTGTTAGTAGATGAATAAGTAAATAGAAGGAGATGAGGGAGAGGGAAATTCGAAAATTAAAAATTAAAATTTAAAGTTAAATTTTGAAAATAGTTTTTGAAAAAGGTTAGTAATTTTCGAAAATTAGGAATGAAATAGAATTAAAATAAAAAATTAAAATAATTAGTTAATTAAAAAGAAATTTTTGAAAAAGAGGGAGGTATTTTCGAAAATTAGAGAGGGATAGTTAGTTAGGTAGTTTTGAAAGAGATAAGAAACAAACAAAAAGTTAATTAGTTAGTTGAAACAAATTTGAAAATCAATTTTGAAAAGATAAGAAGATAAGAAGTTAGAAAAGATATTTTAAAATCAAATTTTTGAAAAAGATATGTTTTAAAAAGATAAGAATAAAAGATATTTTTTTGAAAAGATATGATTGAAATTAGTTTTGAAAAAGATTTGATTTTTAAAATCATAATTAATGACTTGATTCACAAGAAATCACAAGATATGATTCTAGAACTTAAAGTTTGAATCTTTCTTAACAAGTAAGTAACAAACTTGAAATTTTTGAATCAAAACATTAATTGTTGATGATATTTTCGAAAATATGATATAAAATTAAGAAAAATATTTTTGAAAAATATTTTTAAAATTTTCGAAAATAAATAAGAAAAATGAAAAAGATTTGATTTTTGAAAAAGATTTTGGAAAAGATAAGATTTTTAAATTGAAAATTTGATTTGACTCATAAGAAACAACTAGATTTTAAAAATTTTTTAAAAAGTCAATCTAAATTTTCGAAATTTATGAGAGAAAAAAGGGAAAGATATTTTTTTTATTTTTGAATTTTTGATGTAGAAAGAGAAAAACATGAAAAAGACTCAATGCATGAGAATTTTTAGATCAAAACAACGAATGCATGCAAGAACACTATGAATGTCAAGATGAACACCAAGAACACTTTGAATGTCAAGATGAACATCAAGAACTTATTTTTGAAAAATTTTCAAGAAAAGAAAACATGGATGACACCAAACTTAGAAAGTTTTCATGTGTAGACACTATGAATGCAAGAATGCATATAAAAAACAAGAAAAGACACAAAACAAGAAAATATGAAGATCAAACAAGAAGACTGGCCAAGAACAACTTGAAGATCATGAAGAACACTATGAATGCATGAGTTTTCGAAAAATGCAAAGAATTTTTAGAAAAAATGCTATTGACACCAAACTTGAAATTGACTCAAGACTCAAACAAGAAACACAAAATATTTTTTATTTTTATGATTTTATGATTTTTTTTGGATTTTTCAAAAATTAATGTGAAAAAGAAAAATAAGGATTCCAAAATCTTTAAGAAGAATTCCAGGAATCTTTCAATATTAGCCCAAAGCTCCAATCAAAGGGTTAGACATGGCTTAATAGCCAGCAAAGCTTTAGAAGATACAAATCAGTCATACAATAATAAATTTTATTAGCAACAACTAGCTTGCTCTTGTAATGATGACTTGAAAGCCTCAGTCTAAATGAATTTAGACATGGCTTTACAGCCAGCCAGGCTTCAACATGCTTCATGAAACTCTAGAATTCATTCTTAAAAATTTAGAATGATTTTTGAAAACAGAGGGAAAAATAATTTTTTTAAAGATTTTTGAAAAAAAATTTTGAAAATAAAACAAAAAGAAAATTACCTAATCTGAGCAACAAGATGAACCGTCAGTTGTCCAAACTCGAACAATCCCCGGCAACGGCGCCAAAAACTTGGTATGCGAAATTGTTACTCTGAGGTTGTAAAATTTGTTGTTCGTTCTCTCCCTGGCAATGGCGCCAATAACTGGTGCACAATACCATGGTCCAAACATAACTTCACAACTTCGCACAACTGACCAGCAAGTGCACTGGGTCGTCCAAGTAATAAAACCTTACGTGAGTAAGGGTCGATCCCACGGAGATTGTTGGTATGAAGCAAGCTATGGTCACCTTGTAAATCTCAGTCAGGCGGATATCAAATGGTTATGGAGTTCTCGAAAATAATAATGAATAAACAGAAAATAAAGATAGAAATACTTATGTATATCATTGGTGAGAATTTCAGATAAGCGTATAGAGATGCTTTCGTTCCTCTGAATCTCTGCTTTCCCACTTTCTTCATCCAATCAGTCTTACCCCTTTTCATGGCAAGCTTTCTGTAAGGGCATCACCGTTGTCAATGGCTACATCCCATCCTCTCTTGTGAAAAAGGTCCAAATGCTCTGTCACAGCATGGCTAATCATCTGGAGGTTCTCGATCATACTGGAATAGGATTCACCCTCCTTTTGCATCTGTCACTACGCCCAGCACTCGCGAGTTTGAAGTTCGTCACAGCCATCCCTTCCCAGATCCTACTCGGAATACCACAGACAAGGTTTAGACTTTTTGGATCTCAGGAATGGCCATCCATGGGTTCTAACTTATACCACGAAGATACTAATAACTCGGACTCGGTCCCCTGTATTAGATATCTAAGAGATATTCATTCTAGCTTGTTTGCATGTAGAACGGAAGTGTTTGTCAGGCACGCGTTCATGAGTGAGAATGATGATGAGCGTCACATAATCATCACATTCATCATGTTCTTGGGAACGAATGGATATCTTAGAAGTGGAACAAGTTGAATTGAATAGAAAAACAGTAGTACTTTGCATTAAATCATGAGGAACAGCAGAGCTCCACACCTTAATCTATGGAGTGCAGAAACTCTACCGTTTGAGAATACATAAGTGATAATGGTCCAGGCATGGCCGAATGGCCAGCCCCCATGAAAGTCTAAGATAGCATAAAACTGATCAAAGATGATTCGAAGATGTCTAATACAATAGTAAAAAGTCCTATTTATACTAAACTAGTTACTAGGGTTTACAGAAGTAAGTAATTGATGCATAAATCTACTTCCGGGGCCCACTTGGTGTGTGCTTGGGCTGAGCTTGAAGTTTACAAGTGGAGAGGTCATTCTTGGAGTTGAATGCCAGTTTGTAACGTGTTTCTGGCGTTCAACTCTGGCTTGTGACGTGTTTCTGGCGTTTAACTCCAGACTGTAGCGTAGAACTGGCGTTCAAGGCCCTTTTGCATAGTCTAAACGCGGCCAAAGTATGGACTATTATATATTGCTGGAAAGCTCTAGATGTCTACTTTCCAACGCAATTGGAAGCGTGCCATTTTGAGTTCTGTATCTCCAGAAAATACACTTTAAGTGCAGGGAGGTCAGAATCCAACAGCATCAGTAGTCCTTCTTCAACCTCTGAATCTGATTTTTGCTCAAGTCCCTCAATTTCAGCCAGAAAATACCTGAAATCATAGAAAAACACACAAACTCATAGTAAAGTCCAGAAATGTGAATTTAACAAAAAAAACAAATAAAAACATCCCTAAAAGTAACTAAATCCTACTAAAAACATACTAAAAACAATGCCAAAAAGCGTATAAATTATCCGCTCATCAGGGTTCATATGCATATGGTGGGACTTGTTGGTAACTACAAGGGGTCCACTATATCTCTTGGTATGCACCTTGGAATGGCTCTTGACCATAGTAAGTTGGAGGAGGTTGTTGCCAAGAGGGTTCATCAAATCCTTGTGGCTCCTCCCATCTCTGATTGTCCCAACCTTGATGCATGTTCTCATTATAGCTTCTATTCTCTACAACATAATTTGAACCAAACTCATAGCTAAAGGGGTCAGAATTTATAGTAACAAAAGAAAGTAAAATCAAAAACTAATAAGAAACTAATGAAAATAAACTCCTAAAACTAGAAACAACTAACAAAGAAACAAAAAAGTAAAATTATTCACAATATTCACAATAACCAATAATAAGGCACACATTTGCAAGTCCCCGACAACGGCGCCATTTTGATGAACGGATTTTTGACGGTTTAGAATTTCACAATAAATCCTCGTTACAAGTATAGTATCTGAACCAACAAAGAATCCTATCATGCAAAAAATTATTTGTCACAAGTAACAAACCCCTAAAAATAATAACCGAAGTATTCAAACCTCGGGTCATCTCTCAAAGGAATTGCAGAGAAGTGTAGTTATTATTGGTTATGGAAAATTATCTTTTTGGGATTTTGAATAAGGAACAAGAAAAGTAAATTGCAAGAGAGTAAACTAATAGTTAAGAAAGGCCCTTGGCAAGGTATGAGAACTAGAAGTCCTATCCTAGTTATCCTTATCAATTGTGATGAGAATTGTCCATTGCTCCCACTTAGTTAACCTCTAACTATGGAGGAAAGTCAAGTGGATGAATTAATTTTATTTCTCAAGTCCTAGTCAACTCCTAGGGAAAGACTGGCTTTAGAGGGATCCAAATTAATTAGCAACTTCTCAATTATCAATCAACAAAGGAGTCTCCAATTACTCTACCAAACCAAGAGGAGAAAAAATCTAACTTAAAATCCTCCCAAGCATTTTATCAAACACTTGGAAGGCATAACATAAAACCATAGGAAACTAGCAAGGAATATTAAATCTAAACAACAAATTGCAAGCATCAATGATAACAAATAAAGGAAGAAGCAATAAACATGAAATACCTCAAATTGCATTAAAAATGGAATCAAATCTAACATGAGAATTCATACTAAATTGGCAACATAAAGTAATCAACAGGGGAAATAAATAAACTAGAATGCTAAGAGAAATAAAAGTAGAAGAGAAATTAAACTAAACTAAGATAAAAATCTGAAATTGAAAGGGAATAAAACTAAGAATCCTAAAACCTAGAGAGAGGAGAGAGCCTCTCTCTCTAGAAAACTACATCTAAAACCTAAAATTATCTAAATGAAAGTTGTATGAATGAATGAATGATTGATTCCCCCACTCTGAAGCCTCTAATATGTGTTTTTGGGCTTGGAACTAGTCCAAAAAGGAGCCCAGAAATCGCCCCAGCGTCTTCTGCAATTTTTGCACGTGGCACACGTCACGCGTACGCATACATCACGCGTACGCGTTATGCACGCGTACACCTTGCCTAAATGCATGGAAACTATGGTAAATTCCATATCATTTTGAAGCCCCGGATGTTAGCTTTCCAACGCAACTAGAACCGCCTCTTTTGAACCTCTGTAGCTCAAGTTATGATCGATTTAGTACGAAGAGGTTAGGCTTGACAGCTTAGCAATTCATTCAATTTCTTGTATTCCTTCCACTTTTACATGCTTCCTTTCCATCCTCTAAGCCATTCCTGCCCTATAAACCCTAAAATCACTTAACACACATATCAAGGCATTGAATGGTAATAAAAGAGGATTAATAATTAGCAATTTTAAGGCTAAAGAAGCATGTTTTCAATCAAATTACAGAATTAGGAAGAAAAATGTAAAACATGCAATTTGTATGCATAAGTGTGAGAATGATGGATAAAATCCACTCAATTTATCATAAAATGTACCACGAAATAGTGGTGCATCAATGACCTTAAACATAGTGTTTTGATCTTGAGCCATCTTCAAATATATCTCTCTAAAACTGTTGAAAATTATTATTAAGAAGATGACAAAATCTTATATTCGTTGTGGTTATTCCAAGACATGATTTGATCGCTTTCTTTAGAGAGTTATTTGTCCCTACACTTAGTTGCTATAGGGTTGATAACAATACTCTCTCAAGATACAATAAAATTAATAAATTTCTTACTTAGCAATAATAAGAAATTCCCAATTCTCTTGAACAAAATAAATTTCAGAACTCTCAAAAATTAACACACCTAGTTCTTTTTGTATGTGTGTAAATTGTGGGTAAAGGGATCTATATTTATCTTTTGCATGAGGCAAATAAAAGCCTCAAGTCATGTACTATATGAAATGGTATAAATTTTCTCAATGTTTCAATGGGTACACACATAATGCCCAAAGGATATGTGATCATTTGAACCAATATATTATTTCAATTCCGAAGGTCATATAAATGAACGATTGAATGAAAGAGTTCAAACAAATGGTTAATAAACCGTTCTGTACAAGACCTCGCTGGTATGAATTGAGGGAAGGATCGGTTACTTGCCAGTCTTGGTGATGATGCGATCAGATCTCTAGAATGGCAGGGGATGGTACCTGCAAAGACACTCCGACGCTCAAGTCAGAATAGATTTGAGAGGTATAGGTGACAGTAAAGAGTGTGTAACGTACCTGAGAGAGTCCTGGCTCCCCTTATATAGTTTATGTTGTTATCTTATCTTATCTTTCTAGCTAAAATAAGGAAATTATTTGAATTTGAATATTATTTAGAGATTTGTCACCTCCTGGCCAATTTGGGCCATGGTGAGGGCTTGGACCTGGGAAACCGGGTCGTTACTTGGCCGTTGAGGGGACCTGGGGATCAAGTCTGGAATAGTTGCCTCAGGAGCGGGAGAGTATGCTTGCTTAGTCTCATTGCTGGATGAGTTCGTTTCTTCGTGGCATCGGGGGTCACGAGCCTTGCGTGGGAGGATTGATGCATGATCATCTTAAGTACTTTTCTTGGGCATTATTTAAGAGAAAATTGATGACTTTTGCTTCATAATCATATGCTTTTAAACGTTGTTCAATGGGTACTATGACTGCTTTGATATCTTGATAACTGTAGGTGAATAATAGCAAAAGGAGAGTAAAGCATGAGCAAAGAGAGCCAACAAGAAAAGCAACCTCTAGGAGGCAAAGACACGCCAGCAAGAGGGCATGCCACACACCCACACAGCTAAAACAAGGGAGCTAGCATGCCACACGCCAGTCACAATGCGTGGCACGGTGGGCAAAACTCCGAGAGGGCCAACTTTCGCACCAAAGAGGGCGTGCAACACGCCAGGCATAAGGCATGCCACACGCACAAAAGAAGCCTCCCAGGCCATGGCAAGGAGTGGGTGTTGCATGAGCATCATAAGTGTCTCTTCTTCATGATTTGTATGGTGATTTGTTGATTTTCTAGAGGAATTAGGTGTTTTATGCCTTAATCAATGCTACTTTGGGTTTTTGTGGTCTTTTGATGATTTCAGGTAGCATTAAATGAAGATTTGACAAAGATGAAGAAGGAGGAAAGCAAGAGGGGAGCTCTCGCAGCCCTCTCTGGTATTGTGGCGCTAAACGCCACTCTCCCGGCGTTTAGTGCCAAACTGAAAGCCCTCACATCCCCCTCTGCCATGTTGGCACTAAATGCCATATTACCGGTGTTTAGCATCAGGCCAAGGAAACTTCCCATTCCTCTCGGGAATGTTGGCACTAAATGCCATACCACCAACGTTTAGCGTCGGACCAGGAACACACATAAATCGTCTCGGGAAGGGTGGTGCTAAACGCCACATCACTGGCTTTTAGCACTGGTAGCGCTTCAAACCTTGGGTCCCACGTCCGTCACGCAATCAACACGGAAGTTATTCTATTTGATTTAAATTCAAATAAAAAATAAGAAAAGATATGATTAGGTTTTAATTTAATTTCTAAATCAATTAGGATTAGAACTGTAAAAGAGGGCTTTCTCTTTCTTCTCCCCTTCGTTCCTTTTTCTTTTTACACACAAAATTAGGATTTCTATTTTTCTACACCATGAGCAACTAAATCTCCATTGTTCAGGTTAGCAACTCTATTTATTTTGATGGATTAATATCACTGTTCTTCTACTTTTGATTAATGCACTGATTTCTATTCAAGAATTGAGTTTTGTTCTTCATCCTACAGATTAGAGTGTATTAGAAAATAATCCTAATCTAAATTGAGTTCCTCTGAATCTTGAAAAAGTTAATCTTTGGAATTAAGCCTGGGAATCTTTCTCATAATTCTTCAATTATCTAAAACTAATTTGATACGTGACATAAAATCAGGTTTCTTTTGGGTTCTTGAGAATTGTCTGGCCTTTAAACTAGAAATTGTATTTAACCTCATAACACAATTAATTGTTCAAGGAATTGACGGTTGATTAGGTTAGGAGAAATTGAATTGTCAAGGGATTGGGGTTCAGTTACTTAGGATTTGCCATGAATTATATCTTTGCATGATCAAAGTAGATAGCAATAATTGTTAATCCTGAAATTTAAATATCTCTAACACCTTAACTATCTTTATCATATTATTTTCTTAACCAATTTTAGTTTGTTCTTGTTTAATTTTTTCCTTTCATGTTATTTACTATTGAAACCCTTATTTTTTATTGTATGACTAGAATAATCAATTGACCATTTTTTGCTTAATCCGTTAATCCTCGTGGCAACGATAACCCACTCCCGTGGTATTACTTGATACGATCTGGTGCACTTGCTGGTAGTTTGTGGCTTGTAAAATCTGTGATAAGCCCCAATTTTGTGGTTTATCTTGTGTTAAATTCGGGGGATTTTATCATCTTTTCTCACATTTATTCAATGAAAGAGCATGGTTTTGTGAATTTCTCCTAATTTGTGCTTAAGAGTGAAAACATATTTTTTAGGCCTTAAAATTGTTAAATTTATTTCTCTTTAATTCCATTCGATGCCTTGATATGTTTGTTAAGTGATTTTATGATTAGAAGGCAAAGATTGGGTTGAAGGAATGAAGAAAAAGCATGCAAAAATGGAGAATTCAGGAAGAAATGACGATTTACTGAACTCAAGGCCATGTGCACACGTCACACACGCGTACGCATGAGAAGGAGATTCGTCAGCGACGCGCACACGTCACCCACGCGCACGTGTTAAGAGGAATTATACAATTCGACACGTACGCGTGACCCATGCGTACGCGTGACAAGCTACACGTGACTTCACTAAAGGCAAAACGCTGGGGGCGATTTCTGAGCTCAAGGAGGCGCAAATCTAACTCATTTTTAATGCTTTTGAACCCAAAGATTGCAAGGGAATGAGGGAAGAGTCATAGTATAGTTTTCATCATGTTGTAGGTTAGAATTCTAGAGAGAGAAGCTCTCCCTTCTCTCTTGAATTTAGGGTAGTTTAGGTTAAATTCTCTTAGATCCAACTTTTAATTCTTGTTTTGATTTAGTCTTCCCTTTTAATTTCTTGTTATTACATCTTTGTTCTTCTAATTTTACTTGTCATTCCCTTTATTTTGTTGCTTTTAAGTTCATACACTCTTGTTGGTTTCAATTTTCTTTTAATGGAATTTTATATTTCTATGTGTCTTGATGTTTGTCTCACTTGCTATTGTTGATTTCTTTCTTTTGTTAGTTATAGCTTTCATTAATTCTTGCAATTTGTGATGTTTAATTTTATTGTACTCTAGGTGTTTGTTAAAATATTTTCTCTAGTTATTGAGTAGTTTTCTTTACTCTTGGCATAGGCTAAAGGAATTGAGTGACCTTGAATCATTGGGTCTCATTGAATTCGTGATTTGAGAACTCTTAGTGGTCAATTTGATAACCATTAACACTAGCCTACTACTAAGTCAATTAGTAGCTAGGTTAGGACTTATGGATTGATGTTGATCAAGCCTATTTGACATACTTCAAGCGTTGAGGTAGACATTGTATGTACTTTAACAATTGAAGTAGACTAAATGGGTTGGTCCCTTATAATTGTCAATACATGGTTTGTAGACAAGGATGGTGATCTCAATTTCCTATGCCTAGCCAAGAGTTCTTTCTCTTTCTTTATTGTTTCTTGTCATTTACTTTCTTGTTATTTACTTTTCTTGCTAACTACAAATCAAACCCCTTTGCCCCTTTATAGCCAATAATTGATCACTTCATTGCAATTTCTTGTGAGACGATCCGAGGTTTGAATACTTCGGTTAATTTTCATTGGGATTTGTACATGTGACAACCGCTATTAAAACTTTGATTGAGTATTATTTTTTGGTTGGGAACTATACTATCAACGGAATTATTTGTGTGAAAATTCCTAACCGGCGATAATGCTCTTTCAAGTTTTTCTCTTTCAAGATTTTGGCGCCATTGTCGGAGAATTGCAATGGTGTTATGTTATTGGCTATTTTTATATGTTGATATTGTGAATATGCTTCTTTGTTAGTTTTTGCTTGTTTTAAGAGCTAGTTTTTATTAGTTCTTATTTGTATTTGTTTTTATTTTCTCTTGTCACTATAAATTCTCATCACTTTGGCTATGAGTTTAGCTACACTTATGTTGTAGGGAATGAAAGCTTCAATGAGGAACCACATTGTGGGAATGGATATCAAATTAGAGAGGAGCCACATGTTTGTGGTCAACCTTCATGGCAACAACCCCCTCCAATCTCTCATGGCTATAATCTACCCTATATTGTACATAATTATGAACCAATCCCTTAACATTGTAGTCAACCTCACTCACAAGCCTCATACTACTATTCACCTCTATATGATCCTAACTCACATCCACCATACTAACCACCATATGAATCATACCTAGAGCCACCACTATTCCAACACCAATACTCCCAAGAACCACCATTGAACTTGGAATTGATATTGAGGTAGATTTTACTCAACCTCCTATTTATGACTTGAGTGATGGGGAAGAGCTTAAAGAGATTGGTGAAGAAGAATGTGAACTTAAAGAAGCTTGGCAAGAGGTAGAGCTTGAAGAACCTTGCCAAGTGGTGGAAGCCCCTATAAGAGGGTGGACGGGAGTGGAACGTGCTTTGTCAAGATCATTGGGAACTTTTCTACCTAAGTCACCATCCAATCCTTCATTTGAGCGGGTAAAACTCATAACTCTTAGCTTTATTATCCCATTCGAATTTGTCTTGCTTGAAACGGATGGCCAACTTAGGGCGCTTTGTGGAATGAAGCGTAAGAGGAGAATGTTTAGTGGTTGGCATTGTAAATCTAGGGACACCAAACTTAAAAATTTTAAGATCAAGACACATACAAGACTCAAGAACACCTTGAAGACTCACAAGAACACAAAGAACAAAATTTAGAGATTCAAGGAACACAAAAACATAAAAGAACACCAAACTTAAAATTTTTAGAAAACTAAAACAAAATTTTTGAAAAACACCAGAAAATAAACAAGAAAATACCAAACTTAAAGAGTTGAAACAAGACTTAAACAAAGAAACTTTTTTTGAAAATTTTTTGAGAGAAAAACATAAAAGGGACGAAAATTTCAACAAGAACAAAACAAAAAGACTCAAACTAAGAACAAAGATTAAACAAGAAAAATAAAAATATTTTTGAAAGGATTTTTGAATTTTTTGAAAATTTGAAGAAGAAGAAAATAAAAATAAAAGACTCAAAGACTTAAACCAAGAACACAATCAAAGTCTCAAACAAAGAAAAGACAAATATTTTAAAAAGAGTTTCAAAATTTTAGAAAATTTAGAAATGAAAACAAAAACAAAAGACTCAAACAAAAATAAAAATTACCTGATCTAGGGAGCAAGACAATCTGGCAGTTTGTCCAAACTCAACAATCCCCGGCAACGGCGCCAAAAACTTGGTGCGCGTATACGCAAACCCCACACTGTTCGTACAGCAGCAGTACCAGCAAGTGCACTGGGTCATCCAAGTAATACCTGAGCGAGTCAGGGTCGATCCCACGAGGATTGTGGCTTGAAGCAAGCAATGGTTATCTTACAGGTCTTAGTCAGGTGGAATCAGAGAATTTATGTAAACCTTGAATGATTATATGTCATAAATATTTGGATGTTAAGTTGAAATAAGGATGGGAATAGAGTTGAGAGTCGGAGTTGCTTTGTCTTTCTGAATGAACTCTGGTATTACTATCTTCCTTGCTTGTGAATGATCTTCTTCTATGGCAGGCTGTAAGTGATCAAAGCCATTACCCGTGGTCATTGATCTCCTCTGCTACAGATCAAATGCCATTGCCCATGGTCATTCAATCTGACTGAGGGTGAAGTGTAACGACCCAATTTCTGGTACGTCATGATCATACTAGAAACTGAGCGCTACCAACTTGTCTACCTAATTATTATCTATTATTTATTATATGAGCCTTATTCGTTGTTAAAAGCGTAGTTATTTTACGAGGTACTTTTTTTTTTGAAAAACATTTGGATTAACAAACAGTATCATTCATAATGAATTCACAATTGATAATATATAAAACAATTATAAACAACCACACATAAATACATCACAAGCAGTTGACAATATTCGGTGATCCAGCCTTTATTAGAGTATAGACTTTTAGTTAGAACACCCCTAGACATAGCTAGATAATAATTATATACATACAACATCCCAGGTCCTGACCTGTTCAAGAAGTCCCTAAGCTGGCACCCAGGCTAGCCTAGACTCTATACTCACCTAGTCCCTCTAAACTACTAAAGCGAGGGAAAGTATGTTCTAAGTCTTCAAAAATCAAGTCAGGTGGAACGTCATCAAAAGGTGGAACATCATCTTCTACTCCTCTGCACGATCAGATATTGCCATATGACATCACTCCAGTACCTCATCAAGTAGCCACATAACAAGAGTCTCGTACATAGGATTTAGGTTAAAGTTCGCGTACAAACGGGGTGCAGATGTTGGCTGGTCTCACCGTATATACATATGAACAGAGAACGGGATTCATCCTAGTCTTAGAAGACTACCTAGAGCGGAATCCTCTTTGTGAACGGTCATCAGCAAACTACGAAAGTGTACCCAAGCTTCCATCTGAAGGGGGAAGGGAGAGAGAAGGGGTAAGAACTTAGGAGTTCTTAGTAGGGTCGGGGTTATTAGTTAAGTTCATTAATTCCGTGTTGTTTAGCAGACAAATAGCAGCATACAAGAGGCAGTAAATAGAAGATACATATAAATAAAGGAAATAGAGAAAATAGAAAATAGAACACAAACAGAAAAATACAAGAAAATACAACACAGATACAGAGAATAGAATACAAACAAGTAAAGCATACATTCATACAACAATCATAACAGAGGAAAATGCACAGCCAAGTATGATGCATGTCTAGCCCTAGTGCAGGTAATGAGCTCATTTGTCGGTTACATACCCGCTCCCGACGTTACCCAGCAACCTCTGTCTGGATAAGGCTTTCCTGTTGGCAATATCCACTGCAAGCAACCTTTGTCTTGCAGGGTATCCACTGCAAGCAACCTTTGTCTTGCAGGGCGGCACTTATTAGCCGATATACGCCCAACAGACTCACTATAAGCAACCTCTGTCTTATAGGAGCAACAACATACTCACTGTAAGCAACTTCTGTCTTACAGGAGCAACAACACACTCACTGTAAGCAACCTCTGTCTTACAGGAGCACACTCATCTCGATACCTCTGTAAGCAACCTCTGTCTTACAGCAAAGCATTATAGCAAGGTATCCCAGGAAAGCGTTCTCAGTGGTCGTACCACCATCTATCTGACTGCCTCTCTGCAGCAGATTCTTACATAATCATTCTCATTATCATCATTCATTAACATTCTCATTTTTCATCATCACTTTCACATTCTTATGTAGTACTTCTTTCTTTCTCTGTTCAATCATGCTATACAAACTCTACAGCTTTTACTTTTACAATATCTTAATTCAAACCATTTCTCTTTATCACATTACTCTTTTCTCTTTGTCTTTTTACTTTGCTCTGATTACTCTTTTTTCTGTATCCCTTTATTCTGCTCTGGTTACTCTGTTCTCTGTGTTTCTTTACTCTGCTCTGATTTCTCTGTTTAACGTATGTATTTAAAGCTTATGTAAATTTCGGTATGAATAGTTAGCCTATACTGAAACAGTTTAACTTTTCATATAATACCTAACCCTATTCGCAATTCCAGGACTAACTATGTTTCCCTAGTTCGTTCACTAGTCTCTGTCTGTTTTTCTGTCATTAAAACTTTACAGACTTTTTCTTCGATTTTTATCTTTTCTTCAACTTTTTATCTTTTATTTATCTTTGCCTCAATAATATGTTTTTACCACTCCCTAAGTGTTTTATGAAAGTAATTATAAGATTCTGTGCTTAAAGTTGTCTTTCTAAAGCTTTTACAGAAAACTGCCTTTTCTGCATTATTTTATTATTTTTATTAAAATATTTTTTTTAATTAAATATTATTATTTAATATTTTATTATTTTTTATTATTTTATCATTAAATTTTCGAAAATTAACTTACTTTTACTTTTAATCTTTAAAATTCACTTTTTACCACCCGTAACTTTTAATATTTCTACTTTTACCACCCTAACTTTCAGAAATTACCAAATAATCCCCCACACACCAAATTAATTACTTCCTTGCCCTTTTATGAACCAAAAAGGTGTTCTTCATTGTTCTTCATTACACTCAAAGTGTTCTTCATGTTCTTCATAAATTCTTCAGATTCCTTCTCTGTTTTTACCCGTTTTTCAGTCTTTTCAGCAACCGATTTTTACTATAATTCATAATAAATTAGCAGCCACTAAAACCCCATCTTTTCTACATGATTTCAACACAAATTGAACCTCAATTTAAGTTTAGATTTTCGTTTTTCCAGCTGCCCAAGAACATGAACTTTAAAGCTTGAATTTCATCAAATTTCATCAAAATTTCACCAAATTTTCACCAAGAATCAATCATATATGCAACCAATTTTTAGCACAGCCAATTTATACAACATTCACACAACTCAAACACAAATAATCAAGATTAATTTTGTGACACCCTACCTGGTTTTGCTACTCCTAATTCGGTTAGACTTTCAGGTGGTCCTTAAGCACTTTTTCCTCCTAAATCACATCAAGAACAACTTTAAATCAAAAATCCCTCAACTAACCAAATCTCACTCATCATTTTAGGAAGTGATTTCTAACCTTATACTTGCTGTAAATTCACGTTTCTTGGCCCTCAAGTCAAGTTAAGCATGATTCCTAAGGAAAAAATCAAGAAAACACATGTTTTGCATGGTTTTCCTTGAAAACTGAATTGAAGAGGGAGGGAGACAGCCATCTCATATTATTTCCAGCCTTGATATGTTATATGGTTATGTAGAGGAAGAAGAGAGGATCATTTTGGTGAAATCGGAAATTTGATTTGAGTTTTAGTTCAGAAGAAATCAAGCTTTGAAGATTAAGTGTTCATGAAGTTTTCTCTCTTTTTCTCTCTACCTATTTTCGGCCACAAAGTGAAAATGAGCCAGCCTTAGGGGTTTTGGGGTGTAGGGTGCGTTGTGATTGGTTGGCTTGGAGGTGGATTAAAATAATATTAAAATATCTCAGGTGTATAACTACTAAAACTAGATGTATCGGAACACTCGTAAAAAATCTCTAAAAATCATTTTCTGAGCTACTAGCATAAAAGACACTAGTAACATATTTAATATGAGAATAAAACATGTATAATGAGGCCTTAGCATTGCTAAAGTCATCAGAGAGTGCCGGTGCTATGCTGCACCAGTAAACTATGAACCTGGTTAAACCGATTTCCTATTTTTAACTAAAACAGACCAGGTAACCTTATAATATTATTCAAGAAGCTTCTAATACTAATATAATGATAATATTATACTATTATCTCTCTCCTCTCATGAATCGAGTCCGGTTCGTCAAACAGAGACTATTTACGAAAATCAGAATCAAAACTGCCAACCGATACGGTTCAAAAACTAGGTTCTTCGCGATTGCATTATCGAGCTTGCCTCAGAAGAGGTTCTAGCTTAAATATGACATAATGACAATGAGGATTGAGATATTTGATGATATATCAGAGGTTCTCCCCTTACTGATCTTCCGGAGGATTCTGTGCCTTCGAAAAAGATCTCGTATACTCGAAAATCAGGGTTGTTACATTCTACCCTCCTAAAAGAAAATTTTGCCCTCAAAATTTTAGCCGCGTGCAAGAATCCTTCTTCAAGCGGTCTATTTCCTTCAAGCCATCCTAACGAAGAGATAGGTCCGTTCCTTACAGCATCCAAATCTCACACAGCCATAGCCATGGAGATCATAACAGCTACGAAGATAGCTGTGGCTCACATCGATTCGTCGTTTGGAGCTCGATTAAATCATGCCTATTCACAGTCATTGAGGTCTTATCCGCACCAAACAATCAATATTAAGGTGATCAGTCTTAATATCTCAAGTTAAGCACGAACATTCCCAAAATGAGCACTCATAGACATTCATGCCTAATGTATCTTAAAGATACCCTAACGGCATGAGACACACAAGCAGAGTATACAATGAAGCATAGTCAGTCCATTCCCTAGGCTCTACTGGGAATGAACTGCTCTGATACCAAATTGTAACGACCCAATTTCTGGTACGTCATGATCATACTAGAAACTGAGCGCTACCAACTTGTCTACCTAATTATTATCTATTATTTATTATATGAGCCTTATTCGTTGTTAAAAGAGAAGTTATTTTACAAGGTACTTTTTTTTTAAAACATTTGGATTAACAAACAGTATCATTCATAATCAATTCACAACTGATAATATATAAAACAATTATAAAAAACCACACATAAATACATCACAAGCAGTTGACAATATTCGGTGATCCAGCCTTTATAAGAGTATAGACTTTAGTTAGAACACCCCTAGACATAGCTAGATAATAATTATATACATACAACATCCCAGGTCCTGACCTGTTCAAGAAGTCCCTAAGTTGGCACCCAGGCTAGCCTAGACTCTATACTCACCTAGTCCCTCTAAACTACTAAAGCGAGGGAAAGTATGTTCTAAGTCTTCAAAACTCAAGTCAGGTGGAACGTCATCAAAAGGTGGAACATCATCTTCTACTCCTCTGCACGATCAGATATTCCCATATGACATCACTCCAGTACCTCATCAAGTAGCCACATAACAAGAGTCTCGTACATAGGATTTAGGTTAAAGTTCGCGTACAAACGGGGTGCAGACGTTGGCTGGTCTCACCGTATATACATATGAACAGAGAACGGGATTCATCCTAGACTCAGAAGACTACCTAGAGCGGAATCCTCTTTGTGAACGGTCATCAGCGAACTACGGAAGTGTACCCAAGCTTCCATCTGAAAGGGGAAGGGAGAGAGAAGGGGTAAGAACTTGGGAGTTCTTAGTAGGGTCGGGGTTATTAGTTAAGTTCATTAATTCTGTGTTTAGCAGACAAATAGCAGCATACAAGAAGCAGTAAATAGAAGATACATATAAATAGAGGAAATAGAGAAAATAGAAAATAGAACACAAACAGAAAAATACAAGAAAATACAACACAGACACAGAGAATAGAATACAAACAAGAAAATCATACATTCATACAACAATCATAACAGAGGAAAATGCACAGCCAAGTATGATGCATGTCTAGCCCTAGTGCAGGTAATGAGCTCATTTGTCGGTTACATACCCGCTCCCGACGTTACCCAGCAACCTCTGTCTGGATAAGGCTTTCCTGTTGGCAATATCCACTGCAAGCAACCTTTGTCTTGCAGGGCGGCACTTATTAGCCGATATACGCCCAACAGACTCACTATAAGCAACCTCTGTCTTACAGGAGCAACAACATACTCACTGTAAGCAACCTCTGTCTTACAGGAGCAACAACACACTCACTGTAAGCAACCTCTGTCTTACAGGAGAACACTCATCTCGATACCTCTGTAAGCAACCTCTGTCTTACAGCAAAGCATTATAGCAAGGTATCCCAGGAAAGCGTTCTCAGTGGTCGTACCACCATCTATCTGACTGCCTCTCTGCAGCAGATTCTTACATAATCATTCTCATTATCATCATTCATTAACATTCTCATTTTTCATCATCACTTTCACATTCTTATGCAGTACTTCTTTCTTTCTCTGTTCAATCATGCTATACAAACTCTACAGCTTTTACTTTTACAACATCTTAATTCAAACGATTTCTCTTTACCACATTACTCTTTTCTCATTGTCTTTTTACTTTGCTCTGATTACTCTTTTCTCTGTATCCCTTTATTCTGCTCTGGTTACTCTGTTCTCTGTGTTTCTTTACTCTGCTCTGATTTCTCTGTTTAACGTATGTATTTAAAGCTTATGTAAATTTCGGTATGAATAGTTAGCCTATCCCAAGTATAGGTTCATTAAGTCTATACTGAAACAGTTTAACTTTTCATATAATACCTAACCCTATTCGCAATTCCTGGACTAACTATGTTGCCCTAGTTCGTTCACTAGTCTCTGTCTGTTTTTCCGTCATTAAAACTTTACAGACTTTTTCTTCGATTTTTATCTTTTCTTCAATTTTTATCTTTTATTTATCTTTGCCTCACTAATATGTTTTTACCACTCCCTAAGTGTTTTATGAAAGTAATTATAAGATTCTGTACTTAAAGTTGTCTTTCTAAAGCTTTTACAGAAAATTGCCTTTTCTGCATTATTTTATTATTTTTATTAAAATATTATTTTTAATTAAATATTATTATTTAATATTTTATTATTTTTTATTATTTTACCATTAAATTTTCGAAAATTAACTTACTTTTACTTTTAATCTTTAAAATTCACTTTTTACCACCCGTAACTTTTAATATTTCTACTTTTACCACCCTAACTTTTAGAAATTACCAAATAATCCCCCAAACACCAAATTAATTAATTCCTTGCCCTTTTATGAATCAAAAAGGTGTTCTTCATTGTTCTTCATCACACTCAAAGTGTTCTTCATGTTCTTCATAAATTCTTCAGATTCCTTCTCTGTTTTTACCCGTTTTTCAGTCTTTTCAGCAACCGATTTTTACTATAATTCATAATAAATTAGCAGCCACTAAAACCCCATCTTTTCTACATGATTTCAACACAAATTGAACCTCAATTTAAGCTTAGGGTTTCGTTTTTCCAGCTGCCCAAGAACATGAACTTTAAAGCTTGAATTTCATCAAATTTCATCAAAATTTCACCAAATTTTCACCAAGAATCAATCATATATGCAACCAATTTTTAGCACAGCCATTTTATACAACATTCACACAACTCAAACACAAATAATCAAGATTAATTTCATGACATCCTACCTGGTTTTGCTGCTCCTAATTCGGTTAGACTTTCAGGTGGTCCTTAAGCATTTTTTCCTCCTAAATCACATCATGAATAACTTTAAATCCAAAAACCCTCAACTAACCAAATATCACTCATCATGTTAGGAAGTGATTTCTAACCTTATACTTGCTGTAAATTCACGTTTCTTAGCCCTCAAGTCAAGTTAAGCATGATTCCTAAGGAAAAACATCAAGAAAATACATGTTTTGCATGGTTTTCCTTGAAAACCGAATTGAAGAGGGAGGGAGACAGCCATCTCACCTTATTTCCAGCCTTGATATGTTATATGGTTATGTAGAGGAAGAAGAGAGGATCATTTTGGTGAAATCGGAATTTTGATTTGAGTTTTAGTTTAGAAGAAATCAAGCTTTGAAGATTAAGTGTTCATGAAGTTTTCTCTCTTTTTCTCTCTACCTATTTTTGGCCACAAAGTGAAAATGAGCCAGCCTTGGGGGTTTTGGGGGGTGTAGGGTGAGTTGTGATTGGTTGGCTTGGCGGTGGATTAAAATAATATTAAAATATCTCAGGTGTATAACTACTAAAACTAGATGTATTGGAACATTCGTAAAAACATCTCTAAAAATTATTTCTTGAGCTACTAGCATAAAAGACACTAGTAACATATTTAATATGAGAATAAAACATGTATAATGAGGCCTTAGAATTGCTAAAGTCATCAGAGAGTGCCGGTGCTATGCTGCACCAGTAAACTGTGAACCCGGTTAAACCGATTTCCTGTTTTTAACTAAAACAGACCAGGTAACCTTATAATATTATTCAAGAAGCTTCTAATACTAATATAATGATAATATTATACTATTATCTCTCTCCTCTCATGAATCGAGTTCGGTTCGTCAAACAGAGACTATTTACGAAAATCAGAATCAAAACTGCCAACTGATACGGTTCAAAAACTAGGTTCTTCGCGATTGCATTATCGAGCTTGCCTCAGAAGAGGTTCTAGCTTAAATATGACATAATGACAATGAGGATCGAGATACTTGATGATATATCAGAGGTTCTCCCCTTACTGATCTTCCGGAGGATTCCGTGCCTTCGAAAAAGATCTCGTATACTCGAAAATCAGGGTTGTTACATGATGCTCTTAGCAAATCATTCTCTTGGCGATCCTACTCAAAATGCCACGGATAAAGTCGAATCTTCTGGATCAGAGAACGCTGCTTCTTTGGATTCTAGCCTATACCACGGAGACCCTAATCTCCCCGGCAATCGGCTGAACTGGTGTCTCGAGAGTGGATTAACCGTCTGAGAGATGTATAAACATAGGTGTTGGCTCGTTCTTTCCTTCCAAGTATTCACACGAACCCAAGTAGACATGGGTGTTTGTCAGGCACGTTTGTCTTATTGTGATGAACAGAGATAATTTGTCAGATCATCCTATTCACGATGATGAAGATCAGATATACATTTTAGAGATAGATCAAATACGGATCGAAGAAGAAACAGTAATACTTTTATTAATTCATAGGACTCAGCAGGGATCCTCTCCTCAACCTAGGAGGTTTAGAAACTCATACTGATGTGAAACAGTGATGAAACGTGTATGATATGCGAATATGGTGGTTAAAGGTTTGAATTACATAAATAAAATCCCTTGAATACTAAACAGATGACTAGTAAGGGGTAAAACAGTTTATTTCGTGATAAAATTCACTTCTGGGGCCCACTTGGTGAGTGTTTGGGCTAGGCTTTGGTAATATCCACGTGCTATGAGGTCTCTTGGGTGTGGAACATCAGCTAGGGGGTCCTCTTTGGGTATTGTACATTGGTCTCTGCTCTTTAGGTATTGGACACCAGTTTTGGGCCTTCTAATCCGAAGTAAAGCATAGACTATTAAATATTGCTGGAAAGCTCTGGAAGTCAGATTTTCATAGCCATTGAGAGCACACCATTTGGACTTTTGTAGCTCCAGAAAAGTTCTTCCGAATGCAAACAGGTCAGATCTGGATAGCATCTACAGTGCTTTCTCTGTCTCTAAATCAGACTTCTACTCCAGCTCCTCAATTTCAGCCAAAAAATACATGAATTTGCCCAAAAACACAAAAACTCATAGTAAAATCCAAAAATATAATTTTAACACTAAAACCTATAAAAACTCAGTAAAAACTAAACAAAAACTACTAAAAACTATATGAAAATGATGCCAAAAAGCGTATAAAATATCCGCTCATCACAACACCAAACTTAAACTGTTGCTTCTCCCCAAGCAACTAAAAACACAGAAGGATAGAAAAGAAAATTAAGATATAAATTTCTAAGTTTCAAATGAATCTTAGTTAAAATCAGACGAGCGGGACGTAGTAGCTTTTTACTTCTGAATAGTTTTGGCATCTCACTATCCATTGAAACTTAGAGATGTTGGCATCCTTAGGAACTTAGAATCCAGATGATATTATTGACTCTCTTAGTTAAGCTTATTTTGATTCTTGAACACAGCTTTTTAGAGTCTTGGTTGTGGGCCTAAGCACTCTGTTTTCCAGTATTACCACCAGATACATTCATGCCACAGACACTTTACCTGGGTGAATGGTGTATGTACGCAAACCCCACATTTCCGTACAGCAGTACCAGCAAGTGCACTGGGTCGTCCATGTAATACCTGAGCGAGTTAGGGTCGATCCCACGAGGATTGTGGCTTGAAGCAAGCAATGGTTGTCTTGCAGGTCTTAGTCATATTGAATCAAAAGGTTGATAGATAAATATTTATGGGATTATTTGAAATAAGGATAGGAATTTTATGCTGGGAATAGTAAATAATAGGAATAGAGTTGAGAGTCGGAGTTGCTTTATCTTTCTGAATTGACTCTGGTACTACTGCTATCCTTGCTTGTGAGTGATTTCTTCAATGGCAGGTTGTATGTGATTGACACTGGTTTGAGCAGCTACCAATGCTCCTCCAGATCTAAACCCCAGGTTTAATGCGGATCCATCTCTACTTAAGGATGAAGTGCGTACAATCCATTCTCCTTCATGATCCTACTCAAAACGCCACAGACAAGGTCGGATCTTCCAGATCAGAGAATGATGTATCTTTGGTTCTAGCCTCTACCAAAGAGACCCTAATCTCCCCGGAAATCGGCTGAACTAATGTCTCGAGAAGTCCCATATGAAATCGTGGATTAGCCGTCTGAGAAACATATATTCAAGCTGGTGGTTCATTATTGTCTGATGAAATACGCACTCTGACCCCATGTAGAATGTGATAACGTTATGCCAGTTCAATGCATTCATATTGATGAAGAACGAATATACATCTTAGAATTAATCAAACACAGGTCGAAGAGAAACAATGATACTTTTATTAATTCATAGGACTCAGCAGGGCTCCTCCTCTCAACCTAGGAGGTTTAGAAACTCATACTGATGTAAAAACAATGGTAAAAATGAGTATAATGAGAAAAGTGATGTCTGTTCCTCCAAAGGTACGAATTACATGAATATAATCCCTTAAATACTAAACAGATGACTAGTAAGGGTAAAACAGTCTATTTAATGCTAAAATTTACTTCTGAAGCCCACTTGGTGAGTATTTGAGCTGAGCTTTAAGGAGATCCACGTGCTATGAGGCTCCTTGGGCGTGGAATGCTAGCTATAGGGTCCTCTCTGGGCCTTTGGACGCTGGGCTCTGCTCTTTGAGCGCCGGACGCCAGTTTTGGGCCTTCTAATCCAAAGCAAAGTATGGACTATTATATATTATTGAAAAGCTCTAGAAGTCAGCTTTCTATGGCCGTTGAGAGCGCTCCATTTAGACTTCTATAGCTCCATAAAAGCTCTTCCGAATGCAGGAAGGTCAGATTTGGACAGCATCTGCAATGCTTTCTCTATCTCTGAATCAGACTTCTGCTTCAGCTCCTTAATTTTAGCCAGAAAATACCTGAAATTGCCCATAAACACAAAAACTCATAGTAGAATTCAAAAGTATGAATTTAACACTAAAACCTATAAAAACTACTAAAAACTATATGAAAGTGATACCAAAAAGCGTATAAAATATCTGCTCATCACAACACCAAACTTAAACCGTTACTTGTCCCCAAGCAACTAAAAACACAGTAGGATACAAAAGAAAAATAAGATACAATAAATTTTTAAGTTTCAAATGAAGCTTAGTTAAAATCAGATGAGTGGGACTTAGTAGCTTTTTGCTTCTGAATAGTTTTGGCATCTCACTATCCTTTGAAATTCAGAGATGTTGGCATCCTTAGGAACTTAGAATCCAGATGATATTATTGACTCTCTTAGTTAAGCTTATTTTTATTCTTGAACACAGCTTTCTAAGTCTTGGCCGTGACCCTAAGCACTCTGTTTTCCAGTATTACCACCGGAAACATTCATGCCACAGACACTTTACCTGGGTGAACTTTTCAGATTGTGACTCAGCTTTGCTAGAGTCCCTAGATAGAGGTGTCCAGAGTTCTTAAGCACACTCTTTTTGCTTTGGACCACGACTTTAACCGCTCAGTCTCAAGCTTTTTACTTGACACCTTCACGCCACAAGCACATGGTTAGGGACAGCTTGGTTTAGCCGCTTAGGCCAGGATTTTATTCCTTTGGGCCCTCCTAACCACTGATGCTCAAACCCTTGGGCCCTTTTACCCTTGCCTTTTGGTTTAAAAGATTACTGGCTTTTTCAATTTGCCCTCCTTTTTCCTGCATTTTTGGGCAAGAATGGATTTTTCTGCTTTTTTTTTTTGCCATTTTTCTTTCTTTTTCGCATGCATATAAAATTTTTTTCTTTTGCAACATGCTTTTTTCTTTTGCTTTTTGCTACTTTTTCTTGCTTCAAGAATCAATTTTCAAATTTTTCAGATTATCAATAATATTTTTCCTTTTTCCTTATTCTTTCAAGAAACAACATTCTAAAATTTCAACTTCAAACATGCACTGTTTAATCATACATTCAGAAAATAAAAGCAAATGGCACCACATCAAACTAATTAAACTAATCTTATTTTAAACTTGAAATTCATGCATCTCTCAATTCTTTTCAAATAAAAATTTTTATTTAAGCAAGTTGAGAGATATATGGAATATTTTACAACTTAAAGACATCAATGCAAATGATCATACAACTAGGACAAGAAAATAGATAAATAAACAGACAAAAAATAGAAAAATAACAGGAAAAGAGTAAAAGAGAACGAATCCACCTGAATGATGGTGGCCACTACTCCTCCTTGAGGATCCGATGTAATGCTTGATCTCTTCTATGAAACTCCTTTGCCTTTGTTGAGGAGGCTGCACATGCTCATGTGCATGCTCTCTAGTTTGCTCCATCCTCTTCTTCTATACTTAAGAGTGGTAGAAGTCACAAAGCAAAGCTTTTGCAACACCAAACTTAAGATTTTTGCTCGTCCTCGAGAAAATATGATCAATGGGGAAGAAGGTGGGGTAGGCAGAGCTTCTGTGGGACCTCTTGGTCCTGAGAGGCTAGGAAATTCCACATTCCTTTCTTCTCTGCACTGGTGTTTGAACACCCAGGGGCTGCTCCCTGGTTGGTGCTCAACTTTAACACTCCACTTGGAGTGTTCTGTTTTCACTGCTGTGAATTCTGTCTCTTGACTGATGCACATGATCATGACTCTAAGACTAAAAGAAAAACAAAATGAAAATAAAATAAATAAGGTTGAGTAAAAGTTGGGTTGCCTCCCAACAAGCGTTCTTTTAAAGTCACTAGCTTGACCTTCAGCTCCTTAAGGAGGTGAGTAAGGGCTCAGATTTTCGTCCCTTATAGTGAATTTTCTTCCTGTCCTCTCATGAATGAGCTCTACATGCTCTAAAGTAGGACACGGCTCACTGTATGTGGTCGGACTGAATTCCTAGTGAAGACAATTCTCATGCCAGGTGAGAGGCCTTCAGTTGGGACTTTCTTGTCCTTCCAGCCTTTAGGTACTTTCTTTTTAGTACCTTTGTGCTTAGAGTTTGTTGAGGGCTGGCCAACACCAAACTTAGAATTGATGTCTAGGGGCTCTGCAGAGCTCTGCACCGAAAGAGAGGGTTAGCACACCAGGTGTTGCACTGTTATCTCTCTTTTAGAGGGAGAATTAGGATGACGCATCTTGAATAATATGTGATTCTCCCCTAACTTTAGGGTTAGTTCTCCCTTAGCCACAACAATGATAGCATTGGCTGTGGCTAGGAAAGGTCTTCCAAAGATGAAACTGTCATCTTCATCCTCTCCTATGTCCAAGACAATGAAGTTTGGAGGGATGTAATAGTTTTCAACTTTAACCAACACATCCTCTACTAAGCCATATGGCTTCTTCATGGTCTTGTCTGCCATCTCTAAAGAAACGTGTGCTGTTCGTACGTAAGAACCGCGACTAATTAACCGTCTAATTAGATAATTAATATTACCCAAATTAGGTTCTGAGAATTTAGAATGAGAATTAGGGGATTTAAATATGATTTTTGGACTCAGTAGATTTTTCTGAGCCAGAAAATGTATTTTCTGTGAAAAACCGAGAAAAACTGCAAACCGGTAGCCGAACCGGTTGAACCGGTTTAAGTCTGCCCGATACTGTGCGAGAAAAAGTGAAAACAGTAGAAAACCTTAGGAAAAATAATTAAAGTCGAAAATTGAGCGTTAATTTTAAAGGTTTAGCCCAAAGTTGGGCCAAACGGGCTAAAAATGCTAACGGACTGGACCGGGCCTAAGTTGGGCCCAAGTCCAACATATATAAGTTCAATTAATGAACCCTTTCACTCTCATAAACACACACACAGAGCTGTAAGCAAAAGAGGGAGAAGAGAGAAGAAGCACTATTCATCATCATCTTCTTAAGATTATATCTTGAGCTACAGAGCTCTGATCGCCGCACCGTTTGCGGCCACGCAATCCTTGCGAAGAGCTCTACAAAATCCACTCAAGAAACTTGTAAGAAAAGCATGAAATCCCTCTTTGTTTTTTCCTTCCAAAATTTCAAATTTCTAGGGTTTTGGATTAAGTGAAATTTTGTGATTTTGAGTGTTTGGGTACACTCTAGCCCTTGATTGACATTGGGTTTGGCTTCCAAAACTGTTGGGTTAATGTGAGTTGTTCTTGAACTCTTGTGAATTCATTTATGGTGAGTATTAGGTTTAGATTTATGTGAAATATGTGATATTAGCTTGAATAGTGGAGCTTGTTGGTGATTGTTGATGCTTGTTGGAGTCATTGGTGACTTGGTTATGGTTGGAAGCTCAAATTTCACGCAATTTGGGGTTTTGGAACATAATGGGAATCGGCCAAGGTATGGTTTCGGTTTCCTCTATGTAATATATAATATGTCTGGACACTTAGGTTTTGTGTTCTCTTCCTAATATTGCTCCATGATGAAAAACATGCTTATTTTGACTTAGAATTGCTATATTTTGATCCTCTTTTATTGCCATTCGATGCCGTGATGTATTTGCTGAGTGATTACAGGATTTATAGGACAAGAATGGACAAGAAGAGAGAAAGAAAGCATGCACAAAAGGGAGGAACATGAAGACTTGGATTTTGGGAACTTTAGCACCGACGCGAACGCGCACTTCACGCGCACGCGTGGATATGGATAGCTGAAAGCAGCGCGCAAGGATAGACGCATCCGCACGGATCAGAGAAATCCCACCGACGCGCACGCGCACATGGCACGCATGCGTGGATCACAAAAGCAATCGGCGCGCACGCACGCATGGCGCGCACGCGCGGAAAGCTGCACGTGACCTTATTAAAGGAAATCGTGCCTGGCAATTTATGAGGGTCATAAGGCCCAAATTCAAGCTATTTCTACATGGAAAAGACCCAAGGATGCTAGGGGGAAAGGGGGAATCAATCATTTTACACTTAGACACAATTTTAGCTAGTTTTTGGTTCTTTGTTCTTCTAGAGAGAGAAACCCTTGTTCCTCTCTAGATCTAGCTTTAATTTGATCTTCCCTTGTTAAATTCTGAATTGGATCTTGTTAATTACTATTTTTAATTGTTTAATTTGAATTTTCTAGTATAATTTTGTTTAGATCTTGTGTTAGTTTTATGTTTCCTTGTTGTTTGTCATTTTATACTCATTCCATGAATCTTGTAGATCTTGATTTGTTATTGTTGCATTGATGATTTCCATGATTAATTGTGTTGTTTGAGTGATTGTATGTTGATAATTATTAGTGGGTACTTGTTAGTTCCAATTTAATTGCAATTTAAATAGGTCTTTTATTAATGCTTACCATGTGTTTGATGAAATGTTTCCTTTGATTATGGAGTAGTTCTCTTTACTCTTGTCCTAGGCTAAGGGAATTGGGTAAACTTGAGTCATTGGGTCTAATGAATTTGATGATTTGGGAACCCTTAGTGGTGAATTTGATAGCCATTGACACTAGCCTACTACCAAGTTAATTGGTAGTTAGGTTGGACCTTATGGGTTGATGTTGACCAAACCATTTAACATACTTCAAGTATAGAAGTAGACTTAATGAGTTTGGTTCCTCATAATTGTCAAGATATGGTTATTAGACAAGGATAGTGACCCCAATTCCCATGCCTAGCCAAGAGTTGCTTTTATCATTCATATTTGAAAACCCAAAAATCTTTACTGCTTTGTCTTAGTTATAGTTACTTGTTTAGTTTAGAATAGAATTACATTGGATGTTATTTTATGATTTTGGAATTATGTACATTTTTCTCTAGTTGTTTGAATTAGTTTCTTGCATCTCAAGATTACTTGCTTGTTGGTATTCCTAGTTTAATTTCTTGCTCATGATTTGCATCCCCGGATTTCTAACCAATGTTGAAGCACATGTTTGCCCATTCCTTGTGAGACGACCTGAGGTTTGAATACTTCGGTTACTTTTATTGGGGTTGAACTTATGACAACCAAATTCCCTTCTAAATTTGATACTCAAGGATTGTTGTTGGGAAGAGCTATACTTGCAATGGGATTTTATTGAGAAATTCTATACCAACATAGTCTTCGGGGCGATCAGCTTTCCAGCAATGTATAATAGTTCATACTTTGCCCGAGATTTGATGGCCTAAACTGGCGTTCAAACGCCCACCAAAGATCCTTTTCTGGAGTAAAACGCCAGAACTGGCACCAGAATTGGAGTTAAACGCCCAAACTGGCACCCAAGCTGGCGTTTAACTCCAAGAACAGCCTATGCACGTGTAAAGCTCAATGCTCAGCCCAAGCACATACCAAGTGGGCCCCGGAAGTGGATTTCTGCACTATCTGCACTTAGTTACTCATTTTCTGTAAACCTAAGTTACTAGTTTAGTATAAATAGCACTTTTTACTAATGTATTCACATCTTTTGATAGACTTTTGTCATCTTTACAAACTTTTGAGACTATACTTGGAGAATTGTTCACGTTTGGAGGCTGGCCTTACGGCCATGCCTAAACCTCTTTCACTTATGTATTTTCTACGGTGGAGTTTCTACACCACATAGATTAAGGTGTGGAGCTCTGCTGTTCTTCATGAATTAATGCAATTACTACTGTTTTCTATTCAATCACGCTTGATTCTATTCTAAGATACTCACTCGTACCTCAATCTGGAGAATGATATGATCCATGACACTCATCATTATTCTCAAACCTATGAACGCGTGCCTGACAACCACTTCCGTTCTATCTGAGCTCAGCGTAGTCATTGGGTGACAACTTGAGTGCGTATCTCTTGGATCTCTAATACACGGACCGAGTCCGTGAGATTAAAATCTTTGTGGTAGAGGCTAGAACCATTGGCAGCCATTCCTGAGATCTGGAAAGTCTAAACCTTGTTTGTGGTATTCCGAGTAGGATCTGGAAAGGGATGACTGTGACGAGCTTCAAACATGCGAATGCTGGGTGCAGTGACAGTGTGCAAAAGGACAAGGGTCCTATTCCGACGCTAGCAGGAACCGACAGATGATTAGCTATACGGTAGCCGTACTTGGTATTTTTCATCCGAGACGAGAAATCCGACAGTTGATTAGCCGTGCAGAGATCGTACCTGGTATTTTTCATCCGAGAGGATCGTACAGCTTGCCATGGAAGGGAGCACGCATGATTGGAAGAAGACAATAGGAAAGCAGAGGTTCAGAAGCAACAAAGCATCTCCAAACGCTTATTCGAAATTTCCACCAATGAATCACATAAGTACCTCTATCTTATTTTATGTTTTATTTATCTTTTAATTACCAAAACCTCATAACCATTTGAATCCACCTGACTAAGATTTATAAGATGACCATAGCTTGCTTCAAGCCGACAATCTCCGTCGGATCGACCCTTACTCACGTAAGGTTTATTACTTGGACGACCCAGTGCACTTGCTGGTTAGTTGTGCAAAGTTGTGAAAAGTGTGAATCACAATTTCGTGCACCAAGTTTTTGGCGCCGTTGACGGTTCATCTTGTTGCTTAGATTAGGTAATTTTATTTTATGTTTAAGATTTTTATTTTTATTTTTGAAAAATTCAAAGAAAAAAAAATTTTCTTCAGAATTTTTAAGAATGAATTCTAGAGTTTCATGAGATATGTTGAAGCCAAGTTGGCTGTTAAGCCATGTATAATCTTTTGGACTGAGGTTTCCACTTATCTTTGCAGGAGCCTTTTGGTTCCTATCAATTTGGCTGTTGTATGTAATGCTCTGCTAAAGCTTGGCTGGCCATTTAGCCATGTCTAATTCTTTTGGACCGGAGCTTTAGACTAATATTGCACGATTCCAGGAATTCTTATTAAAATTTTGAATTTCTTTATTTTCTATTTCCAAAGTATTTTCGAAAAAAAATACAAAAAAAAAATTTAATAAAATCATAAAACCAAAAATTTGTGTTTCTTGTTTGAGTCTTGTGTCAAATTTTAAGTTTGGTGTCAATTGCATGTTTTTAATTTTTCTTAAATTTTCGAAAATATATGCATTGTGTTCTTCTTTGATGTTCAAGTTGTTCTTGATGATTTTCCTTGGTTGATCTTTAATTTTTCTTGTTTTTTGTCTTTTCTTGTTTTTCATATGCATTTTCAAATTGTTAGTGTCCCTAGTACAAAAATTTTTAAGTTTGGTGTCTTGCATGTGTCTCTTTTCTTAAAACTTTTCAAAAATATGTTCTTGATGTTCATCATGATCTTTAAAGTGTTCTTGGTGTTCATCTTGACACTCAAAGTATTCTTGCATGCATTATTTGTTTTGATCTTAAATTTTTATGTCATGTGTCATTTTGTTGTTTTTCTCTCTCCTCATTAAAAATTCAAAAATAAAAAAAATATCTTTCCCTTATTTTACTCATAAATTTCGAAATTTTGCATTGACTTAGTCAAAAAAATTTTAAATTTAGTTGTTTCTTGTCAGTCAAGTCAAAATTTCAATTTAAAAATTCTATCTTTTCAAATCTTATTCAAAAATCAAATCTTTTTCATTTTTCTTTCATGTTTTTCAAAAATCCATCAAAATTAATTTTCAAAATATTTTCTTAATTTTAATTCATAATTTTCGAAATTATTGCTAACATTTAATGTTTTGATTTAAAAATTTCAAGTTGTTACTTTCCTGTTAAGAAAGGTTCAATCTTTAAATTCTAGAATCATATCTTTTAGTTTCTTATTAGTCAAATAATCAACTTTAATTTTTAAAATCAAATATTTTTAATTTCCTTTTCAAATATTTTTTAAAATAAATTTCAATCATATCTTTTTCAAAATTTAATTTCAAAATCTTTTTCTAACATCTTATCTTTCCAAAATTTATTTTCAAATCTTTTTCAATTAACTACTTGACTTTTTGTTTAATTTTAAAAGTTTACTATTTCTTATCTTTTTCAAAATCACCTAACTACTTTTCTCTCTCTAATTTTCAAAAACCACTACCTACTTTTTCAAAATTCTTTTTAATTAACTAATTGTTTTAAATTCTAATTTTATTTTATTTCTTTTAATATTTTCAAATTCTAACTAATAATTAAAATAAAAACAAAAATATTTTTCTTTTCTTTTAAATTAATATTCGAATACTCTCTCCCTCTCATCTCTTTCTATTTATTTATTTAATTACTAACACTTCTTTTCTTCTTAATATTCGAACCCTCTTGCTCTCTCTGTGTTCGAATTCTCTTAATTCTCTCTCTACCTCATTCTTCTATTCTTCTCTTCTTCTACTCATATAAAGGAATCTCTATACTGTGATATAGAGGATTCCTCTTCTTTTCTGTTCTCTTCTTTTTCATATGAGCAGGAACAAGGATAAGAACATTCTTGTTGAAGCTGGTCCTGAACCTGAAAGGACTCTGAAGAGGAAGCTAAGAGAAGCTAAAGCACAACACTCTGGAGAGGACCTAACAAAAATTTTCGAAAAAGAAGTAGAGATGGCAGCCAAAAATAATAACAATGGTGGAGATGCAAGGAAGGTGCTTGGTGACTTTACTGCACCAACTTCTGACTTCTATGGAAGAAGTATCTCAATTCCTGCAATTGGAGCAACCAACTTTGAGCTTAAGCCTCAATTAGTTTCTCTAATGAAGCATAATTGCAAGTTTCATGGACTTCCATTGGAAGATCCTCATCAGTTCTTAGCTGAATTATTCCAAATCTGTGACACTGTTAAGACCAATGGGGTTAATCTTGAGGTCTACAGACTTATGCTTTCCCCTTTGCTGTAAGAGACATAGCTAGGATATGGTTGGACTCACAACCTAAAGAAATCCTGAACTCTTAGGAAAAGTTGGTCAATGCTTTCTTGGCCAAATTCTTTCCACCTCAAAAGTTGAGCAAGCTCAGAGTGGAAGTCTAAACCTTCAGACAGAAGGAGGGTGAATCCCTCTATGTAGCTTGGGAAAGATACAAGCAATTGATCAGAAGGTGTCCTTCTAACATGCTTTCAGAATGGAGCATCTTATGTATATTCTATGATGGTCTGTCTAAATTGTCCAAGATGTCATTGGATCACTCTGCTGGTGGATCTCTTCATCTGAAGAAGACGCCTACAGAAGCCCAGGAAATCATTGAGATGGTTACAAATAACCAGTTCATGTACACTTCTGAAAGAAATCCTATGAATAATGGGATGACTCAGAAGAAAGGAGTTCTTGAGTTTGATACTCTGAATGCAATATTGGCTCAGAATAAAATATTAACTCAGCAAGTCAATATGATTTCTCAGAATCTGACTGGAATGCAAGCTGCATCCGGTAATACTAAAGAAGCCTCCTCTGAAGGAGAAGCTTATGACCCTGAGAATCCTGCAATGGAAGAAGTGAATTACATGGGAGAATCCTATGGAAACACTTAGAATCCTTCATGGAGGAATCATCCTAATTTCTCATGGAAGGATCAACAGAAGCCTAATCAAGGCTTCAATAATAATAATGATGGGAGAAATAGGTTTGGCAATAGCAAGCCTTTTCCATCATCTTCTCAGCAACAGATAGTGAATTCTAAGCGGAGCCTCTCTGACTTAGCAACCATAGTCTCTGATCTATCTAAGACCACTCTCAGTTTCATGACTGAAACAAGGTCTTCCATCAGAAGTTTGGAGGCACAAGTGGGTTAGCTGAGTAAAAGAGTTACTGAAATCCCTCCTAGTACTCTCCCAAGCAATACAGAAGAGAATCCAAAGAGAGAGTGCAAGGCCATCAATATACCCAACATGGCCAAAACTATAGAGGAGGAAGAGGTAGTGATTTTCAGTGAGGAAGACCTCAATGGACGTCCACTGACCACTAAGGAGTTCCCTATTGAGGAACCAAAGGAATCTGAGGCTCATACAGAGACCATAGAGATTCCACTGAACTTACTGTTGCCATTCATGGGCTCTGATGAGTATTCTTCCTCTGAAGAAGATAAAGATATTGTTGAAGAGTAAGTTGCTCAGTATCTAGAAGCAATCATGAAGCTAAATGCCAAGTTATTTGGTAATGAGACCTGGGAGGATGAACCTCCATTGCTCATCAATGAACTAAATGCCTTGGTTCAACAGAAATTACCTCAAAAGAAACCGGATCCCGGAAAGTTCTTAATACCCTGTATCATAGGCACCATGATCTTTGAGAAGGCTCTGTGTGACCTGGGGTCAGGAATAAACCTCATGCCACTCTCTGTACTAAAGAAACTAGGGATCTTTGAGGTACATGCTGCTAAATTCTCACTAGAATTGGCAGTCAAATCAAGGAAACAGTTTTATGGAGTTGTAGAGGATGTCTTAGTGAAGGTTGAAGGCGTTTACATCCCTGCTAATTTCATAATCCTAGACACTGGGAAGGATGAAAATAAATCCATCATCCTTAGAAGACCCTTCCAAGCCACAGCAAGAGCTGTGATTGATGTGGACAGAGGAGAGTTAGTCCTTCAATTGAATGAGGACTACCTTGTGTTTAAGGCTCAAGGATCTTCTTTTGTAACCATAGAGAAGAAGCATGAAAAGATTCTCTCAATAAAGAGTCAAACAGAGCCCCCACACTTAACTTCTAAGTTTGGTGTTGGGAGGCCACCATTAAGCTCTGAGTCTCTGTGAAGCTCTCTAAGAGCTCACTGTTAAGCTATTGATATTAAAGAAGCGCTTATTGGAAGGCAACCCAATGTTATTATATTTATTTATATTCCATTGTCATTTTATGTTTTCTTTAGGTTGATGATCATGTGAAGTCATAAAAAACAGCTGTAGAATTAAAGAAAAATAAAAAATAGCATCAAAAACAGCACACCCTGAAGGACAGGTAAGGATAGCAGAATGGGTGTTTAACGCCCAGTCTGGCAGCATTCTGGGTGTTAAACGCTAGAAATGGCAGGCAGGCTGGCGTTTAACGGCAAAAAAGGGTGTCTGGCATCAGGCTGGCGTTAAACGCCAGAAAGGGGTAGCAGACTGGTGTTTAACGCTAGGAAAGGTAGCAGAGCTGGCGTTAAACGCCAGAATTGGCACACAGAGGACATTTAAACGCCAGAATAGTGCAGGGAGCAGAATTCCTTAACACCTCAGGATCTGTGGACCCCACAGGATCTCCATCTACCCCACCTCTTCTTCTCTCCTCTTCACACCTTTCCATAACACTCTTCCCCAAATACCCTTGACCAATCACATTAATACCTCTTCCCCAAACACCATTCACCTATCAAATCCTACCCTCTTGCCCATAACTTCTTCACCACTCACATCCATCCATCATAAAACTCCACCTACCTCACCATTCAAATTCAAACCATTTCCCTCCCAAACCCACCCCTTCATAACCGAATTCCCTCTCTCTCTTACCCTATCAATACCCCTCCTTACAACCTTCCATTTCACACCTCATACACACTTACCCCCTGGCCAAATCCACTTCTCCCCTCCATCTCCTCCATTTCTTCTTTTTCTACTCCTTTCTTTCTTCTTTTGCTCGAGGACGAGCAAAACCTTTTAAGTTTGGTGTGGGAAAAAGCTCTGTTTTTTATTTTTCCATAACCATTAATGGCACCTAAGACCGGAGAAACCTCTAGAAAGAGGAAAGAGAAGGCAATTGCTTTCACCTCCGAGTCATGGGAGATGGAGAGATTCATCTCAAAAAGAGTGAATATCCGGAGATCTGACGTGAGATTCGAAGAAGAGGTTGGGAAGCTCTCACCAACCCAATCCAACAAGTCAAAATCTTAATGGTTCAAGATTTCTATGTCAATGCATGGATCACTAAGAATCATAATCAAAATGTGAACCCGAACCCAAAGAATTGGCTCACAATGGTTCGGGGGAATTACTTGGATTTTAGTCCGAAAAATGTGAGGTTGGCACTTAACTTGCCAATGATGAGAGGAGATCCTCACCCTTTCACTAGAAGGGTCAACTTTGATCAAAGGTTGGACCAAGTCCTCATAGACATCTGTGTGGAAGGAGCTCAATAGAAGAGAGACTCCAGAGGCAAGCCGATTCAACTAAGAAGGCTTGACCTTAAACCCGTGGCTAGGGGATGGTTGGAGTTTATCCAACACTCTATCATTCCTACTAGCAACCGGTCTGAAGTTACAATAGACCGGGCTATCATGATCCATAGTATCATGAATGGAGAGGAAGTAGAAGTTCATAAAATCATACCTCTAGAACTCTACAAGGTGGCGGACAAGCCCTCTACTTTGGCAAGGTTAGCCTTCCCTCATCTCATCTTTAACCTATGCAATTTAGTTGGAATTGTCATAGAGGAAGACATCCTCATTGATGAGGACAAGCCCATCACTAAGAAGAGGATGGAGCAAACAAGAGAGCCCACTCATGGACCTTAACAAGAGCATGAAGAAATTCTTCATCAAGAAATTCCTGAGATGCCTCAAGGGATGGACTTTCCTCCACAATAAGCCCTGGAGAAGCCAACATTTGCACAAACGTTTGCCTCAAACTTGAGGTCAAATGTTGGTTTAAAATTATACCCTGGAGAAGCCAAAGTTTGCGCCAACGTTTGCCTCAAACTTGAGGTCAAACGTTGGCTCAAAAACTAACCCTGGGGGAAGCAACGTTGGCTCACAAAGACACCAGGGGAGGCTTGACATTTGTGCCAACATTTGCCTCAAACTTGAGGTCAAACGTTGGCACAATTACTATACCAGGGGGACTTAAAGTTTGCGCCAACGTTTGCCTCAAACTTGAGGTCAAACGTTGGCTGCAACATGGCCTTGGAGGGAGCACGTTTGAGCTCACGTTTGACCTCAAACGTGAACTCAAACGTGAGTGACAGAAAGAGCACCGTTCTACATAAGGCTAACACTCCAACGTTTGAGTTAAAGTTTGCCTCAAACTTTGACTCAAACTTAAAGGCTCCAAAGTCCAAATTGCAAACGGATTTCTTTTCAAGTCCAAGAGCAATCAACTAAGGCTATCTTCAATCCAATTCCATCAAGGCCAAGGCCCAAATTCAAGGCTTAATGATCAAAAGAAGGAAGTGTATAAATAGAAGTTAGTTTGATTTAGAATAGGACGGCAACTTTTACTTTGAACATTTGTACCTCTTTTAGAATTTTTACTTTCTGTAACTTTGATTTTGGATCTTGGAGGAGAATTGAATTCTCTTCCTTTCTGAGTTTCCTGTTTTCATTTTCTGCAAAGCTTTACTTGAGTCTTGGGTGTTGAGAATTGAGGAAATTCTGTCTGAATCTCACCTTGAGATCTCTCTCTGTTTTCATTTCACTGCATCATTGGAGAAATTGAGATTTGAATTTATTTCTTCTACTATTTGATTTTAAATTTACTTGCAATTGATTTCTGAATTGGATCAAGGAAGGTAGTGAGATCTAGATTTAGTTTTCTAGTCTCTTGACCCCTGAGATCTGGAATTTCCTTTCTGTTTATCTGTTGAGGCTTCTTCAAGCCAAATTACTTTTTCTGTTTGAGATTTAATTCAGTTTAATTCATCCTTTATTTTCCTGTCCATTGCAATTTACTTTTCTTTATTTAATTTCTGCAATCCCAATTCCCAATTCCTTTTATAATTCAAGAAATTTACATTTCTTGCACTTTAAGTTTCAGTCATTTACATTTTTTGCAATCTAAGTTTCTGCAATTTATATTACTTGCACTTTAAGATTCAGCTTCTTTACTTTCTTTGCCCTTTAATTTACAGTCAATTATCCGTCTTCCTTTAAAAACCGAATTGAAGAGGGAGGGAGACAGCCATCTCACTTTATTTCCAGCCTTGATATGTTATATGGTTTGGTATAGGAAGAAGAGAGTATCATTTTGGTGAAATCGGAATTTTGATTTGAGTTTTAGTTCAGAAGAAATCAAACTTTGAAGATTAAGTGTTCATGAAGTTTTCTCTCTTTTTCTCTCTACCTATTTTCGGCCACAAAGTGAAAATGAGCCAGCCTTGGGGGTTTTGGGGGTGTAGGGTGAGTTGTGATTGGTTGGCTTGGAGGTGGATTAAAATAATATTAAAATATCTCAGGTGTATAACTACTAAAACTAGATGTATCGGAACACTCGTAAAAACATCTCTAAAAATTATTTTCTGAGCTACTAGCATAAAAGACACTAGTAACATATTTAATATGAGAATAAAACATGTATAATGAAGCCTTAGCATTGCTAAAGTCATCAGAGAGTGTCGGTGCTATGCTGCACCAGTAAACTATGAACCCGGTTAAACCGATTTCCTGTTTTTAACTAAAACAGACCAGGTAACCTTATAATATTATTCAAGAAGCTTCTAATACTAATATAATGATAATATTATACTATTATCTCTCTCTTCTCATGAATCAAGTCCGGTTCGTCAAACAGAGACTATTTACGAAAATCAGAATCAAAACTGCCAATCGATACGGTTCAAAAACTAGGTTCTTCGCGATTGCATTATCGAGCTTACCTCAGAAGAGGTTCTAGCTTAAATATGACATAATGACAATGAGGATTGAGATACTTGATGATATATCAGAGGTTCTCCCCTTACTGATCTTCCGGAGGATTCCGTGCCTTCGAAAAAGATCTCGTCTACTCGAAAATCAGGGTTGTTACATGAAGCTCTTAGCAAATCATTCTCTTGGCGATCCTACTCAAAATCCCACAGACAAAGTCGAATCTTCCGGATCAGAGAACGCTGCTTCTTTGGATTCTAGCCTATACCACGGAGACCCTAATCTCCCCAGCAATTGGCTGAACTGGTGTCTCGAGAGTGGATTAACCGTCTGAGAGATGTATAAACATAGGTGTTGGCTCATTCTTTCCTTCCAAGTATTCACACGAACCCAAGTAGACGCGGGTGTTTGTCAAGCACGTTTGTCTTATTGTGATGAACAGAGATAATTTGTCAGATCATCCTATTCACGATGATGAAGATCAGATATACATTTTAGAGATAGATCAAATACGGATCGGAGAAGAAATAGTAATACTTTTATTAATTCATAGGACTCAGCAGGGATCCTCCCCTCAACCTAAGAGGTTTAGAAACTCATACTGATGTGAAACAGTGATGAAATGTGTATGATATGCGAATATGGTGGTTAAAGGTTTGAATTACATAAATAAAATCCCTTGAATACTAAACAGATGACTAGTAAGGGGTAAAACAGTCTATTTAGTGCTAAAATTCACTTCTGGGGCCCACTTGGTGAGTGTTTGGGCTAGGCTTTGGTAAGATCCACGTGCTATGAGGTCTCTTGGGTGTGGAACACCAGCTAGGGGGTCCTCTTTGGGCGTTGTACATTGGTCTCTGCTCTTTGGGTATTGGACACCAGTTTTGGGCCTTCTAATCCGAAGCGAAGCATAGACTATTAAATATTGCTGGAAAGCTCTGGAAGTTAGATTTTCATAGCCATTGAGAGCGCACCATTTGGACTTTTGTTGCTCCAGAAAAGTTCTTCCGAATGCAAACAAGTCAGATATGGATAGCATCTGCAGTGCTTTCTCTGTCTCTAAATCAGACTTCTACTCCAACTCCTCAATTTCAGCCAGAAAATACATGAATTTGCCCAAAAACACAAAAACTCATAGTAAAATCTAAAAATATAGTTTTAACACTAAAACCTATAAAAACTCAGTAAAAACTAAACAAAAACTACTAAAAACTATATGAAAATGATGCCAAAAAGCATATAAAATATCCGCTCATCACAACACCAAACTTAAACTGTTGCTTGTCCCCAAGCAACTAAAAACACAGAAGGATAGAAAAGAAAATTAAGATATAAATTTCTAAGTTTGAAATGAATCTTAGTTAAAATCAGACGAGCGGGACTTAGTAGCTTTTTACTTCTGAATAGTTTTGGCATCTCACTATCCATTGAAACTTAGAGATGTTGGCATCCTTAGGAACTTAGAATCCAGATGATATTATTGACTCTCTTAGTTAAGCTTATTTTGATTCTTGAACACAGCTTTTTAGAGTCTTGGCTGTGGCCCTAAGCACTCTGTTTTTCAGTATTACTACCGGATACATTCATGCCACAGACACTTTACCTGGGTGAATGGTGCATGTACGCAAACCCCACATTTCCGTACAGCAGTACCAGCAAGTGCACTGGGTCGTCCAAGTAATACCTAAGCGAGTTAGGGTCGATCCCACGAGGATTGTGGCTTGAAGCAAGCAATGGTTGTCTTGCAGGTCTTAGTCAGATTGAATCAAAAGGTTGATAGATAAATATTTATGGGATTATTTGAAATAAGGATAGGAATTTTATGCTGGGAATAGTAAATAATAGGAATAGAGTTAAGAGTCGGAGTTGCTTTATCTTTCTAAATTGACTCTGGTACTACTGCTCTCCTTGCTTGTGAGTGATTTCTTCAATGGCAGGTTGTATGTGATTGACACTGGTTTGAGCAGCTACCAATGCTCCTCCGGATCTAAACCCCAGGTTTAATACGGATTCATCCCTACTTAAGGATGAAGCGCGTACAATCCATTCTCCTTCATGATCCTACTCAAAACGCCACAGACAAGGTCGGATCTTCCGGATCAGAGAATGATGTATCTTTGGTTCTAGCCTCTACCAAAGATACCCTAATCTCCCCGGAAATCGGCTGAACTGATGTCTCGAGAAGTCCCCTATGAAATCGTGGATTAGCCGTCTGAGAAACATATATTCAAGCTGGTGGTTCATTATTGTCTGATGAAATATGCACTCTGACCCCATGTAGAATGTGATAACGTTATGCCAGTTCAATGCATTCATATTGATGAAGAACGAATATACATCTTAGAATTAATCAAACACAGATTGAAGAGAAACAGTGATACTTTTATTAATTCATAGGACTCAGCAGGGCTCCTCCCCTCAACCTAGGAGGTTTAGAAACTCATACTGATGTGAAAACAATGGTAAAAACGTGTATAATGAGAAAAGTGATGTCTGTTCCTCCAAAGGTACGAATTACATGAACATAATCCCTTAAATACTAAATAGATGACTAGTAAGGGTAAAACAGTCTATTTAATGCTAAAATTTACTTCTGAAGCCCACTTGGTGAGTATTTGAGCTGAGCTTTAAGGAGATCCACGTGCTATGAGGCTCCTTGGGCGTGGAATGCTAGCTACGGGGTCCTCTCTGGGCCTTTGGACGCTGGGCTCTGCTCTTTGGGCACTGGACGCCAGTTTTGGGTCTTCTAATCCGAAGCAAAGTATGGACTATTATATATTATTGGAAAGCTCTAGAAGTCAGATTTCTATGGCCGTTGAGAGCGCTCCATTTGGACTTCTATAGCTCCAGAAAAGCTCTTCCGAATGCAGGAAGGTCAGATTTGGACAGCATCTGCAATGCTTTCTCTGTCTCTGAATCAGACTTCTGCTTCAGCTCCTTAATTTTAGCTAGAAAATATCTGAAATTGCCCATAAACACAAAAACTCATAGTAGAATTCAAAAGTATGAATTTAACACTAAAACCTATAAAAACTACTAAAAACTATATGAAAGTGATGCCAAAAAGCGTATAAAATATCTGCTCATCACAACACCAAACTTAAACCGTTGCTTGTCCCCAAGCAACTAAAAACACAGTAGGATACAAAAGAAAAATAAGATACAATAAATTTTTAAGTTTCAAATAAAGCTTAGTTAAAATCAGATGAGCGGGACTTAGTAGCTTTTTGCTTCTGAATAGTTTTGGCATCTCACTATCCTTTGAAATTCAGAGATGTTGGCATCCTTAGGAACTTAAAATCCAGATGATATTATTGACTCTCTTAGTTAAGCTTATTTTTATTCTTGAACACAGCTTTCTAAGTCTTGGCCGTGACCCTAAGCACTCTGTTTTCCAGTATTACCACCGGAAACATTCATGCCACAGACACTTTACCTAGGTGAACTTTTTAGATTGTGACTCAGCTTTGCTAGAGTCCCCAGATAGAGGTGTCCAGAGTTCTTAAGCACACTCTTTTTGCTTTGGACCACGACTTTAACCGCTCAGTCTCAAGCTTTTTACTTGACACCTTCACGCCACAAGCACATGGTTAGGGACAGCTTGGTTTAGCCGCTTAGGCCAGGATTTTATTCCTTTGAGCCCTCCTAACCACTGATGCTCAAACCCTTGGGCCCTTTTACCCTTGCCTTTTGGTTTAAAAGATTACTGACTTTTTTAATTTGCCCTCCTTTTTCCTGCATTTTTGGGCAAGAATGGATTTTTCTGCTTTTTTTTTTGCCATTTTTCTTTCTTTTTTCGCATGCATATAAAATTTTTTTCTTTTGCAACATGCTTTTTTCTTTTGCTTTTTGCTACTTTTTCTTGCTTCAAGAATCAATTTTCAAATTTTTCAGATTATCAATAATATTTTTCCTTTTTCCTTATTCTTTCAAGAACCAACATTCTAAAATTTCAACTTCAAACATGCACTGTTTAATCATACATTCAGAAAACAAAAGCAAATGACACCACATTAAACAAATCTTATTTTAAACTTGAAATTCATGCATCTCTCAATTCTTTTCAAATAAAAATTTTTATTTAAGCAAGTTGAGAGATATATGGAACATTTTACAACTTAAAGACATCAATGCAAATCATCATGCAACTAGGACAAGAAAATAGATAAATAAACAGACAAAAAACAGAAAAATAACAGGAAAAGAGTAAAAAAGAACGAATCCACCTGAATGATGGTGGTCACTACTCCTCCTTGAGGATCCGATGTAATGCTTGATCTCTTCTATGAAACTCTTTTGCCTTTGTTGAGGAAGCTGCACAGGCTCATGTGCATGCTCTCTAGTTTGCTCCATCCTCTTCTTCTATACTAAAGAGTGGTAGAAGTCACAAAGCAAAGCTTTTGTAACACCAAACTTAAGAGTTTTGCTCGTCCTCGAGAAAATATGATCAATGGGGAAGAAGGTGGGGTAGGCAGAGCTTCTGTGGGACCTCTTGGTCCTGAGAGGCTAGGAAATTCCACATTCCTTTCTTCTATGCACTGGTGTTTGAACACCTAGGGGCTGCTCCCTGGTTGGTGTTCATCTTTAACACTCCACTTGGAGTGTTCTGTTTTCATTACTGTGAATTCTGTCTCTTGACTGATGCACATGATCATGACTCTAAGACTAAAAGAAAAACAAAATAAAAATAAAACAAATAAGGTTGAGTAAAAGTTGGGTTGCCTCCAAACAAGCGTTCTTTTAAAGTCACTAGCTTGACCTTCAGCTTCTTAAGGAGGTGAGTAAGGGCTCAGATTTTCGTCCCTTATAGTGAATTTTCTTCCTGTCCTCTCATGAATGAGCTCTACATGCTCTAAAGTAGGACACGGCTCACTGTATGTGGTAGGACTGGATTCTTAGTGAAGACAACTCTCATGCCAGGTGAGAGGCCTTCAGTTGGGACTTTCTTGTCCTTCCAGCCTTTAGGTACTTTCTTTTTAGTACTTTATGCTTAGAGTTTATTGAGGGCTGCCCAACACCAAACATAGAATTGATGTCTAGGGGCTCTGCAGAGCTCTGCACCGAAAGAGAATGTTAGTGTAACAACCCTAGTTTTTGAAAATCAAATAATTAGTTATTTGTGATTTATTTTAAGAAAATTATTTTGCTAAAGGTAATTAAATGGAGTTTCATGATAATTAGAGTTTAAATTAATTAGAATTTTTATATAAATTTTATTAGATATTTGGTATAATTGAAATTATAATTTTGGTAATTGAAAAATAAGAAAAGCATTGTATAATTTAATTTAAATAAATTCTATTTTGAATGAATTATGTTATTAATTTGAACCCCTAGAAATTATTTTTAGAAATGATTAAATTCATATTTATAAATATTTTAAGTTTAAGTCAATTAATATTTATGTACAACTTTATTATAATTAATTATTTTATAAATTGAAATTAAAGTTTCGGAGATAGAAAAATAATAGAAAGTTATATCATTCAATTTAAATAATTAATATTGAGTTTCAACTATATTTTATAAAAATGTGATTAATATGTTCATTTTATATTTTAAATTAGAAATAATTGATTGAACTTAGCAATATCTTGATAAATAATGTTCCTAAATATTTTTAAAAGAGTATATTTGATTTTAAAATTATCTTACCCTTCAATTTTATCAAAATATCTATTCATATCTATCCATATTACTTTATAAAATTCCTAATTTCTAACCCTAATTCCCAAATCAAACTCAGAAACCCTAATTTCCCCAAATTAAAGAACCCTAACCCTAAACCCCATTTGCTTCAGCCGCACCCCACCCTTCTTCAGCGTAACACACTCACCCCTAATCCCCAAGTCAGCGCCGTTACTTCCCCCCCCCCCCCCACATCACATACCCTCACCTCAGCTCCACGCGTGCTCAGTCTCACCACCCTCTCATCAACGCAACACACATGCACAGCTCCACACTCATCGATGGAAAAGAAGGAAGACGCCGCTGCCATCGCGCCGTGCCGCCGTACTCCACGTCGTTGCTGTCGCCGTTCGTGGAGGAAGAGAAGTCAAGCGTGCCAGAGAAGAGTGAGAGAGGGACACCACGATGGGCTGTTCTGCCGTCGAGGGTCACGTCACAGTTGTTGAAGCCACTAGTGTCACCGTCGCTGGAGGAGTTCCGTGCATTGCCGTCGCCATCGTCGCTGGTGTGCTCGGAGCCGCCGTCGCTGGAGAGAGAGCAAGTGCGAATCTGAGGAGGGAGAGAGAGAGATACGACGCAACAGAGGAGGATGGAGAAGTCTTCTGTCACTGCAGCCACGTCTCTTCACCGCCGCTACCGTCGATGGAAGTTGTCGCCGTCGCCGAGCCGCTGCTAGAGGAAGAAGGCTCGCCAGTTCTACCTCTGCTTCTAGTTTCTGGAATCTGAGAAGAAGCCACCGCCACTGCTGGAACTGTTGGTTTTGTTGCTCTGTCCTTGCTCTAGATCCACTCTGAGCCGTTACCATCGCTGTTTGGCTGACACTAAGGCTTTCCACTGCCACCGGAGCTGCCCAGGACCACCACTATGGCTGCCATAGGAACAGAACGGGTGCCAAAGTCTGACACAATGCCGCTGTTGTCGATTAGAGATGCCAAAACTATCGCTGCTGCTGTGGATTTGGAATACTAGGTGTGTCGCGTTTAAATTCTGCAAATTTCGACACTTTGAGGTAGGGGATTTAACGATTTTAATTTAGAATGCTTACAAAGTTATTTGGATAAGTGCAAATGGTTAACAATGATTGAGAATCTCTTAGTTGACATGAATGGCTTGAAATGGGTTTGAAGTTAGTTAATTGTTGTGATGATTCTGAGCTGTGATTGAATTTAGATGCTGCTGTGATTAATGATTAATTTAGTATAATTTATTAAATTGAAATATGCCGAGTTAATTATTGAAAAGCTGTGGTATGGATAACTGATGAATTGAGTTTTGATTATTGCTGTGAATGTAATTAGTTTTGTTATGAGAGACTAATTGATAGAAATAAGCTTGGTTTGAGGTTGTGAAATTTGGAATAAGTTTGATGATGTTTTAGTGCTTCAATTGGATTATTGAATTCAGGTTAAGGCTGCGAATGTCTTTGGGCTTTGTTGTGAGTGTTTGAAGTTGTAATTGATATTGTTTTCTCTGATATGGATGGAATTGAGTTGAATTATAACTGTAGTTGGTGATTGATTTGATGATTGTGCGTACTGAATGTTGTAAGGGATAGAATAAATGGTGTTACTTTTGTTGCTGAGCTTGCTGGTGTGAATTGATGAGTTATTGTGTGTTTGAATGATGATGAGTGTATATGGAAAATTATGCTTGGCATAGTGTAGAAAAGAAAAGGTTTGATGATGCTTAAGTACTTGACATCGTGTGAATTATTGATTCTGGGTTCTTGGGCTGTGTTGGCAATGAAGACAATTTTGAATAACTGGAAAGAGGTTAAACATGTGATTTTGGAAGGGTTATAAGTTCAAATGTGATTTTTGATAAGTAAGGTTGTTGAAAATGCTTAAGGCAGAATTTCTGCATACATGACAGTAGAAAGAATCAATTTCTGGGAGCATCCCAGGTCATATACTTGAATGAAACTATTTTTGCATGAAACTTTACTGTGTTTTGAGCATCTCATAAAAAATTCAGAATTTATTGATGAGTATTTTGGGAGAAATGAATTTTTGAAGATTGATGGTTTCTGCAGAAAATTCTGTTTCTTTACTACAGAAGCACCAACTTCCAACTCACTTAACTTTCAATTTTGGTAAGTATTTGAGCTGAAACCAACGGCATTTTCAAGCTTCCTGTGTCCACAATCTTCATTTTAAATTTCATGTCAATATCCTATTTAACCAAGTAGATATGTTGAAAAGAGTATGGATAACTCACTGGATTTTGGAAACCGAATTCTAAAAGGCCTGGCTGTGTTTCTCACTTCATAACTTTTTCATATGATAGGGTATTAATCTGGAATTTGATTCAATAAAAATCTAAAAGAGTCTTGTTTGAGGTCGTGAATTTTGAAAGGCATTGGGTGAAAACTGGATTTTTATGGAATTTATCAAACTTACTACTTGTTGTTATTTTTCTGCATTTTCTTAGGAAACAATATCAGAATTTTAAGAGAGATGGTACAAGTTTTTATTGTGACCAAATTACCTCAACACCAAGTTTCTTGGAATACTAGTTTATTGAGTTTAATTTTGAAAGAATCATATGATAAGTGAAAGTTAGTTACGAATTGATGAGGTGAAAGTTGAATTGATGGGTTATGTGGGAATTGTAGGTTATGACCGAACTATTGGCTATTGTAAATTGTGAATTTTCTGATTGATTTGAGAACCTCTTATTTGGTAGTTGTTGAGGAAAGGGGGACACTTGTTGAGAAAGAGGGAACCCGTAAGGGTGGTTAAGTCCGAGTTTGAGGGGAGATGCTGCCGAATTTTCATAAAAATCCAGATTCTGTTTTAAAATGTGATTTAGAAAAAGATTTGGACTTGAGAGGTTCTACGAATTGGTTCTTGATTTATTAAGAAATTGGTGTTTTGAGTTAAACTGTTTAATAAAAGTTCATGTTACGTGATTGATTTAAATATGAAGGGGCCTATGTTTTGAAGTTTGGTTAAAGAAGTACCTTTGGGAGAGTTTCTGATTTAAGAATGAAAAGAAATTGGGTTTTTGTTTGGACTTAAACAATTTTGGTTTTGAAACTGGTTCAGAACTCTTGGCTTACATGCTTTGGTTTTGATTTTAAATCTTTACTTTAATTTATCTCAACTTAAGCAACTATGATTCCGAGAATTTCTGAAGAGTTTAAGAAATGAGGCAGGTTATTCTTCCCTAAAGTCTTGAGTCCTTGCCAAGGTTGTTGATTAATAACTCTTGATTTCAAAGTGATGAAGCGAATAATTTGAAAATGAGTGATTATGAGTCTTTCAGAAGAGATTTTGAATCTGGCTTGGTTATGACGTTGTTTGAAAGTTTTGAAAAGAAAATTTACTTAAGAAAAGTGGTTCTTGGCAAGATGTGAACTGAATACATTTGTAATTTGAAAGTGGGCCAAGAATGATTTTTTTGAAATAAGATTTTGAGTCTGATTGACTGTGGATGTTATTGAGAATATGATGAGGCCTGGCAAGGATGGTGGTATAGTCCCGCTTGCTCAGTGCATAAACTGTTATGCAGGGATGGTGGTTTTGTCCCGCCTGCAGTGAGGATGGTGGTTTTGTCCCGCTCACATATTGATAAATTATTTGGCAAGGACGGTGGTTTAAATCCCGCTTGCGTGTTCCGGACAAGGATGGTGGTTTAGTCCCGCTTGCTTGTGGAACCTACGGATAAGGATGGTGGTTGAATCCCGCTTATCTGAGTCGGGTCTGGCAACATAACCGACGCATGAGCTCATGGCCAGTAGGACAGGCATGCATCATATGCATTTATATGACATTGTTTGGGTGTGCATATTATAATTGGTTTGCCTATGTGAATAGTTATGTTTAATTGCTAATTGCTTTACTTGATATAACTGCTTGGTTGTGTTTGAACCTTCTTACTTGTATTTGTGACTGAAAATTGGTTGGATTGTAATGATTTGGTTGTTGATTAAGTTGCTTGGGCCTAAGGCCATGGTTAATTACGAGATGGACTGAAGACTGTGTTTGGTTTATATTTTTGGTTTAGAAAAGTATGAAAAGCTAAACTGGTTCAGCAGACTTAATGAACCTATGCTTGGAACAGTTTAATCATTCATACTGTCTAGAAAAAACTTTTAAAAAGGCTTTTGGATTTAGGATGAAATATAGTTTTCTTGAGTATGTTAATTATTTGCATTTTATTTCATTACTTTTACGGCATTCCCATTTCCTACTGAGAACGTGTGGTTTGTTCTCACCCCAAAATCTTCCACCCTTTCAGTGACACAGGTTTGAAGATTCAGTTTGAAGCTGCGGGCGATTCTAGAATTTACTTACGAGTTAAGTTTATGACTTGAGTTTCTTTCATAGAATTCCCTCGCCCTTACTGCTTAAGGTTTTATTTTATGCAGAGGGATAGGAGTTGTACGTGAATTTTATTTAAATTCTTTTGTATAATATTACTATTATTAATAATTATGTGATTATTATTACTTGGTGATGTTTGCTATATGATTTTAATTAATAAAAACAAAAATTTCTGGTATTTTTACTAAAATTGAATCGCGATATCGAACTAAAGGCTTAATAGTAAATAGTTAATAAGGAAAACAGGTCAGTAACGCCTTACTTTTGGTACGATCATGACGTATTGGAAGTTGGGTCGTTACAGTTAGCACACCAGGTGTTGCACTGTTATCTCTCTTTTAGAGGGAGAATTAGGATGACGCATCTTGAATAATATGTGATTCTGCCCTAACTTTAGGGTTAGTTCTCCCTTAGCCACATCAATGATAGCATTGGCTGTGGCTAGGAAAGGTCTTCCAAAGATGACAGTCATCTTCATCCTCTCCTATGTCCAAGACAATGAAGTTTGGAGGGATGTAATAGTTTTCAACTTTAACCAACACATCCTCTACTAAGCCATATGGTTTCTTCATGGTCTTGTCTGCCATCTCTAAAGAAACGTGTGCTATTCGTACGTAAGAACCGCGACTAATTAACCGTCTAATTAGATAATTAGTATTGCCCAAATTAGGTTCTGAGAATTTAGAATGAGAATTAGGGGATTTAAATATGATTTTTGGACTCAGTAGATTTTTCTGAGCCAGAAAATGTATTTTCTGTGAAAAATCGAGAAAAATCGCAAACCGGTAGCCGAACCGGTTGAACCGGTTTAAGTCTGCCCGATACTGTGCGAGAAAAAGTGAAAACAGTAGAAAACCTTAGGAAAAATAATTAAAGTCGAAAATCGAGCGTTAATTTTAAAGGTTTAGCCAAAAGTTGGGCCAAACGGGCTAAAAATACTAACGGACTGGACCGGGCCCAAGTTGGGCCCAAGCCCAACATATATAAGTTCAATTAATGAACCCTTTCACTCTCATAAACACACACACAGAGCTGTAAGCAAAAGAGGGAGAAGAGAGAAGAAGCACTATTCATCATCATCTTCTTAAGCTTATATCTTGAGCTACAGAGCTCTGATTGTCGCACCGTTTGCGGCCACGCAATCCTTGCGAAGAGCTCTACAAAATTCACCCAAGAAACTTGTAAGGAAATCATGAAATCCCTCTCTATTTTTTCCTTCCAAAATTTCAAATTTCTAAGGTTTTGGATTAAGTGAAATTTTGTGATTTTGAGTGTTTGGGTACACTCTAGCCCTTGATTGATATTGGGTTTGGCTTCCAAAACTGTTGGGTTAATGTGAGTTGTTCTTGAACTCTTGTGAATTCATTTATGGTGAGTATTAGATTTTGATTTATGTGAAATATGTGATATTAGCTTGAATAGTGGAGCTTGTTGGTGATTGTTGATGCTTGTTGGAGTCATTGGTGACTTGGTTATGGTTGGAAGCTCAAATTTCACGCAATTTGGGGTTTTGGAACATAATGGGAATCGGCCAAGGTATGGTTTCGGTTTCCTCTATGTAATATATAATATGTCTGGACACTTTGGTTTTGTGTTCTCTTTCTAATATTGCTCCATAATGAAAAACATGCTTATTTTGACTTAGAATTGCTATATTTTGATCCTCTTTTATTGCCATTCGATGCCGTGATGTATTTGCTGAGTGATTTCAGGATTTATAGGACAAGAATGGACTAGAAGAGAGAAAGAAAGCATGCACAAAAATTCCACGATAGAAGATCCTATTCCGGAAACAAATACACCAATCACTTTTAATATAAGAAGTCGAGTAGGCGGAACCTTTCAACGAGATAGTACTTTTTTAACTCTCTCCAAATGGAATCTATTCCAAACAAAGAAAGAATATTTATTGAACTGTTGGATTTTGGGAACTTTAGCACCGACGCGCACGAGCACTTCACGCGCACGCGTGGATATGGATAGCTGAAAGCAGCACGCAAGGATAGACGCATCCGCGCAGATCAGAGAAATCCCACCGACGCGCACTCGCACATGGCGCGCACGCGTGGATCACAAAAGCAATTGGCGCGCACGCACGCATGGCGCGCACGCGCGGAAAGCTGCACGTGACCTTATTAAAGGAAATCGTTCCTGGCGATTTATGAGGGTCATAAGGCCCAAATTCAAGCTGTTTCTACATGGAAAAGACCCAAGGATGCTAGGGGGAAAGGGGAGATCAATCATTTTACACTTAGACACAATTTTAGCTAGTTTTTAGTTCTTTGTTCTTCTAGAGAGAGAAACCCTTGTTCCTCTCTAGATCTAGCTTTAATTTGATCTTCCCTTGTTGAATTCTGAATTGGATCTTGTTAATTACTATTTTTAATTATTTAATTTGAATTATCTAGTATAATTTTGTTTAGATCTTGTGTTAGTTTTATGTTTCCTTGTTGTTTGTCATTTTATACTCATTCCATGAATCTTGTAGATCTTGATTTGTTATTGTTGCATTGATGATTTCCATGATTAATTGTGTTGTTTGAGTGATTGTATGTTGATAATTATTAGTGGGTACTTGTTAGTTTCAATTTAATTGCAATTTAAATAGGTCTTTTATTAATGCTTACCATGTGTTTGATGAAATGTTTCCTTTGATTATGGAGTAGTTCTCTTTACTCTTGTCCTAGGCTAAGGGAATTGGGTAAACTTGAGTCATTGGGTCTAATGAATTTGATGATTTGGGAACCCTTAGTGGTGAATTTGATAGCCATTGACACTAGCCTACTACCAAGTTAATTGGTAGTTAGGTTGGACCTTATGGGTTGATGTTGACCAAACCATTTAACATACTTCAAGTATAGAAGTAGACTTAATGAGTTTGGTTCCTCATAATTGTCAAGATATGGTTATTAGACAAGGATAGTGACCCCAATTCCCATGTCTAGCCAAGAGTTGCTTTTATCATTCATATTTGAAAACCCAAAAATCTTTACTGCTTTGTCTTAGTTATAGTTACTTGTTTAGTTTAGAATAGAATTACATTGGATGTTATTTTATGATTTTGGAATTATGTACATTTTGCTCTAGTTGTTTAAATTAGTTTCTTGCATCTCAAGATTACTTGCTTGTTGGTATTCCTAGTTTAATTTCTTGCTCATGATTTGCAACCCCGGATTTCTAACCAATGTTGAAGCACATGTTTGCCCATTCCTTGTGAGACGACCCGAGGTTTGAATACTTCAGTTACTTTTATTGGGGTTGAACTTATGACAACCAAATTCCCTTCTAAATTTGATACTCGAGGATTGTTGTTGGGAAGAGCTATACTTGCAACGGTATTTTATTGAGAAATTCTATACCAACATAGTCTTCGGGGCGATCAGCTTTCCAGCAATGTATAATAGTCCATACTTTGCCCGAGATTTGATGGCCCAAACTGGCGTTCAAACGCCCACCAAAGACCCTTTTCTGGAGTAAAACGCCAGAACTGGCACCAAAACTGGAGTTAAACGCCCAAACTGGCACCCAAGCTGGCGTTTAACTCCAATAACAGCCTATGCATGTGTAAAGCTCAATGCTCAGCCCAAGCACATAACAAGTGGGCCCCGGAAGTGGATTTCTGCACTATCTGCACTTAGTTACTCATTTTCTGTAAACCTAAGTTACTAGTTTAGTATAAATAGCACTTTTTACTATTGTATTCACATCTTTTGATAGACTTTTGTCATCTTTACAAACTTTTGAGACTATACTTGGAGACCATTGTTCACGTTTGGAGGCTGGCCTTACGGCCATGCCTAAACCTCTTTCACTTATGTATTTTCTATGGTGGAGTTTCTAAACCACATAGATTAAGGTGTGGAGCTCTGCTGTTCTTCATGAATTAATGCAATTACTACTGTTTTCTATTCAATCACGCTTGATTCTATTCTAAGATACTCACTCGTACCTCAATCTGGAGAATGATATAATCCATGACACTCATCATTATTCTCAAACCTATGAACGCGTGCCTGACAACCACTTCCGTTCTATCTGAGCTCAACGTAGTCATTGGGTGACAGCTTGAGTGCGTATCTCTTGGATCTCTAATACACGGATTGAGTCCGTGAGATTAGAATCTTCGTGGTAGAGGCTAGAACCATTGGCAGCCATTCCTGAGATCGGAAAGTCTAAACCTTGTCTGTGGTATTCCGAGTAGGATCTGGAAAGGGATGACTGTGACGAGCTTCAAACTTGCGAATGCTGGGTGCAGTGACAATGTGCAAAAGGACAAGGGTCTTATTTCGACGCTAGCAAGAACCGACAGCTGATTAGCCGTGCGGTAGCCGTACTTGGTATTTTTCATCCGAGATGAGATATCCGACAGTTGATTAGCCGTGCAGAGATCGTACCTGGTATTTTTCATCCGAGAGGATCATACAGCTTGCCATGGAAGGGAGCACGCATGATTGGAAGAAGACAATAGGAAAGCAGAGGTTCAGAAGCAACAAAGCATCTCCAAATGCTTATTTGAAATTCCCACCAATGAATCACATAAGTACCTCTATCTTATTTTATGTTTTATTTATCTTTTAATTACCAAAACCTCATAACCATTTGAATCTACCTGACTAAGATTTACAAGATGACCATAGCTTGCTTCAAGCCGACAATCTCCGTCGGATCGACCCTTACTCACGTAAGGTTTATTACTTGGACGACCCAGTGCACTTGCTGGTTAGTTGTGCAAAGTTGTGAAAAGTGTGAATCACAATTTCGTGCACCAAGTTTTTGGCGCCGTTGACGGTTCATCTTGTTGCTTAGATTAGGTAATTTTATTTTATGTTTAAGATTTTTATTTTTATTTTTGAAAAATTCAAAGAAAAAAAATTTTCTTCAGAATTTTTAAGAATGAATTCTAGAGTTTTATGAGATATGTTGAAGCCAAGTTGGCTGTTAAGCCATGTCTAATCTTTTGGACTGAGGTTTCCACTTATCTTTGCAGGAGCCTTTTGGTTCCCATCAATTTGGCTGTTGTATGTAATGCTCTGCTAAAGCTTGGCTGGCCATTTAGCCATGTCTAATTCTTTTGGACCGGAGCTTTAGACTAATATTGCACGATTCCTGGAATTCTTATTAAAAATTTGAATTTCTTTATTTTCTATTTCCAAAGTATTTTAGAAAAAAAAATACAAAAAAAATTTAATAAAATCATAAAACCAAAAATTTGTGTTTCTTGTTTGAGTCTTGTGTCAAATTTTAAGTTTGGTGTCAATTGCATGTTTTTAATTTTTCTTAAATTTTAGAAAATATATGCATTGTGTTCTTCTTTGATGTTCAAGTTGTTCTTGATGATTTTCCTTGGTTGATCTTTAATTTTTCTTGTTTTGTGTCTTTTCTTGTTTTTCATATGCATTTTCAAATTGTTAGTGTCCCTAGTACAAAAATTTTTAAGTTTGGTGTCTTGCATGTGTCTCTTTTCTTAAAACTTTTCAAAAATATGTTATTGATGTTTATCATGATCTTTAAAGTGTTCTTGGTGTTCATCTTGACACTCAAAGTGTTCTTGCATGCATTATTTGTTTTGATCTTAAATTTTTATGTCATGTGTCATTTTGTTGTTTTCTCTCTCCTCATTAAAAATTCAAAAATAAAAAAATATCTTTCCCTTATTTTACTCATAAATTTCGAAATTTTGTATTGACTTAGTCAAAAATTTTTAAAATTTAGTTGTTTCTTGTCAGTCAAGTCAAAATTTCAATTTAAAAATTCTATCTTTTCAAATCTTATTCAAAAATCAAATCTTTTTCATTTTTCTTTCATGTTTTTCAAAAATCCATCAAAATTAATTTTCAAAATATTTTTCTTAATTTTAATTCATAATTTTCGAAATTATTGCTAACATTTAATATTTTGATTCAAAAATTTCAAGTTGTTACTTTCCTGTTAAGAAAGGTTCAATCTTTAAATTCTAGAATCATATCTTTTAGTTTCTTGTTAGTCAAATAATCAACTTTAATTTTCAAAATCAAATCTTTTTAATTTCCTTTTCAAATATTTTTCAAAATAAATTTCAATCATATCTTTTTCAAAATTTAATTTCAAAATCTTTTTCTAACATCTTATCTTTTCAAAATTTATTTTCAAATCTTTTTCAATTAACTACTTGACTTTTTGTTTAATTTTAAAAGTTTACTATTTCTTATCTTTTTCAAAATCACCTAACTACTTTTCTCTCTCTAATTTTCGAAATCCACTACCTACTTTTTCAAAATTCTTTTTAATTAACTAATTGTTTTAAATTCTAATTTTATTTTATTTCTTTTAATATTTTTGAATTCTAACTAATAATTAAAATAAAAACAAAAATATTTTTATTTTCTTTTAAATTAATATTCGAATACTCTCTCCCTCTCATCTCTTTCTATTTATTTATTTAATTACTAACACTTCTTTTCTTCTTAAAATTCGAACCCTCTTGCTCTCTCTGTGTTCGAATTCTCTTAATTCTCTCTCTACCTCATTCTTCTATTCTTCTCTTCTTCTACTCATATAAAGGAATCTCTATACTGTGACATAGAGGATTCCTCTTCTTTTCTGTTCTCTTCTTTTTTATATGAGCAGGAACAAGGATAAGAACATTCTTGTTGAAGCTGGTCCTGAACCTGAAAGGACTCTGAAGAGGAAGCTAAGAGAAGCTAAAGCACAACACTCTGGAGAGGACCTAACAAAAATTTTTGAAAAAGAAGTAGAGATGGCAGCCAAAAATAATAACAATGGTGGAGATGCAAGGAAGGTGTTTGGTGACTTTACTGCACCAACTTCTGACTTCTATGGAAGCAGTATCTCAATTCCTGCAATTGGAGCAACCAACTTTGAGCTTAAGCCTCAATTAGTTTCTCTAATGAAGCAGAATTGCAAGTTTCATGGACTTCCATTGGAAGATCCTCATCAGTTCTTAGCTGAATTCTTCCAAATCTGTGACACTGTTAAGACCAATGGGGTTAATCTTGAGGTTTACAGACTTATGCTTTTCCCCTTTGCTGTAAGAGACAGAGCTAGGATATGGTTGGACTCACAACCTAAAGAAATCCTGAACTCTTGGGAAAAGTTGGTCAATGCTTTCTTGGCCAAATTCTTTCCACCTCAAAAGTTGAGCAAGCTCAGAGTGGAAGTCTAAACCTTCAGACAGAAGGAGGGTGAATCCTTCTATGTAGCTTGGGAAAGATACAAGCAATTGATCAGAAGGTGTCCTTCTAACATGCTTTCAGAATGGAGCATCTTATGTATATTCTATGATGGTCTGTCTAAATTGTCCAAGATGTCATTGGATCACTCTGCTGGTGGATCTCTTCATCTAAAGAAGACGCCTACAGAAGCCCAGGAAATCATTGAGATGGTTGCAAATAACCAGTTCATGTACACTTCTGAAAGAAATCCTATGAATAATGGGATGACTCAGAAGAAATGAGTTCTTGAGTTTGATACTCTGAATGCAATATTGGCTCAGAATAAAATATTAACTCAGCAAGTCAATATGATTTCTCAGAATCTGACTGGAATGCAAGCTGCATCCGGTAATACTAAAGAAGCCTCCTCTGAAGGAGAAGCTTATGACCCTGAGAATCCTGCAATGGAAGAAGTGAATTACATGGGAGAATCCTATGGAAACACTTAGAATCCTTCATGGAGGAATCATCCTAATTTCTCATGGAAGGATCAACAGAAGCCTAATCAAGGCTTCAATAATAATAATGATGGGAGAAATAGGTTTGGCAATAGCAAGCCTTTTCCATCATCTTCTCAGCAACAGATAGTGAATTCTAAGCGGAGCCTCCCTGACTTAGCAACCATAGTCTCTGATCTATCTAAGACCACTCTCAGTTTCATGACTGAAACAAGGTCTTCCATCAGAAATTTGGAGGCACAAGTGGGTTAGCTGAGTAAAAGAGTTACTGAAATCTCTCCTAGTACTCTCCCAAGCAATACAGAAGAGAATCCAAAGAGAGAGTGTAAGGCCATCAATATACCCAACATGGCCAAAACTATAGAAGAGGAAGAGGTAGTGATTTTCAGTGAGGAAGACCTCAATGGACGTCCACTGACCACTAAGGAGTTCCCTATTGAGGAACCAAAGGAATCTGAGGCTCATACAGATACCATAGAGATTCCACTGAACTTACTGTTGCCATTCATGGGCTCTGATGAGTATTCTTCCTCTGAAGAAGATGAAGATATTGTTGAAGAGTAAGTTGCTCAGTATCTAGGAGCAATCATGAAGCTGAATGCCAAGTTATTTGGTAATGAGACCTGGGAGGATGAACCTCCATTGCTCATCAATGAACTAAATGCCTTGGTTCAACAGAAATTACCTCAAAAGAAACCGGATCCCGGAAAGTTCTTAATACCCTGTATCATAGGCACCATAACCTTTGAGAAGGCTCTGTGTGACCTGAGGTCAGGAATAAACCTCATGCCACTCTCTGTACTGAAGAAACTAGGGATCTTTGAGGTACAAGCTGCTAAATTCTCGCTAGAATTGGTAGTCAAATCAAGGAAACAGGCTTATAGAGTTGTAGAGGATGTCTTAGTGAAGGTTGAAGGCGTTTACATTCCTGCTAATTTCATAATCCTAGACACTGGGAAGGATGAAAATAAATCCATCATCCTTAGAAGACCCTTCCAAGCCACAGCAAGAGCTGTGATTGATGTGGACAGAGGAGAGTTAGTCCTTCAATTGAATGAGGACTACCTTGCGTTTAAGGCTCAAGGATCTTCTTTTGTAACCATAGAGAAGAAGCATGAAAAGCTTCTCTCAATAAAGAGTCAAACAGAGCCCCCACACTTAACTTCTAAGTTTGGTGTTGGGAGGCCACCATTAAGCTCTGAGTCTCTGTGAAGCTCTCTAAGAGCTCACTGTTAAGCTATTGGTATTAAAGAAGCACTTATTGGGAGGCAACCCAATGTTATTATATTTATTTATATTCCATTGTCATTTTATGTTTTCTTTAGGTTGATGATCATGTGAAGTCATAAAAAACAGCTGTAGAATTAAAGCAAAATAAAAAATAGCATAAAAAACAGCACACCCTGAAGGACAGGTAAGGATAGCAGAATGGGCGTTTAACGCCCAGTCTGGCAGCATTCTGGGTGTTAAACGCCAGAAATGGCAGGCAGGCTGGCGTTTAACGGCAAAAAAGGGTGTCTGGCATCAGGCTGGCGTTAAACGCCAGAAAGGGGCAGCAGACTAGTGTTTAACGCCAGGAAAGGTAGCAGAGCTGGCGTTAAACGCCAGAATTGGCACATAGAGGGCGTTTAAACGCCAGAATGGTGCAGGGAGTAGAATTCCTTAACACCTCAGGATCTGTGGACCCCACAGGATCCCATCTACCCTACCTCTTCTTCTCTCCTCTTCACACCTTTCCATAACACTCTTTCCCAAATACCCTTGACCAATCACATTAATACCTCTTCCCCAAACACCACTCACTTATCAAATCCTACCCTCTTGCCCACAACTTCTTCACCACTCACATCCATCCATCATAAAACTCCACCTACCTCACCATTCAAATTCAAACCATTTCCCTCCCAAACCCACCCGTTCATAACCGAATTCCCTCTCTCTCTTACCCTATCAATACCCCTTCTTACAACCTTCCATTTCACACCTCATACAGACTTACCCCCCTGGCCGAATCCACTTCTCCCCTCTATCTCCTCCATTTCTTCTTCTTCTACTCCTTTCTTTCTTCTTTTACTCGAGGACGAGCAAAACCTTTTAAGTTTGGTGTGGGAAAAAGCTCTGCTTTTTATTTTTCCATAACCATTAATGGTACCTAAGACCGGAGAAACCTCTAGAAAGAGGAAAGGGAAGACAATTGCTTCCACCTCCGAGTCATGGGAGATGGAGAGATTCATCTCAAAAAGAGTGAATATCCGGAGATCCGACGTGAGATTCGAAGAAGAGGGTGGGAAGCTCTCACCAACCCAATCCAACAAGTCAGAATCTTAATGGTTCAAGAGTTCTATGCCAATGCATGGATCACTAAGAACCATAATCAAAGTGTGAGGTAGGGTAGATCCTCACCCTTTCACTAGAAGGGTCAACTTTGATCAAAGGTTGGACCAAGTCCTCATAGACATCTGTGTGGAAGGAGCTCAATGGAAGAGAGACTCTAGAGGCAAGCCGGTTCAACTAAGAAGGCTTGACCTTAAACCCGTGGCTAGGGGATGGTTGGAGTTTATCCAACACTCTATCATTCCTACTAGTAACCGGTCTGAAGTTACAATAGACCGGGCTATCATGATCCATAGTATCATGAATGGAGAGGAAGTAGAAGTTCATAAAATCATACCTCTAGAACTCTACAAGGTGGCGGACAAGCCCTCTACTTTGGCAAGGTTAGCCTTCCCTCATCTCATCTGTAACCTATGCAATTTAGCTGGAATTGTCATAGAGGAAGACATCCTCATTGATGAGGACAAGCCCATCACTAAGAAGAGGATGGAGCAAACAAGAGAGCCCACTCATGGACCTCAACAAGAGCATGAAGAAATTCCTCATCAAGAAATCCCTGAGATGCCTTAAGGGATGGACTTTCCTCGACAACAAGCCCTGGAGAAGCCAACGTTTGCACCAACGTTTGCCTCAAACTTGAGGTCAAACGTTGGTTCAAAATTATACCCTGGAGAAGCCAAAGTTTGTGCCAACGATTGCCTCAAACTTGAGGTCAAACGTTGGTGCAACAATAAGTCCTGGAGAACCCAAAGTTTGCGCCAACGTTTGCCTCAAACTTGAGGTCAAACATTGGCTCAAAAACTAACCCTGGGGGAAGCAATGTTGGCTCACAAAGACATCAGGGGAGGCTTAACGTTTGTGCCAACGTTTGCCTCAAACTTGAGGTCAAACGTTGGCACAATTACTATACCAGGGGGACCTAAAGTTTGCGCCAACGTTTGCCTCAAACTTGAGGTCAAACGTTGGCTGCAACATGGCCTTGGAGGGAGCACATTTGAGCTCACGTTTGACCTCAAACGTGAACTCAAACGTGAGTGACAGAAAGAGCACTGTTCTACATAAGGCTAACACTCCAACGTTTGATTTAAAGTTTGCCTCAAACTTTGACTCAAACTTAAAGGCTCCAAAGTCCAAATTGCAAACTGATTTCTTTTCAAGTCCAAGAGCAATCAACTAAGGCTATCTTCAATCCAATTCCATCAAGGCCAAGGCCCAAATTCAAGTCTTAATGATCAAAAGAAGGAAGTGTATAAATAGAAGTTAGTTTGATTTAGAATAGGACGGCAACTTTTACTTTGAACATTTGTAACTCTTTTAGAATTTTTACTTTCTGTAACTTTGATTTTGGATCTTGGAGGAGAATTGAATTCTCTTCCTCTCTGGCTTTCCTGTTTTCATTTTCTGCAAAGCTTTACTTGAGTCTTGGGTGTTGAGAATTGAGGAAATTCTGTCTGAATCTCACCTTGAGATCTCTCTCTGTTTTCATTTCACTGCATCATTGGAGAAATTGAGATTTGGATTTATTTCTTCTACTGTTTGATTTTAAATTTACTTGCAATTGATTTCTGAATTGGATCAAGGAAGGTAGTGAGATCTAGATTTAGTTTTCTAGTCTCTTGACCCCTGAGATCTGGAATTTCCTTTCTGTTTATCTGTTGAGGCTTCTTCAAGCCAAATTACTTTTTCTGTTTGAGATTTACTTCAGTTTAATTCATCCTTTATTTTCCTGTCCATTGCAATTTACTTTTCTTTGTTTAATTTCTGCAATCCCAATTCCCAATTCCTTTTATAATTCAAGCAATTTACATTTCTTGTACTTTAAGTTTCAATCATTTACATTTCTTGCAATCTAAGTTTCTGCAATTTATATTACTTGCACTTTAAGATTCAGCTTCTTTAATTTCTTTGCCCTTTAATTTACAGTCAATTATCCCTCTCCCTTTAAATTTCAAGCAATTTAGCTTCTGTTGGATACAAATCACTCAAATCAACCCTTGTTCGCTTGACTAAATCAACCACTAAACCAAAATTGCTCAATCCTTCAATCCCTGTGGGATCGACCTCACTCACGTGAGTTATTATTACTTGATGCGACCTGATACACTCACCGGTGAGTTTTGTGTTGGATCATTTTCCACACATCAAGTTTTTGGCGCCGTTGTCGGGGATTAATTAGATTGATAATGATTAAGTGAAGTGGAGATCTAGATCAAGCACTTTTTCTTTTCTTTTTCTTTATTTTTGACTAACACATTAACTGTTTGAATTTTTGCCTAAACTAACCAAAACTTCACTCTAGCAATGGATTGAAGTGTTACTGTTTTTCTGGTTTTGTGTGATTTTCTTTGTTTTATTTGTATGTCAGGAACAAGGGGAGCTATACACACTTTTTGTGAACAAGATGAAAGAACCCTCAGGAGATTAAGAAGAGCAGAAAGAGGGAAAGGCATTGTTGGAGAAGAAGATTCAGAAGAAGAATTCCAAGATATAGAGGAACACTCAACAAACCCAACAAATCCACCAGCAGGAGTAGCCAACAACAACAACAATCCACCATAGAGAAGAGTTTTGGCTTTCTACACATTTGCAAATCCTAGACATTGTGGGAGTAGCATTCTTACCCCAAATGTTAATGCAAATAACTTTGAACTGAAGCCACAGCTCATCACCTTGGTGCAAAACAATTGCTCCTATGGAGGAGGACCACTTGAAGACCCAAACCAACACTTATCCACCTTTCTGAGTATTTGTGATACTGTCAAAACCAATGGTGTACATCCTGACATTTACAAGCTGATGTTATTTCCATTTTCCCTCAGAGACAAAGCTACTCAATGGTTAGAATCATTCTCGAGAGATAGCATCAACAATTGGGAAGATCTAGTGAGCAAGTTCCTTGCCAAATTTTACCCATCTCAGAGGATTATTAGATTGAAGACTGAAGTACAAACATTCACACAGATGGATACTGAACCCATCTATGAGGCATGGGAGAGATACAAGGCTCTAATCAGGAAGTGCCAGCCTGAAATGTTCAATGAATGGGACATATTGCAGAAATTTTTGTGAAGGCTTGACATTGAAATCTCAGGAGGCTCTAGATCATTCAGCTGGAGGCTCTTTGCAACTCATGAAAGCTGCAGAGGAGGCCCAAAATCTCATTGATATGGTAGCTAACAACTAATATTTCTTTGCTCACCAAAGGCAATGCCAACCATCACAAAGGAAAGGAGTGATGGAGTTGGAAGGAGTGGACTCAATCCTAGCTCAAAACAAAATGATACAGCAGCAAATTCAGTAACAATTTGAGCAAATGGCCAAGAGGATTGATAGCCTCTAAGTCAGCCATCAACCACATGGGGCAAGGTGAAGAAGCTTGTGAAGATCAACAGCAAGAACAAGTGAATTACATGCATAATCAAGGCTCTGGACACAATGAGGTTTATGGTGACACTTATAACCCATCCTGGAAGAACCACCCCAACCTCAAATGGGGAGACAATCACACTCAGACTCAACAGCCATGGCAAAAGAATTCAAACCAAAACAGTTGGAAAAACACAAACCACAACAACCAGCAGAATAACAACCAAAATACATACAAAAAACCCCAAAACACTTACCCCAACTCTAACCATCATCCATCCAATAATCAAACCACCAACCAAAATACTTACCATCAACCCTCAATACCCCACAACCAACCAATCTCACAAGACTCTCAGAGGATCACCAATTTGGAGCTCTTAATGGAGAAAATGATGAAGCACCAAGAGATGACAACAAAGAACCAGGAAGCTTCCATGAAGAATATGGAGAGGCAGATTGGACAGCTTTCTAAGCAAATTACTATTGAGAGACCATCAAGCTCATTACCAAGTGACACCATTCCTAATCCAAAAGAGGAGTGCAAAGCTATATAGCTGAGGAGTGGAAAGACATTGGTGGACAACAAAGAAGCAACCAAGAAGCCTAAGGAAAGCGACAAAGAACCAACAGAAAAAGAGGAAGCTAGCAACAAGGACATGAAAATAAGCAAAAATGTCCCAGAGAAGCTCAAAGAGAAGGACAACCAGCCACATAATTCAAGGGGAGAAAAGGAGGAACAAACCCAAGGACAGCAGCAAGCAGAGAAAAGCTTTACACCTCCACTGCCATATCCCCAAAGGTTCAACAAAGAAGCAAAGGATCAACACTTTCATAAGTTCCTTGAGACTTTCAAGAAGTTGGAGATAAAACATTCCCTTGGCTGAAGCATTAGAGCAGATGCCTCTATATGCCAAATTTCTGAAAGAGCTTATTAACAAGAAGAGGAGTTGGCATGAGAACGAAACTATAATGCTCACTGAAGAATGCAGGGTATTAATTCAAAAAGGACTTCCACCCAAACTTGAAGACCCTGGAAGTTTCTTTCTGCCTTGTACCATTGGAAGATTGATCATCAACAAGGCAATGTGTGATTTAGGGGCAAGTATCAACCTAATGCCCTCTTCTTTGGTGAAAAAGCTTTGTATAGAGGAAGTGAAGCCAATACAAATGTCTCTGGAACTGGTGGATAAGTCAGTGATATGCCCCAGGGGTGTGATTAAAAACCTTCTAGTTAAGGTAGACAAATTCATATTCCCTGCAGACTTTGTGGTCTTAGACTCAGATGAGGATGAAGGTGATTCCATCATACTTGGAAGACCATTTTTGGCCACAGCTAGGGCCATTATAGATGTGGAGCAAGGAGAGCTGACCCTCAAAATGCATGATGAAAACATCACTCTGAATGTATTTCTAGAAACACAGCTCATTGATAAAAAGAAGAATTGCATGGAAACTAACAAGGAAGACTTGCAATGGAAGGAAGGAAGCAACAAGACAACCAGTAATCACCCTCTAAAGTAAGAAACAGACAACACAGCAAGAAGAAAAGAGAATGAGATAATGTTGAATGATGAAGGAACTCAAGAAAAAATTGAATTGTTGACCACTAAGAAGGAAAATCCCAAAACAAGGTCCTCTGTCAAAAAAGAAAGATCAACAGAAAGGAGAAAGAAAAGCAAAAAAAAAGACTCAGAAGGGGTGGAAGAACAAGAAAATCCCAACTGAGGGGTTCTCCAAGGGTGATGAAGTACAGTTGATCTATCAACAGTTAGGAACAAGCCAACAAGCCAAAGACTACTACACAGTTTGCAAAATACTCTCACTTGAGCATGCTGAAATTGAGCATCAAGGAACAAAAAGGAAGCTCACAGTGAGGGGGGACAAGCTGAGATACTGTAGTCGTCAACCACCCTAATGGGGGCCAATGTCAAGTTAGTGACAATAAACGAGCACTCCATTGGAGGCAACCCATGATTTAGTTTTCTTGTCTCTAATATTTCAATATGAACAATAATTGTTGCACTAGCATGAATTTAATTCCTTTTAGAGAAAAATTGACAACTATTCATGACATTGGAGGGCATATGATCGAATTCTAAGTTTGGTGTGCCCATAGGCACACCAAAATATATGTTCCTTGGAATATGTAACCAAACATTCAAGCTGAGTGTTATACATATTACAAGAACAAGTCATGAAAGTCAAGAGTCTCTTCGAGTTTTGAAACTCATGAAAGTACAACGATGCTTACAGTTGTTAAAAAAAATATTTTTTTGTAAAAAAATTTTTGAAATAAAATAAAGCATTTCTTATGAAAGTTTAACCAAAAGTGACACTGAAATTTCAAAGGTAATAGTTAGGGGAAGTAACATGTTGGACTACATGACCAAACACTATGTTTGGTGTCCTCCAAAATTATACACAAAGAAGTCACAGTTAAATAAGCATAAGGAATGATGGTCAATCTATAGTTTTAGAAATGAAAGGTTCTCTTGTTGCAAATTTGATAATGCTTGTTTTGTTGTGATTATTAGGTAGTCAGAGAACTATTCAATGGAGGGTACAAGACAAGGAAAGGCAAGCTAGCATAAGGACAAAAATGGATCACATGGCTTGAAGGGAGAATCTGTACAACCCTGGAGAAATGCTTTGATGACTGAAGAGATGCACTTCATGGAGAGGCAAAATCTTGTCCTTATTCAACTTTGCATGCACTCTCTTGATTTGTAAATTGTCCAAATGAATCCTAACCATCCATCCCTCATTAAAGTGACTATAAAAAGCCTCCTTTAAACCATGCACATGAACGAAGAAGCTTCACACATCTTGGAGTCCAACCATTCAAAATTTGCGTTATTTATTACCAAAGCCCTAACACCTTGGTTCATCATTATTTACCATACCACCGTAGCCTCAAAACACTTTTCCTCGAAAAGCACATAAAAAATCCAACCTTCTCCAACCACCCGTAACCTCAACAATATCAACCAATCAAGGGAGCATGGCTTCTTCTTCAAGAGACAAACGAAGACGAGGAAAGGAACCCATGGTTGAAGAAAGTGAACCCGAATATAATCGATGGAAGTTCAAATCATGGTACCATCAATTGCAACTGGAATGGATGAATGGTAAACATATATATCCGGAAGTCCCAATTTTATTACCGGATGAAGGATGCCAGGAAATGAAAGCCAAGATTAAAAAGAGGAGATGGGAAGAGCTCACCTCACCAATCACTAGGATCAATGCAAACATCATAAGGGAATTTTATGCTAATAACCCAAGGCTTGACATGAATGAAGCCCCAACTTATAAGAGTTATGTACGGAGAATGAAAGTGGATTTTAGTTCAAAGGCTATCATGAAAGTCTTAGGACTAAAAACAGTCCATTTTGATGAGCCAGGGTACCATCAAAGAATAAATGAAGACCCTGATTATGATGAAATTGTTAGTGAAATATGTGTGGTGAACATGGGGTGGATAGGAGATGCTGACAACAAGTACAAATACTTGAGAAGAGGAGATCTCACCCCTGAAGCAAAAGGGTGGTATGAGCTAATAAAGAGATCAATCTTAGGCACAGTGAACACTTCGGAGGTCACAAAAAAAAGAGCTATCATGTTATATTGTATAATAATGGGAGGAGAAGTGAAGGTTCACGAACTCATTGCAAGTGATATTCAAAGGATTGCAGAGAAGAGTTCAGCTAAAGCTTGGCTACACTACCCGAGTACCATTATGCGGCTATGCAGGAAAGCCAAAGTGCCAATGGAGGATGCAAACCCAACATGGTTGAATCCAGGCCTACCTGTAACCTTCGAGAGAATGATGATTGTCATAGAGGTACAACAGGGTCGAAGGCCACAAAGAGGGAGAAGAAGAGAAGAACCACAAGAAGAACCACAAGGAGAACAAGAGGAACAGCAACAATACCAACCACAGAACAATATGGACATGGTTCAGATGCAAGAGGCAATTGAGAGGTTGTCACAACAATACATGGGGATTCAAGAGAAGCAGAAAGAATTCTATTCACAGTACACAAGGTCTCAACAAAGACAAGAGGAGCTTCAGTTGAGGATGATAAGTCAACAAAGGGATTATGAGTCAAGATCCTTAGTGATGCAACAGGAACAAGCTTTCCAATTTCATGAATCATTTGACTAGTTGACCCAACTGCAAGCTGAGAATATGAGAGCTTTCAAAGAATTCACAACCCTTCAGGATGCAAGGTATGGAGTTCAAGCTGACTATAACATAAATGGCCAAATAAAGTTGAGCTACATTGCGGATCATCTACACAATATGGAACCATCATTTCCTATTTATGATGAATACTTCAAGGGGAGGAATGAAAGAGAAGTAGAAAAAGCATTATTCCTTGAAGATAGAGTGAAAGAAACAATGAAGAAAGTTGGATTCTGGCAAAAGCTAACAGGCAAGGGCAAGGGAGAAACCAGCAAACAAGCAAGTGAGAAGAAAAAAGAAAGACAATTGAAAGGTGGAATTGCTCTTTGCTTATCACATCAAATAAAGAAAGAGCATGCTTGTTTAGTTGATAGTCATTTTATTTTAATAGTTTTTACATCCTGTCTGTTTAACTTTGCAATAAATAGGTTAGCCTAAGTGTGTTCTTGTATTTATTCACTTTCACCTAACTAAATGTATGCTTTGTCCCCTGTGCCTTTTTAATTTAATAAAAGAGAAATGCTTGAACTAGGAAGTAAATATCCAATGTTGCATAAGTAAGAATGAAAGTTAGTGGTGGTATTTGTTGATTTAATGTATGGTTCATAAAATAAGTGCTGCATAATGATATGTTCTTTGAAGTGTGAACTGGTTTGTTGTTATGAAGGCTTGTACCATTTAAGATCCCTTGAGAATGAAATAACAGAAAGAAAAAGGAAGAGAAAAAGCCAAAAGTGGCAAAGAAAATAAACAATAAGGCTAGGCACTAATAGCTTGGACCCTAGGACACATGCCTGTGGTGTTTTTGTATTAGGATATCCTTGGACAAGTAAGTTCTGAGGAGTATTTCAAAACTTGGCCACTTAGATCAACTGATTTGGGATTGCCAACTGAAAGTCCACAATAAAAAGCAACCTAGCTACAAAACACTTAGTTATCCAAAGAGATGCTGGGCATCAATGATCCTAGGAAGAAAAGGGTTAGCCATGTGTCTGTGGTGAAGGAATGTTGAGAAAAAATTAAGCCAAAGGATGCTGTAACATTTGCCACCAAGCCTTCAAAGAATAATAAGCTCTCTGAGAAAAACAAAGAGGGAAAAGTTAGCAAGGGAACAAGCCAAAGTAAAGCCTTGTAGCAGCAAACTTAGTAAACCTTTGAGGAAACATCTCTTATGTAACAGCAAGCAATAAATGAACCACCATTGTCTGTATATAAACCCCATGGACTAAATTCAACTATATGCTTAATAAGGATATGCACACTTCTCTGCTTCATGTCATTCTCTCTTATGTTTGATGCTTGCTTGGGGACAAGAAAGATTTAAGTTTGGTGTTGTGATGCCAAGGCATCTTAGCCTAGTTTTACTAGTCTTTTTCCTTTGTTTTAATAGGTTTTATACACTTTCTTAAGTTACAAGTAAGCCATTTGGGTAGGAATTCATGTGTATTTGGATTCAATCAACCATGAGTAAATTGACGCATTTTCATGAGATTTTGTGCTATAATTGCTTATATGTCAAGGATGATAAGAAGTCTCATGATTTTAGCATAGCTTTGATGCATTTGTTGATTGATGACAGGTGACCAAAAGGCTTGGAGGAAGGTTGAAGAAAGGGGATGGCAGCAATGGAAATGAAGGCAGCAAAACCACCCTGGGAAGAGCTCAAGTTTGTGCCAACGTTTGCCTCAAACTTGAGGTCAAACGTTGGCTTAAGAACAAGCCCTGGAGAAGCCAATGTTTGCACCAACGTTTGCCTCAAACTTGAAGTCAAACGTTGGTTCAAAATTATACTCTAGAGAAGCCAAAGTTTGCGCCAACGTTTGCCTCAAACTTGAGGTCAAACATTGGTGCAACAACAAGCCCTGGAGAAGCCAAAGTTTGCGCCAATGTTTTCCTCAAACTTGAGATCAAACGTTGGCTCAAAAACTAACCCTGGGGGAAGCAACGTTTGCGCCAACGTTTGCCTCAAACTTGAGGTCAAACGTTGGCTCACAAAGACACCAGGGGAGGCTTAACGTTTGCACCAACGTTTGCCTCAAACTTGAGGTCAAACGTTGGCACAATTACTATACCAGGGGGACTTAAAGTTTGACCAACGTTTGCCTCAAACTTGAGGTCAAACGTTGGCTGCAACATGGCCTTGGAGGGAGCACGTTTGAGCTCACATTTGACCTCAAACGTGAGTGACAGAAAGAGCACTGTTATGCATAAGGCTAACACTCCAACGTTTGAGTTAAAGTTTGCCTCAAACTTTGACTCAAACTTAAAAGCTCCAAAGTCCAAATTGCAAACGGATTTCTTTCCAAGTCCAAGAGCAATCAACTAAGGCTATCTTCAATCCAATTCCATCAAGGCCAAGGCCCAAATTCAAGGCTTAATGATCAAAAGAAGGAAGTGTATAAATAGAAGTTAGTTTGATTTAGAATAGGACGGCAACTTTTACTTTGAACATTTGTACCTCTTTTAGAATTTTTTCTTTCTGTAACTTTGATTTTGGATCTTGGAGGAGAATTGAATTCTCTTCCTCTCTGGGTTTCCTATTTTCATTTTCTGCAAAGCTTTACTTGAGTCTTGGGTGTTGAGAATTGAGAAAATTCTGTCTCAATCTTACCTTGAGATCTCTCTCTGTTTTTATTTCACTGCATCATTGGAGAAATTGAGATTTTAATTTATTTCTTCTACTGTTTGATTTTAAATTCACTTGCAATTGATTTCTGAATTGGATCAAGGAAGGTAGTGAGATCTGGATTTAGTTTTCTAGTCTCTTCACCCCTGAGATCTGGAATTTCCTTTCTGTTCATCTGTTGAGGCTTCTTCAAGCCAAATTACTTTTTCGGTTTGAGATTTACTTCAGTTTAATTCATCCTTTATTTTCCTATCCATTGCAATTTACTTTTCTTTGTTTAATTTCTGCAATCTCAATTCCCAATTCCTTTTATAATTCAAGTAATTTACATTTCTTGCACTTTAAGTTTCAGTCATTTACATTTCTTGCAATCTAAGTTTCTACAATTTATATTACTTGCACTTTAAGATTCAGCGTCTTTACTTTCTTTGCCCTTTAATTTACAGTCAATTATCCCTCTCCCTTTAAATTTCAAGCAATTTAGCTTCTGTTGGATACAAATCACTCAAATCAACTCTTGTTCGCTTGACTAAATCAACCACTAAACCAAAATTGCTCAATCCTTCAATCCCTGTGGGATCAACCTCACTCACGTGAGTTATTATTACTTGATGCGACCCGGTACACTCGCCGGTGAGTTTTATGTTGGATCGTTTTTCACACATCAAAACTATTGGGAGCAAATCAACACCTCTTTAGGGGAATTGAGTTCTAACATGAGGAAACTAAGGATGGAGCACCAAGAGCATTCCATCATCCTCCATGAAATCAGAGAGGACCAAAGAGTCATGAGGGAGGAGCAACAAAGGCAAGGAAGAGACATAGAGGAGCTCAAGCACTCCATAAGATCTTCAAGAGGAAGAACTAGCCGCCATCACTAAGGTGGACCCGTTCTTTAATTTTCTTGTTCTTATTTTTCTGTTTTTCGAAATTTATGCTTTATGTTTTGTCTATGTTTGTGTCTTTATTACATGATCATTAGTGTTTAGTGTCTATGTCTTAAAGCTATGAATGTCCTATGAATCCTTCACCTTTCTTAAATGAAAAAATATTTTTATTTGCAAAAGAACAAGGAGTACATGAATTTCGAATTTTATCTTGAAAATAGTTTAATTACTTTGAGGTGGTGGCAATACTTTTTGTTTTCTGAATGAATGCTTGAACAGTGCATATTTTTGATATTGTTGTTTATGAATGTTAAAATTGTTGACTCTTGAAAGAATAATGATAAAAGAGAAATATTATTGATAATTTGAAAAATCGTAAAATTGATTCTTGAAGCAAGAAAAATCAGTGAATAGCAAAAGCTTGCAAAAAATTGCGAAAAAAAAGAAAGAAAAAGAAAAAAGCAAGCAGAAAAAGCCAATAGCCCTTTAAGCCAAAAGGCAAGGGTAAAAAGGATCCAAGGCTTTGAGCATTAATGGATAGGAGGGCCCAAAGGAATAAAATCCTGGCCTAAGCGGCTGAATCAAGTTGTCCTAACCATGTGCTTGTGGCGTGAAGGTGTCAAGTGAAAAGCTTGAGACTGAGCGGTTAAAGTCATGGTCCAAAGCAAAAAAAAAAAAGAGTGTGTGCTTAAGAGCTCTGGGCACCTCTAACTGGGGACTCTAGCAAAGCTGAGTCACAATCTGAAAAGGTTCACCCAGTTATATGTCTGTGGCATTTATGTATCCGGTGGTAATACTGGAAAACAAAATGCTTAGGGTCACGGCCAAGACTCATAAAGTAGCTGTGTTCAAGAATCAACATACTAAACTAATAGAATCAATAACACTATCTGAATTCTGAGTTCCTATGGATGCCAATCATTCTGAACTTCAAAGGATAACGTGAGATGCCAAAACTGTTCAGAAGCAAAAAGGCTACTAGCCCCGCTCATCTAATTGGAACTAAGTTCATTGATAAGTTTGGAATTTATTGTATTTTCTCTTCTTTTTATCCTATTTTGTTTTTAGTTTCTTGGGGACAAGCAACAATTTAAGTTTGGTGTTGTGATGAGCGGATAATTTATACCCTTTTTGGCATTGTTTTTACATAGTTTTTAGTATGATTTAGTTACTTTTTATTATATTTTTATTAGTTTTTATGAAAAAATCACATTTCTGGACTTTACTATGAGTTTGTGCATTTTTCTGTGATTTCAGATATTTTCTGGTTGAAATTGAGAGACCTGAGCAAAAATCTAATTCAGAGGCTGAAAAAGGACTGCAGATGCTGTTAGATTTTGACCCTCCAGCACTCGAAGTGGATTTTCTGGAGTTACAGAAGCCCAATTGGCGCACTCTCAATTGCGTTGGAAAGTAGACATCTTGGGCTTTTGATAAACCCCAATTTTGTGGTTTATATTGTGTAGAATTTGGGGAGTTTTGTCAATATTTTTCACACTTATTCACAAGAAATGCATGGTTTTGTGTTCTCTTCCTAATATTGCTCCATGATGAAAAACATGCTTATTTTGCCTTAGAATTGCTATATTTTGATCCTCTTTTATTGTCATTCAATGCCGTGATGTATTTGCTGAGTGATTTCAGGATTTATAGGACAAGAATGGCCTAGAAGAGAGAAAGAAAGCATGCACAAAAGGGAGGAACATGAAGACTTGGATTTTGGGAACTTCAGCACCAACACGCACGCGCACTTCACGTGCACACGTGGATGTGGATAGCTGGAAGCGGTGTGCAAGGATGGACGCATCCGCGCGGATCAGAGAAATCCCACCAACCCGCACGCGCACATGACGCGCACGCGTGGATCACAAAAGCAATCGGCGCGCACGCACACATGGCGCGCACGCACGCATGGCGCGCACGCGCGGAAAGCTGCACGTGACCTCATTAAAGGAAATCGTGCCTGACGATTTTTGAGGCTCATCAGGCCCAAATTCAAGCTGTTTCTGCATGGAAAAGACCCAAGGATGCTAGGGAAAAGGGGGGGGGGATCAATCATTTTACACTTACACACAATTTTAGCTAGTTTTTGGTTCTTTGTTCTTCTTGAGAGAGAAACCCTTGTTCCTCTCTAGATCTAGCTTTAATTTGATCTTTCCTTGTTGAATTCTGAATTGGATATTGTTAATTACTAGTTTTAATTGTTTAATTTGAATTCTCTAGTATAATTTTGTTTAGATCTTGTGTTAGTTTTATATTTCCTTGTTGTTTGTCATTTTATACTCATTCCATGAATCTTGTAGATCTTGATTTGTTATTGTTGCATTGATGATTTCCATGATTAATTGTGTTGTTTGAGTGATTGTATGTTGATAATTGTTAGTGGGTACTTGTTAGTTCCAATTTAATTGCAATTTAAATAGGTCTTTTATTAATGCTTACCATTTGTTTGATGAAATGTTTCCTTTGATTATGTAGTAGTTCTCTTTACTCTTGGCCTAGGCTAAGGGAATTGGGTAAACTTGAGTCATTGGGTCTAATGGATTTGATGATTTGAGAACCCTTAGTGGTCAATTTGATAGCCATTAACACTAGCCTACTACCAAGTTAATTGGTAGTTAGATTGAACCTTATGGTTTGATGTTGACCAAACTATTTAACATACTTCAAGTATAGAAGTAGACTTAATGAGTTTGGTTATTCATAATTGTCATGATATGGTTATTAGACAAGGATAGTGACCCCAATTCCCATGCCTAGCCAAGAGTTGCTTTTATCATTCATATTTGAAAATCCAAAAATCTTTACTGCTTTGTCTTAGTTATAGTTACTTGTTTAGTTTAGAATAGAATTACATTGGATGTTATTTTATGAGTTTGGAATTATCTACATTTTGCTCTAGTTGTTTGAATTAGTTTCTTGCATCTCAAGATTACTTGCTTGTTGGTATTCCTAGTTTAATTTCTTGCTCATGATTTGCAACCCCGGATTTCTAACCAATGTTGAAGCACATGTTTGCCCATTCCTTGTGAGACGACCCGAGGTTTGAATACTTCGGTTACTTTTATTGGGGTTGAACTTGTGACAACCAAATTCCCTTCTAAATTTGATACTCGAGGATTGTTGTTGGGAAGAGCTATACTTGCAACGGGATTTTATTGAGAAATTCTATACCAACATAGTCTTTGGGGCGATCAGCTTTCAAGCAATGTATAATAGTCTATACTTTGCCCGAGATTTGATGGCCCAAATTGGCATTCAAATGCCCACCAAAGACCCTTTTCTGGAGTAAAATGCCAGAACTGGCACCAAAACTGGAGTTAAACGCCCAAACTGACACCCAAGCTGGCGTTTAACTCCAAGAACAGCCTATGCACGTGTAAAGCTCAATGCTCAGCCCAAGCACACACCAAGTGGGCCCCGGAAGTGGATTTCTGCACTATCTGCACTTAGTTACTCATTTTCTGTAAACCAAAGTTACTAGTTTAGTATAAATAGCACTTTTTACTATTGTATTCACATCTTTTGATAGACTTTTATCATCTTTACAGACTTTTGAGACTATACTTGGAGACCATTGTTCACGTTTGGAGGTTGGCCTCACGGCCATGCCTAAACCTCTTTTACTTATGTATTTTCTACGGTGGATTTTCTACACCCTATAGATTAAGGTGTGGAGCTCTGCTGTTCTTCATGAATTAATGCAATTACTACTGTTTTCTATTCAATCACACCTGATTTTATTCTAAGATACTCACTCGTACCTCAATCTGGAGAATGATATGATCCGTGACACTCATCATTATTCTCAAACCTATGAACGCGTGCCTGACAACCACTTCCGTTCTATCTGAGCTCAACGTAGTCATTGGGCGACAACTTGAGTGCGTATCTCTTGGATCTCTAATACACGAACTGAGTCTGTGAGATTAGAATCTTCGTGGTAGAGGCTAGAACCATTGGCAGCCATTCCTGAGATCTGGAAAGCCTAAACCTTGTCTGTGGTATTCCGAGTAGGATCTGGGAAGGGATGACTGTGACGAGCTTCAAACTTGCAAATGTTGGGCACAGTGACAGTGTGCAAAAGGACAAGGGTCCTATTCCGACGCTAGCGGGAACTGACAGATGATTAGCCGTGCGATAGCTGTACTTGGTATTTGGTGCACGAAAATTACTTCACACTATGTAATTCCGCACAACTAACCAGCAAGTGCACTGGGTCGTTGATGACAAGTCATCTTAGCCTAGTTTCACTAGCCTTTTTCTTTTGTTTTCAATTGAATTATGCACTTTCTTGAGCCATAAGCAAGCCAATTGGGTAGATTTTCATGCTTCCTTTGATTTAATCAACCATGTATGAATTCATGCTATTTCATGAGGTTTTATGCTATAATTGTCACATATTATGAAAGAATGAATATCTCATGATTTTGAGCATAGCTTTGATGTGTTTGGTTGATTAATGATAGGTGAAGAAAGCTTGGAGAAAGGTTGAAGCAAGAAGGAATGGCTAGGAGGAAGAGAGGACAAAAAGTTTGAGCAAAAGTTTGCCTCAAACTTTAGCTCCTACCTTTTGGAATAAGTGAAAATGAACCAGGGAGCAAAAAGCTGGACCAAAAGTTTGCCTCGAACTTTTGTGTAAACTTTTGGGCAAAAAGCTGGAGCAAAAGTTTGCCTCAAACTTTTTGGCAAACTTTTGGCATCACAAATCAACACCCTGGAGAGCAAAAGTTTGCGCCAACGTTAGCCTCAAACTTTTTGGCAAACGTTGGCGCATGAACAACACACCCTGGAGAGCAAAAGTTTGCGCCAACGTTTGCCTCTAACTTTTTGGCAAACGTTGGCACCATGAGTGTGCAAGGGGAGGCCAACGTTGGAGCAAAAGTTTGACCCCTAACTTTTGCCCCAACGTTGGTATCAGCAAAAGAGGGTGGCTGATGTAAAAAGTTGGAGTAAAAGTTTGCCTCAAACTTTTACTCAAACTTTTACTCAAGCTTTCATGATTCCAAACCCGGTTCAATTCGATTCTTCTCCAAACTCCAAGAGCAATCAACCAAGGCCTCTATCAACCCAATTCCATCAAGAGCAAAGGCCCAATTGAAGGCTTGAAGACCATTTGAAGAAAGTGTATAAATAGCATAGGATTTAAGTTTTTAGGAGAGCTTTCTTTTCGGTTTGATTAGTGCACTTAGTAGAGAGCTCATTTTACATTTTTCTTGGCATTGTTGTTTTAATTCAAGAGAATTTGGGAGGAGAATTGATCTCTCTTCTTCCTTGTTCTTGCCCAGCACTCTTTACTTACAATTGTCTTGGATCTTGGGTTGGAGAATTGAAGGAAATCTGTTTCAATCTCACCTTGGGATCTTGTTTAATTCTCTGCTTAATTGAATTTCAGTTTCGGTTAATTGCTTCTTCATCTACTTTCTTTGCTATTTACATTTCCTTTGCAATTGTTCTTGTTGGATCTAGGAAGGCATTGAGATCTAGACTTGGTTATCTAGTCTCTTGGGTCCTGAGATCTAAATTCCAATTTTACATCCTCTGTTTAATGCTTTTCATGCTCATTTACAATTCTGTTTTTTTAGATCCGGTTCAATCCAAGTTATCTTCTACTCCTCTGCTTGTTGAATTTTACTTTTCCTTGTTTAATTTCTACAAATCCAATTCCCAATTCCCTTTACAATCCAAGCCATTTACATTTCTTGCACTTTAAGATTCTACAATTTACATTTCTTGCGTTCTAAGTTTCTGCCATTTAATTTCTTGTTCTTTAAGATTCAGCACTTTAAATTTCAGTTCTCTTTAATTTCATGCAATTTACCCATTCCCTTTACTTTCCATGCAATCTAAATTCTGCAAATCACAAATCACTCAACCAAATCTTGATTCGCTTGACTAAATCAACCACTAAGCTAAAATTGCTCAATCCTTCAATCCCTGTGGGATCGACCTCACTCCCGTGAGTTATTATTACTTGATGCGACCCGGTGCACTTGCCGGTGAGTTTTGTGTCGGATCGTTTTCCGCACATCAGTCGTCCAAGTAATACCTTATGTGAGTAAGGGTCGAATCCCACGGAGATTATTGGCTTGAAGCAATCTATGGTTATCTTGTAACTCTTAGTCAGGAAAACAATTCACTTATCAAATTGAATTATGAAAAATAAGAGAGTATGAAATAAATACTTATTATGCAGTAATGGAGAATATGTTGGGATTTTGGAGATGCTTTGTCTTCTGAATTTTAGCTTTTCTCTTGTATTCCTCTTCTTTCATGCATGCAAAAGTGCAAAGTTCCTTCCATGGCAAGCTCTATGTATGGTGTCACCGTTGTCAATGGCTACTTCCCATCTCCTCAATGAAAATGGTCCAAATGCTCTGTCACAGCACGGCTAATCATCTAGAGGTTCTCGATAATACTGGAATAGGATTTACTATCCTTTTGCATCTATCACTACGCCCAACACTCGCGAGTTTGAAGCCCGTCACAGTCATCCAATCCCAGAATCCTACTCGGAATACCACAGACAAGGTTTAGACTTTCCGGATTCTCCTGAATGACGCCATCAATTCTAGCTTATACCACGAAGATTCTGATTATGGAATCTAAGAGATACTCATTCAATCTAATATAGAACGGAAGTGGTTGTCATGCACACGTTCATGGGTTGAGGAAGGTGATGAGTGTCACGGATCATCACTTTCTCCATAATTAAGCACGAATGAATATCTTAGATAGGAACATGCATGTTTGAATGGAAAATAGAAGTACTTGCATTAATTCATCGAGATGCTGCAGAGCTCCTCACCCCCAACAATGGGGTTTAGAGACTCATGCTGCCAAAAGGTACAAATTTCAGATCTAAAATGTCATGAGATACAAAATAAATCTCTAAAAGTTGTTTAAATACTAAGCTAGTAACCTAGGTTTATAGAAAATGAGTAAACTATGATAGATAGTACAGAAATCCACTTCTGGGGCCCACTTGGTGTGTGCTGGGGCTAAGATTAAAGCTTCTCACGTGCCTGGGCTGCTTTGGGCGTTCAACGCCAGGTTGTAACCTGTTTCTGGCGTTGAACTCCAACTTGTAACCTGTTTCTGGCACTGGACGCCAGACTGCAACATGGAACTGGTGTTGAACGCCAGTTTACGTTGTCTATCCTTGAGAAAAGTATGGACTATTATATATTGCTGGAAAGCCCTGGATGTCTACTTTCCAACGCAATTAGAAGCGCGCCAATTGGACTTCTGTAGCTCCAGAAAATTCATTCCGAGTGCAGAGAGGTCAGAATCCAACAGCATCAGCAGTCCTTTTTCAGCCTGAATCAGATTTTTGCTCAGCTCCCTCAATTTCAGCCAGAAAATACCTGAATTTACAGAAAAACACACAAACTCGTAGTAAAGTCCAGAAATATGAATTTTTCCTAGAAACTAATGAAAATACACTAAAAACTTAACTAAAACATCCTAAGAACTACATGAAATTAACCCCAAAAAGCGAATAAAATATCCGCTCATCACAACACCAAACTTAAATTGTTGCTTGTCCCCAAGCAACTAGACAAATAAAATAGAATACAGATAAGTCACGAAGCAATAATATCTCAGAGTTTTTGTGTGAAGCTCAGATTCTAATTAAATGAGCGGGACTAGTAGCTTTTTGCTTCCGAACAGTTTTGGCATCTCACTTTATCCATTGAAGCTCTGAATGATTGGCATCTATAGGAACTTAGAATTTAGATAGTGTTATTGATTCTCCTAGTTTAGTATGTTGATTCTTGAACACAGCTACTTTATGAGTCTTGGCCGTGGCCCTAAGCACTTTGTTTTCCAGTATTACCACCGGATACATAAATGCCACGGACACATAATTGGGTGAACCTTTTCAGATTGTGACTCAGCTTTGCTAAAGTCCCCAATTAGAGGTGTCCAGAGTTTTTAAGTACATTCTTCTTTTTGCTTTGGACCTTGACTTTAACCGCTCAGTCTCAAGTTTTCACTTGACACCTTCACGCCACAAGCACATGGTTAGGGACAGCTTGGTTTAGCCGCTTAGACCAGGATTTGATTCCCTTAGGCCCTCCTATCCACTGATGCTCAAAGCCTTGGATCCTTTTTATTTCCCTTGCCTTTTGGTTTTAAGGGCTATTGGCTTTTTTTGCTTGCTTTTTTTTTTTGCAAGCTTTGTATTCACTGCTTTTTCTTGCTTCAAGAATCATTTTTATGATTTTTCAGATTATCAATAACATGTCTCATGTTCATTATTCTTTCAAGAGCCAACATATTTAACATTCAAGAACATCAAATTCCAAAGACATATGCTCTGTTCAGGCATTCATTCAGAAGGCAGAAAGCATTGCCACCACATGTAATTAATTAGAATTTCTTGTATTAAAAACTCGAAAAATATTGCCTCCTTATCCTAAAGAAAATCTTCTATTTTATTCATGTTTAATGATGATGAGAAAAAATAAATTATAGCTTAATTGGAGATAAAATAACTACTAATTACTACTATAACTACTAAGGTAAAACTCAAATAAGAACAATCATCACAGAGTTAAGGTTAAGATTAGAGCTCAACAACCTTGAGTTTGGGATGTGGATGTTCCTCTAGTCTGTGGAGTGCTTGGTCCTTCAAGAGATAACTTCTGACGCTTCAGTTCCTTTAAGTCACGCCCTTGCTCTTCTTGTTCCCTGAGCAGTTTACAGAGCATACTGTTTTGATTTTGCTGTTCTTCTTCCTTTATTTTGCTGTTCATCCTTTATTTTGCTGTTCTTCCTTTATCTTGGTGACAGATGCTTCAAGCTGTTCCCAATATTCAAATTGAGGGACTTCCGGGAGGAATTCTTGCGCCCTCCTCTTGATGGGGTCATCCTGCATTTGTTGTTTTTCCATTGTGGTTTTAGTGATTGGTTGCTCCACTGAGATGTACTCCGTTATTCCCATCCTCACTCCAGCATCTTTGCAGAGCATAGAGATTAGGCTTGGATAAGCCAACCTGGCATCTTTGGAGTTCTTGTTTGCAAGTATGTAAAACTCAGATGGAATCAGTTGATGAACTTTCACTTCTTTTCCCAACATAATGCAATGGATCATCACTGCTCTTTTAACGGTGACTTCAGAACGGTTGCTAGTGGGCAATATAGAACGCCCAATGAAGTCCAGCCATCCTCTGGCGACTGGTTTGAGATCTTCTCTCTTGAGTTGATTTCGGACACCCTTGCTGCTGGTGGTCCACCTGGCTCCAGGGATGCATATATCCTCTAGAATCTTATCCAGGCCCTTGTTTGTTCTCATCATTCTCCTATTGAAGGAGTCTGGGTCATCTTTCAGCTGAGGTAGCTTAAAGATCTCCCTGATTTTGTCAGGGTGGATGTGAACAATCTTTCCTCTAACCATAGTCCGATAGTCATAGAGGGCAGTTCTAGATATTCTCTGCCTGTCTGTTTGCCACAGATTAGCGTAGAACTCCTGAACCATATTCCTTCCCACTTTTGTTTCAGGATTAGCTAGGACTTCCCAGTTCCTGTTTCGAATCTGCTCTTGGATCTCCGGATATTCATCTTCCTTCAGATCGAACTTGACTTCTGGGATTACTGATCTTAGACCCATTATTTTGTAGTAATGGTCTGAATGTTCTTTGGTTAAGAACTTCCCTTGATTCCAAAGTGGTTTTGGAGTACTCTCTTTCTTGCCTTTTGGAGTGGTTTGTTTTCCTTTAGGGGTCATGATCTTAGTGGGTATAATTTAGTGATCACAGATAAACACACCAAACTTAGAGGTTTGCTTGTCCTCAAGCAAAAGAAAAGAAAGGAGAGGGATAGAAGGAGAGCTAGTGTCGAACGGTGGATGAGAGGAGGGAGGCCGAAAGTGGATTTAAAAGGGGGGGTGGGTTTTCGAAAATTTAAAAAAAAAAAGATAAGATAGAAGATATGATTTATAAAAAATAAGTATGATATGAGAAGATGTGATTTAAAATTTAAAAGATATGAAAGATATTTGAAAAATATAATTTTGGATTTTGAAAAAGATAATGTGGAGATTTGAAAAAGATATTGATGAGTTGAAAAGATTTTAGAATGAAAAGAGATAGATTTGTTTTTGAAAATTTGAAAAAGAGTTGGATTGGATTGAAAAAGAATTTGTGCTTATGGATTAAGATACATTTGATATTTTTAAATTAGGGTTTTTAGAAATTAGGGATTTTAGAAATCAGGGTTTGTAACATGTTTATGCAAGAAATCATGAATTGAAACATGAAAATTAAAATTAAAATGACAAATACGAAGCAAAAATGAATTTACCTCCTCCCCACCATCCTGGCGTTAAACGCCCAAATGCTGCATGTTTTGGGCATTTAACGCCCAAATGCTGCTTCTCCTGGGCGTTCAACGCCCAGCTGTTGCTTCTTTCTGGCGTTGAACGCTAGGAACTCCTTTGTCACTGGGCATTTTTCTGAACGCCCAGGACGCTGTAAATCTGGCGTTAAACGCCCAGAAGGAGCTTCTTTCTGGCGTTCAATGCCCAGAAGATGCTTCTTTCTGGCGTTTAACGCCCAAATAGCTATCCTTACTGGCGTTCAACGCCCAGTGGATGCTTCTTTTGGGCGTTGAACGCCCAAAACAGATTTTTACTGGCGTTTTCTTGCCATTGAGCTCTTTTTCTCTGTTTTGTGTGCTGAATCCTTCTGTAACCCTGTGAACTTATGTAATTGACTCTTTATCTTATTAACAATGAACTTTATATAAACAAATAAAATTAAGAATAGGGTAAAATGATAGAGAAAGTGTTGCCAATGGCTGGGTTGCCTCCCAGCAAGCGCTTCTTTATTGTCTTTAGCTGGACCTTGCTGAGCTTTTTAATCTAGCCTCAGCCTTGAGCACTCTTGCTCAACATTGCCTTCAAGATAGTGCTTGATTCTCTGTCCATTAACAATGAACTTCTTATCAGAATCAATATCTTGAAGCTCCACATAACCATATGGTGATACACTTGTAATCACATATGGTCTCCTCCACCGGGATTTCAGTTTCCCGGGGAATAGCCTGAGCCTAGAGTTAAACAACAGAACCTTTTGTCCTGGTTCAAAGACTCTTGATGACAGCTTTCTGTCATGCCATCTTTTTTATTTTTCCTTATAAAGCTTGGCATTTTCAAAAGCAGTGAGTCTAAATTCCTCTAGATCATTTAGCTGGAGCAATCTTTTTTTTTCCGGCTAATTTGGCATCAAAGTTCAGGAATCTGGTTGCCTAGTAGGCCTTATGTTCCAGTTCCACGGGCAGATGACAGGCCTTACCATATACAAGCTGGTATGGAGAGGTCCTTAGAGGAGTTTTGAATGCTGTTCTATAAGCCCACAGAGCATCATCCAAGCCTCTTGTCCAATCCTTTCTACGGGTACTTACAGTCCGTTCCAGGATTCTTTTTAGTTCTCTATTAGAAACTTCAGCTTGCCCATTTGTCTGTGGATGATATGGAGTGGCCACCTTATGGCTAATCCCATACCGGACCATGGCAGAGTAAAGCTGTTTGTTGCAGAGGTGAGTGCCCCCATCACTGATTAGTACTCTAGGGACACCAAACCTGCTGAAGATATGTTTCTGGAGGAATTTCAGCACTGTCTTAGTATCATTAGTGGGTGTGGCAATGGCCTCTACCCATTTTGATACATAATCGACTGCCACCAGAATATAAGTGTTTGAGTATGATGGTGGAAACGGTCCCATGAAGTCGATTCCCCATACATCAAACAACTCAATCTCCAAGATCCCTTGTTGAGGCATTGCGTAACCATGAGGCAGATTACCAGCTCTTTGGCAGCTGTCACAGTTACGTACAAACTCTCAGGAATCTCTATATAGGGTAGGCCAGTAGAAGCCACATTGGAGGACCTTGGTGGCTGTTCGCTCACCTCCGAAATGGCCTCCATATTGTGATCCATGGCAATGCCATAAGATCCTCTGTGCTTCTTCTCTAGGCACACACCTACGGATTATTCCGTCTGCACATCTCTTAAAGAGATAGAGTTCATCCCACAAGTAGTACTTTGCATCAGTAATTAATTTTTTCTTTTGTTGCCTGCTGTACTCCTTGGGTATGAACCTTGCAGCTTTATAGTTTGCAATGTCTGCAAACCATGGTGTTTCCTGAATGGCAAACAAATGCTCATCTGGAAAGGTCTCACAGATTTCAAGAGAGGGGAAGGACATCCCTTCTACTGGCTCTATCCGGGACAGATGATCAGCCACTTGGTTCTCTGTTCCTTTTCTGTCTCTTATTTCTATATCAAACTCTTGCAAAAGCAATACCCATCTTATAAGCCTGGGTTTTGAATCCTGCTTTGTAAGTAGATATTTAAGAGCAGCATGGTCAGTGTACACAATCACTTTTGATCCTACTAAGTATGATCTAAACTTGTCAATGGCATAGACCACTGCAAGCAATTCCTTTTCTGTGGTTGTGTAATTTTTCTGGGCATCATTTAAAACACGGCTAGCATAATAAATGACATGCAGAAGTTTGTCATGCCTCTGCCCCAGTACTGCGCCAATGGCGTGATCACTGGCATCACACATTAATTCGAATGGTAATTTCCAGTCTGGTGCAGAGATAACTGGTGCTGTGACCAGCTTGGCTTTCAGAGTTTCAAACGCCTGCAGGCACTCTGTGTCAAACAAAAATGGCGTGTCAGCAGCTAGCAGGTTGCTTAGAGGTTTTGCAATTTTGGAAAAATCCTTTATAAACCTCCTATAGAATCCTACATGCCCCAGAAAGCTTCTGATTGCCTTAACATTGGCAGGTGGTGGTAATTTTTCAATTACCTCTATTTTAGCTTGATCCACCTCTATTCCCTTGTTTGAAATTTTATGCCCAAGGACAATCCCTTCAGTCACCATAAAGTGACATTTTTCCCAGTTTAAAACCAGGTTGGTCTCTTGGCATCTTTTCAGAACCAGTGTCAGGTGATCAAGATAGGAGCTGAATGAGTCTCCATATACTGAGAAGTCATCCATGAAGACTTCCAGAAATGTTTCTACCATATCAGAGAAAATAGAGAGCATGCATCTCTGAAAGGTTGCAGGTGCATTACACAGCCCAAATGGCATCCTTCTGTAAGCAAATACTCCAGATGGACATGTGAATGCTGTTTTCTCTTGATCCTGGGGATCTACTACAATTTGGTTGTAGCCTGAATAAGCATCCAAAAAGTAGTAATAATCATGACCTGCTAGTCTTTCTAGCATCTGGTCTATGAATGGTAAAGGAAAGTGATCCTTTCTGGTGGCTGTATTGAGCCTGCTGTAGTCAATACACATGCGCCACCCTGTAACTGTTCTTGTAGGAACCAGTTCATTTTTTTCATTATGAACCACTGTCATGCCTCCCTTTTTGGGGACAACTTGGAAGGGCTCACCCAGGGGCTATCAGAAATAGGATAAATAATCCCAGCCTCTAGTAATTTGGTGACCTCTTTCTGCACCACTTCCTTCATAGCTGGATTTAGCCGCCTTTGTGGTTGAACCACTGGCTTAGCGTTATCCTCCAATAAGATCTTGTGCATGCATCTAGCTGGGCTTATGCCCTTAAGGTCACCTATGGACCACCCAAGAGCTGTCTTGTGTGTCCTTAGCACTTGAATTAGTGCTTCCTCTTCCTGTGGATTTAAAGCAGAGCTTATGATCACTGGAAAAGTGTCACCTTCTCCCAGAAATGCATATTTCAAGGATGGTGGTAATGGTTTGAGCTCGGGTTTAGGAGGTTTTTCCTCTTCCTGAGGAAATTTCAGAGGCTCTTTCAATTCCTCTGAATCCTCTAGATCAGGCGAAACATCTTTAAAGATATCTTCCAGCTCTGATTCGAGACTCTCAGCCATGTTGATCTCCTCCACCAGAGAGTCAATAAGATCAACTTTCATGCAGTCTTTTGGTGTGTCTGGATGCTGCATGGCCTTGACAGCATTCAACTTAAACTCATCCTCATTGACTCTCAGGGTTATTTCCCCCTGTTGGACATCAATGAGAGTTCGTCCAGTTGCTAGGAAGGGTCTTCCTAGAATGAGAGTAGCACTCTTGTGCTCCTCCATTTCCAGCACTACAAAGTCAGTGGGAAAGGCGAATGGCCCAACCCTAACAATCATGTCCTCAATCACGCCTGATGGGTATTTAATGGAGCCATCAGCAAGTTGGAGACATATCCGGGTCGGTTTAAATTCTTCAGTTAAACCAAGCTTTCTGATGGTGGATGCAGGTATTAGGTTGATGCTTGCCCCAAGATCGCATAGAGCTATCCTGGTGCAATTACCTTCTAATGTGCATGGTATCAGAAAGCTTCTGGGATCTTTAAGCTTTTCTGGAAAGCTTTTCAGAATGGCTGTACTGCATTCTTCAGTGAGGAGAACTCTTTCAGTTTCTCTCCAATCCTTCTTATGACTCAAGATCTCTTTCATGAACTTGGCATATGAAGGTATTTGCTCAAGTACCTCTGCAAACAGAATCTTTATTTCAAGAGTCCTGAGATAATCTGCAAAGCGAGCAAATTGCTTATCCTGCTCCTCTTGGCGGAGTTTTTGAGGATAAGGTATATTGGCTTTATATTCCTCAACTTTGGTTGCTGCAGGTTTATTTCCTACAGAAGTGGTTGAAGAAGCCTTTTTTGAGGGGTTGTCATCAGCACTTGTGTGTGTCTGATCCCTCACTGGCAATTGAGTGCCAGGGTTGGAAGCTGGAGTGACATTAGACGCCAACTCCTCATCTGTTCCTGGCGTCTGAACGCCAGAACTGTGCTTTCTTTGGGTGTTCAACACCAGTTCCTTGCTTGTTTCTGGCGTTGAACGCCAGTTTTGAGCATGGTTTGGGCGTTCAGTGCCAGCCTTCCACCCAATTTTTGGCGTTTTAGTGCTAGAATTATTTTTCCCCGGACTCTTACTGTCCTCAGATGGATTTTGGGTAATTTGCTCATTTCTTGGCTTCCTACTGCCTTGAGGTGGGGTATTAAATATTTTCCCACTTCTTAATTGAACTGCTTGGCATTCTTCTGTTATTTGTTTTAACAGCTGCTGCTTTGTTTGCTTTAATTGAACTTCCATATTTATATTAGCCATCCTTGTCTCTTGTAGTCTATCCTTGAATTCGCCTAACTGTCTTGTTAGAAAATCCAATTGCTGATTAAATTCAGCAGCTTGTTCTACAGGACTGAGTTCAGCAGTTACTGTTTTAGCCTCTTCTTTCATGGAAGGGTCACTGCTTAGGTACAGATGCTGATTTCTGGCAACTGTATCAATGAGCTCTTGAGCTTCTTCAATTGTCTTTCTCATGTGGATAGATCCACCAGCTGAATAATCTAGAGAAATCTGAGCTCTTTCTGTAAGCCCATAATAGAAGATGTCTAATTGAACCCACTCTGAAAATATTTCAGAGGGGCATTTTCTTAGCATCTCTCTGTATCTCTCCCAGGCATCATAAAGAGATTCATTATCTCCTTGTTTAAATCCTTCGATGTCCAGCCTTAGCTGTGTCATCCTTTTTGGAGGGAAATATTGATTCAGGAATTTTTCTGTCAGCTGTTTCCATGTCCTTATGCTAGCCTTAGGTTGGTTATTTAACCACCTCTTTGCTTGGTCTTTTACAGCGAATGGAAACAGTAATAATCTGTAGACATCCTGATCTACTTCCTTATCATGTACTGTGTCAGCAATCTGTAAAAACTGTGCCAGAAACTCTGTAGGTTCTTCCTGTGGAAGACTGGAATACTGGCAACCTTGCTGCACCATGATAATGAGCTGAGGATTCAACTCAAAGCTACTGACTCCAATGGAGGGTATACAGATACTACTCCCATATGAAGCAGTAGTGGGGTTAGCATATGACCCCAGAGTCCTTCTGGACTGTTCATTTCCGCTTAGATCCATGATGGAGAAAGGGAGATGATGTAAAATTAAAAAAATTATTTTATTTATTCAATTATTTATTTATTTCGAAAATAAAATAAATTAAAATAAAAAAATGGGTGAAGATTTTCGAAAAATGAAGGGAGAGAATAAGAAAAAATGGTTAGGAAGTTTTGAAAGAGATATGATTGAAAGGATTTGATTGGAAAAGATATGATTTGAAAAAGATTTTAAATTTTGAAATAAAAATCTGAATTTTAAAAGTAAATTTCAAAAATTTGCTTTAAAATAGAGAGAAAAGATATTTTTGAATTTAAAGAGGAAAGAGAAAAACAATAAGATAGCACAAGAATTAAAATTTTTAGATCTAATGCTCCTTGTTTTCGAAAATTTTGGAGGGAAAACACCAAGGAACACCAAACTTAAAAATTTTAAGATAAAAAAGACTCAAGAACACTTTGAAGAATAACAAGAACAACACGAACATGAAGATAGAACACCAAACTTAAAATTTTTAGAAAACCAAAATAAAATTTTCGAAAACCAAAGAAAATCAACAAGAAAACACCAAACTTAAAGTTTGGCACAAGATTTATTCAAAGAAAAAATATTTTTGAAAAATTTTTGAAAAGAAAATAAAAGATTCTGACCTAAAAGACAAAAAAAAAATTTTCCTAATCTAAGCAACAGGATCCACCGTCAGTTGTTCAAACTCAAACAATCCCCGGCAACGGTGCCAAAAACTTGGTGCACGAAAATTACTTCACACTATGTAATTCCGCACAACTAACCAGCAAGTGCACTGGGTCGTCCAAGTAATACCTTACGTGAGTAAGGGTCGAATCCCACGGAGATTGTTGGCTTGAAGCAATCTATGGTTATCTTGTAACTCTTAGTCAGGAAAACAATTCACTTATCAAATTGAATTACGAAAAATAAGAGAGTATGAAATAAATACTTATTATGCAGTAATGGAGAATATGTTGGGGTTTTGGAGATGCTTTGACTTCTGAATTTTAGCTTTTCTCTTGTATTCCTCTTCCTTCATGCATACAAAAGTGCAAAGTTCCTTCCATGGCAAGCTCTATGTAAGGTGTCACCGTTGTTAATGGCTACTTCCCATCTCCTCAGTGAAAATGGTCCAAATGCTCTGTCACAGCACGGCTAATCATCTAGAGGTTCTCGATCATACTGGAATAGGATTTACTATCCTTTTGCATCTGTCACTACGCCCAGCACTCGCGAGTTTGAAGCCCGTCACAGTCATCCAATCCCAGAATCCTACTCAGAATACCACAGACAAGGTTTAGACTTTCCGGATTCTCCTGAATGACGCCATCAATTCTAGCTTATACCACGAAGATTCTGATTATGGAATCTAAGAGATACTTATTCAATCTAATATATAATGGAGGTGGTTGTCATGCACACGTTCATGGGTTGAGGAAGGTGATGAGTGTCACGGATCATCACCTTCTCCATAATTAAGCACGAATGAATATCTTAGATAGGAACATGCATGTTTGAATGGAAAATAGAAGTACTTGCATTAATTCATCGAGATGCTGCAGAGCTCCTCACCCCCAACAATGGGGTTTAGAGACTCATGCTGCCAAAAGGTACAAATTTCAGATCTAAAATGTCATGAGATACAAAATAAATCTCTAAAAGTTGTTTAAATACTAAGCTAGTAACCTAGGTTTACAGAAAATGAGTAAACTATGATAGATAGTGCAGAAATCCACTTCTGGGGCCCACTTGGTGTGTGCTGGGGCTGAGATTAAAGCTTCTCACGTGCCTGGGCTGCTTTGGGCATTCAACGCCAGGTTGTAACCTGTTTCTGGCATTGAACTCCAACTTGTAACCTGTTTCTGGCGATGGACGCCAGACTGCAACATGGAACTGGCGTTGAACGCCAGTTTACGTCATCTATCCTTGAGGAAAGTATGGACTATTATATATTGACGGAAAGCCCTGGATGTCTACTTTCCAACGCAATTGAAAGCACGCCAATTGGACTCCTGTAGCTCCAAAAAATCCATTCCGAGTGCAGAGAGGTCAGAATCCAACAGCATCAGTAGTCCTTTTTCAGCCTGAATCAGATTTTTGCTCAGCTCCCTCAATTTCATCCAGAAAATACCTGAATTTACAGAAAAACACACAAACTCATAGTAAAGTCCAGAAATATGAATTTTTCCTAGAAACTAATGAAAATACACTAAAAACTTAACTAAAACATCCTAAGAACTACATGAAATTAACCCCAAAAAGCGTATAAAATATCCGCTCATCAGTATTTTTCATCCCAGACGAGAAATCTGACAGTTGATTAGCCATGCAGAGATCGTACCTGTTATTTTTCATCCGAGAGGATCATACAGCTTTCCATGGAAGGGAGCACGCTTGATTGGAAGAAGACAATAGGAAAGCAGAGTTCAGAAGCAACAAAGCATCTCCAAACGCCTATCTGAAATTCCCACCAATGAATCACATAAGTACCTCTATCTTATTTTATATTTTATTTATCTTTTAATTACCAAAACCTCATAACCATTTGAATCCGCCTGACTAAGATTTATACGATGACCATAGCTTGCTTCAAGCCGACAATCTCCGTGGGATCGACCCTTACTCACGTAAGGTTTATTACTTGGACGACCCAGTACACTTGCTGGTTAGTTGTGCGAAGTTGTGAAAAGTGTGAATCATAATTTTGTGCACCACCCCTCCTTAAAACTGTGACCATAGCCTTATCTATGGTCATGGTTTTTTGCCATGAGCATAGCCTTATCTATGGTCATGGTTTTCACCATGGCCATAGCTTATCTATGGTCACAGTTTTTACCGTGACCATAGCCTATTTTGTTTTATAGGATTTAATTATTTTTAAAGCATAATCACATCCCAAAATGATGATAAACACAAATAAATCTAAGAACACGAAATTCAATAAATCTAAATGATAAAAGTTTCATTAAAAACTAGATATCCATTACAACACTAATCAAAATAAGGTGTAATTTATCCATTACATGTAATATTGGATAAAGTCTCTTATCAAAAAGTAAAGAACACATCAAAATAATACATTTAGATAACCAAAATCATTATAAGACCCATCCCATCTTATATTTGCTTAGAATATATTTTCTTCACATCATGTCCTCCTGCTAGCAAAAGAAATAAATATGATAGTAATGAATATGGAGCACAAGTTTAATAAGTCAATCAACATTAAAATTTCAACTACTAAAGAACAAAGAGCATTTGCTAAGATTTTGAGCCACATATAAAGGACATACAAAGTATAATAAGAACTAGTAGCAACTTTCTACTAACAATTTTATATGGATTTAAACTTTGATTGGATTAATGTTAATTTTTTTTTATTTTGGCTTGGCTTGCAAGGCAGTTTTCCTAGGATAATTAATGAGTAGCTATGAGGCACTTGTCTCTAACATGCATTCTCTAATCATCATTATTTAATTTTATTCATTCAAAACTTACGGCTATATGGCCACTTTGATTTGCACAAATTTCCATCACGTATGCTCATAGGAACTTGATTTTAGGCAAGCTTCAACTCAATACAAACTAATATTATACAACTACTAATAGAAGTGGCAGTAATTAAATAGTATGTAGCATATATAATTAATGGGACACTCTACTGTATAGATTGGAGTGGTATAGATAGAGAATATAATTCCTTTTATAGTTAATTTTTATTATTTTATTATTATTCAAAATGTTGGTCCTATTTTTATTAATCTCTCTTTCATTCTATTAAAGGAAAAATCTGTAAACTTATATCCTTACCATATAATTCACCATAATTAACAAGCTAAGGTTGCATTATTGATTAATTAAAAATGGTAAAATAAAGTTTATTGTTTCTCAGTAAAAGGAGGCAGAAAGCGTTCTAAGTCTAACATAAGAATCATAAAAAGCTCATGCTAAATTTTGCAAAATGAGAACAAAAGAATTAGAATTTTAGTGGGATGAAATAGAATGAATCAATTTCATTATGAGCCATTCCATTACAAAATTTAACCATTCAAACCATAAAAGTCGTAACCTTAGTTTGGACTCATTTTATATTTCTATTGCTTTTCAAACTGTCAATCACAGCATAGCCCGATGAAGCATACATTGACGGTGAAATTTATAAGACCAAAAATGAAGTTTAACCATGCACTCTCTAATCTTTTACTGTCATCACAGTAAAAGAATTCACACACTTGGTCCTCATTAAGTCATTCAAAGTTCAAAGTTTAAAGCACATGCATCATTAAAACAACCTGACAATATGCTTTAAGTTGTAAATTTAATTTAACTTCTTTCTAATTTAATTTAACTCACCTATATCAAAATTGTCTTTGCTTCTACAACTTCTTTTGGGTTAAGTGGTAAGCCCAGTACTGGAGCTAGCACACTATGTAGAACAAATGAAGCTAGAAGAAGAAGAGCAGGTCATCAAAAAGTGAAGAAGCTGGAAAACTTTTGCACCCAATATAAAAATAGCATGTTCAATGCTCAAAGGAAATTGCTTGAAATTCATGCAAAACATAATATTATCATGAACATGCAGAAGAAGGATGTCAATCAACCACAACAAGAATTGTAATAATTAGTGCCAACAGGAAATCTCAGAAGAAAAAGGGCTCTTCTACAGTTTACACTACATATACAGAAACCTATTGCATAATATTTGCATCTCCACTTCTCCCCTCATATTTAGAACTTGTAGTCAACATTGGAAAATTTGTCACTAGCCTCCCATTCAGTTTAGTTCAGTGTTTAGTAGTTTGATTTAATTCAGTCTTCTACAACTATTTACATTATCCAGAATGGGGTGTTTGAAACAATTTTTTGAAGTATAAAGCTCCAGCCATCCAGTGTATAAAGCTATGAAAGGAAGTTAACATAAATATGAACTTCTGAAATAGTATTAACTTTGATTTTTATTTGACATTCAGCATAACAAATGAAGCACCTGCCCCATGGCGCAAGTTCAGGTCATGCCAATCCAACACAGAGTGACAGAGAAAGCCAACAAATTTTACTTCTACCAACAAATTCTGCTCATTGATCATTTTTAACAACAAACTCAACTATAATTTTTCAATCCAAAGCAGCAAACAAAAAGAAAGAATTTACAGACTGAAATTAACTTAGCTTGTATATACGTGTAGTATTTAACTTAAGAAACTAAACATGGCATACTTGAACATACAAAATCGTTCAACAAACTTTAGGGATTGTGTTAATTAAATAAATAAACTTTGCGTATTGACTTTGGATTGCAATAGAATATTAATTTTCAGTCACTTCACTTAATCAAAATTTCATGCACGAAACCTACTTAATGTGTAATTGTGTACTAACGATTTACATCAACGAAATTGAAAAAAAAATACCCAGTGATATGTTCAGCATCAAATTCAATTTACAGCAACAAATTCTACTTCTACCAACAAATTACGCTCATTGATCATTTTTAACAACAAACTCAACTATAATTTTTCAACACAAATTGTGTCAATTTAGGGTTTAGGGTTAGCAACCTGCCTTGAAGATTACAGACGTTGGCAATGTCAGTGAGGTGAGTCAAGGAGGAAATGGTGGAAGGAAGTTCTTCCAGAGAGACCCTTTCCTTGAAGACGCAGCGACGGCGAGCTCGAGAAATGACAGGTATGAACGGCGGTGCCGGCAGCGCCTCCTTCTCCTCGCGGAACACTCCTTCTTCTCTCTGGCCATCGCGTTCTTCTCTCCTCCACCAAGTTCGACGGCGACGACACACCCCGCAGCAGCCCCAATAGCGACGACGATGAGGTGTAACGGTGCAAGCAGCGCCCCCTTCTCTGTCGCGTGCTTCCTTCTCCCTGTAACAACCCTAGTTTTTGAAAATCAAATAATTAGTTATTTGTGATTTATTTTATTTGTTGATAATTTTATTTTAAGAAAATTATTTTACTAAAGGTAATTAAATGGAGTTTCATAATAATTGAAGTTTAAATTAATTAGAATTTTTATATAAACTTTATTAGATATTTGGTATAATTGAAATTATAAGTTTAGTAATTGAAAAATAAGAAAGAATTTGTAATTTAATTCAAGTAACTTTTATCCTGAAAAAGTTACGATTTATTTTATTAATTTGATATCTTATTTTATAAATTAATTAATTAAGAGTAATTAGATTAGTTTTATTAATATTTGGAGTTAACTCAATTAATATTCTTGTGTAAATTTTTATAGTTGTCTATTTTATATAGTTTTAAAATTATATAATTTATTTTAAATAATTTCTATTATGGATAAATTAAGGTTTATTTTATTAGTTTGAGCTCCTAGAGATTAATTTATTAAAAATGATTAGTTTGATTTTTATAAATACTTTAAGTTTAAGTTAATTAATGTTTAAGTACAATTTTTATTATAATTAGTTATTCTATACAAATTGAAATTAGAGTTTTGATAATAGAAAAATAATAAAAAGTTATACGATTTAATTTGAATAATTAATATTGATTTTAAACTATATTTTATAAAAATATGATTAATATGCTTATTTTATAATTTAAACTAGAAATAATTAATTGAACTTAGCAATGTGTTGATAAACAATATTCTTAGATATTTTTAAGAAAATATATTTGGTTTTAAAATTATTCTACCCTCCAATTTTATCAAAATATCTATTCATAACTATCCATTATTCTTTTATAAAATCCTAAATTTCTAACCCTAATTCTCAAATTAATTCTCGAACCCTAATTTCCCAAATACAGAAAACCTAACCCAGTTACCCCTCACCCCAGCGCCGTTTCCCCCTTTCACTCACTCAGCTTCATCCCTCAACCCTAGCATTTTCTCCCAAAGGTACAGAGAAGAGAGAAAGAAACGAGATTCGGAGAGTGAGAGAGAGCCCGTGTCCGAAAGTGAAGAGGAGATATAGCTCGCGTTGCTGCCTCCATCACGACCGAACCGTCGCTCCTTGCTGCGCCGTCACCATCGTTCCATGGAGCTGCCGCCGTCAGCGTTCCCCAACCTTGCCCGGACTGCAGCGCCTCCCGTCGGCCGTTCGTGGAGCTGCGAAGAGTATCACCGTCGAAGTCACACCATCGCAGAAGGAACGAGGGGAAGGAGACGAGCCCGAACCAGGAGCGGGAGGAAGAAGGCGTCGCTATGGCTCCCGTTGCTGTCGCCGTTCGTGCTCCGTCATCGCTGCCGTTCCATGGAGACGCGTCGCTATCGCTGAATGATGGAGGAAGAGGACGCACGAGAGGAGCCGGTGCTGCTGGGTTGCTGTTCTGCCACCGTCGCTGTCACGTGATGGAGGAGGAAGGCTCGCTAGTTCTGCCTCTGCTTCTTGTTCCTAAAATCTGACAAGAACGTCACTGCCCTGCTGGAGTTGCTGTTGAACCGTTAGAACCACTACTATTTTGGTAAGCTTCACCCTGTTTTTGATTCTTCCTTGTCGCCCAATTTGTCTCTATTGTGAAGCCTGTCGTTGAGACTGTTTGTATTAAACAACATTGTCACTTTAAGTTACTCTACACCACTGCAGCTGCCACCGAGGTCGTTGGTGCTTGTCAAGAGTACTATTCTGGTTCTGAATTGATTAGTTCATGCCACTGCTGCTGCTGAGAAATGATCAGAAATGCCGCTGCTGTTAGTTCGGTTCAAGGTTGTTGTTGCCACTGCGAATTAAAAATAAAAAAAGGCTTTGTTGCGTTTGATTATCGAATTTCGGCTAGTCGAGGTAGGGGATTTATTTTTAAAGTTAAACGTTTTTAATTTAGAATGCCTACAAAGTTATTTGGATAAGTGCAAATGGTTAACAATGGTTAAGAATTTCTTAATTAACATGAATGACTTGAAATGCATTTGAAATTAGTTAGTCGTTGTGATTATTCTGAGCTATGATTGAACTTAGATGCTGTGTGAATAATGATTAATTTAGTGTAACTTATTAAATTGAAATATGCCGAGTTAATTGTTGAACAGCTGTTGAATGGATAATTGATGTATTGAGTTTGGATTGCTGCTGTGAATGTAATTGGTTTTGTTGTTATGAGAGACTAATTGATAGAAATAAGCTTGGTTTGAGGTTGTGAAGTTTGGATTAAGTTTGATGATGTCTTAGTATTTCAATTGGAGTATTGAATTCAGGTTATGGCTGTGAATGTCTTTGGGCTTTGTTGTGAGTGTTTGAAGCTGTAATTGATATTGTTTCTCTGATTTCGATGGAATTGTTGAAAAGTTCTGACTCTATGTGACTATACTGAATTAGTTGAGCTGTGTGGCTGAAATTATGATTGGAATGATTGAGATTTTTTATTGGAACTTTAGTTGAATTTGTTGATTTTGTGAAATTAAATTATAAATTGTTTGATGAGAGATTATTGTTTGATGGGTTAAATTACTGTAATGGACTTAGTTAGTGATTAATTGAAGTTGGGCTTAAGGAATAATTGGAAGACTTAATCTTAAAATGTTGAACTAAGTGCTGAAAATCTGATTTTTGAGATTAAAAAATGACTTTGGAAGTGAATTAGTTCTTCAACGATAATCCAAATGATATGAGAGTAAAGGCTGAGTAAACTATAATAAAAGTTGTTGTTGGGATTCAATTTTGAGAAGTTTGAGTTAACTATAGAACTAGTTATGATTTTTTCAAAGTTAAAATGTAAAACTCGATTTTCTGCATTACTTTTAAATGAAGCCGGAGACTTTGAAAATCTATAACGAATTCTGTGATGATCGGAATTGCGTGGGACCAAGTCTGGATTAAGCTTGGGAATATAAGAAGCTGGACTGGTGAATTTGAGACTTTTTTATTAAGTTTATGATTTATGGTGAATTTTTGGATTATGAATGTCAAATCTGGTTTTCTGCAGAATGCTTAATACAGCAGCAACTTGTTTCCTCTATTAGAAATTCACCATTTTGAATTTTGAAATAGAACTAATTTTAAATGAAACTCTGATCCTAGTACTTTAATTTCATAAAAATTTAGAATTGTTACAGTTATGGTTTTAAAGATATGGATTTTTAAAGTAAGACGTATTATGCAGTAAAAATCAGGTTTTGTTTTCTAAGTTAGTAACTTTGAGACTTTATAATTTTTAATTCTGGAAAGATATTGAGATGTAACTAATTGGACGTGAAAGTTGATTATGTCTAGTATATATGATTTAAATTTCAGGGTTTTCTATGTTTTAATAAGTGAGTTATGGGACTTGGAAGAAGTTGTGTTCAATGATTTGTAAAACAGAATTCTGCAGAAAATTACCTAACTTCCAAGCTACGTAACTCCTTCATTAAAAATGGTATGACCCTGGAACCAATTGAGAAACAAATTTGGATAAGTTATGTTTAACCACATTAATTTTGAAGGTGGTTGGATTTAATTTGTATTTTATATGAAATTTTGAATGTTGTATGCTGCTGCTGTCTTCTGGTTTTAAAACACTGCAGAACAGTCACAGTTTTGCTTATATTCCCGAAACTAGAGTCAGCAAAAAATTATGATTTTTAATTTAATAGAAAGCTTAATCCGAGACGGTCGCATGGATATAAAGTTTGCGTGATTCCGAATTCATTTGATATTTTAAAAACAAAATGGAAATCAGGCTGCCAGGTTGTGTTGGCAATTATTTTGGATATGGAATTTAAGAAATAGATTTTTTATACTATTATCAAATATTTTTGAGAATATATATTGTTGTGACAACTGCTAAAAGAGGCTGATGAAATGTTGAGAAAGAAGGAACCCGTAAGGGTGGCTAAGTCTTATTTTTAAAGGAGATTATGTCAAAATTTTTATAAAAGTATAAGGACTTAATCAAAATTAATATTTAAGGCTTATTTAATGATAATAACTTTAATGATTCTTTTAAGAAAAGAATATTTGATATACGAGATTGTTGGCAAGGGCGTGGGTCTTGTCCCACTTGTGTACTTACACTTATGAAAGAAAAAGGAAAGAGTAAAGTACTTATTGTATGATTATCCGTTGCTTGAGGCAACCTAAGAGATATTTGTTTATTTGTTTGTTGCTTGAAGCAACCCAAGAGATGTTTGTTTATTGCTTGCGGCAACCCAAGAGATGTTTGCTTGTTGCTTGCGGCAACCCAAGAGATATTATATATATATATATATATATATATATATATATATATATATATATATATATATATATATATATATATATATATATATATATATATATATATGTTGCTTAATGCAACCTAAGAGATATTATATATATTTTCGTTGCTTAATGCAACCCAAGAGATATTATTTACTTGTTTGTTGCTTAATGCAACCCAAGAGATGTTTGTTTATTTGTTTGTTGCCCTGAGGCAACCCAAGAGTAATTTTCCGTTCACAAGAGTATATGTTTCCTGCGAGTAGAAAGCATAGGCTGTCTCAATAGAGCTGCTAATAATTATATGTGCATTTATTTGAACGGAAAATCGTATCCGGGAAATCGTGAACTCGTGACCGGATAAATGTCGGGAAGGCAGGTGCTAACCGATACATGAGCTCATGGCCTGCACTAGGACTAGACATTCATCATATGCATCTATGTGACATTGTTTGGGTGTGTATATTGTAATTGGTTTGCCTATGTGAATAGTTATGTTTAATTGCTAATTGCTTTACTTAATATAACTGCTTGATTGTGTTTGAACCTTCTTACTTGTGTTTGTGACTGAAAATTGGTTGGATTGTAATGATTTGGTTGTTGATTGAGTTGCTTGGGCCTAGGGCCGTGGTTAATTATGAGATGGACTGAAGACTGTGTTTGGTTTGTATTTTTGGTTTAGAAAAGTATGAAAGCTAAACTGGTTCAGCATAGACTTAATGAACCTATACTTGGAACAGTTTGATTATTCATGCTGTCTAGGAAAAACTTTTAAAAAGGCTTTTGGATTTATGATGAAATATAGTTTTCTTGAGTATGTTAATTATTTGCATGTTAATCATTACTTTTACGGTATTCCCATTCCCTACTGAGAACGTGTAGTTTGTTCTCACCCCAAAATCTTCCACCCTTTCAGTGACAGGTTCGAAGACTCAGTTTGAAGGTACGGGCGATTATAGAATTTATTTACGAGATAAGTTTTTGAGTTAGGTTATTTTCATAGAATTCCCTCGCCCTTGTTACTTTAGTTTTTATTTTATACAGAGGGATAGGATTTGTATCTAAGTTTTATTTGAAATCTTTTGTATGACAGATATTATTATTAGTAATTATGTGATTATTATTACTTAGTGATGTTTGCTATATGATTTTAATTAATAAAAACAAAATTTTCTGGTATTTTTACTAAAACTGGATCGCGATAGCGAACTAGAGGCTCAATAGTAAATAGTTAATAAAGGAAAGCAGGTTGGTAACGCCTTACTTTCGGTACGATCATGACGTTCTGAAAGTTAGGTCGTTACACTCCCCATGTCCTTCTCTCTCTTCCCGATCTCTCTTCCTCTCCTCTGGCACACGACAGCAGCGGCGCTCCTCACAGCTCCATGGACGGTGACGGCGACTGGGCAGCTTCTCCCTCCTCCGTTCTTCTCTTCTCTCTCGGCATTGGTGAGTGCTTTGTGAGTGAGGGGAAAACTTGCCTGTGTGTGTTGTGTGAAGAGGGAGTGTGCGCGGGGGAAGGTGGGTGAGGGGCGTATGCGTGGGTGTGAGGGGTGAGGGAGAGGGATGGCAGCTGAAGGGCAGTAAGGGGAGTTAGGATTAGGGTTTGTAGGTTTTAATTTGGGAATAAGGACTTGAGTAATTTTAATAAACATTAGGGAATAGAGTAGTTATTAAAAATTAAATTCTATCTCAATAAAATTATTTTAAAAATATCATTTTATTTAATCAATTTATCAATTAATTTTTTAAATAAGTATTTTAATTTAAAAGTTGAGGTAATTAAATAATTTTTTTATTTATAAAATTAATTAAAATTTTTGCTTCTCAATTTGGAATTCTCTTGGATCCATTGGTGAGATCTATTGTCAATTCAATTCTACATTGCTTCAAGTTGTAGATCTTGATTCTCCTACTCTCAATTTAGTTCTTGTTGTTCAAATTACTTGTGGATCTTAGCTTTTGGATGTTGTTACTTCTATTTCCATTAATACATTGAGGTAATTCATGTTCTTAGTTTTCAATTGTTTGATTGTTGTTAATCTCTTGTAGTGGATACCTTTAATTCAAGTTTATTCTCAATTTTACAATGTCTTTCATCCTTACTCTCGAAGTGTTTGAGAAAATTTCAACTTTAGCTATGGAGTAGACTTTTCATTCTTGGCTTGGAGGTTGAGATATTGGAGACACTTGAATTTATCAATGTCTTTTGTTGATTATCAATTGGAAATTGCTAATTGATTTGCATGTCACTAAAGCTAGCCTTCCCTTGGGTTAGACTAGGACTTGTGAACTCAAATTGATTGCTTTCACTTGACTTTCCTTCATGCTAAAGGTTAACTAGGTGAGGCAATAACTAATTGTAGTCAGAATTGATGAAGAATATGATGATAGGAAGTCCAATTCCCACTCCTAGCCAAGGCTTTTATATAGCTTGATTTTCATTCACACTATTAGCTTGTTCCTCTCTTGCATTAAACTCCCAAACACCAATACAACTTCTAACCAATAATATACATCTTGGAGCACTCCTAGGGAGAACGACTCAGGAGTAATACTCTCGGTTATTGAATTTAGATTGTGATGACACAATTCCTTTGTTTGATGTGGATTTATTGATAAATTCTACACCGGCATAAGATCTCTCATCAAGGTCACCCCCAAATCCGTGACCGTAGACCCCTTTAGGTCACCCTCCAAAATCGTGACGATAGAATCTTTTAGGTCACCCTTCTGAAAAACCATGACCATAGACCCTTTTTGGTCACTGTAAAAAATCGTAACCATAAACACCTCTAGGTCACCCCCAAAACTGTGACCATAGACCCTTTTAGGCCACCCCACAAAACCATGACCATAGACCCCTTTAGGTCACCCCTTAAAACTGTGACCATAGACCCTTTTTGGTCATTGTAAAAAACTGTGACCATAGACCCTTTTAGGCCACCCTTTTTTAAAAAACCATGACCAAAGGTACTCTATGGTCACCCTTTCTAAAAAAACCGTGACCATAGTTTTTTTTGTCACCCTAAAAAACCGTGACCATAGAGGGTCTATGGTCACGTTTTTTCCCGTGACCAAAAAAACCGTGGCCATAGACCCAAAATGTTGTAGTGTGTTGAGTTGTTGAATGATGATTTATGATGAATAATGACGAATTGATGATTTTTGAATATGTTGATGGGTTATGATGTGAAAGATATAGATTGAAATGAAATGAGATTGATTAAGATGCTTGGTATGGATAGATTTATGATTGATGAATGTGTTGGTGGAGGATTGTTTATAATGTTATATATTTGATAATTGAGGTTGAGAATAATGGAGTGTGAAGGAAAATTTGGTAAGAATGGTGTAATAGGATACAAAGGGTAGATTTTGATGTAAATTAGAGTTTGGAAGGGTTTTGGTTTGATTTTGGTTGAAGATTGTGGAAAAATTGAAACTTTGTGAACTTTTGGTAAAACTAAAATTTTGGTGAACTTTCACGAATCATATCTTGAGCTATCGTGTTTGAAATTCAATGTATTTTATATCAAACGAAAGAAAATTGAACAAGCTTTAAAATGGTTTAAATTTTGTGGAAATTCGAATTCGGTAGAAAAATATATGATTATGGAAAGTTTAGTGTTAAAATCTGAAATTCTGCAATGTTGCAGAATTTTATGATTTCTGGTCTGTGTGCGCATGCACACCCCTGTGATTTTTCAAACCTGTGCGCACGCACAGCCTTGTGCGTACGCACACACAGGAGAAGGCCTTCTGTTGAGAGCGCTAACACAACCTGTGCGCACACATAACCAACGAAGTTTTACAACCTGTCCGCATGCACAGCCTTGTGCACACGCACACGTTGGAAGGTGCACTCTATTGAGGGCGTTTGCACGCCTTGTGCGAGCGAACAGAGTTTGGAAAATTTTGTACTTGTGCGTACGCACACCTCTATGCGTACCCACACATTTTGAAAATCTCTCTGGGCGTGCGCACGCACACCCCTGTGCGTACACACATGCCCTGTTTTTCAACTAAACTTTTGTTTTTAACTATTTCACCATCCCAACAAGCTTATATACTTCTGTGACACCTATTTAAGACTCTTGGGCTTATTTTCGGGAATCAAACATGGGAAAGGTCCTAGGAGGATTTTATTTGGTATTTTCCTTGAAAAGTAGAGAACGGAGGCTTAGGTTTCTGGTGTACTGAGGATGGGTTTGGTAGAGTGAGAAGGAAGAAAGATATATGAATTGAGAAATTGATGAACTAATGATTTCGGAAAGGAAATGTTGAATTGACAGTGGTTGAGTTGAGTCAAGGACTCGAAATGAAATGATGGATCCATGATATACTGAAAAATGTTTTTCTGAAAACCATTGAAGTGCTCTTCTATACTGAGATTGTTGAAACGCTATGCGACTGGCAGGGACAACGGTTGGATCTCGCCTGTCGAGGTAGCGATGGTGGCATAAGGGCGGTGGTTCGTCCTGCTTGCGTTGAGATGTGAAGTTTGTGGCAAGAGTATCCCGCTCGCATCCCTTCGGATCACTAGAGTGTGCAGGCACAAAATCTTGGACGGTGTTCCGAGCACCATATCTTAGGGGTTCCCAATTTTGATTCCAAAGGGCGACATCTCCATAGAGATATGTCGGGTTGCCAGTTGAACTGACAATGTGATATCACAGCCAGTAGGATAGGCATTCATCATGTGCATCTTCTATTTCTTTGTATGCTTTTCCGACTTGTAATTGTTTTCCTAATTGTATAACATGTCTAATTGCCTATTTGAACTACTTGATATATATGCCTATACTTGTGTTTTACTCGCATTGTAAGTAATTGTGTTTTCTACTGGGATTGAGGCAGCTCGGAAGGTGGTGGCAATGGGATCGAATGGAGGATAGGTTGGTGAAGGCTGTGGGACAGCAGAGAGTTATTAGTTAGAGAATCCACTAAGTTGGATTTTCCCTTTTTATCATGTTATGGTTTTAAGTTATGCTTTACTGTTTTAGTTATGTTTTAAGATGAATCTTGTGATGGATATGAAGTACTAGGATTGCCTTTAGCATCCCGGGGTCTTATATCTTACATCACTGGGCACTGTTACCATACTGAGAACCTCCGGTTCTCATACCATATTCTGTTATTATTTTTCAGATTCAGGTCGCAACACACCTCGATGAGTTGTTTCGATGGTGACAGAGCAGATGATCCCGGATATATTTTGGAGTCTTTTGTTTATTTTATTTAGATCTCTCATCTTTTGTATTTTACTTTATCCTAGAGGCTTACTTTGAGAGAAAAACTTGTATAAGCTGTTTTTAACTTTCAGATTTCTATGTGGTCTGTATATAGCTAGCCGGTTTAAACTCCACGAGCCGTGGCTAGATTTTCATACTATTATACTCTGATATTTTGTTATATTATATATATATCTTCTGCGATAAGATGTAGCTTCGTGAGTACGCTTTGTGCTTTTCAAATCCTGTTTTTGAGATATATCCTTCATCGGGCTTCTAGACTATATTAATTCTTTCCATATATTATATGTATGAGCTTAGAACTGTCGAAACCATTGATTAACCTTTGCTTTACGACGCAAGGTAAGGCTTATGGTAATTAGGGTGTTACATTGTACCTCAAGTATACCTAACTTCTCTATTACAGAGAGTGGCATAGGGTTGATGCTTGACCCTAGGTCATATAGAGCCTTTTCGAAGGTCATAGTGCCTATGGTGCAAGGAATCAGAAAACATCCAGGGTCTGGAAGCTTCTAAGGTAGCTCTTGCTGAATCAAAGCATAGAGTTCTTTGGTGAGCAGTGGAGGTTCTTCCTCTAGAGGCTTTGTATCAAATACTTTGGCGTTTAGTTTCATTAGAGCTCCTAAGAAACAAGCAACTTGCTCTTCCCTAGTGTCTTCATCTTGACTTGAGGATGAGTAGTCATCAGAACCTATGCACTGTAGAAGTGCATTCAAAGGAACCTCTACAGTCTTTGTGGTTTTCTTTGGTTCTGGGCTAGAGGGTTCTTGAGTGGGATTCAGGCACTCAAAGGGTGTGCTTTGACTAGTGTTCAACGCCAACTATGTTAGCTTATTGGGCGTTGAACGCCCTTGCTGTCCACCCTGGCTGGCATTAAACGCCAGTCCCTCTAGCATTCTGGGTGTTGAACGTCCAGTAGGGATGTCCTTGCTGGCGTTCGATGCCAGCTTCCCTGGGCTGGTGGGCGTTGAATGCCCAGTGAAGGCTTCTTCACTGGCATTCAATGCCTTCCCAATCTCCTCCAATTCAGCCTCTGCCTCCATGGTTATGGCCTTGCACTCTTCTCTGGGATTAACCTCAGTATTACTGGGAAGAGTGTTAGGAGGGATCTCAGGGATCCTCTTGCTCAGTTGACCAACTTGTACCTCCAAGTTTCTAATGGAAGACTTCGTTTCATTAATGAAACTGTGGGTGGTCTTAGTGAGGCTGGAGACTAGAATGGCTAAGTCAGAAAAGTTCTACTTAGAAGTCTCCATATTCCCTTGAGAAGATGGGAATGGTGGTCTATTATTGAACCTATTCTGGTTCCTACCACCTTGATTGAAACCTTGTTGAGGTTTCTATTGATCCTTCCATGAGAGGTTAGGATGATTCCTCCATGAAAGGTTGTAGGTGTTTCCATAGGCTTCTCCCATCTAATTCACCTCCTCTATGGTGGGTTGATCAGGATCATAAGCTTCTTCTACAAGAAAAGCTTCCTGATTACTGCCAGGTGTGGTTTGCATCCCAGTGAGATGTTGAGAGATCATGTTGACCTTTTGGGTCAGGATCTTATTCTGAGCCAAGATGACATTCAGAGTCTCAACTTCATGAACTCCTTTCTTCTGAGAGGTTTCATGATTTATAGGATTCCTCTCAGAGGTGTACATGAATTGGTTATTTGCATCCATCTCAATAAGTTCTCTATCTTCTATAGGTGTTTTCTTCAAGTGGAGGGATCCACCTGCAGAGCTATCCAAGGAAATCTTGGATATCTCAGACAAGCCATCATAGAACACGCCTATGAGGGACCACTCTGAGAGCATGTTAGGAGGACATCTCCTGATCAGTTGCTTGTATCTTTTCCAAGCTTCATAGAGAGATTCACCTTGTCTTTGTCTGAAGGTTTAAACTTCCACTCTAATCTTGATCATCCTTTGAGGAGGAAAGAACTTAGCTACTGATGAGCGGATAATTTATACGCTTTTTGACAATATTTTTAGTATGTTTTTAGTAGGATCTAGTTACTTTTAGGGATGTTTTCATTAGTTTTTATGTTAAATTAACATTTCTGGACTTTACTATGAGTTTGTGTATTTTTCTGTGATTTCAGGTATTTTCTGGCTGAAATTGAGGGACTTGAGCAGAAATCAGATTCAGAGGTTGAAGAAGGACTGCTGATGCTGTTGGATTCTGACCTCCCTGCACTCAAAATGGATTTTATGGAGCTACAGAACTTGAAATGGCGCGCTTCTAATTGCGTTGGAAAGTAGACATCCAGGGCTTTCCAACAATATATAATAGTTCATACTTTGGCCAAGAATAAATGACGTAAACTGGCGTTCAACTCCAGCTTTCTACCCAAATCTGGCGTCCAGCGCCAGAGAAGGATCCAAAACCAGAGTTGAACGCCAGAAATGGATCAAAACCTGGCGTTCAACTCCACAAATGGCCTCTGCACGTGCAACACTCAAGCTCAGCCCAAACACACACCAAGTGGGCCCCGAAAGTGGATTTATGCATCAATTACTTACTCATGTAAACCCTAGTGACTAGTTTATTATAAATAGGACCTTTTACTATTGTATTAGGCATCTTTGGTCTCAGTTTTAATCCATTATTCATCTTAGGAGACTATTGATCACATTTTAGGGGGCTGGCCATCTCGGCCATGCCTGGACCTTTCACTTATGTATTTTCAACGGTAGAGTTTCTACACTCCATAGATTAAGGTGTGGAGCTCTGCTGTTCCTCAAGGATTAATGCAAAGTACTACTATTTTCTATTCAATTCATCTTATTTCGCTTCTAAGATATCCATTCGTACCCAAGAACGTGATGAAGGTGATGATTATGTGTGACGCTCATCACCATTCTCCCCTATGAACACGTGCCTGACAAACACTTCCGTTCTACATGAAATAAGCTAGAATGAATATCTCTTAGATCTCTTAATCAGAATCTTCGTGGCGTACGCTAGAATGATGGCGGCATTCAAGAGAATCCAAAAAGTCTAAACCTTTTCTGTGGTATTCCGAGTAGGATTCAATGAATGAATGACTGTGACGAGCTCCAAACTCGCGATTGCAGGGCGTTAGTGACAGACGCAAAAGGATAGTAAATCCTATTCCAGCATGATCGAGAACCGACAGATGAATAGCCGTGCTGTGACAGGGTGCGTGAGCATATTATTCACTGAGAGGATAAGATGAAGCCATTGACAAGGGTGATGCCTCCAGACGATTAGCCGTGCCGTGACAGGGCATTGGATCATTTTCCTGAGAGATGACCGAAAGTAGCCATTGACAGTGGTGATGTATCACATAAAGCTAGCCATGGAAAGGAGTAAGACTGATTGGATGAAGATAGCAGGAAAGCAGAGGTTCAGAGGAACGAAAAGCATCTCCATTCGCTTATCTGAAATTTTTACCAATGATTTACATAAGTACCTCTATCCCTATTCTATTATTTATTATTCGAAAACACCATTATCAATTTATATATGCCTAACTGAGATTTGCAAGGTGACCATAGCTTGCTTCATACCAACAATCTCCGTGGGATTCGACCCTTACTCACGTAAGGTATTACTTGGACGACCCAGTGCACTTGCTGGTTAGTTGTATCGAAGTTGTGAACCATGGTATTGGCACCATGTTCTTGGCGCCATTGCCAGGGAAAGAAGGAGCCATGAATTTTACATAATTAAAGTGTAATCACGATTACGCGTACCAAGTTGCTCACGTTGCCAGGGATTGTTTGAGCCTGGACATCACAATTTCCTGCACCAAGTTTTTGGCGCCGTTGCCGGGGATTGTTTGAGTTTGGACAACTGACGGTTCATCTTGTTGCTCAGATTAGGTAATTTTCTTTTTATTTTATTTTCAAAAATTTTTCAAAAATCTTTCAAAAATTTCTCATCCGTTTTTGAAAAAAAAAATGTTTTCAAAAATAAATTATTCTATGGCTTCAGAATTTTTAAGAATGAATTCTAGTGTTTCATGAAGCATGTTGAAGCCTGGTTGGCTGTAAAGCCATGTCTCAATTCTTATACTCAAGAGAAGAGCTTCTTTATCTTTCTTAGCCAATTGGCTGTTGAATGTAAGGAATGTCAGGCGTGTCATGTCTGAGTTAAATACTAAAGCTTGGCTGGCTATTAAGCCAAGCCTGACCCTTTGATTGGAGCTTTAGAGCATAAGATTCCTGGAATTCATATTAAAAATTTTGGAATCCTTATTTTTGTTTTTCAAATAATTTTTGAAAAAATACAAAAAAATTTTAGAAAATCATAAAAATAAAAAATATTTCATGTTTCTTGTTTGAGTCTTGAGTCATGTTATAAGTTTGGTGTCAATTGCATATGCATCTTGCATTTTTCGAAAAATATCATTCATTCATAGTGTTCTTCATGATCTTCAAGTTGTTCTTGGTAAGTCTTCTTGTTTGATCTTGATGATTTTTTGTTTTGTGTCTTTTCTTGTTTTTCATATGCATTCTTGAATTCTTAGTGTCTAAGCATTAAAGAATTCTAAGTTTGGTGTCTTGCATGTTTTCTTTGCATTAAAAAATTTTTCAAAATTGTGTCTATGATGTTCATCTTGACATTCATAGTGTTCTTGGTGTTCATCTTGACATTCATAGCATTCTTGCATGCATCACATGTTTTGATCTAAAAATTTCATGCATTGCATCTTTTTAGTGTTTTTCTCTTGCATCATAAAAATTCAAAAATAAAAAAAAAATATCTTTCCCTTTTTCTCTCATCAAATTCGAAAATTTGAATTGACTTTTTCAAAAAATTTTAAAATCTAATTGTTTCTCATGAGTCAAATCAAATTTTCAATTTGAAAATCTTATCTTTTTCAAAATCTTTTTTTTCAAAAATCAAATCTTTTTCAAAATTTTTGGTTATTTTCGAAAATTCCAAAAATATTTTTCAAAAATATTTTTCTTATTTTTATACCAAATTTTCGAAAATAACAATAACAATTAATGTTTTGATTCAAAAATTTCAAGTTTGTTACTTGCTTGTTAAGAAAGATTCAAACTTTGAGTTCTAGAATCATATCTTGTGATTTCTTATGAATCAAGTCATTAATTGAGATTTTAAAAATCAAATATTTTTCAAAACTAATTCCTATCATATCTTTTCAAAATATCTTCTTATCTTATCTTTTTCAAAAATTTGATTTCAAAATATCTTTTCTAACTTCCTAACTTCTTATCTTTTCAAAATTTGTTTCAACTAACTAACTAACTTTTTGTTTGTTTCTTAACTTTTTCAAAACTACCTAACTAACTCTCTCTCTCTAATTTTCAAAAATATCTTCCCTCTTTTTCAAAAATTTTTTTTAATTAACTAATTATTTTTATTTTTATTTTTGATTTTAAAAATTTTCGAAATATACTAACATTTTTCAAAAACTATTTTCAAAAATCACTAACTCTTTATCAAACATTATTTTCGAAAATTCCTTCTCCCCCATCTTATTCTATTTATTCATTCATATCCTAACATCTCATCTCACATCTCTGCCATCCTCACAGTTGTGTTTCTTCCATTATATTACATTCTTTGTCTCCCCCTCTTCCTCTACTCACACAGGGATCCCTATACTGTGGTATAAAGGATCTATATTATTATTATTATTTTTCTGTGCCTTCTTCTTTGTCATATGAGCAGGAGCAAGGATAAGAACATTCTTGTGGAAGCGGATCCAGAACCTGAAAGGACTCTGAAGAGAAAATTAAGAGAAGCTAAATTACAACAATCCAGAAATAACCTTTCAGAAATTTTCGAACAGAAAAAGGAGATGGCAGCCGAAAATAATAATAATGTAAGGAAGATGCTTGGTGACTTTACTGCACCTAATTCCAATTTACATGGAAGAAGCATCTCCATTCCTGCCATTGGAGCAAACAACTTTGAGCTGAAACCTCAATTAGTTTCTCTGATGCAGCAGAACTGCAAGTTTCATGGACTTCCATCTGAAGATCCTTTTCAGTTCTTAACTGAATTCTTGCAGATATGTGATACTGTTAAGACTAATAGAGTAGATCCTGAAGTCTACAGGCTCATGCTTTTCCCTTTTGCTGTAAGAGACAGAGCTATATTATGGTTGGATTCTCAACCCAAAGACAGCCTGAACTCTTAGGATAACCTGGTCACGGCTTTCTTAGCCAAGTACTTTCCTCCTCAAAAGCTGAGCAAGCTTAGAGTTGATGTTCAAACCTTCAGACAGAAAAAAGGTGAATCCCTCTATGAAGCTTGGGAAAGATACAAACAGTTGACCAAAAAGTGTCCTTCTGACATGCTTTCAGAATGGACCATCCTGGATATATTCTATGATGGTTTATCTGAGCTATCAAAGATGTCACTGGACACTTCTGCAGGTGGATCCATTCACCTAAAGAAAACGCCTGCAGAAGCTCAAGAACACATTAACATGGTTGCTAATAACCAGTTCATGTACACTTCTGAAAGGAATCTTGTGAGTAATGGGACGCCTATGAAGAAGGGAGTTCTTGAAGTTGATACTCTGAATGCCATATTGGCTCGGAATAAAATATTGACTCAGCAAGTCAATATGATCTCTCAGAGTCTGCATGGAATGCAAGCTGCATCTAACAGTACTCAAGAGGCTTCTTATGAAGAAGAAGCTTATGATCCTGAGAACCCTGCAATAGCAGAGGTGAATTACTTAGGTGAACCTTATGGAAACACCTATAACTCATCATGGAGAAATCATCCAAATTTCTCATGGAAGGATCAAAAGCCTCCACAAGGCTTTAATAATGGTGGAAGAAACAGGTTTAGCAATAGCAAGCCTTTTCCATCATCAACTCAGCAACAGACAGAGAACTCTGAACAAAATACTTCTAATTTAGCAAACTTAGTCTCTGATCTGTCCAAGGCCACTGTAAGCTTCATGAATGAAACAAGGTCTTCCATTAGAAATTTGGAAGTACAAGTGGGCCAGCTGAGTAAAAGGATCACTGAAATCCCTCCTAGTACTCTCCCAAGCAATACAGAAGAGAATCCAAAAGGAGAATGCAAGGCCATTGACATAAGCACCATGGCCGAACCCAATAAGGGAGTGGAAGACGTGAATCCCAAAGAGGAAGACCTCCTGGGACGTCCAGTGATCAATAAGGAGCTTCCCTCTGAGGAACCAAAGGACTCTGAGGCTCATCTAGAGACCATAGAGATTCCATTGAACCTCCTTATGCCCTTCATGAGCTCTGATGAATATTCCTCTTCTGAAGAGAATGAGGATGTTACAGAAGAGCAAACTGCCAAGTTTCTTGGTGCAATCATGAAGCTGAATGCCAAATTATTTGGCATTGATACTTGGGAAGTTGAACCTCCCTTGTTCATCAATGAACTAAGTGATCTGGATCAACTGACATTGCCTCAGAAGAGACAGGATCCTGGAAAGTTCATAATACCCTGTACTATAGGCACCATGATCTTTAAGGCTCTATGTGACCTTGGTTCAGGAATAAACCTCATGCCCCTCTCTGTAATAGAGAAACTGGAAATCTATGGGGTGCAAGCTACTAAAATCTCATTAGAGATGGCAGACAGTTCAAGAAAACAGGCTTATGGACAAGTAGAGGACGTGTTAGTAAAGGTTGAAGGCCTTTACATCCCTGCTGATTTCATAGTCCTGGATACTGGAAAGGAAGAGGATGAATCCATCATCCTAGGAAGACCTTTCCTGGCCACAGCAAGAGCTGTGATTGATGTTGACAGAGGTGAACTAGTCCTTCAATGGAATGAGGACTCCCTTGTGTTTAAAACTCAAGGATCTCCCTCTGCAACCATGGAGAGGAAGCATGAAAAGCTTCTCTCAAGACAGAGTCAACCCAAGCCCCCACAGTCAAACTCTAAGTTTGGTGTTGGGAGGCCACAACCAAACTCTAAGTTTGGTGTTGAACTCCCATATCCAAACTCTAAGTTTGGTGTTGGAGAGTTTCAACAATGCTCTGAACATCTGTAAGGTTCCATGAGAGCCCACTGTCAAGCTATTGACATTAAAGAAGCGCTTGTTGGGAGGCAACCCAATGTTTATTTATCTAACTCTATTATTCTTGTTTTTCATGTTTTCTTAGGTTCATGATCATGTGGAGTCACAAAATAAATATAAAAATTGAAAACGGAGTCAAAAACAGCAGAAGAAAAATCACACCCTGGAGGAGCATCTGCCTGGCGTTCAACGCCAGAACAGAGCATGGTTCTGGCGCTGAACGCCCAAAATGGGCAGCATCCTGGCACTGAACGCCCAGAACAAGCATGGTTCTGGCGTTCAACACCAGAAATGGCAACAAATGGGCGTTGAACGCCCAAAATGGGCACCAACCTGGCGCTGAATGCCCAGAGTTATGTGCAAGGGCATTTTGCATGCCTAAATTGGTGCAGGGATGTGAATGCCTTGACACCTCAAGATCTGTGGACCCCACAGGATCATCTCAGGATCTGTGAATCTCACAGGATCCCCACCCACCTCACCCTCTATCTCTTCATTCATGACCATCCCTTCTGTTTTCCATCCACCACTCACATCCATACACACATCCCTCCATTTCCTCCATATCTTCTTCTTCTTCTATTCCTTCTTCTTTTGCTCGAGGGCGAGCAACATTCTAAGTTTGGTGTGGTAAAAAGCATAGCTTTTTTGTTTTTTCCATAACCATTGATGGCACCTAAGGCCAGAGAAGCCTCTAGAAAGAGGAAAGGGAAGACAAAAGCTTCCATTAAGGGTCTATAGCTCAGTGGTAGAACATTTGACTGCAAATCAAGAGATCCCTGAGATACCTCAGGGGATACATTTTCTTCCACACAATTATTGGAAGCAACTAAGGGTGGAACATCAAGAGCACTCCATCATCCTTCATAAAATCAGAGAAGATCTAAAAGCAATGAAGGAGGAGCAGCAAAGACAAGGAAGAGACATAGAAGAGCTCAAGGACATCACTAAGGTGAACTCATTCCTTGTTCTTACTTTCTCTATTTTTTTCGTTTTATATGTTATGTGCTTATCCATGTTTGTGTCTTCATTACATGATCATTAGTAGTTAGTAACTTTGTCTTAAAGTTATAAATGTCCTATGAATCCATCACCTCTCTTAAATGAAAAATGTTTTAATTCAAAAGAACAAGAAGTACATGAGTTTCGAATTTATCCTTGAACTTAGCTTAATTATATTGATGTGGTGACAATGCTTCTTGTTTTCTGAATGTATGCTTGAACAGTGCATATGTCTTTTGAAGTTGTTGTTTAAGAATGTTAAATATGTTGGCTCTTGAAAGAATGATGACTAGGAGACATGTTATTTGATAATCTGAAAAATCATAAAAATGATTCTTGAAGCAAGAAAAAGCAGCAAAGAACAAAGCTTGCAGAAAAAAAAAAGTAGGCGAAAAAAAATTAGAAAGAAAAAGAAAAAGCAAGCAGAAAAAGCCAAAAGCTCTTAAAACCAAGAGGCAAGAGCAAAAAGCCAATAACCCTTAAAACCAAAAGGCAAGGGCAAATAAAAAGGATCCCAAGGCTTTGAGCATCAGTGGATAGGAGGGCCTAAAGGAATAAAATCCTGGTCTAAGCGGCTAAACCAAGCTGTCCCTAACCATGTGCTTGTGGCGTGTAGGTGTCAAGTGAAAACTTGAGACTGAGCGGTTAAAGTCAAGGTCCAAAGCAAAAAAAAAAAAGAGTGTGCTTAAGAACCCTGGACACCTCTAATTGGGGACTTTAGCAAAGCTGAGTCACAATCTGAAAAGGTTCACCCAATTATGTGTCTGTGGCATTTATGTATCCGGTGGTAATACTGGAAAACAAAGTGCTTAGGGCCACGGCCAAGACTCATGAAAAAGCTGTGTTCAAGAATCATCATACTGAACTAGGAGAATCAATAACACTATTCGAAATCTGAAGTTCCTATAGATGCCAATCATTCTGAACCTCAATGGATAAAGTGAGATGCCAAAACTATTCAAGAGGCAAAAAGCTATAAGTCCCGCTCATATGATTGAAGCTCTGTTTCATTGATAGTTTAGAATTTATAGTATATTCTCTTCTTTTTATCCTATTTGATTTTCAGTTGCTTGGGGACAAGCAACAATTTAAGTTTGGTGTTGTGATGAGCGGATAATTTATACGCTTTTTGACAATGTTTTTAGTATGTTTTTAGTAGGATCTAGTTACTTTTAGGGATGTTTTCATTAGTTTTTATGTTAAATTCATATTTCTGGACTTTACTATGAGTTTGTGTATTTTTCTGTGATTTCAGGTATTTTCTGGCTGAAATTGAGGGACTTGAGCAGAAATCAGATTCAGAGGTTGAAGAAGGACTGCTGATGCTGTTGGATTCTGACCTCCCTGCACTCAAAATGGATTTTCTGGAGCTACAGAACTCGAAATGGCGCGCTTCCAATTGCGTTGGAAATTAGACATCCAGGGCTTTCCAGCAATATATAATAGTCCATACTTTGGCCAAGAATAAACGACGTAAACTGGCGTTCAACGCCAGCTTTCTACCCAAATCTGGCGTCCAGCGCCAGAAAAGGATCCAAAACCAGAGTTGAACGCCAGAAATGGATCAAAACTTGGCGTTCAACTCCACAAATGGCCTCTGCACGTGCAACACTCAAGCTCAGCCCAAACACACACCAAGTGGGCCCCGGAAGTGGATTTATGCATCAATTACTTACTCATGTAAACCCTAGTGACTAGTTTATTATAAATAGGACCTTTTACTATTGTATTAGGCATCTTTGGTCTCAGTTTTAATCCATTATTCATCTTAGGAGACTATTGATCACGTTTTAGGGGGCTGGCCATCTCAGCCATGCCTGGACCTTTCACTTATGTATTTTCAACGGTAGAGTTTCTACACTCCATAGATTAAGGTGTGGAGCTCTGCTGTTCCTCAAGGATTAATGCAAAGTACTACTGTTTTCTATTCAATTCATCTTATTTCGATTCTAAGATATCCATTCGTACCCAAGAACGTGATGAAGGTGATGATTATGTGTGACGCTCATCACCATTCTCCCCTATGAACACGTGCCTGACAAACACTTCCGTTCTACATGAAATAAGCTAGAATGAATATCTCTTAGATCTCTTAATCAGAATCTTCGTGGCGTACGCTAGAATGATGGCGGCATTCAAGAGAATCCGAAAAGTCTAAACCTTGTCTGTGGTATTCCGAGTAGGATTCAATGAATGAATGACTGTGACGAGCTCCAAACTCGCGATTGCAGGGCGTTAGTGACAAACGCAAAAGGATAGTAAATACTATTCCAGCATGATCGAGAACCGACAGATGAATAGCCATGCTGTGACAGGGTGCGTGAGCATATTATTCACTGAGAGGATAAGATGAAGCCATTGACAAGGGTGATGCCTCCAGACGATTAGCCGTGCCGTGCAGGGCATTGGATCATTTTCCCGAGAGATGACCGAAAGTAGCCATTGACAGTGGTGATGTATCACATAAAGCCAGCCATGGAAAGGAGTAAGACTGATTGGATGAAGATAGCAGGAAAGCAGAGGTTCAGAGGAACGAAAAGCATCTCCATTCGCTTATCTGAAATTTCTACCAATGATTTACATAAGTACCTCTATCCCTATTCTATTATTTATTATTTGAAAACACCATTATCAATTTATATCTGCCTAACTGAGATTTGCAAGGTGACCATAGCTTGCTTCATACCAACAATCTCCGTGGGATTCGACCCTTACTCACGTAAGGTATTACTTGGACGACCCAGTGCACTTGCTGGTTAGTTGTATCGAAGTTGGGAACCATGGTATTGGCACCATGTTCTTGGCGCCATTGCCAGGGAAAGAAGGAGCCATGAATTTTACATAATTAAAGTGTAATCACGATTACGCGTACCAAGTTGCTCACGTTGCCAGGGATTGTTTGAGCCTGGACATCACAATTTCGTGCACCAGCTACAAAAGCATTAACTAGCTTTTCCCAAGAGTCAAGACTCTCTCTTGAATGGGCATCCAACCAAAACTTAGCTCTATCTCTTAAAGCAAAGGGAAAAATCATCAACTTATAGACTTCAGGATCAGCTCCATTAGTCTTTACAGTATCACAGATCTGTAAGAATTCTGCTAAGAACTGATGTGGATCTGATGTGTGTGAAAACTGTCTCTCAACAAATTTCCTTCGGCAAGTGTACCGAATTTGTCGTCAAGTAAAAACTCACAATAGAGTGAGGTCGAATCCCACAGGGATTGATTGATCAAGCAACTTTAATTAGAAGAATGTTCTAGTTGAGCGAATCCAGAATTTGGGTTGAGAGTTGCAGAAAATAAAATGGCGGGAATGTAAATAACAGAAAAGTAAATGCTAAAATTAAAGGACTGGAAGTAAATGACTGAAAATAAATTGCAGAATTGTAAATGGGAATGAGGGATTTGCTCATAAAAGTAAATGGCAGAAATTAAAGAGAATGGGTAAGATCAGAGATGAGGAGTCCATTGGGCTTAGGAGATGTTGCAATTCTCCAGATCAAGTTCATTTTCATCTCTTCCTCAATCAATGCACTCATTGATCTCCTTGGCAATCTGAATTGATTGAATTACAATTTCTTGCAATTCAATCTCTCAAATCTTGATCAATAGCCAATTCCTTGGTCAATTGCTCATGATAAGAGATGAAGTATGGTCACTGATTATACCACATGCATTTCCCAAATCAAGTATTGAGAGGTTTATAGTCACATACCCATCCAAACCCAATTTGGTCCAGCATGAGAAAGCATTTCTAGCTTGATCTCTTCATTCCTCTTTCAAGGTTCAGAAGAGATCCAAGTTTGAATAGCTTCTTTTCCAAGATAACTACTCAATTGGATGAAGATCGAAAGCTTTCAAGTAAAATCAAGAGAAAAGATAGAAGAAGAATAATGAAAATTAGTATTGATCCATCAAATTACAACAGAGCTCCCTAACCCAATGAAAGGGGTTTAGTTGTTCATAGCTCTAGAAAATGAAAACAAAGATGGAGAATACATCATAAAACTAGAAATTGCAGAAAAGGTAAAATACAGAGAGTAGTTCTCTTTTTCCAACTTCCAGAACTCCTTCAACAATTCAAAGCTACTCCTATATATACTAATTCTCTCAGCTTCTAGTTAGCTCTTCAAGTCTTGGGCCTTTGGATCTTGAGGTTGAAGCAGTTCTCTTCTTCATTTGGGCTTGGCTTTACTTGCAGAGAGAAAGTGTGAAGTGGGCAGAGACTTTAGCTCAGGACGTTAGGGGTGTTAACGTTTAGTGAAAATATGAGCTCGAGAACGTTAGTGACAATCAACTTTCTTACTAACGTTCCCAAGTAAAAGCTACGTTAACTTCAATGTTAGTGGCACAAACATTGCCACTAACGTTGCCTCTATGTCCTTCGCACACGTTATTGAGACTTAACATTCCCAATAACTTTGAAAAGCCCCCTTTGTTTCCCACGTTAGAGCTCACGTTAACTTAGTTAACGTGACTCTTTAACGTGGGCTTGCCATCCTTCGAGAACGTTAGTGACACTCAACTTTGTCACTAACGTTCCAAGGTGCCCCTATGTCTCACGTTAGAGTCCACGTTAACTAGGTTAACGTGGCTTCTAACGTGGCCATGCTTAGCCATCCCCAACGTTAGTGACAATGTTGAGTGTCACTAACGTTGGCCATTCTTTCACTCATCAACGTTAACTAAGTTAACGTGGAGGTTAACGTGGCTCCTTGGGGGGTTGTGTGGTTGCTTCCAACGTTAGTGACAATGTTGGGTGTCACTAACGTTGTCAACCACTCTTGCTTCTTACGTTAGCTCCCACGTTAACCAAGTTATCGTGGGAGTTAACGTGGTATATTTCTCCTTAGGCCAACGTTAGTGACAATGTTGAATGTCACTAACGTTGGCGTTTCTTCCCCTTTTTAACGTTAGAGGCCACGTTAACTAGGTTAACGTGGACTCTAACGTGGCCACTTATGAGCATTTGCCAACGTTAGTGACAATGTTATGTGTCACTAACGTTGGCTCAACTTCCCTTCTCCACGTTAGAGTTCACGTTAACTTAGTTAACGTGACTCTTAACGTGGTCAATGATGGCTTCGAGAGCGTTATTGGCAATCACTTTTCTCATTAACTTTGCAAGTTACCTCCCATTCCTTGCTTCCTTTGGTCCTGAAATCAAGCAATAGAGTGCATCAAAGTTCTAGTCCAAGTCATGGGTAATGCAACATACAATTTGTCACTAAACTCATGCAAAATTCTCATGAAATAATGTAAAATGCACAATGTATGCTTGAATCAAGGTGTAAGTGAATATCTACCCAAAACTAGCTTATTTCCTAAGGAAATGCATGAAACTAACCTAAAAACAGTAAAGAAAAGGTCAGTGAAACTGGCCAAGATGCCCTGGCATCACAACACCAAACTTAAAGCTTGCTTGTCCCTAAGCAAGTACTGGAACAAGAGAATGATGAATGGAATGCCAAGAGTAATGAGTCATTATTGTGGAAGTCATATCACTGATTTTATGGTGGTTTCATGCATAGCAACTTAGGTTCATTCCTTTACTGGCTTTCAGACCTTTATCATGTCCTAAAACACTCACCTTGCTTACATCCCATGAGACTTTTATTCATTGGTCCCTTTATTGTCATTTCAGAGCTTATTGGTGTTCTTAGGCTAAGTGCTCTGTAAGGGGGGCAACTTTTTAAGATAAGCTTTCAGCCAACACTCCCGAACCAGTTGGTTCAAGGTGCTAGGTGTTGAAGCACCCCTAAGGACTTACTCCCTCAAGTCTCTCCCCCATACATACACACCACAGGCATATAGTTCACTTATTTTCCTCCTTGAGACCTTGGTGTCCAGCACCTCTTTGGGTTACTAAATGCTCCGTGGTGAGGGTTACTCTTGATAATGGACTTTCAGCTGATAATCCCGGATTAGTTAACCCAAGTTACCAAGTGATAAAGCACCCCTAAGAGCTTATTCATCCAAGTAGATCCCTCACACAGGAACACCACAGACACATATCTTAAGATCAGAACCATTGGTGCCTAGCCTTATTGCTTACTCTTTTTTCTTTTGTTTTTCCACTTTCATTATTCTTTTCTCTTTCTCTTATTAGGATCCTGTCATATACTTAGTCTCATGAGTATATTCAAAGCAAAGTATTCAGGCCAGATAGTTGTCATCCCACCTTATGGTTGAACCAACTTAGCTAACTTATGATCATACCACAAACTCATGAATGTACTCCATAGTATGAACTCTACTCTGGTCTTTTTAAACATAAACATTCTCTCTTCATTTGATTTAAAGGGAACAAGCATACAAGTAAGTAAAGTAAGGATGCAGTGACATAAAGACTAGCACACAGAGACCTATTCAGAACTTAAAAGACAGAATTTAAAAAGGTTCAAACTAACATGGAAGCATGTTCTATTTCATACAAGATCTTTCTTATTTAAAGTATAGAAAACCATGGACAAAAAAGAACTCCACCACCTGTCATTCATGTGGATGCCCATGCTCCCATCCTTGCTTGTCCTCATTGTATCTCTCTTGAGTGCTTGTACTTTCACTTCCCTTGCTTTTTCTAAGCAGCTTCTTCCAGAAACCACCATCTTCCATCTTCTTCTTGAGTGTCTCCTTTTGCTGTTTCACTTTCCTCTCTTCTTGTTCTACAAATTCTTTTTGGACCTCATCATATGTAGGGATGGCATAGTGTAGCTGATGCATATTACTGGTCATGTATTTCAACTTGGCTTGAGTGTTTACATAGAACTCCTCCCTATGTAGTTGCCTTCCTTCATTGAGTACACTGAACTCATTGAAAGTTTTCATTTGGGCTATTTACCGCTGGTTGAGTTCTTGCAAGTGCTTCTCTTGAAGCTCTTGCCTCTCATTCACTTGGTTGATGGCTTGAGTGAGCTGGGAGTAGTGTTCCTGCTGCTGCTCCATTTGTTGTTTTTGACATGCTTCCTGTTGGCTCAGCCGGTTGGTTTGAAGGTTCAGTATTTGCTCTTGTCCTTCTATATGTCTCATCCCCAGATCCTCAATGGCTCTTAGAAGGTGACTCATGTTCAAGTTAGCTGGATCACAATACTCTCCTTGTTGATATTTTTCCTGATGAGGTTCCTCTTGGTGAACTCTTTCTTTTGCTTTTGGTTTCCCTATTTGTGGCCTTCTTTGTTGCTGAGCAGGTGTAGTATAAACCAATCGCTCGAGTGTAACTGGTCTCCCTGGGTTCACCCAATATGGATTGCTGTCCTCAAATACTACCTTGGCCTTGTTGCATAAGTGGAGAATGGTGCTGGGGTACCAAAGCCTGGCACCTGAATCAACCTTTTCAGTTGAATCATGAATCCCCTCGGTGATGAGCTCATTCACATTGATTTCCCCACCCTGTATTAAGCAATGCACCATAGTAGCTCGATTGATGTTTACCTCTGAATTATTTGCGGCTGGTAGAATGGACCTCCTTACGAGTTCAAACCACCCCTTGGCTTCAGGGCTCAGGTCTCCCCTCTTGATGAACTTGGGTCTTCCATCTGTGTACCTCTCCCAGTCAGCTGCTATAACACAGATGTCTGACACTATCTCTGAGAGCTCATCATTATCAGGGCTTCTACTTATCCTTGCCTGATAACTGGCCTCATCAAAATGAGGTGATTTCAGGTGAAGAGCTCTTGTTATGGCATTTGGGCTAAAGTCCACCTCCTTTCCTCTCACGTAACTTTTGAAAGTTGGGGCCTTAGTCTTATCTTCTCTTACTACATTTGCATAAAATTCTTTGATGAGGTTTCCATTGATCTTCCCCTCTGGACTTATGAGCAATTGCCACCCCCTCTGTTCGATTTTCTCCAAAATTTGTGGTGACTCATTTGCATTGATTTGGAAGATTAACTCTGGCAATATTTTTCTGGCCCTTATCCGTTCGAATTCACGTTCATGAAAGGCAGTTTTGAATCTCTTCTCATCGAAAGGAACACTCTCCATGGGTTCCTTCCTCTTTTGCCTCTTTGAGCTTGATGATGCCATGAATTGTGTTGCTGTTTGAAAAAGGGGGGTTTGAAGAATACAGATAGATGAGGATTAGGTTGGCTAGGATAGAGTATGATGAAAAGGTTTGAGCAAGCCGAAAGTATGAAGTGTAGGGAGTGGGAATTTGAGTGTGAGGAATGAGCATGCACTAAGGTTCACTTATATAGGGAGATCATGAGTAGATGGAAGGTGTGGATTGCAAGGATTGTTGCTTGATGGACGGTTGGGGTTTTGTATGAAGGAAGGACAAGGATCATCACTTAATGAGAGTGATTGGTTCAGTCTTCAAGGGTCTTCCTTCTCCAATGTTGCATGGCAACGTTTCCCCATGCATTCCCTCTTGAGACATGTGTGTAGTGTTCTTCATTAAGTGGCGGAATCTCCCCCTATTTAATTGTCCAACCAATCCCCTTCAATGCTCTTTTCCTTTTTCCTATAAGGATTTAAAATAAGGAAATTAATATCATAAAAATCAAACTCTACGGCTAGAATAATAAAGAGAAGAAAAAGAGTTTGTTTATTTATGAATTTCAACTAACTAACTACTTGTGTATCCTTATGCATTTTGGTGGCACCATGGGGTGACACCAAACTTAGTTTGAAGCAATGTGATGAAAAGTTTTGTTCAAAGCTCCCAAGACTAGCATGCAATCTTGGTTTGCTTTGAACACCAAACTTGTTCTTCACTATATACTGCATGATAAATATTTCACCAAGTGTTTGTCAAGTTTGGGTTGAAATTCATAAACATTGATTTATTCATTATTTTAAAAACATATAAAACATGGGTTGCCTCCCATGAAGCGCTTCTTTAGCGTCATTAGCTTGACGTTTTTCCCTCCATCAGGGTGGTTGGTAGTGCTTAAAATCCTCCCCTCTTGCTGTGGACTTATATCCATTGGTTGGATCAATGATCTCCACATGTTCCAGGGAAAGAACTCTGTTGATAGTGAAGACCTTAGGTAACTGAGATGGTACAGTGGGGAGATTAGGGAGAATATCTGGGAAGTAAGCTGAGACAACTCTATCCCCTGGAGAGAAGTCTTCCGTAGGGATTTTCTTGTTCCTCCACCTCCTTGGTACCATCTTCTTTATTTCTTTTGAGGTTGCCTTCCCCTTGGTGACCTCTTTTTCTAAAGGAGTTGTGATGCTGTCTTTACCTGCCTCTAGAGGTTTAGGTTCCTCCAATTTTTCCTTGAGCTGTGGCAATTGCTATTTTCCTTGTTTATCAATTAAGGGGATCTCAGAATGAACTGGCTGTGCTCCAGTGCTTGTCTCCTTGTCCTCTTGATCTGTTTCTTGTGAGAGTTTGAAAACATTGAAGCTGAGTCGTTCATCATGGATTCTCAATATTAGCTTCCCTTTCTCTACATCAATAAGTGCTCTGGCCGTAGCTAGGAATGGTCTTCCCAATATGATTGGGTGAGTGTGCCTTTCTTCCATGTCCAGGATGACAAAGTCTGTTGGGAGGAAGTATTTTCCAACCTTTAGCAACACATTTTCCACCACTCCTATTGCTTGCTTTTGAGTTTTGTCAGCCAGTCTAATGATTACATCTGTGGGCATTATCTCATTGATCTGCAGCCTCTTCACCAGGGATAAGGGCAGTAAGTTGATGCTGGCCCCCAAATCACATAGTGCTCTATCGAACATAGTTTCACCTATGGCACAAGGGATGTGAAAACTCCCTGGGTCTCTTTTTTTTGTAGGCAACTCAGGTTGAATAAGGGCACTACATTCTTTGTTCATCACTATAGTCTGGCCTCCCTTGAGTGAGCTTTTCCTGGGAAGAAGTTCTTTCATATACTTGATGAATGCAGGCATTTGTTGAATTGCCTTGATGAATGGTATGTTTACATGCAGAGATGCAAACAAGTCTAGGAACCTTGAGTATATTCTCTTTCCCACAACACCATTGAACAGTTGAGGGAAGGGTGCATAGAGCTTCAGCAGCTCTTGTTGTGAGATTTCTGGTTCTTGGTGATCTCTATCCTCCTCCTTTGTTGAGTTGTCTTCAGGTTGTTCAAAAAGTTTGCCTTGCTTGTCTTCAGTCTCTTGATCACTTGTAGTGACCATTTTGCAATTTTCCCATCTTACTTTCTTTGCTTCTCCTTTGGGGTTTTTCTATGTGTCACTTGGGAAGCTGTCAGTAGGTTTGGAAATCTTCTCAGCTAAATATCCCACCTGGAATTCCAGCTTCCTAATGGTCTCTCCTTGGTTTTTAATATTGGCTCGCACCTCCTCTTTGAACACCTTATTTTCTTGAATCTCTTGGCATATTCCTTCAAGTAAGGCTTCAATCTTAGAGAGCTTATCATCAATTGATGGGTGATTCAGAGCAGATGTGCTGTTTTGGTTTTGATAAGCGTGTGGAGAAGTGTTGTTGTGGGGGTGTTGAGATGTCCTCTGTGTAAATTGCTGGTGAGCTGTATTATTGTTAGAGTTGTAACGTCTCTGGTCTTGGTTTTGATCTTGCTCACTTTCCCACCCAAAGTTTGGGTGGTTTCTCCATCCAGGGTTGTAGGTCTTGGAGTATGGATCATAGTTTTTCCTTGGTGAATTCCCAATGTAGTTGGCTTGCTCCTGACTACCCTCTGCTTCTTCATTCACTCCTTCTTGGGTTGTTGATGAAGTTGAGATTGCTGCTACTTGGTTCATCTCCATCTTCTTGGTGAGGTCAGCCAGCTGCTGGGTAATGAGCTTGTTTTGGGCCAACAGAGCATCTATATTGTTTAGCTCCATTACTCATCTTGTGTTCCCTCTTTCGAAAGCATAGAAGTAGTCGTTCTCTACTACTGTTTCAATAACATCTATGGCTTCCTCAATAGTCTTCTTCTTGTTCAAAGATCTTCTGGATGAATGGTCTACAGCTTTCTTTGACTCATAAGAGAGCCCTTCATAGAAAATGTGCAACTGAACCCATTCGTTGAACATATCTGGTGGGCACCTCCTTGTGAGGTCTTTAAACCTCTCCCATGCTTCATATAGAGTCTCACCATCTTGTTGCCTGAAAGTTTGGACCTCAGCTCTCAGCCTATTGATTCGTTGAGGAGGGTAAAATCTTGCTAAGAATTTGTTTACCACGTCTTCCCAAGTTGTCAAGCTTTCCCTTGGGAAAGATTCCAGCCACTTGGCTGCCTTGTCCCTGAGTGAGAATGGAAATAAGAGCAGTCTATAGGCATCAGGATGAACACCATTAGACTTCACTGTATCGCATATTCTCAGGAAGGTGGTCAAATGTTGATTGGGGTCTTCTTGAACACCTCCTCCAAACGAACAGTTGTTCTGAACAAGGGTGATGAGCTGTGGTTTAAGTTCAAAGTTGTTGGCATGGATTGTTGGCTTTTGGATGCTACTTCCACAATTGCCTGGGTTTGGATTGATGTAAGAGCCCAAAACTCTTCTGTCCTCCCTAGCATGATTTGCTCCACCTCCTCCCCCATGATTGTGATCCTCTTCTTCATGATGGTTTTCCATGTTATCTTCCATGTTTGGTTCAAAGAATTCCTCTTCTTCCTCAACACCAACCACTTTCTTTCCTCTTGCTTCCCTCCTCAATCTAAGGAAGGTCCTCTCAGGTTCAGAATCGAAAGAAGTTGAAGCCCCGCTTCTTCTCCCTGTCATACAACCATCAAGTGCAAGCAAGAAAAGATAGGTGCATAAAGTATTTTTGTCAGAATTACTGTTAGTTGTGGGTGATGCAATATATCAAACAGTTAGTGGGTTAGCAAACAGAATTGAAAATAACAAAGAAAAACAAAAGAGTAGAAGGGGAAGGAAAGAAGTTTAGCTAAAACAGAAAGTAAATCACTCAAACAGAAAATGAAATTCAAAAAATAAAAATGCTCAATCTAGTGATCTTCCAATTTGATCATTGTTGTTGCACAATCAATCCCCGACAACGGCGCCATAAACTTGATGCGTGTGGAAACTGTCTCTCAACGAATTTCATTCGGCAAGTGTACCGAATTTGTCGTCAAGTAAAAACTCACAATAGAGTGAGGTCAAATCCCATAGGGATTGATTGATCAAGCAACTTTAATTAGAAGAATGTTCTAGTTGAGCGAATCCAGAATTTGGGTTGAGAGTTGCAGAAAATAAAATGGCGGGAATGTAAATAACAGAAAAGTAAATGCTAGAATTAAAGGACTGGAAGTAAATGACTGAAAATAAATTACAGAATTGTAAATGGGAATGGGAGATTTGCTCATAAAAGTAAATGGCAAAAATTAAAGAGAATGGGTAAGATCAGAGATGGGGAGTCCATTGGGCTTAGGAGATGTTGCAATTCTCCAGATCAAGTTCATTTTCATCTCTTCCTCAATCAATGCACTCATTGATCTCCTTGGCAATCTGAATTGATTGAATTACAATTTCTTGCAATTCAATCTCTCAAATCTTGATCAATAGCCAATTCCTTGGTCAATTGCTCATGATAAGAGATGAAGTATGGTCACTGATTATACCACATGCATTTCCCAAATCAAGTATTGAGAGGGTTATAGTCACATACCCATCCAAACCCAATTTGGTCCAGCATGAGAAAGCATTTCTAGCTTGATCTCTTCATTCCTCTTTCAAGGTTCAGAAGAGATCCAAGTTTGAATAGCTTCTTTTCCAAGATAACTACTCAATTGGATGAAGATCGAAAGCTTTCAAGTAAAATCAAGAGAAAAGATAGAAGAAGAATAATGAAAATTAGTATTGATCCATCAAATTACAACAGAGCTCCCTAACCCAATGAAAGGGGTTTAGTTGTTCATAGCTCTAGAAAATGAAAACAAAGATGGAGAATACATCATAAAACTAGAAATTGCAGAAAAGGTAAAATATAGAGAGTAGTTCTCTTTTTCCAACTTCCAGAACTCCTTCAACAATTCAAAGCTACTCCTATATATACTACTTCTCTCAGCTTCTAGTTAGCTCTTCAAGTCTTGGGCCTTTGGATCTTGAGGTTGAAGCAGTTCTCTTCTTCATTTGGTATTGGCTTTACTTGCAGAGAGAAAGTGTGAAGTGGGCAGAGACTTTAGCTCAGGACGTTAGGGGTGTTAACGTTTAGTGAAAATATGAGCTCGAGAACGTTAGTGACAATCAACTTTCTTACTAACGTTCCCAAGTAAAAGCTACGTTAACTTCAACGTTAGTGGCACAAACATTGCCACTAACGTTGCCTCTATGTCCTTCGCACACGTTATTGAGACTTAACATTCCCAATAACTTTGAAAAGCCCCCTTTGTTTCCCACGTTAGAGCTCACGTTAACTTAGTTAACGTGACTCTTTAACGTGGGCTTGCCATCCTTCGAGAACGTTAGTGACACTCAACTTTGTCACTAACGTTCCAAGGTGCCCCTATGTCTCATGTTAGAGTCCACGTTAACTAGGTTAACGTGGCTTCTAACGTGGCCATGCTTAGCCATCCCCAACGTTAGTGACAATGTTGAGTGTCACTAACGTTGGCCATTCTTTCACTCATCAACGTTAGCTTCCACGTTAACTAAGTTAACGTGGAGGTTAACGTGGCTCCTTGGGGGGTTGTGTGGTTGCTTCCAACGTTAGTGACAATGTTGGGTGTCACTAACGTTGTCGACCACTCTTGCTTCTTACGTTAGCTCCCACGTTAACCAAGTTATCGTGGGAGTTAACGTGGTATATTTCTCCTTAGGCCAACGTTAGTGACAATGTTGAATGTCACTAACGTTGGCGTTTCTTCCCCTTTTTAACGTTAGAGGCCACGTTAACTAGGTTAACGTGGACTCTAACGTGGCCACTTATGAGCATTTGCCAACGTTAGTGACAATGTTATGTGTCACTAACGTTGGCTCAACTTCCCTTCTCCACGTTAGAGTTCACGTTAACTTAGTTAACGTGACTCTTAACGTGGTCAATGATGGCTTCGAGAGCGTTATTGGCAATCACTTTTCTCATTAACTTTGCAAGTTACCTCCCATTCCTTGCTTCCTTTGGTCCTGAAATCAAGCAATAGAGTGCATCAAAGTTCTAGTCCAAGTCATGGGTAATACAACATACAATTTGTCACTAAACTCATGCAAAATTCTCATGAAATAATGTAAAATGCACAATGTATGCTTGAATCAAGGTGTAAGTGAATATCTACCCAAAACTAGCTTATTTCCTAAGGAAATGCATGAAACTAACCTAAAAACAGTAAAGAAAAGGTCAGTGAAACTGGCCAAGATGCCCTGGCATCAGGATCTTCCAGTGGAAGTCGATGAAATTTGTAGTTCTACTGCAGAAGAGAGACTAACTGAGGCTTAAGCTCAAAATTGTTAGCTCCAATGGTAGGTACAACAATGCTTCTGCCATAAAAGTCAGAGGTAGGCATGGTGAAGTCACCAAGGACCTTTCTGGGCTCCTCTTGTGGTTTGCCATATCCTCAGTTTCTTATTCAAAACTTTCTGAAAGGTCTCTTCCGGAGTATTGTGCTTTAGCTAGTTGTAAACGCCTCCTCAAAGTCTTCTCATGTTCAGGATCAGGAGTCAAGAGGGGTTCTTTATCCCTGTTCTTGGTCATAAACAATAAGCCAAGAAAAAAAAGGAAAAGAAAGAGACTGCCAATAGACAAGAAGCTCCTCTTTAAAGTCAGAAGTAGAGAAGAAAGAAAAAGATAAAAAAAATAAAAATAAAAATAAATAATATAAGTAGAGGAAAAATACCTTGAAAATAATAGATAAGAGTAAATAAGAGAGGATGAAAGTTGAGAAGATGGAAGAAAAATCACAAGAAAGCTTTCTATGCCAATTGGCGAGAAGCTCTAAGTGAGATGTGAAAAAGAAAGGAAAGAAGATAAAGAAGTTAAGGTAGACCGAGAAGAGATAAGGATAGGAGAGTTTTGAGAAGAAGAGTATTATAAATAGAAAAAGTAAATAAGAATTAAAATATTTGTATTTTTATTTAATTAATTAATTAATTTAATTTTCAAAAATTATGGTTAATAATTTAAAAATATTTTAAAATTGGTTAGTTAATTTTCAAAAATTGAAGAGAGAGAAGAGAGAGAAATTTTCGAAAATTAAGAGAGATGAGAGTTAATAAGGTGGTTTTGAAAAAAAGAGAGAGAAAAGTAGAAATTATTTACGAAAATTAAGAATAGAAGAGTTAGTTAGGAGGTTTTGAAAAAGAAGAGAGAGAAGAAGGGGATATGATTTTCAAAAATTGAGAGAGAAAAAAGTTAGTTAGGTAGTTTTGAAAAATAAGAGGGAGAAGATAAGATATTAATTAAGAAAAGATAAAAATAAAAAAAATAAAAATAGAAGATAAGATAAGAAAAGATTTAAATTTAAAATAAGATAAGAAGTAAGAAAAGATTTTGAAATTTGAAAAAGATAAGGTATGAAATTAAAAAAAAAAGATTTTGAAATTGATTTTAAAAAGATAAGATTTTAAAATTTGAATTTTGAAGAAGATATGATTTTAAAATTTGAATTTTGAAAAAGATAAGATAAGATTTTTTGAATTTTGAAAAAGATATGATAAGTTTTGAAAAAGATAAGATTTTTGAAAAATATATGATTTTTAATTTTGAAAAAAATTTGATTTTTGAAAACTTGACAACTAAGATATGATAAGATAAAATTTTAAAAATTGAAATCTGAATTTTATTGAAAAAATTCAAAAATTAAGTGGAAATTAAGTTAGAAAATATTTTTTTATTTTTTAATTTATGATGAAAGAGAAAAACACCAAAAAGACACAAGACTTATAATTTTTAGATCTAGCACCCCGTTATTTTCGAAAATTTGGAGAGAAACACCAAGGGACACCAAACTTAAAAATTTTAAGATCAAAACACATGCAAGACGCAAGAACACCTTAAAGACTCACAAGAACACAAAGAACAAAATTTAAAGAATCAAAGAATTCAAGAACATAAAAAGAACATTAAACTTAAAATTTTTAGAAAACCAAGACTAAATTTTCGAAAATTGCAAGAAAAATAAAAAGGAAACACCAAACTTAAATACTTGACACAAGAATTAAATAAAGAAAAATTATTTTTGAAAAGTTTTAAAAAGACATACTCAAAGAAACAACAATTACCAAGAACATGAACACAACGCTCTAGCCAATTGAACTACAAAAATAATATATATATATATATATATATATATATATATATATTTTTTGAAAAAGTTTTTATGATTTTCGAAAATTTGAAGAAGAGTAAAATAAAAATAAAATACTCAAAGACTCAAACTAAGAACACTAACAAAGACTCAGACAGAGAAAAGACAAATAGTTTAAACAAAATATAGGAAGAAGTTTTAAAATTTTTGAAATTGAAAAATAGAAAACAAGAACATTGAAGACTCAATACCAAGAACAAAAATTGAACAAAGAAAGGAAAAATATTTTTGAAAAAAGTTTTTAATTTTTCAAAAAATTGGAAGAAGAAAATAAAAGTAGAAAAGCTAACAAAATTAAAGAAAGCACCTGATCTAGGGAGCAAGACAATCCTTCAGTTTATCCAAACTCAACAATCCCCGACAACGGCGCCAAAAACTTGGTGCGTGTACACAAACCCCACACTTCCGTATAGCAATACCAGCAAGTGCACTGGGTCGTCCAAGTAATACCTGAGCGAGTCAGGGTCGATCCCACGAGGATTGTGGCTTGAAGCAAGAAATGGTTGTCTTGCAGGTCTTAGTCAGATTGAATCAGAAGGTTGATAGATAAATATTTATGGGATTATTTGAAATAAGGATAGGAATTATATGCAGGGAATAGTAAATAATAGGAATAGAGTTGAGAGTCGGAGTTGCTTTGTTTTTCTGAATTAACTCTGGTACTACTGCTCTCCTTGCTTGTGAGTGATTTCTTCAATGGCTGCAGGCTATATGTGATTGACACTAGTTTGAGTAGCTGCCAATGCTCCTCCGGATCTGAACCCCAGGTTTAGTGCGGATCTATCTCTACTTGATGGTGAAGCGCGTACAGTCCATTTTCCTTCATGATCCTACTCAAAATGCCACAGACAAGGTCGGATCTTCCGGATTAGAGAATGATGTATCTTTGGTTCTAGCCTCTACCAAGGAGACCCTAATCTCCCCAGAAATCAGCTGAACTGATGTCTCAAGAAGTCCCCTATGAAATCGTGGATTAGCCGTCTGAGAAACATATATTCAAGCTGGTGGTTCATCATTGTTCGGTGAAAGACACACTCTGAACCCATGTAGAATGTGATAACCTTATGCCAGTTCAACACATTCATATTGATGAAGAACGAATATACATCTTAGAATTAATCAAACACGGATCGAAGAGAAACAATAATACTTTTATTAATTCATAGGACTCAGCAGGGCTCCTCCCCTCAACCTAGGAGGTTTAGAAACTCATACTAATGTGTAAACAATGGTAAAAACATGTATAATGAGAAAAGTGATGTCTATTCCTCCAAAGGTACGAATTACATAAACATAATCCCTTAAATACTAAACAGATGACTAGTAAGGGTAAAACAGTCTATTTAGTGCTAAAATCTACTTCTGAGGCCCACTTGGTAAGTGTTTGGGATGAGTTTAATGAGATCCACGTGCTATGAGACTCCTTGGGCGTGGAATGCCAGCTAGGGGGTCCTCTCTGGGCCTTTGGACGCTGGCTCTGCTCTTTGGGCGCTGGACGCCTGGAATGGGGCATGAAGCTGGCGTTAGATGCCAGTTTTGGGCATTCTAATCCGAAGAAAAGCATGAACTATTATATATTGCTGAAAAGATATAGAAGTCAGCTTTCTATAGCCATTGAGAGCACTTCATTTGGACTTCTGTAGCTCAAGAAAAGCTCTTCCAAATGCAGACATGTTAGATTTGGACAGCATCTGCATTGCTTTCTCTGTCTCTGAATCAGACTTCTGCTCCAGCTCCTCAATTTCAGCCAAAAAATACCTGAAATTGCCCAAAAACACAAAAACTCATAGTAGAATCTAAAAGTGTGAATTTAACACTAAAACCTATAAAAACTTAATGAAAACTAAATAAAAACTACTAAAAACTATATGAAAGCTAAGTGATGCCAAAAAGCGTATAAAATATCCGCACATCAGTGAACCTTTTCAGATTATGACTCAGCTTTGCTAGAGTCCCTAGATAGAGGTATCCAGAGTTCTTAAGCATACTCTTTTTTCTTTGAACCATGACTTTAACCGCTCAGTCTCAAGTTTGTTACTTGACATCTTCACGCCACAAATGCACAGTGTCCGTACCCTTCCTGCATAACTCTCTGTTTGGCACCATGCAGCAGCACCCTCCCCACACCATTCTCGCATGGTGGATTTTTGGGAGTGACGTATACGCGTGGGTCACGCGTACGCATGGGTGGTTGGAATCTTAGGGTCACGCGTATGCGTGGGTGACGCGTACGCGTGGATGGGTGCTCTGTTTTTCAAAATTTTTTCAAGTTCTAGCACATCAAGCATTCCAAACATCCAAACAGTCATCTAAACACCACCAAACGTTATTAAAGACACTAGACTAGCAAATAAACTTAACAAACCAAAATAAACATGAAATTAAACTAATTTTACCAATATTTACAAAAGAGAAAATGAAAAGATTTTACCATGGTGGGGTGTCTCCCACCTAGCACTTTTATTTAAAGTCCTTAAGTTGGACATTTTGGTGAGCTCTTTGTCATGGTGGCTTGTGCTTGTACTCATCCTTGAACTTCCACCAATGCTTGGACTTCCAATAAGCTCCAAAGTTCACAATTAATAGCATCAATCCTTGATGGAGTTCCACACAAGCTATGAGCTCCCATAATTGATCCTCATGTATGCCGCGATCCTAAATCTTGATTCTACATCCATCTTCAAGTTGATCAATACAAATCCAATCGGGTGATAAGCAAGCCGAATTCTTACTAAAGCAACCAAATAACATCCTAGACCCAAGCAATCTAGCTGTACACCAAACCTTGCAATTAGACTTTGAGCTTTCAACTACAATAAACCAAAACTTGTGTTTCCAACCACTTACCATCTCCCTTTTACTCTTAAAGCCACAAAGAGCTCTAACTTGCCCATCCATCTCAAGCAAACCATATTCAAGTGGGAAAGTAAAGTTTAAGGATAAGAATTTTATCTACTTGAATGTTGTGTTGGATGGTGATTTAGGGAGGGTTGTCTCCAATGATCTTACAAGCTCCACTCCCTTTTGCTTTTCTTGATTTACCTCCACCTTTTGGTAGTTTTCTTCCAATCCCATTTCTTCTTCATTGCTTGTCAAGGGTATGAGAGGTTGTGCACATTCTTCTATGACCTCAATTTCATGTCCAATGAGAGAGTATTCAATTATAGATAGAAATTCTTCAATGATTGAATCCATCTCTTGATCAGTCTCTTCAAAGTCTTCAACCATGATATGCTTTAGAAGTTGTGCGCTAGCCTCCTCCACATCAATATTAAGCTTCTTGGAAGAGGGCTCTATAATTCTACATTCCCATGGAGGTTCGGCATCTCCTAAGTCTTCAACCACTTCTTCCTCTTCAATAATTACGGCTTCCTCCAATTGTTCCAATACAAAATCTAATTCCTCATTCTCCATCAGATTTTTTAATCTCTCCTTCATACTTCGTTCTTCATTAGATTCTCCACATTTCTCGATGGGGTGGCCTTGAGTGCATAAGCGTTGGGAGGGTAAGTTGGTTACTACCTTGGTCAAGGTAGCCATGAATTCTTCTTGCCTCTTTTGAAATTTAAGTCGCTCTTGACGAAAGGTATGAAGCTCCCTTTGCTCTTGGAGAATGGTGCAAAGGGGGTCATCTATTGGGGATTGGAGTGGATATGATGGTTCATTGTTTGGAGGAAAGGGTTCATAATAGGAATGTGGTTCATCTTGGTAATAATATGGAGATGGTGCATATTGAGATGGTGGTTCTTGGGGGTATTGATGTTGGAATGGTGGTGGCTTTATGTATGGTTCATATGGCCCATATGATTCTTGATATGGTGGATAAGGATTAGGGTCATACGGAGGTGTTTGGTGGTATGTGGCTTGTGAGTATAGTGTTTAAGGGCTATATTGAGGAGAGGTTTCATAGGCATATAGTAGTTGTGATTGATAATCATAAGGAGGTCTGATAAACCCTAATTTTGTGGTTTATATTGTGCTTAATTTGGGGGGTTTTGTCAATATTTCTCACACTTATTCACAAAAAATGCATGGTTTTGTGTTTCTTTCCTAATATTGCTCCATGATGAAAAACATGCTTATTTTGCCTTAGAATTGCTATATTTTGATTCTCTTTTATTGCCATTCGATGCCGTGATATATTTGTTGAGTGATTTTAGAATTATTAGGGCAAGAATGGCCTAGAAGAGAGAAAGAAAGCATGCACAAGAAGAAGGAACATGAAGATTTAGATTTTGGGAAATTCAGCATTGGTGCGCACGCGCACGCGTGGCTGAGGATAGCTAGAAATTGCGCGCAAGGATGGACGCATCCGCACGGATCAGAGGATTCCCATCGACGCGCACGCGCACTTGGCGCGCACGCGTGGATCTCAAAAGCAATCGGCGCGCACGCACGCATGGCGCGCACGCGCGGAAAGCTGCACGTGACCTCATTAAAGGAAATCGTGCCTGGCAATTTCTGAGGCTAATCAGGCCCAAATTCAAGCTGTTTCTGTATGGAAAAGACCCAAGGATGCTAGGGAGAAAGGGGGGATCATTCATTTTACACTAGATACAATTTTTAGCTAGTTTTTTGTTCTTTGTTCTTCTAGAGAGAGAAACCTTTGTTCATCTCTAGATCTAGCTTTAATTTGATCTTCCCTTGTTGAATTCTGAGTTAGATCTTGTTAATTACTAGTTTTAATTGTTTAATTTGAATTCCTTAGTATAATTTTGCTTAGATCTTGTGTTAGTTTATGAATTCTTGTCAATTGTCATTTTATACCCATTTCATGAATGTTGTAAATCTTGACTTGTTGATGTTACATTGATGATTTCTATGATTAATTGTGTTGTTTGAGTGATTGTATGTTGATAATTATTAGTGGGTACTTGTTAATTTCAATTTAATTGCAATTTGAACATGTCTTTTATTAATGCCTACCATGTGTTTGATGAATTGTTTACTTTGATTATGGAGTAGTTCTCTTTACTCTTGGCCTAGGCTAAGGGGATTGGGTAAACTTGAGTCATTGGGTCTAATGGATTTGATGGTTTGAGAATCCTTAGTGATCAATTTGATAGCCATTGACATTAAGCTACTACTAAGTCAATTAGTAGTGAGGTTAGAACTTATGGGTTAATGTTGACCAAACCATTTGACGTACTTCAAGTATAGAAGTAGACTTAATGAGTTTTGTTCCTCATAATTGTCAAGATATGGTTATTAGACAAGGATGGTGACCCCAATTCCCAAGCCTAGCCAAGAGTTGCTTTTATCATTCATATTTGAAAACCCAAATTCTTGATTAATTGTCTTAGTTATAGTTACTTGTTTAGTTTAGAATAGAATTACATTGGATGTTATCTCATTAGTTTAGAATTGCTCATATCTTGCTTAGTTATTTGAATTAGTTTCGTGCATTCGAAGATTACTTACTTGTTAAGATTCCTAGTTTAAATTCTTGCTCATGACTCACAAACCCGGATTTCTAACCAATGTTGAAGCACATGTTTGCTTATTCCTTGTGAGACGACCCGAGGTTTGAATACTTCGGTTATTTCTATTGGGGTTGAACTTGTGACAACCAAATCCATTTCTAAATTTGATACTCGAGGATTGTTGTTGGTAGAGCTATGCTTGTAACGTGACTTTATTGAGAAATTCTATTTCAACGTAATCCTCCAGCTCCATCAAATTTTTGGCGCCGTTGCCGGAGAATGGTTGCAACATATGCCTTGATATTGGTTATGTGAATATGTGAATATTGTAGATAGTTTATTTGCTTTCAATACTTAGCTATAGTTTATATTCCTTTTATATTTGTGTTATGACTCTCAAGTTTGATGACTCGGCCTCAACCAAATTCTAGCTTAGCCGATTTTGATCCCGAGATTGAAAGAACTTTGTTACATACTCGGCAAGCTAGACGGCGGTTGGATTATACGGCTAGTACTTCGGCCTCTCTTGAGGAACACACTGAATCACTAGGCGATACCGAGAGTGACTTGGAGTCCTCTACTTCCTATTCTTCTGTTGGCACTAATAATACATCTTTGAATCCTACAGGTGAGCCACACATGGCGGAGCCATGACGGATCACTTTGCATGAGCAAGGAGCTCCGGATATCATACTTCAACCGTTGCAAGCAAGGTATCCTAACCTTGATCCAAACTTTGAGTTGAAGAGTAGCTTGATAAATCTTCTTCCTAAGTATATTGGGTTGCCGGGTCAAGACCCTATCCGACATCTAAAGGATTTTCAAGTTGCTTGTTCTACGGCTCGAAGGCATGGAGCCGATGAGGTGGCTATCATGGTTTTTGCCTTCCCTTTCTCTCTTGAAGGGCAAGCGAAGACATGGTTTTATTCACAACCGGATGAAATTGTGACTAATTAGGATTTCTTGAGAAGAGAGTTTCTAGATAAATTCTTCCCACCGGAGAAGACCGACTACATCCGGAAGAAGATTTCGGGTATAATGCAAAAAGATCAAGAGAGTTTGTATGAGTATTGGAATCGGTTCAAGAGGCTATTGGAATCTTGTCCACACCATGGAATGAACACTCACTTGCTCATTAGCTACTTCACCAGAGGTCTCTGTGTGGAAGATAGAAGATTGCTCACCGCTTCAAGTGGTGGTTCCCTTTCGAAAAACAAAACGGAAGGAGAAGCTTGGAAATTGATAAAGGATGTTGCCAAAGTTACACAACATACAAGGGTGAGAAGTAATCCTCTCAAGGGTGTGGTAGAACCGTCTCCTTCCGAATTAAGCCTAACCAAAGCACTTGGGGATATGACCACCATCCTCACGCAAATACAAAAGGATCAAAAGGAATACTACTCCATCCAAGCCATCCAAGCCCCACCTCCAGTTGCTCAACTTGAAGGCCCTCCTAGGATTTGTGGTTTGTGCTCTAGCACCACACATTACACCGATCAATGCCATCAAATTCAAGAGGAGCATGCTCTTGTAGTAGCCAATGTGAATTAGAACAACCGTCCGCCCTATCCTTCTCAAGGCCAAAATAACTACCCTCATGGTAGTAATCAACATCAAGGGTGGAGGGATAATGCACAAGGGAGCAACCAAAACCAAAGATGGAACAACTCTTCTTCTCATCACAACAACAACCAATCTTCATCCCAATACCACCATAACAACACCAATTACCAAGCCAACCAAGGCCACTCCAATCAAAACAAAAACAACTACACCAAATACCAAGCACCACACCATAGACAACAATCCAACCAAACTCCTCCATCTTCCAACAATCAAGTTGATGAGCTTAGAGCCGCCATGGAGAAACGGGACGAGAGCAACAAGGCTCAATTTGACGCCTTGGGCGCCCAATTGGCTAACCTCACCAACATGCTTTCAAAGATGGCCATGTCAAACCAACCCTCAACCCCCAACAACAACACTAACCAACCCTCAAGCTCTTCTAACATTCCATCCCAATCCCAACCTAACCCAAAGGGTGGTCTCAACGCCATCACTCTATGGTCGGGGACTACATTGGAGGAGATACCTCCAAGGGTTATGGAGGACATTCATGAGGAATAAGTGGTTGTTGAAGCTCCACATGAAGAAGAAGCTGGTAGATAAAAGGCATGAGGAAGAAGGAGTAAGCCTCAAGGAACCCAAGAGGAAAGCTATAGTGGATGAGTCCACTCCTATTCCATTCCCATCCATGGTGAAGAAAGCAAAGAAAACACCGGAGTTTGATTTGAACATGCTACAAGTGTTCAAGAAGGTTGAGGTAACTATACCACTTCTTGATGCTATTTAACAAATTCTGAAGTATGCAAAATTTCTGAAAGACTTGTGCACACACAAGGATAGGATAGGAGAGTTGGAGACATTATCCTTGGGTAGTTTAATTTCCTCATTGATGGAACCTATTCCAAAGAAATGTGGTGACCCTAGACCTTGTTTGGTGTCTTGTTGTATTGGTGGACGTACTTTTCATGACTGTATATGTGATCTAGGAGCTTGCGTAAGCATCATGCCGCTTTCTATCTATGTGCGGTTGAATTTAGCTCCATTAAAGAAGTCGGCGGTGAGGTTTGCCTTAGCCGATAAAAGTGTGATCACGGTGATGGGAATAGCAGAAGATGTACTTGTGGCGATCAAGGATTTGGTCTTTCCGGTTGACTTTTACATCCTTGAAATGCCTTCAACAGAAAATAGAAGCTCATCCTCCGTTCTACTTAGTAGACCCTTTCTCAAGACCTCTAAATTCAAATTAGATGCCTTCACCGGTACATATTCCTTTGAGGTTGGAGACAAGACTATCAAGTTCAATTTGGAAGAAGCTATGAAGCATCCTCCCGAAGAGCATTCCATTCTCCGATGTGATGTAATTGATGAAGTGGTAGCGAAAGTGAAAGAAGAAGACCACAACAAGTTGTGCTACCCTATTGTTGAAGAGACGGATGACCAAGAGCATGAACTCCGTGAGAATGAACTCCGTGAGCTTGATGAAAAGGAACCTCAGCTTGAGAAAAAGAGTGAGCTGAAGCCCCTTCCATCTCATTTGAAGTATGCTTTCTTAGAGGACAACCAAAGGTTTCCGGTCATTATTGCTAGTGAGCTTTCAAGTGAAGAAGAAGAAAAGCTCCTAGATATTCTAAGAAGGTACAAGAAAGCAATTGGATGGAGCCTAGCCAATATTGTGGGGATTGACCCGCGCAAGTGCATGCATCGGATATTTCTCCAAGAGGGAGCTAGGCCGGTTAGGCAACCACAAAGAAGGCTCAACCCAACTATCCTCGATGTGGTAAAGAAGGAGGTCACTAGATTACTTGATGCGGGTATCATATACCCAATTTCTGACAGTGAATGGGTGAGCCCGGTCCAGGTCGTTCCCAAGAAATCGGGCATTACTGTGGTTAAGAAGGATGATGGTGGCGTGGTCACCAAGAGAGTACAAAATGCGTGGCGCATGTACATCGATTATAGGAGATCGAACGCCGCTACAAGAAAAGACCACTACCCTTTGCCCTTTATCGATCAAATGTTGGACCGTTTGGCGGGTAAAACCCATTATTGCTTTCTTGATGGATTCACTGGTTACTTCCAGATTCACATTGCTCCTGAAGATCAGGAAAAGACCACATTCACTTGCCCTTTTGGCACCTTTGCCTATAAAAGGATGCCATTTGGACTATTTAATGCACATGCTACTTTTCAGTGGTGTATGACCAGTGTTTTTTCCGATCTAATGGAGAATTGTCTGGAAGTCTTTATGGATGACTTCAGTGTTTATGGAACTTCATTTGATTGTTGCTTAGAAAACTTGGCTAAGGTCTTAGCTAGATGTGTTGACACTAACCTTGTCTTGAATTTTGAAAAGTGTCACTTTATGGTAAGACAAGGTATCGTGTTAAGACATGTAGTATCTCATGAAGGCATTTCTGTAGACCTGGCCAAGGTCGATGTTATCACCACTTTACCTCACCCCTCATCTGTGAGGGAGGTTCGCTCGTTCTTGGGACATGCAGGATTTTACAAGTGCTTTATCAAAGATTTCAGCAAAATTGCCTTGCCATTGTCGCGCCTACTCCAAAAGGATATGGACTTTGAGTTTGACAGTGAATGTGTGAAAGCTTTTGAAGAGCTAAGGAGAGTTCTCACCACGGCACCGATTGTGCGAGGCCCCAACTGGACGTTGCCATTTGAGATAATGTGCGATGCATTAAACCATGCTGTAGGTGCCGCACTTGCATAGCGCGATGGTAAACTCCCTTATGTCATTGCTTACTCTTCTAAAACAGTAGATGCAGCACAATCCAACTATACCACTACAGAAAAGGAACTCCTAGCTATTGTTCATGCTTTAGATAAATTCAGATCTTATCTGCTAGGGTCCAAGATAGTGGTTTACACGGATCATGCAGCTTTAAAGTACTTATTGACAAAGAATGTGCCAAAGCCTAGACTCATACGTTGGACCTTGCTTTTGCAAGAATTCGACATTGAGATTAGGGACCGGAGTGGATCTCAAAACCTGGTTGCGGATCATTTAAGCCACATTGAAAATTTAAAATTTGACCCATTTCTGATCAATGACTCATTCTCATTGGATAGTTTACATGCTGTGACAGATAGTTTTCCTTGGTTTGCCACGATGGCGAACTACTTGGTTGCGAAAATCTTCCCTTCCAACTTTTCTAAAAACCAAAGGGACAAGTTGAGGAGTGATTCCAAATACTACATTTGGGATGACCCTCACTTGTGAAAGAGGGGAACGGACCAAGTAATTCGACGATGTGTGCCGAAATCTAAAATTCAACCCATTCTGGAAGCTTGCCATTCGTCCGAATGTGGTGGCCACTTTGGCCCACAAAGGACAGCTAAAAAGGTGTTGGATTGTGGATTCTGGTGGCCAACCTTATTCAAGGATGCTAACCGGTTCTGTGTGTCTTACCATCAGTGTCAGAAGTCGGGAAACACATCCCAAAGGGATGAAATGCCTCAGCAACCTATGCTGTTCTGTGAAATATTTGATGTATGGGGCATTAACTTTATGGGACCATTTCCCAATTCCAGTGGGTATCTGTATATTCTGTTAGCGGTTGATTACGTGTCAAAGTGGGTAGAAGCAATACCTACCCGCCTTGACGACGCCAATACCGTCATTTCTTTTATTAGGAATAATATTGTATGCCGTTATAGGTTTCCATAAGCAATCGTGAGCGACCAAGGATCCCACTTTTGTAACAGAAAAGTAGAGGCATTGCTCAAGCGCTATGGAGTGTCGCATAAGGTTGCTACTGCTTATCATCCGCAAACCAATGGACAAGCGAAAGTGTCCAACTGGGAGATTAAGAGAATCTTAGAGAAAGTGGTCAATCCACAAAGGAAGGATTGAAGCCTCCGGTTAGGAGATGCACTATGGGCGTATAGAACGGCCTACAAAGCTCCATTAGGGATGAGTCCCTTCCGGATCATCTATGGTAAGGCATGCCACCTTCCGGTGAAAATTGAGCATAGAGCCTATTGGGCGGTAAAGCAGTGCAACATGGATTTGACCAAGGCGGGTGAAGCCAGAAAATTACAGCTAGAGGAGCTCGAGTGTTTGAGGAATGAATCATATGAGAATGCCCGGATCTATAAAGAAAAGACTAAAGTATTTCATGACCATCACATCCGGAAGAAGGACTTTCAAGAAGGTGATAAGGTTCTCCTCTACAACTCGAGGCTTTGATTCATGCCTGGAAAGCTCCGCTCTAGATGGGAAGGACCTTTCAAGGTGAAGGAGATAAAGCCCTATGGAGTGGTGGAGCTGTTTGATCCTAAAAGTGAAGCAACTTTCAAGGTGAATGGACATAGAGTGAAGAAGTATCATGGCTACAAGCTCCCAAAAGAGCTAGAGGTGTTCCTATTGGCGGATGCACCTAAGGAAGGAGAAGCTTAAGTGACTGAGCGTCCAACTTAAGGACGTTAAAGAAAAGTGCTTGGTGGGAGGCACCCCACCGTGGTAAGATCTTCCTTGTGTACAAATTCTTGTTTTAGCTTTAGATTTTTGTGAATTTTGTGACTTCTTAATGTTGTTGATTGCATAGGAAAGCTAGTTTTATTATTTGACGAACTTGATTTGCTGCTAGTAAAGAATTTTTATAAAAATAATCGCGTTGAAAGTATAGTTTCTAAACCAACAGAGAATCCTTTCGTACAAAAATTTGGTTGTCACAAGTAACAAAACCCAATAAAATTGATAACCAAAGTATTGAAACCTTAGGTCGTCTTCTCAAGGAATTGCAGGGAGGTATGATTTATTATTGGTTATGAGTAAAAGTGTATTTTTGGGTTTTTGAAATAAGGAATAAGTAATTTAAATGGCAAGAAAAATAAATTAATAATTATAAAGAAATCTCTTGGCAAGGTATAAGAACTGGATATCCTATCCTAGTTATCCTTATCAATTGTGATGAGAATTGAATTTTACTCCCACCTTGTTAACCTCTAACTATGAAGGTAAGTCAAGTGGATGAATCAATTTGATTCCTCTGGTCCTAGTCAATTCCTATGGAAAGACTAGAGTTTTTGGAATACAAATCAACTAGAAAAGATAACAATCATCAATCACAAGGAGTTTGATAACTCAAGTGTCTCCAATTACTTAACCAAAGCAAAAAGGGAGAAAATCTACTTGAATAAAAATGCCTTCAGATGGGAAGCAACATAAATAAAAGAAAGAAATCTTAAATCTGAAATACCTCAAATTATATTAAATAAAGAAATCAACTCTAACATGAAGTTCATAAGCCAAATTGAAAAGATAAATAACAATTAAAGTAATAGAATAAATAAAAGTAGAAAATAAATTAAAGGAACATTGAACCTGTGATTGAAAAGAAGTAGCCTAAACATAATAGAAATCCTAAATCCTAATCCTAAGAGAGAGTAGAGAACCTCTCTCTCTAAAAACTACATCTAAAATCTAAAATTATGAATATGAAAGTATTATTGATGAATAGATGCATTCCCCCACTTTATGGCCTCTAATCTGTGTTCTCTGGGCCAAAAACTGGGTCAGAAACAGCCTAGAAATTGCTGGGGACAAAATCTGCCACGTTGATTTTCGTCACTGCGATGCGTCCGCGTGGATCACGCCTTCACGTCGCCTAACTTTACGGCCACTATGGCAAATTATATATCAAATTGAATCTTCGGACATTAGCTTTCCAACGCAACTGGAACCGCGTCATTTGGACCTCTGTAGCTCAAGTTATGACCGTTTGAGTGCAAAGAGGTCAGGCTGGACAGCTTACCAATTTCTTCAACTTCTTGTATTCCTTCCACCTTTGCATGCTTCCTTTCCATCCTCTAAGCCATTCCTGCCTTGTAATCCTTAAAATCACTTAATGCACATATCAAGGCATCGAATGGTAATAAGAGAGGATTAATGTTAGCAAATATAAGGCCAAAGAAGCATATTTTCAATCATAGCACAAAATCCGGAAGGAAAAAGTAAAACCATGCAAATAGTATGAATAAGTGGGTAAAGAGTTGATAAAAACCACTTAATTGAGCATAAGATAAACCATGAAATAGCGGTTTATCAACCTCCCCACACTTAAACATTAGCATGTCCTCATGCTAAGCTCAAGAGAAGCTATAAAGGGGTGAAGAGGAATGGTAGAATGTATGAAATGCAACTTATCTATATGAATGCAACTACATGCTAAGATGTTTCTATCTACTTGGTTAAAAGTAAATAAGCTCTTCAAGACAAACATAAATCAGATTTCACTAATTCAAATTATACAATAAAAGACAAGTAAACTTGTAAGAAGATAGCTCATGAAAGCAGGAAACATAGAATCAAGCATTGAACTCTCACTGGTAGTGTATATCACTCTAATCTCTCAAGTGTAAAGGGTAATTCACTCTACTCTTCTCTAATCTTGCTTTCTAAGCTTTGTTCTTCATCTAACCAATCAACAAATATTTAGTATACCAATGCAAACATCATGAGGTCTTTCAAGGTTATAATAGGGCTAAGGTGAGGGTGAGGATATATGTATGGCCAAGTGAGCTAAAATATGAATCTTTGACTAACCTAAGCTTTCACCTAACACACACACACTCTCTATGTAATTATAAAATCATGCATAGCTACCCAGAATTTCCACTTTTGCATCACATACTCATCCATCAACTCTTCTTTTAATTTTATCACATATGCATTGATCTTTTCCTTAACTTAACTTAGCATTGGGGTAATTTTGTCCCCTTATTTATTTACTTATTTATTGAATATTTTTTTTGGTTTTTTTATATTTTGAAAATATAAAAGCAAACATGACTTATCAATTCACATGGATTTTTAATTTTTCTGGTCTCACATGAGTAGGTACCCAAATTCCCATTATTTTGTCATGACACATTCCCTTATTAACCCTTCTTCCACAATTCTCCCATACTTAATTAACACACAATTTCTATCTTAAGCTAACCAAAGATTCAATTGGGATATTTAATTATTTTTTTGCTTAAGACTAGTAATGTGGTAAAAGATAGAATAAATGGGGATTAAAAGGCTCAAAGTGGCTAACAAAGGTAATTTGAAAGGGTAGGCTTATTTGGGATAAGTGAGCAAAAATCAAATAATGGTCTCAATCATATGCAAGCATATAAATACACTAAATATTGGACATATAGAATGGAACAAAGGAAAGATTGCAATCATAGGGAAGAAAACACACAAGAATAAAAATTTATGGTTAAATAATGTAACCATGTAATTAGGCTCAAATCTCACAGGTTGTGTGTTCTTAACTTTTTAAACTATGTTCTAAATACAACCTCAAACAAGTTTTAACAGAAAAGTTTTGATTTAAATTAGTAAAATACTATAAAAATTTCTTGAAAAAGAAAATATTACTTCAACCAAGTAGTAACTAAATGCGTAAAATCAAGAAAACATGTAATCAAATATGCAGATGCAATAATGAACTAATAAAGAAAATAAGACATTGGTGTTGGAAAAAAAATAACTAACCCATGGAGATCGGTATTGACCTCCCCACACTTAAAGATTGCACCGTCCTCGGTGCATGCTAAGATGTGCAAGTGGACGGGTTGCGAGCTATAACTGCTACTCTTTCTCTAAAGAATGTGCTGATAGACTTATTTGTCTCTCCATTTAGAAGCTTTCCTTTTCTCTTTCTCGGTGGCCAGCCTGAAAGTAGAGGAAAAAAAGAAATGTAACCCAGAAAGAAAGATAAAAAACAAATAAAATATGGCTGGGTTAATGCCAAATAATAAGGATCACAATTACATGGTAGCTACAACATGCAATTGAGAAAACAGTGGAAGCAAATGGCATATCAATGTTGCAAAAAATTCGCAACAAATGGGAAGAGTGTGGGTAATGAAAGTATCAATATAAGTTCATGTCAATGCAAATGGAGTGCAAGTATCATAAAAGATTGGCATTGGCAGATAATTAATATCATCCCACAATGTAAAACAAGTCACTAAGCACCAAAATAATTCAAGAAAAGATGCAACATTTGAATAGAAAAATTTAACACCAATGGAAAAAATAATGAACGTAGAAAAGAAAATAAAAATATGCACAGAATTAAAATGTAATGAATGAAAGTATGTATATAAATTAAATAAAATAGAATGGAAGCGAAGAGTGATGAGAAGGTAAAGAGATGAAGTAAGAAAGAAAGAAGAAAGAAGAAAAGATAGAAAAATTAAGATTAGAAAAGAAAAGATAAGATAATTGGCGCTGATCTGGATAAGTTGTGCGGCGCATGTGACGCGGACGCGTGGGGAACGCGGTCGCGTGGTATGCGATGTGTTCAAGTGACGCGAACGCGTGGGTCACGCGGTCGCGTGAGTTGCTTTGTGCTAGTGCCGCGAGGGCAGCCTCGCGTTCGCACAACTCTTTGTTTGAATCTCAATTTGCCAAATTTTAGAGTGATGCGGTCGCGTGGTTGACGCGATCGCGTGAATAGCCATTCTTTGAAAAATGACGCAGACGCGTGGGGCACGCGGTTGTGTGATAGGTCTTGTGCTTCTAGCACGAGTCCAGCCCAGCTCCATCATAACTCTCTGCCATACACCTTTTTACGTCGATTTTGCAGGGCCACGCATTCGCGTGGGTGACGCGGATGCGTGGGAGGCATATTTTCAAAATGACGCGGCCGTGTCAGCAACGCGGTCGCGTGGGCATGTTTGTGCCTAAGGCACGCCTCCAGCCACGCTTTCGCGTGACTTTCTATTTAATTTTATTTTCTTCCCAACGCACCTGTGACGCTTACGCGTCACGTGCGTGTTTTTTTTTATGCAGTATGCAGAACGAAAAATGCAGAATGCAGATGACTGTGCAGAAATTATGAATGAACACTAATAACAATAAAATAAAATAAAACTAAGAACAAAAAGGAAAGACTATACCATGGTGGGTTGTCTCCCACCTAGCACTTTTGGTTTAAGTCCTTAAGTTGGACGTTTGGTGAGCTCTCTGTTATGGTGGCTTGTGCTTGAACTCGTCTTGAAACTTCCACCAATGCTTGGACTTCCAATAAGCTCTATCAATACCAAGTAAATTTCTCAAGCTTTGATGGAGTTCTTCACAAGTTTTGAGCTCCCAAATTTGATCCTCATATATTCCTGGATCCCAAATCTTGTTTCTGCACCCGCCTTCAAGTGGAACATGATGATTCCATCCGGGTTGTAAGCAATCCGAATTCTCACTACGGCATCCAAACAGCTTCCTAGACCCATTCAATCGAGCTCTACACCAATACTTACACTTCAACTTGGAGTGTGCAACCGTATTGAACCTTGCAGGGCAACTCCTACCACTAACCATTTTTCTCTTACTCTTAATGCCACAAAGAGCTCTAAGTTGACCATCTGTCTCAAGTAGACCATATTCAAGTGGGATGAGAAAGCTAAGGGATATGAATTGTACCCACTTGAATGTTGTGAAGAATAATGGTGACTTAGGCGGAGAGGTCTCCAACAACTTTGGCAAGGTGATTTCAAGCTCCACTCCCTTGTGCTCTTCTTTGACAACTTCCGCCTCTTTGCAAGCTTCTTTAATTCCAACCTCTTCCTCTTGGTAGCTTTCTTCCAAATCAAACTCTTCTTTATGGCTTACCAAGGGCATGGGAGGTTGTGCTTCTTCTTCTTTAATCTCCATGTCAAGTCCAATGGGAGAGGATTCAATTGTAGGTAAGGCTTCATCAATGCTCGAATCCATCTCTTGATCAACCTCTTCAAAATCTTCAACCATGATATTCCTTGGAGGTTGCACACCCTCTTCAACATCAAATTCAAATGTCTTGGAAGGAGGTTCTATGACTGGACTTTTCCATGGAGGTTCTGCATCTCCTAAATCTTCAACCTCTTCTTCCTCTTCAATAATTGCTACCTTGTCCAGTTGTTTTAGTATAAAATCGTACTCATCCTTGATGATTTTCTTTCTATGATAACTCCTTTCAACTATTCCTTCATCTTCAAGGGTCTCTCCTATCTCCACATTTTGGGCCTCCTCTTGCTCTAAGACAAAATCAGACTCCTCCTTGATGTCTTCCTTCACTAATTCTTCAATCACTCATTCGACTTCAAGGGTCTCCACTACCTTCATCTGTAGGGCCTCCTCTAGCTTCTTATGAAGTATGGATTCGCAAAGATGATTCTTTCTTTCTTGTTCCATATCAATAGCATAACTGGGATCATCTTGCTCTTGGATTGATGGATGTGGGTGCTCTTCCATAGAGGGTGGTGATGGGATGGGAAGATTATTATGTGGTTGAAAAGGAAGCGCACTAAAGCTTGAGGGTTGAATATTGGAGGTAGAGGGTTGGTCCATACGGGATATAAGATTTTGGAGTGTAGAGGTGAGACCAATGATATTAGAAATGAGTGTGTTGTTATCCAATAGAGGTTGGGGTGGATAGGAGGGTTCATTTGTTGGGAGAGAGGACTCATAATACAGAGGTGGTTCTGGGTGTGGTTCATATGGTGGTTGGTGTGGTGGATAAGGGGCTTGTTGGTATGGTGGTTCAAAGGTATGTTGGGAAGGTGGTTCATAAGCATATGGTGGGACTTGTTGGTAACTGCAAGGGGGTCCACCATATTCATCATCTTGGTACGCTCCCTAGAATGGCCCTTGACCATAGTAATTTGGTGGAGGTTGGTTGTTACGAAGAGGTCCACCATAACTATTGTCTTGGTATGCATCACAGAATGGTTGTTGGTGATAGTGCATTGGAGGGGGTTGTTGCCAAGAGGGTTGATCAAATCCTTGTGGCTCCTCCCATCTTTGATTCTTCCAACCTTGATGCATGTTCCTGTTATAGCTTTCGTTCCTTTCAACAACATTAGAACCAAACTTAAAGTAATGGGGGTGAGAACTCATAGTAACTAATAAAAATTAAAAATAAAAATAAATAAACAAGCAAAGGAAAATAAAATAAATTAAAATAAATAAGAGAAAAGGTTTGAAAAAGATTTGATTTTAAGATTAGAAAAGATAAGATAAGTTAGGTAAGAGAAGATAAGTTTTTAATTTAAAAGGTTTTGAAATTTAAATTTTTAAATTTGAAAATTAAATTTTGAATTTTAAATTTTGAAATTTGAATTTTTGAAAAAGTCAACAATATAAGATAAAGATTTGAAAAAGATTTAAATTTTGAAAAGGTTTGAATTTTAAAATTTTAAATTTAAATTTTGAATTTTGAATTTTGAATTTTGGAATTTAAATATTGAAATTTGAAATTTGATTTTTAAAATAAGATAAGATAAGATTTTGAAAAAGATATGATTTTTGTAAAACATTTGAATTTTGAAATTTAAAACTAAGATAAGATAAGATAAAAAATTTTAAAATAAAAATCTGAATTTTTTTTTGTAATTTTCGAAAAAATCAATTAAAATAAAGAGAAAAGATATTTTTGAATTTAATGAGGAAAGAGAAAAACAATAAAATGACACCAAACTTAAAATTTTTAGATCAAACGAAGAAAACAACCAAGAACAACTTGAAGGTCAAGATGAACACGAAGAACAACTTGAAGATCAAGAAAGAACAAGGAACATTATTTTCGAAAATTTTAATAACTAAATAAAAACCAATAACCTCTTAATTTACGAAAAAGCAAAAATAAAAACAAAAATAAAAATAAATAAACAAGCAAAAAGCAAATATTTATAATAACCAATAATAAGGCACACGTTTGCAATTCCCCGGCAACGGCGTCATTTTGACGAACTTGATTTTCCGCTAGTAAAGAATTTTTAAAAAAATAATCACGTTGTAAGTATAGTTTCTAAACCAACAGAGAATCATTTCGTACAAAAATTTGGTTGTCACAAGTAACAAAACCCAATAAAATTGATAACCGAAGTATTGAAACATCGGGTCGTCTTCTCAAGGAATTGTAGGGAGGTATGATTTATTATTGGTTATGAGTAAAAGTGTATTTTTGGGTTTTTGAAACAAGGAACAAGTAATTTAAATGGCAAGAAAAATAATTTAATAATTATAAAGAAATTTCTTGGCAAGGTATAAGAACTGGATGTCCTATCCTAGTTATCCTTATCAATTGTAATGAGAATTGAATTTTGCTCCCACCTTGTTAACCTCTAAATATGAAGGTAAGTCAAGTGGATGAATCAATTTGATTCCTCTGGTCCTAGTCAATTCCTATCGAAAGACTAGAGTTTTTGGAATATAAATCAACTAGCAAAGATAACAATCATCAATCACAAGGAGTTTGATAACTCAAGTATCTCCAATTACCTAACCAAAGCAAAAAGGGAGAAAATCTACTTGAATAAAAATGCCTTCAGATGGGAAGCAACAGTAACATAAATAAAAGAAAGAAATCTTAAATCTGAAATACCTCAAATTATATTAAATAAAGAAATCAACTCTAACATGAAGTTCATAAGCCAAATTGAAAAGATAAATAACAATTAAAGTAATAAAATAAATAAAAGTAGAAAATAAATTAAAGGAACATTGAACCTGTGATTGAAAAGAAGTAGCCTAAACATAATAGAACTCCTAAATCCTAATCCTAAGAGAGAGGAGAGAACCTCTCTCTCTAAAAACTACATCTAAAACCTAAAATTATGAATATGAAAGTATTATTGATGAATGGATGTATTCCCCCACTTTATAGCCTCTAATCTGTGTTCTCTGGGCTGAAAACTGGGTCAGAAACAGCTCAGAAATTGCTGGGGGCGAAATCTCCCACGTTGATTTTCGTCACTGCGATGCGTCCGCGTGGAGTACGCGTTCGCATCGCCTAGAGATACGACTACTATGACAAATTATATATCAAATTGAAGCTCCGGACGTTAGCTTTCCAACGCAACTAGAACCGTGTCATTTGGACCTTTGTAGCTCACGTTATGACCGTTTGAGTGCGAAGAGGTCAGGCTGGACAGCTTAGCAATTTCTTCAACTTCTTGTATTCCTTCCACTTTTGCATGCTTCCTTTCCATCCTCTAAGCCATTCCTGCCTTGTAATCCCTGAAATCACTTAACGCACATATCAAGGCATCGAATGGTAATAAGAGAGGATTAATGTTAGAAAATATAAGGCCAAAGAAGCATATTTTCAATCATAGCACAAAATTCGGAAGGAAAAAGTAAAATCATGCAAATAGTATGAATAAGTGGGTAAAGAGTTGATAAAAACCACTCAATTAAGCATAAGATAAACCATGAAATAGCGGTTTATCATTATTCTTGTTGGATAGATAGGATGTTCATATAGTTTTCATCATTTTGGTATGCATGAATTGTTGAAGTAGAGAGAATACAATTTTTTTATAATGCATAAAATGGTGAAGTGTTCTCTTTGACTACTAGCTTAAGCACCTACCAAGAATGTGTTAGAATAGGTCTTGTTACGTTGTGAAAAAAAAAGAGAAGAGAAAAAGGAAAAATGGGCACCGACGCGCCAGCGCACTGTGCGTGCGTGCGCCGGTGGTGCACTTCTAACTCTTGGGCCAAAAACCCGAGAGTCATGCCCACTTTATGCCCATCTCGAGCCAGACACCCACACGTCCGCGTGCTTGACACCTGCGCACACTGATAAACCACTATTTTATGGTTTATATTGTGTTTAATTGTGTGGTTTTATCATGATCTTTACCCACTTATTCATTAAATAAGCATGCATTTATAATTCCTTCCTAAAGTTTTTGCATGATTGAAAACTTGCTTCCTAGAGACTTTTAATTATGTATTTTATTTTTCCTTTATTCCATTCGATGCCGTGATCTGTGTGTTAAGTGTTTCAGGCTTTATAGGGCATGAATGAGTTGGAGATTGGAAAGGAAGCTTGCAAAAAATGGAAAGAACACAAGAAATTGAGGAGATGACCAGCGAGAAGCGACGCGGCCGCATGGATGACGCGACCGCGCAGAAGAGAGAAAATCGCAATGACGCGGCCGCATGGATGACGCGGCCGTGCGAATTAGAAACTGCACAAGTGACGCGGAAGCGTGGACGACGCGCCTGCGTGGCAAAGCGAAACGCCGAATGACGCGTCCGCCTGAATGACGCGTCCGCGTGACATGCGCGATCTGCATAATCTGCAGAATCACTGGAGGCGATTTCGGGCCTTATTTTGACCCAATTTTCGGCCCAGAAAAACAGACTAGAGCCAGAGAACATGCAGAAACCAAAGACAACATTCATTCCACATAGTTTTAAGTTTTTAGATCTAGTTTTCCTCTCCTCTAGGTTTTTTCTCTACACATTCATAGTTTTTAGGATTTGTTATTTTCATTGTTTTTGCATTGGGATATTGAGAAGAGTTATTGCCTCATCAAGACTTCGACATTCTAGTTCGTTCTCTTTACTTGTCTCTTACTCTTCCATGTTCCTTAATTTACTTAATTTTTCTATTGGATTATTTTAGCATTTATTAATACAAGAATTACTTTTATTTTTAATTAATCTTTTGATCATTATTTATCATGTCTTTCTTTAATTCCCTTTCTTATGTTATGAATTTTACATTTACAATGAGCGAGTAGTTCCCTAACTTGATGGGGAGTTGATTGAAAGGAACCCTTGAGTTGGGATGCTCAAGAGAAAGATTGTAATTGGGTTTATTGTTGGATTGCTCTCTAGTCACTAACACCAATCCTCCCAAGAGCGGATGGGAACTTGTGGATAGAAACAGCATTCCAATTTGTTTAACTTTCCCTTACTTAGTGAGGGACAACTAAACATAATAACCCTCAATTGTCAATTAATCTTGAGAGTACTCCAACAAGAATAGGGCTTCCAACTAATCAACTCCCAGTCAAGGCTTTTATTTAAATTTATATAAATTCTCTAATTTAATTTTCTACCATTCAACTCAAACCTTTTTGAAAACATCTGATTAACAAAATAGCACACTTTTCTACAACTCGTTGGGAGACGGCCTGGGATCCATACTCCCAGTATTTTAATTTTAATTTCTGTGACACCCTTCTAATTGATAAGCGGATTTCTGGTTGGTTGAGAACTATACTTGCAACGCATATTTTATAATCATTCTTAACTCGCCAATTTCCGCCACCATCAATTTTTGGGGCCGTTGCCGGGGAGTTGCAATAGAGTGCTAAAAGTTATTGATTGGATTTTATTTATTTGCATTTTATTTTATTTTACTACTATGAGCTGCTTGTTTCTTTCGTTTGATGACGCGTTCGCTTCCTGACCCAAGCTTGCTAGTATTCGATCCTGAGATTGAAAGAACTATTTCACGAATAAGGTAAGCTCGGCGTCGGTTAGTCCTCTCTAAGGGCGGATCTGAAATGTCACTTGAGAAAGAAACCAGCTCCCGTTCTACAGATTCAGTTGATTTACGTGCAGGTAACATGGCAGTAGCCAGAAGAATTACTATCCAGGAGGCTGGAGCCCTTGATTTTACAATGCAACCATTTCAAGCGCATCACCTTGCGGTGGCTATATATTTTGAAATAAAGACCGCACTGCTCAATTTGATGCCCAAGTTTCATGGCTTACCTGCTCAAGAGCCTATCAAGCACCTGAGAGATTTTCAAGCAACCTGTTCTACTGTCAGGCGTGATGGTGCAGATGAAACTTCAATTTTGCTGAAAGCTTTCCCGTTTTCTCTTGAGGGAAAGGCAAGAGAGTGGTACTACACTCAACCAGCAGCAATTGTGTCCAACTGGGATACACTGAGAAGAGAATTCTTGGAAAAGTTCTTTCCAGCTGAAGTTACTGATAAACTGAGGAAAGATATTTCCATGATTGTTCAGGATGATTCTGAAACTCTCTATGAGTACCGGGAGCACTTCAATAATCTTCTGGAAGCTTGCCCCCACCATATGATTGACAAGATAGTGTTACTCGGTTATGTCACACAGGGCATGAGGCCCCAAGATAAGACCACATTGGAAAGTGCTAGCAATGGGTCTATGAAAAAGTACAAGACCACTGATGAGGCATGGCAATTGATCAGTGACTTAGCTGAATCTACTAGGAATCACAGGCAGAAACAAGGCCGTGCAAAAGCCGTTGCAGAAGTATCCTCTAGCAGAGAGACTGCTGCTTTAACTCAGAGTATCTGTGAAATGACAAACTTGCTGAAGCAGATGCAATTGAACCAACAACAAGTTCAGCAAGCTCAACCTTCTCCAACACAGCAAAACCAACAGTTAGTCCCACAGAGAGTTTGCGAAATCTGCGCTAATTATAGCCACTATACTGACAAATGTCCGCAGCTCCAGCAGGAAGACAACACCGTGGCAGCCACTCATAACTTCTATGACCGCCCCAACCAAGGGTATAATCAAAGTGGCAATTACAACCATGGATGGCAGGACAATTCTAACCAGAATTGGAGGGACAATAACAACAACAGAGGAGGCAGAGATAATCAGGGGAATTAGAGGTGGAATAATAACAACAACAGGCAGCAGATTCAGAATCAACCTTACAGAGCACCTCACCTAAGGCAATCCCAAGGACCACAGAATACCCAATAGCAGACCTCTCAAATTACCTATCCTTCTTCATCTGCCAATGATGACTTACTACAATCTATTGATCGGAGACAGCAGACCATGGAAAACAACATTAATGCCACTCTAAATAGTCTGAACGCTACTTTGTAGGCTCTTGTCTCCCAGCTGGATCAATGAACAACTCCAATAATCAACCTTTGAGCTCCAGTGGAATTCCCTCTCAACCATTACCCAATCCCAAGGGTGGTATTAATGCCATCTCCCTAAGGTCTGGAACCACACTGCAGGAGAGGAATCAGGAGGAGACAAGCCCACCAGAATACGCCTCAGCTGAAGAGGTAGTAGAATTAGAAGATGTTGAAGAAGAAGAGGACATACAGGACATGACTGAAGAAGAATAAGTGCAACCACAAGAGGAAGCACTAAAAGGTGCAGACACTGTAGAAAACACCACTCCCATTCCATTTCCACAACTTACAAGGAAGCCCAGGAAGCAGCTGGAACCTGATCCCAAAATGGTAGAGATATTCAAAAATATTGAGGTAACTATTCCCCTTTTTGATGTTATTCAATAGATACCTAAATATGCAAAGTTTCTAAAATATTTATGTATCCATAAAGACAAAATTAATGAATTAGAAATTATTCCTTTAGGAAGCTCCATATCTGCTTTAATGGGAGGTTTACCTGAAAAGTGTAGTGACCCAGGTCCTTGTATAGTTAATTGTACTATTGGTGGTGTGATAATTTCTGACTGCATGTGTGATTTAGGAGCATGTGTGAGTATAATGCCTTTGTCTATATATGATGTTTTGAGGCTCCCTCCCTTAAAAAGGTCGGTAGCTCGTTTTGTGTTAGCAGATAAAAGCATTATTACAGTGGTTGGAGTTGCTGAAGATGTCTTAGTGGGCATTAAGGGACTCACGTTCCCCACTGATTTTTATATCCTGGAAATGCCCCAAAATGACTCAGACAAGCCATCATCAATCATACTCGGAAGACCATTTCTGAAGACCTCAAAGTTTAAATTAGATGCTTTTTCAGGAACATACTCTTTTGAAATAGATGGCCGAGTAGTGATCTTCAATCTGAATGGAGTTATGACGCATCCTCCGGAGGATCATTCTATCCTCCAGTGTGACATTATAGATGAAACCGTGGCTGAAGTTCACCAGGAGGAATTTGAAGAGAAGCACACAGGATAAGGCCCAAGTGTGGGGACATTCTCAGAGGGCAATGACAGTGCCTTACCACTGTTACCAGCTCCAGACAACCCAAAGCCTGAACATGATCAGAAGTTAGAATTAAAATCCCTTCCTCCACACCTCAAATATGCTTACCTTGAAGACGGGCAGAAGTTTTCGGTTATCATTGCAAGGGAACTCACTTCTCAACAGGAAGAGCAGCTACTTGGTGTGCTGAAGAGGCACGAGAAGGCAATTGGTTGGAGTTTGGCAAACATAGTAGGCATCAATCCTCAAGTCTGTGAGCATAGGATATTTTTAGAAGAGGGAGCAAGACCTGTCCGTCAACCCCAGAGAAGACTGAACCCTACTATCCTAGAGGTTGTCAAAAAGGAAGTGACCAGACTACTAGAGGCAGATATCATCTATCCCATCTCAGACAGTGAATGGGTAAGCCCAGTACAAGTGGTGCCAAAGAAGTCTGGAATCACTGCAGTGAAAAATGAGCATGGAGAGCTCCTAACAACCAGAGTTCAGAACGCCTGGAGGGTCTGTATTGACTATAGACGCCTCAACCAAGCAACCCGTAAGGATCACTATCCTCTTCCATTTATTGATCAAATGCTGGATCGCCTGTCAGGTTAATTGCATTATTGTTTTTTAGATGGTTACACAGGTTATTTCCAGATTCATATAGCTCCTGAGGATCAGGAAAAGACCACTTTTACATGTCCTTTTGGGACTTATGCTTACAAGAGAATGCCCTTTGGCTTGTGCAATGCACCAGCTAATTTTAAGAGGTGCATGATGAGTCTTTTCTCTTATCTTATTGAGGGCTGTATGGAGGTTTTTATGGATGATTTTAGTGTATATGGCGATTCCTTTAGCCTTTGCTTAGATGGATTATCTAGAGTATTAGATAGATGTGTCAGTACAAACCTGGTATTAAATTTTGAAAAATGTCACTTTATCGTTGCAAGTATAGTTTCTAAACCAAGCAATAATCCTTTCGTACAAAAGTTTATTTGTCACAAGTAACAAAACCCAATAAAATTTATAACCGAAGTATTTAAATCTCGGGTCGTCTTCTCAAGGAATTGCAGGGAGTATGATTTATTATTGGTTATGAAAAATTGTATATTTTTGGGTTTTTGAAATAAGGAACAAGTAATTTTAAATGGCAAGAAAAATAAATTAATAATTAAGAAATCTCTTGGCAGGGTATAAGAATTGGAAGTTCTATCCTAGTTATCCTTATCAGGTGTGATGAGAATTGGGTTTAAATCCCACTTAGTTAACCCTTACTAAACAAAGGAAAGTCAAGTGGACTAATTAAATTGATCCTCAAGTCCTAGTCAACTCCTGTGGAAAGACTAGCTTTAGAGTGATCCAAATCAATCACCAACTCCAATTTTAATCAACAACTGAGTTTGATAACTCAAGTGTTACCAATCACTTAACCAAAGCCAAAAGGAGAAATAAATCTTAAATTAAATTGAAAGCATCATAAATAGAGTAAACCAGTTATTAATCTGAAATACCTCAAATTGCATTTAAACATAAATTCAAATCCTAACATGGAAAGGTTCATAAGCTAAATTTAAAAGATAAATAACAATTAAAGTAATAGAGTAAATAAAAGTAGAAAATAAATTAAAGGAATATTGAACCTGTGATCGAAGAGAAGTAGCCTAGTCATAATAGAAATCCTAATCCTAATCCTCAGAGAGAGGAGAGGACCTCTCTCCCTAAAACTACATCTAATCCTAAAATTGTGTATATTAAATCTTGATTGATAAATGAATGGATTCCCCCACTTTATACCTCTAATCTGTGTTTTCTGGGCCAAAAACTGGGCCAGAAACAACTCAAAAATCGCTGGGGGCGAAATCTGTCACGCTGATTTTCGTCACTACGACACATCCGCGTTGAGGACGCGTTCGCGTTGCCTATCTGTACGGTTACTATGGCAAATTATATATCAAATCGAAGTCTCGGACGTTAGCTTTCCAACGCAACTGAAACCGCATCAGTTGGACCTTTGTAGCTCAAGTTGTGACCATTTGAGTGCGTAGAGGTCAGGCTGGACAACTTAGCAATTTCTTCAACTTCTTGTATTCCTTCCATTTTTGTATGCTTCCTTTCCATTCTCTAAGCCATTCCTGCCCTGTAATCCCTGAAATCACTTAACGCACATATCACGGCATCGAATGGTAATAAGAGAGAATTAAGAATAGCAAATTTAAAGCCCAAAAAAGTATATTTTCAATCATAGCACAAAATCCGGAAGGAAAAAGTAAAACCATGCAAATAGTATGAATAAGTGGGTAAAGAGTTTATAAAAACCACTCAATTGAGCATAAGATAAACCATGAAATTGTGGTTTATCAACAATCCACCACCACCGTCTCCGGCCACTCACCGACGACAACCACCTCTTCCGGTGGCACTACATCTCTTCTATTTCTTTCTCATTTTCACAAAAGAAAATTCAACCTTGTTCTTTTACCTTGTTCTTTGCATTATTTCTCCTTTTAGTAAGATTCTTCTTGTTTATTTACTTAGTTTCTCTTTTAGTTACATGATTATATTACTTACTTTTCATTTGCTTACTTTTCCTTTTCCTTATTTTTCCATGGATGTTGAATTTGAGCTTAATTTGCTTTAATAGATCTTTTGTCTTTTTTCCTTATCTTTGCCAATATGTGATGTTTATGTGATGATTGATATTTCATTTTGGGGCTCAAATTGGTTGAGTATCTCATAATTGCTCATTGCTTGATCATTGCACGCCAAGTGTTCGAGAAAATGCATGAATGCCATTTTGGTTTATTTTAATAATGTACTTTGAATTTGGTGCTTCTCCTCATTCACTTGTTGTCTTCTATACGCATTGAGTCTATTTTGCTTGCTAATTAGATACTCATTGAACATGACTTTCTTTTTATTATGGATGCTTGAGATCATTCTTCTCATGCCCTATTGCATGCTCTATTACCTCTTGCATCCCATGCCAAGTGTTGTGACCATTGCCTCTATAATCACTTTGTTGCACTACTTCTTATAGGCACTATCTTTCACTGGAATGTTTTTTTGTTAAAATGATTCTTTGGGTTTAATGTTTTCCTATTTCCCTTCCTTTCTCAGGATGGCCACCAAGAAAGGCAAGGAGAAAGCTCCAAGGAAACCGGCCGCAAGAAGGGCACCCCAAAGGCCAAACTCTAAGGCGCACTCTTCATTAGGAGCCAAACCCCTATCTATGAAGGCAAAGACACCCTCTCCTATTGATGAGAATGAAAAGAGCAAACCGGCAAAGATTCTTCAAGGTTTCCTAACCGCTTCTGTGAACTTATATTCCCCTCCAATGCTGTGAGGAACTATCATCCTGAGCATCTACTCGCTTCGTCGGACAAGGTTGCTCCTTATATTCTACCCCGCATTGAACGGTGAGGATGGGAGTTTCTTATGAGAAAAAACAAGGGAGATCAACCTCTCTTGGGTGGAAGAATTTTACACTAACTACCATCTTTCCTCCCTTCAATCGGTATACATGCGCCGGAAGCAAGTCTCGGTTTTAGAAAAGGCTATTCATCAAGTGCTTAATGTCCTACCGGTACCAAGTGACATGGATGGCTACCAAGAAGTCTTACGTCAGCGAGAAAAGTTTGGATTTGATTGGGACTCGATCCTCCGAGTAATTGCTGAGCCAGGGACATTTTGGACCAATGGTCGACTCCAGATGAGGCCCAAGTGCATTGACGCTCGCTTTCTCACTATGGAAGCTAGAGCTTAGGCCCAGATCCTATCTCACTATGTGCTACCTAGCACCCACAAGTCGTCCTTCACGGCGGATCTCACCTTGCTTGTTTGGTGTGTTCTCACGGAGAGACCGGTGAACATTCCGTTTCTTGTCAAGCAAGCGATGAGTCAAGTCCACGTCCGGGGTAATTTGCCATTTCCAGCATTGGTATCTGACTTAGTTGCTGCTGCGGGTGTTCCTTGGGAAGCCAAGGACACGAAGATTATGGTCCCAAGCGAAAAATACTTACACCTTCCCATGAACAACCCAAGCCTTAACATAGCCCTTCCATCTACTATCCCTTCCACCTCATCATCACCACCACAGCAAAGATCCACACATCAAAGGATAGAAGATCTATATCAAAAGCTTGATAGATATGAGCGGCGCAACCAACGCCGATACACTTACATCAAGAAGCTTCTGCATTGTGTTACCCCTAGCATGGAGGAACCCGAAATATTTACATCCACCTCAAACCCAAGTGATGGGAGCTCTGAAGGAGAGAATAGTGAGGATTCCGGTCCCGACTGCCCTTTGTGCATTGCTCGTAGCACGGAGGACCGTGCTAAATTATAAGTGTGGGGAGGTCGTTCGACCGATCTCCATGGGTAACAATCTCTTCCTTTCAATACCCATGGATTTATCTTTTGCTTAGTAGTTAGTACATTGCATGTGTAGTTAGTCTTGCTTGTAAATACTCCTTGCATGATAGTTAGTTTCTATAGAGTTGCTTGGTCAAAATAATAACTTCTTTCCCAAAAAACTATGTTCTGGGTACCCTACCAAATTTTTGAAAAAAAAAATTTTGCAGTTAACTTGCTTTAAGAATGTATTTTGGAACATAGTGATTGAGGTAAGAACACAAGCATGTAAGTTTTGAGCCTATTGCATGGTTACATCTTCTAACCATTAATTCTCATTCTTTTGTGCATATCTCTCTCTATGATTGTAATCCTTGCTTTGTCTAATTCTATATGTCCATTACTTTGTGTATGAATGCATTTACATGATTGAGGCCGTCATTTCAATAGTTACTTTTTCCAAATGGCCTTAACCCTTTTATCTACCATTGCTAACCAATTTTGAGCCTATGATAAACCCTCTTTGTTCTTAAAAAAAGAGCACATCAACAACTGATGCCAAGGCATCTTAGGCTAGTTTCACTAGCATTTTTCTGTTATTTTTAGTTGTTTTATGCATTTTCTTGAGCCTTAAGTAATCATTTGGGCCAAATAGTCATGCTTGTCTTAAATCATTCAAACATGAAGATTTTGATGCAAATTCCATGAGTTTTTAGTTATATTCCTTGAATGCTATGAATGAAAGATTTCTCATGAAATTTTGCAAGACTTTGATGCAGTTGTTTGGATGATTTCAGGGAAGAAGAGGCTAGGCAAGGAAGCAACAAAATCAATAAAGGAAGCTTGAATATCACATGTGGAGTTTAAGCTCCAGTTTAAGCTTAAACTGGAGCTTAAACGCCAAAACCATGAGAGCTAAGGAAATGCTGAAAGTGGCGTTTAACCTCCAGTTTAACCTTAAACTGGAAGTTAAACGCCAGAAATGGGAAATGCACCAGGGAGCCATTTCCACGTTTAAGCTCCAGTTTAACCTTAAACTGGAGCTTAAACGTGTTCGACCAAGTTTTCTCCTCCAGGGTTGCTTTCTCCATTTCCACGTTTAAGCTCCAGTTTAACCTTAAACTGGAGCTTAAACGTGTTCGACCTCCAGGATGGCTTTCTCTATTCCCACGTTTAAGCTCCAGTTTAACCTTAAACTGGAGCTTAAACGTGTTCGACCTCCAGGGCTGCCTTTCCTATCTCCACGTTTAAGCTTCAGTTTAACCTTAAACTGAAGCTTAAACGTGTTTGACTACGTTACCCTCCAGGGCTGCCTTCTTCCATTTTCACGTTTAAGCTTCAGTTTAACCTTAAACTGAAGCTTAAACGTGCTTCCACAAAAGGCATCACTGGAAGTGTCTGGCGTTTAAGCTGCAGTTTAAGCTTAAACTGCAACTTAAACTCCACCATTGGAAAAGGTTTATGGGCCAAAAATATTGCAGTTTAAGTTAGCTTTTGAACACAAATATTAACTTAAACTTACTCTGGTATGAAACCCAATTGAATATCATGGTTTATGGGATTGGGCTTGAAGGATTGATGAGTCTGGAATTTCAATTTGTTGAGTCATGTGTCATTACTTGATTATCACTAAGTTGGCTCAATGAATGTTACAGAATTTGGATCAGCAGCCTCATCAAGATTATGGATCATAAACCCAAAGCAAAAGGAAAGCAGGGAGAGGCCTCAAAGCCCAAGAAACACAACAGAAGCTCAATATAGAAAGTGTATAAATAGGATAGAATTTAAGTTAGGAGGGACTTTTTACCTTTTCATTTTGCTAGTTTACATATCTTGGTAATTGAATTCAGAGCTATGACTCACTAAACCCCCTTTCATTGGGTTAGGGAGCTCTATTGTAATTCAATGAATCAATAATAGTTTATCTTCTTCTTCAATCTTTTCTCTTGAATTTTGTTAGAAAGCTTCTCGATCTAATTCCATTGGGTAGTTGTCTTGGGAAAGAAACTACCCATAATTGGAATCCTTCGGAACCTTGGGAAAGGAATGGAGGATTCATGCTAGAGAAACTTTCTCACAGTGAATTGGATTGGGGTTTGGATGGATATTGTGACATGTAATCCTACCAAATTGTGGTTCATGAAACTGTGTGGTATAATCAGTGATCGAGCATCATCTCTTCTTATGAACATTTAAACCAAGGGATTGGGAATTTGTTTGTTTTTAGAGAGAATTGGTGAGCCAAGGGATTGGGATCCAATCATATAAGATTGCCAAGCAAAATTCAATGAACGCATTGGTTGAGGAAGAGATAAACATGTTTTGATTCGGAGATCTCAATATCTCCTATAACCCAATGAATTCCCCATCTCCGATTTCCACTTTCTCTTTACATTCTGCAACTCAATTCATGCAATCACCCCCATTCCCTTTTAATTTTAGCAATTTAGCTTCTGCTCTTTAATTCATGCAATTTAAGATTCCGCCATTTTAATTTCTTGTCATTTACGTTTCCCGCTAATTTTACATTCCGCAATTCTCATCTAATTCTTGATTCCGCTCAACTAAACATACTTCTAATCCGAATTGCTCATTCAACCAATCCTTGTGGGATTCAACCTCACTCTATTGTGAGTTTTTACTTGATGATAACCAGTGCACTTGCCGGAAGGAATTTTGCCGATCGTGCAATTTCCTAAATCGTGGCATAACTAGTTTATGCGCATCAAGTTTATGGCGCCGTTGCCGGGGATTGGTTTTCGATTGACAATTCTCAAATTGGAAGTTAACTAGATTGAGCATTTTTTTTGTTTTGATTAATTCAGTACAAGTTACTTGTTGAATTTTAATTTCTGCACTCTGTTACATGCTTTCTTTCTTTATGCCTTTAAATTCAAGCAACTAACTCACTGACTCACTAACTGTTTGAATTAATTCCTCAACTGCTCTAACCATACTCTTCCATTAACCAAGAGTATTTCACTTGTTTGTTGCATGTGCTGTGTTCTTGTATGACAGGTAGGAGAGGAGAGACATCAACTCCTCCATATACCGAACCAGAGAGGACCCTTCATAGACTTAGAAGGGAAGCAAGAGGGAAGAGAGTACTGGGAGAAGAAGAATCTGAAGGAGAATCTAAGGACAATTTTGAGGAAGCTTTAGATCTCAACATGGATAGAGAAGTTCACAACCATGAGAGAGCTGATGGAAACAATGCCATTCCTGAGAGGAGGGTTCTTAGTTCATACATAAACCCAACCTCTGGGAATTGTGGTAGCAGCATTCAGAAACCACCCATTCAGGCCAACAATTTTGAGCTCAAACCACAGCTAATATCACTTGTGGAGAATCATTGTTCATTTGGTGGGAGTGCTAATGAAGACCCAAACCAACATCTCACAAAATTCCTGAGAATTTGCGACACTGTGAAGTCCAATGGAGTCCAGGAAGATGCCTATAAACTGCTTTTGTTCCCGTTTTCACTTAGGGACAAGGCAGCTAAGTGGCTGGAATCATTCCCAAGGGGGAGCCTAACAACATGGGACGAGGTGGAAAGCAAGTTTCTGGCACGTTTCTACCCCCCACAAAAGGTCAATAGGCTTCGATCTGAGGTTCAGACTTTTAGACAACAAGATGGTGAAACTCTCTACGAGGCATGGGAGAGATTCAAGGATTTGACAAGGAAATGCCCACCAGACATGTTCCATGACTGGGTGCAATTGCATATTTTCTATGATGGACTCTCTTATGAATCAAGGAAGGCTGTAGACCATTCATCAGGAGGTTCATTGAACAGGAAAAAGACTGTGGAAGAAGCCATTGAAGTGATTGAGACAGTGGCTGAGAATGAGTACTACTATGCATCATAGAGACACAACACTAAGGGAGTCATGGAGCTGAACCATGTTGATACAATTCTAGCCCAAAACAAGGTGTTTGCCAAGCAACTAGCAGAGCTCACCAGGAAATTAGAAACAAAACAAGTGGCTGCAATACACACACAAGATCAAGAGGAAGAAAGCACTGAAGGAGGTGATTGGGAAGAGGCCAATTATGTAGGAAATCAACAAAGGCAACCATATGATCCACATTCCAACACTTACAACCCAGGCTGGAAAAACCACCCAAACTTTGGGTGGGGAAACCAGCAAAACCAACATAACAAGTCCACATACCAAAACTCCAACCAAAGATCATACCAAGCCACACAAAACACTTACTCTCAACCACCATATCATAGCCAAAATAATCAACCTGCCCAACCTAACCCGAACCAACAATTTCAAGATCAATTAAACAGGATAGAAGGAATGATGGCACACATGGGTCAGGACATAATTGAGTTGAAAAGCTTCAGGGATGATGTGAGATCTACCTTAAGAAACCATGGTGAAAAACTCAAGAGGATGGAGTCTCAAGTAGGAGAGCTATCTCAACAGGCCCCCAAATCAACTGCAGTGTTCCCTAGTGACACAGAAAAGAATCCTAAAGGGGAACAAAAGAGAGTAAGATGGGAAGAATGCAAGGCCATCACCATATTGAAGGAAGTCTCAGAAGAAGAAGGAATTAGACCCTCAGAACAGGAGCCAGAAATCTTGAAGGAAGGTGTGAAGGAAGCTAAGCAGGAAAGTGAAACTGAGCAAGCTAAGGAACTGCAAAAAGGCACGATGGAAACATACCAACCAAAAGCACCATTTCCTCAGAGGTTAGGAGGAGGTGAAAAAGGGAAAACCTATTCAAGGTTTTTAGAGACATTTAAGTCTCTCCATATCAATATTCCCTTTCTTGAGATTCTCCAGCAAATGCCTACACATATCAAGTATTTAAAGGAATTGTTGAGCAAGAAAAGAGTTTTGAAGGGAGGACAAACGGTAACAATGAACAAAGAATGCAGTGCCCTCATCAAGAAGGACACAGTCTCTAAGAAAACAGACCCAGGAAGTTTTCATATCCCCTGCATCATAGGGGAAACAAAAATTGACAGAGAATTCTGTGATCTAGGAGCTAGCATAAATGTGATGCCTCTAACTCTTATGAAGAGGCTACAACTGAATGAGGTGAGATCCACTGATGTAATCATACAACTGGCTGACAAAACTCAGAAGCAAGCTGAAGGGGTAGTTGAGAATGTGCTGGTGAAAGTGGGAGATTATTACTTCCCCACAGACTTTGTCATTTTGGACATGGAGGAAAGCTACTTACACCTTATCATTTTGGGCAGGCCTTTCCTAGCCACTACTAGAGCGCTCATAGATGTAGAACAAGGAGAGCTAATTCTGAGAATACATGATGAACAGCTCATTTTCAAAGTTTTCAAACCTGCATCTGAGCCTGAACCAGAACCTGAAAAGCCTAAGGATGATAGTAGCCATCTGTGTTTGGAGGAAAATAATCCAGCAGCTGAAACTCTAAAACAGTCCTTGGAAGGCAAACAAGAGTTGCAAGAGTTAAAGCCACAAGAATCAATGGAAACAGATCAGAAGGATCCTCCTGGCATAAGGGTCAATGAAGAAATCCTCAAGAGAAAGGGAAGAATGGTAGGGAAATTGCCAAGAGGGTGGAGAAACAAGAAAATTCCCACTGAAGGTTTTTCTCCGGGAGATAAAGTGATATCAAGTCATTATCTGCCAATCCCACCTGGCCTCAAAACCATTCCTTCCCAGCTCCCTCAAGTGTTCACAATCAGGAAAGTTCTTTCTATGGAACATTTAGAGGTCATGAAGGAATCAAATGGGGATGTTTTCATAGTGAGAGGAGAAGACATCAAGCACTACAATCCACCCTAACAAGGGACAACCGTCAAGCTAGTGACGTTAAAGAAGCGCTTCATGGGAGGCAACCCATGTTTTAGTATCCTTACTCTTTATTGTTTTGTTTTACATCTAATAAAGCATGGTTTCTTATGCATGAACTTGAATCCTCAGGACAACTGTTGATAAAGTGCACTAAACATTGCATGTAAATTACAATTGGTCTCTAAGTTTGGTGTGCCTGAAGGCACTCCCAAATCTTATTCCAATTGTATTCAATCTTTCATTCAAGGTGCACGACCAAACATTAAGTTTGGTGTTCCTTTTGAACACAGTTAATGAAAAGCAAGAAGTTCCTCTGGATTTAGAAATTCATGACAAGTATACCATTTGCATGTTTTAATACTTTGATTTCAATTACTCTAGGTAGTAAAATTGTTTAGGATCAAAGCGCCAAAGTGACTAGGATTTATTAGAATTATGCACATTCATTAAGGACAACCAACATGGATTCCATGTCATCAGGAGACATTACCAAACACTAAGTTTGGTGTCCAGTAATAAGTGTGCATACATACAAAGGTACAAAAGGAAAGATAAGAATAGAGGAAAAAGACAAGGGGGAGGTACGGTGCTTGGTCAAAAAGGAAGTTCACAAGTCTTTGAAACTAACACATGGGAAAAGGAAGTTCTGCATGAAAAGATAGCTACATGTACAACCTAATGCACTCAGAATACGTCCAAGAAAATGAAAAGCAATTCGTCCTTCTCCCTAATTCATATATTTACCATCAGGCCACCCTTCACAAATCACCCTAGCCGTCCATTTTTCACTTACAGGCACTATAAAGAACCACTTGGGGAACGAGTTCCACACCACCAAATCTCCTTCATGCACATTTTCTTTCATCATAGCATAACTATCTCTTGCCGAAAACAACCTCACCACACTTCCAACAACACTTCTTGCTTCACCTTGTCAACTTTAGCTTGTCACTTACCAAAACTAAAGAACCAATGGTAGCCTCATCTAGCCACAAAAGAAGAAAAGACAAGCAACCAATGGAGGAGAACAGGGAATTCGATGCATGGAGATACAAATCAGTTTTCCATGAGATTCAAGCCGAATGGATGAGACCTAAAATGGTACTAGCTGAGGTTCCCTTTGACCTTGAAAAGGATGAGTTCCCAGGTGTTTGGGAGAAGATCAAAAAGAGGAAGTGGGAGCTCCTGACTAAGCCAATCACTAAAATCAACATCAACTTGGTGAAGGAGTTCTATGCAAATGCAGTGAGGGAAGACTCAACCAAGAAACCCACATACAAAAGCTATGTGAGAGGGGTGGAAGTTGACTTCAGTCCCAAAGCAATCATGAAAACTCTTGGCTTGAAAAACATACGTTTCAGCCAAGCAAGTTATGAAGAAAGGATGATAGGAGAACCTGACTATACAACTATTGCTGAAGACCTTTGTGCCATCAGAGCTGAATGGGTGAGAAAAACAAGAGGGGCTCCAAGAGTCTTGAGAAGGGGAGACCTAACACCTGAAGCTAAAGGGTGGTATGCAATAGTTAGGAGATCCATCCTACCCACTGCAAACTCTTCAGAAATAGTCCCTAAAAGAGCCATCTTGCTACATTGCATTATGGTGGGAGGGGAGATTAAAGTTCATAAACTCATTGCTGAACAGATACAAGAGCTTAGTGAGAAAAGTGACCCTGAATCCTGGCTCCACTTCCCTAGCACCATCATTAGACTATGCATCGATGCCCAAGTACCACTTGAAGACGAAAGACCTAATTGGCTATATCCTGGATTGGCTATAACTGCGTACAGAATGACTCTTGGCCCAATTGCTCCAAGACATACAAAAAGAAGAAATGAAGAAGGGCAACAAGCAGAAGCAGAGCAAGAAGCGGAACAAGAAGGACAGGAAGGAGAAGACGGAGAAGAAGAGCAAGAAGAGCAAGGAATTCCAGAAAGAAGACAACGAATTCCCAGAGACCCCATGGATATGAGCAGAATGCAGGAAATCATAGAAGGAATGTCTCAACAATACATGAGGTCTCAGGAGAGACAAGAGGACTTTCACCTAAAAATGATGGATATGCAAAGGAACTTTGAATCAAGATTCTTAGATCTGCAAAGGGAACAGAATTTACACTTACAGGAATCCTTCAGCCACATATGCCAACACCAAGATGCCAATGTCTTGGCAATCAAGGAAGCCACCACTTTACAGAATGCAAGATACTCAGTCCAAGCTGATTACAACATCAGTTCGCAAATCAAGCTTAACTACATAGGGGAACATTTACACAAGATGGACCCAGCATTCCCAGCTTTTGATGAGTATTTCAAAGGGAGGAAAGAAGGAGAAATAAACAAGGCAATGATCCTTGAAAAAGGAGTGGAAGAAACAATGAAAAAGGCTGGATTTTGGAAAAAGCTCATAAGAAAAGACAAAGGAAGTTCAAGTGGTCAAAAAGGGGTAGGAAGCAAGAAGAAGCAGGATCCCAAGAATCAAGAAGAACCAAGCAATAAATGAGAGGTGGTCTCTCTCCTTAATAATCAAATGATAATTGGTGAATTGTCTTTATGAGCTTTCTTTCATTATAAGTCATTTGAGTTTTAATGTGAAGTCTCTAGTATGTTTGTCTGTTTATTGCTTTGAATAAAGTGAATGCCTAGATGTTTGGATATAACTTCACCTTCTTAAACAAGTGCTTGCCATGCTTGTTCTGTTTCCAAAAATAAAAGAAAAGTTTGAACAAAAGTAACTTGGCTCAATTAGTGACAAATCAAGTAGAATTAAGTGGTGGTATGCATGCTTGATTGTTTAGTCAGATCACTGGAAATAGAGTGTAAAATTATCATTTTTTGTGTAGAAATTGAAAACTGTCTATGGATCTTGATGAATAAATGTCTTTGGCCATGAAAAAAAAAAGAAAGAAAAAGAAGAAGAAAAAGCCACTGAAAAAGGGCAACAAAAAAAAGCAAAAAAATTGAGAAAATAAGCTAGGCACCAATGGTTTGAACTTCTGAGACAAATGTCTGTGGTGTTTATGTATTAAGGATATGCTTGGATGAATAGGTTCTGAGGAGTGTTTCAACACTTGGTAACTTGGGTTAACTAACCCGGGATTATCAACCAAAAGTCCATTATCAAGAGCAACCTAAATACAAAACATTTAGTCACACAAAGAGGTGCTGGGCACCAATGTCTCAAGAAGAAATGTGAACTAAAATGCCTGTAGTGGATATGTGTAGTGCACTGATAAGAAAAAGAAAATGCCAAAGGCTTGTGCAACACATGACACTGAGCAAACAAGGAGCAAAGGAGCTCTAAGAAAAAGAAAAACAAAGAAGAGAAAAGTGCCAAGGACATAAGAATAACAAGGGGCCATAGCAGTGTTTGATGGATGCAATGAAAAAGTGATAATCTTACTTGATAAGAATGAAAAAGTGATGCTGCAACTTTCTGCATAAAACCCTTCTGATGAACTTCAAGTGCTTGCTAATATAGCCAATGTAATTGCTTTCTGTTTCATACTTTCTTCTCAAATAACTCAGGACTTGCTTAGGGACAAGCAAGTATTAAGTTTGGTGTTGTGATGCCAAGGCATCTTAGGCTAGTTTCACTAGCATTTTTCTGTTATTTTTAGTTGTTTTATGCATTTTCTTGAGCCTTAAGTAATCATTTGGGCCAAATAGTCATGCTTGTCTTAAATCATTCAAACATGAAGATTTTGATGCAAATTCCATGAGTTTTTAGTTATATTCCTTGAATGCTATGAATGAAAGATTTCTCATGAAATTTTGCAAGACTTTGATGCAGTTGTTTGGATGATTTCAGGGAAGAAGAGGCTAGGCAAGGAAGCAACAAAATCAATAAAGGAAGCTTGAATATCACATGTGGAGTTTAAGCTCCAGTTTAAGCTTAAACTGGAGCTTAAACGCCAAAACCATGAGAGCTAAGGAAATGCTGAAAGTGGCGTTTAACCTCCAGTTTAACCTTAAACTGGAAGTTAAACGCCAGAAATGGGAAATGCACCAGGGAGCCATTTCCACGTTTAAGCTCCAGTTTAACCTTAAACTGGAGCTTAAACGTGTTCGACCAAGTTTTCTCCTCCAAGGTTGCTTTCTCCATTTCCACGTTTAAGCTCCAGTTTAACCTTAAACTGGAGCTTAAACGTGTTCGACACCTCCAGGGCTACCTTTCTCAGCTTCCACGTTTAAGCTCCAGTTTAACCTTAAACTGGAGCTTAAACGTGTTCGACCTCCAGGATGGCTTTCTCTATTCCCACGTTTAAGCTCCAGTTTAACCTTAAACTGGAGCTTAAACGTGTTCGACCTCCAGGGCTGCCTTTCCTATCTCCACGTTTAAGCTTCAGTTTAACCTTAAACTGAAGCTTAAACGTGTTCGACTACGTTACCCTCCAGGGCTGCCTTCTTCCATTTCCACGTTTAAGCTTCAGTTTAACCTTAAACTGAAGCTTAAACGTGCTTCCACAAAAGGCATCACTGGAAGTGTCTGGCGTTTAAGCTGCAGTTTAAGCTTAAACTGCAACTTAAACGCCACCATTGGAAAAGGTTTATGGGCCAAAAATATTGCAGTTTAAGTTAGCTTTTGAACACAAATATTAACTTAAACTTACTCTGGTATGAAACCCAATTGAATATCATGGTTTATGGGATTGGGCCTGAAGGATTGATGAGTCTGGAATTTCAATTTGTTGAGTCATGTGTCATTACTTGATTATCACTAAGTTGGCTCAATGAATGTTACAGAATTTGGATCAGCAGCCTCATCAAGATTATGGATCATAAACCCAAAGCAAAAGGAAAGCAGGGAGAGGCCTCAAAGCCCAAGAAACACAACAGAAGCTCAATATAGAAAGTGTATAAATAGGATAGAATTTAAGTTAGGAGGGACTTTTTACCTTTTCATTTTGCTAGTTTACATATCTTGGTAATTGAATTCAGAGCTATGACTCACTAAACCCCCTTTCATTGGGTTAGGGAGCTCTATTGTAATTCAATGAATCAATAATAGTTTATCTTCTTCTTCAATCTTTTCTCTTGAATTTTGTTAGAAAGCTTCTCGATCTAATTCCATTGGGTAGTTGTCTTGGGAAAGAAACTACCCATAATTGGAATCCTTCGGAACCTTGGGAAAGGAATGGAGGATTCATGCTAGAGAAACTTTCTCACAGTGAATTGGATTGGGGTTTGGATGGATATTGTGACATGTAATCCTACCAAATTGTGGTTCATGAAACTGTGTGGTATAATCAGTGATCGAGCATCATCTCTTCTTATGAACATTTAAACCAAGGGATTGGGAATTTGTTTGTTTTTAGAGAGAATTGGTGAGCCAAGGGATTGGGATCCAATCATATAAGATTGCCAAGCAAAATTCAATGAATGCATTGGTTGAGGAAGAGATAAACATGTTTTGATTCGGAGATCTCAATATCTCCTATAACCCAATGAATTCCCCATCTCCGATTTCCACTTTCTCTTTACATTCTGCAACTCAATTCATGCAATCACCCCCATTCCCTTTTAATTTTAGCAATTTAGCTTCTGCTCTTTAATTCATGCAATTTAAGATTCCGCCATTTTAATTTCTTGTCATTTACGTTTCCCGCCAATTTTACATTCCGCAATTCTCATCTAATTCTTGATTCCGTTCAACTAAACATACTTCTAATCCGAATTGCTCATTCAACCAATCCTTGTGGGATTCGACCTCACTCTATTGTGAGTTTTTACTTGACGATAACCGGTGCACTTGTCGGAAGGAATTTTGCCGATCGTGCAATTTCCTAAATCGTGGCATAACTAGTTTATGCGCATCAACAACCCTAAGCGAAAAACAATGAATGTCCCTAAATTTGGATCCTTAATTAGCTTAGGTAAGTGGAGGTGTGTATCATTCAATTGTGAGGGTATACTTGGGAAATTTGGGTAGATATAGAGGTGTGTAATTGAAGTTGTAATTGAAAATTCTAGGATTTGGGAATATACTCATGTATTGAATGATTGAACCATATTCATTGAAACTTTTGTACATAAAGCCCCAAGAAAAAGGGGACCCAAAAAAGAAAAAAAAAGCAATAAAAGGGGACAAAGAAGCTCCAAGACAAAGTAATAAAAACAATGCATATGGGATGTGAATTGAAAAGAATGCATGAGTATGCAAAAAGTGAAACTCAAGGGTAGCTAGGTAATGTATTATAGTTGTATGGGTTGTCCTATGTGTCTAGTGGGATCTTAGGTTAATCAAGGACTCAAATTTTATGCTCACTTGACCATATACATCCCTACCTTCACCCTAGCCCCATTACAACCTATGAAGAAGACCTCATGATACTTGTAAGCATGCATTAAGTAATTGTTGATTGTTAGATGAAAGACAAATCTTGGAAAGCATGATTAGGAGAGGATTGAGTGACGAACCCTATGCACTCGAGCGAATAGAGCGGATACACTTCCGGTGAGGGTTCGATGCTCAACTCCTTGTTCCCGGCTTTCACAAGTGTTCATCTAGCAAGTTATATGCACTTCATGTTGATGTTCAAATTGGTAGGATTCATGAACTACATAGCATTTTCACCCCGTATGCTCATATGTGTTCAAATTGCCTTAGAATTGCTATATTTTGATTCTCTTTTATTGCCATTCGATACCGTGATGTATTTGTTGAGTGATTTCAGAATTAATAGGGCAAGAATGGCCTAGAAGAGAGAAAGAAAGCATGCACAAGAGGAAGGAACATGAAGATTTGGATTTTGGGAAATTCAACATTGGCGCGCACGTGCACTCCACGCACACGCGTGGATGAGGATAGCTACAAGTGGCGCACAAGGATGGACGCATCCGCATGGATAAAAGGATTCCCATCGACGCGCACGCGCACTTGGCGCGCACGCGTGGATCTCAAAAGCAATCGGCGCGCAAGCACTCATGGCGAGCACGCGCGGAAAGCTGCACGTGACCTCATTAAAGGAAATCGTGCCTGGCAATTTTTGAGGCTAATCAGGCCCAAATTCAAGCTGTTTCTGCATGGAAAATACCAAGGATGCTAGGGGGAAAGGGGGGGATCATTCATTTTACACTAGACACAATTTTTAGCTAGTTTTTGGTTCTTTGTTCTTCTAGAGAGAGAAACCCTTGTTCCTCTCTAGATCTAGCTTTAATTTGATCTTCTCTTGTTAAATTCTGAGTTGGATCTTGTTAATTACTAGTTTTAATTATTTAATTTGAATTCCTTAGTATAATTTTGCTTAGATCTTGTGTTAGTTTATGAATTCTTGTCAATTGTCATTTTATACCCATTTCATGAATGTTGTGAATCTTGACTTGTTGATGTTACATTGATGATTTCTATGATTAATTGTGTTGTTTGAGTGATTGTATGTTGATAATTGTTAGTGGGTACTTGTTAATTTCAATTTAATTGCAATTTGAACATGTCTTTTATTAATGCCTACCATGTGTTTGATGAATTGTTTACTTTGATTATGGAGTAGTTCTCTTTACTCTTGGCCTAGGCTAAGGGGATTGGGTAAACTTGAGTCATTGGGTCTAATGGATTTGATGATTTGAGAACCCTTAGTGGTCAATTTGATAGCCATTGACACTAAGCTACTACTAAGTCAATTAGTAGTGAGGTTAGAACTTATAGGTTGATGTTGACCAAACCATTTGACATACTTCAAGTATAGAAGTAGACTTAATGAGTTTGGTTCCTCATAATTGTCAAGATATGGTTATTAGACAAGGATGGTGACCCCAATTCCCATGCCTAGCCAAGAGTTGCTTTTATCATTCATATTTGAAAACCCAAATTCTTGATTAATTGTCTTAGTTATAGTTACTTGTTTAGTTTAGAATAGAATTACATTGGATGTTATCTCATTAGTTTAGAATTGCTCATATCTTGCTTAGTTATTTGAATTAGTTTCGTGCATTCTAAGATTACTTGCTTGTTAAGATTCCTATTTTAAATTCTTGCTCATGACTCACAACCCCGGATTTCTAACCAATGTTGAAGCACATGTTTTCCCATTCCTTGTGAGACGACCCGAGGTTTGAATACTTCTATTATTTCTATTGGGGTTGAACTTGTGACAACCAAATCCCTTTCTAAATTTGATACTCGAGGATTGTTGTTGGTAGAGCTATACTTGCAACGCAACTTTATTGAGAAATTCTATTTCAACGTAATCCTCTAGCTCCATCAAGGTCCACCATAACCATTAGATTTGTATGCATCATGGAATAGTTCTTGCTCATAGTACATTGGTGGAGGTTGTTGCCAAGAGGATTGTCCATAAGCTTGGGGCTCCTCCCACCTTTGATTGTTCCATCCTTGATGCATATTCTCATTATAATTCCTATTTCTTACAACATAGTTTGAACTAAACTCATAGCCAAAAGGGTGAGAATTCATAGTGAAAAGAGAAAAAAAATACTAATAAGAAATAAAGAAAACAACTCCTAAAACTAGCAAAAACTAACAAAGAAGCAAAAGGAAAACATATTCACAATATTCACATATATACAATAACCAATAACAAGGCACACATTTGCAATTCTCCGGCAATGGTGCAAAAAACTTGACGGAGGATAAATGTCGGTTAACAATTTCACAAAATAGTTTCGTTGCAAGTATAGTTCCAAACCAACAATTAATCCTCAATCAAAGTTTAATTTGTTTGTCACAAGTACAAACCCAATAAAAATAAACCGAAGTATTCAAACCTCGGGTCGTCTCTCAAGAAATTCCAGGGAAGTGTGCATATTATTGGTTATGATGTATCCTTTTTGGGTTTTGGGTTTAATAACAAGAAATGTAAATGACAAGAAAGTAAAAGAAAATCAAATGGTAAAAAGGTCCTGGCAAGGATTGATGGTTAAGGATCACTATCCTTGTTACTAATCACAATATGATAATTGCAAGGATCACTCCCACTTTGTCATCCCCAAAATTAGAGGAAAGTCAAGTGAGCTTAATGGATCCTAGTCCATAAGTCCTAGCCACCTCACTAATTGATTTAGTGAAAGACTAGAGTCAATAGCAACAAATTATCAATTACTTGGATATTAGTAACTCTAGTTGACCCAAGTTACCAACCCAAGCCAAGAACACAAAAATCAAAACTAAAATCCAACCAAACATTTTATCAAATACTTGGAAGGCATGAAAGAAAAGCATGGTAAAATGATAAGAAATATAAAATCAAACAACTACCAATGCAAGAAAAATAATAATAACAATTCAATTAAACATAAACAAACATAAAACATAAATTGTATTAATTGAAATTAAAAGTAACAAAGTGTTATAAACATAAAGGCAACAAAATGAAAGAAATAACAAATAAAACTAAGAGAGTAAGGATGTAAGAACAAGAAATTGAAGGAAAAACTAACATAAAACAAGAATTAAACCTAAATCTAAGGGAAATCTAACCTAATTTACCCTAATTCTAGAGAGAATAGATAGCTTCTCTCTCTAGAATATGACGTAAAACATGTTTCTAATCTATCCTAATTGCTATCCATTTGATCCTCTTAAATTCAGCCCCTAATAGCTTCAGAAATGAGTTGGATTTGGGCCTGGATGGCTTAGAAATCGCTCCCAGTGTAATGTCTTTAAGTTGGTGACGTGCCGCTTGTCATGCGTACACATGGGTCACGCGTATGCGTCGGTCACGCGTGCGCGTTGCTATGAATCCTCTAAATGCTCATTTCTTCATGAGTTCTCCACTTTGCATGCTTTTTCTTCATTCCTTCAACCCAATCTTTGCCTTCTAAACCTGAAATACTCAACAAATATATCAAGGCATCGAATGGAATTAAAGTGAATTAAATTTATCAATTTAGGGCCTAAAAAGCATGTTTTTAATCATTAAGCACAATTTAGGGAGAATTACAAAACCATGCTATTTCATTGAATAAATGTGAGAAAAGTTGATAAAATCCACCTAATTTAATACAAAATAAACCATAAAATTGTGGTTTATCAAACGTACCTGAGAGAGTCATATAGTTTGTATTGTTATCTTATCTTTTCTTATTGGCTAAGATAAGAGAAGTATTTATATTTATATTTGTTAGAAATTTGCAATCTCCTGATCAATTTGCTTGCGTTTGGTTGGTGGGTGTGTCTACCCAAGACATAGACACGGAAGCATACGTTCTTCATTTGGTTAGTAAGACAAAAAATTTTGATAGACACGGGAAGACACAAAGGCACACAAAAACACAAAATTTGTGTATAACAGGGGAGGGGTGGAAGACTAAACTTGAGACATAGGCATACTATTTTTAACATTTAATTTTCATAATTACCCTTCAAATTCTTCTCCTTCCTCAGTCTCCTTTCATCCATTTTTCCTTCTACTTCCAAAATACAGAGAGTTTAACCTCTCATCTTCTCTTCTTGTCACTCCGACCACCACCGTCTCTCCTCCCGTCGTACCACTAGTCTGCCGCCGCGTCTCTTCCTCCTTTCCTTCCACCCAAATCCCTACCGCCTCTCTTCCACCCAGACCACCGTCTCTCCTCCCTTTCTTCCACCCAGACCACCGCTACCACCCTATCCCTTCCTCCCTTTTCTCCTCCCTTACTTTTTTTTGTCTCTTCATGGTTGTCTTTTCGCCGCCGTCACCTTTTGCAGTTGTTGCCTCTGCTTGCACTGTTTTCTCATCTTTCACTATCTTTTTAGATCCGTTCTCCATTCTTCCGCGTACTGTTCTTCTGTGCACTGTGTTTCTAGATTCGTACTTTATTACCATGTTCTAGATCCGTTCTCCCTTCTGGCACTATTTTTTTGTATAATTTAATTTTTTATTTATTTAAATTTTTGTTAAATTTTGTTAAAATAATTTTGTATTAATTTTGTTAGATTGAATTTTTTTGTTGATATTTGTTGGATTAAATTTGTTATTTAGTTTTAGATTGTTATTAGTAGTTATTTTTTGTTGGGATGGTGACTAATTGTTAATGGTGGTAGTTTGGTTGAGATAGTGGTTGTGTAGTGGTGGTACTTATAACAGTTTGCAATAAGGGTAATATTGAAATTTATCAAGATTGTGATTTTTGTCTTCTGTTTTGTATTTCTATACCAAACAACTTTAAAAAATTTGTGTCTTATTGTATGTGTCTTCAGTGTCTATGTCTCTGTGTTTATGTATTAAAGAATACACAAAACAAACGCAACTTTTGGGCCGTGGTGAGGGCCTGGACCCGGAAAACCAGGTCGTTACTCGACCATTTGGAAGACCCGGAGATTAGGTCCGAAACACGTTCTATTTAATATTAATAAAATTAAGAAAAAATCTAGGGAAACAGCAATTTTATTACATTCTGGCCAGCATGTAACTAGTAAAATAAAAGTGAGTAATTTCACACTATTGGATGAAATCTCACACCATTAAAAATATTATTGATGACTACTTGATGACTATAAAACACAAAAAGTTGCTAACCCTTATCACTCCTCTAAAATTAAAATTAATATTAATTTATTAAATTTGTAAATATCCTCAACCTTCTATTGCCATCGCAACTTTTCAGAGCGAGATACGGTGATTGGCCCTCAGAAGTTGAGCATTTACAACTGGAATCTTATGTTTCATGTATGAGTTTGACACCCTTTTCTTAGTCTCGATTTTGGTTACAATAGCTGTAATCAAGCTCACAAAATGTTTGTCACTTGTATATAAAATCCCAAGTACACCGAAAAAAAAAAAAAAAAATAAGTATCTGTCACTTTGTCTATCTGACACTAGCTTATAAAATTCAAAATTAATTTGCTAAATTATGAATTATGACTTAGTCAAGCATATCGGCTTTTGAAATAGAGTTATTATAGAAGTATTTGTAGGTCGTTATATTGTCACATTGTTTGATAACGGCTTTTGCTAATAAATCAAATAACAAAGTAACTCATTTTTTCTATTGGAACTTTTCTTCTTGAATTGTCACTTTAAATGGGATATTGACTAATTTTGTCAATTTTCTTTGTGACAGTAAATGTACAACTGCATATACTAGTGCTTTCCGTGTGGAATAGCCTTAAAAAGAACTTTTAAAATTATGTAATCCATGGTTCTAAGAAGGAGCCAGCAAGAGTGCTTTGAGTTATATCCACTTCAAATGGTCTACCAAGATAATTCACTAATATAGATCTTAGCATAATTTTATGTCAATAATTCTTTAAATCTGCACTATTGTATCATCTCACTATTGGTACATTTAAAATTTTAAACATTCCCCACCTCGAATGCTGTGAAAAGCGGTTCGAGCAATGAGCAATAAGGAATGAACATTGAACATTCAAGAACAAGGGAAGAGAGCTTCTGAACTCTGAATTCTTGATGTGAATTGCAAAGAGTGAAAACTTGATTAGTGAATCTCAATTGCAAATGTTACAGGTTCAGCTATATATAGAGTGAATGTCACTAACTAACTATCCTACTTGGCATAAATACAACAACAAGCAGTTACTTAACAGGAAGAGATAACTGCCTAACTAATTTTATATAGAGGAGTGTAAGGTGTGAGTAGAAGAGGGTGAGATCTGAAGGCATAGAGTTGGTTCACACCCCCCCCCTCAAGGTTGGGCTTATGAAGATCACATAAGCCAAGCTTGGAGTGACAGGATGAGAAAGGTGCAGGGGAGAGGACTTTAGTGAAGATATCTGCAGTTTGGTGTAATGTGGAGATGGGAAGGAGCTTGATAACTTGTGCTTGAGCCTTGTCGCGCACTATATGGCAGTCAGCTTCTATGTGTTTGGTACGTTCGTGAAACACCGGATTCGCCGCAATGTGCAATGCGGACTGACTATCACAGTAGATAGCTGCTGGTTTGAGGATTGGAACTGTGAGATCCTAAAGGATGAAGACGATCCATTGAGCTTCACATGTTGAGGCAGCCAAGGCTCTATACTCGGCTTCAGCGAAAGAGCAAGCAACAGTAACCTGTTTCTTGCTCTTCCATGTGATCAACGTAGTGCCCAGAAAAAAACAATAACCGGATATGGACCTCCTCGTGTCAGGGCAGGTGGCCCAGTCACTGTCTGAGAAGCCGGTGAGCTGTAAGTCTGATTTGGTTTTGAATAAAAGGCCCTGGGCAGGAGCTGATTTCAGATACTTCAGGACTCTTAGAGCGGCTTGGAAGCGTTTATTAGTGGGGCAATCAAGAAATTCACTTAGCTTTCCAACGACAAAGCTAATTTCAGGTCTTGTATTGGTTAGGTATAAGAGTCTTCCTAGCAGTCTTCTATATTCACTAGCATTTGGCATTGGGTCTCCAAACTCTTTAGAGAGATGAGAAATGTAATCCATAGGAGTTGAACAACTCCTGGATCCAAGCATCCCATATTCTTCCAGTAAATCTAGGCAATATTTTCTTTGATACATTGTTATTCCTCTCTTGCTTCGAGCAAACTCAAAACCGAGAAAGAACTTCAATTCTCCAGTATCTTTAAATTTGAAGAGGTCATGAAGATGTTGCTTCAAAGGTGTGATTTCTTTGATACAGTTTCCCGCAAGCACCAAGTCATCGACATAGACTATCACAGCTGTGAATCTAGAACCAGCAACCTTTGTGAACAAACTGTAATCATGTTTTGACTGAGTGTAGCCAAATTTGATCAAGGTGTGAGCTAATTTTGAGTTTCACTGTCTGCTGGCTTGCTTTAAGCCATAGAGTGACTTCTCTAATTTGCATATCAGCTTCGGATTGGACACATTCAAGCCAGGGGGTGGTTTCATGTAGACTTTCTCTTCAAGATCTCCATGTAGAAAAGATGTGTTCACATCTAACTGGTGGATGAACCAATCTTTGGCAGCTGTAACGGCTAGAAGAATCCTCAAAGTGTTCATTTTCACTATGGGACTAAAAGTGTCAGAATAGTCTTGCCCTGGAATTTGGGTGAATCCCTTTGCTACCAGTCGGGCTTTGCATCTTTCAACACTTCCATCAACCTTAAGTTTGGTCTTAAAAACGCATTTGCATCCAATTGCAAGCTTGCCAGCTGGTAAAGTAGTGAGTGACCAGGTTCGGTTTTCATCAAGAGCAGCAAGTTTTGATTTGATAGCTTCTTGCCAACAGGGATACATCACAGCCTCCTCATAAGTTTTGGGATCTGTGTTGGTGATCAAGGCAATGGAGAATTTTCTTTTGTTTTCGGATAGACCATGATAGGACAGAACATGAGAAAGAGGGTACCTACTTGAAGTTGGTGGTGTAGTTGAGCTAGTAGTTAGAAAACAATGATAATCTTTTAAGTAGGAGGGGCGTTTTCTTTCTCTGTGAGGTCTTTCAACAATCGGGCCAACATTCTGAGGAATGTAAGGTGCAGCAGTATCCTGTTGATTGTATGGTATGTTTGGTGCACTGATTTGTGGTGAATTGGCCACTTGGCCTTGTGGTGCTGTGTCTGGATTTGTGATGCTGTGATAATGAGATGCAGAGTGTGTTGATGGTGCATTAAAAGGAATGGTGTCAAAAAGAAGAGGGTCTGATAATTGAGTTGATGATGCATGGCACTTTTGGGAGAGTTCTGAATTCTGTGTATTGCACAAAGGTAAAGTGTTCTCATAGAAAACTACATCTCTTGAGAGAAAAAATTCTTTGGAATATAGATCATATAAAATGTACCCTTTTACTCATTGTTTGTAGCCTAAGAAAATGCATTTTCTAGCTCTTGGGTCGAGCTTTTTTCTATTAGCATGAATGGTTGCAGCAAATGCTAAACATCCAAAGACCTTGAAATTGTGTATGTCAGGTAGTTTTTTGTGAAGAATTTCATAAGGGGATTTATTTTTCAAAATGTTGCTGGGAATTCTATTGATGATATATATGGCATGAGCGGCAGCATAATGCCATAGTTTCTTTGGTAAGTTTACATGAAACATAATTGCTCGGGTTACTGCCAAAATGTGTTGGTGTTTCCTCTTAACTATGCCATTTTGTTGAGGGTTTCAACACATGTGTTTTGGTGTATAATACCCTTTTCTGCATAGAATTCAGTTAGTTTGAACTCAGCTCCATTATCTGATCTAACTTGTTTAACAGCTTTGTTAAACTGAGTTTGAACTAACTGAATAAAATTTTTGAGCAGTGTGGCAGCTTCAGATTTATGTTTCATGAAAAATAGCCAACAAAATCTACTTTTATCTTCCACTATTGTGAGAAAGTATTTGTGTCCAGTAGTGGAATTAATATTAATTGGTCCCCATATGTCTATGTGTACTAAATCAAATATTTCTTCTGACATAGACATGCTTATTGGAAATGGAAAATGCTTTTACTTAGCATAATGACAAGACTCACAAGGACTGGTACAAAGATCAAATTTATTGATGAAATTGTAATTTTGTTGCAATACAAGAATTCTGTCATTTGGTAAGTGACCTAGTCTAAGATGCCATAAGTTTGAGGTACTTCTATTCTTATTGTCATGCAGCTTATTACTATTGCTAAGATGTTGTGTTTGTGGTGTGAAGAATGCTACTGCAATTGCTGGTCTTAGTTGAAAGTTCCTTATAGGTTTTAGGTCTTCAAATGCATAAAGCCCCTTCCTTTGCTCAGCTACACCAATCATCTTCAAGGAAAGGCAGTCCTGGATCTTGTAACATTTTTCATCAAAGAAAAATTCACATTTGAGCAAGTTAGTCGTTTTGGAAACTGATATGAGATTAAACTTGAAACTTGGAATGTACAAGACCTTTGTGAGAAAAAAAGTTTTGGAAAAAATTATAGTCCCAGCTGTTGAAGTAACGGTATTGGTTCCATCTGGCATCCTAACAAGTATGGGTTCTATTTTATGTAATGAGTGAAAGGACTCTAAACAGTATGCTACATGATCGCTCGCTCCTGAATCAATCACCCAGGAGCTAGGTTTAAAGGTTGAAACAGACATGGTATGAGCAATACCTTGATGAGAGGGTAATGTGACAATTTGGTTTATGGCATGTTGAGGCTTGTGTGTATCCAAAGACGACTGTTTCAAGAGAGCAAGCAAGGCATGCTTCTGTTCCCTTGTGAATTCCAGTTCTGTACCACTGTCCTCTACTAGCTGGTCATCACCGATTCTTGCAAAATTCTCGTCATCAGTAATAGCATTGTTGATTGCACTGCTTTCTTGTTTGAGGTGAGGAGGTAAACCATGCTTTTTGTAGCATGTGTCGATTAGATGGCCAGTTTTCCCACAATAGGTACATACTTTTGTTCGTCCTCTTCCTCTGCCAGCAGTTCTTCCTCCCCTACCTCGGCCCCTTCCTCCTTGTGTTGAGGGTTGATATGGAGCAGTACTATTCATCAAAATTTTGTTTTCAGTGAGGGGTTCACCACATTGAAACTGTCTTTCTTGTTGCAAAAGCAGTGAAAAAGGCTTGTTCAATGCTTGGTAAAGGTTGCATCAGCATTATTTGTGACCTCACTATCGCATATTGTTCGTTCAAGCCTCTGAGAAAGCGAACGATATAGGTCTCATCTCTGTATCCTCTCATAACAGTTCCACACGTACAATTCCCGTTCTTGCAATGTATGCAGTTAGGTAGGGTCCTAAAGTTCTCCAGCTTTTCTTAAATACTTTTCAGCCTAGTGAAATAGTCGGTCATGTTTAAATCATCTTGCCTCAGAGTGAACATTTCTTCTTCCAATCCTGCTACCTTGAATACATCTCCCTGAAAATATCTGTGTTTCAAATCTTTCCACAGATCTGAAGTGACATTGTGCCACATCACGCTTTGTGCTATATCTGGACTAAGTGAGAGGGTGATCCAGGAGATGACGTAGTCGTTGCATCGTTCCCACACTTCAAACAAAGGATCTGTTGGTTCTGGTTTACTGATGCTTTCATTCACAAATTTGATCTTGTTCTTTGAGCTTAGTGCACGCAACATGGCCCTCTCCCAACTGTGATAGTTGTTTGAGCCTAAAACCATGGAGATTAACGGTGAACCAGGACTCTCACCTGGATGCAGATAATAGGGACTTGTCGGATCTACGATTGAAGAGGCACGAGTTCTTGGTGATTGAGTCTGATTGATTTGTTGACTAACCAGACTCGCTAGGGTTTGAAGATCGATTCCGGAAATTGTCGCATCGGAAACCGGATTTGGTGGACGATTAGCCATTGATCGAGAATTGAAAGGAGAGAGGAGTTCTTAATCAAGATTTTGAGTGCCAGAAATCGAACAGATGATCAAATCGAACAGATAATCAAATCGAATCAAGAAGAGAAAGAATCACCGTGATTGAAAAGAAGAAAGAGATCGATCAAATCGAATCAAGAAGAGAAAGATCACCGTGATTGAAAAGGAGGAAGAGATCGATGAGGTATGGATTCACTAACTCTTCACCAACAGTTCAAGTTCTTCAACCTTACTCCATGCTCACCGCACCATGTGTAAAGCGGTTCAAGCTATGAGCAATAAGGAATGAACACTGAACATTCAAGAACAAGGGAAGAGAGTTTCTGAACTCTGAATTCTTGATGTGAATTGCAGAGAGTGAAAACTTGATTAGTGAATCTCAATTGCAAATGTTACAGGTTCAGCTATATATAGAGTGAATGTCACTAACTAACTATCCTACTTGGTATAAATACAACAACAAGCAGTTACTTAACAGGAAGAGATAACTGCCCAACTAATTTTATATAGAGGAGTGTAAGGTGTGAGTAGAAGAGGGTGAGATCTCAAGGCATAGAGTTGGTTCACAAATGCATTTAAGTCAAACATGTACCTACAAGATCGAGAAATACTAGCTTCCTACCGGTGAATGAGTTACCATACACTAATCACCACAAAGATGTTGACTCATATTAGATGCTTCTAATTATAAAATAATATAATGATAACAGAAAATCTTCTGCAGTTGAAAAAGCCTTTGATATAAAGATCAAATATGAAAACATCACTCCTTAAAGCTAAAAGTAGAAGCTAAAAGCATAAAAGAACTAAACCAGCCCTTGACTTTTTTTTCCTTAACCACTTCTAGGAGCCAAGCAAACCATGAAGGAAACCCAAGTAACAGAATCATGGAATCATATTTCCATCTTTGTAGTGCATCCCATCATCATCATCATTGTCTTCATGTACTCCATCAATTTAACCATTTGTGATTCGATTAGTGCCCCTTCAGATACAATCCTCCTTGATTGCGGTTCCTCTGGAGAATCATCATATAACGGAGCACGATGGATAGGTGACATTGGGTCTAGTTTCTTGCTTCCAAAATATAGCAAAAGTTCTTCTACTCTCTCGGTTTTGAACCAATATCACAACAGAGTGCCAAAAATACCATACTCAACAACAAGAATAATTCATTCACCTCTCAACTACACTTTCTCCTTCACCCCGAGCCTCAAATTCATTCGTATATACTTTCTATCAGCTTCATATTTAAATATGAATCCTTCTAAAGCCTATTTTTCGGTCAAAGCAGGTTGTTACACTCTTTTAAGTAGTTTTAGTCCTTTTGTTGCTTCACAAGAACTCAACTTAGCTTATTTCACTAAGGATTTCTTGGTCAATGTTGTGGAAGAGAAACTAAACATAACCATCATTCCTTCTTCTCTAATTTCCAATGCATTTGCTTTTGTAAATGGCATTGAGATATTCTCAGTGCCCTCTACTATATATTTTCCAGTTTCCAATTTTCATGTTCCTTACCTTGGGCACCAAGAATTAAATATAAGTGATCATCAATATGCTCTTGAAATGCTCTACCGGGTTTCTATCAATGAAGTTGAAAATGTATTTGGGGCATGGGTAGAAGATTCAGGCTACTTATATAGTTCACTTCATGGAAGTGTTCTTGACAGTAGAATTCGACCTCTTCCGATTACTTACAACACTTCCACTTCATTTGATTTCAATTATTTGGCTCCAGAAGAACTATATTGGATTGCCAGAACAATGGGAAGCAACCAAGATGCCAACATGGAGTACAATTTAACATGGTCGTTTCCTGTTGATTCTGGATTCAAATACCTTGTTAGGCTTCATTTCTGCGAGATCTCCATGGAGGTAACTAAGGTCAACCAAAGGGTGTTCAACGTGTATATCAACAACCAAACAGCAGAGGAGAGAATGGATTTGGTTGCTTTGGTTGGTGCACCATTTGTTGCCTTCTACAAAGACTATGTTGTTATGGTTCCTAGGGAAAGCGAGAGGAGGAGAAATATGTCGATTGCGCTTCACCCAAACATAGCATCAAAACCCAAGTTTGCTGATGCCATCTTGAATGGCATAGAGATCATCAAGTTAAGTGACAGTAATTTTAATCTTGCAGTTAGTTTCCCATTGAAAGAGGAACACCAAAAGAAGAAGAAGAAAGCTCCACTTGTGATTGTTCTTGCTTGTACTTCAGCCGTTACTTTTGCGTTGTTTATTGCTATTTATGTTCTTATCCATCAATCTTGTAAGAAACAAAACAGGGAAAATCTTCAAGTACTCTCTTTGAATGCTACTAGAGAAAATTACAAAAATATGCAAGTAAAAATGACCTCAGGTCATCAGTGCTACCAATTCACATTAGCAGAGATTATCATAGCCACTGACAACTTCAAGGAAGATCAAGTGATTGGGGAGGGAGGCTTTGGAAAGGTGTACAAAGGCATAATAAATGATGGAGTCACTCCTTGCGCTATAAAGCGATGCAAAAAAGGTTCGCATCAAGGATTTAAGGAGTTTCAAAATGAGATAAGCCTTTTCACATTTTGTCACTTGAATGTGGTGTCACTCGTAGGCTTCTGCCAAGAGGAGAATGAATTGATACTTGTGTATGAATACATGGCTAATGGCAGTCTTTGTGATCATTTATACAAGAAACAGAACCAGCCACTTTCATGGAATCAGAGACTGAAGATTTGTGTTGGCGCGGCACGAGGACTACATTATTTGCATACTGGCACAAGGCAGCCAATCATTCATCGCGATATCAAGTCAGCCAACATATTGCTGGATGATCACTTGGTGCCTAAGATTTCTGATTTCGGGTTATCAAGAATCATTCCCTTCTCCTCCCACACCCATGTTACCACTGAGGTGAAGGGTACTTTTGGATACTTAGATCCAGAGTACTACAAGAGGAGAAAATTGACTGAAAAATCTGACGTCTATTCGTTCGGCGTGGTTTTGTTTGAAGTGTTGTGTGGAAGACCAGCAGTGAAACGTGTCGAAGTAGAAGAGCAAAGTGAGAAGGTTGGTTTGGCGGAATGGGCCTTGCATTGCCACCAATGTAGAAGCATTGAACATCTAGTTGATGCGAAATTAGAAGGAAAGATCAGATCAGAATGCTTGGTGGCATTTGTAGAAATTGGCATCCAATGTTTGAGTCATAGGAGTGTAGAAAGGCCAACAATGGGAGATGTTCTTAGTAAATTGGAGGATATCTTGTCTTTGCAGGAGAGTTCTGAGGATCAAGAAATAACCATGTGAAATAAAATATCTGGTGAAAAAGAACAGTTACATACTTACATGTAATACCATAGTATATGCAATTAGTATTACATCTAATTCATTCATTTTTTGGGATATCTATTGTTCAGTATATAACTTGATTCACAGGGTACATTTTCTTTACTTCTCTCTTTCTCTTATTCTTGAAATTCCTTAACTGCGGAAATAGGCATTGTAGTTTAGACTTGAACTTCGATTGTTAAACCTGAATCAGGTGCATATAGTTTAAGTTCATAATTTGAACTTCCAATGAGGACAATCCGCTTATATGATTTATCTCATATTAAGGAAATTTATTACGATATGAAGAGCAAGAGGTTAGTAACGTATTTTGCTGTAAGAACAACGTTTTTCTTCATTTTAATAGACAAATTTAATTATATTTGAATATCAACGTGTTTTTTGATCATTTTTCTTTCTGCTTATGAAAATAAATAGCAACAGCTGATTTGGATATCATAAATTGGCTTTTGTGCTTATTCAAATATGTGTAAGAACCTAAATTGTCTATGATGCTAAACAAATGTGTGCCTTATCCAAGAGAATGAGATGATTCTACAGTTGTTTGGAACCAAAGCGAGTAATTTATTCATTGTGATTGGCAAATCTGCAATGTGATTTCGTTGGACCCTCCATTGTTATTCTCTAGTAATAACGTTAAAAATAATATATATATATATTTTCATTCAAATGTGGACTTTGGATAGTCCATTAGTCTTTTATGATGATTGGATATTTCAAGTTGGAAACCATATTGTGCGTTCCACTGTTTATGTCTTGAATTCCTCATCCTATCCTATACTCCATATTAAATATTAATATGATATATGATATATGAACAGCAAGTTGATAAGCACACTTTGTTTTTTTTCTTCTCCGACAGAGAAAGTCATCGTTGTCGGCAGAGTATTCAAATAGCTGATATTTGTTATCATTCACGTGCCAACTGTAGTCATTTAATTGATTGTATTGAAAAATCAAACCACGTTATTAGGACAATGCGGAAGGTGCCCAACTACAAGAAGCTTTAGGGCTAATCAGTAATCACTCTTATTAGAATCCATGATATCTTCATAAAACACAAGCACAATGGAGAAAAATATGCACACAGTGACATGGAGTATGCACATTTTTGTTACAATTTTTAATCTTTTGCAATTACAAGTATTTACTCTTGCTGATAGAGGCACTTATGTGCCTTCAGAGAACATTGTTATTAACTGTGGCTCAAGTGCATCAGAAGTTACAGAATATGATGGTAGGAACTGGACTGGTGATGCAAGCACCACCAAGTCGTCTCAAATAGCCGAAGCCCCTGGCATTCCTGTTTCTGTTCCTCGAGTTCCATATAAGACTGCTAGGATATTTCGGTCACAGTTCACATACACATTCAATGTAACACCAGGTCCGAAATTCGTCCGGCTTCACTTCTATCCAGCTTCTTACTTGGACATGGATGTCTCCAAAGCGTTTTTGTCCGTTACCGCTGGTAACTTCACTCTACTCCACAACTTGAGTGTTTCCTTAAACACGGATTACTTCCACGTAGCATATTTGATGAAAGAATTCATCATCCATGTAAGTGGAAGCACTTTGGAACTCACATTCTCCCCATCGTCTAATGCCACTGCTGCCTTTGCATTTGTGAATGGGATTGAAGTTGTTTCAATGCCATTTAGCTTATACTTTCGTTGTCTCAATGCTCCTCTACCGTTAGTTGGTCACTATCCTGCACTTTATTACATTTGTAATGATACTGCCATGGAAACCTTATACAGATTAAATGTAGGAGGTGATCAAATTACACCAAAATATGATACAGGGACGATGTTTCGCACATGGGAGGAAGATTGATCCTTTCATATTTGGGGGTGATAAAGGTATTGAACCCATCAACATGAGCATGCCGATTTCGTACGCAAATGGTGTTCCTCCTTATGCTGCCCCAAAAGATGTCTACCGCACTTCCCGTTCAATGGAAACCTTTAAGGCAGGCTTGATCAACTTAAACTTCAACATGACGTGGTTTTTCCCTGTTGATTCTGGATTCAAGTATCTTGTAAGGCTTCACTTCTGTGAAATTTATAGCCAAATCACGAAGGTGAATGAAGTTGTGTTTTCTATATACTTAAATAATCAAACAGCTGATGCAGGTTTTGATCCAATAAGCGTGAGTGGGGGCCCCGGAGTTGGTGTATACCAAGATTATGTGGTGATGGTTTCCAGAGCTAGCGAGGCAAAGCAGGATTTGTGGCTAGATCTCCACCCAAACAAGTATTCCAAACCTCTGTACTACAATTCATACTTGAATGGTGTAGAGATCTTTAAACTAAGCAGTACCGATGAGAAGAATCTTTCTGCGCTTAATCCTTCCCCTCTCGATAGCAATTTACGCTCAGGTGTAAAAGCTTCCCATGCTATTGTTAAAAACTCAAAGAAACTCACGTTCATCCTCATCGTATGTGGAACTGCTGCAGTGGTTATACTAGTTCTCCTGTGTCTAATTCTGTGCAAGATCATTATGCCAAGGAGGATCATATCATGGTTTGATCGCTTTTCCATCAAAACTAACGATGTCAAAGAAGTAAACAAGATACCGTTTGGCGCTCATATTTCATTGCAAGAGATAAAGGCAGCAACAGGCAACTTCGACGAGGCTCTAATCATCGGCATAGGCGGATTTGGAAAGGTTTACAAGGGTAGTTTTGATGGTGGGGATACTTATGTAGCCGTAAAGCGTGGTGATTCATTGTCAGAACAAGGTGCTCTAGAATACAAGACTGAGATCGAATTTCTCTCGAAGCTGCGGCATCACAACCTTGTGTCTCTTTTGGGCTACTGCAATGAAGATGAGGAGATCATACTTGTATATAACTTCATGGCCAGTGGAACGCTCCATGATCATCTCCATTTGAGACAGAGAGATCATACCCCCTTATCGTGGATTCAACGTCTCGATATATGCATTGGAGTTGCAAAAGGTTTGCACTATCTGCACACAGGGACACAGCAGAGGATCATACACCGCGACATCAAGACAACCAACATACTCTTAGACCATAATTGGGTGGCAAAAATTTCTGATTTTGGGTTGTCAAAGTCAAGTTACCCATCCTTTAGCACCACCAATGTGAAGGGAACTGCTGGTTATCTTGATCCAGAGTATTATAAATTCCACAAGTTGACCGAGAAGTCGGATTTATACTCACTCGGGGTTGTGCTGCTGGAAGTTCTAAGCGCAAGGCCTGCTGTGAGTCAAGGTGACGTGGACAACAACAATGACGAGCCTCTGATGTTGGCTGAATTTGCTAAGTTATGCTTTGAGAATGGCAATTTGGAGCAGATAGTAGATCCCAAAATAGAAGGAGAGATAGTAAAAGAGTGCTTTGAGGTATATTTAGGAGTTGCAATGAAGTGTTTGGCTGAAAGAGGTGTGGAGAGGCCATCTACCGGTGATGTTCTGCAGAATCTTGAACTCGCAAAGCGATTGCAGAGAAATGGTGGTGTTACTCGTGATGGAAATACGCAAAGGAATAGTAATCATGCTCTACAGGGCAATTCAGATTTGACTCCTGGGATTGAGTTTTCTGATCTCATAATGCCTGCTGGTAGATGAACTATATATATAGTTCCTTATATATTATTACTTATCCATAAATCTAACAAAATGAAGCATTTCATTACATTCATAATAACAAATATTGTTACAAATCTTGTTCAGTCTCAATTCTGGAAATACAATTTCGCTCGAACAATAGTAACTAGCCACGAAATATTCTAGTGGCAAATCCCAATAATTACATCAAAGAAATTTTTTTTTTTTTTTTTTTTTTGATAAATTCCACACTTAAAATGAGGTGCATAATGTATATAGACACAATACTACAAATTCACATCTCCACAAGTATACAGACTTTCAATGTTCCTCAATGGTACCACTTCTGTGTAACCTTCAAAGAAGTCAATAGATATTGTCTTTTGTAAGCCACTAAGCCCAACCTATACCAATGAACCAAATAGCATCACCCGAAGAAAGAAATATAATTGTAAAGAAGAAAATAATGTACCAGAACCCCTATAACTTAATTATTACATATGGATGAAAAGGATACAGTACGAATTTAGGAGACCTGAAAATTTTGGTGAAGCAAGGTTCCAAATTTCCAATCAATGCTGCAAGACAATACTCATTGCATTTTATCCTCTCATCTAAGACAGTTCTCCTAAGGCATCCAAAACTGGAAGATACCCTTTTGTTAGCAATAAATACAAGTATGAGCAATCACACAATAAACCAAAGATCAAGGCAGACTAGGACAATAAACCAGACATTGTCTCAGCATGATATATGGTGACAAAGAGTCTCTGAAGTGAATGAAAATCAATAAATATAGATATAGAAAAGCCAATTATACTGCCAGGGGCACACAGTAGGCCAGCAGCTACCCATAGCCCATAGCAATACATTGAAACGAAAATTTTCGTATCTACTTACAGAAAAAATCTATCTCAACATTATAGAAAAGCAACACTAAGCCACTTATAAAAAACTTACTATCATAACAAAGAAAACAATTGTAACATCTATCTCTCGGGTGCCAAATTCATCATATATTATCATCCAAGGAAGAGAGGATACAATACCTTAATAGCTTGTTGAAAGAAAAGAACAGTAATTAGCGTGTTGAACAACTACCCTGCAACTCTTGTAAACCTTGTGATTTCAGTGCAAGCATTAAAAATGCCAAGTAGAATCAAGAAGGTGCACGCCACACGTTAACCCTGTCAACACAGGTGAACATCAAAGTTAAGCCACATGTGCAATGGAACTACATAAATGATAACTACATGAGAAACAAAAAAGTAATTTGAAAGCTCTAAAAAAGAAGGATGTTGAGTTAAGAAATTAATTAATAGAATTGATGATGACAAACATTTGATTAGTGGGCTAATCACCCAATTAGTTTTGATTATTCTTGATAAGTGATGCAGGCTAAAAACAAGTGTTACAGCAGCCCAACATCAAACAAAAGATTTATGCTAATGGGCTGAATAGTAAGTGAAAACAAAGAGAAGCCTAAGTCATTCATCTCAAGCAAAAATTCTTCAAAGAAGCAAGGCAAGGCACCAACGGGTTGTTTAATGGAAAACTAATCCAAGCCCGTATCCATCCCACAAAGCTTCTCTTGTAAGATTGAAGTCTTCTCTCTTTCAAAGTGCAACGCTCATCTCTCTATGACCAAGTTAAATCAGCTTCAGAAAAGTAAGAAAGAGAAAGAGAGAAAGAGCTTCTTCATCAAGATAGTCACCAAAGAAGCAAGAAAGAGAAACTAAGCTTGAAAGGCAGAAGTCATCTCAACAAATCCAAACCAAATCAAGCTTAGGTTATAGGTAAATCTTTTTCTCATACATGCAACTTAGTTACATCTCTTCTTTCCAACTCTCTGCTCTATCCGAAATGGGATACAAGGGAAAGAGGATTTCTGTTCTTCCCTGCTGTGTATCTACGGTCTTAAACAAGACTTGGGGACCAAGTTGGTTTTCAAGGGCTCAGATCAAGTTGACCTTTGGAAGATTTCTATGGTTGCTGTTTCATGGATTTCGATCAAGATGAGGAAGTCAGAAGGAAAGTTTCCTCTCTAAGGATTAAGGTGAAAAAGTGATTCTGTGGGTTGGTGAAGCTCAAGGATCAAGGTGTTGACCTTGGAAGAAGAACCAAGCAACATGCAAGGAGATAAAAGAAGCTTGCTGCTCATTCAGAAGGCAAGGAGAGAAAACCAGAGTGTGTGAACAGTGTTATGTTTAGAAGTTCCTCTACTTGGATAATGCTATCTTTCAAAGAAGCATTCGGCCAATACTGAAGAACTGCATCTGAGGTTTGCGAATCTGGTTTTGCACATAGCAAAGAGGCTGCTGATGAAGTCAATCTCCTTCATGTTTTACTGATTGTAATGTACTTTTCTAAGTTTATCTTTCTGTAATTTCTTGAGAGAAAAGGCATTGTGAGAAAGCTTAAGAAAAAGCCATGAGTGGAAAAAGGCTGAGAGATACACTTAAGAGAAAAGCCTAGAGTTATTTTCTGATTTCTTTAGGTTGGTTAAGTGTCTTGTATCTTGTACCTGTAAGGTATCCCTTTCTTAGTTGGGTTAGCACTAAGAGGAATAGTTAGGTATTAGCATAGCCAACGTCAAGTTAGGTTAGAACTTGAGTGTGAAAGGATTGGGTCAATCCTGTGAAATTGGTGTATGTAATACTGTTAACTATAGTGAAATTCTTCCATAGTTGTGGAGGAGACTGGACGTAGGTTGCATAGCACAAGGCAACCGAACCAGGATACATACTGGTGTTAGCTTTTTTCTTCTCTGCTGAGTTCTGTTTTCTGATATTCATGAGACAAAAATAAATTGTCTCATAAATTTCCGCTGCTGAGTTCAAACAGAACCTGAGTTGAAAGTTCATTTTAAAAGGGTAATAACAGCAACTTAAAAGGAAGACATAGATTCAACCCCCCTTCTCTAAGCCTACTACAACCTTCAATTGGTATCAGAGCTAAGGTCTCAAGAATCAACCTTAACCGCTTGGAGCAAAGATCCAATGACGAATAACATGGGCACAACCACAGTTGCCTACACCCTCACTAAAGGCCAGTCAAACAACCGACCACCTTTCTTCAACGGGAAGAACTAGTCCTACTGGAAAGAAAGGATAAGGATTTTCTTCCAATCCATTGACTACAACATATGGAAGATTGTTGTGAGCGGTCCCAAGATCCCAACAAAAACAAGTGCTGATGGAGTGGTGACTCCAAAAGAAGAAGCTGAATGGAATGAAGATGATAAGAAGAAGATAGAGCTGAATGCCAAAGCAATCAACCTTCTTCAGTGTGTTATCAGCTTTGAAGAGTACCGGAAGGTGTCTAGATGCAAGACAGCCAAAGAAATCTGGGAAAAACTCTAGGTTACACACGAAGGCACCAAACAAGTAAAATAAACGAGGATTGATATGCTGCGAAAAGAGTACGAGATGTTTAGCATGAAGGATGGAGAAAGCATTGATGAAGCGTTTGAGAGATTCTCAATCATAATCAACAACCTTGATGCTATGGATACAAACTATGCAGAACAAACCTTGGTGAGAAAACTCCTTAGAAGCCTCACAAAAGAATGAAAAACCATTTCCACTGTCCTAACCGAAAGTAACAACCTAAGTCCCATAACCTATGATGAGCTGAGAGGAAAACTCCTTGCCTATGAAGCCACACACACAAACACAGACTCAAAGAAAAAGGGAATAGCCCTCAAGTCACAAATAGAACTGAAAGAGAGTGAGTCTAGTGATGGTATTTCAGATGACGAGCTTTTGTTTTTTGCTAGGAGATTTAGAAGGATGATGAAGAACAAGGGCAAATACAAAGGTTCAAGTTCAAAGGAGCACAAGATCGACTTGAGGAAAGTGACGTGCCATCACTGCAAGGAGGCTGGACACTTCAAGCTAAACTGTCCAAAGCTCAAAAAGGAGGACAAAGGAAAGAAGGAAAGGAAGAGAGTACTCATGGCAGCTTGGGAGGATCTTGAGAATGACTCAAATGAAGAAGAAGAATCTGAAGGAGATGACAAAGACTGCTTCATGGCTGGAAACAACAATCTTGATGAGGTAAACTATTATGATTTGACCATTGAGGACTTGCATGCTATTATTGATGATCTCACTTTAAACACATCAAAACTGCTTGATAAATACAATGAATACAGATCTGAAAGAGATGTGTTAAGAGCTGAAAATGATTTTTTAAAAGAAAAGGTGAAGGAAACTGAATGTGCTTTGGACATCATTGAAGAAAACAGATTTCAAAAATCTGAACTTGAAAAATTAAAAGGAAAGCACATTATGGATCCTTCTCATGAGTTAATTGCTGAAAATAAAAGATTAAATGATATGATTAAAAGGCTGAATGGTGACTTAGCAAAATTTGCTCAAGGTTCTAGTAACTTGGACAAATTACTTGCAAGTCAAAGACCATTGTTTGAAAAATCTGGTTTAGGCTACATAGCCAAGGAAGACGCAGTTTCCAACACTTCCTCTATAAAATTTGTGGCTTCTTCATCAAATACCAAACCTATACAAAACAAATCGGGTATTGGATATGCTTCAACTTTTGAAGAAAAATTTGATGAAGTATACACAAGTGAAACTGAGCCTTCACCAAGAACTGATCTGAGTTCAAACCGACCAGGTTTGGGTTATATTTCAAAAAATGAGGCTGCTTTCAAGAAACCATTTTTCTATAACAAAACCTCATTTTCGAAAAATCCAAAGAGTTTTAAAAATTCTGGTGAAAACATTTTTGCAAAGAGGAACAATTATAACAAAAATCAGTTTGTTAAAGGAAATGCGTCTCCTCCAAAAATCAGAAAATTTCAACCATTTAATCACTTCAAGCAATTTAACTCACCTAAGTTTCAGTGACACACATCAGAAAATAATTGTGTTAATTGCAAGAAAGTTGGTCACTCATATGAACAATGCTTCATTGAAAAGAGAGTTGTAGGAAACAAAGTCTACAATGTTGTTTGTGATTTCAATGCACTTGGGCAACCAAGATGGATTAACTTCAAAGGATCCAAATTAATTTGGATATCTAAGGCTACTTGAAACTCATCATGCAGATTTTCCTAGCATCCAAGAACAAAAAGAACATGTGGTACATGGATAGTGGATGTTCAAGACACATGACTGGAAGGTCAACCTACTTCATCAAACTAAACAAGTATGATGGAGGTTTTGTGACCTTTGGAGATGATGGTAAAGGTAAAATCATTGCTGTTGGAAAAGTAGGTAATGAGCAATCTACTTTCATTGATGATGTACTTTTGGTATGTGGTTTAAAGTTCAATCTTTTGAGTATAAGTCAGCTGTGTGATTTAGGATATTTAGTTGTTTTCAAAAAGGCTTAAATGCTGTGTTGTTAATGAAAAGACAAATAAAGTGATGTTTGTTGCCAAGCGTTTCAATAATATGTATGGACTTACTCTTGATGAACTAAAGGATCAAAATGTAGCTTGTCTTCACTCTAAAGAATCTGAAAAGTGGTTATGGCACAATAGATTGGGCCATGCAAGTATGTTTCAAATAAACAAACTTGTAAAAAAAGAATTAGTAAGAGGTCATCCCTTGATAAAGTTTGACAAAGACATTACTTGTGATGCTTGCCAAATGGGAAAACAAACAAAAAGTTCTTTTAAATCAAAAGAAGACATTTCTACCAAAAGACCACTTGAGTTGCTACACATTGATTTATTTGGTCCAACAAGAACTCAAAGCCTAGGTGGTAAACATTATGGTTTAGTAATTGTGGATGACTACACTAGGTTTGGTTGGGTTTTATTTCTTGCACACAAAAATGAAGCATTTTCGGTCTTTGAACCTTTTTGCAAGAAAATTCAAAATGAAAAGGATTTGAAAATCTCCTCTATAAGAAGCGATCATGGAACTGAATTTGAAAATAATTTGTTTGAATCCTTTTGTGAGGAATTTGGAATATCTGACAATTTCTCTTGTCCAAGAACACCACAACAAAATGGTGTTGTGGAAAGAAGAAATAGAAGCATACAAGAGATGACAAGAGCTATGCTTTGTGAGAGTAATGTCCCAAAATTCCTTTGGGCTAAAGCGGTCAACACGGCTTGCCACATTTTGAATAGAACAATCATAAGAAAATTTTTGAAGAAAACCCCTTATGAACTTTAGAAAGGCTACCCACCAAAGTTAGATTACTTACACATCTTTGGATGCAAATGTTTTGTCTTAAATAACAAAGAAAAATTGGGTAAATTTGATCAAAAGGCTTATGAGTGTTTGTTTGTAGGATATTCCACAACTAGTAAAGCATATAGGGTTTATCATCAAGATGCTAGGATTATTGAGGAGTCCATACATGTTATATTTTGTGATACTAACTTGGTACAAAGCATTTTGGAAGATTGTGATTCAGGAAATCAATCTCAAAAGGAAGATGAAGCTGCTCAAAATCATGAAAAAGAAAATTCTGGACAAGCTGAACCAGAAACTGCTAATGCTGAAAATTCAAGAGACAATTCCATTTTGTCTCATGAATCTGAAGGAAATCCTGTAGCCAGCAGTGTTCAGAATCCCTTAGTGACTGAATCTGCCTCTAAGTCCACCAGACCTCGTGAATGGAGATTCTTGAAGAATTATCCTGAAAAATTTGTCATTGGGGACGTATCTCATGGAGTGAAAACAAGATCTTCCACTAGAAAGGCAAATGAAGGATCAAACATTGCCCTTCTTTCACAAATAGAGCCTCAAACGTCAAGGAAGTACTTAGTGACCCTTCTTGGGTTAAAGCTATGGAGGATGAGCTTCTTGAGTTTGAAAAGAACCAAGTATGGACTTTGGTTCCAAGGCCAAGTGGAAAGAAAGTGACCGGCACCAAGTGGATTTTTCGGAACAAGTTGGGAGAAGATGGTAGCATTGCAAGAAACAAGGCAAGGCTAGTGGCACAAGGATATGACCAAGAAGAAGGAATAGACTTTGATGAATCCTTTGCCCCTGTTGCCCGAATGGAAGCCATAAGACTTCTCTTAGCTTATGCTGCATTTTGTGGTTTTAAATTATATCAAATGGATGCGAAATGTGCATTTTTGAATGGAGTAATAGATTGAGAAGTGTATGTGGAGCAGCCTCCTAGTTTTGAAAATAAAGAGCATTTTGATTATGTTTTCAAATTATCTAAAGCTCTCTATGGTTTAAGACAAGCTCCTAGAGCTTGGTATGAGAGACTTAGCTCTTTTCTTTTGAAAAATGGTTTTCAAAGAGGCACCACTGACACAACTCTATTTATTAAGAACTCTAATGATTCTTTTATTCTAGTCCAAATATATGTTGATGACATTATTTTTGGATCAGCCAATGAATCCCTTTGTTCTGAATTTGGAAAACTCATGACAAGTGAATTTGACATGAGTATGATGGGTGAACTTAATTTCTTCCTTGGGCTACAAATTAAACAAACTGAAAAAGGTATTTTCATTCATCAAGAAAAGTATGCCAAGGAATTAGTTAAGAAATTTGGTATGGAAAATGCCAAACCCATGGGAACTCCCATGCATCCTAGTTCTAAATTAGATAAGGGAGAAACTGAGAAAGATGTTGATGAGACTAGGTATAGAGGAATGATTGGTTCTCTTATGTACTTAACTTCCTCTAAACCCGATATTGGGCAAAGTGTTGGATTGTGTTCTAGGTTCCAATCCAAACCAAAAGAGTCACATCTTTCTGCAGTTAAGAGGATCATTAGATATGTTCATGGCACATCCAATTTTGGTCTTTGGTATCCTAAGATTGATGATTTTTCTGCAGTTGGTTATTGTGATGCAGATTTTGCTGGTGATAGAGTTGATAGAAGGAGCACTTCTGGTTTATGTTGCTTCCTTGGGAAGTCTTTAAATGTTTGGTCAAGTAAGAAGCAACCAACAGTGGCCTTATCCACTGCAGAGGCTGAGTATATAGCTACTTCTTCTTGTTGTTCTCAGATTTTATGGTTAAAAACACAGCTTGCTGATTACAAATTAAATGCTGAAAATATTCCCTTAATGTGTGATAATATGAGTGCCATTAATATTTCTAAAAATTCAGTTTTGCACTCTAGGACTAAGCATATTGAAGTGAAATTTCACTCAATAAGAGAACATGTCCAAAAGGGGGATATTAGTATTCAATTTGTTAAATCAGAGGAGCAATTAGCAGATATTTTTACAAAACCATTAGCTGAGGATAGATTCTGCATGCTTAGGACTTGTCTAGGAATTTTGAGCTATGATTCTTTATTTGAAAAATGCTGATGTATTTGCTGGAGCCTTTTGTCTCATAAACAGGCATGACACAATTCTGGGCAAAAGAAGAGCATTCCCCCTTAATCAGTGTGATCTGAGCCTGTTTCAAGTGAACATCAATCTGGGCCAACTTCAAAATTTAGATCATGAGTGGCTCAAATGTGTTTCCTTAAGTCCAACCATCTCTGGGGCCCAAACATGAATGTTACAATTTTGTTTATTGTTTTTGATGGCTTGTGTGTTTAAGTTTTCATGAAAGGTTTTCATTTAATGTTTTGTGGCCCAAAAGGTTTTCAAGTGGATTTAATTTTTTTTGCCCAAAAAGTGTTTCAGGTTAATTTTGTTGTTTTTCAAAATTTAAAATTAATTTCCTATTTTAATTTTTAAATTAAATAAAATCTTTCTTGTATAAGGTCATGTCTTTTCAAGTCTTTTCAAATGGTGATGCAGTTGCATGGTTTTGGAAATCTTCTTTTTGGGTACGGTTACCAACACTCCCTCTCTTCCCTCCATAACTCCTTCTCTATCCCTTCGGTTTTCACCACTACCCTCGTTTCTCTTTTCTTCTTAAATAAAAAAAAACCACCAAATGAGGAAGAAAACCATAGCACACAAACCTCCTCGTGAAAAGGTGTATAAACTTCCATCCAAACCCTCCACTCGCTCCCAAGACCGAACCTTAACACCTTCACCATCTCCTCCTACCTTTCCTCCTCGCTCTGTTCCCATGGCGCGAACCAAAACCACTCCAAGGTACCTTGCTCCTGCCAAGCCGACGCCACCCCCTAAGACGACGCCTTCCAAACCAAGCTCTTCGAAACCTGGCTCATCCAAGGGGAATCGTCCTGCTGTTGAAGAACCTGTTCCTGAGATAGCAAAACCTAAGTCAAGGTCTGTCCCTGTTCAATCACAAAGAGGTAACCCTCATCGCCCTCTCAAATCTGTTAGAGAACCAGACATTGATCCTTTTGCTCACAAATCACACTACATGACATCTCACTCAGACTTTAACCCCCATCGTTTCAAATCTGCCATGAATCACGATTTTTATGAGGGAGTTATTCAGGATCGTACTCTATGTCCATCTTTTCTGGCTGATTTACCTAATTTGAAAAAGAAAGGTTTTCCTTTTGTTGAAAATTTGGAATTTTTAGACTGGAATCACCTTTTCAAAATCAAAAAACCTGTATATCCTCAGTTGGTCAAAGAATTTTATGCAAACATGACTTACGATGAAGGAAGTGTGCATTCGTATGTTAAGGGCAGCGATATTATCTTGAATAATGAAACCATCAGTGACTCCTTGAAGTACACTGATGTTGGGCCGTGTACTTATACATCTGTAAAGTGGGATGATGGGGTTGGTATCTCTTACCATGATGCTTTAGCTCACATTTGTGAACATGTTTCCCTAATTGATGGCATCATACCCACTCACAAAGCCCTAGGATATGAACGTGCTCAGTTGCACCGAATTGTTAATCACATCTTGATTCCTCAAAGTGGTTCATATCAAAGGGTCTCTTACACGGACACACTTGTTTTGTATGTCCTAATCACTAAAACAGAAATCTCTTTTGCCTATTTGATGGCTAGATACATGTTTGATTCTATTAGAAGTGTGAAAGATAAAGCACTACCTTATGGCATGTTTTTAACTTGCATATTTGAGAATTTTGGTGTTGATCTGTCAAATGAGGCTTATGAAAACAGACATTCATACCTAAAAGGGGGTGGTTGATGCGCATAAACTTGTTATGCTACGATTTAGGAAATTGCACGATCGGCAAAATTCCTTCCGGCAAGTGCACCGGTTATCGTCAAGTAAAAACTCACAATAGAGTGAGGTCGAATCCCACAAGGATTGGTTGAGTGAGCAATTCGGATTAGAAGTATGTTCTAGTTGAGCAGAATCAAGATTTAGATGAGACTTGCGGAATGTAAAATTGGCGGGAAACGTAAATGACAAGAAATTTAAATGGCGGAATCTTAAATTGCATGAATTAAAGAGCAGAAGCTAAATTGCTGAAATTAAAAGGGAATGGGTGTGATTGCATGAATTGAGTTGCAGAATGTAAAGAGAAAGTGGAAATCAGAAATGGGGAATTCATTGGGTGTTAGGAGATATTGAGATCTCCGAATCAAAACATGTTTATCTCTTCCTCAACCAATGCGTTCATTGAATTTTGCTTGGCAATCTTATATGATTGGATCCCAATCCCTTGGCTCACCAATTCTCTCTAAAAACAAACAAATTCCCAATCCCTTGGTTTAAATGTTCATAAGAAGAGATGATGCTCGATCACTGATTATACCACACAGTTTCATGAACCACAATTTGGTAGGATTACATGTCACAATATCCATCCAAACCCCAATCCAATTCACTGTGAGAAAGCTTCTCTAGCATGAATCCTCCATTCCTTTCCCAAGGTTCCGAAGGATTCCAATTATGGGTAGTTTCTTTCCCAAGACAACTACCCAATGGAATTAGATCGAGAAGCTTTCTAACAAAATTCAAGAGAAAAGATTGAAGAAGAAGATAAACTATTATTGATTCATTGAATTACAATAGAGCTCCCTAACCCAATGAAAGGGGGTTTAGTGAGTCATAGCTCTGAATTCAATTACAAAGATATGAAAACTAGCTAAATGAAAAAGTCCAAGTTCTTCCTAACTTAAATTCTATCCTATTTATACACTTTCTATATTGAGCTTCTGTTGTGTTTCTTGGGCTTTGAGGCCTCTCCCTACTTTCCTTTTGCCTTGGGTTTATGATCCATAATCTTGATGAGGCTGTTGATCCAAATTCTGTAACATTCATTGAGCCAACTTAGTGATAATCAAATAATGACACATGACTCAATAAATTGAAATTTCAGACTCATCAATCCTTCAGGCCCAATCCCATAAACCATGATATTCAATTGGGTTTCATACCAGAGTAAGTTTAAGTTAATGTTTGTGCTCAAATACTAACTTAAACCGCAATATTTTTGGCCCAGAAACCTTTTCCAAGAGTGGCGTTTAAGTTGCAGTTTAAGCTTAAACTGCAGCTTAAACGCCAGACACTTCCAGTGATGCCTTTTGTGGTAGCACGTTTAAGCTTCAGTTTAAGGTTAAACTGAAGCTTAAACGTGAAAATGGAAGAAGGCAGCCCTGGAGGGTAACTTAGTCGAACACGTTTAAGCTTCAGTTTAAGGTTAAACTGAAGCTTAAACGTGGAGGTAGAAAAGGCAGCCCTGGAGGTCGAACACGTTTAAGCTCCAGTTTAAGGTTAAACTGGAGCTTAAACGTGGAAATAGAGAAAGCCATCCTGGAGGTCGAACACGTTTAAGCTCCAGTTTAAGGTTAAACTGGAGCTTAAACGTGGAAGCTGAGAAAGGTAGCCCTGGAGGTCGAACACGTTTAAGCTCCAGTTTAAGGTTAAACTGGAGCTTAAACGTGGAAGCTGAGAAAGGTAGCCCTGGAGGTGTCGAACACGTTTAAGCTCCAGTTTAAGGTTAAACTGGAGCTTAAACGTGGAAATGGAGAAAGCAACCCTGGAGGAGAAACTTGGTCGAACACGTTTAAGCTCCAGTTTAAGGTCAAACTGGAGCTTAAACGTGGAAATGGCTCCCTGGTGCTTTTCCCCTTTCTGGCGTTTAACCTCCAGTTTAAGGTTAAACTGGAGGTTAAACGTGGAACTGCCCCCCTTGGTGCCCTTCTCACTTCTGGCGTTTAACCTCCAGTTTAAGGTTAAACTGGAGGTTAAACGTGGAAATGCTTCTTTGGTGAGACTTTCATTCTGGCGTTTAACCTCCAGTTTAAGGTTAAACTGGAGGTTAAACTTCAGTTTCAGCATTTCTTAGCCTTCATGATTCTGGCGTTTAAGCTCCAGTTTAGGCTTAAACTGGAACTTAAACTCCACATGTGATATTCAAGCTTCCTTTATTGACTTTGTTGCTTCCTTGCCTAGCCTCTTCTTCCCTGAAATCATCCAAACAATTGCATCAAAGTCTTGCAAAATTTCATGAGAAATCTTCCATTCATAGCATTCAAGTAATATAACTAAAACTCATGGAATTTGCATCAAAATCATATTGTTTGGATGGTTCATTGCTTTGTTCTTCTTTTAACCATTCTTGGTTACTTTAAGCTCAAGAAAATGCATAAAACAACTAAAACTAACAGAAAAATGCTAGTGAAACTAGCCTAAGATGCCTTGGCATCAGTGGTTCAGTGAAACAGCAAAAAGGACCAACTAGATCTGAGAGAGTGGTTCTAGATGATGATGATGAAGAGTTCATTCCAGATGACTCTCCTCATCCTTCCACCGAGGGTACTTCCATCTCCACTGGGAAGAAATCTGCTCTGCTGAATATGGTCAAGGATGTCACTCAAGAGTTTATTTCCCAATCAAATCACATGATTGCCATGAGCAAGGAACAAAGGAAGCTAGCTAGCAAGCATGAGAACTTCTGAGAAAATCAAGGGACAGGGTGGCTGTGCTCATGACCTTCATTGATAACCTTCACAATGATGAAGACATTGCCACTGATGTTGAAGAGGAAGCTGCTTCGGAGGGGAATGGTTCTGATGCCTAGGATTTGTCTAATAAAAACTGCTGCTGCTGCTCATTTTTTGTCTCATAAACTCTGTTTTATTTTGCTACTGTTTACCCTACTTTTCATGTCTTGGATAACTGTAATAACTTTGAATACTAATGCACTTATGGTAGTTTAGTTAGTATTTTGGACTATACACTAACCTTTCTTGCAGGGTTTATGGTGATGTTTTTGTTGTTCATGTTTATTGTCCACCTTGATGACAAAAGGGGGAGTAAAAGCAATAGGATGATGTTTTTTTTACTAGCATTTTTCTGTTTGCTACATTAATACTTGATTTCACTTGCTGATGATATTAGCTTAATGTTGGGCTGATTATATAGTACTGTTTGTTTGATATCCCTTAGCCAAGATAATTGTGTACAGCTCTCAAATTGTGTTATCTTTAAGTACAATGTAAAACAGGAATAAAGAAGAAAGCATAAATCCAGGGGGAGCAACACTAAAGCAAGAAACATCAAAGGGAAGTTTTCTAACTTTATCAAAATTTTAATTTCTTTGATCATTGCTTGATATGTTTGTCATCAAGGGGGAGATTGTTGAGTTAAGAAATTAATTAATAGAATTGATGATGACAAACATTTGATTAGTGGGCTAATCACCAATTAGTTTTGATTATTCTTGATAAGTGATGCATGCTAAAAACAAGTGTTACCGCAGCCCAACATCAAACAAAAGATTTATGCTAATGGGCTGAATGGTAAGTGAAAATAAAGAGAAGCCCAAGCCATTCATCTCAAGCAAAAATTCTTCAAAGAAGCAAGGCAAGGCACCAACGGGTTGTTTAATGGAAAACCAATCCAAGCCCGTATCCATCCCACAAAGCTTCTTTTGTAAGATTGAAGTCTTCTCTCTTTCAAAGTGCAACGTTCATCTCTCTATGACCAAGTCAAATCAGCTTCAGAAAAGTAAGAAAGAGAAAGAGAGAAAGAGCTTCTTCACCAAGATAGTCACCAAAGAAGCAAGAAAGAAAAACTAAGCTTGAAAGGCAAAAGTCATCTCAACAAATCCAAACCAAATCAAGCTTAGGTTATAGGTAAATCTTTTCCTCATACATGCAACTTGGTTACATCTCTTCTTCCCAACTCTCTGCTCTATCCAAAATGGGATACAAGGGAAAGAGAATTTCTGTTCTTCCCTGCTGTGTATCTACGGTCTTAAACAAGACTTGGGGACCAAGTTGGTTTTCAAGGGCTCAGATCAGGTTGACCTTTGGAAGATTTCTATGGTTGCTGTTTCATGGATTTCGGTCAAGATGAGGAAGTTAGAAGGAAAGTTTCCTCTCTAAGGATTAAGGTGAAAAAGTGATTCTGTGGGTTGGTGAAGCTCAAGGCTCAAGGTGTTGACCTTGGAAGAAGAACCAAGCAACATGCAAGGAGATAAAAGAAGCTTGCTGCTCATTCAGAAGGCAAGGAGAGAAAACCAGAGTGTGTGAACAGTGTTATGTTTAGAAGTTACTCTACTTGGATAATGCTTTCTTTCAAAGAAGCATTCGGCCAATACTAAAGAACTGCATCTGAGGTTTGCGAATCTGGTTTTGCACATAGCAAAGAGGCTGCTGATGAAGTCAATCTCCTTCATGTTTTATTGATTGTAATGTACTTTTCTAAGTTTATCTTTCTGTAATTTCTTGAGAGAAAAGGCATTGTGAGAAAGCTTAAGAAAAAGCCATGAGTGGAAAAAGGCTGAGAGATACACTTAAGAGAAAAGCTTAGAGTTATTTTCTGATTTCTTTAGGTTGGTTAAGTGTCTTGTATCTTGTACCTGTAAGGTATCCCTTTCTTAGTTGGGTTAGCACTAAGAGGAATAGTTAGGTATTAGCATAGCCAACGTCAAGTTAGGTTAGAACTTGAGTGTGGAAGGTTGGGTCAATCCTGTAAAATTGGTGTATGTAATACTGTTAACTATAGTGAAATTCTTCCATAGTTGTGGAGGAGACTGGACGTAGGTTGCATAGCACAAGGCAACCGAACCAGGATACATGCTGGTGTTAGCTTTTCTCTTCTCTGCTGAGTTCTGTTTTCTGATATTCATGAGACAAAAATAAATTGTCTCATAAATTTCCGCTGCTGAGTTCAAACAGAACCTGAATTGAAAGTTCATTTTAAAAGGGTAATAACAGCAACTTAAAAGGAAGGCATAGATTCAACCCCCCTTCTCTAAGCCTACTACAACCTTCAATTGGTATCAGAGCTAAGGTCTCAAGAATCAACCTTAACCGCTTGGAGCAAAGATCCAATGGCGAACAACTTGGGCACAACCACAGTTGCCTACACCCTCACTGAAGGCCAGTCAAACAACCGGCCACCTTTCTTCAACGGGAAGAACTACTCCTACTGGAAAGAAAGGATAAGGATTTTCATCCAATCTATTGACTACAACATATGGAAGATTGTTGTGAGCGGTCCCAAGATCCCAACAAAAACAAGTGCTGATGGAGTGGTGACTCCAAAAGAAGAAGCTGAATGGAATGAAGATGATAAGAAGAAGATAGAGCTGAATGCCAAAGCAATCAACCTTCTTCACTGTGCTATCAGCTTTGAAGAGTACCGGAAGGTGTCTAGATACAAGACAGCCAAAGAAATCTGGGAAAAACTCCAGGTTACACACGAAGGCACCAAACAAGTAAAAGAAACGAGGATTGATATGCTGTGAAAAGAGTACGAGATGTTTAGCATGAAGGATGGAGAAAGCATTGATGAAGCGTTTGAGAGATTCTCAATCATAATCAACAACCTTGATGCTATGGGTACAAACTATGCAGAACAAACCTTGGTGAGAAAACTCCTTAGAAGCCTCACAAAAGAATGGGAAACCACTGCCACTGTCCTAACTGAAAGTAACAACCTAAGTCCCATAACCTATGGTGAGCTGAGAGGAAAACTCCTTACCTATGAAGCCACACACACAAACACAGACTCAAAGAAAAAGGGAATAGCCCTCAAGTCACAAATAGAACCAAAAGAGAGTGAGTCTAGTAATGGTATTTCAGATGACGAGCTTTTGCTTTTTGCTAGGAGATTTAGAAGAATGATGAAGAACAAGGACAAATACAAAGGTTCAAATTCAAAGGAGCACAAGATCGACTTGAGCAAAGTGACGTGCCATCACTGCAAGAAGGCTGGACACTTCAAGCTAAACTGTCCAAAGCTCAAAAAGGAGGACAAAGGAAAGAAGGAAAGGAAGAGAGTACTCATGGCAGCTTGGGAGGATCTTGAGAATGACTCAAATGAAGAAGAAGAATCTGAAGGAGATGACAAAGACTGCTTCATGGCTGGAAACAACAATCTTGATGAGGTAAACTATTATGATTTGACCATTGAGGACTTGCATGCTATTATTGATGATCTCACTTTAAACACATCAAAACTGCTTGATAAATACAATGAATGCAGATCTGAAAGAGATGTGTTAAGAGCTGAAAATGATTTTTTAAAAGAAAAGGTGAAGGAAACTGAATGTGCTTTGGACATCATTGAAGAAAATAGATTTCTAAAATCTGAACTTGAAAAATTAAAAGGAAAGCACATTATGGATCCTTCTCATGAGTTAATTGCTAAAAATTAAAGATTAAATGATATGATTAAAAGGCTGAATGGTGACTTAGCAAAATTTACTCAAGGTTCTAGTAACTTGGACAAATTACTTGCAAGTCAAAGACCATTGTTTGAAAAATCTGGTTTAGGCTACATAGCCAAGGAAGATGCAGTTTCCAACACTTCCTCTATTAAATTTGTGGCTTCTTCATCAAATACCAAACCTATACCAAACAAATCGTGTATTGGATATGCTTCAACTTTTGAAGAAAAATTTGATGAAGTATACACAAGTGAAACTGAGCCTTCACCAAGAACTGATCTGAGTTCAAACCGGCCAGGTTTGGGTTATATTTCAAAAAATGAGGCTGCTTTCAAGAAACCATTTTTCTATAACAAAACCTCATTTTCGAAAAATCCAAAGAGTTTTAAAAATTCTGGTGAAAACATTTTTGCAAAGAAGAACAATTATAACAAAAATCAGTTTGTTAAAGGAAATGCGTCTCCTCCAAAAACCAGAAAATTTCAACCATTTAATCACTTCAAGCAATTTAACTCACCTAAGTTTCAGCGACACACATAAGAAAATCATTGTGTTAATTGCAAGAAAGTTGATCACTCATATGAACAATGCTTCATTGAAAAAAGAGTTGTGGGAAACAAAGTCTACAATGTTGTTTGTGATTTCAATGCACTTGGGCAACCAAGATGGATTAACTTCAAAGGATCCCAATTAATTTGGATACCTAAGGCTACTTGAAACTCATCATGCAGATTTGCCTAGCATCCAAGAATAAAAAGGACGTGTGGTACATGGATAGTGGATGTTCAATGCACATGACTAGAAGGTCAACCTACTTCATCAAACTAAACAAGTATGATGGAGGTTTTGTGACCTTTGGAGATGATGGTAAAGGTAAAATCATTGCTGTTGGAAAAGTAGGTAATGAGCAATCTACTTTCATTGATGATGTACTTTTGGTATGTGGTTTAAAGCACAATCTTTTGAGTATAAGTCAGCTGTGTGATTTAGGATATTTAGTTGTTTTCAAAAGGCTTGAATGCTATGTTGTTAATGAAAAGACAAATGAAGTGATGTTTGTTGCCAAGCATTTCAATAATATGTATGGACTTACTCTTGATGAACTAAAGGATCAAAATGTAGCTTGTCTTCACTCTAAAGAATCTGAAAAGTGGTTATGGCACAAGAGATTGGGCCATGCAAGTATGTTTCAAATAAACAAACTTGTAAAGAAAGAATTAGTAAGAGGTCTTCCCTTGATAAAGTTTGACAAAGACATTACTTGTGATGCTTGCCAAATTGGAAAACAAACAAAAAGTTCTTTTAAACCGAAAGAAGACATCTCTACTAAAAGACCACTTGAGTTGCTACACATTGATTTATTTGGTCCAACAAGAACTCAAAGCCTAGGTGGTAAACATTATGGTTTAGTAATTGTGGATGACTACACTAGGTTTGGTTGGGTTTTATTTCTTGCACACAAAAATGAAGCATTTTCGGTCTTTGAACCTTTTTGCAAGAAAATTCAAAATAAAAAGGATTTGAAAATCTCCTCTATAAGAAGCGATCATGGAACTGAATTTGAAAATAATTTGTTGGAATCCATTTGTGAGGAATTTGGAATATCTCACAACTTCTCTTGTCCAAGAACACCACAACAAAATGGTGTTGTGGAAAGAAGAAATAGAAGCATACAAGAGATGACAAGAGCTATGCTTTGTGAGAGTAATGTTCCAAAATTCCTTTGGGCTGAAGCGGTCAACACGGCTTGCCACATTTTGAATAGAACAATCATAAGAAAATTTTTGAAGAAAACCCCTTATGAACTTTGGAAAACCCACCAAACTTAGATTACTTACACATCTTTGGATGTAAATATTTTGTCTTAAATAACAAAGAAAATTTGGGTAAATTTGATCCAAAGGCTTATGAGTGTTTGTTTGTAGGATATTCTACAACTAGTAAAGCATATAGGGTTTATCATCAAAATGCTAGGATTATTGAGGAGTCCATACATGTTACATTTTGTGATACTAACTTGGTACAAAGCATTTTGGAAGATTGTGATGCAGGAAATCAATATCAAAAGGAAGATGAAGCTGCTCAAAATCATGAAAAAGAAAATTCTGGACAAGCTGAACCAGAAACTGCTAATGCTGAAAATTCAAGAGACAATTCCATTTTGTCTCATGAATCTGAAGGAAATCTTGCAGCCAGCAGCGTTCAGAATCCCTTAGTGACTGAATCTGCCTCCAAGTCCACCAGACCTCGTGAATGGAGATTCTTGAAGAATTATCCTGAGAAATTTGTCATTGGGGTGTATCTCATGGAGTGCAAACAAGGTCTTCCACTAGAAAGGCAAATGAAGGATCAAACATTGCCCTTCTTTCACAAATAGAGCCTCAAAACGTCAAGGAAGCACTTAGTGACCCTTCTTGGATTAAAGCTATGGAGGATGAGCTTCTTGAGTTTGAAAAGAACCAAGTATGGACTTTGGTTCCAAGGCCAAGTGGAAAGAAAGTGACCGGCACCAAGTGGATTTTTCGGAACAAGTTGGGAGAAGATGATAGCATTGCAAGAAACAAGGCAAGGCTAGTGGCACAAGGATATTACCAAGAAGAAGGAATAGACTTTGATGAATCCTTTGCCCCTGTTGCCCGAATGGAAGCCATAAG